>NC_138781.1:115789681-117129681 GCF_965178545.1 Coloeus monedula
CTAAAGGGAGCAATGGCTCTCTAGCTTTTAAAAAAATCCTTTATTGTCATATATCCTTTAACGTAATTCTTGTGTTTACATGGATATGCTGTAACAAAGCTCTCCAGTAAGATTAAAATTGATTAACAGTATTTTTTGAAAGTAGGAGAGGGAAACTACACTGAAAGTATTAGTGCAGAAAGACTTAAAAAATGACTAGAAGAAAAGATAACCTAAAAGATGAATAGTAAATGATAACAGAGACCCAGTGGAGTTTACCTAATACCATGATGATAAACAGCCCCCTGGATCTAATTCAGTTTTTCCCTTTTTCTTAATTCAGCCTTCAGAAGTATATTATCCTATTTCTATAACAAACCCTTCTGAAATATGCCATTTTGTAGATTATTTCATTAGTAATACTCTCAATATCTGATGAAACAACATATCATGACTAGCTGTTAGAACCAGACATGGATTTTCTGATATATCATTCCCCAGATGGAAAATGGTTTTCTATGAAAAAGGAAGTACTCATAGGAATATGTTGATTTGATTTAAAATGAAAAAGATTTAAGTTAAGATAAAAATATTCTGATCAAACATTTACAGACTAAACAGCAGGTTTTTTAATAAAAAATGATAAAAAACTCATTTTATATCTATAAAATTTAAAGTAATTTTATTTAAGTATATTCCTTCTATTTTAAGTTTCCTGCATTGTGATAAGGACACTATTGTTATTCCATCAGATGAATTTCCATATGTCCTTTTATATAGCTGAGAAATTCTCATTCAATTTTAGAAGAGACATTGCTGAGCTTGGTGCAATTCTAAGATACAATGCTAAAGAAATATCAATTTATTACTGTCTTCTTTTCCAGTACCATGCAACAGCCAAATATATCACAGAAAATTTGGAAAAACTATTGGGATATAAGAGGGTTTTTAGCAGAAGACTAGTGCTAATTGAGTTAGGAAGTTAGGATATTTGCTATTTCCAAGCAAAAAGAAAGTCAATGTGTTAGTATATTTGCAAAGCTTTGTTGATATTTAATATGTTCATCAAAAGTATAAGTCTGTACATGCCTCAATTTAAAAATATCACTAATATATCATCATGTGTCCAATAGCAAATACTAATGAGGACAAACGTTAACATTTGAAGAGACTTTTGGTCATTCAAATTGTCTTGCTCAATCTCCAAAAACCACAGTAATCGCTTTTACAGTTCCTTTAATTGAAAGTACAATAATCACATTAGCAGCAGAAAATAAGCACAAGCAGGCTTGTTTCAAGGTTAAGAAAACAAGGCACAACATAATCATTCTGAACGTGATCCAACCCTCATTACGAATTGTTATGTCAAAGAATTCTTATCTGTGTGTTTAATACAGCACATATCAGCACTGAACCAAATGGCAATATGATAGTTTGGGGACTGTACTGTCTCTGTGGAACAGGAGGTAATGAGATGCTCTGAGAGCAGTTACAGAGAGCAGTGATAAAATAGGCCTATAAGGTATAACCTTCTCATTATACATTGAGATTTCACCACATTCAGTAGCATGGCTGCTAGTAAATCAAAAGTCACACCTTGTATTTACTTGTGACATTTGTTACATTCACGAGTCACAGTCTTATCAGTCAGCAATCCTCTCCTGTAAGCAGACAGGCTCTAGAAGGTCTGCAAATCAAGAACTCAGCATTCCAGCCAAATCACACATGATGTGTGTTCCTGCAAGAACCAGGCACACAGATGTTTCAGTTTCACATCCTTTTCAGTCCTGATCATGAATAGATGATTTCCATCCCCCAGTGCACCGCAAGAGTCACCTCAAAAATTTTCTTTCTCTCTCTATATCTCTGCTGAAGTCACTAGTTTCTCATGAAGATTCTCCCACTATCAGGACTATTCTTCAATTCCATTTCCCTTCATGACACTGACAGCAAGAATCCCTAGTTTTCTCACCAAACATCTCACTTAATTTAGGGTCAGTTTGTCTCTTGACAAGAGATTGTTTAGTTTCCTTTAGGTATTTAACAGTCCCATCTAATCTCCAGGAGAGAGGGGACTTCTAGCTTGAATAAAGATGCAACTTTCTATCTCTTTCCTGTCAAGCCACTTCCAACCTTCTTTTCTCGGCAAAAAGTCTTTCCATCTTTTTGTTCTTGCTTACTAGCTTTTACTCACCCTCACAAAACCTGCAAGTCACCACAAAAAGGACATTTTATTGGACCTTTTCATAGACCTCAGACTGGGATTTTCCATCTCACTGGTCTTTCCATTTATTACTTCATCATCCTCTTCTGCATAAGGTGTAATGGCTCATACCTGTCCATCTTAAAAATGAGATAATGAGAATGACTTGTAATTCCGACCTCCAAACTGCACTGCTAGCTGTGAACCTCTAACTATTTGTACTATCATGTACATCTTCACTTCTCCTTAAGCAGAAGAAACTATGATCTAACTTTCCATTTTCTGAGTTAAGAGTTTGTTTTCCTGCTTAAATCTCTCCCTGAATCAACAAAAGCATCTGACAACACTTCTCCCAGACTGAAAGATACAACTTACACTGAGCTCCTTGAGGTTTTCTTTTCACCTTAGCTCTAAGTACATATGGAATTACCATGTATATTCACAGCCTGTAAAGGAAACATCCACTTTTAGTTTTTGCAGTTCAAGATACTTGGAACAAGTAGTCTAGTTTTTTCAACTGTCAAGACAGGCAGTTCTCATTCAGTATAATATCTCACTAGAATTTCTAGAAACCCTAGATGAACTCTTGAACTGCTTCCTTTAGTCTGTACTCCAGAAGTTGAGGCGTTGTTTATTTCTTTCTATCCTTGGGCAGAAATTCTCCATATGTTTTTTCTTCCTGCTTTAACCTTTTCTCATATTCTGCCAGCTTATCTTGGAGATTATTAAGTACCATCTGAATGTTTTGCTGCTTAAACATTGCACCCCTTAAAATTTTTATTTGAAAGAGAAAAAAATCAATGAAACAATCAAAATATTCTTCTGTACTCTTTTTTAGCCTTTACTTACAGGTTTCATTTTTAATTTTGTTTTAGATAAAAGTGTTTTCTCACAACTAATGATACCCTTAAAAAAGGAAGCTATATGATAGAGCTTACCATGAGTGTTTAGACCACCTAAAGACATTCTCCATATCAATCCTTATCCAATGAGTCTATTGAGATACATAACTTCCACATTTTTAAAAAACATCTTGCATTTTTAGAGAACGGACTGACTCACCACATGTTTAATATCTGCTTAAACAACGATATTCTGCGACACAGAATTAGCCCATGGCCAATGATACATTGAGTAACCATACCTTTATTATTTGTTGGGACTGGAAGTGGGAGCTTCATACCACTTGTGCAGTATTTTGGTTTTTTCTCTGTCCATACCTAGCATGGTTTCTTGAACCTGTACAGACTAAAGAGGTAAAGTTAAGCAATTTTCAGACGTTTTCACCTGGTACTGACATGCTGTTCTCTCAGGGTCTGTATTTCTGTTGCTTATAGACAGAAGCACATTAAAAAAAAAAAAAAAAAAAAAAAAAGATTCTCTAACTGATTTTCTGCAAGATAACCTAAACTAAAGCCTAGGAGGTAATGTAGCAGTTGGCTGCAAAATAATGCATCACAATGTCCGGACTAAAAAAAGGAAACTCAGGAGACAGGTTTAAACCTACTTTTTCTAATGGTAAGGCATTGTTATGTAAACTCAATGTTACATTAACACTTAAACAAAATATTTTTTTTAACTTTAAAACAAACGAACAGTCAGAGGAAGGGAAGAAGCTGTCATGTAATGACGAAGCTGACCGCTCAGGAACCATTTACACCGTCAAGAAAGGAACAGCTGGGACCAATAATAAGCTGTTATCCTTCTTAGTGATTAGCTGATACTTGACAGAACAGATGTATTTAGGAGTTTTGGAACCAGCTCTAAATTCTGGAGGTCACAAGTCTCTTACTGAGACTCTTCAGAAAAAACAAATCTCTTTGCAGAAAATTAAAGCATCTAAGGCCTCCTCTGAGTCTAAAGAGGGGCTTAGGGAACCATCAGAAATGATCTATGGTTGTTTTCATTAAAACACCCTTCCAGCCTTCCTAATCTCCAGTATACCCCCATATCATGTTTCCTGCCTTTATTTCCTTTCCTGATGGAGGTGTAGGCACAGCACCCAGCAACTCACGCATGTAAATGGTGGGGCTCAAAACAAGCAAAGATGCTCCTCATACAAACCTTGAATTCATAGGATCTATTCATCTTCCTTCTACTTTAAATGGCACCAAACTTCACTGAGATGGAGAGAACTGACTGAAGGCATTTTGTCTTCATTCTTAACTTCAGGTATAAAGACATGTCTTTGTCTTCCAGAAACGCAAAAACAGTTTTTCAGAAATGATGGGACAGTTTCTAGATGGGATACCTGTGGGATGTTATTTACTTTGGATAGCATGTTAGGCTACATTTTGCAGTGGAGTTCAGTTTGGTAGTAAATTTTACTGTGGAAAAGTATTTATTTCAAACTACTTTTATTTTGAAACCATTGTGTCACTGTTTTTATTTCACTCTAGTGGCTATTACTTGGCCTTTTTATTGCATTAATAGTAAGCAATAATAAATCATGGAGGTTTTATTCAGAGAAAGATGCTTGGAAGTATCCACAAAAGGACAACAGTGAAGACTGAAAGCAGAAGTAGGGACTCATTTACTTCAAATCTCTCTACCAGTTCAGGCTACCAAAAAAATGGAAATAAAAGCCAAGAGTAAATGTAAAAACAGGTATTCCCTTATGCCCAGGTTTTCTAAAAAGTCAGACAGGTTTTATGAAAAGAAGAAAGATTAGTTCAAATAAATAAGAATATTTGATATTGAACTACATGCATAACACAAAATCTAACAGGGAATAACTAGTAGAGTACACTGTGTTAAAATAGATTGACAAAATGCCATGTGATATGGCCTATAACTGAAAATATTAATAGAAGAATAGAAGAATAATAAAAGAGATTAACCTGAATTTTTTTTTTCTGAATGTTGTCCTCATTAATCTTCACTGATGAAAACCAGCAAGCAATGAAAAAGCACCAGCAACACCAAACTCTTCCTCTCCTTCCACCCTTACGTGCAGAGTCTGTTCTATGGATCAGAAGGCAGAAGCATGCTGCCAGTGTTCAGCATGCCACACACTGGAGAGATTGCTGTGTGCTGTGCCTTCTGTATTCAGAGAATGACAAAAAGTAACACTAGCCATTGGGATGTACAAGGTAGAAGTCAGAGGCAGGGGTTGGGGACTTTTTTGACTGTGGGGTTCTTCCTGTCAGGTAGGATCTCTAAAAGCGGGTTCTTGAGAAAAATGCAAGTTTTCTTTATTATCTATTTTAAGCCTAGAAGTTGCAGAATTTGCAAGAAAATTTCTTTTTGAAGGAGAGATGAACTTGTTTACTACATAGAAGCAATGAATTGCTGGAATGACCTTTCAGTGCCACTTTATGTTGACATTATCCATTTCTTCTCTGAGTCTGAACATAACCTGTCACTGATATGAAACCACTGACTACGGACTAAAAAACTGTGAAAAATGAGAAGGAGAATTTTTCAGTCATGGAAAGATGCCTTCAGTTCACTAAGTTCCACTGCACAGTGGGTCCCTCTGAATCATTCTGTTTGAAACAAGAGCTGGGAAAAAACATTCCCATCCCACATATGTACTTAGATGTTTTTTTCCTCAAGTCAAGAATTTTATGGAATAATCTCTCAAAGATCTTTTGACATCAACAGCACATAAATGAAGGAGATCATAGAAAGAGAGCCATAGTATAATGATGTAAGAATGACTTTTTCACTACTTAGACATCCTGTACAATTCAACAATCTGAGCTGCTTTCTTTTGGCATTGCACAGCAGGCTCGCCTCTATCCTTGAAGAGTAAGCCTGCTGTGCAATCAGCATATACAGCCCTCCAAGGCTTGCTTGGCCTAGAAGGCAGCCTGCATTACCAGTTGGATGGAGCCCTTTGAGACTATTTCCAGCAGTCATCAGTCACAGTAAGTTTAGGTCCACACTTCTCAAACCAAAGAAGATACAACGTGCATTGAATCCTCCATTACTTAAGGATGCAACTGACCATGAATATTATTAGAGTTCTGAAAGTAATTTCAATGCCCAAAATTCAGTTTGGTAGGCAGACAATTTCTCATTAATAACTTCAACAGATGTGTTTAAACTACAAGCAGTGATCAGACAAAACTACTCTCAAATTATTGATGAAAAGTTCATATTTTCTAGAAGTAATACTGTAAAATAATCATCTTTCATAATAAAGTAGAATTACTAATTTACCTTTATTAATGTCATCAATTAGCCTTTGAAATTCATATAATAGGTAAGTCTTACCTCAAATCAGCAAAAGATTTTTCTGTATTGTCTAGCTGTATTTGCTTCCTGTTCCATAATTCATTTAATTCTTTACATTCATTTTTCAAAATTTTCCACAGTGTGATAGTTTTCAGCAATTTAACTAGGAATTTAAGAAACAACCAACCAACCAAGCAACACCACCACCAACAACAAAATCCCATACCATGTAAACTAGTCAAGGCTAGATTTCCAAATACTGAGTTTTAAGCACAGGCATATGATCATGTGCAAAAATTCATGACAGTGTATACCCAAAGAAAGGGAAATTCTTTCAGAGAAGGCACTTAAAGAAATGAGTGCAACTGGAAAAATTGCATTTATGTAAGAGAACAGCTTCACAAATCCAGTTAGAGTTCCCCAACTTGTTGATGAGTTCTTATATTATTTATGCACAGATTTTATTGTGGCACCTGTATTTTTACAATTGCCTATGTTGTACGTGGATATATGCATATTTGTAGGCCACCATCTTCAAAAAATACATGTCCCTCTTACTTTCGTCCTTATATATGAAATTTTTGTAAATAAGCCCTGCACAGCAAAATCATTTCTAATGACAGCAAAAAGTAACAATATTTGCATATGATCTGAATCTGGGACTGCTTATTTCAGTGTGTGCAGAGTCAGTGTCTAGCTTTTATTGCTAGACCATTCAAGTACTTAGAAAATATAGAACTATTTTAGGCAGATACCTAAAATACTTGACTTTCAGGAAAAATCAGTGGTTTTAGTTGCCATTCCCCAGAGCATTTTTCATTTAGTTGCCTAAATAGTGAGTTGTCCTCTTTCAGATGTCAAGTTTCTCATAACATAATTGTCCGTACTCCACAGACAGTGGTGGAATAAAGCACAGAGAGTGACTCCTTTCCTCAGCTGCAACTTGAAGAGATGCTGACATTAAGCTGCTGAAAACCTTTAAATTATAAAGTGTTTTCACTAAACTTCCTGCTTTATGGAAGAGAAGTTAAATTGCACTGTCTTTCTTGTACCAAATGTGACAGATGGTTACAGGACCCAAAAAATGTGAGCATTCACAACACAAGCAAACTCTACTTTCAAGAGCAAGAGTATCTGGTACACAAAGCTGCAGCTTCCCCACAATGAACTAGGTAAACATAAAGCACTGTAGCAGTTCAGCAGTAATAAACAGGTGGGAGTCTTCTATTTGGGTGATACTTGTAAAGTGGTCTTGCTGCATTAGATTTTGTAACCCAGACTAATGGGCTGTAAGCAGCTATGTAAATGGGTTAAATTAAGAGGGAGGAAAATACCTTTTGATTATCCTTAGATATACACATGTATACACATATAAATTAGGTGCACACATACATAAATACCAGGTTTCATGACCTCATAATTCAGTAGGCAAAGAATACACCACAGTATTTTAAGATCAGTATTTTTAAAATTTCTTCTTTAGGATCTATCCCATTTTTCTGGAGCAGTAGTATCCTGCATAGTCTAAGCATCTTTTTCCTTATGAAAGAACTGCTTCTGAAAGGTATACCTGAAAGGTAGTTATAAAAAAAAACAAGGAATGAAAACTTTTGTAACAGGTGTTAGCACAGATATGCGAAGTTGTGCAAGGTATCACAAGGATGTCAGATTTTTAAGACCCTCAAACTTCTGAATGTGTAATAAGTATCTGTAGAGGTATGATAATTAATGCAAATTCCTCTGTTACTGAACTGCCAATAGTGAGTCTCAAAGCCCTGAGTAAAAGTTTTAGGCTCGATACGAGGAGAGCTTGGTGAAATGTGATACCGTCTGATTGCACATACACAAGATATATGTATATCTGTCCTGGCCTTAAACTTTACAAACCTGAGATGATTAATACATTGTGTCCAGATATAAATATGCACACAAACAAACCATGACATGTTTTGTACCAAAGGCTCAGGTTCATGTTTAAGCTCTGTTGGAAGAAAACTGTCAATGAAGAGGAATTTTGCATCTTTGACTTCCTGCACTTTTCTCAGGACCTTTTAACCAAGGCAAGCAAAACCTGACAATGTGGGCTTTTGAGCATATGGAGTATTAGCCATTGAGTCAGTGCAACCTGGTACCTATTACAGGAGACAGAGAATTTGCTGTCAGGTTTTAGAATAAACAAACAAGAATGGTGAGATACTCTACAGTCTGTGATCCAAATATCAATTGACTGAATATCTGCACTTAATGGCTTGCTGTAGTGGATAACAGTCCACTATCCTGCCTAAGCTGAATGAGTCCCTTGGCACCTGGTCATTCAGCCGTTCAATACATGAACAATATTCTTCATTCTTCCTTGCTGCTGAACAAGACCACTGGTGTTTTATAAGGTAGAATTCATATGCTGTTATCTAGGCATTTAGCTTTTAGACATTTAAATGTCAGCTGACCAAACGAATTCGCTTCAAATTCAATGGCATGATGCAGTAGCCTCCACATTGTGATTCACCTTGACTTAAAATAGGCAAACTATTCACTCAGTGAATTGCTTGGTCCGTTGAAAGTTGGAGACTCTATATTACTGTTGTAAGGAGAATACTATAGAATCATAGCCATTCCTTCCATAACATCATTTAAGCTACACACTGGCTTTGACTAGCCAGTGTCTTAATCATAGAAGAGCAATAATATCTCCGAATACAACTTTAAAAAACTTTCTCTGAAAAACAATGGAGTGTAATTAGAGGAATCATATAATGTAATCCTGCACAACTAGAGGTATGAGTTATTGTTAAAAACAAGTCAGCCCCCTTTATAAAACTTCAATTTCTACAATCAAGGAACTGTATCAGGCTCTAAAAATGCAGTATTTGAGGTATCCAAGTGCTGTTACCAGTTCAGAGCTCTACAAATCTCATAAAATAGGCTTTGTACATTCTTTGTACATTGCTTTATTCCACTTAGCAGTCCTCTAATACTCCTCTAGAACACCAACTCAAATATTACTCAAGTAAATAATGGATGCAGTTATTTAGATTTACTAGGAGAGGCAGCATGAAAACAATAAAAAAAAGTATAGGAAATAAATGCCCTGCAAAACATTGTAGAATTACTGAATATCTGCATGCTGACTCATCAGTCATTTCCACATGTTTTTAGATCTCTTGGTAAACCTGCAGTTTGGTAGAGCATCATCTTTAACAGACAGGGATATAAACTTCATCTTCCCTGCCAAATTTAGAAACCTGTGTCAATCAATGAATTTCCCCATGCTTAATTTAAGATTCTGTCATATATAAGAAGTTTTGGAATTTTTCCATAGAAATTACAGGCTTCCTAAAAGCTACTCTGAACCACACGAAAGCTTTTATTGTTTTATATATGTACGTACGTGATTCATCTTTGATGCTGTAATATCGAACAAGTTTATACAACATGCAAATAAAAGAGTAATAAAAATTAACAGAATCTTGGGGGGAAAAATGGTTGTTTCTTCTAATAACATGTTTATACAAAGCACAGTGTTTAGCAATGAAATTCATTAATTCACTTTCCTGGATTGTACAGTTTAGTAAGTGATACAGCAGATACGAGCCATCATTTACAAGAAGATGCCATCTGCTGAGCAAACATGCAATCAGCAGGCACTTCCTACTACACTGGAATCTTTTTTGTCCTTTATTGATTTTCTCCCTTGCATTTCTAAAGCCCCTCAAGCAATCTGAGCCAGTGCAGCAAATGAAGAAAGCAAAGGACTTCTCAATGACCCCAATATCAATTCTGCTTTGTGCTTCACACTGTCTCAAGGCTATGGACCTCATAGGTTAGTTCAAGCAAGAGGCAGAGAATAGTGCATAAAGTGTGTGTATGTATACAGTTCCAAGGCAACTCTGTAGAAATGACAGCCTATCCTTTGAGACTAAACATACTTCAAAAAAGCATTACAACATTAAGCATACTCCAATGCAAGCATTAAATTATTCACCCCTACACCATTTAATTTTTGCTTCATAATGCTTCTCTTGTTTTGTTCCACTTATTGTTCAGTTTGCTTCTGCTCTTTATCTACTTCATGTACATTCTGATCCAAATATGACACCTGGAGAATTTATGCATAAATAGATATGTTAGTATTCAAAATTTATTGTCCTACATCTACAGATGTCAGAAAAAAACCTTAGCCATTAAATACTTTCACAGTTACCATTCTTAAACTTATTTTGGTTTTGCCTTCCATACCAACTTTTTCATCATGTAGGTTTAAATATTCTATGCTTTGAATGATAAAGTGCACTTTTAAAATAGAAAATACCTCTGCTGCTTCATAAAATGTTTTTCATCTTGCAGAAAAAAAAATCACATAAAGTTCTGAAGTCAAAATATATATTTGAAATAGCTTTCATGGAATGTGTATAAGAGGCAAAATAGAAGTTTATTAATTATTATCACTAACTCATGCAAAATACAGCTAAGGACAGCTAACAGGAGGAGAGAAAAGGAAGTAATATATTACAATATCTCGTTTTTGTCTTTTTCATTAATCCACTCTATAATTAATTGGCATCTCAAGAAAAACAAGTCTTGTCTATTGTATTAATTTCATTTGCATCATTAACATGAGCACCAAATATTAAATGAAAGAAACTATGATTAATGCCTGTAGTAAGGAAAATTTTGCATTGCTTAAACAAATGGCATAATATTTATACTATTCAAAGTTTAAAATTCCATGTAGAAGATATAAAAATTATTAAAATAGGTATTCGTATTCCCATTCTGAAAACCTTTAATCAATGAGAAAGTTCTCCCTGGAAATTACCACTATATTTTGGATATCATTTGCATACAAATCTGCTTGTGCAAACTCTTTCTCCAAGCTTTTAACACAGAAGCAAATACACAGGTGTAGACCATGATGTATAACTCACACCACACCTCTCTAGGTTTCCTCGAAACTAATGATGTGATCTTTGTCACATTGTTTCTACTTACTTTCAGTTGGGGAAGGGCTAACAACATTAGTCACTGCCATTAATGCCTTGTTTTGAAAATACTATTAGCTATTAGAAGACTCTTCTTTTTTTAAAAAAAAATGCAATTTGACTTATTAAACCTGCATTAAAAATAAACTACCACATAATCCATTATCTCAATGGACTCAAACCATTCAACATCCCCCATCTCTCATCCAAAAGTGGGGAAGTATTGCTGCATGCAGACTGTGCCAAGAGCCCTTCAAATGGAGTAACACTAAAAACCTGGGGATGATATTCCATGAAAAGCTGCATACTAGCAGTTGGATAGCAGAATTACAAACCTACAGACTGATTGTGCAACAAAACATCCTCCCTGCTGATGCAGCAGAAATTCTTGTCTCTGGGCTTTGAGAAAAAATAAAAAATCCTGTATCTAAACTGAATAGGCTCGATAGATGCTGATACTTCAGTGTTCTCTAGCAAGTATATGGCTTACAGAAAACTCCTTGTCTTAATTAATAGCTAGTTTTGCTACTCTGTTTCACTTATGACAGAAGACTGAAAACAAATTACTTTTTTCCCACATTTCTTGCTGTTTTCAGAGCCATTCCACAAAAGAAGAATAGGAACAAGCACCTGCTTAAGACAAAGACATTCAAAAAGTCTAAAGACTGAAGTCTAAAGTGTTTTATTTTCTAACAATGACCAAAAAAAAAAATGCTAGTGACTGGTCCAGACTCTACTACTTTTACCTCATGGCTGTCTTGAAATGCGTCTTTATTCCTAAATCAGCTACTTGTCTCTCTTCAATGCTCTTCATATCTCATAGAATGATAGAATGTTAAGGGGCCTTAAGGATCACCTAGTCCCAATACACTCTTTTCAAAATACAATGGTTGGTGGTAAATAACTCATTTTTCTAGTTTTAAATAACAGTCTACAAATATGGTTATGCTTACTGGATATGCAAGCAGGAAATGAAGCATAATCTCTCAATTCCTATATAATGGCACAATATTAGGTAAAATTACAGATGTGACAATCTAGCTAGTAGATGGAATGGACAAGCTTCCCAGAAAACCACTAACAATTCTGAGTCTCTGTGGCATTAGAAGATCCCCCTTGGCTGTCTCAGAATACAGTCTCATCTGAACTGCTCTGCACTTTGACCGTCACTAGTAAATGACAGCTTTTGTACTTTCAACAGCCTTTGACATCATCGTTAAATTTTGTTCTAATAAGAAGAAAAAGCCTCTTGACAGCAATGATATGAATGTTGTGTAACACAGAGAAATAAGGCTTTGGAAGAAAAATAGGAGAAAAAGGCGTAGTTGAAAGAGAACTTAAAAAAATACCCTAAAAGAAGTACTACGTGCATCTCAAGGACCTCTTTATCCTGACAAAACATGAACTACAATAAAGAAAAAAAAAATCTTGAGAACAAAACTTACTTCCCTCACTTAAAAATTTACTTTATGAAATTTAGGAAAGTGTTCTTTTTTTCCTGTCTGTAAAAGGAAAAAAGTGGGCTAAAAGTGCCACTAGGGATCTTGGTCAAGGATCCAGTGAAGAGAAAGGAGCGTTTTAGTTTCAATGGGTAATCAAAAAGAATAAGTATTGAATAGAGAAAAGAGAGGAAGATGTTTGCAATAAAACCTATAATGCTGTGTCAGTCAGGCCCAGAAATGTTCCCTTCAGCCTTCTCTAAAGCAAAGCCTGAGAAGCAGAGGGAAGTTGGGCATCAATCACAAATGCATGTGATGGAGACCTTGTGCTCCATCTGGCTTAGAAGAGGAACATTTAACACTTTCTGCTAATGTCTTGCACAAACAGGAATTTCAGGATCTCTCTTAGGGCTTAGCTTTCTAGAAATGGGACACATAGATACCAGATCCTATTCTGAGTTCTTGCACAGTTCAAAGTCGCATAATGGAACAGGACAAGTTTTGTAACAAAAGTAAATGGAGATTGTCGTTGTTCAGAAGAAAATAAAAAAGGTTCAGACTTTTCTCTCAAAAAAAAGGGAATGAAAATCTCAGAAAGACTTCTGGTCATCACAGTAAATCCAACATTCTGTTCTAAAGAAAAATAGCCTCTGACAGCTCTCAGAGTAAATCTCTCCTATCTGAGACCACTGCAAAAGGACCCAAATGGGTTTCTGACTCAAGGACTTAATAGTAAAAGACTGAAATGCCTCCCTCCAGGTTTGGCTTGTTCTTCTGATCCCACAAGATGTTGGAATCCATCAGAACACTCACAGCATGGGAGTATTCATTTCAGGATGAGCAGAAAGGAACGATGGAGCCAAAAAATCTTTTATTTCATAATGCTAAGTGTGGCAGTATTAACAGTAAAGATAATTCTCCCAGAGGTATTATAGGTTTCCTTTACACGAAGAAAGAAATGATGAATCTCAATGGCACTGACCTACCAACTGTGAGAAGGCTCTCAGGATGCATTACACACTGGTGTGCTAATAATTCATCACAGGAGATCTTTTCCAATTATTAGAAGGAGTTTGAATGAGAAGAAAGTATTTAATTTTACTGTTTATCTGGTATTAAATTTTATACAAGAAAAGGGCCATGCTTTTAGGTTGTGCAAGGGATCTTTGTGCAGCCAGCGTTGGCTTGAGGTCTGAACACCATTGTCACTGCATCCTCCTCATTATCCTCACAGGAGACACACAAAAATAGCAACTGGAAGTCTATTGCCTGCCTACAGCTAGTTACTGGGTAGTCGCCACTAATAACGTGGTCAGTTCAGCAGCTGCTGATTTTTCCAGGTGTGTTGGGTTTGTGTGGTAAGCTTCTGGCAGCAGTGGGGCTACAGGGGTGGCTTCTGTGAGAAGCTGCCAGAAGATTCCCATATGACCAGCGAGCCAATGCCAGCTGGCTCCAGAATGGGCCTGCTGGTGGCTGAGGCCAAGCCCATCAGTGACAGTGGTAGTGCCTCTGGGATAACACAGTTAACAAGTGGGACAGAAAACACACCTACACAAGAGCAAACTACAGCCAGAGAGAGAACTTGGAATATGTGAGAACAACAGCTCTGCTAACACCAAGGTCAGTGGAGAAGGAGGGGGAGAAGGTGCTCCAGGTTATGGAGCAGAAATTCCCCTGCAGCCCACAGAGATTCATTTTGGAGAAGCTTTCCACCTGCAGACTGTGGAGAACCCCATGCTGGAGCAGGTGGATGCCTGAGAGGAGGCTGTGAACCTGTGGGAATCCTGCACTGGGACAGACTGCATGAAGGACCTATGGAACCATGGAGAGAGGAGCCCACAACAGACCAGGTTTGCTGTCAGGACTTCTGATTCCGTGGAGAGCCCACCGTGGAGCAGATTGTTCCTGAAGGACTGCAGCCTGTGGAAGCAACCCATGGTGGAGCAGCTTGTGAAGAACTGGAGCCCGTGGTAAGGGCTCATGCAGGACAATTTCATGGACAACTGTCTCAGTGTCTCCTGTGGAAGGGACTCTACACTGGAGTAGGGGAAGAATGTGAGGCGTCCTCCCACTGAGGAGGAACTAGCATCAGAGACAAGATGTGATGAACTGACCACAGTTTATTTCCCATTTCCCATCCCCTTGCGCCATTCTGGGGAAGCAAGTAGGGAAAATCATAAGTCACAAGCCCGGGAAGAAGGAAGGAATGGGGAGAAAGTGTTTTTAAGATTTATTTTACTTCTCATTATCCTGGTCTGATTATGTTGTTAATAAATTCAACTGATAGCCCTTTGTTCAGTCTGTTTTGTCTGTGACGGTGTTCAGTGAGTGATCTCTCCCAGTCCTTATCTTGACTCATGAACACATTGTTATATTTTTTTTCCCCTGTCCAACTGAGAAGGGAAGTGAGCAGCTTGGTAGGTACCTGGCATGCAGCCAGGGTCAACCCACCACACTTACAAAGACAGCTTAAAGAACAACAAAATCCAAAAATTAACATTGTAGCCAACTTTAAAAAATAAAATAAGATAAAATAAAATAAATAAAAAATACAATACAATACAATGAAATAAAATAAAATAATAAAATGTTCTATAAAAATTAGTTTATTAAAAACTTTATGGTGCAACACCTGCAAGTAAAATACTTGCAAGCCAGAGGGAAATTATTTACAGATACCATATTGGACGCTTAGAGGACATGCAAGCCAAGCATTGATGGATGCTTTGGAAATATCAAAAAGAAAATCAATGTCACGAACAGAAGGGGAACTATTAGTAACAAGACAAAAAGTTGAAATTATGCCTAAAAGAGGAAAACAGAAAAGATCCTGAAATTTGCTTATTTAAATATAAAAATGCAATCAGGCAAGTTAAACAAGAGTGTTTGGAAAAACCTGCAAGAGACATAAACCAAGTACTTTTCCAAACACATCTGACAGGAAGTCTGCTAGAGACAAAGCAAGACAAATAGATGATCAGATGGACTTAGAGACAGACTTACCATGAACACTCAGAAAACAAAGTATGATGGGGGAAAAAAGAACCCAAATTCCAAAACAGATAAAATCTGTAAAGTCCTAAGAAGCAAACTCATAATATGAATTACTATCCAAAAAAAGAAAAAAAAAAGAAAAAAAAAAATTAGCTTACAAATGGAATACTTGATGCATAGGAGAGGAATCAGCATGACAGGCAGCAGTGCCTCAAAATTCATCAGTATTCTGAAGGATTCAATTAGAATGTGAGAAGGGATATGTGGGTGATACAGTCTACTTGGACTCCTAAGAGGTGTTTGATAAATATGTTTTAATAAAAGGATGTAAGACAACAAATAAGCAGAGGCTTTATATCAATCACCTCTAAAATCCCAATTTCTAGGACTGGTACCTAAAAATCCTTAAACCATGGGATTCCCCTGATTGTATGGTGGAACAGTCATTTGTGCAAATATTTCAGCACACAACACCGGCCTCCAACTGGACTTTGTGCCACTGAGCAGCATCCTCTGGGCTTGGTCATTCAGCTGATTTTCAATTCACCTGACTGTCTCCTCATCCAGCCCTTGGATCAACAGCTTTTCCATGCAGATCTTAATGGGAGGCAGTGTAAGTCCAGGCAGACAATATCCACTGCTCTTCCCTCATCTGCCAGGCCAGTCACTTCTGTTTGATAAGAGACGGTTATCAAACTGGTCAAGCTTGACGTTTCTTTGGTGAATCCATGCATGCTACTCCTGATGACTTTCTTGTCCTTGTGAAACATGCCTGGAAAAAGTTTAGCTGCTCCATCCCTTTTCTGTGGATTGAAGCGACACTGAATATCCTGTAGATCCCTGGGTTCTCCTTCTTGCCTTTCTTGAACATAGGGGTGACATTTTCCTTTCTCCAGTCCAGAAGTACTTCTCCCAGTCACAAGCTTCCTCAGGACTTGTGGGTGCATCCCATCAAGGCCCATGGAACTATGAATGTTCAGTTTAAATAAGTACTTGCTGATTGGATCCCCTTCCACTAATGGTATGCACTCCTTTCTCCAGCCTTTCCTCTTGGTCTCTGGGACCCAGGATTCCTGAAGGCTGGCTCTTGCAGAAAAGTCTGAAGCAAAGAAGGCATTCAGTACTGCAGTCTTTTCCACATCCTGTGCCATCAGGTTCCCTCCCCATGCAGCAATGGGCTCACATTTTCTATAGTCTTCTTTTGTGACCTCTGCACTTACAGAAGTCCTTGTTGCCTTTGACATCTCTTGCCTGATTCAATGCCATTTTGGCTTCAACTTTTCCAACTGCATCTCTGCATGGTCATAAAATGTTGCTGTATTTCCCCCAGGTTACCCATCCCTGATTCCATTTTTTATATTCCACCTTCTATATTCTTCCTTTTTGCATCTGAGTTTTGCCTGGAGCTCCTTGTTCATCCATGCAAGCCTCCTGGCATTTTTGCCTGACTTCCTACTCATTGGAATGGACTGCTCTTGTGTTTGAAGAAGATGATATTTGAATACTAAACAGCTTTTTTTGGCCCCTCTTCCCAAATATAATATAGAACTATCAATTTTGGATGGGAAGAAACTGTCAAGAACAGCCCTTTTATCTGAAAGTGTTAAATTGGTCAAGGAGTCTCAGTTCATCTCTTTTATTATAAATGGCCATGCATATTTCATACCAGTGCAGTGGAACAGGTTAGTTCATATGGCTGATGAGTTCAAACTACAAGTAAGTTACCATTTGCAGAATTCTTAGGTCATGTAAAACAATTTATTTGCATAAAGGCAAACTTTCATAGAAGTGAACTCTTTAACAGAAGCAAACTTAAAATACCACTCAATTACACTGTTGGATTACGCAGAAAAATCCAGACTGAATCAACTACAGAAAACCTACAGATAAACACAGATAGTGCTTTGACTGGCAGAATACAACTTCTGTAACCTTACAGCTTTATGTTTACCAATGAAATGTTTCTTTGTAGAAGAATGGGTCACTGAAAAATAAACTGCTACTACCACTGAGTATCTACTGGTACATTCTGCAGAATGATAAACCTAAATGGTATTGTAAGGACCTTCACACGATATACAACTTTGCTTCTGATACTTAACCTGCACAACAGATCCCACAACATGCCAGCACTTTTCCTTAGATGAATTAGTGGACAGAATATTTCTGTCAAAATTTCCTTCCTACAGGATGTCAGTAGCTTACTTAAAGAAAGGAAGCATAATTTACCTTACGAAAAAAAAAAAGGACCAGTTACTTAACTGGTCAAGGACTAAGTGTCGTGGGTTATTTCATAGATGTACATACACACACACGCTGCACATTTCATTTGCAGGGCATATGAACTGCTGGTTGCTAAATATACAGTCTTACAGTATAAATAGTCCTTGAAATAGCTGTAAGAGGGTGCAATCCCACAGCAGCTTAATTACCCTGCCCAAAATTCAAGCAGCAAAAAGCACAGAGGAAGAGAACAAAACACATTGCCTATAGGTGTCTTGATGAAATACACCTAATCTGTAGTATAGGCACTACACACATTGGCAATGGGGGTTTTCCATGCACCAGCTGGGAATCGAACCCAGGTCACAAGAATGGGAACCTTGCATGATACCACTACACCACTGGTGCTTCCCTGCAGTCTCTACATCATCAAGTGAGCAATCATTCAATTTTGTTTCACTCTAATCCATCCCAAGGGATCTATTAACAAGAGCCTCAATTACCCTGCCTAAAGGCAGGTCATAATAAGGACTATGCAGGAAAAAGAATTTTCTATGTGAAAAAAATTACCTGAAGAACATCACACATATCCTAAAATACTGACAAAAGGTCACTGGACAATTAACTACTCACTTTTCCTAGGGAAGTTTTGAAAGAGTCAACGTGGAAAACCCTAAAAAATTCTTCTGTTTGTTTCTTAAAGTGTGTATAAGTAAAGCCAATGTTCTTTTGGGGAAGGCAATGACTAAACAGCTTCACAGATTCCTTCCAAAATGTCTGTGGTTATAAAAAGACTTAAATTTCAAAGCAGTAAAGCCAAGACTGTAATTCATCTCAACAGTGCAGAGTAAGCAGATGTGTGCTGAAGCTGGAAAGAAAAGAAAGGAACCAAACAATACTCGTTCCATTCTGACTTCCTATACCTTTCATGTGCAGCACAATTGTTTTGATGCATATACAGCTACCCATGACTCTAGAAGTCAAAGCACTTTAGGCATGGTTGCAGCAAGAACATAAATATTCCAGGCAGAAAAGCAAGTTCTTTGGCGCAATGTTCATGCTCCACTTCATGTACAGGTGTTGAAATTTTTTTCACAGCTTCTGCAGCTTACTTAGGAACTCTGTCCCCATTTGAGAAGTATTCTAAGTGTTTAATTTTTCTTTTCCTAAGATTTCATGCATTTAGCAACTGTACATAGCAGGAGGACCTGAGATTTCCTGATCTAATAGTAAGATATATTCAGTCTTCATGGGAATTGAGTTAATATCAGGTCAAATGTACTGCTTTTCCTCAGCTTCTTTCATCCAAGGTGTCTAACATAATATGAAGGAAAAGTGACACAAAAGAAGACATTAGTGGCAGGCCAAAGAATTTAAAGGTTTCTGAGCAGAACCAAACATCCTGCCTCTCTCATAGCACTTAATCGTAAACCCCCAACTATATTTGTTTATAACCTTTGTTTAAAACAAATTCCTTACTCAGTCAATAACTCCAAAAAAGATAAAAGGTGACTTTCAAATAAAAAGACCTACAAACAACCCTCTCTCTATGTCCTTGCACTCAGTAACACGTAAGAGGAATGTACACATCATATTTTAGGAGAGATCAGCAATTGCTTTCTTCCTAAAGATCTGTTACGTGCTGGGTTGGTGGTTTTGAAAGTAGAATTGAGAAAATGTAGGGGTTCCATAAAATAGCATTCCAAAAAGTCCTTTTAAGAGTTAACTTAAGTTATCATAAGAAAGCAATAAACAGAAATCTGGGATTGTATCAGTCTAAAAATCCTGTTTTTACATTAAAGCAAGATGTAGAATGTATTTCTTCTGAATTGAATACTACATTCAGCTTACACTCATTTCCTGGGACTAGACTAAATAGCAGTCTAAAATGATATTTCTTCTTCAAAGGATGGCATTCAGATCATCTCTGAAGACATAAATAGAGGTCCTGGAATCCTTCGTTACTGGCAACTTTTCATAATTTGTCATTCTCTGTGACTTGAATCTCAACTTTCACATGCACTTCTTGAATTCCCAAACATGTGGAAGGACAATGACCAGGACACAGTCACAACAATACTAATTTTATATGAAATAGAGATTGCCCAATCTCTTGTGAATGTCCCGAGCCTTTCTATGATCTCTGTGAAGTTTTAGTGTACAAGATGGTCTCAGTACTTCTCAAATATGTTTTCTGAGAACTCCCCTCTCAATCCAGATTCTCTGTATATTCTTACTAAACTCAGTTTCCTCTTTCACCTTATCAGTTAATACTTCCAAAACAGGTAAGATCTCTCCATTATTATAGGTATGATGAAATAAAAATTTTGTCAATCAAGAAAGATATCAATGAAATTGAAAATAATAAATTTGGAAAGCTGTCACTAATTCTAAAATGTTCTAATAACCCCAATAAGTAGTTCCATCAACATCAGAACTGTTGAAGCCTGGTTTATTACCCATTTGTGTCCCATCATTGATTTAAGTTGATATGTTAAGGCATGAGCTCTGACTTGGACCTTTAATAAGGTCTATGGACATAACTCCTCCTTTCCTTCATCTTTTTATCCCCTCCCTTTACCACACCTCTTGTATGGCATTTTTGGGATCTAGTAAGGAATGTTTTCATGCTAACTGGATGTGTTTATTCAACCCAGCCACCAATTTCTACAGAACTTCTAAGAATCTAATTATTTTCAAGAACTTTATTTATTATTGTTCTTTTTTTTCAGAGGACTTTGTTGAAACAAAATGACTTTGTTGACACAATAAAATCCAAAGTTTCTGGGGGGACAAATATGATAACCTGTCAGGTAAATAAAACCAGCATACAAGTAGAGTTCAAAGGAAGAAGAAATGAAAAAAATGGGATTTTTTTTCTGCACTGAGAATATTACATACAATATTGTTTAAAGTATAGATATTTGGAATCAGTAAACTGAAAAGCTATGAAATATATGTGCACATCTTACAAGAATTCACAGAAAATAAAGAAAAACTGTATTTCAGATTCTATGTTTATAACCATCATATATGAAAAAAAAAATGATAAAAACTTTTACCAAAATGTTTTGGGGACTGAGGTTTGCGTTAACAAGAAAGAATTTCAGAATCATTGTCATTTTCAAGGCCTGTATTTTCTTTTGCATAATTTTAGCTATTTTTCTTTCAAGTAAAATCAAAAAATTAGATGAAAAATTTCAGCCTGAAGCAATTTGAAATTATTGAAATGTGATTTTACAGACAGACTTACAATAAAAGTAAGGTTCATTTATAGACATGTTTTAAGTGAAAAAATAGTTTTCTTCCTATATTTATATTGCTGGCATTACCTATTTCTGATTTTTTGCAAAAATTCTCTATTTTTTTCCCTCATGTTCTTAATTTTTACATTCAAAACTCTCCAATGCTTCATTAATATAACAACTCCTTTGATTTATAGCCAGTAGATTGCTTACCTTGATGGATTTCTAATTAACAATTAAACCATTAAGACACCTTTAGCATAAGCTGAAGTTATTTCAGGCCAACACAGAAGACACATGTATGCAAGCATTTTTACTTCATTTATATTAAAAAAGAAAAAAAAAAAGTACTGATTCTTCCACAGTTTTTATTATTTCAGAAGCAGCATCTGATCATTTTACACTCTCATCTCCTTGGGCTGCTATTTTGTTATTCAAATATTCTATATAGAAAATATTTTGTAAAGTAAGCAACACGAATTTCTCATGTTTCTTTGTCATAATTAAACAGTATATTTAAAAAAATAAATTTAAAAGGAAGACTATTAAAGAGCAGTTAGGGATGTTTTATGCTATAGTGTGCACTTGTGCACTGCCCTTGCAGTGCATCCTAGCAGAATCTTTAGGCTTCACAGTCTCAGTGAGGGAACACTCAGAGCCTGCTAATTCATACAGGACATATGTGTATAATTAAGCAGACTACCTCTAGTTTCTCTCAGATTTTCCTTACTACCTCAATATCCCTCTTAATTCATAAAATCATGGAGAGATTCATAGATTCACAGAATTGTTTGAGTTGGGAGGGACCTTAAAGATCATCTGTTTCCAACCCCCTTCTCCAGAAGAAGGGACACCATCCACTAGATCAGGTGGCTCAGGGGCCTCATCCAACCTGGCATTGAGCACTCTCAGGGATGGAGAATCCATAACTTCCCTGCTCAAATCAATGATGGATCAATCACTGGAGCTTAAGGAATAATGAGGATGTTAGGGAAGCAACCACCTAGAGGGTAAGGAAATCATTTAAAGTGGCTTTAGGTGGATAAAGGCATAGCTGCTCACATGAAGCATAATAAACTTTGTTTCCTCCCCTCTCCTTCCCCTGCAGAAGTTGAAACACCATCACATCCCAGCAGAACTTACCTATACAATTCACACAGTGATCAGAGTCCAACTGGAATATGACCAGACAACAAACATGTTGTTTGGCCTAGCAGTATCAAGGTTGATAATAAAAGTCTTAGAGAATAATCCATGTGGGAAAATCAGGACAAAATTAGGATGCATTTACCTGAAATGGAATGTAATTTCCCACTGTTCTCTCGAGCATCTGGTGAAGAACAGACTTACATAAGAACCTTTGTGACTGTGCCCCAGCAGCTAAGGAGTGACTTGTTATCTTGACCAGAATGTCACAGCTCCGCTGTACTTCTCTAGGATTCTGGCAATGGTCCTTGGATGGCTGTACCTTCCTAAACAGTTGGGGGCTGAAAGTCCTAACCTGAATGGTTAGAGATCATAAAGCATGATCTGAGAAAAAACTGCAATGAAGCACCTTTACTGACCTAGAAAGAGGAGATAAAAAACCAAATTGTTAAATCTCTCAATACATAAAATATTCTGAGAAATAAAATGCCCCAACCCTGGAAATGTTCAAGGCCAGGTTGAAT
The DNA here is from genome assembly GCF_965178545.1 of Coloeus monedula. Taxonomy (NCBI): domain Eukaryota; kingdom Metazoa; phylum Chordata; class Aves; order Passeriformes; family Corvidae; genus Coloeus; species Coloeus monedula. The sequence goes on from NC_138781.1 coordinate 115,812,596, forward strand.
GGTGCTTTGAGCAACCTGAACTAGCAGGAGGTGTCCCTGCCCTCGGCAGGGGGCTGGAACTAGACAGTCTTTAAAGTCCCTTCCAATCCAAACCATTCTATGACTCTAAATATAGTTCAGGTGAAGTGTGACAAAGACAAAGAGTTGGATATATCTACAGGGAAAAAAAAACCCCAACTGATTAAGTATGAGCAAAATGTCCTAGTTTTTAAATTGCTAGTACATAGGAAAAACATTATTCAGAAATGTTTTTCACTCTTTCAATGCTTTTAGAGCAAACATTTTGACAGGAATTACTTGAAATAATGTCACACTGTGCAGGTAATTAATGAAGACAAAAGAATAAAAGAGTAATAGTTAAGTATGGGAACAATTTTATAAGAAAGGTTTCTTCTAATCTTTGAGAAACAAAGCCCATGTAGATACAGAAAATAGGTTTAATTCATACAGATACCTTTTGTAATGTAAATCTGAGTAGTGTGATAAAAAGAAAACTCAGGGTTGTCCTTACAGTGTCAAAGTTGTAACACTCCTAATAGACCACATATAAAATTTAAAATCAGCATGAATTAACACAAGAAAAAAGAGCAAGGAAAAACGATGCCGAAAACCATTAGTTCACACCACATATTCTGTCTTCAAACTTCCTGGTGTAAGTGACAATTGTCATGCTGTAATTTGGGTCTGACTCAAACCCCACTGAAGCCACTGAAAACAATCCCAATATTTTCCTGATTCCCAAAATAACTAAATTACTTCCGAAATACTTCTATGATGATCAGAAGAATAACTTTGAGCTTTCTGAATAGCTGCTATTATTTATAACGAGGTATTCAGTTCGTTGATTTAGCCATGTTTCTGAAGGAAATTGGCAATAAAAAATCATCTTTTTGCTAAACTTAATTTGGCTCACCTTCCATGCTCCACCTTATCTCCGTTGTGCATGTCTATCTATGTCTTGTCTTGGTCTTAATAACCAGGTAGTACCTGATGAAGAATATCTGGTCATCAAAACCAGATGGAAACATATGCAGAAAGAAAAATAAAAGGCAAAAAAAGGGCTTATTTGTAAGTATAGGCTCTATTTGAATATAGTTGTGTTCTCGATATCTGTTGGTAGCAATTGCTGTGATCAAAACCAGAAAAAACCCTTTAATACACAGCTGGAAAAAAAAAAGGCAGGAACATGCCCATAGGTGGCTGTAATATGACTGCATCTTTGCTTTTGCAGGGGGGATGCTTTGGGGATTTTTTTGTTGAATTCTGGGCATGCCTGGTACATGCAGAAATCCTCCATATATATTCTGGATTCCACTGGGTCCTTAGCAGGACCTAGTTATCTAGAGGGACAATCCACAATGGCTCTGGGCATGTACAAGAGAATTAATTTCATGCTTGATTCACACTTTTATACATACACATATATATACACACGTAAAAAAATAACGGGTTCTGTTGTAGGCATCTGCATTTTCTAGGCATTTTCTACTGGTTCAACAGGAGCTGTCAATTAATTGAAAACTCACAGTCAGGCACTGTGAGGAACTCCAGTTCAGATTTTAGGTTACAAAGTACAAGATCTCAAAATGAATTATAGGCAAATATAGCAGAAAACAGGGAAATTTTAAGTAAAATAGGGTATCACTGTGCATGATATAAAAGTGTATCACATGCCATCTCAGGTTAAAAAATCTGCTGACTTCAGAGGACACTTATGCTGCACACATTATTCCAGATGGTTTAAGAAGATAAGAAATATTAGGCAGATATGCACACAACAATGAAAAATATCCAGGTCACTTATGGCACTGTAAGATGTTTATGATATTTTTAATAATTAAAGCAGAAAAATAATAGTAAAATAATAATGAACAAGAGAGTTCTATAGAATCTACTACTTCTTATTTTAAAATCTGTATTTATATTTTTACTCTTACAGAGGAGCTTAACTCTTCAACATACAAAATATTCAGGCATTCATGTACTTTTCAATAAAAGATACTCATTTACTTGCTTGTTTATAAATATTCAAGACTCACTTTGCTGTTCCAACATTTTGCATCTTCCTGGATTTCTGCTTTTTGCTTCACTAACTCCTCAAGGTGTTTTTCATCCTTTATAATCTTCTCCTCTGTTTCTTTTAACTTCATACAGTATTCGGTCCAAATAAATTCAGAATGCTTTAATTCATTCCTAATAGAAATACACACAAAGTGAAACCATCTATTTGGAAATATTCCAAGGTTGTCCCTCTCCATAAAGGAAAATGTAAAGCAGATCTGAATTAGCAAAGATTTATTTTGATTCCCTACTACATTTCTTGAACAGGTAAGCATGAGATAATTTCAAAATATCTACCCTGGGAGGTTCATGCAATTTCAGCCAGATAACAAAACTACTCATGCTACCAGTTTGCTTGCACTTAAAGCCTGCCAACATTACAACTTATAATTGGACCTCTGAGAAGGCATTGGTGTAGTTAAAGGCAGGGCTTTGTTTCAAACCTCACACGTTAACTAAACAAAATAGGAGTCAACACTGCTAGTGGCTGAATCTACTTCAGAGCCAACTTCACTTAATCAACCCACTGCCCTGTAATTCTGTGGACAAATGTCATTTGTGAATTAAAGTTTTCACTGACACCAATTTTTCATGTTAAAAGGAACTTGAAGGCAAGGCCAGAGGAGGGGTTAAGGACTTCACTTTCACTCTGAATAGCAGATTTAACAGCATTATAAGAAGGAAAATTTGCCATAATTACAGAACAAGATACTAATAACTACAACTATTGTCAGGAAAACACTCCCATGAGACATGGTTATAGGCCTCATTATAGGCTGTGAAAATGCCTTTTTATACATCTGTGAATGGATTTGAAAAAAGGCAAAAGAAATAGAAGTATGTCAGGTTAAAATTTTACAATGGCTGCTGGTGTTTGTCCTTTTTTTTTTTTTTTTTTTTTTGTTTCAGCAGGCAGGAAAAAAGTTTCCTCCATGCTCCTGAGAGAACTGTTCTGGTCAATAACATATTCTAAAATGTGCCTTAAACTGCAAAAGAAATCCACCACAGCAGAACTAAGACCAAGAGTAGTTGAGTTTTAGAGACAACCCTAGCATTACAACCCAAAAAATCCCCTGCAGTAAGACAACAGAAAGCAATCATGAAGAGGCTTCATCACTAAATCAAGAGCCTTTCCTACAAGATTATTTAAGAGACATTCTTCCTTTACTTGTTTCCAAGATTTCATCCAGTGCTGAAGTAAATGCTTACCTTGCAAGGTGTCACAGACTGCGCATAGCACGAGCACGAAGCCCAACTCTCTGAACTCCTCCACTTCCTTAGGTCCCGCCACCCATGAAAGAGACATAGAAACAGTATTTGGAACTATTCCAATAACAGACATGTAACAGTCATAGGCTGTAATTTTCTTCTCGTTTTGCCTACCAGCTACAACTTTCTGAGTCGTAGCTGTCATGAAAAATTACAGCACTATCAGCCCCAATGCGTGTGCGTAAGCCACAGACTGTGCCGCGTGATTGATAACAGCCTGAGTATTTTCAGTTTCGTGCAATCTTCATCATTTTCTCAGTGATGGCACTGAACATAAAGAAAAGAGTATGAACTGCAGAGCAGTCTTTCAAGCCTGTACTGCCACAAATCTGTCTCTCTCATGCCTATCGATACCACGTTATTCTAGTCCTCCCCAGATGGCAGTTGAAGGGATCTACTTCCTCTGTAATGTAAGCAGAACTTTAATTACCAGTTTAGCAAGTAGTTGCAAAAAAAACCCCCAAAAAACCCAAAGTAAAACAAACAAACAAGCAAAAAAACAAACAAAAACCAACCAACCAAAAAACCCCAAACAATCAAAAAACCGAAGCAAACAAAAAAAAAAAGCTTAAATGATGGACAGAAAAAGAGTTTTCTACTTGACTTTTTCCTGAAAATGCTGATATTCCTAAAACCACTGATATCATTAGCATTTCCAGTTCAGTTCACAGACACACAAAGCAGGTTACAGGGTGTATAAGAGTCTATGTCACTGTCGTGTGATATGAAAAGCTATACGGAAATCATATAGCTAGGTGAAACAGAAAACATGCATGGCATATTTCTGTCAGTATAGATGATTAATTTCTCTGTTATTTACGTATTCCCATTATAATGCGGATTTTACTTATGATTTCTTTCAACAGAACAAAGAAATTTTAATGCATCTCAGAACAAAGGTTTGCTACAGGAGAACATCACACTTCCTTTCTTGCACATGAAACAAACTCAAGCGCCTCAATTTCCACAAAGACTACCAAAAACCCCAGGAAGACTGCCCATGCTGCCCTACAACTACTAGGCAAGATGACAGCTGTGACACAATGACAGAATTTAGAGGGAACTGAACAAAATCTTGCACAAAAAAATTTTAAAAAGTGAAGTAGTCACAAGGCAACATGAAAAAATTCTAATATTAATAAAAAATGCAGAAGTATGATCAAATGATCAATTTTTATTGAAAAAATAGGTTGGAGGATGGTATCTCAAAATCCCTTATCTGCTGTTTTGATATATTTACAAATTATGTGAAAGAGCAGGAGAAGTGAAGTTAAAAGTCTGTATATGATGTGATTACAATAGGAAAGGTGAAAACAAGCTAAAAAACTTAAGAAAAATTTTAAGACACACTAAGTAACTGAAGAACAAAACAGCACATGTGATTTCATGTCCAAACTCAAAAAGAAGTAGAAGATCAGAGAAACTAAGCACATCTTAAAATTCTAAACTGTTTCTATTTGAGAAAAGCATGTACATATTCCCACAAACACCCAGAAAGTCTACTCAATATTTTGCACAGTTAAAGAAGCTAAGAAGGTTAAATTAAGCAAGAAATGGGATGGAAAACACTAGAATAAGAAATGAGAGTACGACGTCCCTCCTAAAGTCAGTGACATGGCTTAAGTTGGAATACTCTTTGTATTAGCTTTCAGAAAAGTATATCACAGAAATGAAAAGGAAACAGATGATATCTTAGAAAGGTCATAAAATACAGAATTCTTCTCAAAGTACATTGAAAATAATGAAAATTGCTTAAAAAAAGGAAAGGAATAATGAATAAAGTAAAGTCTTAAGACACAGAGAATACAGCCCAGTGAAGAAGGTTGACAATACACAGCAATATTTATTACTGCATCTTAAGGTTTCCACACCTAAACTACAGCAATTTGCCTACAACAGGAAAAATCCAAATAGCTGCTGATCACACTCTATAAATGAGAATCAATAAGGAATAAAGTTTAATAGTATTTATATGATGGAATAGTAAAAAAAAAAGAAAGAAAGAAAATAGGAAAGAAAATATACTTTTAACAATATTTATTCTGGTGTTACATGATAAAATCACCTCCAGCCACAGTCACTGTAATCAGAGTATCTGAATACATATTAATAAATTACATGACTGTAGCGGGTTGAGTTCGAAACCGGGCGGAAACACCAATTAAATGTAGTGGTTTTAGTTCAAAATATTCATTACTTACTTGTTTTCCTTCTGTGAGATAAGAATTAGGAGAAAAGCAAAGCAGGCACAAACCTTAAACAGTTGCAGTACAATGAAAGAGTTTTATTACTAATAGAATTAAAAGTAAAGAAACAATAACAAAACAAAATTAAAGCAAATTCCCCCCCCCCCCCCTCCAGCCAGCACTTCTCTCCTTTTACCTAGCTCACACAAGGGATAACAAAACATGGGATGTTAGTCAGTGTTCCAGTTCTTGAAAAGTCTCTCTCTTATGCTTAAGGGAAAAAAGGGTTTTTCCTTCAGTTGCACGTGGTTCCCAAACTGCCACCAACAGCAGATCCGCCCGGAAACAAACAATCTGCTGTGTGTAGAACATCTCTCCCATGAAAAATCTCACAGTTCCTTCACACTGCAAAACATGGGCCATCACATGGGGTTATTCATCTTTTTAAGGATAAGTTCTTTTGGCCTGCACACAAAGGCTCTTCTTCGCCACAAGTCTGTAACAGCCTCTTACTACTATAAAGCCTGACATCGGCATTCTTCACAATCTTCACAGGCACACGAAGATACTCCATCCCCCCATGTTCTTCAAATGGATTAAAGAGACAAACAGTTTGTGGTATTACAGTTTCTTACCACGGCATGCAAGAAGGTTTCTTTTAAGCTGCCCGCCAGAATCGCGGCCCCGCCCTCTTTTCTCCCGTCGCCATTTCCAGCTCCGTCCCACGTGACTCACTTCTCTTTCTCTCTGACTCTGACGCCACCATGTTGAAGGGTGTTTTTTTGTTCAGCTTTTACGGTGGGGAAAGCCTCGCTCCCTCTGTGCTGCTGGCTGCGTGGTGTCCTCTTCAGTTCAGCACGAAGTGTGCTGGCTGCAGACAGGAGGCTCTGCCGGCTCCCGTTGACTCCGCCGGCTCCGCATGGAGAGGAGAGGGACCCGCCTGTCCCCAGAAGCCGTGCTGGATGGGTTTAGCTGTGAGCAGTCCATGGCTGGGTTTAGCTGCCTGTGGCTCTGAGACAGTCCCCCCCAGCCACCCAGGGTCCGTGCCGCAGCGTGGGGAAAGGGGGAAAGGGGCAGTGGCCCCGGCCCGGCCCGGCGGGGCCGGGAGGCCCCGAGCTGCCCCCACCTCCCAGCAAGCGAGCTCCGACCAAAAAAGGGAGTCCCGCCTTTCTGTGCGGTTTAAATATGTAAATTGTGAGAAGCGTAATTGGTCTTAAAGACTGTCCATCAACTCAGGGTCAACCCAATACAATGACACTTTGGTAATACATCTTACTCAGTACCTGATCTTTACCATAATTAAAATGAACATGAGGTTTCCAATGAACTTAACATGTTACAGAATCAAGGTCCATAGTTTCTGATTTCTCTCATCTGGAACCCACAAAGGAGCTAATGAGTATTTGATCAGATCATTTCCATATACATTTCCATATATTTAAACAATAATTAAAATTCCAAACATTATGAAGACATTGTGAAGCTTGCATTCACAGGTTCAAGTACATTAAAAATAAGTACTATTTCATAGTCTTCACACACCTTTTCCTTAGACATACATAGTGATGTTAATTGAACAGTTGGTAATTTTCAGAAGTCACTCCAGCTTTGTCAAGTGTTATTACAAAATTCTGGTGTCAGGTTTTGTAAAATAAAATACTTCCATTTTAGTCATGTATCTGACCACAGTTTTAATTTTTCATATACTAATATTCTTTCCAGAGTGCAAACTAGGCTCTGAAATTAAGAAGTTAAATCTTAGTTAACTAAAAACAAATGTGTTGACTGTGAATCTACCTTAGAGGTAAAAAACTGTAATTAGCATAAATATCTCTAATACAATGTCAAAATTATCCTGACTCAATGCCTTCTGCTCCCAGATTAGGGGTGAACTTATTACAGAGAGAGCTATGATCCTTCTTTAGTTCTGCTGTTTAGTGCCAATGACAGAGAGATCCATGATGATACGACGTCTTAAAGTAACAAGATTATTGCATCTAAGAAACCTTCCCTTGTTCAAGAATGTGTCAGAAAGGTTTCTGCTCTGACTTGCAAGCACAGATCTCCCTGGATAGCAGACATCAAAAGCACCAGCCATATTAGCCAAAGAAATGAGCTCCTGATGTTGATAATACCTAGGTCAAAATACACTTGACCTAGTGCAGCAAGTACTGCTGTGGGACTGAAAGAGGTGTTTCAAGGTCCTGAGCACTAATCAGTTTTTGAAATAAAGCTGCCGGTGTCTGTAACCTAAAGAAACTGGAAATGACACAACCAACTCACATTATTTTAATCAGGTGAAGCTCTTCACTATGGCATATTGAGTACCATAAACAATAAGCAAAACAATAACAGTTATTAATTCCAATTATTTCTTGAAGAAAGAACTTAAAATTTAAAAGCACGAGAAAATGTCTACAGCTGCTATGACCTCTTCTTTATGTATCTCTGAGAGTGGGTCCTTTCAGAGAGGTGACCAGAATACCTTACTCCCAAATTCTATGGTGTGCCTAGTTTTATTCAACCAAATATTACTAAAGCAGTTGACTAACATTTTAAACAGAATAACAATTCTTCCTATTTGGTACATCAAATGAAAAGGCCACTTGTAGTCTCCCAGTTACCTGAAGATTTTGTTTTGGACTTCATGGTAAACAAGCCTACAGAAGAGATTTCACTGACTGATGCAGGAATTACAATGGGCAGTGTGTAAGTATACTGGGTTGGGCTGGGTACAGTTAATTTTCTTCATAGTAGCAGGTATGAGGCTATGTTGTGGTTTTGTGCTGGAAACAGTGTTGATAACACAGGGATGGATGTTCGCAGGGCTTACACAGAGTCAAGCCCTTTTCTGCACCTCACCCTACCTGCAAGCAGGCTGGGGGTGCACAGGGAGTTGGGAGGGACACAGCCAGGACAGCTGACCCAGCTGACCAAAGGGATATCCCACACCATATGGCATCATGCTCAGCATATCTAGTTGCAGGCAGGAAGGGGTTGTTTGTCAGTGATCGTGTTTGTCTTATCAAGCAACCGTCAGATGTGATGGAGCCCGGCTTTCAGGGAGATGGCTGAACACCTGCCTGCCCATGGGAAGTGGTGAACAAATTCCTTGCTTTGTTTTGCCTGTGTGTATGGCTTCTTCTTCTTCTCTTAAACTGCTTTTATTTCCACCTGCGAGTTCTTTCGTTTTTACCCTTCTGATTCACCACACCATTTGGGCTCAGGGGAAGTAAGCGAGTGGCTGTGTGGAGCTCAGCTGCCTATTGGGGTTAAACCATGACAATAAGTTATTCATATTGCTTACTTTTTGTCTTTTTAGAAATTCTAGCCATGTGCTGCTGGCTTGTAAACAATGAAAATGACAAAGTTTTTTCTGCTAGTAACAAACTCTAGAATTCAATGATTTCTTGGCAGAGATGTGTTGGGATGTGGCATAAGATTCTTAGGTACGTACAGATGAGAATGACCTTTGGCAAATAGGCATTCACTGAGCAGAAGTGAGTAACAGCTCTTACAGGAATTACATCTGTGCTGGTGGTAAGAGTAGCTCTCATAGCTCACAGTCATATTTGGAAGCATAGAGAAAGACTGTCACAGCATTCTGGATTCACACAGTTGTCTCGCAGATGGCCCATCTCTTTGAGGAATCTAATGCTGCTGCCAGGAACTTAATGAAATTCCACTGTTAGTCCAATAAACAGAATTCCCCTCTACAAATGATCTCCTCTACAAAACATCAGTATGTTGTGTACACAGTACTTCCAGTGAGCTGAATGGATCTCTGTATGGAAACAGACATCCTGCAGTAAGAGAACTTCAGTGTCTTCATTTTGAGGAGACGTGGCAGTAACCTGAGATGATAAATGAATCTGTAGATAACAGACACCCTTTAAAGTCCTCATTTCTTTAAAAAAAAAAAAAGAAATTCAGTAACAAGAAACTTTTCTGCAGCTATGTAAATAAATGCTCCTTTACAGCTCTTAGGTAAACTAATGAGGCCAACTCCATAGTGAATTCAAATGAACATGATCCTTTAGAGGAAACAGGGAATGGGAGATGGGACAGTCCCTTGCAATGATTTCGCTGGATGGGAAATTAACATTTACTGAAATGAGGCTACCAAGGACATGAGTCTGCACATACAACTTAACCATTAGCATTAGTCTTACTGCCTTGAATGAAGCATCAGTGAGCAGGACAGGTTTTCAACAACTGCTGTACATGAGGCACTTTATAACATGAACTCTCTGGAATAGCAGAACAGTGCATGCTGACCCAACTCAGGCAGTGCAGAGCACAACTTGAATTATGAAACTGAGATATAAATTCCTAGTAGTTCTGAATGAATAAGATGGACCAAATTTCATGACTTGCTATGAAATTGATATACTCCATAATTACCATGAACAGCTTTTTAAATACCTGATATTTGAAGAACAGTTGCTGTCACATGGCTGCGGTACAGAAATATCTGCTATGGCCACTCAGGTTATTTCAAAAATTTACTGCTGCCTTTCAGTTATGCCTGTGAGCTTTCCTCATCTCAAGTGAAAAACAAAAGGCCACTGTGTCACTTGCTACTTTGCCAGATAAAAGCTGGCAGTGAGCAATAGGCATATGCAGCAAAGTCGAGTGTGGCCTCCTACCAAACATCAAATAATTGATATTCTTGTTCTTTAGCACAGTTATTTTTGGTGCCGACTTCTCGGCTGCATGTTCAGAGATAGAAAGGAAGGATTATTTGTCAGTGATTGGCCATCAGAGGTGTCCAATTGTTACTATACCTCTACTTGATAATCCAGGGGTTAATAATTTGACTAGAGATTACAGCAAGGAAACTCCACCATAAATCATTGCCATATAGAAGCTACCTTACAATCCAATAACCTAATTTTGCTGGTTCGTTAAAAAAAAAAAAAAAAAAAAAAAAAGCAGAAAAGGTATTTTTGACGAATTCCAATAATCTGTGCATAAGCAAGCAATATGAAGGAAAAATGGCACACTTTAGGAGTGGATTCATGGGACTTTCAGTTTGGGTGTAATTCTGGACATCATATCCTCCTTATTCTGCTAATGCAAGCTGAGACAAAAAAGGCAAATGCTTCTTTTATGTATAATTCAAATGTTTTAATTGAAGAAGAAAACAAGAGAATTTAAAACTACTTCTAAAAGCAAAATTTCTATAGTTTGATTGTCACTATTAAAACCAACAGGAAATTATAATGCCATAGTGGATAGCTCCTACTTGTATTGACTCAATAGCATCTCAGCATATTTAATTTTCTCATACATACATGCATCTTCTTTTCAGATTCTTCATCAATTCTTTTCATGGTCTTTTGTGCTTCTATGAGTTCACAATGAACATCACTGCATATTTTTGATGTTAAAGAAAATAAAACAAGTTTTCTGAAAGATTTTATATAAAAAGCATACATAATGTTTGAAATAAAAGATAATTCCAAGATTTGTCTGATCCTTGTCAGTTTAAGAATTCATGTTTAAAGATGAAGCCCCAGGAAAAGACAACAGAATGTGTGGTAAAATTGCAAAATTTAAAGAAATGTTAGCAAGAGGGCTTTCATTCTGTTACAGAATTTTGGAGTTATTTTGAAAAGGTGGCTACTTTCATGGGAAGATAGTGACCTCTGGAGCAGAAAGAAAGAAATAGTGTGCAAAGAAGCCACTGAGGTTTCACTCAGTAACCTGACAAAATCATTACTGAAACATCTCCTAGAGGCTGTGCAGCGTTTGTAGACAATGCAGACATTGACTGTATTTTTTAATAGGATAAATAATATTGGGGGACTCAGTTTGCAACAACTCTCAAATAGAGATATGCACGTCTGTTGTCTCTGCTTTTTAAAATATTACAAAGGTAAACAAATAACATGATATAAAATATTATAATGTAGCTTAACTTCACTGCTTAAACTAATTCTCTGGATATTAAAAACTAGAGATTCAAAATAAAGTAATTGCTTTAATTGCAAAGATAACTCAGTATCAGCTGCCCAAACCTGAGAAACAAACTGTTAAATCAGAGCACAATAAAAGTCACAGATCATTCACTTGACATTTAAAAATTCTCTTGAAATGAAATACATAAATAAGACACATATAAGACAGAGATATAAAGACATAAATACAGTAAGTCTAACTTCTCATGATATGCAGTGCCAATCTTTAGAAAGAAAGAAAAAAAACCCTCGGAAAAAAAATGATTTATTTAAAATTCCCTCTAGAAAAAAATATTTTAAGTCTACTTCATGATTTGTATTTAACACATCTCAATATTTTAGCTGCATATAATATATTTGGGGATATTAACAAGAAAAAAAGATAAAAAATTTAAAAAAATGTTACCAACTTGATTTTTAATTAGTATTTCAAACATATCTCATAGCACTGATAGAACTGTAATGTGTTTCATGTCAGACCTAATTCATCATAGTTCTAATATTATTTGTGTAATAGGCAATTAACTTTTTAATTTTAGAAGTATTTTGACATGACTGCAGAGTTCCCCAAAACTGAATTCAAAATAAAACAAATTAAAGGAAACAACATTATGAATCACTTACCAAAGAAAGAGATCATTTTAGACTTTAAGTACCTTGAAAAAGAGATTGTACTCTAGATTTGCATTTAAAAGTTATTATAGAAAACACATAGAAAACATAATAATTATTCCTAATATCTGAACATGACGTAACCCAGTATCCCTCCGGTTTTAGAAATCTACTTGCGACTTTGTTCTACTTTGATTATTTAGACTGGCATCATTCACATTAGGCTATTATTATCAAAAAATAGTAAATTATTATCAATATTACCACCAATAAATACCATAAGCAAATTAGGAAAAATGCACATCAGCACTCAAGAATAATTGAACCTTGTAAACTTTTTTTGACAGCTTCTGACGTCTCCATATTCTGAAACACAGATGTGTGTGAGAAATGTGAAAAGAACCAATGCAAATACCAGATATGTGGCTTCTACCTTTCCCAGGAAAAATCCCACATGAAATCACCTTGCAAAGTTAGAATTACATTCCATGTATGCTTAAGAGACATTTATTAAAGGCTAACAGCATTATCCTCCCCAGCCTGTCTTTGCACTGAGGGCCTGTATATAGTGGAACGGGTGTACAAAATGCAAAGCAGACTTTGGTACTTCCAAAAGACTGCTGTTCTCTAAAACGGCACCTATATAGTGGAAAGGTTCTAAAAGAAACCTCTCCATACGGTTTGCATTTATCTTTTCATACATCCTCCACAGCTTTGCCCTCGGATTCAGCTTTTCTTCCAGCAGAGGGCTGTGTTTCTTCGTGAAGTCCATTTCCTCACAAACTTCTCTGTTGGCCGTTTCTTATGTATTTGGTTTTGTACCTGAGGCAGCTGACAGCTTTTACAATCAAAATGCCACCGTAGCACCAAGGTATCTTAAACATACATTTAATATTCTGTTAAAAAGATAATTAGCATAAGAAAATGTGAGTATCTGAATGACAGCATGAATAACTAGTGAGATTGGGAAATGGCTTGTCATAATGCTAAGACTTCCAAAATTTTGCTATAAACTACTTTGTGGGCCAAGAAAGGACATTGATGAAAAAAGATCACCAAATATTGCACTAGGAGTGGATCTGGTTTATAAATTCATACATAGTTATCCTAGTATTTAAGTCAAGCAACTGTTCAAAGCCGGGGTGGTTTTGTTTTTATGAAGGAAATGAAAACACCTCGCCTTAAGGCATATGTAGAGGAGGCTATTATGACACAAGAACAGCTCCACCGAGCTTCCTAGCCTCCAGCTATGTTGATGTATGACATATGTTGGTGGAGAGGAAGAATAGGGCAAGTACAGCTCCCACATCCTCGTGATATAAAAACTATTTTCAGTTCAGGGACACTTCTGAAACTAAACATGGTTTCAGGAAAGTTAAACTAAAGATACAAACTCAAAACCAACAAATAAAACATATTCTTGTTGCCACACAGAAGTATGCCAGTCTTAATTCCGTTTGCTGCATTTGCTTTTCTGACTTTGGCATAAATTTCCTATGGGTCTTTACAAGAAAATATGTGACTAGACCACTGGTTGCTGAATAGAAACATGTATTTTATTTTATTCTGCCTAGAAAAAAAAAAAGCTTATTAGAGGTGGTTCTCTGGAGCAGTTTATGGGAAATTTATTGGTATAAAACTACGGAAAGTAAAGTAAGAATATCAGATGAGAAAAAATCAGATAATATCTCAAGAGCAGTAAACTTTGCCATAAATTTGAGACAGAGAAGCACATTTTACTGAGGTAAAAAACACTCTACCCCTGAGAAGTAGCTGTGGAATATTCAATGCAAATCCTTAACAGTCAATAAATCTTGCTGTGTTAACAAGACACAAATCCAAAATCTGCAAAATTATTATTTCATTGCTACTAAAAGTTAAAGATATTGCAAGAAGAAGTGGCTTTTCTACATTGTACAAAGTGGTGCCTAACATCCAGATGAATAAAACGTGGTTTATATTGGATTTTTGTTCTATTTCATAGAAAGTAATTTCTGAAGACGGTTACATCAATGTAATTACCTGAGTGTGCTACAGGACATAGATGCAGCAGGAAATGGGAATAATGGAAATCAAGATAAATCTGAAGAAATAACAGGATTCAGTGTCTACTCTGAATGGGTCGTGCAAACTCTTAATTAATCTCCTGGGTTCGTAATACTTAGATTAAGGATAATTATAACATCCCTGAGGGTCTTTATCCTTAATTTTATGTTGGCATATTTTTTGTCTTAAAGACAATACAAAAGTATTATATAAAAAGTATAAATACAAAATATATAAAAGTTATAATCCTGAAAATGATAAATTTTACCCCAAGAACATGACATCATACTGACATAGACCACCGATAAATCAAGGGAGAAGAAATTGGTCAATTTTCACAGCCAAACTTCATGCTGCTTTATTTTTATTTTAAAAAAATATTGCATCATTGCTTATATTAACAGAATTGAAAATGTGCTAATTATATTCTACAATTCTAAACTTTTGATACTGAAAGAAAATGCTCAACAGTAAAGAAAGAGCAACAGAAATGTAAAGCATCACACAAAGATAATTTACAGCTACATCACTGTAGGTAAGAACATCAAAGAGTAAAAGGTAACACATCTGCAGCTCAAATCTTGAGCTGCTATGCTTGCAGTTCTTTACTTCTGTAAAATTGACCTTTCAGTGTCACAGGATTTGCTCCTGAAAGCATTCTCTAACCTGTCAACAGTTTTTAGTCCAGAGTCTTTATTCAATCTCCTCCTCTGTTTCCAGGGCATCATAAACGGTCTGTAAGAGGCAGTTGCTTTTCAGATGAGCAACCTCTGCAAACTGGGAGCACCTTAACACAGATTTCTAATTTCCAAGTCAAGAGTTAGCCATTGGCTAAAGCAAGCAAACAAACATTTTTCTCATATGTTGTTAGGGATGTGCACTATTTGACACTTTGCCTTCAGGGATGGGGGTAGAAAGCATTTGGGACTAAACAACTGGCTCACCTCCATTACACACCGAACTTCCCTTAACACTTACCCATCACTGAGCACAGTTATGGGGGACTCTTGTATAGTTGCTGCACTCTGGAATGTCCAATATTTGTCAAAAATCTTCAGGTGATGAGCATCAGAACATGCGCTGAAGCACAGCCACGATTTTACATCCAGCAACTTACTGTGACAAATGACACTACTTCTTTCAAGCCTAGCTTCAGACAGCACCTGCTTTTGCCCAAGAGCCAGAACACAAACAAGAAACTGCTAAGTAGCTCCTTTTATTTCCCCCCCCTTTTTTTCCCCTAATTTTATTGTGTAGATACCTACAAAAGGTAATGAAAAAGCCCTCAGAATCTGGAGTTTTAAGGATACATATCAATGGTTATGTCAAACAACTTGTATTAAATATGTGAGAACTTTGTTCAAATTTATGGCACTTTAATTTTTCTCAAAAACCCGCAGTTATTTATTACTGGTTTAATCTGTAGTTTAACTCAAAAGCACTATTTTATAATTTTGTTTCAGCTTCTCATTTCTTGCCCCAAACTAAGTATGTATTATCATCATAAATGTCTTGTCTGGTCTTATGTTATTCCTCAGAAAATGCTGAACATTTCAGAGTACTTCCCATTTTTTTTTCCCAGATACTTATTCAAGTGCACCATGCTCAGAAATGTAAATATTGTATTCCTATTACAGTAAACACAACTATAGTCATATCTGGATTTTATTCTTGGTAATGAACTGACTGAAAAAGTACAAATATTCTTTGTTTCATTATTAGTACCATTTTGCATGGCTGCAGGGAGCTGCTGAAACCTCCAAAGTGACATACAATCAATTTTCACACCGTTCCTTCACTATTTCTCCAACTCCAAAGCTTTTTCTCCCTCATGGTCAGCCTTCAGCTGCTTAATTAGCTCAGTAACTTCCAATAGCAAAGCTTCTGTTTCCTGCTTCAAAGTTGACATCTTTGCCATCTTTAAAAATACATTAGAAATATTTTTTTAATGAAAACTTAATCATATGCTCTTTAGTTGAGCTTCATTCTCAACACAAAGTTGGCCTGTCCACAGTAAGCACAACTGGTTATATTTCTGTCTTTAAAAATACATTATAATTGTTCCTTATGAAGGCTTAAATGCACACCCTTAATTCCAGCTCCTTTCTCAGGATAAAACTGACTCTTCACATCTATGAAGGCAAGCACAACTGGTTACAAACACAACTGTCATGTTCAATAGCATTTTCCTCCAGCTTATTTCCAATGCAAAGTGCAACAAAAATGGGTTAATATAGATGGCATAAAATTTTCATCTTTGTTTGGGTAACTAATCTCCAAATAAGAGTGCAAGTTCCTAATTATCTCAATTTTGTCAAGAATAATTATTTAATTTAATTTTTCTAAGTAAGCTTCAATTAATTCATTAAAGTCTTTGGAGTTCTAAGAATATTCAGTAAAATATCTCAACAGCACTGTTTTACTTTTGATACACCAAATAATCATTCCATTCTGTAACATTTGGCTATCAAAAATATCTGGGATTTTGTTTTTTTTTTTTTTTATAAAAGATTCTTTGAGGTCATCATCCGTTGTCCTGATCTACAAAAAACAGGAGTTATATAAGCAAAAGTGCAAGACATTTGTCTTTTGATTCCACAGTCAATAATTCCCTAAATTATTTTGATTAAAACCTGCAAGCATTTAAAAGAAGGAAAACTACTTAAAATCTGGAGTGAAATTTTGGCCTTACTGCTATGAACAAAAATTTTATCACACAATTTACTGCAGATGGGATTGCCTCAGGCTAGTAGTACTTAAAAGGTTGCACACTGGTTTAAAAAAATGCACACAATCTCTTTAATATTTAAAACTTAATTTAAAAAATTCATATTCTGACTAAAGATGCAAACTGCATGAAACAGAATTCTTTGTTGGGAGTATATTACAAATATCTTGTAACAGCAATGTAGTTTTTTCTTTTATTAAAGAAACGAAATGAAAAAAATTCTAGAGTTTGCAACACCCAACATAACTAGTTTAGTTGGTTCAAATCCCAGAGGGGTTAAAACACAGTATGGATCTAAATACAGACATGTAAATTATCTTCTTGCAAATAGGACGACTTAACAGTACTTAATATATCATTTAAATGTATGTGACTTTCAGCTTGACAGATGACACACACAGATTTCAAAGGATATTCACATCATTTACATAAGACATAGAGCAGGGAACAAAATTAATCTGCAAGCAAGAATGGGAAAGAAGTAACACAAGAAGCCAAGAACACAAGCAAATCATTGCAATGAGCACTTAAAAGGCTCATTAGCCTATTGGAGATGAAAACCAGGGGAGCAAAGATAACCACCACGCACTTACGCCAGCATGTGAGGCTTAAAGAGCACATACAGGTCCTTCATCTTGTCCTAAGACGGAACAAAACCTGTGGTCACAGGGTAACATCACACACACATCCATAACTTGAGCATAAATAAATTTGAAAGAACTCCACTCAGAAGAACTCCACAAAAAAACCCCTTTGCCATAAAGATACAGCAGGGAAAAGCTGATGCCAAAAACAGGCCAAGAGAAATACTGTCAAAGGCTTCTTAGATCAACACAAAATACATCAAAAGTACAGGGAATAGGAAAAAAATCTGTGCAGTAATGGAAAAGAGCAAGACATTGGACAGGAAAACTGGGACCTGAAGAGGTATCAAATTAGTTATAGAAACAGCAGTTTGATAAACAAGAATTAGATAAGTAGGCAAACACAAAATATCTCAATATGTGTATCTGACATGAAATAAAAATAGTCAGGGAAACAAAGGGTTTGTTGAGCAAAACAGCCAGGACAACAAGCTCAGTGCATAAGATACAAAGATTAAAAGAGGAGTTTGAAGAGGAGAATGTAACTAGAACTGCACCATAAGGTATCCTGCATCATGAAAAATTTAAAGTGACAGATTCAGGCTTATTTTGTGTACTTTCTGAGGTTTTGCCTTTGAAATATACTTGTATTTTATTGTATTCTGTGTCAACTGGACACATGGCTAGAAATAATTTATTATCAAATATATAAATAAATTCATATCCAAACCATTAAAATCAAAACTCTCCATATTTGTAGTATACTTATTTCATTCTATATGCCTAGTTCTTATTTTTGAGAGCATTAATGAAATATTCTCACTATAGAAACCCTACCTTTTCTCCTTTTAACTTATAGTTTTAATAAGGTCAGCAAACAAAGGCTTCAGAATATTTTAAATCTCTGTATATTAAGTAACAACTTAGATGTGAAAAATATACACAAGACCAACAGAAACAATTTAAGCTAACAATAAAATGAATAAACATCTGGGCATGTCATTGCTTATCCAATTCATGTACAGTGATGACAAATTAGGACATTGAAATAATTTTACTGTTCTCACGTAATTTTAAATAAAGGCGAATGAGGCTACATGCATTTTCCAATCAAATTCATGTCTATCCTGTAAATCTTGATGTGACTGTAGTTCATGCACCTTAGATTCCTGTAGCATCTCTACTGTAGTTGCAGAAATTTCCCTGCAGAGTATTTAACACCATTTGTGGAATACTAATCTGAGACAGCTTTCCTGATGTGCTGCTATGATGACATTACTGCCAGTACTGCAGATAAATTATTTAAATATAACTTGTCTTTGCGGGCAGCTATCAGATCTGCTTGCTGCTATGTAGACATATGTAAAATTTATTAACGTTTGGAAAACACTTTTCCAGTAAAAGTGAATTATTTAAATTACACTAATCATGTTCTCAGAGAGGTTAATGGGAAGACTTTACAACACTTTAAAATTATATATATATTGGATTGTTTCTTCATCTACCTTCCCTTTTTTTAAGTTCCCTTTATTCTTGTTCCTATTCATTTGTATGAACCCATATAGACTAGGAAAACATCATGTACTGCTACAGAAAGAATCATAACACTTTCAATTTTGTCTTTCTATAATAAAGAAACCTTTCAATCAAGGAATCCCTAAGTAGTGTTCAGTAAAAAGCATTGCTTACTGTGGTAATGTGGTATATGTTTTAATACTTTAACACGGTTACTCCCCTGCCCCCATTCCAGCCGCTTCCCCAGTGCTCCCTACATGGTTGTTCTCCTCCCCTTGTTCCAGTCGGTTCTCAATCACCCAAACCCCTCCCGTTATTCCCGAAAGTTCGGTGTCCATCACCTAAGCCCTCCCTGTTTATCCTTGTATGGCCCTTGTCAATCCCCTGAAACCCTGCCCCTTCTGGTACCTCCCGTCTGGAAATCCCCGAAACCTCGACGCCCCATTGGGGCATGTGATCCCTTTCCCTCCACCCCTCGAGACTATTGGTCCGAGTGAATGTCTATCCCTGTCCATATCCCTCCCCCAAAGACCCCCATTGGTCCCCTGTCGGGCCATCCCCGCTGTACCACCTCCCTTTATAAGTTGTTGCACAGATCTGATGGGTCCTTGTGCTCCTTGGACTCCTTTTGGGCGCTGGGCTTGGAGCTGTATCCAAAGGCAAGCCTCCCCGCAATTTTCTGTGCTCTCCCTCGTCGGGGCTGCTGACAGCCGCAGCACCTGGAGCTTCAGCTCCCCTGGGCAGAGCTGAACTCCAGAGGAGCAGCTTTAAAGCCTCGAGCCTTGGGCTGCTCCCCACTCCTGCCGCACACCGTGGGTGCTGGCCGGGCTGGAGAGAGCGGTCACTGCGATAGCGTCCTATAAATGACAAAAAATGGCACACAGCTCAATTTGACTCTCTATTCAAGATTAGCAACAAAAACTATTTTACAGGTGATATCAGCTTGACTCGGACTCATTATGCATGAATCTATTAATCCTTATGATATGTGGATATTACATTAGGATATTGTGCTATACTGATTGCAATAAAATATTTTCATTTGCCAAAACTGTTGAGTTAATGAGAAACATATAATGACTAGTAAATTAGGTTGCCAGGCACTATTTTGGGGAGTACATATCATAGGAAATTAAAATTTTTATAAAAATCAACATAGTAACCCTAATTAACTATATATCTGATCCTATAAGGACAAAAATGGGTAATGTCCCAGTCAGAAGCATTTTTTCTCCTTTAATTCTAATTTTTGAATATGATGAATAACTTTGTTAATACAGGTTAATGGACTATTTGCAAAAGCACAGCTCTGTTGTCTTGGGGTGATCCACTTACTCATGTCTGGAGAAAGAAAGATAATACAGAAGGCTACTAAACTTCATCTGCAGACTGATTATCAGGTTTTCTGGTACGTGTTTTTCTTCCTTTAATTTTCAACTTTGCTGGTTTTGGTCATGAAAAGGACTAACACAGAATGTAACGGCTACATCTATTACTTTGCACACAATTTGCTCTAACTCATACTCTTTTTTTAATACGATGTCAAACACAAGGAGGCAGATTGAAAAATGCTTGAAGAATATGAAAGAATAATTTCAAGTAAACAAGATATGATAAAGAGGGCGAGGGTCATACTACAATTCGCTATAAATGATTTTACATAATTAACCCCACATGAATCGATTCTTATGATTTTACAGTAGTCCTCAGCACGGATTTTGTCCAAACAGAAAAATACCACAATCCAAAAAGGCAAATGTGGCAGCTACTATAAAAACGCCCAGAGCAAAATCGAAAAGGTCACAAGGACTTAGAGACAAGCTTAGACTACTCTTACGCACACAATACTTAGTTCCAGCAAATGTTTGCTTCCACCTTATGAAGGGGTGAAGTTCCAGAACACTAATTCCTGTGATGGGAATTTAAAGCTACATGACACAAATGAACTGTTTTATGAGAACATGGGGATTTCAGAATTATGTTTTCTTTAAACTCTGTTAGCCTTATAGCTACATAAATTAATGATGCTGTGTCACACTATTGAGTGTTAAATACTGAGTTAATACACAGCACAGGAATTTGATTGCAGAGGTCACTAATGAAAGGTGTCAGGAACCAGAACAAGATACTGAAACCTAGCACTAGAGCTATTAAAAAATCTAAGAAGCTGTCCTACAAACATGAAACATTAACCTAATTAAGTTCAGAGGGATACAATGCTTCAATGTGCCTTGGAGATGGACCAAAAATAACAACAGTAATGGAGATTAAACAGTAAAAGAGAACCAGACAGCCTTCATAGACAGTCTGTAGATTTGTTTGTTGGGGTTTTTTTCAAAGAATAATCTCAGTGTTTTAATTAATTAAAGTGCCAGCCTAAAACATTAACAGCCTGTATGTTACATAAGGCTCTTTTAACATAACTTTATCATAAACAGATGTACTGGAATGGAAGAAATGGTTTGCAATATTTTGTTTAAAAAGACAGCCCACAAAAATGGGTAACAAAACCCATTTTCTACACTCTTGCTCTGCCTGTTTTTAGAGCCAGAAACCTCTACAGGATGCCTGCACAGCACAATCCTAACAAAGCCTATATAGAATTTGTATTTTTCCAGTACTCTGAAGCCCAACACAGAAGTTCAGATTTTAAGACCAGCATTAATTTCACTTGGTTGGTTCTACTGTTATGTAATTATAGTTATTCTGTTTACAGCACTACAGCAACTAACAATATAGGCACTTAAAAAACCCCTAGATTTTTGAAAAGCTTTTATTAAAAAGCATTGTTCTACTGCTTTGGTCTTTCTTGGTAAATGCAAGCAATTTTACATGCAAGTCTTCTAATCCCTTTATAAAAGCAAGCTAGAAATATGAAGTGCAATACATCAGTGATAAACATCAGGTATACTTTTAGGGGTCAGCAAATCCATTTTCACTTTTCTCAGCCAAGGGAAATGCAACAACTAAACAGTCAATGTCATTACAAATTACAGACTGGATCCCATTTAAGTAATGAAATCACAGTTAAAAAGCAAATAAGAATGAAAACAACCCAATTTCAAACTATGTGACCTGGCTTTTTAAATTACACATGTTATTTGGGATCCTATCATGACAGTGGTAACCATTACTAACTGGAAAAATGTGAAAACAAAATGGATAACCTATGGGATTAATTTTAATTAAGAAACTGTCAGTGGAAAGGAGGTTCATAAACTTGTAGCATTGTCATTTCAGTGGGCAGGAAACATGTAAGAGAGGAAAAAAAATCTACTTATTTTCATGTAAATGTATAACTGAAATTTACTACAATAAAATCCCCAATATTATTTATTTGTAATTTACATAATTCAGAAAATAATACTGGCTGAAAACTTGGGTAGTTAAATCTCAGGACCACAAAATGAGGTAATTTACCAAAATACTTTATCACCTTTCCAGGAAGGCACCTTCTGGATGCTACAATTAGCATATTACAAGTTCCTGGTAAATTGTAGTTTCCAAATGAATTATCAACGTACAAAAAATGACTAATAAAAAAGCAAAAATTCCCCACACCTACATTACAGTCTTCATCAATACAAAATATTGAAAAAAAAAAAAGGCGCACTTCACATTCTTCACACCTCAGTTTATTGATCCACCAAACTCAAACTCAAGACTGTTCCAAAGAAATGTTAGAAGAATGTAAGCGTGCCAAGCCTGCCAGAAGAAATGCTGAATCCATGGCTGACCTTTGACACTCACTCCCATGTACTGCAATGCAGACAGCATTGTTGTTCTGTTACCAGAACAAACTAACTGACTGGGAAGCTCTGGGCAATAGCAAGAAAACTAAATACCTTTCAATCTAAAGCTAGGGATTTTTGAAATAAATTTGTAATACATATAACAAAGCTTCAAGTCACCCTATTCTCAGCTATGCAACTCTCCCCAGGAAATGTATGGAAAATGCATTATATGAGTCATTCTTGCATGTCATTTGCACATTAATAATTTTTTTTCAAGTTTGGTGGCTTTTTAGATTTTATGAATCAATTATTTTCAATGGTGGGATTCAGTGTTGTTCAAAGAAATGTACCAATTTGTCAAGCAGGAATTTTTAACTGTATTTGTGACAGCATGTCAGCTTCTTGGACTCTGCAAAGTGAAATTGGAATCTCCTAAAGGCTCATCCTGACAGTCAGACCAGATGGACCATACTAGCTCCCAACAAAGAGCAGAAAAGAATATGAAATTCTTAGTAAATAATAAAAAAAAAAGTATTGACAGAATGGATCCAGACAAAGAAGGAAAGATGAGAAAAATACTACATATGGAAGGATGAAATCCAGAACAAAAGCTTAAGATGACAGTTTCCATTTGTTGTTCCTTATGCAGACAGTAATATATCCACAACAAGGTATGAACTGACTGTTACCTGATATTTGAGCATGTGTTAAGAAAAAGGTGAGAACATCACTTTCCTGATGAGCAGTCAGTTACACAACACAATGATGGATTCCACTGTGCCAAACAACACAGTGAGGTAAAAGATACTGGACAAATCCACAGTTGATGACAAAAATACAATTTCAAAATGAGGAAGGAAAAACAAAATCAGTCAACATACAGTTCTCTTTGTATCTGTTGACAATCTTAGCCCCAATATATATAAATATTACATTATTTCGGTTCACAGCCATAGCTATCAAAATATAAATAAAAAATAATTTATATTATCTTACACAGAAAAAAAATTAGCCAAATCCAGTGAGTTAGCACTCATAATTTTGGAGTGTATAGCTCTGACCTTAGGGAATTGTTACTCTGCACAGTTTTACAGAATTCCAACATTTTCACTCATGGAGATAACCACTACTTCAATCATATTACTACAGTATAACTTTTAAGTCATTCTACACAACTCTGTAAGAAGAAGTAAAAGAAACTTGTGAATCTTCCATCAGATATGCATATTTACATAATTTTCAAAACTTTTGTGCCTCATATGTATTATTAAATATAAATATAACTGAAGCAAACACATACAACATACTTTCTTGGTGCTTTACTGTAACAGAAATAACTTGTCAGCTGCTAAAAATTAATTTCCAATAACAACATCTCAAACAGAAGGATGAGAAACTCAAAATTTCTGTTAAAAGCAAAATCCGTGAAAAAAAATTCCCAGTGAAAGAGGGCAGAATAGAGGTGTTAGTATCTCTATCCACCTAACATAAGCTAGTACTACTATTCTTCATCATAAATGCCATTCCCAAAGCAGAGACTTGGAATATTCATAAATATGCTTCAAAAAAAGCTTATTCTATAAGAATCTTTTTCTCATCGGCTCCCACACTTACGTTTTCACCAAAAGTATAGTTCACCATGAAATAAACTAAGTGCAAATTGAGATTGTCTACCTCATAAGAGCTATTAGAAATGGCTTAATATTTGTTGAAAATGTTCTCATTGATTCCTCCTTTACTGTGACTATGCCATTTGTGTTAGAATATTTTGTCCTTCCACAAAATTTAGTCAGTCTAAATAAAAATTTTAAACTACTCATAGTTTTAAAAAGCTAACATTCCAGGAACAATCTCCACTTTATCATTTCCTGACCTCCAAATGTTCACTTTCTGAAAATACAGCATTTTACCATTCGATTTTAGGTTCCTAGAATTTTGCCTGTCCTGAAGTGATTCAGTGAATTCTTTTGAACACTGAAATGCAGCCCAGGTTTACTTCAGAATACACAGAAGAGGACTTATCTACCTGAAATTCTTGCCCCAAACTACATTTAGTGCAGATATTCCAAAACAGTACTTGGTGTTTTTTAAATAGAAATTTTAAGCGTTAAAATCTGTTATGGTGATAGTCTGGTTTCCCACTTGAAAACAAGCCTTCATGTAGAATTTTAAAAGGGGTTAAGATAAACCACCAACTGTAAGAAAACTATTAGAATTACTAGTAAAATCAACAAAGGAGAAGAAAAATTTGTGCTTTCGTCCTTTTACAGGAACAAGATCCCAAAATTAGTCCATTACACCAGTCACTTTAGCTTTAAGCAAGGAATTAACATTAAGTAACGTATTCTCACAAACTTCTAATGATATGCAAAACTAAATATATTACAGCTTAGATGTTACTGCTATCATGCAAATACCTGAAATAGTTCTGTATCAAAATAAATTTGATTTTTTATCAGTATTCCACTACTCTTGTGGTTCTTTCCAGCTGGACAATCTGCACTTCAAATAAACTTAACACCTATTCTTCTTCCACACACCTTAGTGCAACTCTGAACTCTAAACAAACAAACCAACCCACAGACAATGACACAGGATGAAAATCAAGAACACTGGATATTTGTAAGATATAAGGGTACTAAATCCAGGTATTCTGTGCCATAGTCACGAATGCCCCACTTTTCTTTCTCTACATGTTCTTGAGTTCCACTTTTCTGTCATAAATTGGAAAGGAGGAATTACACTTCTCCCAAGTTGTATTAAGAAAATAAATACCTTAAGACTGAGAGCACATTCTGTGATTTGGGTTCACACAAAACATAACTATCTCTGACTAAAGATGCTACCTAATCTTCTGTTTCAGTGTCCCTGCTCATACATTCCAAGGCCAGAAACCAAACAACAGGAGAATTACTGTCCTCTTCCTCATTCTTGGGAGGTCAAAGAGACCTGACAGTAGCAGGAGCAATCTCCATGCTCAAGCAAAAAAATGTAATGCAATTGTTAGAAATGAGCATCCAAGATGCCATTACCACAAGAATCATCCAAATATGTTTTAAATATGATTAGTACCAAAGTTCATGCTACTAAGCATGTTAGTTATTTGATCTATCCCCTTACACATAATTAAAATATCATGTAGTATTGCACAATATTTTTGCAAATATTATTAAATCTTAAATCTACCATCTTCCATTCTGTTGTATATGTCTAAATGAAATACAGTGAATTTTTGTTACCATAGTAACAACAGAACTGTAGAAATTTAGTTTTGGCATAATTGCTGCATATGTTCATACAAATCACATCTCTTATTCTGAGCATTAGAAATGCAGGCACTTCTTAACTCAATTTTTTAAAAATAGAGCAATGAAGAAACAAAAAATGAGATCAAGTATTTATAGACATAACATATTGTTGTTTAATTCACTCATTTGCTTTTCTTTTATAATTAGGGTATATTTTCCTACATTCTATTAAACCATTAGCTAAGTACTGTTTTAGTTATCTTTTTATATTGATAATTAAGTCAGTTCTGTTGTTGTCATTTGGTTCAAATTATTATTTTAGAATAATAAATACATTATTATTCAAACATCCAGAAAGGGCTATAGAAACTACAGCAAAAATAAACACACCCAACAGCCTGGGACACACTTATTTTGTTTTTATCACTTGCAATGAGGTTCACATTGAATAAGGATAAATTTATGTGTGTCTTTAGTTTCAAGAAATAGTAGAAAAGGAAAAAGCACTCTAGGCATGCTGACAGTATTACAACAGCATAATTTTCTCAGCAGCATTAAAAAACACACATTCAACAGGAACAAATTAACTCACTTCAACCAGCCTTTGAGTTATCTACAAATTCCTCTCCACTTCCTTATCAGCTCCCAGAATGAATCTTAAATATCTCATAAAATCCCCACCCCAAAACAATCCCACAAGCCCATGGGACAGATGAACAGTAGGACAGGGGAATTTTCTGTTTTCACTTCAGAACTAGAATTCTTTCATCCTTTCCCTTCTCTAGCATTGTTTGCTCAATAATCAGTACTGATTGTGTTGTTTCAGAGCTACCTTATACTTACCAAGTTTATCATCTGTACCTTTCATTTCAATATTCAGAAATACAAACAAATTTCAGAGATTTTGATAATACAGAACAAAAAGACAAATTCTTATTAACATCAGCACAGATAATTTCTGCTTGAAAACTTTAGGTCTCAGAAACTCAAAATTTTTTCTTAATCCATCTCATACGTTGAACGAAAACCAGCAATCATCCTATGCCTTGCAACAAAGAAATGCAAACTAGAAGTCCAAGAATTTGTTTAGCACACATGGTAATGTTTCTAACTTGAAGTACCAAATATATAATTTTCAGTTTACCTTATCTCCTCACACCCTTCCCGGCATAAATGGGCCAAGGTCTTCAAGAAGTTGTGGAACTGATCCACACAAATTTTGAAGGATATAACAGGTTCTCAAAAAAAAATTATGATAAACCAAGAATAATGGATAGATGAATGAAAGTTCATACCATTTGAAATAATCACTGTTTTTAACGAGATGTCTCACAGCTGTTGCAAATAACAGAGGAACAACGCGAAAAAGATTTTTTAACATCCCCATGTCCATTAGAATCAGTGAAGCCAGGTTTTCCAGAGATACAAGTGCAACATTGCCTCACAGAAGCCCAGTGTCACTGAGCCTAGTGTCACTGAGCCTGACCAGCCTAGCTTCCCCTGGTATTCCTTTCTGAGCATATGCACAGGACTGCTTTGGAGCTTGGCTGGCTATTCAAGATGTGTCAATCAGTCAGCTGACTGCTACCCTACAGAATATGTACAGGGCTAATTTGTAATTTCTTTCTTTCAGATAAGGAAAAAATTTGGGTCTGCCAATTTTCATGAAACTTGGAAGAAGTTAGCATCTTTGAGACTCCTAGCCATCTGTCAAATCTGGCTGGAAGAGACAAAAGCTACCGGAGCACAGGCACTGGCAGACCATATATGGTGACAGCATATACTTTGTTTTCTAAGATATACAAAAAACCCTCCCTCTTTACTTGGAGGGTCCCTACAGTGACTGCAGTCATTTGCTTCATAAGCTTTCCATCAAACTACATTTTGCCAGGATCTCAAACTTTACTATTTCATCAGCAAAATATACGCAGGTAAAAAAGAAAAGGATCAGATCTTGCACATAATAAAAATTAAAGAAAAATATAGGGAAAAAAGACAAAAACAAGTGAGAGAAGAAAGCACGAGGGTGCCAGCAATAGTAAAGAAAAGCAGGTGGGATAGTGCATTCAATGAATGAAAGGTGCTTGCAAGAAAAGCTAAAAAACATATGTTGCACAGGAGGGAAATGGAGTAAATACAAAGATACAAAGGTGACAAAGTAAATGGAAGTTAAAGGAAAGAAAAAGAAGAGAATGACAAAGCCTATGGGCCAAAACTGGAATGGGACAATACAAGTAAAAATGACAGAGCATCTGTAAGAGTAAAAAATAAATTGATTACTTAATTAAGCATTTACATAGTTCCATGACAGAGCAGAAGGGGTCCAATTAGGTCGAAAAATTATTTTCTCTTTAGTGATAACGGAAGTGTAGAAGAAATGTTAAAACTGATTCCATTGCAAAATAATGCCTCAATGGATTGAAAGATCTAAGACAATTTCATCTAAATCTAAATCATTTATGACAGATTCATGTCAAATCTGTTAAAGTATCTTTTACTGACAGTTTCTACTAAACATCTAGGCAAACTCAAACCAAGCTTTTTAACCATCTTTATCATTAGTTAGTCCCCCCAATGTATAATATACTCTCCTTGTCACATCTGTATGGACACAGAAAACAACAGATTGCATTCATTGTGTAAACAACTTCCCAAGGATTTGAGAGCTGCTATCGCTTTCCTTCTCTACACTAAATGTCGCTGTTGTCTGCAGGGGCGGCGTGAAGAATGACACGGAATCCAAGTCCAGGATAAAATGGGATTATTTAATTAATTACAGACTCGTTTCTAAAGCTTTGTTCGCAAGAGTGGTATAATGTTATCAGGTGCTTGACCATACACCTCCCAGAGTGATTGGCTGAATGCTACAACACCCATTTCAAAATATTTTCTTCCGCGTGGAAAACAAGACTGTGCATAACAAGTTTGCACCTGTGAGATAAAGGCTTGGTTTACAAAACCCTCTACACTGTTTTCAGCTAGCTTGCATGAGAAAGGAGACTTCCACAAGCAGCTGTACAAAATAGGAACATTTCTTTGCCAGGCTTTCTAGCATCTACAACTAAACAGAGCAAACTCTTCTAAGCTTTTGCACACACACCCTCCTACCCCAGAGATTATACTTTCCAACTTTTTCCTGCTCTATTTCTCCAAGTTCTCCCCAGCTGGCCCAGGTCTTTCCAGACATACACATAAGGAGGCCACAGCCTTCCAGCTGATGTCTCACCTTTGAAGAATTGGCAATGCTTTTGGTTTCATATCCCAATAAAGCTCTTGCTTCTATC
Source organism: Coloeus monedula (assembly GCF_965178545.1). Classification (NCBI taxonomy): domain Eukaryota; kingdom Metazoa; phylum Chordata; class Aves; order Passeriformes; family Corvidae; genus Coloeus; species Coloeus monedula. The sequence goes on from NC_138781.1 coordinate 115,841,826, forward strand.
ACAACAGCATGACACTGGTTTTCATGGTTAGCACTTCAACCAACAGATATTTTTGTACTTTATCTAGCAAATTCTTGTCCTCTCTATCCATTATTTCTGTTATGGATAGTACTTGGTACTTTTTCTTCCTGATTGACACCCTTTTGTCTGACTTCTCAAGATCATTTCACATTCCAAATGATCTTGTCCTTTGGAATGCTTGCAGCTCCCCTCCACCAAGATGTTGTGTCCAAGCTGGGAAAGAATCATGTAGTAGGTGCTTGCAGTCTGCATTGTTTCATTGTTCAGTGCCATGCATAAGACATGGCTTTGCTGGTTCTGTGCTCTTTCAAAGAAAAAAAAGAAAAAGGAGAACATTTTAAAATGCTGATCCATCTCTATTTGAGTTCTCTTTTTAAGCTGTATGTATTTTATTACTTTATGTTTCAGAGGGACTTGAATTTAAATAGTAATTTTAGCCATTATGTATATTATTTAAATAGTTCACTTGCAAAGATTAGAGAAACAAAATGAGTTGAAAATTTGGCAGGATCATGCAATCTATTTAAAATAAGAAAAGGGAACACAACACACCACTAAACAACATGAAATTGCATCTGTGTGTTCTCTAGCTTGAGGAGAAGATCTTGACAAATTCCAAACTGAGTGCTGAGTAACTACAAACATATTCTTGTTCAGTTGGAGTAAGATGTATTTTGTGGCACTGCTTACATCTTAGCAGCTAGTTAAGTCTTGATGTTATATAGAACTTACACAGTCTTAGACTCCATTTTTATAAGGATTCAACATCAAAGGAAAGACTAACTTACACAATTGAATATAGCTACATTAAGAGTACATCCTTCTACCTGCCATGCAACACAACCACAAAAAATTATTCCTCTGAGACAAAGCTGTAAATGACAGGGAAAAAAGAAAGAAGAAAGAAAAAAGAAAAAAAAGAGGAGAAAAAAAGACTAGAAAAGTAATGATAGACAAAATATCAGCAATATCCCCAAGCTAACTGGAGCTGCTGCTCACTCAAGTAAATCCTTTCTCACCATTGTCTGAATTGAGACAACCTAAACCACAAAAAATTTTCTTTAGGAAATGTGATCATTAGCTTTACTGGGTGTTTCTGCCCCATAATTTAGCAATTCAACTTGAATTCTCAAACGAAGCTAAAAAACACACAGTAAAATTAAAACATAAATAGATTTTGAAAACTTTATATGAGATTTTGCTACCTATTTGAGAAAAAAGAATGCAAGAGAGACTTTTTGCTAGATTTACTTTCTCTCTAAATTTCTTCTTTATCACATATTTGCTCTCAAATACATAATAGTTCAGAATTCAAAGGTCATATAAACATCTATTTTTTGCTACCGGAAGAGTTTTAATTTCTTATCCATAGGCACAGACTGGCATGATCCTAAGTGTCTTTACTCTCCTTGATGGGAGCAATACCAGTTCAAAGCCCTTTTAGAGGTATACAGCTAGCCTACAAATTGAAATAAAATTCTAACATCACCCTTAGAAAGCAGATGCTTTCCCTCATTCTGTCTTCACATCAACAGTTGCAGACCTACCTGTCTTATTATGCAAAATACCAAACGTGAAACAGTCAGCTAGAGTGCAGGTACTGCTACCATGTCTGCTTTTCCTTTAGTTCCATCTGAAAGCTCTTTACAAAAAGGCTTACAAAAATTTATATTATATATATGTATATATGTGTGCTTATATATATATATATATGTATATATACATGTATATAAACCACTGACCATCTGACCATCATAGGTACATCTTAATAATACCATACCTTAAAGTCAGGCAAACTCTAATCTCACAGAGGCTGTATAATCTGAAAAGATGAGAGCAAAATGAGAGCCCCTCAGTAGGGAAGCAGGTTTAGGAGACAGAGGTATCAATTTTGTACATGATAGTGGGACGGTGTCACTGGAGACAACCATGCTGCAAATCCAGGAGGAATGATTTTAGAGGACTCCAAATAAAATACCTTCAAAACCTTAGTCAATCTCTTAGTTGCCAAAAGCATACTCAAATAAAAGGATCTCATTTAGCAAACATACTCATTTTTCCATTTGAAAGAAAAAGGCAGTTTGAAAGAACATGACCAGTCCCAGAATGATCACATACTGTATTTTTAATTGGGATCATCACCCGCCCCTCAACTTTCAAAGTACATCTCAAGATGATCAATACAGGAAAACAAGAAGGGGATTCTGCTTAGGGTATGTTCTGTTGAAGCACTCGGTCAAGTCTACAGGTGCAGCACCCATGAGTTCATCCCTGGCAGTGTTCAAGACCAGGTTGGATGGGGCTCTGAGAAACCTGGTCTAGTAGAAGGTGTCTCTGGTCAGGACAGGGTGGTTGGAATTAGATGATTTTTAAGGTCCCTTCCAACCCAAACCATTCTAAGATCTGAGAAAACTCAGAACCTGCTCCATGTCCCACTTCTGCCAAATCAGTGCTTTCCAACTTTCAGTGATTGCACGGCCAGTGCCCTGAAACCACCTTGATTTCTCATGTTTTCAGTTAGAACTTTGCTGCTGAGATTGACTGTGCAATGAAATTTTATAATGTTCAACAGCATCATCCAAAATCTGGGAACTAACATTTCAAAGAATAAAGCCAATCTGTGCCTCTTTAATTCTTTTGTATATATATTATTAGTTACTAATAAATGTGCTCCAGAGCCATTCCCAGGGTTGCTGCCAGTCCTGATTATTAAAAAACAGTCTTGGAAATTCTTGCACTTTGTGAAAAGCCTTTAAATTTAAGTGAGGACAAGGACTCATGGAGGGCTCAAATGGCGTTCTTAGTTAAATCTGGTTCCCTCTTGAGAAGTATATACTCAGCCTTCCATACTTCTCCTGCACTTTAAAGACAGAAGGTTAAAATTAAGTTAAAGGAATAGGCAAAATGTGCCTCACTTGTATTTACTCCTAGATTGCCCTTTGCTTACACTTTCAACACCTTGTACCATACCAGAAAAAAAAGACATTTAGGGGACAGTCCAAAAATCCAGAAATTACTTTCTCATGTATTCTGTGTCCTTCTCATCTCTTCTTTGTGTAAGCTTTCTGTGAATTCTAGTATATTTGACTTCAGCCCATATGCTTTTAATGAGAAAAAAAAGAGGGATGATGAAGTCTTTAACTTACTTCACTTTACTTCCTCAGTCTAATCTTGGTGAAGACAATTTGGGGCACTTCTTTAAGTAATCACGTAAAAGCAGTGAGTTTTAAAATCTCCAGTTTATTAAATCTCTTTCTCTCTACATATCATATGAAGACTAACTATATCTGCATTTTGTTGTCCTGGCAACATCTGGGTGACTGCTGAAAGACCAGACACAAATGGTTCACAAACATCAAGGAATATTGTCCAGTTTCTGTGCACTACTACTATCATGCCCCTTTACGTATCACAAGAACAAAAAAAATTATAGATGTGTTATTGTAGCTAAAACTATTTTTAGTAAAAGTATGCATCATGCTACAAAGCAAATCTAAGAGCTGTTGTGACAGGTGTTACAGCATCACCTGGAAAGAATGGCAATATCAGCTACACATCTTCCTTCATCCTTCTGACAGGCTCTATCAGGGGCACAGGCCACTACCACCATTAATCCTGTGTCCTATACTGTAGGTTCAACATTTGTAGCAAGTATCACTGAACAAAGGAGTCTGTAAAACAGACACTGACTTCAAAGCCAGTTCTAACAATGATGTTTTTTCAATGCCAGCTCCTCCTGGTAAATAGAGAGGCAACTTGAAAAGCAGTCAAAACTACACTTAGCTCTCCAACAATGTTGCATTGCAGTATATATCTCAAAATAAACATCCTTTTATAAAGAACAAAAAACTAACTTTTGGAACCCAAGAAAACTGTGGGACAGCAGTTACCAGGAGAATAAATACCGTGTTCTGATATTTTATAGGCTGTGAAATCACAATTTTAACCTTTACCAAGATTTAAGAAAGGAGATAGGTAAAGGTGATAGATACTGCATTTTTACTTTTCCAGGCTAAATTCAGGACTTCAGATCACCAAGCTGTTGCACGTATTTCTCATTTTTTGATTAATCTTTTTCTATTTTGCAATACACAGTTTTTGCTTTCTTCTGTGCTTTTCCAAGGAAAAATGAAACTACACTTGAAGCAGTAAGTCACTCTTTTGAGTCACAAATATATGACTAGTTTCATCATTACTGTGTTTGATCTTGTGGAGTACTTACTGATCTTGGTAACCATTGTGAAACAAAGAACATGTTGTCTAATCCTCTGATTGCTATTGTAAGAGTACTGTGGCCATCCTTACTTGTAGATTTCTCAACCAAATTAAGAAAAAAAATAATTTAGGTAGCTGCCAGATAACTGATACTTTTGAAAAATTTAGATGGTGTAGTAAAAACTAGATTTATCCAGAATTTGAGTGTCTTTGTAGTTAGATGCATAATTTATTCATAAATGGGAATACAGCTTCAAGAGTTTATTAATATATTCATTAATCTCATAAAAAGCATTGTCTGGTGTCTTTTTTTTCTTAGAATAGCATTAAGATTATTCTTACAGTTAAACACTAAAAGTTATGTTTTAAAAGTTGCTGAAAAGAAGCAGGACTGAGCACATTATGTTTTAATCACGGATACGTATATTAAGAAACATTTTAAATTTTTACAACTGTGGAATTATAAGCATATAAAAAAAAGAAAAAATCCCATGTAGATCCTCAGCTCCTAGTTAGCATGTTACCAGCTAAATATTTCCAATGAATGGCTCTTTAGACCTTTCTTATAACCTTTCACCTTCATTAAAGACCAACTAAGACTTTAACAGAACTAAGAAAATCCTGAACATGTACTATATGTCACTGTTATGTAAATTTTTCTGAGATTTATCTTACAGTCCAGAGAACTTAAAATGACACAATAGAGAATACTGCACCATAGCGCACCACATGCTAAAATACAGATTGTTTTACTCCTCTGTAGGTTTCTTCTGAACCTGCTTTTTTCCCCTTTGTTATTGACAGTAAAATATATGCTAGATCAGTCCATAAAGGAAGTGCAGATGGTCTGCATGGTGTGTGTTGCAGAACAGGAAAATCTGAAAATGTGGGACCAATTGTGTCTTTTTTCCCAGCCTAAACACAAAGCATACACTGCAAACAGAAGCTGCAAGAAGCTGAATTCATAGCATTGAATGCTGGATTGTGATACTGAAATTCAGGGACTGCTTCTTTAATCTTCCCTTCTGCAACACAAGTGAGAAATTTGTACATGAATGACAAAAAGAATTACAAGAGCAAACATAACATTATGTATCTTCTCCATAATGAAGGAGAAGAAATGTTGGAGAGATGCGAAGCCACATCAGAAGCAGCACCAGGCCAGCATCCATAGCAGTATTTCTACACCTAGCTGCTAACTAGGAGCTTAACCCAATGTTTTCACTTAGAATGAGGTGCCTAAAATCATCTACAACTCAAAATTTCAGCACCTGAGTTTACACTTCTCCTGTGCCACCTTTGTGGTCTGCATCTCAAGAAATGGAATGGAGTTGCCCAGTCTCAAGTTGTCTTGAACCAGAGTGTTGCTAAAATAATGCAGCTTTTATTCCCTTCTTTTTTTTCTTCCATTTCATACTTCAGCACAAACAAATTATTAGATGTCCAAGTTGTGGCTTTAATTACATATATGGGAGCATAACTGACAACACAAATTTTGCGTAGCTTAAAACAATAAATAACACAAATTTTGGTAATGTATAAACTGCAAGCAAGTCCTACTCACTCTGAAATGTTAGGAGGAACATATAAAGTTGACACCCTCCCTCAATTGCTCGTTAAATGCACTACAAATGTTTCAGCAGATTCAAGGAGAAAATTTATTTGTTTAGCAGTGCACCATTTTCATTAAGTACATTTTCAGAACAAAACCAGATCCTGAGGTTACCTTTTAAAGAGTTTTTATATTTTCAGCCTTTATGCAATATTTTAATAATACAGTATTGTTTTATGTGGGAAAATAGAATGTGTGTCCCAGATTTACTTCATAATGTCTGCTTTCTACAAATCAAGTAGTGAAAAATGAATTGAATTTATCATGAGTTTCCCATTCTGTAACTTTGAGAAACTCCTAGTGTGATGGAGGAAAGTTTAAGTTCTTCCTGTATGACATTTAAAGCTCATCATGTAATACGTAGGGTGGGAGAAAATTAAATGTACTGCAGGATGTACTACTGCTGCCCCATCCCCTGTTTTTGAAATTACATTTCAGGGCAAAATATGAATAACCCCCCAAAGCAGCTGCATTACTGGAGAGAAGACTAAGCAGCAACACTTTTTTATGAAAGATCATGGAAAAGAACGAAACAGAGATTTTGTTGAAAGATTTTTTATTGCATCTTACAGATTATTCAATGAAATGTATTTGCAAATTTTTCAATAGTGTGATACAATTATCCAGATTGCATTCATAACTGAAAAAAAATAGTCAGATGCAATCAAAACAAACCACTTCAGATCAGTACACTAGCTATGAAAACTGGAGGGAGAAGATTTTCTGGCAAGTTAGAGACCTCACCTTTTTTATTATGGTCTCAAAAATGCTGTATTTGTTCCCTTTTAAGCAGGGGGTAGGAGGTCCCTCTCAACCTCAGCTATTCTGTGATTCTGTATGAAATGCTGAAGTATTTGAGTTAAATTTGGTGAGGCACAGTTTTAATCCCTCAAGGAATTGCACATGTAAGTCAGAGAAACGATAGGTATTGGTTTCTTGCACCTGGGGTGGCTTTTCATTACTGGGTTACTGAATGGGAGCAGTCAGCTGTATGTGGATGTCTGTAAGCTTTTCTTTTCTTTCAGCTGCCAAAAAAAAAAAAAAAAAAATGTTACAGCACAAACAATATGTTTAATTTAGCTAATTTTTTTTTCCTAGTGTAAAAAGCCGTGAATTTGGTTCTTTATGACTCATTCCCACCACATACATTTTTCACTTTGGCTGAGAAGGCAAATATTCAATTATTCATGTAACTCTCTTCAGAACACACTGCCGCTATGACAATGCTGGAAATCCAAATATTATGCTTAAAAATGGTGTCCTGGCTGCCTAAACTAATATACCCGTACATGATTGTTATCGTGGCCTCTCATAAAACTGCAACATATCATGTGCTGAAATGCAAGTTCTGTGGCCATCATGTACTTTTTTCCAGGGTTTACTTGTCTATGTCTATGTCTATGTCTATGTCTATGTCTATGTCTATGTCTATGTCTATGTCTACGTCTACGTCTACATGTATGTCTATAAATGCTGTCTCTGTTCCATTCTCTAACTAGCTGGGATTCTAAGGGTGATACTTATATTCCTCTTTCTAGGTAACCAATTTCTTTTTGATTTCTGTAAGTCTGAAAGAAATCGTCACTAAAGAAATAGAGTTTCTCACTTGAGTTGAGTAGGTTTGCACTGAACAGCTGACAAAGACCATATCTGGTATCAAAATACATGGTACAGGGAGACAGACATTGTCTTTCAACCATTATGAGGTGAGACATGCAAAATTTTGTGACAGAGCTGTTGATAACTCAGAAGCTGCTGCCATGAATTTAAAAAGAAAAATTCCCCACTCAGATCTGAGCAGGAAAACCAGGTGAAGCATGTGAAGATAATGCACAAAAACAAAGGCTACAAGCATAATACACACAAAGTAATTTAAAGTAGACAGTAGCAACCAAGGCATTAATAATAGATATGGAAATGCATCACTGTGTGGAAGGACATAATACTGTTTGTAAAACTGTGTCTGACTTTATATTCATTTAAAAGTAAGTTATGGATTGGAAAATTCTGAAACTAAGACTTAAGAATGACATAATAATCAATTTTCAAAAAATAAGCAAAAACGAAACATTGATTGAAACCAACTGAGCATTTCTTCCCAAGAAATACATCTGTGTATAAGAAATCATAAAATATGGATCTGTGTTACTACATAATCCAGAACATGTACATTAATACATGAATGTCAGCACTCCTGACTAGAAATTGCCCATTAGGGAAACCACTACCTATTCCATTGATTCGGTGTTACTACTTCCCTTTTTTAAAATTCTCACTGTGCAACAATGTAGATCATGAATCTTCATCTGAAAAAGCATACGAAGCCCACCCTGGACAAAGAAAAATGTTCCACAGTGTGGATGTGTGGATTAACACGTACACACCTCCAAACACAAAAAGAATGCATACCCTGTAAACAAATTTTTAACCTAGAGGACCTCATTACAATTAATGCAGAAAAACACATGAATACTTTCCTTTTTTTTTCCCCTAGGATCCCTTCCTTAACTAAGGAACTCCTATAAATGATACTGAGCCAGGAGAGGCTCCTGAATATATCTTAGATTACCATAATTATACACAGCAAGTGGCTGTGTGGTACTTAGATCCCAGCAGGGGTTAAACCACAACAATATTTAAACACAATATAATAACAGCAGCAGAAGGCAATGGCGTAAATTTGAGATTTTCCATTTTTTAAACAAAATTTACAATACACTTAACAATGAGATAAACAGCAAATATAAATACCTCCCAAAGTGTGGTCCTGGCAACAAAAAGTGTTTATTCACTTGGAAGCTGTCTAGAAGCTGAAGTCTTGCCAATAATTTTAATCTTATCTCTCACATATGGCAAATGATAATGTTTTTCATTATTTATAATATAGCTTAAATGAAACTTAAGGAAAATACTTTAAGATAGAGAAAAAGAATAATTGTTTTCATAATATTTTTCAGTTTTTTCAGACTGCAACTGATATACTCAAATATACATGTCCCCTGTCAGAACTGTCATTCAAAAGCTGTGTCACAGATGCTCTTAGGTCTCAAAATTTTGTAATTTCAAGAAGAAAGCAGATAAAATAGCTTACACTTTCGTGAATTTTGAGAAAGCAAATGTGTTTTCTAACTATCAGCATGCTGCCTAGATAATGCGAATAATTTTATTATATGTACTGACAATAGTTGAGATTCTCACAGCAGTGATGCTCCTAGACCTGTAATTATATATTTTCAGTTTGAATTCTTATTAAAATGCCCTCATAGGAAAAGTTTTAAGGAAGCCAATAATGAAAGAGACATTTTTCTGAATTTTGAAAAACTACAATGAATGTAATGAATTTTTAATCTAGTGAACATTTCAAATAAGTCTAAAATGCATGTTATCTGTTAATGTTTGTTTTACTTGGAGAAAGTGGCATTCTTATTTCACATCATTATCTTCACAGATATTACTGAATAATAAAATCATGTTTTGCTATTCATGTCTATTTTCATGGTACATTATCTAGTGAGAGCACAAAACTAAATAATATATATGAAATGGATTTTGAGAGAACATTCTAAAGGGTTTTGCTACATTGTGAACAAACAGCAGAAGAAATTTTTTTTTTACTTTTATGGGCATGGATGCTCACTATCTAAATTTTCTAGAAGTATATGTAATAAAAGACAAAAAGAGAAAGTAAAAAATGGATCCCTTATTCATATTGGTGTGTCCAAGCATGTGAATTCTTAACGAGCTATCTAACTTTTAACACTTGTAAAACATGTTCGTAACATTCACAAGTAAGAACAATAGATGTTTATTTCAAAGGTGAAAAGGAAAGCATGTGAACCTGCTGAGTAAGAGCTCATTACATGTTAAAGAAATGTTTCATTTCTCTATAATAATTAAAATGCCCTCAGTAGTTTGCACATACCAATGCTGTAGCCTCCCCATATTTCAAATAGAATTCCTTTTCTGGATAAAAAGGTTCCATTGCAAGATCCTCCGAGGACCTTTCTTTTAAAAATACTGCAGCAGATACAGATTAATTAAAAGGTGTTATCGATTGAGTAAAATAGAATTATCTGACAAAAACTAGGAGTTTTCAGAAAGTGCTAACTTTACTTGGACTTTGACAGTGGAAATATTTTTCCAGAAGTTTTGTAGTGGTTTACCTAGAATTTTAATTCCATTAAGATTCACTATTTTATCATCTGGATTTTTAACTACTTTGTTAAAGCACAAGTGAGAGCTCAGAGGAATCCGGAAGGTTCAGTCTACAGGAAGCATAGCAGAATCTTGGGAAGAGGTGTTTGGCTGTTGAAGGAGTTACCTGAAATAAAAAGGGAAAGTAAATGCAGCTGGAATCTGAAATTTTTATTTCAAATAAAATGTAAATTGGGGAGGGGAAAGGAATGGGATAGAATGTCACTCTAAATCAGAATCTACAAATGCAGCGTTCACATTTCCAGCAAAATGGTATTTAAAAATACAAGTCAAATTGAAACCTTTTACTTTGATAAAGTCAGTTATATTCTGTTGATGATGCAGACCTCCTCTGCTTCAATACCAAAATGATATTAAGTCCCCAAAATATTCCATTCCAAATGTATCTTTTCATTCTCTGGACAGCTCTTCTATAATGTTGTCACAGTCTACAAAAACAATATCTACACAAAGTAATGCTCTACTGGTTACATGAGCATTCAGAAAGAAATGCATTACCTATCACATCTTCATTTGTGGGTCTCACAATTTACTAGTAATACTTGTTCTGCAGTTTGTTTCTAAAAAAGGCTACTATTAATGAAACTGTCCCTGGTAATTTTTAGAGCTGTTATATATTTGCAAGTAATTGAAAACATTCACTGGTACAGGAAATTTATGTATTTATATATTCGATGCATGAAGTGCAGATATATTTCTGTACTGCCTATATTTCTGTTACATTTAAATAATGAACATTGTCCCAAATCAGACAGTCTCTTCTATGGTTTTCCACAAGAAAAAGTTCTAGTCAGAGACAAAAAGAAATAGAAACAATTCCTAACACATAATTATGTTAAATAATCATAGTAAAATTAGTAAATATTCCCTATTCTGCCAGATTTAGTACGAGTTCTATTTATCAAATGGTATGTAACTGTGACAGTAGTCTACCTCTCATTCTTTTATATATGTTTTATCTGAGCCGAGGCTTTAATCAACAATCAGGCACTCATTATTCTCTTAATTCTGTAAATAACCAAGTAACTGTGAGAAGATACATTTTAACAATAGTCAAGGTTTTTAAATCCTCTAACGTTATTGGAATATTCTTGTTAATCACTGAAAGTAAGCCAGTATTCATTTGCGATGAAAGAAAATGAGTAGTGCACAAAAACAATTAAAAATGCCAATCTTTATCTGCAAATGAGATCTGCATTTTTACGGTGCCATTATGAAACAGTAATTTCATAATTAATACTTAATTTTCAGGAGGAATTAGTTTAAATAAATTATTGACGGTCTCCTAAAGAAAATAGTCAATTTAAACAAAAGAGAGTCTGTTAATTAAGTTGATTACTCTCAATAAAACCAACAGTGATATTTTAATTATATTTTCAGTTACTCAGTTCAGACACCATGAAAAATCTGTTGCTTTCTAATGAAATTTTTAGAACTATTTGTTTTCATGATGTGAATAGCCATGTCACTTCTGATGGAACTCTGCTTTTAGATCATAATGAAACACAACATGAATGTACGTTTATAAAATGTTACATGTGCTGACAAGTATTAGTTGTGCTTTTTACTTGTTAATATTGCTGTCCTTGCAAATTCTAAGGCTTATGGAGTGATGCCCATGAGCTATGTGTTATGGAAACACGAATTTCAATAAAATTTGTAAAATCAACATTCACAGGTTATATAGTGGGGACTGGAAAAAAATCCTGGTCTCATGAAGTCAATGGCAACATTCCTACCAATTTTCTTTCTTCTCCTGAGTGTGATTTCCCATTTTTAAATTTCCACTAACATCAGTTGAAATTTGTCTGTGTTGTTCTTTGAAATATGTTCTCTTTCGACATGACTGACACTTTAAAGAGATTAAAACACTTGCAAAATACAATCATAAGGAGAATTATCACCACTAAAAGTGAAATAAGTTTATATCTTTGTGTAGGTCTTTTAATTGAGAAAATTAAAATTTGAGAAAATTATGATAGGTAAGACTAGATGTTTGTATAAAATTTGGCTAAGCTATTGAAGATTTATTTCCATATATGTACAATGCTGCCTATCGCTCACTTCCTAAAAGAAAGCACTTCATGCATGTAACATCTGAATTCTTTAAAGGCTTATACAGATTTAAATAATGATTCAATACAAATTATCATTTGTGGTCTCATGGACTAAGAACAAAGGGTAGAAATGCAGAATTCCTTCACTACTAACTAAATGTCTACTGTAAAAGTCTCATGGAGAAAGTGAGCTCCAAACAGCTGTTATACATTTTTAATGTATTTGTCTGGAACGAATTGCCTGTCTTTATTCAGTCTGTACAATACACATGAATTACAACAACATTGTCAAGATGTATTGGAGGAGGACAAATCAAAATGTAGGGAACAGATATATCCCAAATATGGTCATAATTATTCCATAAATTACTAGAAGGCATGTCAACAACACTGTGAATAGTATTGACTTTCATTCCTGAGTTACAAAATGTAGTACATTTTCTGAATTATTTATTTGGAAGAACAAAGTATCAGTTTCCAAACAAAATGTAAGGAAACCATTTGAAGCATTGTATTGAGTTTGTGTGGCCAGATTTTGGTAGTGGGAGGCTGCAGGGGTGGTTTCTATGAGATGCTGCTAAAAGCTTTCCCCATGTCCTCGAGAGCCAATGCCACCCAGTGCAAGGACAGACCCACTGCCAGCCAAGGCCAAATCCATCAGTGTGGTGACAGCACCTCAGGGACACCAGAGTTAAGAATGGGAGAAAAAATTGTTCAGTTGCAGTAAGAGAGAGATACGAGAATATGTGAGAGCAACAACTCTGCAGACACCAAGGTCAGTGCAGGAGGGGCAGGAGGTGCTTCAGGCACCAGAGCTGAGATTCCCCTGCAGCCCGTGGTGCAGTCCATGGTGAGGCAGCTGTGTCCCTGCAGCCCATGGGGGTCCGTGGGGATGCAGAGATCTCCCTGCAGCCCTGGAGGACCTTGCGCTGGAGCAGGTGGATGACCAAAGGAGGCTGTGACCCCATGGGAAGTCCATGCTGGAGCAGGTTCACTGGCAGGACTTCACACCCTGTGGAGAACGCATACTAGAGTAGTCTGCTCCCGAAGGACTGTTCCCCGTGTTAGAGCATGGGAAGAGTGTGAGGAGTCCTCCCCTGAGGAGGAAGGAGTGGCAGAGGTGTGTGATGAACTGACTGCAGCCCCTGTTCCCCCTGTGCCCCGGCAGGGAAGGAGGTAGAGAAAATCATGAGTGAAGTTGAGCCTGCAGATAACGGAGGGATGGTGGGAAGGTGTTTAAAGATCTGGTTTTATTTCTTGTTTTCCTACTCTGATTTGACAGCTAATAAATTAAACTAATTTCTTCAAGTTGAGTCTGTTTTCCCTGTGACAGTAACTGGTGAGTGATCTCTCCCTGTCCTTTTCCCAACCCACGAGCCTTTTGTTCTATTTTCTTTCCCTTGTCTGGCTGAGGAGGTGAGGGATAGAGCAGCTTTGGTGGGCACCTGGCATCCAGCCAGGGTCAACACACCACAAATGTAAATATCATAAGTACATAAATCCAAACGATCTGCATCTCAATCTTCTTACATTTTTAATTAACCAGTTATGGGACACACTGAGACTGTTTGTATGGAACAAATATACTATGTGGATTACTGAACTCCATAAAGCTATTGAAATCTGGCATTTAGGAATAAAGGTCAAAACCTGTAAGTTCCAGATGGAATAATATTCTGTAACCTGAAATCCCCAACTGTAGAAGATAAAATTATTACTGGTTCATATCTTTGTGATGTTCCATTTGTGCAAAATATCCAGAAAGCTGCTGTCATTGGCCTGCTGACAATTTTCTCTCCCTCAGTCCACAGACTAGACTGCTCCCATGCCACATTTCAACATTTGACTTTCCCTAGAAATCTTCATGGGAAAAAAAAGTGAGGTAATAATTTTTCACTAGGAAAATTTATTTTTCAAATATCATAAAACTTACCTTAATATATACCAAAATATATATAAATTATTTCATATGGTAGCCTGAGAGACCAAACCAAGATCAGGTTTCTTCTTTATTCCATGATGTATACATGCCAAGAGATTTTCAGTCCCTGTTCTGACAAGCTTTCAATTTGAATAAGCAAGGAAGACAAATGGAGGAAGAAATGAAATATTAATATCTCAAGTTGGAGAACTGTGCTACAGAAAAAGCAGCTGATTTCCAGGGATTCAAAGAAAGAGCAGAGCCAGGATCCAAGTGTACGATTTCTGCGATAGTGCAGCACCTCGATTTGAACATTTTCTTTCTTCTATGTCTTGTAGGATTTCACATATGATACTTTTTAAACCAAATCTGGTTTGCAGCCCTGACTACAGCAACCACAGTTTTGCTTGTTCAGACCAGAATAACCATCCTCCATTTATTCTGGAACCTGAAACTCTTGTTCCAACCTCTTCCCCACAGAAGAAATGCCAAAGGAAAAGAATGTTTTAATAACGTAGGGATAACCACAAAAGTAAAGCTGGAGTAATTTTATGTGAAACTTGATCTTATGAAAGAAAATCTGTATATTTTAGCTAGCTTATTCACTCTTTTAAAAAGTGTAACTACAACATTAAAGAAAGTAAGTAAGAGAATACCTTCCTATTTTTCAGAATCAGAGATGGAGTATTAGGCGCCTTAGTAAATTCTTTGATTACAAGTAGACTGTTTTCTTTCAGTAAATCACTAAATGTAACCAGATTCCCCATCACACACTGCTTGCTACCTTTAAGGTACAGTTTGAGGTGCCTTGCCTGGCTGCTCACAGAAGACATGCACAGAAGCAGCATGGTAGCAAGCATGCATGGAATGGGCAGCTCAACAGGGAGGCTCCATGGGACTTCATACATTTCCAGGCATGTGTTGGGGTTTGTGACTTTGGATTAAGGCATTCATGCCTGAGCCTAATTCAGGTATCTTAGCCTTTTCTTTTAAGCATGAGAAATATTTCTTAGAATCACCTCATGGATGCATGAAAGGAATCCTCCACAAAAATGTTTACAGAACTGGTCTTCAAAACAGTTAATTAGAGGAATAGCATTGTATACATCTTAGTACCCTTAGACTAATCCTGATGTGGAAAACTAAAAATGAGCAATTTTTCCTTGAAATTGCTAGGACACATTCACTTATAGGCTAAATGAACTTGGGATGGGATGTGGCTGCAGCTGATGTGGTTGGGCTGCTTAGTAGGACCGATCAGCTGAAAAATAGCAGTGATCTCTGTCACGTGGAAGACTAAAAACACATCTTTGTATTTTCGCTGTAGTATGCTCTTGCATAACAGGTAATGTAGACTATCATGTATCATGTAAATGATTTACAGGCTGTGAGTTGGCCCCTTCCTCAATGGCAAATTTGCATCTAAGAATTTAGCCAGCATATGTTGTGTAAGGAAGTTTTACAGTAGGTCTTTTGCTGTTGAGTGGTAACACTTCAATTTATCTGCCTAAAATATCATTACAATTGGACTGCATAAGTGATGTTTTATTCCCACAATGCTTATTAATATAGAACATTGTCATATGCTCTGAAAAACTGCTTGTAATGCACTCCTTGTACCATTTACCTTGCTTGTTTATAAAAAACCAGTTTAGATCTTTTAAACCAAATAAAGGCAACTTCACCCTTTTTATAAAAAGTCTTATTTTTGGTGCATGCAAATGGCTGGCGTTCATAAAGGCAGGGTAAATGCTATGCATACGGAATATTATTCTTTTGCAAACAGTTTCAGTAATTATGCATAGCTATTTTCTTTCCTTTTTTGTAAGTTGTTGCAGGATGAATGCAGCAAATTATAAGGTTATTTTAATCATCTCTTAAATGCAAATTGAGTAGAGCAACCGAGTCCGCTATAAAGGCAGTTATCAGAAATTATACTCTCCTGTTAAAAATGTGTTAGATTCTTTCATTTCCCAAAATAACTTCCTTACAGGTTTTCCCCCTTATAATTGTTGAGTCTAACCTAAAAGGCAGCTATTTGTAGTGATTGATCTAAAAAGCTCACAGTCCACAAACCTTCATTATGAATTACGCACACACTTATAATCTGCCTTGTAACCTTTACTTCCTGCCCCTGCCCTAGCCTAAGGCTCTAAAAAGAGTCATTTGCCATGCAAATCCTCACATTTTCCAAATTAGCTTTCCAGTAACGTATCATAATTTGTTGAAAGGGTTTCCTATCCATAAACTTCACAAGGGCCATATAAAACCCAGTGTAGTTATGTAGTTAACATGCAGTAACGACAATGAACATCCATAGGTGCTAATTCTTCTAGAAGAACCTACAAAATCATCTGTGTCTGTGTTTAATTAGTTTTAAATGGTTACTTAAAATTAACTTTCATAACTTCATAAACTTGTCATTTAAAAGGATGCTTAAAAAATAAATCTGGAAAACAGAGAATTAAAACATTTAATTTCCGTAAGTTATCCCTGTATCTTACTACAAGATCTACTAGGCATAGTAGAAAAATGCTACACTCATTTTAGATTTTTTAAGAATCTACAAAGAAACAGCAGATCCAAACATCATAGGTATATGTCTCTTCCATGTGCCCTCTGAAATCCAGCCAAATAGTTTCCAGTACGCATATTACCTGCTGCCATGCTGGGAGCCTGGTTCTACTAATGTTTAAATATTTCCTTAACACAGCTAGACTCATGAACTTCAGTGGGCTACTCACATATTTTAAATTGAAAAACGTAATACTATTCCCTTACTGAGAATAGTAAGGAATTCAGACTTCAACTTCCTTTAAATTTGAAGTATCACTAGGTGGGCAAATACATGCCAACTAAACTGTGATGTGTCATATGCTCAGTATTGATATTATATTTTAATTTAATTTTGTAGCCTATAGTGAGCATGATGAACTGTATATATGAATAGAAATGAAAGTTTTACTCCTTAACTATAGTGGGAAATTCTTTCTTACGAAAGGAAAAAGGCGGTATCAAATATTAATTGTCTTTATTTCTTTAAGGTTTAAGTGATCTGTGGTTGAATGGCTGCAGTATAGAAAATGGATGGCTCAGAGGAACAGAATTGTCCAAGCATGGGCATAAGTTTATCTGAGATATAGCAGAGAGTAGCTGAGAACAAAAACAGAAAGATGATTGAAGAAATCAAGCACTGAAAACTGACATTAAAAATTTTAACCTCATAGTTCTGACTAGCATGTTTTTAAGACTCCTGGTTTCTTGTGTGATACTCACAGAACTTTTAAACTTATTATTTATTGAAAGTTTTAAAAGAGTATATAAATATAATATGCATAACTTCAACTTATACATATATATATACATATATATATACACACACTTTTGCTGTTATGATGCCTACAAACTAATGTCTGCTGTGATTACCACACTACATTCACACTCCCAAGGACCAGTCTCTGCTGCAAATTACGACACAAACATTTTTACGGATAATAAGAAAAAATTGTCATTTTAGTAACTATGTTATTTGGTCATTATTTGGCTTCTAACATACTACACTTAAATAGCTAATATAAGACAGTATGTAAAATGGCACCGGCGCTGCAAGTATTGATGTGAATGGGGTGTCTTGCAGAGCTGGGGCCTCAATCAGGAGATTTACAGATTCACAGAATCATTAAGGTTGGAAACAACTTTGAAGATCATTGAGTACAACCTTTGACCAAACACAACCGTGCCAACTAAACCACAGTACTAACTGCCAGGTCCAGTCATTTCTTGAATGCTTCCAGGGATGGTGACTTCACCACTTCCCTAAGCAGCCCTTTCCAATGCTTGGCAACCTCTTTCCATGAAGAAATTCTTCCTAATGTCCAACCTGAACCTTCCCCAGAGCAGCTTGAGGCTATGTCTTCTTGTCTTGTCACTACCTGACTGGGAGAAGAGACCAACACCTACCTTGCTACAACCTCCTTTCAGGTGATTGTAGAGAGTGATAAGGTCTCCCCAAGCCTCCTTTTCTCCAGGTTAAACATCCCCAGATCCCTTAGCCACTTCTCATAGGACTTACTCTCCAGATCCTTCACAAACTTGGTTGCCCTTCCCTGGACACACTCCGGCACCTCAATGTCTTTCTTTGCTCCAAGCCTTCACAGATTACTCTGCTAAGTTCAGGAGAGAAGATGTTGTTCCTCCTGCAGAACTGGCACAGCTCAAGTAGAGAAATGTAATGTAATACATCTAGATCAGAGCTGTCTATCGATCTGTGCTAAAGCAGTGTAGCTGATGGTTGTTTTCACAGCCATAAAGGAGCAGCAAAAGAGAAAACCCACCATCACTTCTGCAGCAAGAGCCTTGACTAAACACAGAGATTCCCCACAATGAAGTTGCTTTTTCACATCAGCGTACCTCAGAAATGCCCTCTGACAACACTGCAGCAACCCCATTCTCCTTCCTAAGTCTGTGGTGTTAATAAACTAATATTTTATTTCTCTCCTATTTTTGTTACTGTCTAAAAGTTTCAGATGCATGTAGGTAGATACCTGCAAGTAGCAGAAGGCTGAGCAGACTGCGTTGTTCATTTATCTTATAATGCAGAGAAGGTAAGGGAAAGCAATCCATTATGCACAAACAATTCAAAATATTTCTAAGTTGCCTTTGGCAAGCAGGTGTAAGCAGGTGTGTACTTATCCCAAAGATAGCTTATATTGTATGTAGTCCTTTTCCCTCAACAAACTAGAGAGACAACTTAAATCCTGAATTCCTTTCTCACAGGATTCCAGGCTTTTGAACTTACAAAGGCAATTTTGAATTGCATATCTGTAGTACAACCAAGATCTTTATTACTTTTCATGCTGTTGGACTGCGTGTTTTGTATCTGAATCTCAACACAGCAACATTTAGTTCAATGTGTGTAGGTCTCCAGGCATTAGTTTAGGAAATTATTTATGTAATACATGTCATGTTACTCCTTAAACTTGAAATTAGTCCATTGAAAAGGTCTTCAAAAATTTTTTTTTTATTTTTCGTACTTTTCTCTTTTTTTAGATCATCTGTCAAGTCTCTTTAAAAATTCTAGTTATTCATCAACTTTACCATAACCTGATGATGACCTTTTATATATATACTCAAAAAAAAAAAAATACTTATTGTATTATGAGTATTATGTATTATGTATGTATGTTAAATGGTACTATTTCTTACAGCTTTCAATTATGGATGAAAACATACCAGAAAGCAAGTGCAGCAGCAGATATCACACAATGTAAATGCTCTTTTTGGTCATTTTATTGTTGTCTAATACAGAAAGATAGCTAGATAGCTGGAATAATTGCCAAAGGAAGCTGTGATATCAGTCATTCACAGAAAAAAATGCAAGGGGTAGGCTGTAATGGGACTGCATGAGTCACTTGTCCTAATTTTGGTAAGTAGTTTTAGTATTGAGCTGCAGTCCTTCATATCAAGTTCTGGATACCACTACTTGTCCTGCAATTGTTGGTTTGTTGTGACAACTTGGGACTTACCATGAGCATGTTTTTTTTGCCTGTAATTCCTCTCGGACACCTTCACAATTCCTTGAAATTCTATATAAATTGAGGTAATATTTCATTATGTGTCTATCTTGTGGGTAAAGCTCATTCTGTAGGTTGAAATATGGTATTAGAATAGCATCCATACATTTGGAATTCTGGAATCACTTTCTAGATAGGAAGATACGTAATTTATGTTAAATCAGACACTGCAAGTAAACAGTTTTCATTTTTTTCTCCTGTAATTGCATATTTATAATCCGTGCAGCAACTTCCATATAATCAACTAGATAAGCATCTAAAAAAGAGCAGATGAGATAAACTATCAGCTGCTCTGGTTTTGATTTGACTAAACTGTGTCATATAAAAACGAAAGTAATCTTGTGAGCCATCTGCAGACAGTTCCTGCTCCTCTGAGGTTTACAAAACTGCCAGGAGGTGTGATCTGTATGCAGTTGGAGTGCAATGCCTCAGAGGCAGGTTCTCTACTCTTCTGTTGTGTATGCACAAAGAAATATTTTCTTTCCAACATTTTTATGGCATCTTGTAAACTGTGCATTGTTCAAAGACAATGGTGTTCTCATAGAAATTGTCCCTGTGGATTTGGGAAGGGGTAGTTCCATATCTGTAGTACAAGAAATGATGGCCAGCATGGCCAAGGGAAGTGTTACCTGGAGGTAGTTTGGAAGGTGACTGCTTGGGAAGCTCTCTCTGCTGGGTGCATCACTTCTCACACATTGGGAGGGCAAAGTGGACCTCAGCTTAGCTGCAACCATGTCTATTTGATCAGCTGCAGTGCCTTAAAAAAGACCTGAGTGTTTATCTGGCTGCTGGAGGGCTAGGAGGGAGAAGAGGAAATAACCCTACCTTTATAGTATTTGGCCATTCCTGGTCTGAGACAAAAGTAATGACAATTGTGGTGAACTCTAAAGCCAACAGAATAAATCCTCGGTATTTACAGTCAAAGCTTTCATCATTTGTAAATTTGCTATGGTGAAACAGGTCTCAGGTAAACTTTAGATTTTACAGCACACTGTTAATAGTTCTGCACGTATTGCACAGTTAGGAATAAATGTACATCATTTAGGTGTACATAAATAATGTACACCTTGATTTGAGAACTGAAAAATATGATTGGGATTGGTTTTTCTGTGTGAGGGGTTGGGGGAAGGGGGAGAAGAGTGAGCTCTTCCACATATTCTATGACCTCTACAAATCTCAAAGAAGAGATGGCATGCTCAAGAAAAGAATACTGTGCATCTGATTTAGTATTTAGCAAAATTAACTTTCACCCTCCTGTGTTGACCTGTTCAAGGATAGCCTATAGGATCTGGGCTTTTTCATCAGCTTCAGGAGACTTTCCAAATACAGTAACATCATCCTGATAATACCAGATTCTGATCTTGTCATTTAGAATTAGTAACATACTTGAAAAAAATCAGGATGTTGATTCAGGTCCGTATGGCATATGATTAAAAGAGGAAAGTTCCATTAAGTGTAATAAATGCTGTGAAGCTCAAACTGTCTGGATACTTGGCAACAGGCATTCTTTAAATCAATAGTATAAAACACACTCTACAACTATGACATCAGTATCTGTAAATGGTTAACTGTCAACTGTCAGTCCCAATCGCTTTGGTTTCCCTAAGTCCACACAAACCCAAATTTTCGTGTTTGCTTTTTGTCACCACTGTGCTGACACTAATTTAGGAAATGCAGTGACTCCATTAGTATCTTCTGGGATATTTTTTAAATTATCTTGTAACTCAGCATCTCTTGCTCAATTGTAGAGAATATAATTTCCATTGTAGAAGTGGCACATTAGATTGAATTGTCGTGCTGTGAATAAATCATTCTGCACACATATGGCATTTTCATGTACCAGCTGATACTAGTTCTTTTGTAAGAGCTGAAGCTGGAATTTGTATTGAAACAGTGTTTCATTGTATTGAAGCAATGCATATTTATATATATATAAACACTTGCATAAGAAGAAGAGGTCACAGATTTCTGCTTAACAGGAGTATTACTGTACACAAGAATAAATATTAGCAGTAGACATCAAAAGTAATTTTTGTATGCAGGAAACGACAAGAATAATGTTCTTCAGGTGGCTTACTAGATGATGTCAAGCCTAAAACTTCTGTAGCAGTTCAGGCAAATGCATTCGCTGGGTATTGAAGCTCAGAAATCAGCCTCCAATGTTATTTTAGTATTATATGACCATTCTACTGCTTCAAGAAAAAGTAACTGGACACAAATACATCCATAATAACCAACTGATTCCATCCATGGACAAAACAGTAACATCTGGTACTGTAACATCACGTAAATATTGCTTAGGTAAAAATTAATTATATATTTTAATGCAACATCTTTCTGCAATATTTGCAGGTTATCCAATCTGGTTTACGATGTGCTGTAAATATTTACACACACACACACACATATACACACTTGTACATGTTATATATGCTGAGCTTTTAGCCATAGTTCCAATGGTTGCAGTTTGAAGGCAGTTCACCATTTCTCAATTTTCCTGTTGCCAATTTAGTTAGACAAGCAACAGTTATGATATCCTGTACTGTCAGGTCCAATTCGTGCAGTAAGTACTATCTATAATCAATAGGAAATGCCTTCTTCCATAAGATAAACTTGACCTTTTTCTGCTGTGCTTCTAGACTTACATATGATTTTTAACTCCATTAAAGCAGAAGTGTACTGTTCTGTTGAGGCACTTGTTTTCTGTGTATGCTGGTAAACTTTACTGGAATCAGCTACAAGACTTATTGCAGAGAAAAAAAATCTATTTTAGGAGTAGAGATTCCTTTTATTTTTTTTTTCACCATCATGAAACAGAGAGTACCCCCCAGCTCTCTGCTCTGGTGGGTACTCTCCAGTGGGTTTTCCGATACAGCAAACAGCATAAGAGGTTTTCTTTCTCCAGCAAAGGCAGTGCCACTAACTGTCCCTATATAATTCCCAAATATTTCCATGTGAACAGAAGCAGCTTTCAAGGCCAGGCTGGGTGGGGCATTGGCAACCTGGTCTAGTGGGAGACATCCTGCCCATGGCAGAGTGGTTGGAGTTAGATGATCTTGAAGGTCCCTTCCAACCCAAACCATTCTATGACTTAGGAGCATCTGGATTGTGTAGGAAAGATGCAAATAAATTAAATGACAGCATGACACTGGTCTTGTTTCTTCACCATTGTAATAGAAAGGATATAGAACTAAAAAGATTATTCCAGGGGTCCACAGAAATACCAAAAGAAAGTCTAATCCTGAGTGCAGCAGACAATACTAGAAACCAAACAAACCAACCAAAAAATCCACAAAGCCAGATTAGCTTTAGGGGCTCACTGAACTTCTTTTCTCAACAAATGTCCTTTTCTGTCCAACACCACTGCTGCAACACCAGAGGTCTTGTGAGTAACAGAAGTTCATGTTACATACATGAAGCAGCTACCTGTGAATAGATGGGAATTAATGCAGAACATTCTTTCAGTCTTCCAACAGGCAGTTATGATGGGAATGACTAATAATTGACTAATGGTGTTTTATTTTGTTGCATTTTCAATACTGAAAACAATGAAGGTATTTCTAAGGCAGTTGTAATGAAGTACTCAATTATTACAGACTTTTAGCATGGGGGATGAGACAGGAATAAAACCTGTATGATTTGGAATACAAAGTCACTAAAGGCAAGGAAATACAAATGTAAAAAATTTTAAATAGAGACATAAAAAGGTGAAAATGAAGTCAAAACCACAGAACACAGAGAAGTGATAGTAACAGCTTTTACTGTCCAAATGTTACTAAGGTGACAGAGCATTCAGTAAATAACAAAAGAATATGTACCTGTTTCAACAGCTGGCTGATTGTAAAAATTTTTGCATGACCTCGTTGTGAAACCTGAAACGTTGCAGTTGCAACATTTTTCTCAAGAACATTTCTGAGGCATACTCAAATCCTCTGCTTAATACTATATAGGCTGGAATCAAAACTAAATTTAGAAGCAGCTGTTTTAATAGAATTTTGTTTTGCTCGTATTTTTAATACTTTTATGTAAGTGGGAGTGAATCAGGAAATCTGGAAAGGTGCTATCCCCATGCATCATTTCCAACTAAAACATAAATATGAGAAGGAAGGGCGAAAACACCAGGCTATGTGACTGCTCGTTTAGAGTGTTTGGGGGATGCTATCAGGTTTCCTTGAGGGGCTGAAGGTCCTCAGGGCTGCCCTGGACCTTTTCTTGATAAAACAGGCTAAGCATTGTGGTAGTTGGGCGTGATTTTTTCCCCCCACTAAACTGTGTATTCACGGAGAAATAAGGTTTAATGTTACCAAAGGAAGAAGGCAAGGCGTAACACGGGTGCTGCTGAGAGGACAAAGGAGGGAGCAGGCACTGAATAGATGGATACAGAAAACCTTGAATAATTTCTAACTCGTTTCAATGCGAACAAAAAAATACCTAATCTATTTCGATAATATTCCTAATGCAGTTTAATATCTGGGCGAGGGGAGGAAACAAGGGGGAAAAAACCCCGCATCACAATATCCTGCAACTCAGGAAGGTGTGCCAAGTCCCTTCGCTCCGCATTTCGTGGGTATCTTAATCCTGGGTCATCCAATTAAAGAAAACCTCCTTCGGCGGTTTTACGAGCGCAGCACATCAACTCCCTTTGTTTACACACTGGAACAAGATGTTCTTTCCTGTTCCGACAAGAAAAGGAGCTGAAACGCTAACGCGGGGTCCCAGCGCGCTGGCACCGGCCCGCCCGGGGCTGGCTTCGCTTCGGCACATTCCCGCAGCGGCTCCGGCCGAAGCCAGGAGGGCACGGGCGGGCACCGCAGGGGCGGGGGGCTGCCCCAGCCGTAAGTAAGAACCAGGGAACAGCTCGCACGCCGGGGGAGGGCCGGGCGGTGTTTCGGGCTGGTTTCACGGAACGCGGCGCGGCGTGCAGCGGGCAGAGGGCGGAGAGGGAGGAGAAGGGGCCGAGGGGGCCGCCCCCGCCGCCACCTCCGACCGCCGCCCCCGCCCCGGCAGCGCCCCCAGCGCCGCGTCCCCGGGGAGCCGCCGCGGAGCACCACGGGAGTTGTAGTGCGGCGGCGCCGGCCGGCCCGCCATCCTGCTCCCCTCCCCGCCGCCCCCGGCCCGCGGCCCCGCTCTCGCGAGGCTTGGGGGGCGGGCGCGCTCTGGGGCGGGGGGCGCCGCCGCCGCCGCCGCCGCGGGGATGTTGGGCGCGGGCGCGGTTCCCCCGCGTGACGTCACAGCGCATTGTTGTGAGCGCGGCGGAGCATCCCTCAAGCTGTCACAGCTGTGCCGCCGCCGCGGGGAGCCTCTCCCCCCACCCTCCTCCTCCTCCTCCTCCTCCGCCCCCGCCCCTCCCGCCCCGGGGGCTCCAGAGCTCGGTGTCACCGTATCATTGTCCGTGCGGAACCCCTCCGGGCCCCCCCCCCACTCCCGGTCCGCCCTCCCCCCGCTCCCCCCCCCCGAACCACCTCAATGAGATGCAAACATGAAAGACAAGAGGAAGAAGAAGGACCGCACCTGGGCCGAGGCTGCCCGCCTGGTAGGTGCCGCGGTGGCAGCGGCAGCATTGTGTGTGTGTGTGTGTGTGTGTGTGTGTGTGTGTGTGTGTGTGTGTGTGTGTGTGTGGTGAGCGCGTCCCGCCGGCGCGCTGCCCGCCCGCCGCTTTGTTGCCGGCGGTCGGGGCCACTGTGGGGCGGGACGGGAGGGGGAGAGACAGAGGGAGCGAGAGCGTGTGAGCGAGTCTGGGGGAAAGAGTGTGCGAGGGACTCCGAGTGAGAGGGAGAACGAGGGAGAGAGAGCCGGGGCGTGTGTGCGAGAGAGCGGGAAGAAGCGCGGGAGTGCCCGTGCGGGAGCGGCGGGAGGGTGCGGGTGCGTGTGCCCGGCTGAGCCGGGCTGGCGGTCCGGGCAGCCCGCGGCTCTGCCGCCCGTCCCCGCCTGCCTGGAGAGGAGAAATACCTACGTCCCCTTCCGCGGTGTGTGCGTGAGGAAATGCCTCTATTCTTTTCTTCTTCTTGCGTGTGTGTGTATGTGTGTAAATACCCAGGGATCGCGTCTATCTCTGCAAAGTTCATGCATCAGATATCCCGAGAAAATCCCTCCTTTTAATCTAGGGAAAAGTGAAATAGCCGGGAATTGCCTTTCCATCCCTTTAGTGCAGACAGGACAGGGGTGAGGGGCGTTAGAAACAACTCTGTCCTGGGATTTCGCTTCACCCTCTCTACTTCCACCACCGAGCCGGGCAATATCCAGGGCAATGTAACCCGCTTCTGGAAAGGCTCCGTGGCTCTGAAGACCCGGTCCATTCCCACTTCATTAAGAAACTGTCTGTACCCTACTGTATCTGTTTTCATGATACTGTATTACTGTTTGCTAAGTGTAACAGAGCACATTGTTTATGTTGTTTTTCTGTTTCGGAGTATGTCTGGGTTCTCTCCATTCTAGGAATTTTACAACAAATAGTTACGCACAGTGCAGCACGTATGGTTGTACACGTCCGTATGCGTGTCTTCTGCAAAGTTGGGTCTGGTTCAGCTCCAGCCGAGTGCGTAGAAAGATGACAAAGCTGGAAAGATAGGCTGCTGGCTACGTTGCTTTTTTGTATCTACACGAACTTTATTTTCTATTCATCTCTGATACAGACTGAATTGTTTAAGTAACATGCCTTTACTAGTGTTGCATTTGTTTCTGGTAGTGGGTAATGATATCTTATTACTATTATTTATTTAGTGTATTTGTGAAGCACTTACCTTGTAAAAATGTTTTCACCTCGTTATACGAATTCCTAGATAGGAAGTTCAGCCTCTCTCCTACGTAAATAATTATAAGGTATTAGACAGACACTACCTATAGATGTCTCTGTAAAGCTGTATGGAGGTACTCTCGTAGGCTTGGGCAGTGCTAAATTCTGATGTGGCTCATTGTACATCCCCCAACATTTTGTAATAATGCAGCATTAGTGAAGATGCTCTGATATGGTGTCGCTACTGTACGCTCTTATTTCTCATGATTGTAACACAAGTTTTACTGCAGTAAAATACTCACTCACCTTTGCCAAAATAGTTTTGGCAGCAGATGTTGCTACGGTACTTGTTTCTCCGTGCTCTAAGCCGATGAACATGCATTCAAAAGTCTATAAAATACATCAATTGCTATCCTAACTTTACTCTTTCATGTTGGTGCTACAGTTACCATTGTAAGCTGTATTTTGTTTGACAAATGTCCATAAAGGAATTTATTGTGTATTGAGTAAAATTGCTATTCCCATGTGGTCTAATACAAGGAAAAGTTTAAAGCCTCTGGAGAACAAAGGCTGAACCACTGCTGTGGAGAAGGGCTAAGAGTCTTATTTTCATGATGTTCTACCGCCTCACATTTCCCCCCAGAAGAGTAATGATTTGCTAAAATCAAGTAGAATGTAAGATGATACACTGCTGTACATAAGTGGTGGAGATACATACACAAGGTCCACAGTGTGGTTTTGTCCAGCCTCCTGGGGTTGCCAAGTTCTGCAGAGCTTGTCCCAAGTCTGTTATGTGAATGATATGTGCTGCTACTCAGACCAACTACAGACTTTCACTGGTCTTTGCTTTTTGTGTATAGTCACATATGTTTGCAAATCACAATGAAAGATTGAAGCCAAAATTGCTGCTCCTTACAGTGTTTTATGTTAGGACCCTGATGGTTCATTATGACTTTGTTTTCTTGAGATACATCGATAATGTATTACTGCAAGGTTTGATTAAATCAATTTTTTCCACAGACAAGTAAACAATGAAGTGATTGATACCTACTCACAAAAAATGACTCATGACTTACCTAGATCGATATGTTGTTAAATTGTATACTGCTGAATTATTTTTAGGAAAAAGAGAGTGAATTAATACATAGAGCAACTGTATGGATATTTACATTGTAGATTTTTTATAAAAGCCCTTACATTGCAACAATATTAGGCTTTCAAAGTGAAGTGCTAAAAGTATGAAATGATACTGATAATTTTGCTGGTATTACTGTTTCAGTCTGTTGTTCATGTCCATATATTACAATGCACACTTTAAATGATGTACTTGCATGCCAGTTTCCCAACTATTTTAAGTTCACTCACTAGAGCTGCAGAATTTTAATTATGTTTTCTTTGTTTGTAGTGAGGTGCCTCACTTAATTTTTTGTACACCTTTCAAACAGTGCTGGAGCAGATTTTTATTTTATGTTTCAATTGTGCGTGCACAGCTATTATTAGCAGCACCCAGTAGCTTCCCAAATGCAAATGTTTCTATACTTGCAACATGCCTATGAGGTTAAGTATCTTGACCTCTGCTTTACCCATGCAGAGTTGAGACATGGAAAGATTAAGTACCTTCCTCAAAGCTGTTCAGGAAATCTGTGGGAGAGGTAGTTATGATACCAACAGTGTCTGTGTAGTAGTTCTGTTTCACAGTCGTAAAATCATCTTCCTTCTGTGGCTACACTTTTGCCTCACTCATTCTCTGTTACTACTTCTCTCACAGAAATTACAACAGAAATTGATACGGTCATGTCTCTGTATTCAATCTGTATTGAAACTCCTAATGTGCTGTACTGTATAATAATTCTGGATAAAAAGGAGCACAAAAACTGGACTTGAGCCTGAAATTGTTTCACAGCTCTCCATTTCCCATATTCACAATGAAAAAAGCAGAAGTACTTCAGAAAAATGTATTACATGGCAGTCCTAAAACACATTGTAATGTGTAAGTGGTGAGGCTCCAAACTGACTGTCAGTGTTGTATTTACCCATTTTCAGTATTTGATTAAGGGGTCTTTGAAAACTTAAGTTCCCGCAATGCAGTGTTTTTTCAAGCTGTTCCCTTAATTTCTAAAATATAAGCAGGAAAGGACTCCCATTATATTAATCTCTTGCTGTAAATATGTGATACAGGCAATAAAGCAGGAGCCACTGGCATGTCCTGTATCAGAACTTGCATTTTATGGATGAAGTCTCCTGCAGAGAGTTGAATCTTTCTGTCTGTGACACGCTGCTTTTTTCCTCATGCAAGTCTGCTTATCTTAGGGCAAGACACAGCCCAGCTTACAAGCATTCCTGAGAAATGAACGCATGTGCAGGATCAATGGAATGGTGGCATACCACTAACAGTTCATGTTACAGAGCCCATTTTGTAGAACACACATTTTTATGGACAAAATTGCAACTTGTCTTTACAGCCTGCCAAAGGGCATATCTTTGATGTAGACCTGATATGTCAACTCACTTTGTACTTTGCAGGAGACTACAGCAGTGCTTATTGTATGACCTGGGCATTATCTCCATGCCAGTTTTCTGCTTTTTGTGTCTCGTAGACTAAGATGGAACACTTAAAAGAATGAGAACAAAAGAAAACCTTTCAAGGCAGGAGGAGAAACATCCTGTCTTTCCTCTGTCTTTTAGTTGATCCTCATTTGATGTAGCCGTATTGTTGTTTTCTGATCATACATGGACTCATTAAAATTGTATAGAAAGGTTAAACACTTGAGTAGTTAGAGCAATTTGTAGTGATTCCTTTCAGATGAAACATCTTCTATCCGTTCAGTTTCACAAGGACTCTCAAGCTATTGCTAGAAGTCCTGAAATGGTGAATTCTGCCTCTTAAAAATTTAATGTCATAAAATTCTGCATAAGAACTATTGAAATGAGAAATACTGAGAACAAAATATGCCCAAGGATACTGTGCCACATAAGACCTGATGACAGTTTTAAGTAGGCTGCAGTGATCCAACTTTTATCATTTGACTTCTAGACATGATCCTTTGTTATTTGTAGAACTTTGAACCAAAGGCCTGGACAGAATGAGTGGAAACTAGTCACTTTGGGAATGCAGGGCTCAGAAGCATAGACTGTCTGCCTATGAAGGGTGATAGTTCATGGTAACATTTTGAAAAGATTTTTTTTTTATTAATAGCTTGCCCTTATTATTGCCCTTTCCTCTTTCCTGTAAGTGGTATTTTGAAATGCAGCTCAGTTAAGTCTCTGTCACAAGCTGACAATAAAGCGGAAGAAAATCCCAAGAAGTAGAACAGTAGTCCTTGTTTGGTTATTTGTGTGCTGGATCACCTCTTTAGTATTTTTGCTCTTTCTTCTCCAAATTTTGTTCTGAAAGAAAGGTTTTCTTGTGTTACTGAAGACTTATTGCTTTACAGTTGTATGGAGAGTCCTTGTGGTTCAGGTGACATGTGCATATTGGGTGAGTAATATTCATGTCTTAATTCTTGTGTTTCTTACAGTAGTCACCTGACAGTATCCAGCTCTTAACTAGGAGCTGTTTGCTTCCTCTTGTAAACTTTAAGAAAATTATGCTAATTAATTAGGGAAACTGATGGTGGAAAAAACCGTGAAAACCAACCATTGGAACTGTTAGCTTGCATGGTACTGTTTAATGTGTCTGGCTGTCCAAAAACTGATTGTTGCTTCATCTGGTATGCTGAGATAGTGTAGTTGAAGCAGATCATGTTGAAGTATGGAAGTATTTTTGTATTGCATCTTCATATTTGAAGACCACAAATGAAACAAAAAAGTAGAAGAGTAACTTCTGCCATAGCTAGACCACTGATGATAATCCCTTTGACTTTTATGTTAAGTCTTTGATTTTGTTACTCTAAATAATGTTTTAAAGCACTGTGCTAAAGGAGCTTTGTATATCTTTAAAAATGGGAAATTTGACATAACTTTGTTTTATGGTATTAAGGATTTCTTTGTAGTTGGCTTCACAGAGACCTGCTATTATTTCCATATTTGTTCTGAGTTAATTCTTTTTCAGACATGCAGCAACATTGTAGCTTGGGAAGTTTTGATGGCCTTTCCCTTTGATCCACAATCAATGCTGCTTTGAAGAGCTATATTTTAGTTTGGTAGGCTCTAGGGTTTCCTCCAGTTTGTTTTATTCAAAGTAATTTTTGCAGTTGTTAGACAAGGTTGAACCTGCACTTATTTTTTTTTTTTTGTCTGGTTTTAGTTGTCAATATTTTATTTTGTTAGTGTGAATTAATAAGTGTAGCTTTAGTATTTTTATTTTAAAAGGTGTTCTACAATGTCATCTATTTCAGCTCACCTCTTGTATTTTTCTAGGGTAGATAAAGAGAAATGAGATTCCAACTCTTTATCTTGAGACAGCCCTTTAACCCTTGGCATCACAGACCTTTAGGTAGGCAGCAACCTTACCCAGGAGTGGGACCTGTTCTCAGTAATGTCACATTACTTCTGTCAAAGCAGGGTAACATGGGAGAAAACCCTAACAAGAACCTAACTATGAGCATTCCTTGGTAGTGTGCAGGTGTTCTCCGTGCCTTAAGGTATGATTTAGTGTTGCCTGTTACAGTGAATGTTTCCAGTGTCTTTTGTCTTACCCTTGTCTGTAGAAGAGCCAATATTTTCCTGTTACACTGGATTTTCTGTTGAAATAACTGATCTGTTTTTTTCTTCCAAGAGTAGATTTGGTCAGTTGCATGTGCAACCACAGTGAAATAGTTTCCACTAACCACACTCAAGACCGTACCACCCTTCACAGCTAGGTAGCTTTGGATTTGATAGCCCGCTTCACCAACTCCCTGGATCCAAACCATGCCTTTGCAGCATCTTAGTCTGGACCAGGTAGCATGCTATTCTCAAGTTGAAAAGCCAAACTTATTGAACTTCCTGCTGGAGCTTCTTTTGTTCTTTATACTGTGATCAGCAAATTAGAGTCATGAGGAGAATCATGTGCTAAACTTGACCTCTTGGCTTTGAAGTAATTGTTTTTCTTTTGATGTGGTTTGGGGTTTTTTTTGTTGTTGTTGTTGTTTTGGGTTTTTTTTAAATGTTGTAAGCTTCCAAGTGTTTTCTGTTTTGCTGGGTGTGATGCTGATGGTCTTGGTATTCCCTGTAAATAGCAGTAACTAAATAGAGGCCTCCTTTTGTGCTATCAAGACCTGGGAGAAGATGTGATTAGTGGAAATTATTTCATTATGGTTCCATGGGCTCTAGATGAATTTGAGCAAATCCTCCTTCTGAGGAACGTGCAGACTGAAGAAACCAAACACCTTAGCCTTCACTCTGGGTCAGCTTCCAATGCAAAGGCAGAACAATAAGCAGCACATCCTGGTACAGCCCATTTGCTCATCCTGTGAGTTCAGGTAGCAAATTCTTGTGCTGCTCAAGTGTAACAGATTGGTCATAAGTGGTCCATTTAATCACTTACCAACTTTGAATGACAATTGCCCTCCCTGAAGAACCCCAGCTTGCTGATGTACTGCTGCTCTCTTTTTGAGAAGTCCTGCCAGATAGTTTTCTGTTGCTGGAGTTCCTGTCTTGGGATATGTAGTTCCTGGGAATGTAAAATGGTAGTGAAGTGCCTACTTATTTCCTGCGGCTAATCTTGGTTTGAAAGGATGACCTACAACTTTCTGAATGGTGATAGGGCTTTAGCACAGACATCAGGAGTGTCGGGAGACAGATAAGCCATCTGGCAGCACATGCTGTCTTCCTGGAGCTTCTCTGATGTCAGTGCACTGATTGTGGTTAGGGGTGGCACTTAGTGTTAAACGGGTTTAGAGGAACTCCATTCACTTTGGTTCAAGCAAGACCTGGTGTTTCTGATGTTGGAACAGGAATCTCTGGGTGATCTGATGTTTTCATCCTTTGACTTAAAGAGTTCAGCTCTCTTTAACTTCTTGAGCTCAGCAGGACAAAATCTGTGGACCCTGGCATGTGACTTTCCTCAGTATTGGAGGACCTTTTCCTTGAGTTTTTTAACATAATGGGATCCAGCTCTTGCATTGCAGGTTATGACCGATGCGCCCTCTTGTACCTCAGAAGATTTGCTTTGTAGTGGAGCATCGAGTTTTGTTTCTGTCTGGCAGCATTTGCCAGGATCAGCAGCCACAGTTCAGTCTGTTACTCTGGAATCATCAGACTCATTAGAGGATTGGGCTGCTTTTCTGTGTAGAAGATATTCCGGGTCACATTCTAGATTATTGGTCATGATTTTGGATCATCAGAATGTAATTTATTTAGAAGGCACATATTACATGCTGTGTTTTGAAGCTTGTCCTCCTGTATACATAGATTGGTCTAGAGAAGCCTGTGATGAGAATCTCCTCAGTGATTGTGGAGGGTGAGCTCTAAAGGTCATTATCCTGTGGGTGCCAGTTGCATCCTGTAGAGCATAGTCTGACTTACAGATAACAGCATTTCCTAAACCTCTACAACTTCAGAAGTGTTCCTTGAGAGGCAAGATCCTGACCTACTAGGTTATTTGCTTTGGAGAACTCAAGGCTATTTTCTTTCTTTTTTGTGAATTTGCTTAGATCTTATAGACAGAATTAGGAATTTAATGAATCATTCTAGTCAGGGTTTGTAACTGTTTTATCCTAGTTTGTTTCCTGTGTAGCTTGACATCTAGAGAGGGAAGATAGCCTTAGCTGAAGTATATATCAAACATTTGAAGGTCAAAGTTTTATTCCATTTCAGCTGACTCTTAGCAGCCTGGAGAACCTGCCTAACTGTATGTAGTGGTTCACGTATTTGGTGAGATGCCTTATGAAATGTCTATAGTTTAGTAAATCACCGTCAAATTCATGTCCCATATGATTTGTTCCTGCTTTTGTGACTTGAACCTTCTTTTTATAGAAGATGAGGCTTTACCACTATCGTTGTATTGCCAAATTATTTAACTTCATTTTTCATTAAGTGATACCATCTGGTTTGATTATTTCTTTTTCAGTCCCATAAATTTAAACTGGATATCTATTGATACCTATTTTTAGAGAAATGATAATTCTTTTTATGCCTCAAAATTCCCAGTTATCCATCACCTGCTGGCATTGCTGTATCAGAGAAGCATGTGACATTCCATGTCACTATGCCTGCCTGCCACTATTACCTAGCAGGGGTAATGGGAAAAAATAGATTCTTATTGTCCATAGCCTGCTGTCATTCTTCTGGACCAAGATTCTGGCAGCTATCTCAAAACCAGACATTCTCTCTTCATACTACCTTCTTTAATCTCATTTGGCATTTCTGTCATTTAGAAATTCTGGACAGGTAAGACCAATGAGAATCTTGTTGGACCTTGATGCTTAGATTGAGAAAAGCATCTTAATTAGAGGATTACTTTGATAATCATAGAAGGTGGACTTGGAAAGGGTCTCAAGGTCACCTAGTCTATTAAGACTTGAAAAGAAGTCATACAACCCAAGTTAGTTTTAGTTTTGTGAAATCAATAAAATTAGTAACTTTTATTACTGATGGGAACTATGAATTGTCTGGCCTTTTCCAGAATCTGCTCTTTTAGTGAAAATTTACATTCTGCTTTAAAAAATGGGAGAACTAAGAAAATAAAATTATTATGAAAAGTTGTCCAGTGGGTATGATTTAGAATTCAGATGCATGATATGTTTTTTCTGACAGTGACTATACAGAAAGCATCAATTTTCTTGTACAGGTTGAGAATTCTGTATTCAGTTAATGGTTCTCATTCATATTCTCTGGTTTTTTGAGGTATTTTGGACTTAGTCTCTTGATTTTTTTTTTTTTGAGAGTTTGATGCGGCAGTGCTGCAGCAGGTTTGTACGTAGAGTAGTAGTGCTTAATGCATTCTAATCTATTCCATAATTTGTTTCATTCATAATGCAGATTTTTGAGACATTTTGCAAGCACACATCTTCTGTTTTAAAAATTAAAAAGTAGAATAATGTAGTGAGGCTCATCATCTAGGTGTGGAATAAGCTCAGAATTCACTGTAGAAGAAATCTTCAAATAATGTACTATTAAAGAGATATTAATACCTTTTTTTACTGGTTTCAGGATAACCTATGGCTGCATAAGTGTGCACTCCTGAAGGTGCCCTCCTGGGCAGCAGCTAAAGTGCTTTTTGCTAGATACCCCAGTAGGCAATACTTGGTGGGAGGGAAGAATAAGGATTAAATCTTTTGATGTGGTCCCTCGAATTCCTGACTTGCA
Organism: Coloeus monedula; assembly: GCF_965178545.1. NCBI lineage: Eukaryota > Metazoa > Chordata > Aves > Passeriformes > Corvidae > Coloeus > Coloeus monedula. The sequence continues at coordinate 115,876,402 of NC_138781.1, forward strand.
GTCCTAATCTTTCATATATATGTATAAAATATATATAAATATATAAAAATATATGTAGATTTTCAAGTATTGGGTTACAGGCCTGTGAAACTGACTGGGAGAATCACAGAAAAAAGGCTAGATTCCTGGGACATTTGATCTGCCCATAATGAGCCTCAGCATCCTTTGTGTAGACAAGTATCAGTAGCAAGAAATGGATGCTGCTTCCAGTTCTTGGGCTGGCCCGGTTCTGTGGTTGTTTCATCTTGCAGTCAGATTCTTCATGCTGAAATCCTGTTCCTCCAGTCAGTGTTCAGGGATCAGCTGATTCAGTGCCAGCTTCCCCTGTTGCTTTTGGAATGAGAGCTACCCATCTGAGTGGAATGTCAGGGATAACCAACCCTATGACTTTGTCTTGGGCTGATGTCCCTTGTCTTTAGAAAAAGTCTGTTAGTGAAATCTGTGGTTTTTAGAGCAGGGGATTGGCTCCCAAGGAGCAAACACTGAAAGAAAATGGAATTACTGCTTTGAGCCATCTTGAACGCTGCAGTTGTCTTATGAGGAAGGATCTTTCCTGCTCTTTGTAATAACAGTGTTCCAATGACAGTGAGCCCCACGAAGTGGTTGTGATGTTAAAACAGCTCTGGTTTGGATTTGTAGAAGCACTTTGAAAGTAGAGGGCTCTGTCTTCACAAGTTAAACTTGGAGATTTTTATCAGTCTGTCTGTGCAAGTTACTGCATGCTTTTGATATGTGTATCGGTGGCAACTGTTGCATTTACCAAGTACCTCCACAGGAGCTTTTCAGTACCTGTGCTATTGATCAGCCCTTCACAGTAAATGTTTGATGTTCACTGCAACCACTGTAGGTTGTTAATTTAGCCTCCCGTCCCAGAAGCATCAGCACTTGAGGAGAAGGCTTCAGAACTCTCATATGGCTGTCTGGGGAGTTTTCCATACTCCAATAAAAGGGAGTATAAATATGGGAGAAGTGTGAACAAACAGATGCATGACTGACTGAAGGATGCAGGGTATAATGCAAGAGAGTAACAGTTATGGGACAGAGCAGAGTGAAAGGCCTTGAGAATAAAGTCAGTGTTTGAGCAGCAATTTTAGCTTTTGTGTTTCATGGACTCCAGAAAGGTAGTCTTTCAGGTGGTCTGTGAACTACACAGTGAAAAATTAAATAGAAGATGGGGAACTGTAAAAAATCTGGAGTAATAGAGTCAAAACAGTTGATTAAAAATGTTTTCAATGGATTTTGAAAGTTAGACCAGAAAAGCATTGTCTTACTGACTTTTAATCTGTTTAGAAAAACCAACCAACCAAAAAAACCTAAGATACTTTAGTAAAAATAAATAAAATAGTAACAAAAATATAATTTTTTTCTTCAGAAACCTGCTGGTTTTTGGGTTTTTTTGTAGATTAATATTTAATTAAATAATTGTTATTTTGCAAAACAGGACATTTCTGTCTCCAGCAATTCATAGGGTTGGCTACTTTGCTTGGAATTAGACTGTTTGACACATTATCAAAACTTTGTCATCATACAAGAAAAGATTGCCCAGAGGAGTTGTGAATGCCCAGTCCCTGGAAGTGTTCAATGCCAGGTTGGAGGGGGCTTTGAACAATGTGGTCTAGTGAAAGGTGTCCCTGCCCAAGGCAGGGGCGCTGAAACTAGATGATCTCTAAAGTCCCTGCCAACCCAAACCATTCTATGGTTCTGTAATTCTCAGAATCCATAACACTTCATGAAATAAAAAAAAACCCCATGAAAATAATATGTCTGTCGGTATTAGTCAATTTTAACTGTCCTTGATGAGGACAGACTCAGTTTCTTACTGTAATTTTCTTGTGCTAGTTCATTATATTAGGATCTGAGCTGTAGGAAAATGTTTCAAGCTATTTAAAGAAATGTTAAATAGAGTGAAATAATGCTCCTGTCTTCATTTTGAGCCAGATCCACAAAAGTGGCAGCTTGGATAAGGGAGGCTGGTGTATATGCATGGTGATTGGAAAATGCTTCTGCATGACCTGCAAAGAGAAGAAAAGGTTTAAGAAAATTTTAAAAACACTGCACTTGTTTGCTGTTATCAGCACTGTTGGAACTGTTGTGGCAAGAAGCTTCATGTGTTAGTTCAAGTGTTGTCAAATGTTGAAGTTAATTTTATAGAAAGATATGCATGTGGAGGAAGAGGGAGGGGATCTGGGAAAAGCATTCTGAGAATTAATGTTCTGAAAAAAAAAAAGAGGTTTGAAATGCTCCATACATACATGATAATAGTTATGAAGCTTATTACTTTGAGTACTTGAATACATTTTCTGGGATTAGGAGAGAATGAAACTGGGTTTATGTCTGTTGGCATGTCGTGGTGAGACGAGTGTGTGCCTGGGTGATACTGATGTAATCCTGGGGAGAAAAATGACTGTACTGCATTGGGGAGCAGTGGAGAAAATGGAGAAGTTCTTGTACCAATGAGAAGTAAAATAGCAAAGATATTGAGGGGAGTAAAACAATAAATCTGACTGACAATGAAAAAATGAGGAAAAAGCCCCACTTTCTCAATTCAGTGATAAAGTCATAAATAATTTGTTTATTTATTAATTTTGCTACCATTTTACTTAATTATATCATCAGCTAAAGTCCCCAACCTTCATCTTTAAAATTTGAATTTTTCTCAGACTTTAAGAATATAAGGATTTCAATGAAACACTAAGATTAAAAAAAAATAGTCTATCTTCTCTCCTTTATAAAATACAGGGCTTTTGTCTTGGAAATGAAATACTATGTTTACACGATGTTACATTCAGTTTATTTTTAGAACAAGTTGTGCTATGGTCTATCTTGGCTAAAGGAGTGTTGTTGAAATGGTAAGTAATGGCTTTGAAATAACTGAAAAAAACCCAGTTTGTCATCTGAATTATTTTCTCATTTATTTGGTAATAAGATCTCCTGTTAGAATTTTTCAGAATTGGTTTCAAATTATCTTTGCCATATTATTACTAGAGCAACAACAATTAAAAAAAAAAAATCTAGATTCTTGCTTTGGAGAGATTCTCCTAGAATCTCCCAGTGGAGACTTTAGGTCCGAGGGCATCTTGGGCGCAGTGACCATGATTTGATGGAGTTTTCAGTTCTCAGCATAGTAAAGAAGGGTTCACCAAAACTACCTTGGACTTCTGGAGGGCAGACTTCAGCCTGTTCAGGACAGTGCTTCAGAGATCCTCTTGGGAAACAGCACTTAAAAACAAAGGGGTCCAAGAAGGCTGGACATACTTTTAAGAAGGAAATCTTAAAGGCGCAAGAGCAGGCTGTCCCTATGTGCTAAAAGATGAACCGTCAGGGAAGAAGACTGGCCTGGCTGAATAGGAAGCTTTCACTGGAACCTGGGGAGAAAAAAAAGAGTTTATAACTCTGGGAAATAGGGGCAGACAACTCAGGAAGGGTACAAGGATGTCATCATGTCTTTTAGAGAGAAAATTAGATTGGTGAAAGCTCAGCTACAGCTCAATGCGGCCACCGTTGTGAAAGATAATACGAAGTGTTTTTATAAATACATTAAAAACAAAAAGAAGGCCAAGGAAAATCTCCATTCTTTATTGGAGGTGGAGGGGAGCATTGTAACCAAAGATGAGGAAAAGGCTGAGGTACTTGATGCCTCCTTTCCCTCAGTCTTAACAGAAAGACCTGATATCCTCAAGGCGGGTGGCCTGCTGAGTTGGTAGACAGGGACAGGGAGCACACTGACCCCCTGGAACCCAGGAGGGAGCAGTCAGTGCCCTGCTGTGCCCCTTGACACTCACAAGTCTGTGGGGCCGGATGGGATCCACACCAGGATACTGAGAGAGCCGCTGGAAGAGCCAGGCTGCTCCATCATTTATCACCAGTCCTGGTGAGCCAGGGGGGACCCAGAGAACTGGAGGTTGGCCAGTGTGATGCCCACCTGCAGGAAGGGTTGGAAGGAGGATCTGGGGAACTGTCAGCCAGACCTCGGTGTCTGGGAAGGTGCCATCTCATAGCACATACAGGACAACCAGGGGATCACACCCAAATAGAACGGGTTTAGGAAAGTCAGGTCCTGCTTGACCCAGCTGATCTCTTTGCATGACCAGGTGATCAATCTAGTGGATGAGGGAAAGGCTGTGGATGTTGTCTACCAGATTTCAGTAAAGCCTTCGATCTTGGCTCCCACAGCATTCTTGTGCAGAACCTGTCTGCTCATGGCTTTGATGGGTGCACTCTTCTCTGGGTTAAAAACTGGTTGGATGGGTGAGCCCAGAGAGCAGTGGTGAATGATGTTAAATTCAAATGGTGACTGGTCACCAGTGGTGTTCCCCTGGGCTCAGTTTTGGGGCCAGTATTGGTGACATCCTGTTTAATATCTTTATCAATAATTTGGATGAGGGGATCAAGTCAACCCTCAGTGAGTTTGCAGATAACACCAAGTTGGGTGGGAGTGTTGGTCTGCTGGAGGGCAGGAAGGCTCTGCAGAGGGATCTGGACAGGCTGGATCAGTGGGCTGAGGCCAGTGATATGAGGTTCAACAAGGCCACGTGCCAGGTCCTGCACCGGGGTCACAACAACCCCAGGCAGCACCACAGGCTGGGGAAGAGTGGCTGGAAAGTGACCCAATGGAAAAGCACCTGAGGATGCTGGTTGACAGTGGCTGAACATGAGCAGGTGTGTGCCCAGGTGGCCAAAAAGGCCAGTGGCATGCCGGCCTGCATCAGAAAGCTTTTGTCCAGCAGGACGAGGGCAGCAATGGTCCCTCTGTACTCGGCACTGGTGAGGCCACACCTCTAATCCTGTGTTCAGTTCTGGGCCCCTCACTACAGGAAAGACATTGAGGCACTGGGGCATGTCCAGAAAAGGGCAACAGAGCTGGGGAAGGGTCTGGAGCACAGGTCTTATGAGGAGTGGTTGAGAGAGCTGGGTGTGTTTATCCTGGAGAAAAGGAGGCTCGGGGGAGACCTTATAATTCTCTACAACCGCCTGAAAGGAGGGTGCAGCCAGGTGGAGGATGGTCTCCCAGGAAACCAGCAGCAGGACAAGAGGAAATGGCCTCATACTGCACCAGGGGAGGTTCAGGTTGAACAACAGGAAGAAGATTTTTACTGGAATATGTTTAAGTAATGTAACGGACTGCCAAGGAAGGCGATGGAGTCACCATCCTGGAAGTGTTCAAAAAATGCCTGGACGTGGCACTTAGTGCTGTGGTCTAGTTGACAAGGTGGTGTTCAGTCAAAGGTTGTACTCGATGATCTTGGAGATCTTTTCCAACCTCAGTGATTCTGTGATTCTGATTGTTTCAAAGGTACAGGATGAGGTTGGTAGTTACACCAGAAGCCCAAGTTGAGGCACTGTAATTTTTCCCTACAGCTAAAATAGATTATTTTTCCATACAGCTAAAATGTATTATTATCAACTTCTAAAACACTAAATATAAAATTATGTGCATAAATCCCATAGACATCGAATTTATTTGCCAGTAGCATTTCTTAGGAGCTGACAATTTTTAGTGCTACATTTGCTGAGGAGATGTGACTTTGGGAAGACTCAGATCTTTATGTGTACCTATGTTGTTTCTCATAGAAAAAGCAAAGAATGCATGATAGAATATACTGTACAACAGCCATGTTTTACTCTCTGTTTGCTTTCCTTGGGTTACAGTTACCATCCTGACAGATAACAGTTTGATCTGTTCAGTGTGTAGTGAGGGGTCTTAGGATAAGAAATATGCTATGATATTAGGGATCCTTAAAAAAAGAAGCCTGTCTTGAACAGGAAGCCTAGTTTTATGAGAAGTCTCTGCATTTATATTCCCTTATAAAATCCTCTGTGATTCCTCTCTGTTGACCAATTACTTTGCTGTGATCCTGGCTTTTGGTAGTTGCATGATGTATGTAGCTGATGGCCATTTCACACTGTACTGTAACCTGGTCAGTCCAGTCCAGCTTGACTTGGAGGGGTCAGCCAGTCTTGCAGCTTGAAATAATTCCTTTAGGCAGAGTCAGGAGTTTGGAACCTTCACAACAGTTGCAGATTATCCTGAACAGTTTCAGGTCGTACCCCCATGGGGCAAGACATGTTCTGTATTTTGTTTCAAGGTCTGATTGCAAACTGTTGGTTTAACAATCAGCATTTTGTCTCTTCATGAACTCCAGCCTTGAATTCACTGTTCACTTTTCTTCTTTATAGACTGGAGGTACTATTGAATTTGTTCACCTGTGCCAAGTGATTGCTCCTATTGGTTTTAATCTCTAAGGAAAATCAGCATCCAGCTGGTAGACAGTTGTACTGATGAGGACCCATTGATTTTTCTCTCCTATCCACTTACCATCAATAAGAAATGTCCTTAGCTTTCACAATACTTTTTCCCTGCCATAATGTTGCCCTGTTACCTGGCTGTCAGGACTGGTCTCAGTTGCTGTTCATGTTGAATGTGGATGTGATTAACAGCCTGATAAAAATGTTTAAGTCAATATTTGAGGAGCCTAGATAAAGATAACACTTTATCATGAGAGCTTTTTAATAAAGTGTTCTGTTTGATGTACACCAATGGTAAGGAATTGCTGTTTTTAACAAAAAAGCCTTTTATATCAAGGGATTTTTTGATTTAGCAGTATTCAGAAAAGGAGATTTAAGAAAATGTAGAATATTCATGTTCGGTTTTGGGGAAAAAGAATTTTTCCCTTTTTAACAGAACTTTTGCTTATCATGCTGGTGGTTATTTTGTTTGGTTTGTTGTTTTATTAGTTTTTTTTTTTATATATATTTTACTACAGTATTATTTGAAGTATTTGCTTCCATAAGAAGAAGCAGGCAGCATGTTAACAAAACATTTTGTGTGCATTTCTCTGAAGTTATAAGCTTTTGAAAAATTATTACCTTCAGTTTAGGATGGTCAGATTATTTTACAAGGTCCCTGGGAAGAGATGAGCACGTAACTTTTCTCATATCTTGAGGAAAGCTTATACAAGCTTAGATACAGAGCCATTATATACTCTTTCTAATCTGCCTGTGTTGTGACAAATGTTTCTTAGTAATAGCTGTTAAATAGTGTATTTTTTAAACCTTTAAACAGATGCTACCAAAAATTGATATAAACCACTAGTATGGACTTCAGTTTTACAATAAATGATGTGTTTAAGAGGACAAGTGTGGGTGGACTTAGGGGATGAGATGGGGGAAGGGACTATGTGGAAAGACTGCTAAGAAGGACTGAAGAAATAAATGGCACAAAATGAATATGAGGTAGTGAGCTGCAAAATATTCTCCTATTTTTGAAAATCTTAGATGACTAATTGTCAACCGTGCCATATGTAAGTAATGTGGGCTTCCAAACTTGTGGCAATTAAAACTGCTTAGCATCCCACTCCAGCCCTGTGTTATATTCTGTGTACAAGTCAGTACTGAAGACTAATCTCTTATGGCATTAATCATCTCATGAGGAGAGATGGAATAAATCACAGTAGCCCTTCCTCTCTTCACTCATGAAGATAAATGCCATAACACGATGGCTGATCTTCGTTATGACACTAACCATTATATATTTAACAGAGATAGCAAAATCTTCCTGACAGCTAACAAAAGAATTCTCTCTTTACACATTCTTTGAGAAGGCTGTATTTCTTTAGTTCAAAAACATGACTTATCATATCTATTCTCAGAGCAATTTAGGCAGTAGATCTGGATTGTGCCAGTGAACTGTACTCTGTACATAATGATGTCATGATTCAGACTAATAAAGCCTGATGTGAAATAATTGTGCAGGGTTTGGAAGGAAAAAAGGTACATAACATGCAAGAACTCGTAGCTCTGCTCTTTCCTATTGTCTGTTCCAACAAGAAGGACTAGCTCTCCTATTTAAAATAAAGAACACTTCTCTCTTCCCCCAAAAACTCCAAAACTAAACCATTGGTTTTGGATCAAAATTTTTAGTTTTGTGGAAATTTTGGTTTTCCGTTTCCGTTTTGTGGAAATTCTGGTTTTCCATTTTCTCTCAGTACTTGAACAGGTGGACTCAGGGAACTTAAAGAACTGAAAGTGGCTTTCTGTTCTGTTTTTTTTACTTGCTGTACACCTCTCAGGAATTTAATTCTGTGTTTTGTGCATTAGACACATTGTGGTCTTTCCTTCTGGGATATAATTATTAAGAAAGATTGTTAGTTATGTTCTGCATCTCCTTTTGCTTATTATTTTGAAGGGTGTATCATCCCGTGAATGAGGAACAGTCCAGACTAATGAGTTCTGAAGTTTATGGACTTCCCTTCTGATGTTAAGAGGATCAGTGTGACTTATCCTGGTCGTTCACCAAAACATCAAAATGTGCTGTAAATTTAATGAGCTAGTTTCTTGTCATCTATCCTACACAATTAAAATGGAAGGATAATTTTTATGGTTTTATGTTTGCTGTCATTAAACATACTCTATAAACATAAGTATATTAATGGTACATCAATAGAATCAATGTCAGTTGCATTGTTAAACTTCTTTTTCTAGTGGGTCAATTTTACCTGGATGAAGTGCTTAAAATGGTTAAAACTAATATGTAAGAATATTTATGTAGAGTGCATAGTTTAAAATATTTTGTTTTCTATTTTCTCTTTTGTTTTCTTTTTTCCTGTTTTCTTTTTCACCTTCCAGAAGTCTTAGGTCTGTATCTTTAGGACACTGTCAAACAAGATAAGCTCTGATAGTAAAGCAATGGCAAGAAAATCAGCACAACTGTCACCTCCTGTTAAATTTGGTGCATTTGGAGAGTAGCCAGTAGGAATTTTATTTCTCGCATTAAAAGTAACCCTTACACATTACGCTCGCCTGAGGAAAATAAGCGATGAAAGCTTCTAAACAAACATATATTCATTCTCTCTGTTGATTTTTCTGTAGAGTTTTGCTCTTTCTAATAATTTTTTTTTAATTTATCCTACTATGCTGAAACATAAGTTATACAGCAAACCTTTCAGTGCCTCAGAAAAAAAAAATCAGCATCATCTTCCAATAGAGAGGACAGCATATATGGAAAAAATATGTTTGAGGTTTGGTGTTTCTTAGGTTTTTAGGGGTGTTTTGTTCCTTTAGTAGTGATGAATGTATTCACACTGATGGTAGTTCTTTCCTCTGTTACCTGTAATGTAAAGGCAGCTGACAGGGCACTGGTATCCATTCAGCTCCATTGCTTCCAGTCACCTAAGCAAGGTGTCTCTTCATTTTGTACCAAGTAGGTTCCAAAAGGGAATTTTTATCCCTGCCACAATTAGAGGCATTTCAGGAAAATGGCCTGTGTGATCATTGAATGAATACAGATTTCAGTAATGTTTTTGGATGCCAGAGCTTTTCTTTTGCTTCTTGTCCCTTCTCTGAAATAATGATTTGTAGTTTTAAAAGCTTTGGCCCAAGTTTTTCAGCTGGTTCAGCACTGGTAAAACTTCTACTCTAAACTAAGAAGGCAAGAGAATATGGTCCACAAGCCAGAGGAGGTTTACATCACAATTTTTCCTGTCAGCACCTAACAGCTACAGTGTGCTGCCAGCAAGGTACCCGTGCTGACTGTCTGGACAGCACTTGTGTGCCTGTGTGCAGGTTTTGGGAGACCCATGGCATGAGCTGCATCTGTATGAATGTGCTCATGTTTGAAGGGGTAGAGGGCATAGGAGTATCCTGTAGGCCTGTACTGTGGTAAGGACTAGGGATGAAAGGTATTTTGGTAGGGATGTGGGAAGGTGGGAGTTAGGGGTATTGCAACACCTCAGAAGACGAGTGTCACTTTCAGAGTAGGGAAAGGCTGGGCAGAGTGAGAGGCAATGGAGTATTGCTGTAGAAAACAAGGAAAGGTGTGGCTTGCATGGCAAAACAGAAGTCTGGACTTTGCTCTCAGAACTGAGCAGTCATTCTGGGAATCTGGATGCTCCATTGGCTTGAACTGAAATCATTGTTAGTAATCCTGCTGCTAACAGTGGAACCCATACTGGGGTAGCAAATTTGACACCATGCCCACTGGGGTATCTTTGATCCTGATCTTAGAAATCTGATAGGATTCTGTGTGCTCACTAGGTTTATCCTGTTACAGTCACAGAGGTGTTTATGATCTGTCCTGACTGAGCCTTTAAGTGAAAGTTCCTGGTTGCTTGGACAGGCTGATTGCATTAGTAAAGAGGGAAATATAAGGTTTCCATTTTTTCCAGTATATTAGACTAGATCAATAAGTTATTATATCAGTTGTTTAGAGCTAAAAACTTTACCCTGCATTTTCTGTTGTGATGTATGAGGCCACTAGGAATGGCAGGATGTCACTGCTGTTAAGGCTTGTGCCTTTTAAAGGAATAGCCCAATTGTATCTTAATTCTAACTGAACTGTAATCCAATTTCTTTTGAATTCAAAATGTCAAGTGTACAGTTTATCTGGAATTTCCAAAGCTGCCTTTATATCCATTTGAAATATGACATTATAAATAAATTTTGGAGAGAACAATAAAAGTTTCAAGCATCTTAGAACAAGCCTCAAATGATCCAGTTAAAGCAATGACGTGAACAAAGAAACTATTCAGTTTCTTTCTTGCCCTTTTCTTTCATTCAGTACTTTAGGAGATGATGATAATGCCTTATGTATCTGGCAGGTTAGCAAAGCTAGATGGTTTCAGACCAACTCGCAAACAAATTCTATAGCAGAAATGCTCTTGCAGGGAACACTTGCCCAGTTGTTCCCTATAGTTCACACTAAAGGAACAGTAAAGTGCTTTTCACTGAAAGAGAGCTGGGGAAAATGACTTTATGAGTGTGCTTTAAACCATTTGAGCTCTATTGGTCAGTAGCATTACCTCCGAACCTAAAGAAGGTGTGGACTAGCAAGATGGTAAAACTTAATATATTTCATCATGTTATGGTATTTTCTATGTGTTGCTTTGTTATTCATTTGATGCCTTTGTTCCTTTCCTTGCTTGTTGTTTCTTTTCTTGCTTATCTGTAGTGTCCTGTGAATTACAAAGACAAATTCATAATATGGAGCATACTGAGAGCACATATCTTATGAAATACACCTTCTTTTACTTAGATCTTATAATTTCCTTATTGTAATTGCAACTGCCCAAAGACAAAAGTCCTACCAGGAGAATTATTACTCCTGTTTCAAATTCTTTTAATATTTTAGTACCTGGAAACTATTCTTTACCTTTCTCTTGATCACTATCATCAAGAGTTCTCTGAATACCTCTATAAGAACTTGTGTTAAAATAGGTCATAGTTCATCTACCGTTATCATCCCTCTTTTTTGTGTATCATGTACCCTTTCTTTGCAGTTTTTGCCTCTTCGTCCATCTCTGTGCAGTTCCTTTCTTCCCTCACTGTGTACCCTCCCCTCCTCTCCAAACCATTTACCCATCTTTCTTCACACAAAGGGCTTTGAACTTTTACCAAGCTGCTGATAATTCCCCAATGACTAAAGCTGTTAATCAAAAATGAACACAAAAGATTTGAGTGGGGCATTTCCCACAATAGAAGTCAGTCCTCCTGTTAACCTCACATAAGCAGCTGTAGAAGACAATGCTGGATTTTTTCCAGGATACTGTTATTTCTTGTACCCTGTTTGATACTCCATCTTGCAATTCATTTGTTTAGTAATGGGTGGCTAGAAAATAATTTATATTTTCTGCTTAGGAGAAAGAAAGTTTTTGGGGGGTTTTGTTTGGTGGTTTTGTTTGCTTGTTTGTTTGGTTGGTTTTTTTGTTCTTTTATTCACTCTGCTGTCTTTAGGCAGTAAAGATTCTGTTGTGTAGTTCAGCCTGACTTGTATGTTAGCTGATGAGTAGGAGCACTGGGAATAACTGTACCGTTCCTCTTTCTCCTCCTCCTCAGTTTTTTAAAATAATGTTCTAAGGAGAATTGCTTTAGTTTGTGACTAGTGGCTCAGCCTATTATGATAAAACGGTCCTGATTTTTGTCAGCTACCTGACCTTCAGATCCCTGCCAGCAGCATCCAGAAATGGAAGAAGCTCTGGCTGGTTTCAGACTGTCTGGTCACACAATCAGCAGCATCAAGCCCACTAGGCTTATCTGCCCACTGCTTTTGGACTACAACGCAGTGTCAGAACACACTTGGTTCTCATTTAGAAGAATTATTTTCTGTCAGTGTGATAACTGATAGCTGCAGGCAAAGCTTCCCACTTTCTGCAGGAATGTTTATGGGTGGCAGGAGGGCCAACTCTCTGGTTTGCCTTTCTTCACTTTGTCCCTCTGCTGTGTTCCCTTCAGTGTCTGAAATGCAAATGATTGAGCAGATCTGATTCAGGTAGTCAAAAACATCTGTGTATATAAATTAAACTAATCCATCAATTACATAGAAGTTCTCTTCTGATTTTGTAGGCAAGCTGAACATTCAGGATTTCTGTCTTATGCAAAGCTGAGTCTTGACTCTGCACTAGTCTTCCTGTTAACAGTTCACTGGAAAATGTTTTTCCCTGGTGTGGCAACTGATTTTTTCCGAGTAGTTGTCAACATAGAGATGATGATAGATGTCCTGGTGAGAAAAGGAATTTGTATTTCTTCTTGTCCCATATAACTGACATGACTTTTCCAATGAAACTGGGAATACATGTGTTTGTGGCATCTGTGTGAGTATTTAATATCTCTGAAGCTGTGAGTTGCTATCTGTAGGTGACACAAATACAACAATTTGTCAGGCTGCTGCCGTTTGTTGGGAGGTTTGATTTCCACTGTGCTTGGTAGGATCTGAACCTTCTTCTCTTTGAGCTGTTAAACAGGGTTTGAATGAACACCAAGAATGTGCTCTGTGCAGAGACTACTTGTGTTCTCTTTCCAATTGTCCTGATGGGTATCACGTTATTTGTCCCAGTTATTTAGCGGCTGTCCCTTTTTAAGGCTGTGGTTGAATGGCAGGAATAAGTAGAGCATATTTGATCTGCCCTGATAGGGGTTGCAGTCAGTGCAAACCATTCTCCTGCCATTGTCCTTCATAACAAAATATATTGAAACAGTCATTTTCTTCATGACAGTACTTTGGTGTGCTTTAATTTCAGCATTATTAGTCACTGCCCATATATGATACGAGTGTTGGTGGATGGAGTGGGAGGAAGAAGAAAGATATTTAAAACAAATTAGGGTTTCCTCCCCTGATGTGCATTACTGTGTCTGACCAAGAAGCCTATGACTTAACTATGCCTTCTGCGTTTCAGTGTGTTGTTTGCCTTAAGGCACAGTTAGTTATTCAGTTTGAATTTCTAATATTATTTTTAAAAGTCATAGAAATGCAAAAGGAATTGCAGGCATTTAGCAGTGTTAGTGGTGAGATACAGAAGCAAGAGATACTAGTATAATTATCAGTTCAGTGTATTCATTAGTTCACAGAATCTTAAATAATATTCTGATGCTATTTTCCATAACTCAGGGAGGAAAACTATATTGTCATTGAAAGGTTTTTACAAGTAATTATTTTTATTTTCTTACTGTGATAAATGATTAGGGTAAAACTGGGGGGGAGGAACAACGATGAGGATGGACAGCATGGTGGGAGCGACAGAGAAAACCCATCCTTATGAAGGTTGTCTGCTAATTAATCTTCGTTATGATAAGGAAAACTTAATCGTGTACATAATAACAGGATTTTCAACTTCAGCAGTGTTTGAATCAGAGAATTAATGCTTTTCAGTTAGGGTATGAACAGTTCTTTAAATAACAGGGTTTAAAGGGTTAGATGAACAGAACTAAATTCATGGGGTATATGAACTGCAGCCCACGCTACACGTCCTGTGTAAGGCAAATCCACACAATGGGCAATTGTTTACTCCAGCACTTTCAGCCTGTCTGACATAGTCTGCATTTCAATTTGTCATTATACCCTGAATGTGTTCACTTCATACTGTGGTATTTGAAATCTGCCCTGTGGGTTTCATTAAACTTTCTGTAGTGGTGTTATGCATCCTACTTGTTGGTTTCATTGTTGTTTGGTGAAGATGATCTTCCGTATCAGTATGTCTGGCCATTGTTTCCACAGCCAGTTCAGTGCAGCTTCCTCAGCACAAACTGCTCTCACTTCTCCCATTGTCCAGGACAGGGTGACTTCTGATGTTTGCATAGCTTTATTGTTTCTTTCCCATTATTGTCGAACTCTCGTGGTAATACTTGGCACTTTTACTGACTTTATAGAGTAGGATGTGATGTCGTAGAGAAGGGGACAGGGCTACCCAAATTTTCTCAATTGCAGGGAGGAGCTGCCCAGGTGTGCTGAGGGGCCTGTACTCAGGAAGAGAAACAGGGAATCCTCCACAGTGAGTAACCCCACTTTCAAGTGCACAAAGTTTCCTTCATAGCCGTGTCCAGTACAGTGTAGTATCCTCTCCTGTCCTTTCCAGTTTTCCCTCTGGAATGTTCCCAGTTTAGTTCTCCTCTTTTCCCTTTATTTTGTTGTATTCTCATTTTACCTTGTACTTTGTCTTCTCTCTGAAGGTTAAAGTTTCCATTTTTGTCTCTTCACACCATTAATCTTTTCTCATCCTACTCTTAATCTTTATACACATTGTCATTTTTCCAATGTGTCATTGTTGTTCTGTCACTAATACATCATATAATTTCTCTTCCCTTGTGTGCAATGGCCCTTTTCCCAGCCCTGTGCAGTTTCTTCTGTCCTTACTCATTGCTGTACTTTTACTCTTTCCAACCCTCTCTTCTTTCTCCTTTCAAATCACCTTTCAGTTTTCCTTTCCTGATGGGTCCCTTTTGAATCTTGCCTATTGATGTACACGAGATAAGCTCAGTTCAGCTCCCAGACCTTTCTAGTGCAGCTTTCACCTATATGTTTCCCTTTGTGGAACTGAAAGATAAAGGATGCAAAGCTCATCTCTAACAAAGAATTGAAGGATTTGGTAAGCTGCGTTTTGGCTGTGAAAGAGAACAGGAAGGAAATCAGAATGGTAAAATGGCAGAAAAGGGCTGAGCTGGTCAAGCTGCAGTGAGTAGGCTGTCTTTGGCTTTAGGTGAGCTGCTGAATTACAGCCCTGGCCAGCACCCTTCAGTTTGACTTGTGTGATATGATGTGGTGGTGTGTCTAGTTCCTAGTGGGCAGGTATCCACATAGTAGTAGCTACTTTCACAACTGCCATTATTTGGTGACTGCTAGGGAGAAGCTCAGGATCACTTGAATCAGACCAAACTGATTTCATATTTACGGGGGTAGAAATATAAGTTCTGGCTGAGATATGTTGGCAAGATGCTCTGGGAAGCTTGATTGCTGTGGCCTGTGCCGCACCTTTTACTTCTGATTGAAGGGTTTCATTTTCCAGGGCTATCAGTCTGGCATTTTACATGAGCAAAAGAGTGGCTGTTTGTTTAACAGCATAAAATGATGGGGACTAAAAGGAAGTAGAAAATCAGAAAAATCCTTACAAGATGGTTCTATCTGTAAAGAGGACTGAGTTACTTTGGGCTCAATTGGAAAAGGCAAAGGAGTGGAAAACTGAGCTGAACTGGAAAAATGTACTGCACTCTGTCATGTAGCATCTTGTGTGCTGTGACTGTTCTGACTGCTTCATTTTTCATTGTTTTTAGAATAAAAAAGCGTTTTAAAATTGAAATCCCACTGTGTCAATTCTTACAGTAGCTCCTGGTCTACAAATGGAAGGTTTTAGCCAATTTTTTTCTGAGGTCGTGACAAAGCTAAGTGTAGAATAGTCAAATGACCTCAAAGAATTCTCAAGTAATAAAAATCAGAGAAAGTGCTAGTGGGTTTTTTTTTGGGTTTTTTTCCTCTTTGGCTCTGTGTTTTATGTTTTTCCCCTCATGCCTGAAAGAAAATCTGTTGCTGTGTCATAAAACCAGTTGCGTATTCCAACTGTTTTATTTGTAACCTGGTAAGAGTTTTCCCAGGCAGATGTAGCAGACGATGTACAGAAGCAGCAGGTATATCTTTTTCTTGCTGCAGTTTCCTGGCTTGTACCTGGCCTTCCAACAGACAGAGGACTCCAGTCTCAACACTATTGTTCCCTGCCTTTCACAAATGACTGCATAAAAACTGCATGATCACATAACCTTTCAGATTCACAGGACAGCTGTGTCTTGCCACTTACACGTTTATTATTTCTTTTTAGGCATTGGAAAAGTACCCCAACTCACCAATGACTGCAAAACAAATACTGGAAGTCATTCAGAAAGAAGGGTTAAAAGAAACAAGGTCAGTGTTTATATATTCTGTATTTTTGCTATTTCTGTGAAAACGATCTAGGAATGGTTTATAATCTTTACAAAACTTAAAAGTGCTGACTGAATTGATCTCCAGTATCAGAGTGGGAAATACAGCAGATGGGTTTTGATTGTTAGGTCAAGACTATTAAAAGGGTTAGTGACTGGCTTAACTTCGTATCTTCCCAAAGGAGTCTGTGGGCCTGCTCCAGTCCAGTAGCCTTTGTTTAGAAAGACAGTGTGATCTGCTCAAACAGCCCAGTGCTATGTCTCATTTTTGCTTAAGGACGGAAGCTCGACAGCTGGGTTGCCTCTGCCACTGTGTACATAGAGAAAGTGCAGGATGACGCTTGGTGCACTTCTCCCTTGGGTTTATGGTCTGGCACTTAAACCACTGTTAGAACATGTTGGTGTTGCCTGTGGTAACAGAGACTGTGCTGATGAAGAACTGGGATGGAAGGAGAGCAGGGTTTGGACACTAGTTTGTGTCTGCAGAGCATGGATACGGTAACTGATACAGCAACTCAGCTGCAGACTTGCTTAATAACAGTGTACTTTGGATGTAGATTCAAGCGATGATAGTTAGGCTTTTAGAGGATAGATAGGTTATCCAGAGACTGTGGAAATCAATCATCTGTCTTCCATTGCTGCCTGGTTCAGATGTATGTGCAGCTTTTTGTTCTCAAAGGTGACTGTCTACTTACTAGGTGCTCTAGTGACCTGCAAGTGGAAACTTGGGCAGGAAGTGAAAATAAGGAAAAATTGGTTGGCTGGTGGGGGTCTCCTACAAGATGGACTTGCCTCTTCTCCAAATATTATAATAAAATTTTTCTACTTTGATAAATTGTTTTAATACTTGTTGCTGTCTCAGAGCACAGGGAGACGTGCTTTTATTTTAATTGTATTTTTCTAGTGTGGAACCTAATATTCAGAACAAGAGAACTTCAAAGTCCGTGTAAAGGTGAACCAGAAGTAACCACGGGACGTATTTTTACTGAATTCTGTGTTCCTAGGAAACAGATCAGAATACAATCTGCATGATTGTTTGCACAGCATAACCATGCACTTCTTTGTTGGTAGCCTCATAACATGCTCATAATAGCTGTATTTTGATAAAATTGCAAAAGAGATGGTATGCAAAGTGGAATTGAATTTGCTACCTTTTACAGATTTAAAGTGCTTTAGTTCCTGTCAAGAAATTGCTTTGAGTATATTTGGCAATGATTTCAAGGAAGCAAGGGGATGAAAACTTTTGAAAATGAATGCCCAAACATGCATGATTTGCTTGCAACAGCAACAAAATGCAAAAAACCACAGTTTTGAAAATCTGTTCTATTAAGATACTGTTTCTCACAGCAGTGAATGGATTGCTTTCTTTTTATGTCTTGTGATATGAGACAATTGCATGGGAGGGGCTCAAATGCCTGATAATAGCATTTCTTTGTAATTCTAAAATGTTCTTGTTTTTGTGATCAGTGCATGAGTAAAATTTTGAGTGGAAAACCTATGGGAGGGAGCGAAGGCAATGTGTTATATTTTAAATATAGAAAAAGTCAAAGCCCTTTTTAATTGCTGCCGAATGAATAGTAAGAGAAAGATTCCTTTAAAGAGGTTCCAAACTAGATGATCTTTCATTTTGTCGATTACTAAGAAACTGAGAATTGCAGAGAAATAGGAAAGAAATTCAGATTCATTCTGATTTTTATTCATGGTACATGCAGGTACATGTGACAGTGTAGTAGATTGTGGGATGCTATATGCGGTCATGAGTTCTGAAAAACTGAGAAGGATAAAATTCAATGTTCCTTATACTTGAAATACTTTCATCCTAAACTCCTTAGCCTAAAAATTGTAAATTCGGCAATTGTAAAATGAAAAAACGTTCATTCTGTATTGATTTTTAAGTATTTGAATTTTCATTTAACTTCTGATTTAATGTAAAAGTTGTGTTTCTGCTGCATTTTAATATTGATTAAGGAAAAACTTTCAGAGTTGTCTGAGTGCCTAACGCATAGTAGGAGCCAATAAGGTGTTTGACTTCATACACAGATTTGTTGATCGGGCCTCAGCGTGTAAGGAATGTTTGGTTTTCACAGTACTTGAATTTAGAGTCTGCTGTTCGCTTCAGCCAGCTCTGCAATTTCTTTCAGTACTTTTCTGCCAGTTGGTTCCTTTGCCATTACTAAAGATGGTCTTTCCTGGTCTCTGCTGCAGCCAGCTAAGTCGAGCAAGGGATGTAAATTTATGATGTGCAGTCACCTGGCCATAAGCAGTAGAATGACACTAGCATAGTTTATTCTGTATTGATTTGTGTATTCTTCCAAGTCTGAACTTGTGCCAGGAATATGGTACTACTCTAGTACACTTTACTTACTCCTTTATACTGATTATCATTGTCAGTAGAAACTTGGCAATTCTACGTTAAGTTCTTAAAAAACTCTCCTCTCTACTCTTCCACTTAGAGATGAATGAGGTTAATTGGCTTAGTCATTTTTCATATATATTGCAGCATTAATTAATCTAAAACTTTTTGCTGTGATAGTAAATCTGAAAGAATAATATATGATTTTCAGCTCTCATTGTCATTATGTGTGATTTTTAAAAAAGCACTGTCAGACTATTCAGCCTCTTTTTCTTTTTTTGCCATAAATACGTCAAGTTGCACATTTATTTTTGTATTACTCATGTAATTAAATACAAAAGGATTAAATTCCAAATTTGCAAAGCAGATATATGTTAGAAGAAAACCAACAACTCTACTGATATGCCCTGTGAGAGGGTATACACGCACCTAGTGTTTTATATCTTGGGGAAGGAAAAACTCATTTTTGTTTCTTAAATATATTTCCTGTTATGCTGGTTCATTGTAAAATGGTCAGCAGGCAGTTCTTCTGCTACCTAGAAGGAGTAAAAACTTTCAGGGATGTAGAAAATATATGGCTTTCTTCTGTGGGTGGTGGGGAGGAGGGAGGAGTGTTTGCTTAACATTCGTGCCTGTGGTGATAGTGAACAGTGTCAGGCCAACAGACCTGGACACTGAAATCTCTTTACAAGGAAAATAGACAGCAGCTCACTTCAGTGCACAGTGCTCTGGATTTTCTGTCCTGAAAACGTTTCCCTGTCCTGCTGTAAATTTCTAGGCTCTCCACCTGCTGTCTATACACCCTAGCACGAGATTTTGCTGATTTTGCTAGTGTGACACAGACTACTAGTCAGAGTATGATCCATTCTTGCCTCAGTGCTCTTTTTCTGCTGTGCTGCTGCCTCACTAGTTGTTCTCCATCTTGCATTTCTTTTATTACTTATTCTTGTTAAGCTCTAAAATTTCTC
Source organism: Coloeus monedula (assembly GCF_965178545.1). NCBI lineage: Eukaryota > Metazoa > Chordata > Aves > Passeriformes > Corvidae > Coloeus > Coloeus monedula. Next base: position 115,895,896 of record NC_138781.1, read on the forward strand.
TCACTGAATTGTATTTAGGTTTTCTGCAGACTGTTTCTCAAATTCAGTAGGATTGCTTTAACAATGTACTCTTGTCATCCAGCATGCATGCAGCTTTTCCAAGGTTTAGTGTCATCTGCTTATTAGAACTTGCTTTCTTTTGTAGCATTATATTTCTTTTTGCTTATGGAAGTCCATGAGAAACAGTGACCAAAAACTTGGTTTTGGGCTATACGATTATTTCTATTAGGTTGGGCTATATGGTGCTTACTGCTGCTTCTCTAGCTACAGGGTCTACTGCTATGTCACAGAGAATATTTTGATAGACGTGAAGTAACTTGTTCTTGACAGGCCTATATATTACTCAACTTCTTATCTGCTAAATACTTCCAAATAATTTTTATTCCTTATTTTTGGGGAAAATAAATTCAGTTGCTGCATCTCCACTTCTTTGGACCTGTCTTTTTTCATTTTTTTTTAAAAGCTAATCTCTGAGCATTTTCCATTCTTTTGGAGTCACTGCTATCCTCTACAAATTCTCAAAAATTACTACTGATAATTCTGAGACTGATCCAGTCAGCTTTAATTACCTATGGCAAATTTCAGCACATTTAACTGATGTGAGAATACCTAATTTATTTAATTATCATCTAATCAATTTTCCCATGTTTGTTCCTGGTGTTGGTTTTAGCAGCTGTCTAATCATAGATATGTTTCTGATTAGGCATTAGCACTCCTGTGCTTTGAGTGTAAGTACTCAGTGCCAACCCCTTCTTGGAAGAGCAAGTCAGTTTCCTTTCTGCTGGTGTGCTTACACAAATTTCTTTGTGCATGTTGTGTGGGCGAGTTTGCTGAAGTTTAATTTCCTGAAGCCCTTTTTCTTCTTTTTGTGTTCTCCCCTTGCTTTCCTAAAAATGAGGAATCATCCCTTCATGAATGCTCAGTGTTTTCGCTGCTTCTTCCCCATGGGTTCAAGTCAACCCAGTACAGTCCCAGAAATCTGCCAGATACTTTTCTGTCCCTATCTTTCTTTTCCCTTGGTTTTGTCCTTTTTTGTCATTCCCTGGAAACTGCCTGTAGAACCACCAGAAGTAACCTATCTGTTCCATTCTGTTTGGAGCACTGCACCTTTGTGAGGAATAGGATCAATTGAAGACCGCTTAAGATTATCAGGGAGATAACAATAAGACAGAAGCTGGTATGAATTAGTTGTTTGGATAAAGGAAGAGAAGGTTGAGTACAGGCATAGTAAATCTTCAGCTACACAAAAGATAGGAAAAGAAGGAGGGAGTAAGTTATCCTGAATGTCTGTTATGGATGGAACAAGAAATAAGGCCTTTAAATTGTAGAAAGAGAAGATTCCAATTAGAAAGTACAAAGATTTTTTTTCTTCATAACAGGAATAATTAATTCCTTTCATGAGCTATGGAAGAGATGTTAGAGATTGGTAGGTCTCACCAAAACCCACTGTAGCAATGTGTCTGTCAGGAGTTACGTAGATTAGGTTGATCCTGCCTTGAACTAGGGGAATGAACTAGTATATCCCTTGATCCAGGTTTTTCTATGAATTTTTTTAGAACAATATTCAGTACTTGGGCCATACACATTGTTTGAGTCCTAGGGGAGAATATCCAGCCAAACTCTGATAAATGTTTGATGCTAATAACCCTAGATTATGTCTTGGCTTTCTGTAGTTCCCTTTCTCCTTTGCTTGGTTAGGCTGGAAAATTGACTTGTCTGGATAAGATTAAAGCCAAAGATTCTCACTACAAGTTAAAAGCCAATAAACTTTCAAAATGGGACAAGCTGCTTAATTTCTTGGAGTACAACTTTAGCCCACAGCTATGCTAACTATTTGCGTTCCTCCTCCATGAGACTCAGGAGTGTGAACTCTGGAATGGGATAATTTCATAGTGTTTTGCTGTTCAGCTGGAGTAATTGCCTTCTGTATGGTCAACTAACTTGCATTATTCTGTTCGTGTGATTCATAGAAGAGCTTTTAAAAAGCTGCTTTGTCTCACTCTGTTTTCCATTTTCCAGTAGGAGTCTTAAACTTCTTTCTCTTGATGTTTCTTTGTTGATCTTAATTTCAACGATGGGAATCAGAGCACCAGTCATATCTCCTCCTCTTCATCTGTTTTTTCCTCTGCATATTTTGCCTTTTGCTTTGCAAGACTAAGCTATTGATTTGTTGTTGTGACAGTAGTCTTTCAGAAGACTAAGAAGAGATGCTTGCCACTGGCGCTGGCAGTAGTGCTGTTTCTTCTGCACTCCACAGTGTTGATAATATTTATCATGAATGATATCATAACATATTAAGTCTTCTGAGCCTAGGAAAGCAGCAAAGTATGACCCAAATAAATCTCAAAGACACTCTTACTAGATTTACAGTCTTTGTGCAAAAATATGAAACTAGTGGGTTAGCTAGAATTAAACCCATTTTGAACTGTGGAGTGGAGTCATCAGTGGAATAAAACACAGGATCCATGCAGGGTCTGTCTTTAGCTTTGAAGTTAGAGGGGACTCCTGAAAATATTACCATCATTTGTGAATCCTTTGATCTTTTTGACAGTGTCTCTTTAAGCCTTTGCATACTTCATCCTTAGAGCTATTGACTTAAAAAAAAATCCCTTCTGAATGCTGCTGTTTCTGTAAATAGGCTAAATGAGCTGGCAACTGTCTTCTGTTGTTTATTGTTTTCAGGTTCCTTGTGTTATTGTGTGCATGTAGACAGAGAATTTTTTACTTTCTTTCTCTGTAAAGTCATTCCAAGATGTCATTGCGATTCATAATTATTAAGTCACAGTTTCTATCTTTCACTTAGAAAAGAAAAAAAAGCCAAACAAATGCCCTGCAATTACCTAAACCGCTTAAAAATTTAATTGAAAGAACCACAGTTCTTGTCTTAAGGCTATGGTTGCCAACGGAAGAGCACAGTGAGTTAGGAGGCTTCTGTGGTTGCATATGTCTGATAGAATTTATTTGGGAGCCTCTTCAGCTGAAGGGAGTGCATCGTTTTGTCTGAAGGTAGTTATTGCCTGCAATGGACTGAAACCAAGCCGTGATGGAAAGAGAGGGAGAGAGCTATTCAGATTCTTTTGCCTGGCATTATTAGGTTGATTTTCATGCTTCTACAGATGTGGCTTTTGGCTGTAGAGCAGTGAAAGAAGCAAACTTTCAGTACAACCTATCTTTCTGCATAAATTCACTTCAGACATGCCTTTGAAATGCTGTTCTTCCCAGTGTACCAACAGACCACCTAATTTGGTAGGCAGTTCTGATAGCAGCAATTTGCCAGCTGAAAATCTCAGGCTTGCTCCTTCTTGCCTAGACATTCCCAGCATTGTTACGTGTGGTGCAGTTTAACCTGGTAAAAACCAGTGGGTTTCCTACATTGCGTTCCAGGATTGGAACTGTAACTTGCATAATCACACCCCTGTCACCTCTGTAATAATTATTTCAGTTTTTGTTTGTGATGTAGCCCTGGAACAGCTAAGGTATTAACTCAAGCCTAAAGTCTGGGTTGTGAATTCTTGATTGCATATTGCTGCATAGTGATTACCCTACTGTTAAAAGCTTGCTTTTATCTGGACAGAAGTAATCCCACCTTTGTATTGATTTGGAAAACTGGTTTTGAGTGAGATATAAAACAGATGTAAAATAATAAAACCTCAAATGTTTTCCCTCAGTGAATTGCAAAGACGAAGAATTTTTTAGTCATGGTGAGTTTTCCATTGTGTATACCTATATAAGATATATTTCAATATAAGACATTTAGCTACCTGGTATGTTTTGGGGTTGTTTTTTTTGTTTTGGTTTGGTTTGGTTTTTTGGTTTTTTTTTTTTTTTTTCCTGAGCTACCATTATCTTAATTTTTTCTCCATATTTTAGTATTTTAGAAATTACCTGGAGAGTTGTATTTGTTTTAATGCTGCTCTTCTTTCCTTCACAGGACAGTAGAGTCTCTTTCTAGGGACTTTAATAAACAGTCAAATAAAATCAGTCTCCACATCAGTGGTTCTTATAAAGCTACCTTTATAATTAAGGTGTGAATTTGAGTTTCAGATGATAAATGGCATAGCTTAAATTGTAAGTACCTTTTGAGTATGACACAGAATACTTTGGAGGATACTGTTCTTACTGATAAGAGTATTAATTGAGCATATGTAAAAAGAGAGTGGAGACAGAAGCAAAGTAATATTTATCAAAGCTAAACATAGAGCTAGGTCCTTGGCTCCTCCGCTCCCAATATCCTGTCCATTAAATTGGTGTTGCCTGTGCAGTATCTGCTAGTTCCCACCTATATGCAGTCCTGTGTCCCAGAAGTTTTCTGCAAGATAAATCTTCCTGCCTTCTCATACAAGGTCACCCACCCCATGGTCTCCAGTTACCCTGATCTGCTGTCATCCTTCTTCCCTTCTTTTGAGGACTCAAACTCGATTCCACGTGCCTGAAATTTTCTCAAGTGTTACCTTGTAAACATCCCAGTATTTATTTGATATTCTGACTTGGGACTAGTCAAGCACTCTTCCTTAGTTTGGTTCCAGGACGAGTTATGAGAAAATAAAATAATTCCATTATTTTGCCATGTCTGGGACCTTCAACTGATGGTTTAGAAAAGTTCATATGGTTTCCTCTTTTGTACTTAGCCCTTGATTTGTCATCATGTTGAAGTTTGTTCCTGCATTCTTGGTTCAACTGAGATTTTATAACAGTCAATTCTCTTTTCTTTAAGATTAGTGTGTTGCTGTTACTTTTCCATGTGCATTTTTGCCCATTTAGTGTGAGGACTTCAGTTTTCCGTTTGGTACAATATTTCTCTGTATTTGGGTGCTAAAACATACATGGTAACCACCTTTCCACCTTTCATGTAAATGACAGGATATAGTCCTGCTTGATTTTTTTTTTAAATTTTTTTAAATTTTTTTTTTTTTAAGATCTGCCGTAGACCTTTTTTGCTTTCCATCTATTAGCAGTTCTGCAAAATACATCTGCAAAGATTGGGAAAACAGGAATCCAGTCTGTGTGACATGCTTGTCTCCTCGGTGCTGTTAAACTCTTTTTATTTCACTTGTGCTGTTTAGGTTTCTGCTCCTTCCACTCTAGCTTAATCTGTCTATAAAGCACTGTATAAAGCTTTTTTTATTTGGTTGATGCTTTACTGGTAAGGGAGAGTGCCTGTACGATTGTTAGATATTCAAGTTATAATAATTCAGAGGTTATGTGAAAAATTTAGAAGTTTATCTTTTTTACCTGTGCTAGGAAAAATTATGATAGTTAGATTTTGTGATGTGATAAATGTTTCAAGTTCTAAAGATCTGTATTGCAAGATTTTTTTATGTTTAAGTGCATCCAAGTCCTTCCTCCTTATCACAGCCCGATATTCTGAAATTAAGACCTCCATTAATGTAATGTTAAAGATGCTCCTTTTTTAATAGAGGTGGAAATCCAGCAACTTAAATGTAACAAATAATTGATAGCAGTGCTGATCTTAAAATATTTACTAGCTTTGTGCACTCATGACACCACTTCCTGTTAAAGGTTGTTTTATTTTGAAGTAGGAGGAGGATATCAGCTGTGACTAGATAATGTAAATTTGTCAATAATTCCAGTGTTGCTTTTCATATTGTGGTGATTCCTTTATCAGTTTATTCTGATGTTTAATGGAAGAATCTAAGATGTGTTGGCTTTTTCCTATGTTGTGTCTCTCAGTGTAGACTACTATGGAAAGAGACTGAAAAGCAACAATGTAGTTCAGGATGATGAAAAGAGAAACCTTCTGCATTATAAATTGGTGTTACCAAAAGAGTGTATTGTGTCATGTCTGTCTTCCCACATCTCTCCTAGACAGTGTAACTACAATGTATGCTACAGATCTTTTTTCTTTAATGTTTCTGTATTTTGAAGAGTAATTCTACATTAAAAATAGTGTCTCTTTTTCAGAAAGAGAAATTAAATAAAGATATTCAAGAGACCTAAATACATTCAAAATAATCACATACTCTCTGAAGTTACATCAGGAAAGTTTCACCATATCTTCAATCCATCCTCCAAGCAGTGAAAGTTTTAGGGTTGGTTTATTTGTTTTGGGGTGGGGGTTTTGTTTGGTTTGGTAGTTATTTTGTTTTGTATGTGTGTAGTATGTTTCCTATAATGTAGTGCACTAAGCCTCATTTAAAAAAAAAAAAAAATTACTGAAGAGATGCAGTTTTCCAGTCTACAGACTGTTTTCTTGTCCTTTTATCCGAGGTCTGGCTGCAGTTCTATAAACATGACTATGTGAGAGGTAGGTAGATTAAATGCATTCTCTGATTTTACTGCCTTTATCAGATTGTTTTGCCAGCATCGCTTTTAGAGAAGCAATGACATAGAAGAATATAGTTGTCCATGGTTGTCCAGACACAAAATTTTCAAAAGTATTTTATGGAAACTGAAAGTTGACAGAATGTGTTTTTCTTTCCATCATTGTCCTGAAATGAAGATCTACCATGTATTTACACTAAAGTAGAGAGGTAATAAACCAGTGGTTTTGAAATATAAGTCAGAAGGAAGAGAGCTTAATGTCAGTGCAACTGATATAACTAATAGATACAACTGATGCTAGTTAGGGGCAAAATGTGAGATTCTTGCTGAGTAGCCAGTAACCTTGCTCAGCTCTCTTGTGCTTGGAAAAGGCAAGAATAATCTACGGTATTTACTTCACGTAATAGTTGGACAAATGTGATTCAACACATAAGCCTGTCAGGAGCAGCCATATATATAAAAATTTCAAACACAGAAGGATACAGACACTTTAGCTAGAAGAAGTCACCTTTTGAATGTACACTCTGGTAAAATATGCTTAGGAAAAGGGTTTAATCTGCTGAAGGCTTAAAACCTGCAGTGAAAATTGAAGTCTGGCTGAGAACTTGAAGACATGCCTGCGTTTAATGGATTTGTGAGCTTTTGTTGCACCATACAAGTAACCTAAGAAGCTGCTTTTCCTTGCAGGTGTAAAATGAATTACTCTAGGTTTCAACTTGCTGGTTGCTGATAGAGATTTATTTGTTGGGGTTGAATTTTTTTGGCAATTGTTTTTGTTCTGTGTATTTCTCTTTTGCATTGAAATGTTAGTATTTAAGCCTATTATTTATTACTGCTTTGAATTTCATTTATCCCACAGCTGACTTTTGTCTTAATTTATAAGCATTCTGTCCTAAGGGACATGCACAACATCCCACAAAACAGTATAATCTTCTTCATGCTATTTCTAGTATTCCATAGCAACTGAGGAAAAAAAAAAGAGACTAAACTGAACACTACAACACAGGCAATTCATTACAGATTTTCCGCTTAGTATTCAGTAAATTGTCAAGTCCTTATTTTCATCATTAGCATATTTTTCACAGAGCAGAAGCATAGCCATTTCTGGCAGACTGAATTAAATCTGTTTTACTTGAATGTGAAAGAAGAAAACATTGTCAGGCTTTCTATGAAAGCACCATTTTCTAGTAATAATTTATTTCTCTGGAACAGTTTGCTGTGGATGTCTTTATGTTTCTATAAAGATATGGGTGTGTATGTTTCAGTCTACCTGTAATTAAACCATTCCTTAGCCTGTAGGGGAAAAAACACAGAAAAATCTATAAGGTGGTTTGGTTTTTTTTTTTTGGCTATTCATATTGCATGAGCTGAGAAATTTACTAGTTCTCTTTTAGAGAGATTGATGGCTATGCACTGGCACATTTAATTTAAATTTTTGTAGTACATTTTTATAGAATCAAACCCCCAAAAAAGCCTCAGAATTTCAGTGTCTGAGGACAATGAAAAGTATCAGGCATAACTATTAAGAAAATTTCTTACATACATTAATTTCTTTTCTTTGTAAGGCTAGCTGATAGCAGTTCCATTTTATTTGAGTCTCATAGGTAGTCTTAAGTACTATGAAATTAAATTATGTGCATCCTTGTCATTTCAAAACAGAATTTAAAAAGTGCCTGAACATATTTTGCTTGCTTATGTACTGTCATGTGAAGTAAAAATGTGTTTTATTCAAGATCTGATTTTTCTTTCAGCAGTTTAGAAAGCTCTTGTCTTCTATTTGTAATCCCAATAAAGTCTGCATTTGTCTGCGAGTCTGTTTTATGATGGATGTATGCTAGAACCAGTAATTGTGTGGCTGACAAATATTTACAATATTAAAAGAGAACTGGGGACCAAAATGTATTCCTCAAAGGAAAGTATAAATAAAAGAACTTAAAAACTGCATGTATGATACTTGTTTATGGGCTTGAGTGTGCAAATAACACCTCCAGAGACAAATTCACCACTGTCCATGTACACATGCCCTTATATGCATATAAATTGTAAATCACAAAATTATGATCAAATACATCTTTTGCTCAGTTATTCCAAGAGCTGAGTATGGGAGCTCAAACGATCCTCAAGAACTGTTTTGCTGTTTGCCCTCAATAGCTAAAAGAGGACAAATTGATTTCTCCCTCATTTCCTTTGGTTTTCATTGTATTTGTAATATGAGGAAAGGAAAATGGGTTCTAGCAGCTCTTTTCAGTAAGTGCTATCTCCCAGCAAGAAAAAAAACAAGTGCACATAGCTGAGTCACCCTATTTAGGATCTTGCAGCATCCACAGCTACTGCAATGTTTCAATAAGCTTGCTTAAGATGCCTTTATTTGCTCTCAGAATCCATGAAGATACACCATTTAGAGATTCACTGGCGTGCCTTTATATTTAATTAGCTAATAAAACAAGTGTGGGATCCAGACAACTATTCTCTCTTGCAAATGGCCCTTAATACTTTCTAGTCCATTCTTTCTTTTTTTTTTGTGTTACCAAGACACCTGGAGTTTTTCCTTCTGGGATTGCTCAATATTTTACGTTACCTTTATCAAACATGAAATCCTTGTGTAAAAAATAACATGTGTCCTCTACAACCATCACAAAGGAAAAAAAACCTATGACCCATAAGTGACAGCAAGGAACTTTTTGAGAAGATACCTTAAAGAATATATGACAAGCAAGAAGTCGTTGTTTGGCTTTTATTTGTTACTTTGTTTTGTTAAAGACTGCTTGCATTCTATCAGGGAATCTTTCCTTAGCCAGTGAAAATTCAACAGTTTCAAAGTATATTTGTACTGCTGTCTGTCCCCTTTGTCCAAAGCCAACATTATTAAACCCAGTCCAACCATTGACCTTTCTCTGTTTGTAGTAGTAGCCTAATGATATAAATGTAAACTATGGCATCAAAATATCATTCAATCAAATAATACACTGAACTATATAAAGTAGTGTTGGTACAAGATTATTTGTGCCCAAGATACAATCCAGGAATTATGACATGATTGGTACTGTTGGTACTGTGAATTAATTTCATATTCTACTTCTCATTCATTTTTTATTGAAAACAGAAAGCAATCTGGGGTTAAGACTGATTTTTTTTGTGATCCACATTATTTTTAGTTTCTTTGTCATGTGTGGCTCAGCTCCTTCATTCAAAGGGACTTTAATAAGGACTTCAGCAAACTTCCTTTCAGGTGGAATGATGTGGCTATCAAAAATGACCAGTCTGAAACTTTTATTTTTGTTATCAATGCTGTATTTTCACAAAATATTTGATGGTTTCTTTTGTATAATTTGAAAACATTGTATGTGACATTTTGAAATTAGATTGACTTCTAATTATAAGTTAAGTAGAAACTTAAGTTTCCCAGTTCCAGACTTAAGGAGCTGTCTTAAGTCAAAGAAGAAAAAGGAGATCTGCTAATAGACTAATTTGCAACAGCTGGAGTAAGCTAAACACAAAAATAAAAGTATCTGTTTAGTCCTTTGAGGGAAGGAAAAAAAGTTTTACTGTGCTGTTTTGCCAAGTTAAACTCCCTTATGTACAGCAAGTATAACTTAAACATTTCACATCAATGCAAATATTTTAATTTGACACAATACAATAAATCATACGTTGCTGTATTTTTAAAGGTACAGGGTAAACTCTGATTGCCCATTCTGTATTTATTTTCAGGCTTTTCTTACGGGCAAGGGCTCTTAACAAAAATATTTTATGCACATAATTGGCACGTATTAGTCAGCAAAGTTGTAGTAGTTACATTTATTTTAATATTTAGAGTGAAAGTATGGTCTTGCTTGTACAACTGTTTTTCTAGGAATGAGTATTACTAGAAAACAATAATTTGCTTTAGATCTAATTTTATTCGTGATTACTCCCAGCTTCCTTATTCTTTGTATCAGTTTGATTTTTCTGCCTGTTTTGGTGATTGAGTAAAACATTCTCAAGTTCTGAATGACTCTTTAAGTACAAGAATAATGAGAAAAATGTTCTGTAAGGAAAGGAATGATTCTTTTTATTCATTCATTCTCTGGCATTATATGAGAGACTGTAGAATTTATTTTTTTTCAATTGACTGTGAATTGAAGATGTAGAAATAGATTGCTTTTTTATGTCCTAGCATTCTCTTTTTGGATTGGTTGCAATGTTTAGGATGTTAAAAATAAGCATGTGGCTTCTTCATAATTGTACCAGAATTTGACATTTAGTTTCAAAATTCTGAATTCCTTCAGTTAGAAGTTAATGTCCTAATTGAAAACTGGAGAGGAGGAACAAAGAAACAGGAGATTTTCCTGAACTTTGGTGAATGAGAAGGAATAAGATATGGTGCACTTTCATTGATTTTGAACAGAAATGGACAAAACTAAAATTAAATTTACGGATTTCAGTTGTTCTTGCTTCATAAAAAGGTTTAGTATCATTTTATACTGCTTTAAAAGAAATATGATCCTTTTGTCAGAATAGGAAGTTGTAGGATGAAGGTGGGGAGGGCAGGAGAGAGAGAGAGAAGACACTGGGAGAAGAATAAGGAAGAGAGAAGAGATACGAGGCAAAGACAGAAGATGGAAAAGTAGAAGGATAAAGGAGAGAGGAAAGGGAAATAAAACAGACAATGAGGATGTGTTCATGACAATGCTCTGGCAGTGTGCGGCTGCAGGGCCAGACACAGCCTTGTGGCTGAGATAGTGGTGCCTCTGGAGTAACATATTGAAGAAAATGCAAAACCAGCACTCAAGCAGAAGAGGAGAGTGAAAAAGAGAGTGTGGAATAGTGGTGTGAACACCAAGGCCAGAGTAGAAGGAGGAGGGAAGGAGGCGCTCTGGGCACCACAGCAGAGGATCCCTTGCAGTCTGTGGAGGGCCGCAGCAGGGCAGATACCTGCACTGCAGCCAGTGGAGGACACCACGCTGGGACATTTGGATATTTCCTGAAGGAGATGTTGCCCACAGAGAGCGCAGGCTGGAGCAGACAAAAACTGTGAGGAGGAAGCAGTGACGGAGAGGAGCAGTTGTGGACTGACTGTAACCCCCATGCTTCGGCACCACTCAGTGTGGGAAATGTGGAGGAACTGGGAACGAAGGAGGAAAATTGACCCTGGAAGGGGAAAGCTGTTGTTTTAATTTTTTTTTGGTCTTTATTTCTCTCTACCCGAATCTTTTTTAATTGGCAATAAATATATTTTCATCAAGTCGTCTCTGTTTTGTCTCTTGCTGTAACTTGTAAGCAATCTTAACAAGTTTTTCATCCCCTCTTTTCCCTGTTTCCTGTTGGGGAGGGGGAGGGAAAGGCTGGGTGGGCATTTGGCTGCTGGCCAAGGCAAACCCAGCACAAGAGGAAAGAAAGGAAAAGCAAGGGAGAAAAAGCGGGGAACAAATAAGGTAAAGAGAAGAGAAAGGAAAAGAATAAAGATAGAAGGAAAAAAGTAAAGGAGAAGGAAGAGAGAAGTAAAAAAGAAGAAAAATAAAACTGAGAAAAGAGAAAATAAGAAAGAAAAGATGAAAGAATAAAAAGAACAGAGGAAAGGAAGAAAGAAAGGGCTAGGAAAAAAATACAGGAGAAGAGAAAACAATGAAAAGTAAGAAAAAAGAGAACAGGGAATGTAGAAGAAGAAGAGGAGAACAGAGGAGGGAGAGAAGATGAAAAGAAGAGAGAAATTAAAGGGGAAAGAAAAAGAGACGTGCAGTGGGAGAGAGAAAAGGAGAGAAAAAAAGAGGAAGAGAAATAAAGAGAAGATTGAGAAGAGAAAGATAAGGGAAAGAACTGAAGAAAAGGAGACAGAAAAGAAAATAAGAGAAAAAAATAATGAAAAGGAAGCAAGTCGAAGCAAGTTCACTGTGGTTGAGGAATCTGTAGCTGAATGCTGTTAGCAGCAAAGTAAAAAATTTTAACTGACAGAAAGAAGCTTGTATGTGGTAACCAAGACCCTGGAAATTACTTTCCATCAAGTAAAAGTGGTAAAATACCTATTTTAAAATAACTCAGCTTTGGTTTCAGCATTGCAATTCAATGAATAGATACATTATTTCCAGGTAAAAATTTCCAAGGAAATTGCAATAAGCATTAAGAACTTTCTTACTGATTTGGACTGATTACTTAACCGGGTGGGTGGGTGGGTGGGTACGTGGTGTGGCTGAAATGGCATAGCAAACTCTGGCAGGCCAGCATGTTGGCATGCATCAGTTTTTAAGAAGGGGCAAAGTTACTGAGCCAGTTTAGATGGGATAACTGAGTAGGTTTTTGATAGTAAAAAAGAAAAAAAAATCAGTTTAAATTCAGCATAGCTATTTACTTTCATGCTGTTGTTTCTATCAGGAAGAAATATTGTTTAATAAAGTAATGTCATATTACAGCCTGGTAGCTCAACATTCACTAACAGATTAAAGATTTCGAGATTTCTGATATGAAAAAATAAATCCATAATTCTCATAAAATATAAAGAATAGTTTTAAACTATGAAGTACTTAGTAAAGTTCTCTATATAGTACTTTGCTTGGCAGTACTCTTTTATTATTTCCTTAAATGGTTAAATCTTGCCATAATTTAAGCCTTTTCACTGACATACATCACATGCCTTTTAGAATTTAATTCGGATAGGTCTTAACAGCATGTTGTGTTTTGCCTTTTCTGTTTTGTTTTCATTACTGGGGGAAGGTAGAAGGAGATGTATGTTCATAGGCGCATCTTCCAGCTTTATAAATTTAGTTGCAATTGGTTTTAATGGCAGCGGCTGGGAAATTGCGTCGAAATCATGTGAGGGAGCCAGGAACATGACAAAAGGCTCCAGTGGTGGAACGTGTGGGTGTGTGGGGCTCCATCCAGCTTGGTAATTCTTCTTTCCCTCAGCAGGGTGGTACCCGCGCCTCTCCCCTCCTCTGCGTCCTCTGGCGCCAGATGCAGCAACCCAAGGGGTTACGGCTGAGGCGAGCCAGCTGCATCTGGCACGTAGGTTTGGGAGCGGCTGGAGGGAGCGTGGTGCATTAGCTGACAAAAGGTGAAATACAGGCCTTGCTCTGAGGAGTCTGAAATGGGAACCAGTCGTGTCAGTCTGAGGCCGTCCTTCTCCAGTTACTGTAAACCAATATTGTAGCTGAAAGAATAATCCTGCTCCCTCCAAGCTGCTTTTTCTATTCTGGTGTGCCCACCTCCCTGTATGCTGGCACAAGGGTTCACATGGCTGTTTGGGGAAATAACCAAGTTTTAAATAAAGAAAAAAGGGGTGTGGGGGGAGAACGTGTCATGGAGACAGGAACACGTGGTCTGCCTTAGAGGGAAGACGCTCAAGCTGCCTTTTTGAGTGGTAGAGCTGGTAGAAAGTGACATGAGTCCTGTATTTGTCCTGGTACAAACCTCGCTGGTGAAAGCAGCAACTGCTCCATAGCCTTACAAAAAGGTACAGAAATGCACTTTTGCTGGCATAACTGCAGGGTAGTGTCTTGTAACCATTACAGCTGTGGTAACAGGAGTCCCTGCTGTGGATGATAAGAAAGGCTGGAAATTCTTACCAATCAGGGGAGGAGTATGGGTGGAAGCTGTGACCTGCATCAGGGTTATGGTCCTGGTATAGCATGATAAAGTAGGAATCCTTCTCAGTCTTCTGAAGTAGGCCTGCCTCACAGTGGTTTTCTGGCAACACTTTGTTCTTCTTTTTTTCCCCTTTTTCTTTGTGCAACAGAGTTAATGAAGCCACTGTCAGATGCTGCATGGGCTTCCTCTGTGGGTGGTGCAGCAGCTCAGACGTCCTGTTGTTCTTTTGCAGTATATTTTGTCACTTTGTTGCAGATCTCCAGCAGAGGCAGCTAAGCCGAGAATGAGCAGTTGCAGCAGTTTCCAGGCTTCTTGAGGAAGCTTCAGGGAAAATCTTCTGGGAGCTTCTGTTTCTGGGAACTTTGGTTGTATGCTGCAGCATGTCAGGGCTATTGGAGGCATTTGACTCAGTTCTGACAGACAGCTTTTGTTGGCTACTTACTGGTTGTGGACTACCTATGTAGTAGTCATAAGATCACTGTGGATAGGGACTCCTAAGACTGGGAAGATGGAAATTTATGACTTCTGGCAATAGAAGAAAGCTTCTCTTCCTACAGAGGATAGGTGTAATGCACTGGAGGGAGGTGAGTAGGGTTGTCAGAGGAGACAGTCAGAGCCAGCTGAGGCTCAGCCACATTGTGTACATGAAGAGGAAAATGAGGGTGGCAGTTATTTGAGATCATCATCATGACAGAGACATCACCCGTCTTCCAACCTGGTGTACTTGCTATAGCTGGAGGTTTACTTCTTGTTGGGTACTTGAATCACAAATGTTGCAGATGGGCGTTGTTCAGCCCTCAGACTTCACCCCTTGGTGTTCACCCATGATACTGCTGGGGTGAGCCCAAGTATGTTAAAAGTGACTGCTCTGACTGGTGGCAAGGGTGAAGATCACAAATACCTAAGTGGTGTTTTTCTCAATCCTGCCAGTGAGGTGGAAATGCTCAGGTGGCAGAGGACACATCCATCAAGTCCAAGTCTGGCTGCATGGCTGGTGTCACAGACAAAGCCACAGCACCCCGTTTGAGGAATAAGAACTACTGAATAGGGACAGGATTCATGAGATGAAGTGTGGCAAAGGTATCTTTGCTGACACAATCTGAGTCATCTCTTCTATAGGGCTTTGAAGCAGCTTCTCGATGTGCAGGTTGCTGGAATTTGAAGAGAAGTAAAGGCATGGGGATCATCGTGGAGGTGTCTGATGATAAACATAATTGGAGAAACCTTGTGTTTTC
This sequence comes from Coloeus monedula, assembly GCF_965178545.1. NCBI lineage: Eukaryota > Metazoa > Chordata > Aves > Passeriformes > Corvidae > Coloeus > Coloeus monedula. Next base: position 115,910,973 of record NC_138781.1, read on the forward strand.
TTTATGCAGTCTCTGCACACTTTCAGAACGCCTTAGGGTTATAAACATGGGGCAGTAATGCACACAATAGGGTGCTACTCTGGATAGATAGAGGGATGCAGGCTGACAAAGAGGGGCAGTGCTTGCAAAGGAGGGGTGGGAGTGCACAGCGCCTTGCCCTGGAATGAGCACTGAGCCTCAGGCAGAACAACACAAATAATGCCATGGTGAGCATCTGCTGCAGACCATCTGGCCAAGAAGTAGATGAGGCCTTAAAGTAACTGCTGGGTACCTTGCAATTATTGCAGACCATAGTAGTTGTGTGGGATGCAGGCAAGCCAGGCCATTCCTGAAAGTAAATTTCTTGATGCAGGTGATGTGCTGTCCTGGATTCCTTACATGTTAACAAGGAAGGACTGATGGTATGTATGAAGGTTGATGACTGCTTTGGCCATGGTTGATCATCAAACTATGGACAAAAGGGTCCAGGAAAGCTGTTTCATCTTCCTTGGTGAATGAGAATGGCTCATTATAATGCACAAAAAGTTCAGCAAATGTGGCGGAAAGCCAATATGAGTGAGAAGAGGCAAATCATGCCTGGCCAGCCTCTTTACCTTCTATGTTCAGATGACTGGTTCTGTGCATGACAGGACAGCAATGGGTATGTTCTACCTTGAGTCTAGCAAAACGTTTGGCATCATTTCCCGTAGTGTCTTCACAGCAAATTGATGACATAGGAACTCAAAGAGTTGACAGTAAGGTAGATGGGAATTTGGTTTGACTGCAGGCCCCAAAGTGTTTTGATCAAAGGTGCTAACCTCCAGTTGGTGACTGGTTACTAGGTGGTCTTGCTCAGACATTGATACTGAGGCTGTTACTGGTAGCGTTGCTGTTAAACACATAGAATCTGGGACAGAGTGCACATTCAGCAGGTTTAGAGGAAGCAATTGGTACACTGAAGACTGGGCTGTTGTTCAGAGGGATCTAGACAGCAGAGAACTGTGCTAACATGATCCTTGTGAAATTCAATACAGGCAAGAGCAAACTTCTTCATCTGGAACACAGTAATCCATCTGGTGGTATAGGCTGCGGGCTAACAGGGCAGGAATCAGCTTTGCAGAAAATTACCTGGGAGTCTGGTGGTTAACTAGGCAGCTATTAGTCCATCAATGTGCCCTTGCAGCAAAGATGGGCAAGCTTATGTCGGGTTGTGTTAGCAGGAGTGTGGTCAGCAGGCAAAGTGAACTGATCCATCCCCTCTGTTCAGCACTTATGAGACCTCGTTTGGAGAACCATGTCCAGTTTTGGGCCCACTATTCCAGGAAAGAGGTTGATACATCAAAGTGAGTCCATTGAAGGTTCACCAAGATAGCTGGAGGCTGGAGCATATGGTATATGAGGAAAGGCTGAGAGCTGGGCTTGTTCACACAACAGAAGGGAAGGCTCAGGGGGATCCCGTGGCACTCCACTGCTAACTAATGGGAGTGTGTAGGGAAGACAGAGCCAGGCTTTTCTTGGAGGTTGCATAGTGATGGCATGAGAAGCAAAGAATGAGAGGTATCAGACACAGACTGGGACATGAAAAACTCTGATACTAAGAAAAATGCCTTCCCAGTTCGAGCAGTTAAGCACAGGAGGAGGGTTGTCCAGGGAGGCTGTGGGGTCTCCGTTCTTGGAGATTGCACAAATCTTGAGTGGACAAGGCTGAGATTGAAGTGGCCCTGCTTTGAGCAGAAGGTTGGACTAGGTAGCTTCTGGAAGTTCCTACCAGAGTAAATTATATGAGTGCATGAAACTTGGTGGAGCTGAATGTTCTTAAAAATAGCTGTAATTTTTTTTTTTTTTTTTTTGGGGGGGGGGTTGGCGTGTATTTTTTATTTTGCATTTGACTAACCCGTTGTATATCAATAACACATTAACACACACACACAAAGATATTCTTAAAATACTACAGGGAAAGTTGTGGAGGCTGGCCAATTAAAAAGCCAAATTAAACAAGAGAACTTGGGATAACTTCATACAGGTCCCTTGTGTAGGGTGATTAAGTTTTAGAGGCCAGAAGGCATTCAGTGATTATTGACTATGTCTTGTTCAGCATAGTCACTTTACTTTCCACCTTAACTATTTTTTTTTTTCCTTGAGGAGTAAGCTTCACCCACCATGAAGCCAAGAATATTTGGAAGGGTGGGGTGGTTTTTTTCATTTTATACATTGCACATTTTGTGGCAATGTTTTTCTTGGGTTTAGTACATTTTTGAATGTAGCACAGTCATTACTTCATTTTTCTAAACATATGTATTTAAAGCCCACAAGGGTCTGTGAAATCTGATACTAAAATAAGACATCGTATATATAAAACCCATGGTTTCGTTAAGAAAGCCATTTTTTAACCTCTACTCCAGAATTCCTTTAATGTGGCAGGAATTCATTTTTTTCCTTTATTTATGGTTTTGTCCTTCATGGTGATTATTGATATTGGAGTAGAAAATGAAAAATGTACTACTGCTTTTTAATGAAATCAGTTAAAACTATTAAAAGGAAATGTTTTATTAAAAGAGAAAGGTACAAAAAAGTACATTTTTGAATAGGAAGTAGCCGTCAGACAGAACTGTGTTATTTAACCAGTATAAGAATTTGTTACACAAAAAAAAATCACATGGTTTCTTTTAAGTGGTGTTGAATGAGGAGGGTGTTTTCAGTCCAGGGGACACCTTAGCTGTCATGACTCTCTCTGACGCATGCTGATTTCTTGTTCTTTTGGCATGATTTTCTTTCTGAAACATTTTTCTTTCAGGATGATTCCAAAAGGTACTCTTTATTATTTGCCTGTGTCTTTCAACAACGTGTTCAAAGTGCCCTTTTTTGTTAGCATTGCTTTTTTTCTTGTATTATTTGTACTACATCTAATGAAATGGTAAGGATTCAAAGTGCAGAGATGCATTTACATATATCCTTTCCTTGAGATTTTTCTTCACAAAGAAGAAAAACCTGTGGTTTTCCCAGGTGTTAGGGAGCACAGAGAAGTGTAAACATTTCTCCATAAAACTTGTATTCTCATTTCCTCTCTGGTTGAGGAATGCTTGTTGCCATATGTGAATATCATTTAAAGAGGTGTCGTGGCATTTCAAACATACTTTACAGAACATTCAGAGTATTCAAGGAGACCTACTCAGAGGCATGACTGGCAAAAGATAATCAGCAAAAATAACAGCATGGGGTATTTGAATTTCAGGAAAATTGTTAATACCTTTCAGTCTGTAGTATATAATGTAGCATTGGTACGATGGGTTTGTGTGCTTTTTATTTTCTCTTCTCAAATTTACCTGAAATACTGACAGCATCTTGTTTTCAGATACATTATAAATATTTTCGGGGGGAAATTTGTAACAGTAACTCTGTAAAATTCTGTTCAGGAACACTTAAATTTTACACAGGTTCTGGAACTTTTATAAATAAAGGCTTTCTTGTGACAGAAAATGGCTAAAAAAAAAAAAGGAAAAAACCTGGCTGACTTAAGGAGTACTGAGATTTTCAGTGAACTTTTGTTCATGGGGCTTTTCATTTTATTGTTTTAGAAGAGTTGTAATAAAGCTCCACTTTCAGCATGGATGAACTCCATTTGCTGTTTTCTTCTGAAGCATTACTGTGGCTATTGTCACCAGGTTTGACACCATCAGAAGTTTTCTCAGGCTGCCAGCACCATGAGATAAAATAGACTTTGCTCTAGATAGTAAAAAGATTCATTACCCGTGTTGTACAGTATCAGAACTTCATCTACCTTGGCCTCAGATCACAGAGCACTCAAAAGGTAAGGGTGGAAATGCCAAACTTGATTGAAATGTCTGTGAAAGGCCATTGCACAGAGCAGAGGGCAGGATCAGATGTGTTTTCAGTAATCTTTACCCCTGAGGAAAAAAAGAGACATCAGGTATACAATAGTGCTGCAATACAGCTAAAAGGTGAAAAAAATGCCTAAGTCTGTGGCATCATTTGCAAAAGTAAGGCAAACTCTTAGCTACCGAGAGGAAATTAGAATAAAAATTTATGTGTAGCCATGCATGAGAGCTTTGTTTTCCAAGAAACATCTTTGATTGTGTGGTCAGTTAGTCACTTGTAACTGGCTGTGGGTGAATGCAGCCAGTCTGGTCAACTCTTAAAAAAACCCCCGCATTTTCTTACCAACATACTCTCTCTTTCTGTCCTGTTTGCCTTCAGCTAGCAGTTTCATTCACTTGTCCACCTTAGTTCTGACATGGTGATGTATGTCTAGAGGTTTATTACGTTTGTGCTTTATTGTATGTGTTAATGCCCTGTAATTACTGCACACAATGACTGTATCTAGATGTACAAAAGGCCCAGAGGGAGATTGCTTCATGCAAGAGGATCCGAGGATTAGTAGAAATAGGTCTTAAGGGTAGTGATATAAGCTCCAGTATTTGTTTATTATGTATATTCTTCACAGAAGACTTAAATAATATTCGTAGGTCTCTCTTCTAAGGAGAGACGGTGTTGCTTAATGCTTCAAAGGCGGTTTGGTAATAGAGCGAGGAACCCTGTTCTGTGAGAGCAGCTTCCCTGATTTGAGTTTTGGTTAATTCAGAATGTAAAACTAGACTCAGGTGAGTTTGTAAATGAGATTACCTGCTGAGAATGCGCAAAGATTACTTTTTCATAATACCTAGCTTGAATTTAGGATCCAGGTTAAGTTTTTATACATTATTGCTGCAGATTATTTCATATTTGAAGGACATTGATAAGGTTCAGTTTCTTGGTCACATATCACTTTAGTCAACTGTGATTCCAGCTGCTTGTAACTCCCTCAAAGCTGCAAAGGGCAGGGTTCAAGTTCATTACTAGGTTCTTCTGGTTTAGATATTTGGGGGTTCAGTACTTTGGTTAACTTCAGTGAAAACTGATAGCTAAGTTCTGGTAGTTTATGAGACAGACCTTGGGTATCTCTGACAGATATGTTACATCTGTGTACGTGTCTGTACTGGTCCTTGTTTTTTCCATCATGCTACCAATAATCATGCTTCTATCTCCATCTGATTTTAAAAAACAAGAAATTTGTATGAGAGTTGAGTACGAAGCAGTGTCAGTAGTACAAATAATGGATCTTTTCCCCTAGCATCTTATGGTAGTTATTTGCAATCTGTGAGACTACAGACAGATGAACTGCACTACTCTCACTTGTTGCCTGATAGCCTGGCTTATTTGCTCTGCCCAAGAATAGTAGTTGGTGGTATTGGAAGGCTGAAAGTCAGGTACCATGTGTGAAGCATAAGTAGGACCAGAGATGTAAAAATTTTCTTCAGGGTGCTGCCCAAATGAGAACAAAACTGATGTTAATTCTGGTTAATGTAGATAAAAATGATTGAAAATAAACTTTAAAAAATGTATTTAAGAATTGTCTTTTAATCCTTTAAAATACATTTAAAGATTCAAGTGGGAGAGCTTATGTAAGCAATAAACTTTAAGTATGATTTATTCAGACTGTGTAAATAGTATTCAACCTGTACATACTTCCATTCCTATAAAACTTAAGCAAATAACTTAAGGCTTAAGACTTTATTTATTATGACTTTATTTTTTAAATGATTAAGACTTCAGAACATAAATAGTTTTGACAGTCACGTCGACTATTCGTATTGAGTATTTTCTGTAGTTCTCATTAGTAGTCCCTTTAAAATTAAAAAGCCAATTGGAAGCTCCAAAAGAAAAATGCTTTTTTTATTGCACCAATTTATGAATAAGAACTTTGTATGAGAGGCTGAGATCTTCCAGCTCTACAGTTTCACTAGACTGTATATATAAAAATAGTAGATGGTTCCCTAGCTACCTACTACCCACATATTAAAAGATGGTTTTATTGTTTAATAAATCATGTTGGATATGTGATATTTTGGAAAGTTTCTCCTTTTTTCCTTTTATATCCCACACATCTAGTGTATTTTCGTTCAACATTTAAGAGTCAATCTCTTCATCAAATCGAGGTTCTTTCCAGAAATTATTTTACAGAACTAAGTACACTTGTAATGATTTAGTAAATATGGTGTCATTGCTATTTTAACATCAGAAAATACGCATGGATTAAGTTCTGTACAATAAGTTAGATAATTGATGACTACATTTGTAGTGTGAATAAACAAAAAGTGAGGTTACATTAAAGCTCTATTTATTGGCTGATTGCGGTATTTAATAATTTCAGGCAATGAACAAATTAACCTTGCAGTAGGAAAATAAATGGAAAAAATCAAAAGCAAGATTTTAATTGATTGTTCAAATCAAGTTTTCTGTTTGATAATTTAAATTGGTTTAGTTTGGATTATCATGTTTAGTCTTATGATTTTGCTACTGAAATAAAGATGTCTGAGTGCAACTGTACCTGGAATATGTAGTCTGTATATAACATTGGCTGAGAAAGCAAATATACCTCTTGGAGTCTTCCTGTGTTTTGGGTTTTCATGGCCAGGTTTTGATGGTGGGGGGCTACAGGGGTGGCTTCTGTGCGAAGCTTCACTCATGTCCAATGGGGCCAATGCCAGCTGGCTCCAAAACAGACCCACTGCTGGCTGAGGCTGAACCTATCAGCAATGATGGTGGTGCCTCTGGGGTAACAGAGCTAAGGAGGGGGATAAACCCCTGCACAATAGCAACTACTTCTGCAGAGAGGAGTGAGAATATGTGAGAGCAACAGCTCTGCAGACACCAGGGTCAGTGAAGAAGGAGGGAGAGGAGGTGCTCCATATGCTAGAGCAGAGATTCCCCTGCAGCCCGTGGTGAAGACCATGGTCCTGAAGGACTGCACCCTCTGGAAGGGACCCACCATGGAGCAGGGGGAGAGCGTGAGGGGTCCCCACCCTAAAGGGGTGAGCAGCAGAGACAATGTGTGATGAACTGACCACAACTCCCATTCCCCGTTCCCCTTTGCTGCTGGGGAGGAGGTAGAGAAAACCTTGAGTGAAATTAAGCCCAGGAAGGAGGGAAGGGTGGAGGGAAGGAAGGTGTTTTAAGGTTAGGTTTTATTTCTCTTTTTTCTCCTGTGATTTGATTGGTAATAAATTCAATTCTCATTTCCCCAAGTCGAGTCTGTTTTGCCCATGATGATTGTTGCTGAGTGATCTTTCCCTGTCCTTACTTCATGAGCCTTTCCTTATATTTTCTCTCCACAGCCCAGCTGAGAAGGGGAGTGATAAAGCAGCTTTGGTGGGCAAGTGATGTCCAGCCAGGATCTACTGGTTGGTTTGTTTAGCCTAACTTGTAGCGTTTTTTGCTGAAAAAGTTGTAGGTGATTGGCAGGAAATCTTGCACTCACCAGCTTTATTTTCCACTATTTGCCTGTGCTCTCTGCTTCCCTCTGTGCCAAGGGAAGGATCCTGTGCCTGTGCCATTAGAATATAATGAAACGTCTGAGTCTTTTATTCAGTCTTCAATTCACTGGACCTCTCCTGGTTGTTCCTCCTGAGCCCAGGCTGGAAGAATTTGCCTTGGCCCCAGCACTAACTGCTGCTGCAGCACTGCCAGCTCAGTCAAGCCTGGCTGTGGGAGGAGAGCAGCTCTCGACTGGTCAGCAGCAGTTTGCCTGTCATCTTCATAAATAGCATAGCTATCTTCTTGTTTAGGTATAGCTGCTTGGGTTCCTGGTGGTTTTCTGTGTCACTCCTGAGCTAGGTCACAGCTACAATCTTGTGAGGCAGGTTGGGACATTTTGCTGACACTTGACAGCAGGACTGTGGGAATGTGGCTCCTTGAAGATTGTGGGAAAGCTTTTAAGAGAAGCCAGAGGGCTTCACCACACCGGGCATGCAGTGCTGTGTGGAACACTTCAGCAAACAATGCACATCTAGACATTGAGTTAATTTTCCAGTGTTTCTAGCTGCTGTGTATGTTGGAACAAGTATACTTAGGGTGCATGATTAACCTCAGCCCTAACCAAATTTTTGATTTATTGAAGAGATAAAGGATCACAGATTACAGTGCTGGATGGATGCTCAAGAGATCATTCAATACAAACACTGGGACGTGTTCCAGTCTATGTATCAGCCAGGACTGGTGTCTGTATGATCTTCTGATGAAGGTCATTTTATAAACTCCCCTGCTCTGTTATGATGTTGGTTAAAACATCAGGAGCTACATTCACACTTATAGACTATCCATGAATTTTCTTTTTCTTCCCCCAGTGGCCATGAAGAACATTAATCTCCATTGACTTCAACAGCCTTTTACATATTTGTGGAAAATTACAATTATGCCTTCTTTTATTTTTCCCTTTATTTTTCCCTTTTATTTTTCCACACAAATGGATTTTCTGCAGCCTTCCCTGATAAGTTTTATTTTCTTTATCTGTTGTCACTCTGAAATTGTGTATCTTACATGCATTATGAACATAGTGTCTTCTGTGTGACTTCAAATCATGCCAAGAAATTAGTTCTTAAGCCTTTTGGTTTTACTTTGTTTCTAGCAGTGAGTAAAAATTGTTGCTCCCTTGTGACTATTTATGGATGCATATAAAAAGAGCAGATTATTTCAAACAAATAAATACTGACCAAATTTACGACACCTAGGTGCTCTTCTTACAGCAGTCGTCATTAGGTTTGGGAACATGTCAGGAAAAGGAGGGAGTTGCACCACGTACAGTGGGGCTGAGTGGCTGAAATGCTGCCTGCTGCAGGACCCAGGGTGCCTCGTCAGCAGTGTCAGGGAACTTCCACTGTCTGCCACACTATTGCCTGGACAAGGCAGCTTTAGTCAATTTATTTTCCATATAAAAGGCATCTTTTTTTTGCCAAGATCATAATTTTTGTCTCTTGGCAGGCAGTCTAGCAAAGACCATTAGAACTATATGTATAACCACAGAAGTTTTCTGGGTTTTTCTGACAGAACCATGTGTTTGAGAAGTCAACAACATAAAAATAAGTAGCGCTTTTACTGGTGTTTTTACAAATTTTTTATAGGTTTTTGGGGAGGGTGGCAGAGGAGGAAGTAACCGAAATCTGTACTTCTCCTACATGTTTTAGCAGAGATTGGTGTGTGCAGAGTCTGGCATTTCGATTTAGGTAACACGGGCTGCGTGACCAGTAGAGGGAGCCCAGAGTCACAAAATGTTGGCGATATTTTGGACTGGGGGAGTTGGGGGTGCAAAGTTTGATTTGATAATGTACAGCAATTTTGAAGGGATGCACTGAATACTACCAGCTTATAGTGATTTTGGGAGGCAGAATTTATGAAACATTGAGATGTCCAATGTCTTTTAAATGATCAAATTGCATTAGCAATTTTTATGTTGAAAGATTAATGAGTTTTTTGTTTTCTTTTCTTTCCTATGTTGCTGATTGTTGTAACATCCTAACATCACCTTTACAGAAAGTAAGTAACTTTTCATCTTCTAAACCTTTTTGAAAGTGTGTGTGTGGGGAGGGTATACTGCTTGTATATGTGTATAGATGTGTATGTATATAAAATAAACATACAAGCAGAAAAATACCAATCTTAAAGACATACTGCAACAGATTGTAACTTCCATATATGAATGACTTCTAGAATACCACAGTGGTTTAAAGCAGTCTCACCTAAATGATGATAAATAGTGTGAAAGTTCTGCATCTGAGGACTGTAAATGGTAAACATATTTCTTGTGTGCAGACTATGGCAATAAAACTTGCAGCATATCGATTTAAAATATATTATGGCTCTAAAAATTCACAGATATCAAGTTGCAGAGTAAAGTGTTATTGTATCCAATTTCATTTAACTGAATCAAAGTTGAACCGATTTGGAGTGTTTCAAGAACTTAGGTCAAGCTGTGCCATTTTTGATATTCAAAGATACTCAGCCTTATGTTTGGCAGGCCTTGACTGCTGTATTAATGCATGCCGGGAGCTCTGAGCAGAAAGAACATGTCCTCAGGCTGTAGGAGAATTTAGAAAGCATGCAATAAGTAGTACAGATCCCTTGGAAAGTACTCTATGATTCAGACATCAGTCTGCATCGTGGGATCTTTGATTGCTGCTGTTTTGAACCTCAGTCCCATGTGCTGTGATAGCATGTGTTGCAAGCATCAGTTTGGGTAACATTTGGGAATTTTAATACAGTGTTTTAAGGATGCCAGTGCTGACAGAAGAATTGGCAAGTCATTGGTTGACATGGGGCAAAGTAGCACTGACAAAGGGCATCATGGAACTTCAGTTTGATCTGTTAGCTCAAAATAAATCCCACCCCTCAGTGTTTCCAGGTTATTTTCATTTGAAACTTAAAAATATTCTGCATGGGGTTTTCGTGCTCATTATGGATGTACCCAAGTCCAGTTTTCAGGAAGGGTGGATATGGCTCTTTGGTTGCATGCCATTAGGAGCTGCAGGTCCCTGTAAGAAACAAGCATTGCTGTAGTTAAAGTGCTTCTTGGCTCAGTAGCTGATACAGGTTTCTTTGTAAGTCAGAGAGTAGTTTCTATTGTCCACTTGCCAGTTGTCTAGACTTTGAAGATTAAGATATCTGCTGTGAGCACAGTAGTGATCATGAGATGTTGCCAAATCCTCTATTTTGAGTTCATTCATCCTGTATCATTTTTATTGGTTAATGATATCTAAAAATAAGTGTGGAGTCCAGAGTATCTCCATCAGAATATGAGGAGAATACAAATCGTGCATACAGGCACACACAGTTTGGTTTCTTGTTGACATACCAAGTTTGTATTCTGCTGCAGAGTCAGCAAGTTCTTTCTATCTTGCAGAGAAAGCCTTAATCGGTGATAATGTTTCACTAAAAAGATCCAAGTCTGAGAGAGTTGAAATTGCTTCACGTTATGTATGTTAACATATGGAAGAAATTACACAACCATAACTGCTGTATTAAATGCTTTGTGTCTTTGCTTGTCAAGCATTAATACAGTAAGGAAAATGTGTAAAGAGAAGTATCCTACATATTACAAAAGTGTTTAAGTAATCATTAAACTCAATGAACTCTCTTAATGTTTTCTGTCCTACTGCTAGCAGTATCATTTTATTTCCAAGATATTTTGGTTTGTATTTTTTTTTAAATATTATATCAAAACCAAATGTGGAGCTAGTTTTATTTGCAGGGAAGAAAAAGAAACAGCAAAAACTTGTCAGAATTTTCAGGTTGTGTGACCGTGTTCAGAATACCTATAAAGTAAATACCTATTACATATCTGATGTGTTTATCAACAAGCAGCATTTTTACCTGCAATTTTTTATTTTAGATGTAGTAATACAATACATTAGGTGACCTACAGTAAATAAATTGTAATAGACAGGATTTCCTGGCCTGAGGGCACTTTACAGTTTAATTTTTACCGGAAGAGCAATTACCACACTATTGATCTTACCATTAAAATAATGATACATGTACAGTAAGGATGAATTTTGTTGTAACAGAACCATGGAAATCAACAGAAAGCATAACCATATGAAATACAACAATTTCAATCCATTTTCACATTAAAAAAAAAAAAATTAGACATGTAATTTTTAACCAAGATTGGATGTTGTCTTACAATACTGCAGAATAAAGAAGAGTAGTTTCTGATGAACTTTGAAGCCCTGTTCCTGGTTTATGGTTGAGTATATAATTAATCCTGAAATACTTAGCAACACACTTAATTTAATGCACAGGCATTGTTCCACTTAACCAAGTGGAATATATTTATGTGGCTAAAGATAAGCGTGCGTGCAGACTGGGGACCCCAGGGAAGAAGCACAGTTTCAGATTCAGTCCCTGAGTACATCATGTACATTAGCCAGTAAATGGGGACAAAGATGTGATAGTACATCTGTAGATCTTGTACTTCAATTCTTAAATTAAAATTAAATAAAAAAATTTATGACAGCCTTCTTCACCACCATTTTTAGATCAACTTTTCAGAATAGTATACATCTCACTAGGCTAGAAATATTTGCTTTCTTTTTCTGATGTAAACATGTATATACTTCAAAGATATCTCTGTCCAAATACTGATTTTTTTTTTCTTAATGTGTTGTGTTTCTTTTTAAATAGTCCTTTAACATGCATTCCACAGTGGTATTACAATTACTACCTTGAGTAGGTCAGTCTCTTAATCTCTAAAACAATTCTAATTAGAAAAGATAGTGCATCATAAAAGGCACAAGTGTGCTTATATTTGCGTATAATAATGCATGCTGACCATGTTGAGCCAGAAGAAGGCTTTACTATATATCACTTTTAATTTTAAATGTGTTCTTTCTGGGCTCTTTATTATTCTTTTGTTGCCTTTCATCCTATGGGATGCAGCTGCCCTTGAACTTGGTACTGTTTTGATCATTCATGTGCAGCAGCCACATTGTCTGTAACATTTTAAAAATGAGGCTTCATGGTGTTATTTATGAAGTAATTTCACATAAATATTTGGACTTTGGTTCTTTCAGAATGTGGAGCTGGTTGCTCTATGAAGAAAAGCGTAATTATAATTCACAGACTTTTTGCCTCAAGCCTAGGGGACAGATGCATATGATTAAGTTTGAAACTGGCCTGTTATTGTAATGTAGATGTTGTCAGGGTTGAGAGAATTAAAAAAAAGGGGGGGGGGCACAAAAAAAAAAAAAAAAAAGGCCAGGCAAGCATGAGTTTTTAAAAAAATAGACCGAGGGAATAGTTTTACAAGAGGCACTCAATCTTAGACTGCACAATTTTATTTTTCAGTGGAACCTCTCCATTAGCTTGCCTGAATGCAATGCTTCATACTAACACTCGTGTAGGTGATGGAACATTCTTCAAAATCCCTGGGAAATCAGGACTCTATGCTCTCAAAGTAAGTTTAAATTTTGTATATGGATTGTACATATAGCTATTAATCCATTTTATGAATGTCTCAATAGATATAAAGGTAAACAGATTAGATTCTTTGGAGAGGAAATGACCTGATAGTCCTTCTAACTGCTTTCAGATGTCTTTTAAAAGGATTTATAATGAAAGTAAACATTGAATGCTTTATCCTAGAAAGCATATACATGTTCTTGAATTTGTCACATGGTATAAAAAACATGTAGCTTAGTTAAAATGCTGCTTTTTCCGAGTTGTTCACAGTAAGGCCTTTGTTTTATGAGCAGTGAGCTCAAGAGGATCACTGACTTTCTAATTAAGTAATTGTATTAATGTTTGATTTTTGAATAGTGAAAAATTATTTGCAAGTCTAATATAAATCAGCTTTTAATTTAAAGGTTGCATCATTGCTTTTGAGAAAGAATATAATTACAATGATAGAATTTTGCCTTTATGCTATTTATATTCCTTTTTATTTTTCTGTTTTGGTATGAACATGATGTTTACTGTGGGTGGAAATTTTTTCTTGTTGTACGTAATCAAACTTAGAGGGTTTCACAATAGAAGTGGAAGATTGTGAGGCAGAGATGAGAAAAAAGAAAGTGAGGTTATCTGCTTGGCAGTCTAAATGTAGTCAACTAAAATTTTGGGCCAGGGGGAAGGATCTTTTGTAATTTATCACAGATGTATTTGATGTAAGCATATAAAAACATAAAAATATATAGATTTGTCTGTTCCTGCTAACTAAAAATCCTGTACCTGAAATTGAATTAATAGTTTTCAGAAGCTGTCTTTCCTAATTTACTAGAACAAATGCTGTTGTTTTTCTTTAAATCGGGAGATATTCTTGGCACAATTCCAGGAATTCACAATCACTCCCATGCTTGTGAGCTCCAGGTTGCTTCAGCTATTTGAATTCAGGAAACAGGCAAAGGCAGAAAAGAAACATTAAAGGATTGGTGTTTTGCTGCAGTGTTGTAGACACTCAAGTGGAAAACTAGGATTTTTAACAGCCACACAAGTCTGTTTCTGTCAAAAAAAAAAAGAAAAAAAGAAGAAGAAAACTGGAAGATCTTGCATTTTATGTGACTTTTTTGGTTTTTAAAAGAGCATGTTATGACTTCACAAAACAGCTTTTTTGCTTTTGGTTTGCAAGTTTTTTCATAAAAGTCTTTTTTTATGGCTCTCTCTAAAGTAACTCACAAACATATTCTATTTTATTCTTGGTTTTTTTTGAAGTGTAAGCATGAGAGTACACTGCAGTAATCTATTTTCAGAGATGCAGCCGGATCATGATTGATTTTTTTCTTGTTAATTTTATTTTTATTTTTATTTTTTAACTGTAGAAAGAAGAATCAGCATGCCCTACTGATGGAACATTGGATTTAGGATGTGAATCTGAGTTAGATGGCACTGAAATGGCTGAGACAAACAATAATAATGGAGAAGAAAATGGTGGTAGGTGATTTAATCTCAATATTAGAGGGCATATTTTGGGAAAATAGAAAGTACTGTTTTCTTCAGATTTCCGTGGTGTGCTTTCTAAGCGGTATAAATAATATTTTGTACTCAGTGGAACTATTTTGAGTGGCTCCCTTTCTTTCTTGGACTTATGAAGGAATCAGGAACACTAAGTGCCTTTATTTGACTTAGGGTTTTAAAAGACAAACAATAGTGCTGTTGGGTGTGTTTTCAGTAGGTAATTTTTTAGCTTGCAATTTTTTTGTTTAGGGCCCAGAGCTAAAGAATAATTTGCCTTTGCCAGGCTTCAGACTTGGCAGTTGTCAGATTCAGACGTTTCATTGATTTCAGTGTGGACATGCGGGGTTGGTCCCTCAGTAGAGTTCTGTGCAGAGGACAAAGGTTTGTATTTTTTTCTTTCAGCCAGAGATACTCCTGTGTGCCATCCTGACATAAAGACATGTTGAAGTATCAAATTCTATGCATTTTTTTTTCTCTAAGATAATGTCAAACTGAAACATTGAAATAACTTAAAAATGGCAGGCTTAGAATTTTTTTTTCCATTTTGAGAGTTAATAGTTGGTCATAAAGAGAGCATCAGTCACCTAAAATTACTTGCAAATAACAGAAGTGAGTATTATTCTTATTGCAGCTTCACTCATGTAATGATTATAAAGTGAATGCTTTCTAAAGAAAATCCAGCTGTCCAGGACTTTTGAAATACACCTTTCTTTGATCAGTTCGCTTCTTCTGTCTCATCGTAACCTGTCCCACTGCTGGACTGTAGCCTGCTGTTTTGGCTTGCTTGGTGTATGGTGAGACGGAGTCCTGTTTACAACTAGGGCATCAAAAGACTCAGTTCTTGTTGTTGTTCTGCTACAGGTTTCCTTTTTTAACTGGAGCAACTTACTTAGCTGTTTGGCTGCACCTTTACAGGGCTGATACTGCAATTTTAGTATTGCTCTCCAGCAGCATTGAAAAATCATAAAGTGTTTGGTGATAGGAGTAGCGGAACTATCCAAGACACGTTGTTGTGGGTTTGTCTAGGACTGAAGTTTTGAAGCTCTGTGGAAACAAAAGTCAAGAGTTATTAAATGTCTCTGTTTCTTCATTTTCTTTGTTATATTTTGTCTACAAATTAACAGACTCTGCCTGTGCAGTGGTTTGTTGCTTATGTGGTGTATGCTACATGTGTAAGTGACCTTACATGCTTGTAGTTCTTTGACAATTCCTGTTTGATACTCAGAAAATTTGTTGATGCACAATTCCTCAAATTGCAGGAAGAACAGAGCAGTAAAAAGCAGTGTAAATACAGTTACAAATACAAAGCAAAAGTTGATGTTACTTGTTATAAACAAAAATCATGACCAAAAAATGGGCAATTATTTAGGAGTGTTAGGATGTAAATAGGATGTTACAGAATGTAAATGGGATGTCATAATTCCAGAAGTAGAAAATTGCTGGGTTTTGACTGGGAGCAGGCTATGTACTGTTTTCACTGTTCACAGTAATAAAAATAATTATAGCACTTGTGATGGCATAAAAGAGAAGCTGCAAAAATGTAACATTTTATTTGGAATAGAGCATTAAATTACACCTAGATTGGTTTTAAAGCTGAGAACTTTCCTTCATTTGCCATCTTTACCAAATCTTGAAACAGAACAATATATTTAACATTTTGAAAACAAGGCATTTTAATTTTTTTTTCATGCAATGGATATCAATAGATATATTTAAAAGAAGTAAATGGGAGGGCAGTAGTGAGTCTCTATTGCCAGTGCTGGATGTGATCAATTGAGAATTAAAGGCAGCATATATTTCATGAATAGCATACAGTCAGCTAATACAGAACATAATTTTGTCAAACATGTCTGATAATAGCTTTTCTTGAGACTACAAGTTTTGTTGTTAAAGATGTCATTTATATACGCTTAGAATTCTAATTTCATTTACAGTGTAGAAGGCTTGGCTTAAAAATAGGACCATGCCCAAGAAATACAGCCAGTTTTTAGTGGATTGAAATTGCAAATTATTTAATCTGCAAAGGCATAGGAATCACCATCCACAGTAGGCATTTTGCTCTGGAGAGTGCCTTAACCACTCTTCATTCAATTTTTTTTTTTTAATGTCAATACTTTTTGAAAATTATAAAATCATTCTAGCTTAAATTTATTGGAAATAAATAATTTTGAGACTTCTCTTGATTGCCTTGTAAATATTGCAGTTGAACAGCATGAATTTTTTTTAGACTTTCAAGCAAGGAAAAAAGGTCACGTTTATGCAGTAGAAACATATATTCAATAAATCAGTATATCTGAAAAGCATTTAAGGATCACAACAGAAAATAAATTGAACATGTATGAGATGCTTTTGCTAATTAGTCCAATGCAGTTCTTGAAATATAATTCTGATAGCACTGATTAAAGAATATAGGCACAGATTTTCCTTTGAGTATAGCACTAGTTAAATTATTACCAGCGTATTGCATTCATTATAGCTGTAAGAAAGAATTAAGGTAAACAGGAAAGGATTTAGGAAAGACATGTAAGAAGTCCTGAGTGAACAAATGCCTCCTTTGTTCTGGGAGATTTAATAGGGATGGTCTCATTAGTTTATGAAAGGTGAGGTGGTGACTTGATTGGTTTGTAAATATTTGAGAAAAGTTATTTCTATAGAAAATACTTGGTCTAAGAGACCAATTACACTTTTCACACTAAAGCTGGGTTTTTTTCTTTCCGGGAAACTATTCTGTGACAAGAAGGTAACATTTAATTCAGTGCAAAATACACTTTATGAAATTCTCTGACTTGTGTTTTAGAATATGTGTGACAAATAGGAGGATGGGCATTGCTTGCACATTGAATTCTTAATTGCCCAATTGTTTGCATTTTTATTTGCTCTTTTCCACTGTGATAGAGTCCAGAAGCCCCAGTTCTGACAGAGTGATCAGAAATTGTTTAGCAAGAGTTTAAAAAATGCCTCTTTAAATGTAGCTGGAAGCAAAAGGATGAAACTGCAAGCAACAGCCTCAGCCCATTTGTGGGCTTTTAGACCATAGTCTTTTGGAATAAAAAGTACCAGCTGACACTCAGACAGAGAAGAATCACATCATTCCTCAGCAGGTACATTTTTTGCAGTATAAATGCAGGCTACTGAACAATTTTATTAGCATAATAATATAAAAATTCCTAACCATTATAAACAGATGACTTGGCAAAAGCTGTTACATCACATCAGTATTGCTAAGTGGACAAGTGGAATGGTCACAGCTCAGGATTTTGCAGATGCTGTGGAGAATCTTTCTTTCCCCACCTTCTCCAAAGGCATATGTTAAAGAAACTCTTTACGCTACAGTTGATTTTGTTTGGAATGAGATTTCTAATGGAAGCTCTGTAGCAGTCTCATATCTCTAAAATTCCATTTCCCTCAAATACAGGGGTAGCATGTAAAGATGCTGTGGGTAAAAGAATTAAAATCCCAATTACTGCTGCCTGGGAAAATGATGACTATAATATCCTTTTGCCCATCAATAGGAGGTTCAGTTCTCAAAAAGCATTTGTCCTTAGGGTTTCTGAAGCCAGGGCTAATCCATCAGCCACGGAGCGCAGTTGATTAAAAATTGTCTTCGTGCGAGCCAATGGAATGCACAATGATGTCAGTGTGGAGGAGACTGCAGCTCCTGCTACAGCGTGACTTCCCTCCCCACCTCAGCCCAAACAGGGCTTCTGATGTGTGCCCAAATATGAGCAACCTATGTCTCCTCTTGAGACACTTTTCAGCACTTCCTAGAAGTGTATATTTTTCAACTATGAACATGAAATGGCAGTTAATTCCTTAGGCAGTTTTCCTAGAGGTAGTTGACAAGATGATGGACAGCAGAGGATCAGGTTCATGCTGAATCCTGAAATTTTGCTTTGCAGCTACTGTGTGTTTGCACACCTTGTGCTTTTCGGACTAGGAAACCCTAGAATAACTCTGTAGCAAGGAATGTACATTCTCCACTGTTTGAAGCCTGAGTCCACATTTGGATATTCAGTTCTTTTTCAGGAATGGTATTACTGGCAATTCAGTGAAACCTGTTACTATTAGCATCTTGTCTCTTGGGAATAATATTGGATGATTCTACTGAAAATGTTTGTGACACGTGGCAACATCTGGATGTGAGACAGACTCTTCTAAAAGCAGAAGAGCAGCAATGGAGTAGCAGCTTGAACATAGGAGTTTTGGGTGATGCATCAGCAAGAGATAGATTTTCACTTTGCTTTAGATTTTTTTGTGGTTTTTTGTTTCATCTCCTTGCAACTATAAAATAAAAATCTGGTACCCAGGATTGAGCTTAACTTCTTTTGTTTCACTACTACTTGAAGGGAGTCATAAGAATAAGAGAAGATAGTGTGGAGCTTGAGGATGTTTCTCATCTGCTTTTTTTTTTTCTGTACAGTAGTTAATGAGGTCTAAGAAATTGGTGGCTTAGTGATGACAGGAAGTATATTTTTAGTGGAAAATGTTGACTTGCTTTGGAATAAGGATTCACAGTTTTCTAAGCTTTGTGAAATGTTTGGGTTCAAAAGCATGCTGTGAATATAATGGGATTCAGTGCAAGTTACAAAGCTGATTTGGTATTTGATGTTTTTTTCAAAAAAATACTATTCAATACCATTTATTAATTCACAGTACTAGTACTGGTTTTCAGAAAGAATATTGCAGTCACTGTAGTACCCTTGATGTATACATCTGTTTTTGCTTGCTTTGGCAAACTCATACAATTAACTAACTCCCAAACTGGTTTTCATTTTCAAGAGCTGATGGCAACAGGCGAGTTCTGAATTGTTCAGTTTTGGCAAGTTGGGCTCTGGAGATCAAAGAGTGACGGAGGTGAATTACTCGATACATCTGTGTTGGCAAAGTGTAACCATTTCTGTCAATACAAGTATAGATCTGTGTCACCCAAAGAAAATACTGAATTTTATGGATATTTTTGAGAGAGATTTTGTGTGTATGTTTTCCTGAGGGAGTTCTCTCTGAAGTTTCATATCTCCAGAGCGTGTGCATACATTTTATGCTTGAGGTAGACTCTAGTCTTTAGCATATGGTAACAATATTAATTTGTGTTTTGTAATGTGGTCATTAGTAAACAATCCTCATCTGCTGTGGTTACTTTAACAGAGAGGGAAGTGAGCAGCTGTTGATTTTGCTGGTTTAATTTTAAATCAGTATGATCTGACTGAAATCAAAATTAGTTGTGCTGTTGATTTTGGGAAAATAAGCCCTTTACTGGACAGGAATTTCTCTGTCCATCCAGTTACATACATCTGTTTACAGTTACTCCTAATAACTTTCAGTGGCAAGGAGACAGAATAACTTTTAGTTGTATTTCTCAAAAAATTGTTTCTTTGAAGAAACATGTCTTCTAATATATTTTACATAGGTGTCATTTCTTGAGTGGGGAAGGTAAAAGGTAAAAAATAAAAAACAAAGATAGCCTGTAAAATTTGAAATTCAAAGACAGCATCGCTGATTTTTATAAATTATAGACTTCTGTAATAATTAACAAAACTAATTGTGGAAAGATGGAAGAGAGGAAATTCTTTTAAATGGAGTTTGGCAAAAACATTTTTAACGTACTCTTTTTGCTAAGTAATTCTAATTCTGTCATTCATATTAACAGTCTCTGAACACTCACTAAGGAGGTCTTATCTTCAGAAACCCAGCTGCTCTTCCAGCTCATAACCTAACAGTTTACAGCTTAATAGTTGCTTTTTCTTTATTCCTTCACTCGGTCCTGGCCCTTGAGGAAGCTGATTTAAAGAATGGAGCCTAATTATTCTCCACTAAATGGAAATGCCTCCTGTAGGCTTAAAACCGCTCTTCTTTCCTTTTTCTACTGTAGAAATAATGGTGAATCCTCTTTATTTGCTACCCAAATATTTTCCCTTTATCTGTCACATTCTCTCAGGTTTTTTTTTTTTTCCTCCCCAGCATCCAGTTTATTTTTAGCATTCTTTTCTGATATAGCTTTCCAAGTGAACATGGATCTGATAATATTCATGGATCTTCAGCGCTTAAGGAAAAAGTAGTTGCAGCTTTCCAAAGCTGTGTATATGTACAAAGAACACTTTGAATTTGTTTTTCTTTTCCCGTGATCTTTGGTTTCTGTAGCAGAAATGCCTCCTCTGTACTTAAGGCATTGTTTTTTTCACTAGGATCTTCAATGTTGACTTCACTTATATATCTTTGTGTCATATTTTTCCCTTTCCTTAAGTCTGACCCATTCAGAGAAAAGCAGTTGGACTTTATCCATAGAAATTAAGAAATAAATAATGACAATTTTATGTGGTCACAGGCATTTTAACATAGTCATATTTTAGCCCAGATTGATTTAAACGACTAAGTAGCAGAACATTTTTTAAAGATTAAATTTATTCATTGTCTCATATTTGTATTTAATTTCCTACAGAAAAGACAATTCATATTGTTTTTAAACAATATCTTGATTATCCTCTAAATAAAGTCTGTATGTCAATTTTAGTATTATTTTTTTGCTAATAAAGTGCGTAGACTGTGTAAGTTATTAATCAACTGTATAATTTAACGCAATGTATTTAGATTTTTAATGCCTGTATCTTCTACTTTTGAAAAATAGGCAATGACATGTCTTATTTACTGGAAGGTTAGATTCAGAGCCATGTTTTGTATCAAGCTGGTTTTAAATGGAAATGGAAATGTGATTAAAACATTAAAAAAGTAATGTTTAAAATAGTTTCCTACTATCTTACTATTTTAAGCTACAAGGTATATGAAGAAAGATATAATGTACAAAATAAGTTTTAGGAAGTAAGTATCATTTGTTCTAAATAAATTAGGTTGACTTTCTCTAATCAAAGTCTCATTTTAAATATTTTAAGCAGCAGATTTCAACCTCATGTATCTGTCTTTACTCATGGACTACAGGAAAAAGTTAGGTTTTTTTTCAAAACTCTGAACAAACTAGGTTTGAGTTGTGCTAAAGAACCAGCCTGAAATGAGGTATTCCTTCTGTATCTGTAGGAGAGATTACAGTGATGGAAAGCTATTTATTGTTTCAATGGGTTTCAGTTCCAGTTGTTTCAGCCACTACAACAGTCACTGTTCCTTGGTTTAACTTTGTTGTAAAAGATTCAAAGGAAGAGAAGCAAAATAAACCAATACACTGATAATATTTTTATGCAAAATTGAAGTAATGATAGAAATAAGAAGTATGGCCTCTTATAAATCCTGTCCCAACTCCAGGTTTATTGTTAAAAGAGAAATGAATGAAAGTACAAAATTAATATAGAGCTATGCTTATTTTTATTCCTTCTGTATCATGACTTTGACATTAATGGCTGTAGTGTTGAGCATCATCAGATAGTGTTGTCAAACCTCTTCAGGACGAACTTTATCACCAAAATAAATAGGGGAGACTCTTGGATAATATCCTATATCACCGTAATGAAAATCAGAATTTCCCATTTGAACAAGAATGTAATAGGAGTTGCAGTCATTCTGGGGGACAGGAGGAGGTTTATCATGACAGGTCATGTTCTATCTATCCTCTTTTGGCAGGGAAACTTAAGTTTAACAGTTTCCATTCTTCAGGGATTTTTAAATGTGTTCTGTTCTCTACTCGTTAACTTCAGGGTTTGTGTGCACATACTATTTCTGGATTTTTTTCTTCAATTTTTTGACTCTCAAAGTTTTCCAGAACACAGTTAAAAACAAGTTTCTTTGAAGGAGAAGACAAAATCTGGCAATTTGAAATGTCAGGCTTTTATTTCGGTGTAGATGTTCTTTGCCTCAGGAGCTTAGGTATTGCAGTGATTTGGATTCTATAAACCAGCCATTGTTTGCTGCTCCTTTACATTGTCTTATTTGATAGTAAGCATTGCTCATCATGTGGAAAAGATTGATCCAAACCAGGTGATTCTGTAAACTCAGAACTTGTTTTGTGTTGCAACTTCTTTGTATATTTTGACAAATCCTTCAAGTGTAAGGAAAAAAAAAGACAAAAATCAGTTATAAATCTTGTGACAAAACAGCATTTCTCTTACCTGGTAATGAAAGATTTTAATCTGACAATTATTTTGGCATAACAGCAGTGCCATTGGGTTTATTCTCTGTTACTGAAGTAAGTATTAAATATTTTTTTTTCAGTGTGAAAAAGAGGTATAATGTCACATGCATCTTATGATGGTCATTAATTATTGATAACTAAATTGTCTGTGTCTTTTTTTCTTACAAACACAAATCAAAAAACAAAAAAAATTTCTTCTATGAAATTTTGCTAAGGCAGGGGACTTAGAAAGCTACTTCAGGTGTCTGCTCATCCCACTGAAAGATGGCACTGAAAGATGGGAGGAGAAAATAGGTGAATACTGGGCTGCATTATTTCTGGCACATGTCTGTGCAGCTGCTTTGAGTGTCTTCAGACTATTCTGGTTGTGTGCAAAGTATGGCAAATCTTGGAAAAGCATTTACTGCTGCAAAACATTATAAAGAAGGTATGTCAACATGCAAACCAGCTTTGAGCACTGCTGGAAGGCAGACTTGAACTGACTCAGCAGAGGAGAATGGGAGAAAAGCTGCTCCATTTCTGGATCCATGCTAATGCTGGTTTTGCTGGGCAGCCTTAAGATACTAGTGAGAGTAATAGTAATGCAAGGCATTAAGAGTGGAAAAGTTTCTACAGCCCTTTTAGTTGAGTTTCCTGACCATCAAGACTAATAGGATCCTCCAGCTATTCTCACAGCTTCATATCTGTTTAATAAAGCTGTTTCTTAAAAAACAAAAATTAATCATATTAAAAACCAAAAATTAATCATTTAACCAGGAGACTTTTTTGTATCTCATACATTTATTCAAGAGGCTGTTTAATGCAAGTGCTGTAGTATTTGTTCATTAAAGCATGTATTATTTAGAAGGCTGACAAGTATAGCAGCATTTTTTGTATTACCTGAGAAACCAGAATTCATCTTTGCAGGATATTCCAGTCTACCCATTAAACAGGAAAGTGTGTGTTCTTTGCTTTACCAAGAAGTACTTGTAAAATAGGTGAGTCTGGCTCCAAAGAAGGCATTACAATCTGCTATGAAGTTACATATATATGAATCTTTCTAGATTCAGGGGTCATCAGTGTCTCTTGTATAAATGCTCATTTAGATACCTTGTAATCCATTAAAATGTGTTGGTGAGGAAGATAGTTTTTATCTAGCTTCTATGTTAAATCTGTTGTTAAACTATTCCAGTTACCTTTCAGGACCTGAAAGGCAAAATATGCAAGGCCTCCTGAACTGCATAGAAAGGGTATGATGAGGTACAAATACTTCTGAAGCAATGCATTTACTTAGAATATGGCTGGATTTTCAGCTCACGTGTGCCTCATGATCAGCTGAATTTTTTGCAGCAAGCTTTTGGGTTTGAGGAATTTGCTTGTATTGGTTTATTTTTCCACCCTTATGACTCTCTAAGAAACAGGGAAGCTAACCCCCATAACAGTATTCTGATTTTTTGTTTCTTTTTGTAAAGTTTGCCCAAAGCAGACATCTGAGGAAATGTCTTCCAATCGTGATTCAAGCCTTACTAATGCACCGGTGCAAAGCAAGCTAGTATCTTCCTTCCAGCAGCACACCAAGAAAGCACTTAAACAGGTAAGCTTGTATTGACTGATCATCAATTGGCTTCCCTTTAGCATCTCTGTCATTCCTATGTGAATGGGATGTCAGCAGAATTTAAAGAGTCTTCCGAAGATTTTTAGTGCTATGTTTAGTGGTGTTTTGCTGGGGGTTTTGCTGTGTTTTTACCAAGGGTGCAGTCCTATGTGTTGTGAGTTTAAAGGGGTTTTAAGTGCATTTCAAGTAAGCAGAATTCTTTATATTATCACACCCCTGCTTTTCCTATTCAAGCATTTCTGTTGAAAATTTTATGTGAGGTTAAAAATAAATTTTAAAAAAACTTTGAAAAGTGCTGCAGATAGGTAGGAATCTAGGTATGCTTGTTCAGTTTTTCTTCATGATCTGTTAAATAATTTTTTTCATGCTGTATTTGCTACTACAGGGTATAAAAGTAGGGTAGGGTTATTTTTATTAAAAAAACTTATGATTTGGATGAATTAGGATCCATGGTAAGTATTAAAGCTTGCAAAAGCAGCTGTTTATTCAAAGTCAGCTATTAGCTGAAAGCATGATAATGTGAAAATTATTTTCCAACCTTGCCAAATTAATTCAGCTTACAGCCAGAAAAATGAAAAACTAAAAAACTAGAATTAAAAAAAAATTATCATTACCTCTTCTCCATTTTGAGATGTGACTTTTCTAAAGTGTCAGGATAATGAGATGATGTTGTAATTTTTCTCACCACTGCTCTCCGAGTTATAGTTAATGGAGATCTAGTATTTCTATTATATATGAGTATATCTATTATATATGAGCTTATTGCTCAGTTCTTGGTTTAGGCTTAAGTTAAGCAAAGCCTGTCCACATCCCCTCTAAACGCTTTAGTTTTTCATGCAGGCTGGGTTTAAATCCAGTAAAATTAATAGATGTTTATCATTCACACAAGGTTATGTTGTATTTAGAGGCTTTAAGGACTGAAAAGGATTATTAGATTGAGGTCTTATATGTGTTTGTTCAGGAAAATTGAGCAGTGGGCACAAAGCAGCTCACTAACCATTAAGATACGAAAAACACACACTTCTTGGAAACTCTTCTATACAGATCTTTTGTGATCTCTGCACTTCCCTAGGGGTGGAGGGAGCAGGCGAAGGGAAAGGTGAAAGGGAAAGAAGGGAAAAAAAAGAGCAAAGCCACAAATGTTTAAACTTCCCTAATTGTTTAAACTCTACCATTTGTCACTTACCAGATATATAGCATTGAAAATAATTTTAAAAGGGCAAATTAATCAGAATAGCTTAATTAATATAAAAAGTCATAACACTGATGTGAATCTTTGAAAACATTCCCTAAGGCAGTAGGGTTAAAGCAACATCAGAAAGTTAAGTAATCAATAAAAAGAAATTAGTTTTAATTAAGTTGATGGTAATTAGATCCTGTACTTCAGAGTATGAGAGTAGCATTACAGATACCAGCAAAATGTTTTCTCTATGCACAGTGTGAGATAAATGGACATTTGTATGATGGAACAGTAGATTTTTGCATTGTTTTCTCTTAAAGTTTCAGGTGTTGGCTACTGCCATATATACACATTGCAGGTTTGATTTGTTACTGTAGCAGAGGTGAATAAACCTTAACAGTGATTTTATTTGTAAAATTGCTGTTGGAAATTTATTCTTTCACTCCCCAATCTTTCAATTGCTTTTATGGATGCATAGTACCTAAAATTCATACAAAGAACCTGTAATACTTTGAATACTGAAGAAGCTTTTAGACACGCTATGCAACACTCTTCCAATTGATACAAACTTACTGATTCCATGCTGAAGTAACAGAGGATAAGCCATCATCCTACTCTCAGGAAGTGCTTGTAATACACAAACATGTATATACTGTATATAATATATTGTAATGGGGTCTTCCTTAGCTATTGCCTTTTATCTACTGCAAAACAGTCTTTACAGAATGAAAACCTACAAGATGGTTTTCAGTTTCCTACTCAATTTATTTAAAACCAGTGGGTTCTTCACATTACTCTGATCTCTTGCGTATTTGGTTTGTAACCACTAAAAATAAAGTGAGAGGGAAGTTGATAATGTCCAGTTCTGCTTGAAGATCTGAGCTAGAATTAGAAGATTTTCTCTACTGTTTATCTACTTATTAACCACTCTACTCATATGTAATTCTCTTTAAATTATTATGTGCTGGATTTACATATGATTTGTTTTTTAATGAATTCTAGATATATTCCTGGGTTTAGATTGCAAAGAGCAATCTCGTGTTTGGCTTGTAACAGCCTGCATTTCAGGATGTTCTCATGAATCAAATTAGTCACAATGCTGCATTTCTTGAGCTCTGCAAGGAACATGGAGAAAAGGGCGTTTTTGAGCCCTGTCTGGCTCTTGGTTTTGATTTCTCTCAGGTAGCAGTGAATTTGGGGTACTTTGGATTTGGATTTGGGGACTAAGGAGGTTTGCAGTTGCAGTGGATTTTCATAAGGTCTGTGTTACAGGTCAGACCTTGGTCCTCACCTTTCAGAGGCTGGGCTGCCATTTTGGTCTGGAAACTTGCTAGCTTCACCACCTTCCATGGTGTCCTTGTTGGGAAAGAGATTTTGAGTGTTTCACCGCTGAGTGTGTCTTGTGCTTCTCTTTGGTTTCTGAGGGAGTTTCATTTTTGCTCTTGTATAATGCTTACACTTTGCTCTGAGTGTAATGTCCCACAAACCAGTTCCTGTTCATGAGGGTTTAGACAAAAGAGCCTATGGTGTAGAGCTGCCTTTTATGCTTGGCTTTCTGATGGCAGATTTTACAGATTTCTGTTTCCTTTTTGCTGTTGGAAGTGCTTGGGCATGTGTGCCCAGCTGTTGCTGCTCTTGTACCTTTGAAAAGAAGGCTTATGGCACGCTGTCACACGCTGATTTCCTATCAGTACTGATCAGTTCCATACTGATTTGCCTCATTTTGACACTCGAGAGTTTTGGCATGCAGACCCATGTAAGGACCTCTTCCTGGGAAAGTGCTGAACTACACCTGCATCTGCTAGCAGTGGTACATGGTCACACTACTGTGTGCATTATTCTTGCTCTGGACAAAGCTAACTCCAGTATGGACATCAAGTCATGGCATAGTATCTACATGCTTCTGTCTGGTCCAGTTTCTGTTCCATTGACTTGAGGTGACACTTTTTTTGGAAGTCTTCACTGTATACAGATTTATCTGTATCTATCAAGATGTTCTTGGAACATTTCTCAGAAGAAGCGATCATACCTGCAAACTGGCCTCACGTAGGTAACACTGAGAATGTGTGAATATCCAGGACATTGAGGTGGTGTTAGTGTCTGTTGGACTCTGATAGCCAAGTGTAAGAGCACCTTGCCCGTCAGTGTACCAGGTGTTCCCTGGGGCAGTACCAAGAGAGGAGAAAGAACTTGAAGATGCGCTATAATGGTGTCTGGGATGATAGTAGACCTCCCAGACATGGAAGAAAATCCTGCCTCACTTTTGGCACTTTGGAATCAGCACCAAGAAGGGTACCCATAAAATTTCTGTTGGGAGAAGAGAAGGATACTCCATTCAGACTCAGGATCTGAATACAGAACCAGGACATGTCTGAGACTGTGCTGGGCATCCAGATCTCTTTGTAGAGACAGAAACTCCAGAGACAGCAGCCAAGTGGGTTTGGGAGGAGAGAAGCTCAGGAAATAAGGGAATCAACTCAAGGTATGTCACTGCCATGGTTTGTTTTGTTTTTCTTAACTTTGGGCTTTGTCTGCATGCTTGGTGGCTGGGTTCATATATGTGCCACTATTTAATTCATAAAGTGGGTAGGTGAAGTTTTTTAAAGAGAAGGAAGGCACCCATTTGTAGGATTTGTTCTTATAATAGAATTGGCAGCTACTCCACCCCCTTTTTTTTTTTTCCAGTGGATGCTGCCACACCCCGAGAAGTGGGGAGGTTATGGTTTAGCTCATGTGTTGCTTCTGAATTGTAGGATATTAGACCTGTACAGCTCCAAATAACATTTCAGGTTGATGTTTCTACCACAACTGTAATTCTTATTAGAAACCAACCTACAAGAGACTAAATTTCAGAGCAGGATGGTTAACGCTGTAATTTAGCCCTGATTTACCCAAATCTATAGAACTAGTTTATCAAGATTTCTTTGTTTGTTTCTTTTTTTTTGGACACAGGTGTCCAAGTGCCTAGGTTGGCACTGAAGGTAGAATCCTGATCTCCCATGATGCTGGTGTGAATTTGCTTTCCTGTCTTCAGCTCACACTGCTTACCTTTCTTTGAGAGAAGAACAAGAGCAAACTCACCAGTCTTGCTCCCTCCACACTCATTCTGTTAGGACTTCTTTCCTTGACTGCAGCCAGATGCAGGTTATCTTGAAGCATTTTGCTGTCCATAGAAAGTAATCCCGTATGAGTCTGTCTGTGGTGTCTCTCCTTTGACTCATCTGAGCAACTGCTCCTACACATGCTCTAATATAAGCCTGATATATTTGCCTGCCCTGCTTTCCTTTCCTCACCCCAAAGAAGCAAAGGTGACAGAGGAGATCATTATGATGATTCTGTCCTAATCACTTAGAATTTAAGTGCAGGGTGTCTTCCTGAAAGGCTCTGAAAATCCACTGTGAACTGAGAGATATTTTTTGTACTGAATTCCTCATTATAGAGAGTTTGCTGCACTTGCTCATTGTCTCTGTTAACCATCTTCCTATGTTTCATTTCAGATGCCACAAATGTTCCAAGGCCACAGTTGGAGAATTCTGGTTCCCTAGCTGAAGCATTTGATCAGATGTCTGGCAACATAAGTGATGATTCTTGACAAATTTTCCTGACAACAAATGGAAAAGAAGGAAAACATGTTGCTTTTTGACTTCTAGAGAGACATGGGAAGGGACACTGGAGTTTACAAAATGCATTCAGGAGAATGGAAGTTCGAAGAGGATAAGCTAAACTGATTTTCTGATTGCCAAGACAAGTCTAGGGAAGAGGACAGAGAAACTATGGCAGGGAGACTGCATAAAGGGGAAAAGAAGCTGGGAGAGCAAGAGTTCCAGCAGAAGCTGTTCAGGGAGTACATGCATTGCCCGAAGGCTGGCTGCACGGTATGTCCCTCTAAAGGTCCCTATGCATGGGCAGCATGTACCAGCTGCTCAACACAGTGCTTTGGTAAGACGCAAGACAATGTTTATGAGACTCTCTTCTGGGTCATGCCCCTGGTCCTCAGCCCTTACCTGTGATGGGAAGAAGGGGACAGGAATCCACACAATCCCTGCTTTCTTTTTGTACTGCTTTTTAGTAGCTAGCTCCCAGTTGCTGGAGCGTTCTGCTTGTCTCTCCTCTGGGGCTGTTTGCACAGCATGCTTTTTACAGCGCTCCTGCACCTTTTCTGTTTTAATAAATGTATTTTACAGAATTTCTTAGTCTGAGAAATAACTAAAGAACTTTAAAGCAACTTCAGAACTACTGTGCTGAAGCATAGTTGCCCCTCTGCCTCAGTGTAGGACAGTACCCCTCACTTAAAGTATGTCCTGGCATGAGCATTACCTTTGTTTAAACCTACCACTGCTACATAGTGGAATCTTCTTCCCAAATATGGGTTGAAAGTGTTCTCTTTCTTCTGTTCTGTAGAGATGCAGTTGCTTTTTCCAAGTCTCAGATAGTCAAGCTGAAGACAGCAGCCTAGTTCTAAGCCTTGCTTTGTCTGATTCATTAAGTAGCTTGTCCCTTAAGTAGCCTGGGGAACTATTTCAGATGGATTGGTCATTGTTATTGTATTAATGAAAATATAATCACTAGAGATTAGAGTCCCAGTTAAGCTTTTCCAGTGGTGTTACCTGATTTTTCCTTATAGTGGCAGTGAATATCTGTGTGAGTATCTTCTTTTGGGCCATGTGAAAAGAACAGCTTTTGATTTGAATAGTTTGTAACATGAAATTATATCCAGGTGACAATGAATCATGTCTTGATTTTGAAGTGCGTCCTAGAAAATGTTGGCCTTTTCAGGAAAAGACAGGATTTGGAACAGCTCACAACTCTTCAGAGCTCTAGGAAGCCTCCTACAAAATGTTGAGAAGCAGTTATCTACAAATGGTGTTCCAGGAGCTGTTGGGTAGGTCCCCAGAAGGCTGTGTGCTCAGGATGTGTGGGCAAGCGGGAGTACCCAGGCTCAAACAGGATGTCAGGCAGAAAGACATTACACTGCTTATGCTGGTGCAATGTAAATTCTCTGAGGGGTAATGTGAGAAGATTTTTTTGCCTGGGAAGTCTAGACATGAAGCCCCTGCTGTATGCTTTGGCCCCTGTGCAGAGTGTGTTTGAAAATTTAACCTCATGGAAAATGTTGATTACAGTTTTAAGATTTTGTATTGATGTTGCTCTCTTTATTTTAATTTGTTTTTAAGCTGCTTTCTACAAACTGTTTACTTACCTATATGTGCTTTGTTGTGCCAAAGAACAGATTCCCCATAAAACACTTTTCAGCTGATAGATGTTATTGATTTAATACTACACAAACCATTAAAAAAATCCCAATTCTTCTCTCTGTAAAAAAGCTTTCACTGAGTTGATGCATATGCCATCATCATTCCCATTCACATGCAAGTCAAAACAGACATTGAATGCATCACGTGTTTTTTGCCCTTGGTTCTGTGCTTGGGAAAGCACCAAAAACGTTTGCTTTGCTGTCCATTGTGATCTGCAGCGACTGTAGCTGTGGCTGCATTATTGCAATCCCATAGAAAGTAGTGCTGGCTTGCAGGTGTAGAGACACACATATGAACACACAAATCTCTGTGTCTCTGCCCCACAAAGGTCCAAGCACTTCAGAGTTGGTTGGTACACAGGTAAATGTTCAGTGTTAATGTGTACTGTAGTCCTACAGAAAGACCCCGAGCCCTACTGAGAGCTAAAGAACAAATACACAGCAAGACATTCTTTTTATTCCAAATACAGATGTAAATATCACAAGGAAGGAGGATGGCATGGGACAAGAATAGATGCTTATTTGAGGAGGTATTAGCATTTGTTTGAAAATAAACCCCAGGTCTCCAAACTTCCATCCTGCTGATTCTGACACTGCTCTTCATCTCCAGATGATAATTGTGTACACTTGGCACCATACCGACATGTTTAGTGTATGGTCTGGTTGGAAGTAAATTAATTTGCTTTGGAAATGGCACTTTCTACTTTGTAGTTGTTTTCATAGGACATCTTTATTGTGTTTTAATCTTATGTTTGCATGCTTATAACTGAGTACTTTGTTTATGTTTAATATAAGAATTAGTGGCATCCAGGAAACAATAATGGGTTTACTCTTTGTGATTTGTGGTGCTTACTGTTTTAGTTTAACTGCTCTGTATGTCTGTGAAACAGGTTGCCACTGAGAAATTTTAATTTAACAGACGTGGGACTTAAAGGCTCTTATTTTATTAACAAAATGAGGGTGAGAGAGAGGACAAAGACTGAATTTTATGGTGGTGTTAAGTGTATCAGTGATAAACCATAAACCTGTTCCATCTTTGTCAATTTGGGATCCATAACCATGATGTGGAGTTGTTATTTATTTTGTGCGAGAGACTTTGCTCAGTCTATCATAGCTTGTATTTTCACATGGCAGAATGGAAGAATTCCATAGCTTTACATTTCTGATCTGAAATGTGTGAAATTTCAAAGGCTATGTTTCATGATATGAGTTTCAGAATGTAGACTTGACGTTTATGGAACAAGTAGAAATCTGGGAAGATATTGCTTAATGCAACCAAGTGTTACATGTCTTTGTTGTTAATAACTTAATTTTTAACATTCTCAGCATGTCACACATTTAAGCTCAAATGAAAGTGGTTTTCTGCATTAATGGTTTATCTGTGTGCTGTGTTTTTTCATTCTGAGTTGAAAAGATGTGGGAAAGAAAAATAACAAAAAAAAAAATTGATGAGCAGCGGTAAAATCAGAGCACAGAGGTTGACATTTTGCTTCTGGTGCTCTTTTGGGGAGGTATTTTGCCCCCATCTCCAGTTATCTTTTGGTTTATATTGTTTCCTTTTATTCTTACTTGAAAGATGGCTTTATGAGTTTGTAATGAAGACAGTCAACCATTTTGTTACATGGGTGAAGAAGCCTTTCCTGTGTTAAGATCAACTAAACATGACATTATTGTTATTAAGAGCATATAATGGCATTCATGAAACCTCCAAAATACTGCCATACTCCAGTAGGGATAGAAACTCCCTGAAAAAAAAAGGAACCTTGCTCTTGTCACCTCTTTATTAAAAAAAAAAAAAAACAACTCTTGGAATTAGAAGTTCACTGTTAATTTCATGGTGTTTTTCTTTTGCCATCTATCTTCAGAGTTTATGTTTTCTTAATTATCATCTTTTTATTTTATTTTGAGTTCTTTGGATGAAAATGGATTGATAGTTTACTTAAAGATTTTGGCAATAAAAATAACTTCATTAAACCAAATAATTATGCCAAGCACTGTATAATGACCATGGCAGTGTTATTCAACAGATGGTCACAGGTTCATTTTTATGAATGGGAATACTGGGAATTCTCCATATTCATTATGTGCAAGAGATTCACAGATGTCCTTTGCAAATCTGCTTGTGAAAGGCTGGATGTAAGTATTATATTTTGGTGGTAATTTTAAGAGACCCTTTAATGTTTTAACTTGTATATTACATGAACTTTCATTTCCTTTCCTTCTTTTGATTTATTTGATGTACAAACAGGATGGTAGTAATGTCTTGCAGAATACTTCAACAGTGATCAGTTCTAGGTATTTAAAACTTGGAGCTTTTTTAACTCAGGCATTTAGCATGAATTGATTGAATGCATTTAAAATGTAAACATAGCCTCATTAAAGAAAAATATTCTTTATGTAAGCTATCATATGCACTACATGTGTTTTTCTCTAATTTTCCATAGTGAAAATGACACCTTACCATTTGGTAAAATCATCATCTGTTTCTTGCAGTTCTGCAGGAAGTCCAGCTAGGAGGTTATATATCTCTAAATATGGATGAGATGCAAAAGGCTATGTCGGTAAAAGATGACAATGTAGTTAGTATGTGTTAGTTACTGTTTCCATATCTGCAGTGATATCTGGAACCATTTTTCCGTGGAATAAGTTACAACATTTCTCATTTTCTTCAGTGCTAGTTATAAATTTGATTTATTTGGTTGTGGTGACTAGGAAAGCACTAAATTAGCTTGGTGCACTAAAAGCTCAGTATAGCAGGCATTTGGTGCATGTTTCACTTGGAGTAATCTCATTGACTTCCCAGCTAAGTAGAATTAATCTTGGGTTACAAGATTCTTGTCTTATCCTACAGTAGTCTTGTATTCTAAAATTAATATCCCTCAGGCTAGGTGTAGAGAAGTTATATATTTGTCCTCAGCAGAGACTACAGAGATTGTCCTTCATTTATACTTAACTCCTTCTAGTATTTGGCTTCCCTTGGATCTGGGTGTCAATCAGCAGTTTCTCCCACCGATGGGTTGCTCCTAGTGTTGTCTTGCAAAGATTTGTCTATCCAAAATTTCAGACCCTGCAGCTTCAAAATCGAAGGAGAATTTAACACAAAATTGTTGTGATTAGCCAGGCATATCACAAGAATGTCTGTGCAGAATCTCAGCCATCTCTTTGCTCTGGAAATCATAGGTTAGATTATTTACTTGATATCTTTGTACCCTCCTCCCCTGCCTCATGTCTTTCATTTGACAAATGAAAAGACAGAGAGGCATGAGGAAGGTTATGTGCCTATTCTTTGTACACAGGGTGATTCATTGGTAATTCATTCACTTTGTGTTAAAAGTTTTACTTAGATTTTAATATCCACATGACGGGGGTTGGGTTTGGGGTGGGGGATTTGGCGGGGGGGGAGGTTTCTACAGCCTTTCCTTCAGGTGTGTGTGTGGCTTTACTGTCAGCTTGATTCTCAGACTTAACTTGGGCCCTGTTTGGTGATCGGTTCCTTGTGCTGTGAAGCTGGAGGAGCTGGGGAAGGGACTGGCAGTGAATCAATGGGTGTTAGAGGAAAAAGAAACCCTGAAAAACAAATGTGCATCAAAGGGAAATGGTGTCTCTAAGGTTTGTGCTTGACCCTCACATATAGAGGTGCTTAGCCTGTAGCTCAAGAAGTGTGCTATGCCTCGAAGTAAATAGTTCTGGTGGCTTTGCGTGCTCCCAGCTGTATTTCCTCATCTAACTGTCCAGGGGGTGCCTTGCATTAGTGTTTCATGAGCATGAGTTGGCCTGTGCTTCTTGGAAATGCCAAATCGGTTGCATAAATGTGTCCTTAAGGGCCACAAGGGGCCTTCCAGTAACAGAAAAGAAGGTAAGTGGTGCACCTGACAAAGATTGGGTACTGCCCTCGCTCCAGCAGCACGTGTGTCACCTGAGGTGTATGAACATTGCGTGCCTGTCACTGGTGGTGGATACACTGCTGGTTCCTTTCTCTCCTTCATGGGAGCTCAGTCTAAGGATTGAAAATCAACTAGAAGGCTTGACAAAGAATCTCCCTTTGCCACAGTGGCTGTATAAATCATTAAAATGGTATTTCCATATGGATGCTGGCAGCAAGGCTATGTACCCTTGGTAGAGGTGGAAATTGTCTTGGAAAGTCAGGAGGAGGCAGGAGGAGAGCATGGAGCATTGTTTGGGCTCTAACTGTTTGTCTAGGGAGGATGGCTTGAGGATGGCATCCGGCAAATCAGGCTGTGGGGCACCATGATACAAAGTTTGGGTTGTGTTATATTGGTGTGTTGTTAGTGCAGACATTGCCTGTCTTTTCTGTTAATTTTTAGTGAACTGTTTCCCACTGTCTCCATGGTATTACTGTTAATTAAGGATCCCCTAGTTTGACACTTAGGTTTGTAGGGTCATTTTTGGAATTTTGAGGAATTTTTGAGAAATGTTAGCACTTTAGAATTTTCTGTCCACAGGTCTGGCTGTGCTTGCTCATTAGCAGTATGAATTTTCTGTCTCAAAAATGTTTGAAGTATAGATTGTTCTTCATGGCTTTCTTCTGCTTCTTTGGTTCAGTGCAGATCTGACCAGCTTCCTTTCTTTGTTTGGTTTCAAGTGTTCTAATTTGCTTTTTATTGCACAGTGCTTACGTGTCTTTTAAGAAGTACAATAAAATGGGTTAATCCATGAAATAGCTTCTATGTGGCCTGGTGTATTTTACACTGTGTAGAGTGTTATTTAGAGGAATAGACCAATATCGATTTCTTTCTTCTCAGGGTTTTTTTTTTCTTCTGTTATTTAGCTATGTGAACAATTTGGAAAGGTATTACAATCCTTTAAAGTTACAGACTTAAACCTTATAGGGCATCAGTCATTCATGCTCTTAAACCTATAGGGATAATTCATATCAAATATGTTCCTTGTTCATATGATATTACTTTAGTAAATCCCCAAAGTTCCTAACACAAATCACAATTGTAAAAATAGAGTGCACAGTAAGAATGGAGAAAAATAGGCAGGAGGCTAGGAGAGATCTATATTAAGCCCATCCCATTCTGATTAATTCCAGAATTTTAATGCTTGCAGATGCATTAATTGGCAGGTGTTCATATTTGTATGTTTTAAGACCTTTTGAATGAGGTATCATTTTCCATATAAAACAGTCTGATGGGTGTTTGCTATTTCTAGTCTGTAGATATTTTATATTACACTATCAGCCCTGTATTTGATCCATTTATGAAACACAAAGCACTACCATTTTGTAGAGATTTATTCGTGTATCATTTTTCCCCAGATTTGCCAGAACACCATCATGTTCGTGTTCTGAAGGTTAATGCCCAAAGTCAAACAGACAGAAGCCAAATGCTGCAAGGTTTCCAAGATTAGGACTGATTCCCTTCACGAAAATAAATGATTCCTGCCATGTTCAGTGATTTTGTGCAGCACTACTCACGGCTGAGTGAGTGCATCAATACTGTAGTCCTTACATGCTGTACATACTGATGACACTCTGTGTTAACTTGATTGACTGAGCAGTATACTGGAGAGGATGCACCTGCGAGAGATTTGCAGACATATATATTTTTATTCTGGTTTTGAAACATTTTGGTTTTACTTTTTTTTTTTTTTTTTTTGGAAGTCTTAGTTTCACATTTCAGGGGTTATCACGTTGTGCTGTTAAGGTAGAGGAAACAGTTACGTGCTTCTTTGTTGTCAAAACTGGATTGGAAAATGATCTAAGGTGCATCTTCTTTCTCTATTAAAAAAAGGGAAAAAAGCCTGAATTTATATTATAAAAGAAAATGACATAAAGAGGACGAGTGTGAAGTCTGGCAAGTCAGTAGCTGTGTAAATTATGCTTATTTTAAGGGTTTCAGTTTAATGGTAGAGAAATGTCATGTGTAATTCACTTACAAGCATTATTTTTTGCTACAGCTTTATGTTTTGTTATCGTTTTTGTAGGCTTTAAGACAACAGCAGAAAAGAAGAAATGGAGTCTCAATGATGGTAAACAAGACTGTTCCTCGTGTTGTTTTGACACCATTAAAGGTGTCCGATGAGCAGTCGGATTCACCTTCAGGTAAATAGCTAAAGGACCGTCTGCAAGATCAGCTCTAGTCACAGAGCCTTCTTCTGAATCAGCTGTGTAGCATACAGAATTTGGAATTGCTGAAATAATATTTCCACTGGGTGGCTTTGTTTAACATCTTTATTTCCTTATCAAGTCTCGTGTCTCAAGGATGGAGATTTTTCGTTAATAAAGAATTGAAGGCACACAGTAGAATGACAATTGGTAATAGCAGCAGCTTTAAAGGAATGCAAAGTAACATTTTGTTTGGCTCTGGAGCTCTAATGGAGGACCACATGCTGGTATTCAATGCCATAAAAAGAGGAGGGGGGGGAAGGCAAGCTTCTCTGTGAATGTGAATTTGTGTCTCAGTTCGGCGTTGCAATACTCAAATCCTTTTGTTAGCTTTTCTTCTTCTTATACCGTGCTTATCACTGCAGCGTAACCTTGACCTTTAGCTCTGGTGGTTAAGTTGCTTCATTTTAAGAGATTTCTGTGTCTATGTCTAACACAAATTGACAATTGTATTTCCAAATACATATTTTCTTTAAATGTTTCTTCACAAAGAAATGATCTTTTTTCAGCTGTAGATTGCTTTACTGCCCCATAACTTGAGGTTAAAATATTTTTTAAAATACCTCTTGGGCATTATAGAACTATCTTTTTTTTATTAGATCAGTGAACATTTTTATTGACTATGGGTTCAGTAAACTTTAGTTTTCAGCACTTAATTGATTTATTGAGCTTTTACTTCCAATTCTTCTGATGAGTAGGAATTGTGTTGTGACCAGAAAAGTATATTGCCTTTCAGCAAGAAGATGTTAATTTTTTTTAAATCCTATTTTTGTTTTGTTTACGGTGTAGGGGGTGCTGAGGGGATTGTTAGTAAAAGTGCAAAAGCATCACATTTGAGGGATTTTATTTTTTTCAAAGGATCTGAATCTAAAAATGGTGAAGCAGATGGTTCTGATAAAGAGATGAAACATGGGCAAAAGTCTCCAACTGGAAAGCAGACAAGCCAGCACTTAAAGAGGTTAAAAAAATCTGGTTTAGGTGAGTAGGAGTAAAATAAATATCTTACTTATATTTTTATAATCTCTGTGTTCTCTTGAAAAGTTTTATTTTTCTGTTGACTTGTCCCATTTTCAAACTCAGCAGTTGACCCTCTCTCAAGAAGAGATCTTTCTGTCTACCTGGAAAATCCATGGTCAATTTTTTTTTCCTCCTCAGAATGATTGTCTGTAGTCGCTTTTTAAAGTTTGACAGAGCTAAGCAACTGCAGGCAGAGAGGTGATTTAGCAATTAGAATCTGATTGTTACATAATGAGTTTTTGGGGGATGGAGGCAGGGTGTAACAGAAATTCTTTCTTTGTGGTGAATTTGCTTGCCATCTAATGTGCATTTATTCCCAGAGTTAGTAGCATATTTGCTTACATCCTTGCCCTGTCAGGAGATAACCTTCTCTTTTCTTCATTTGCATTATTGCATGTCATACAGAGATTTGGCATAAAATTTTTGGTTGGTTCTCCTTCTTTGGCTGATTTATTTCTTCATTGGATCTGTAATTATTTTGAAGCTACATCTCTTGAGGTGGTAGATACAGTTCTGGTTTTATTTTCTGTGGGTTTTTTAGCAAGGTTCATGGATCATGTTCTGTAATTAACAAAGAATTTTCTCTGAAGAGATGCTAAGAGTAAATTCTCAATCTCCATGTGATAGGCAGATTTTCCTGCCCTGCATGAAATTTAATTGGAAAAGTTCCCTAGGGAGCACAAAATATAGTGTTCACTAAGACTCTTGTCTCTGCTTAAGTAAAGTCAAATAATGACATAACTGTTTCTTTATCTTTACCGAGTACTTTTTGCATTCAGCCGAGTGCTGAATCATTTAGAGAAGTATTTTGCAATGTGGCCATGTTGGAAAAGATAACAAACAAGCTTTTTGTCATGGCTAAATCCTAAAAGTTATTTTCTGTCTGTCTTTGTGGGGATAAGATTGTTCTTCTTTATTAGTCATCCATCCTAGTCCTATTTTTATACATAATGATCCTGTAAATTAGCTCCAAGGCACTTTGCTTCCTAAATGCCATGGGTGATTTGTTCAGTATGGTATTGCCAGTTCCTGGAAATGTAACCTACAAGCCTTATTGTATCACAGCCTCCCATGAAAGTGTACTTTGGTTTCATACATGATCTTTCTGCAGATTATCAGTCAGTCCCATATGGACAGATACTTCTCTATGTTGATCCAACAGCATTATTCAAAATAGACAATACTCCTTCAGTATAACAGCTTTTGCTGTGCAAAGTTATGTTCAATGTTAGGTGATTTCCTATAATTTTTCTCTACATTTAAGACTGAGATACATCATTTCAAGTATACATTCCTCCCCATCTTCAGATACTACATCAGCTGTTGGCTAATGATGTCAAATGAATTCATTAGGGGTTTTTTTGGTGGATTTTGGAAAATAAATTCTCTGGCCTTTTGGGACACCACACATGGAATGTAGGGAACTTTGTATAAGGTTTAAGGGTTTCTGTTCTTGTACTTGCTGAAATGTTTCTCTCATGACACAACATTTCTTGGGATGCTAGAAGTGCAGTTGTAGAGCAGCTTTGAGAATGGGTCCAGAGTCCTGTATAGTGCACAATTCAGCTTCAGATACTGTTTCATTGTCTGAAACTCTGCTGATCTGCCCAACATTCAGTACATGTTGTGTTTGATAGACTTTCTGAGCTCTGATTAAATATGACTTTTCTTCCCTTTTAGTTAACAGATTCTTCCAACTGTGTGATTTCTGTCCTTTTTCTGTTTTCATTTTTATACCTTGATGTAGAACCATGGTGCTCCCATCTCCTTACAGTTAATTGTCTATGTTGGAGACTGTTCTCGTATTTTCCAAGGCTGCAAGCCTGAATTTCTCTCTTGTCTTACAGCTCCTATTTCTGATCTGGACAGTGATACCTCTGAACTATATAAGGATTCAAAATGTCTTTCTCTGTGGAAAACAACGTAGAAAACATTGGCACATGTTTTGTCATAAACTCCTCTCAGAGCTCTGATTAGTGATGCAGTAGTGTCATGCTTCCATGCTGCTCCCAAATACTTCACTAAATCTTATTACAAACTTGGGACCTGCTGTACAGATCTTAAATTAGCCATAGGAAGGGTGCAGGAGAGAAAATTTGTTGTTCTTCTGAACAGATTTTGAGGATTATTTTTTTTAAATAGGAGTGTGGTGGGGATCCACAGTTTGCTACTGGCCTAGAATTAATACACACATTTCTTCCAGAAGTTGATAAAACCTCCATAGTATTCTGTAAGTGATAGCAGGTCAAATAAATCAGAAAATTTAGGTTTCTCTTTTTTTCTTGGGCTTTTCACGCTCTGAGAATATCTGCCACTGAAGGATGTTACTGATTTTGCAGTCATGTATCTTATTTGAGTTTGGATTATCTCTGTGTATATGCCTTCCCATAGGATATGAAGTGCTAGCTGGGGAAAATGTTACTCCATTTTGGAGTCACTTAGAAGAGGGGGATATGTATTTTGTATTGATTAAAGAAGAGAATATACATACAAGCATTAAAATTCAATACATCATACAACTTGTGTTATGCTCAGGGACTGTGTTCTTTCTACATTTATATTTAGTGGGTGGAACAGATGGTGCAGATAGTTTATTGTGATGCATTCATGAAAATGGGCACTTTTTCCATGCAATTGTCCTGTATAACAGGGCATTCATTTGTTGGTAATGGAGTCTTTGCTGTACTGAAATAAAGTATGTTGGAAATATGTGTTGGAAAAGGTTATCCTGTGCTGAGTGCAAAGTAGTCCTCGTCTCATTCAGGTACTATTGTCTGCTGAAAAATAAAATAAAATTACAAGAATGTTTGCAGGAGGCTGTGACTGAAGTGGAACTTTTAGAATTTACCAATCTGCATTTTCTTGCATATGTATATTTTGTGGTTACAGATTTTCAGGGAAGAGACCACCATAGGTCCTCTAAGAAATCTCAAGCATAATTGCATTCCTGCTATTAATGTTACTGTTAAGTAGCTTGTAGCATTTGAGACATTCCTAATAATCAGTATGCCCAAATTTTCTCATTTTTAAAGCATAATTTATTCTTAGCATGTCAGTTGTGATTGTTGCTGAGAGGTCCTATGTAAATGCCAAATGCCATCATTGCTCATAGCAGCAGAATAATCTTTAAATCACTTTTTTAGAGATTCTGATGGAGTGTGTGTTTTACATAGATCAGATACCTCTTATACCATCTTTGAAATATTTGAAAGTACCACAGACTGAAACCTGAAAAAGTTTCCTGGGGGGGGAGGGGGGCATTTAGAAGCTTTTGAGTTTTTCCAGCCACCTGGACTTGGATATATTAAAACTTAGAGGAAAAAAGGATTGTAGCAGTATATATACCTTGAAGCAGGTAGCTCTTTAAGAAGCTTTTAAAAAGTATCTTCTAAATATTATCCTTGAAATACTAACAAAATCAGACCACACAGGATCTCCAGTGGTCATCTAATTTGCCCATCAGTCATAGGTCAAAATCAGATATGCATCTGTCATTACTGACAGGTATTTGTCTGACATATTCTTACAAGGTTTCCACTGATGGAGACTGTAATACCTCCAGTGTCTCCTTGTTCTTGGTGGGTGAAAGCTTTCTTTTCCCAGTATCTTAACAGATATACTTCTTACTGTGCAAGAATTTAAGCTGATAGTCCTTCTGTCCACTGGGTAAAGTAAGAAGACATTGTTCTGTAGCACTGTGCATGAGCCATATGTGTATTTCCCTTTCCCTCTGCTGGGTCTTTATCTTACTCCTGGGTTTGTACTGTCCCTCACATACTCTGTTTTTTAATCTCATAGCTCCTGCTGCTGCCTTCTGTGTTGATCATTTTAGATCATCAGTTCTTAGGAGAATTCTGAAAAATGCATGCTTTCAGACATTAACATATTAAATATTCTCATCTCTTTGATCATTCTCTATTCACAGAGGTAGTTTTATCAGGTGCAATGGGACAAGTTGTGCAGGCCATAGGGCACTGCTGATGATAACAGAGAAGCTGACCATAATGATTGATTCACATCAGCCTCATCAAGCAGCCTTTTGCTTGAAAATAGGTGCTTATATAATTATTGGTGGTGACATGACAGGATTATTTTCTGCGGCTGCTCATTTGAGTTGGTCTTGAGCTGGAAGTAAGAATATGTCAGCTG
This sequence comes from Coloeus monedula, assembly GCF_965178545.1. Lineage (NCBI taxonomy): Eukaryota > Metazoa > Chordata > Aves > Passeriformes > Corvidae > Coloeus > Coloeus monedula. The sequence continues at coordinate 115,952,624 of NC_138781.1, forward strand.
TGATGTTGAGTGGAACATGGATCCTGTAAGAGGTCAGGAGACAAATGCAGGGAATATAAAAGCTGTGACACCTAGAATAACACCTAGAAAAGGCTGTGTTACCCTTCTCAGAGTACCATTTCTCTAGTGCTTACTGTATTATACAATAAAAGCTAAAAACTTAAATAGAAGACTTGTTCCTACTCTCTTCCTTTATTTATGTTTAAAGTTATTTCTGTTTATTTACTCCAGGACATTTGAAATGGACCAAAGCTGAGGATATTGACATAGAAACACCGGGATCTATTCTAGTGAACACTAACCTGAGGGCTTTAATAAATAAACACACCTTTGCTTCTTTACCTCAGCATTTTCAACAATACCTCCTGCTTTTGCTTCCAGAAGTAGACAGGCAGGTAAGTAGCATCGTACAATATTTCTTTTTTTAATAAGACTTTTTTACAGTGTGTTTGTGTAGGCTGATTTGACTGACTAAGAATTGTTCCAGGACAGAGTAAGGAGAAAATTTCAGTTCTTTCTTAGGTAAAACTGTTAGATGTAGAATGACTGTGAAGTTTTATCTATTAAAACCAGCTCCTGCTTCTTTGCTTCCTGAAAACTGTGCAGCTCCCTGATTTGTCTAAATGGAAACTGGGCAGCAAATCTTTCAAACTTGCCAAATCACTTAATTAGCTTTTCTACCTATGGTGTTGAAGATAAACTTCTCATTCTCAAGCCTTGCTTTATTTTGGGTCTCTTTTCACCTGTGGTCATCCTTGGTGCTCTACCAGCAATGTCCAGGTCAATATTAGTTCTGTTAGTTTGTTCTCCTGCCCTTCACCTTTCACACAAGCTTATGGATGCTTTCTCAGCTCCAGTGCACTGAGTCCACTCATTCACACTTTTGTAAGGAATATCTTCTCCGGAGCTTAAGGCTTTGTGCTCAGATCTGTTGAGGAAAATGATTTGGAGAGTAACAGGCTGGAAATAAAATTGGCAGTTTCATGATCTTTCCTACAATGTCTGTTCCTTCCTGCATTTGGTGGTAAGATTGCAGGGTTTCTTAGAGTGAGAAAAAAGGCTTTCCAGCATGTCTAGTAGTTAAAACAGAAGAGAGAGTGCAAACCAATTTCATTTGCTCACTTGCCTCACTTAGGGATTCAAACAGTCTTACCATTTTCAATGATGAATACTCATTCACTTAATTCAGACTCATTAACCTACCCAAATAGGGCATTATATTTTTTGCAGATGGTCAGTATCCCTCTTTTAATGTAATAACTAGAGAATGCAGATAATTTAAATGACTAATTAAAACCTGCATCTTAAATCAATATTTCATTTCAGTATTGCAGGTTTCATTTCTTAAACTGTAAGTAGTTAGTCTACCACTAAAGCAGGGAGAAGAAATGCAATATGACACAAAAAGAGAAAGAACAATTGTACTGATGTACATTTACTCAGCCTGTTATCAAATTAGATACTGTATGTTGTGGATGATAATTATGCATTTAATAACAGAATGCTTGATAAGGAACATCAAAACAAGATCCATAGGACAAACAATATAAATGTACTTATTCTCAAGCTCCCACAATGCAGTCAAAGTCAATATTGACAAGTTTTAAGAAAACTTTTTTCCCTGCTGTCAAACAGATTTTGCTTAGTGCCCAGCACACATTTTCCTGATAGTTTGGATTTTTTGTTCTCTTTCCAGTTAGTTCATAGAAGAGATTAAAAAAAATGTACTAGGTAAAATCATGTTTTCTCTCCAAGCATCAAAGACCCAATGTTCATAAATTACATTTCAAGTATGGGGTCTTTATTTAGAGGTTTTTTACATTAAAATTTATTTTTAACAATGGAGTATCTACAGCTGACAAGCCACTTACCTTCTTATCAGTGTTCTGACAGCAGAGTTTTTTGGCAAGAAAATCAAGAGAATATTTGTTGAATTTAAACATGCCTCACTAGTTAAAAGCAATGCATTTTTTTAACTTTTATTTCAAAAGGCATTCAAATAATGCATATAATACGTTATTTCAGAGGCCCAACACTACATAATTGGACACTGTTACTTCACAAGCAAACGTTGTGATGAGACATTTGCAGGTGTCCTTCCATCTGTCATCTTCTCACGGCATTCTGTGGATTTGTGTAGCATACCAGGTTTTCACCTGCATTTGGAAGGCAAGAGTCACCAGTCATCTCTGGAAGTGTAATGGAAATGTTTGGCCTCTAAGTGTGATAGTTTGAAAATTGTTTTCTGGTGGAGAGTGGAATAGCCCTGAACCTTTACTTTGCAGAAGTCATAGCAGAGAAAGAAATGCATCTCTTTTCTTGATGTCTTGAGAATACATCCTTGGCTATGCCTAAAGTGTGGCATCCCAGATACAGACTGATGAAAGCAATTGAGCTGATGTTCTTTTCCTTCCCATGGCAAGTGGAAAATGCCAGTGTAGTGCTCAAGGATCAAGTAAAAGGAGAGAGAATTTCAGCCAGGGAGCTCTGGTGGGAGTCTCTGCTGTTGGTCACTCTGACTGAACAAGGCAAGGGTATTCAGTTTTCCTCTTATTTCTGCTTTCTAAATCAAATGGGGTATCAGGCAAGCAAAAATGGCGCAACACTATTCTTTGAGTTAGCTGCACATCTCTGGAGGTTCAGTTTTGTTGTTTTATATCGTCCTTTTCTTGATTCGTCTGAGAATTCTTATTTCTGTTCTTCTGGCTCAGAAGGGTTTCCTCCCTGTGTGCTGCTCTGCAGTTGGCTGCTGTTGTCTTCCAGAGAAAGCTGCATTTCTGTGTTGCCATGTGGATATAGTATGTGAAGTACAGTAATAAATGGCACTATAAAAATGTAATAGAGTTATGCTATTTGTGTATATATAGTGATCTGTGAAATAAATTACTAGTGAAGTGCAGTCTCATTTAGGCTTTATTACAGCTCCACATAGAAAAACCCCGTGATGAATGATTCTTTGTCGTTTCTGTCATAAACACCATTTTTCTGGGTGGTATAACTCCTCCTCCTTAAATCGTACTCAGCCAAAACTTGTCATGCATATGTCAGTTTGAATAAGCATTTTTAGAAACCATTAGTTAAGGGAGTTGAGGTTTTCTATTTTTTTGTGTGCAAGTGTTTATTGTAAATAAATTATTTCTGTCCCAACCTTGGTTAGTCTCGTGTGTTCAAGAAGAGTTCAGGGACAAGTTAGGAGCTTGTTGGGATGTGTTTTCTGATCTTTCTTTTGTTTTCAAGTTTTTTAGTTGCTATTGGGGAGCTATTGGAGCCCATGGAACAGAAAACCTTAGGAAAGATGTCCCAGAATGGAAGAAATTGAGAACAACTCTTCTGATGTTCATGCTGTCATTTTTCCTACTCCAGCTAGATTTTTGACAAAGTGGAAGAATAGGATCATTGCCCTTTTTTTTTCCTTGGTAAAAGATAAACCATATCATGAGTTATATTCACAATTTAAATTGATTTCAGCTTGTATATTAGTTTAAATTTTAATAGCAATGAGGCCTTGTGTAATTTTCTGTATTCAAAATGCCTATGAAAGAAATTGGAGCAAGTTGGCAGTTATGGTAGATGCATTTTATCAAGGATTTTATTTGTTTTGGTTTGGGTTCAGAGGGAATTAGTATGTAGACATTGTTCAAATGATAGAAACATAGAATGTCCTGAGTTGGATGGGACCCATGAGGATCATCTAGTGAAGCTTCTCACCCTGCACAGGACAGCCCCAAGAATCACACCATGTGCCCTGTCCAAATGCTTCTTGAACTCTGTCAGGCTGGTGCTGTAAGCGCTTCCCTGGGGAGCCGGCTCCAGTGCCCAAACAGCCTCTGGATGAAGAACCTTTTTTCTAATATCCAACCTAAACCTCCCCTGGCACGACTTCAGGCCATTCCCTCAGGTCCTTTCACTGGTCACCACAGAGAAGAGATCAGTGCCTGAGAAGCAGCCATGTCCCAGACTTGTCTGTTTAACAGACTACTCCGAAATCTTGCATCACTGGATACTGGGAACCTCATGACTGAAATTTGAACATGCAGATTTTCAGCTCTTTGTTAATCTGTATGAATTCAAAGGCTCAAAATCCTTGAAGCTCAGTGGATACAGAAGCCTGTTGAGTGATTCCCTGGGAGATCTATATGACTGAGCTGGAGATATAGAAAACATGCAGGTGTAGAAGCGATATGAAAAGAAAAGTGTCTGCACAAGAGATTTCAGTTATCACAAATTCCAGCAAAGTGTTTCTCTTTACAGCTCTAATTAGAACATTCTACAGCTAAACATCAATGGATTTTTCATCAAATACCTGCCTCTGACATTGATACATCAAGCTGATAATTACGTGTAACAGAAGCTTTCTTGACCACCTCTCAGTAAAACTCACCTTCAAAGCAGGAAGTTTCTCTCTGTAGGTAGATTGCTGTGTGGCATCAGTGAGTCTTTAAATTTTAATTAACCAATGTATATTGTGCAAGGATGAGTAACAGATCTGTACAACAGGTTGCTGAAAAGGAATGGCAGTTGGCAATATTGTGTCTACACCAGCTTTCCTTTTGGTGCTTCTGGAAAGTCAAATTTCTGCTCTTAACACTGGAGTATGGGCAAAAGCAAGGGAAACACACCCACCTACTTAGCTTCCAAGAAGAGAAGTGCAGCCTTACCTGAAGAGTAGCAGAAAGCTGAAGTGATTTTACTAATCCTGAGAGAGTTAAATAAAATGATCTTTCCTGAATGCTCTGGGAAAAAAAAAAGTATCTTTTTTTCCAGACTCTATGACTGCTTAACACCTTTCTGATCTTTGAGAATTTAATTTTGTTTATCACTTTCTCTTCTGGTAATATTGGACTCTTTTTAGCCTCTTGTGATTTGCACCTGCCCTGCCCTTTCACACAGGATGTGAATTTCTTCCTAGAAAAACACTGCAAAGCCTCCTCAGATGTGTGTGTTAGGTAGCAGTGCCATTTTATCAGACCAAATCTATTCAGGAAGAGCATTTAAAACAGTAGAGAAAAATCCCAGTAATAGCTATATCTTGTCTCATCTTTACTTGTTTAATGAATGAAATTTAGCAATTTTCTTTTATGTACAGTTTATAGATACTAAAGTTAGTTACTTAAAAACTTCAGTATTCTTAAGGAATTACCTAAGTCAGGTAGTATTGCAGAAGGGCCTGTGAATATTTCACATTTGTAGCAGGTCAGTCTACTAAAAAGAAAAACATGATGCACAATTCAAAGCATTCTAAAATGGGTCAAAACCCACTTTATTCTCTTTCTTTTAATTTCTGAATCAGTGAATCCCAAAATAATTCCTGTCTCTTGGGTCAGTGCTAGTATTGCTATGCAATAACATCACAGTATCCTTTTATTTCAAGGTTGGTGCAGGTTCTGTGTTTCTGTCTTGGCCTGTTTGATTTGGGTTGGTGCTGGCACTTCCAGTTTGACTCAGTCACCTTGCAAAGATTCCTTCTCACCTTGTGTTGAGAAAAGGCACAGGGTGATGTCAATTAGTGATTTACTCTGGTTTAAAATAATAAGTAGTAATTCCGGGAGAGGTTATCTACAGAACTCCAATGCAAACCTCTTTGTTTTCATGCAGTATGAATCAGCTTAATATTTGTTCCTACAGTCTGAGCAATGATAGCAAAAGGTAACAATTGTTTTTGATGTGCAAAATTACTCCAACTCCCAAGCACATCAGCTGGAATTCTGTGGTGGAGAGTGGGTAATGAATATTGCAAAATATTCTTTTCTTTGTAAAAGACAAGAAGAGAAGTCTGGTATCTGACATTCTGAACACTTAGTACGTATCATGCTGTATATTAGTTTTATATCAGAAGAGAGTAAGCAAAGCTTGATTTACACAGTTTCTTTCTTGTAGCAATGTAACCATCTCCCTGCTTGTTTTATTAACTTCATCAGTGCTTGAGGATTATACTTGCCATTGGTATTTTGCAGAATTTCCTTCATAAAAAGACCAACTGCAGAAATTACTGCTGTGTGTATTATTTGCTTCCAGGTTTATTTTATGTTTCTTTCCATGGAATTATTGTGTAGTGGTAGTTAAATGGTTACCTTATCTTACTTAGCTGCCATTTTTGCTGATACTACGACCCTTTAGCTGTGTCCTTTTCCATTCTCTATCATCAGTAGCTTTCAAATATTTATTATTATGTTCCTCTAAATGTTTGAGTTTTACACTGAAATAGTTTTAGGGTTATGACAAAAGCATTTAGTTCAGAGGAGAACATTTGAAATTGAAGGTTAAATGTAACATATGTCATCTGCACCTAAGCAGATTTAAAAAGCTGTTAAATTGGCACCCTTGTGTGTGCAGTAATTGAAGGTCATTTTATGTCACATTTCTCCCTTTAGCTGACATTTTTTCTTCGGTTTTACTGGTTGATGTGGACAGCATGGTGTCGTAGTAATGTGCTTTATTTGTACAGCTTTATTAGGGTAGTTTTAATGCAGGTATCTTGCAGACTAGATATATATAGAAATTCCGAAGATTTAAGCTGCCTTTTCAATCAGATTCTGGGTCTGATTCCCGAGCTGAGCTAGCCAAGGGTTTTCAAACAGGTTACTACCCCCAGCTGACCCTCTGTCCTTAAGAGCAAGTTAATATTATTTTACCTAACACACCTGTATGGATGGCGTATGTGTGTATTTCACAGTCATGTATTAACAGCAACCATCAGCTTCACTTTACTGAGTTGAAAGCTGAAGCATTTTACTTTAAAATCCCAGTTGTCTTTAGCTACAGGAAAGCTACTCTTTAGCTTCCCTAGGCAGTCCACAAAGGCTCACTGCAATTGCATTGCAATCTGGCTGCTCTGATTGATGTGGTAATGGAATTCTTGTTTGCTTGTTTGCAGTAATCCCTAGAGGTCCTCCTTAGTATCAGTATGTCTACATATCTGAATAGGAAGCTTTACATTTTTGATTAAGTGTCATGGTTTTGTGTTTCTGCAGGCTTGGTCACTGTGTTTCAGAAGTGTGACATGGTGTTTTCCACCTTGCCGCATCCATGTTGTGGAAGTTCTTGTTTGATTTCTAAAGCTCTAGTTACAAGCTCTTGTCACGCTTAAAATATATCTCATCTTTAAGAACAAGTTTTGCAGAGGTGTTAGCAGAACTATTGCATTTGCTTTTGTCTGTAGCAAGGCTAAACTCAGCTGGAACATCTAGTAGGACACAGCAATGGTGCTGTGCCCCCTGAAAGCTAAAAATACAAGAGCCACAGCTGTCTCTGTAGCATCCTTTCCCTTAAGTCCTTCTGATGTGTGAGGGGCCCTTCACTCAAGGTTGTTCTTCTGATGCAGACTAGTGAAGCTTTTGTTCCCCTCTTGTTCCCTTCAAGCAAGTTTTATAAAGTACGGTGCACAGCTGTTAGTGCTTAAAAAAAAAAGAGGACTTTGAATGCAATGCAAGCCCCATTTACATTTGACAGAATTATTAGTATTTTAGGAAGAGAACTGATAAAGCGCCTCCATTCCAGTGGGAAAGTAAGTGCCTCACATAAGTGCCTTTTTAAAACACTGTGCTAGGAGCTGTGTTACGAGAGTATAACTAATGTGTGGACATAAGTGGTAACATATATGGGCACAAGAGACTGACGTGTTCCAAGTTATGAAGCTGTGAAGCATGCACTGCAGTACTGCAGTGTGTAGTGTTCCAACTGTGCCTCCCTTGCAAAGTGCACATCACATTCAGTGATGTGAGTCGGTCTGCAGGGCCTCCAGTGTTGCCACTGTAGGGCTGCACTGGAATTAGATGGAGAACAGAACATTCCTTACCGTTCTGAATCTGAAGACAGCCAGGGACTGGAAACAGGATGTTGGATGCAGGTGCAGCAAAAAGAAGAGTGAGCGGAAGTGATCCGTCCATGCTTCTGCAGCAAAAGGAAGATCAAGCAGAAGTGATCCATCCATGCTTCTGCAGCAATCTCTCCCCCTCTTCACCCTTACTCTCACCCTCTTTCTGCTTCTCCCATCGCCTTTCCCTCCCCTTACCGTTTTCCAATATATTTGTTTGGCTTAAATACAAAAGGGAAAAAAGAAGTTGAGACTTTTTTTCCTAATTATTTCACAACATTACTGTTCTTTAGACTCAAATTTCATTTAGCTTATTCTGTCTTGTGTTAAGGACATGCAGCCATTTGTTTGCATGGAAGGACAGTGTTTTCTAATGCCTAGAAAAAAGGAATTGGAGGCAGGATTTTCATTTTTGACACTCATCAAAGACGACTGACTAATTTAGATGCTTACATGTAACTTCCCCTCACATTATGCTTCTTGGGCTCAAAGGTATAAGTCTATAATTTTAATTAAAAGCTAGGTGAATAAACCCTGGCTGTTTATATCCCTTTTCCTGCACTCTCCACATAATATGAGCATTCTTGGATAATTTAATAATGTTTAACTTTCTCTAGTCATCTTACCTTAAACAAGTTCCATACATGCTTGTCTTGGTCACAATCCATGTATGTTTTTCTATTTTGCCTGTTTTCCCCCCAGGCTTATGTGTCTTTTCTAGTACCTTAATAAATACTTGCTTTTTGCTGTGTGTTCTGACATGCTGGGGTTCACTAATTATGTGAAGTATGTATTAGAGAAAAAGCTTTTAATTGTTACTTCTAGAATTTGAATGCAGTTAGAAGGTACTGTTTGCTGCATGTTTTTTTCTATTTTGCTTGGGTTTTGTTTCATTTTAAAACATGCTTTATCTTTTCATTTTGCCAGATTTATTACTTGCCTAAAATTCTTCATCTAATTTCTTGCATCTGAGCTCCAACAGATTGGATTCTATTGTCTTTTTTGACACTACAGTGTATTGGAATGAATATAGCTATCCCACTTGTCTTCTTGATTTAGACAAGGTCTAAATTAACAAGTCACATTTCATTTTGAAAACATATGTTTGCAATTCTTCAGTCTTACTCGGCATATTTCCCACTTTAGTGAAGATGGAAAAGGTCTTTGTTTCTTTCTCTAAAAGATGCTTCTTGCTTTTCTCCTCATGTCTGAAGCAATTATTCCTGTAGTAGGAGATATTTTCTTTTTCATTCTTTGATGTTTTACTTCGAAGTTTAATCTGGTTATTTTTTATAGGACTAAAGTAATACTCAGAATCACTTTCACCATCTGTCTTCAAAATCTGTCTCTTCATTTTGTATTTGAAGGCAGACTGTTTATTTTATGTCGATGATCAAGTGGGAATGACAAAGAGCTTTTCTGGTAAGGATTGATAACTTCATAATCAGAACTGAGGAAAACTAGCCATATTCTGGGTCATGTTACCCTTTGCTGTGAAAAGGTGAGACCCATGGAAGAGAGCTTATACAGAGTGAACATGAACTCCCAAGCTGAGGTACATCAGAATTGCTGAGAGAGCCATAGGATGATTTGATATCTATCCATGTCACCTCCCCATACCTGAAGTTGTGATGGCTGACTTTGTTCTGGCAGCAGCTCTTGAGTCAGACCATCTATTGCTGTCTGCTGTATTTATGTATGTATATAGTGTTGGATGTGTCTCTTACCATTCATGTATTTCTCAGTGTTAGCGTGGCTATTTTGTGGTCACAATAGCAGAAAGGTCTTGATAATTACATCTTGTCAGGAGTATTTTTCTTACATTCCTGTTTATAAACCTCCTGTTCAGAAACTCTGCCATTGTTGGCTTTAAATACATGGTAACTGACTTAAGAAAGGATGGATTTTTCATCAGTCACAGCACTGTGTAAATGTGTGCATTTTTCTGTTTGAGATGAGCCTCTGAGTGTTGCTTATCTTCAGGCAAAGAAGCAGTATTGTGGCTGTGGGTTTTTGCAAGGCCTGTCTTTTTTAAATACTCTGTGTCTTCAGCTGCATTACTTCTTCCACATCCCTACCATCTGTGTCCTCAAGACCTGAAATCATCAGTGTTTTGTATTAAACTTGGTAATTACCGACTCCTTAACTATTCATTCCCCTCCTGTTTTTGTTTTTCTCCAGTATTACACCGTGCCTTTCTCTGCACATTTCTCTTTCCTTTTTGTTTTATGTATATCAGAACTGTTGACAAGCTTTTGCTTCTCTTGAAACAAAAGACAGGCAGAGAAGAAAATGTGAGTGGTTGTTGCCCTCAAGGGGACCAGCATGTCTGGAGACCTCTTCTATAGGGTGGATTAGGGTCTGGTTCAAATTTTAGGGGTCAGAGAAGAGGCAGTGGTGTGAATGCCATTGTGATGTGAATTTAACAGACCATCCCATCTAGCTCCACACTCATAAGGCCATGCCTAGAGTACCTTGTCCAGTTCAAGGACTTTGCCTAGATAAGAGAAGAGCCAGGGGCAGTTTTACCAATGGGTGTAAAAGGACGTGACACAACCAGAGGCAATAGGTACAAACCAAAAGGCAGGAGCTTTCATAAGGACATAAAGTAAAACATTTATTAGTGAGGGCACAGGCTGCCTAGACAGGTTGTGAGTTCTCCATCCTTGGATATATTAAAAACTAATTGATTTTTATTTCCATCTGAAGTGTGTTATTATAGTTCAATAACACAAACATGTTATTACTTTCAATGTGGTTCTTCCAGGTCTGAGATAAATGAAAGGCTTGTGCCTTAACCTGATAGGTTATCTATCACACATACAGGTACTTGCTGTGGATGGGGTTTTGTGCAACCTGGCCTAGTGCAAGGTGTCTCAGGCCATGGCAGGGGGCTGGAACTAGATGATCTTTTAAGGTCCTTTCCAACCCAAACCATTCTTTGATTTAGTGTAGGAAAGCATACACTGTTTTGTGCTGGAAATTATGTGGGTTATTCCATTTCTAAAATCTAAACCAAATTTGAAAATATGGTCATGATTATGGACAGCTCAGCAGAAACATCTGTTCAGTCAACCTTTAAGCAACAACACCACCAGGGAGGCTGCACTAAACAAAATACCCTTTCATTAAATAAATACTATTAAGTCATCATCTTCAGTATTCAGCATGCCCAGTTCAGTTCAGAAGCTGTGGAAATAATCCAGAGAAGGGCACTAAAATTTTTATGCACAAGCCATAAAAATGTCTAAAGAAAAATTACTGGACTTGAGTCTACTTTAATCTACCAGAACCAAATTAAAAGTGAAGAGCGTCAGGTTTAATACAATCAACTGCTGTATTTCATGCAATAGACAACTAACCCATGGAAGTCTTTTGCATACTAAAAGTTAGTATTGATTGCTGCCACAGTTTAACTGATATAAATAGAAGATGGTGGATGCATATATACGAGTAGCAGCCACAGTTATATCAAACAGTCTGAAATATTTATGGACATTAAAATTCCCTTTCTCAGTCTTATGCCAGCTAAACTACATAGAAAACTTTTATTTGACAGCTTTCCTAGTAATTGGCTATTATGTGGTCTTTCACAAGCTTTATCTACATAATCTGTTCCTTGCAATTATCAAGGGTTAGCTCAACCTCTGCTTTGATCTGATGTTGTTACCATATGGTACCACTCAGATATGATTAAATGCTGAAAAATACAGTATCTCTGCTTAGCATTGAGTTGTGTAGCAGAAACACTACCATCAGAAGTGCAGCCATTGTTTAACAGAACTTACAGATTTTTTGTGACAACTACAACTGCTTTTCCTTTTGATCCAAGTGCATTCACACTCATTCTCTTTTATAGACTTGCCAATTGTTAGAGCATCCTTTTAGTTTGGTCCCATTTATCACAATCTCTTTGAATAGTAGTTGTATAAGTGGAAAAATGACTTTTAGATAGGTAATGGCATACTTGAACAGTCAGCACTATTCCATAGGAAATGGAGAAACTTACTCAATTATTTTCATACTAGAAATACATGCGAGCTCACTTAAAAGTATTTTGCTGATGGATAGAAGTTAAGTTTTATAATTGCCATCTATTCTTTAACAAGGAAAGCCCTAGCTGTGGATAACTCCTTGACATAATTGGTTCCCAGGTCATTAGCCAAAGTAGTGAACAGGATAATGATTGTTTTGCATTATTGTAGAGAATTCAGGCTTTCATAAGTGCAAGCAGATCTTGTTAGTTTCTGAAGAATGTGTCAGTCAGAACATGAACAGTCCAGAGACCTAAAGGAGCACATACAGTAATAAGTTCTGTTCCACTTTTTAGTATCTTATCCATTTTATTAGGAAGAACGTTCGTATGGAGAAAGTATATGGCCTTATAATACTACTACTGTCTGCAGCCATTCAGTATTTCCCAATGAGAATGTCTGTCTCTTCTGTCTCTTTCTCATTGGGCTTAATGAGAAATCTCTTCCACAGGGTTGCCACACTCAGCCTCAAGGCAGAAAGTATCTACCTTGACTTTTAACGTGCCTCAAGCTATCAACTGCTAGTAAAAAAGTTGTTCATTAATAAGGATCCTTCCAGCCATCATGAAGCATAACTGGTAGCAGATACAACGGGTTTGAGAGTGAGGGTTCCAGAAACTGAGTGTAATCTAAGGTTTTAATTGCATGCAGGCGAGCTAAGCCATTATCTTATGAAATCACAGTGTTTCTGAAGGTCATTCTGTCCAAAGCTCTTTCAGATACGAATCACGGGCTGTGGTCAGGTATATTAGACTGCATAGAGGGACTCCACTGGAAGGGCATTAAGAGGTTAGAGGCCTGGAAGCCAGATTGCAAGGACTGGCTCTTAAGCACTTTTCTTTGAAAATGGATGCTGGCAATTGGTCAGAAATTAAACATACGCAGGAGCACTTTTAGTTTTCTTTTTAATTATGATGTAATAGATGGCAATTTGATATACCATCTTGAAGTAGAAAACAAAGCAAAAAAGGACAATTTATCTTGTCTTCTCTGCACTAAGGCAAAATCAACAGTGTCTGCTCTTCTTTATATTGTCTAAAACTGGTTTTGGCTGTTCAGTGGTGGAGAATTCACAGCCTCTCCCAAAGAAATCTAGTGCTTCATTGTTTTCACTGATAGAAAGTTTTTTCCTCAGGGTCTGATCTGAATCTCTCTTGCTGCATTTCTGACTGTTACTCTTTGTTCGTTTTGGCATCTACGTGTAGTGTGGAGATTGCTGTGTCCTTGTTTCTTTTTCTTGAGAAACAGCTCATATTAATGCAGTCTTTTTAGATCTAGGACCTTAAATCTGTTCTCAGCCTCATTTATCTTGTTTGCATTTTGTATGGGTTCTGAGTTGCATCAGTCAGAATTGAATATATTACTCCAACTCAAGTGATAACACCAAGGAGAGCAAAACTCATTCCTCTGCTTTTACACAGTACTCCTGTTTGTGTTGAGCTCATCTTCTTTGCAATTGCAAGGTTGATTTATATTCAGTTTGTGAACAGTCCATCAGTACAAGTACTTTCCTACAGAGCCATTGCATAGCCACTTCGTTTCCTCATTTTGTATTTCTCTAGTTGCGTATTATACAAGAGTGTCAAACTTTGCATTTGCCACTATTGCAATGCCCTGCTTATCCCTGTTGTTTCCAAAGTAATTCACAAAACCATCAAGAGAATTCTGAATTTAGGTTGTGCATTTCAGTGTGCTCGCTCTCTGACTGATACTATTTTCAAATTACTTCCATCTTTTTATCGTGCCTCTGAATATACAGACTCCCAGTTGATAATAAATAAACAATTGTTCCCTGAGTAGTTCTTTGGCAACCTAATTAGAATTTAAATATCCTGGCTTTGCTTAAGAAAATGTTGAACAACACTGCATTGTTACGATCAAGATACACAACTTGTGCTGCTTCACTTCTATCTCTTTTATGCTGTCAGAGGGAAAATAGACTGATCTGATGTGGCCTATTCTTGACAAATCTGTGTTGGCTGTTGCTCAGCTCCTGGTTAATTTCCAGGCAGTTGTGTGTAGTGATACCTTACATGGGTTAGTGGTGGGCTTAGCAGTGCTGGGTTAATGGTTGGACTCGATGGTGTTAAAGGTCTTTTCCACCCAAATGATCCTATGATTCTATCTTGTGCTTTAACCATTGAACATATTTTCCAGAGCATGAAGACAGGTGGAAGAAGCAAGGTATTTAAACACAGGTTTCTTGGGTCAGCTGAGAGGCTAGGACTTAACTTCTTCAAAATGTTAAAGGTCCCATGTAGACTCTGGGTTGTGTCTGGCCAGAATATGTCCATATCAGTATCTTAGGACACCTTACATTATCACAAAAAAGAATGGGCTGTGTATAGGCCATAGACTTCTGAAGCTGGCTAAGTCTGTAAGTCCTTAGCTTTTCTTACACCCTTCTTTAGACACAGGTGACACTTGTGTACTATATATGTATAACTAGCATGTATGATTTTGCATTTGTACTCTTCATTTCTTCAAATTCCATCTTTTAACAATTCTGAAACAGATTCATATCTGGACATTTAACAGGCTAGACTATCAAGCCTAGATGATTTGAATGCATTTAAGTAATATTTATTGCACTCCTTGCTTGTTCAAGGTCAGTTCAGACCCTTTTGCCTTTTGTTGCAGGTATTAATTGTATTAAGCACCTCAACCCAGTAGATTTGTGGTGAAGGTTCATGCAAAAGAAAGGAAGTATGAGCATTAGCTTTGTCTCTGTATTCCTCTAGTTTTCTGCCAGTGTTGCACAGTGGGCTTTTTCTTTCATCATCTTCTTGCTTTAATGTACTTACAGAATTATTTCTCCTGGAGTTTGATGTGTCCCTTTCCAACTGTGTCTAATTTTGGCCCATTATACCATGTTCTGCTGTGGTATTCCTGCTTAGTAAGTTGACCTCGTTTCCATTCCCTACGTGCTGTGAGATCAACAGTGAGAGCCTAACTAAGACAATGTGGTCTTATTGTACAACCCCCATTACTCCTTTGCAGGAGGCTTTGCATGCCATGTGGTCAGCATTGTTTATTTAAAGAACTGTGACAGTTTTTTTAACTCCTTTTTCACTAGCACCATGTTCTTCGGGATTCTTCCAACGAATTCTGCGTTTAAGAAAGTATGCCTACTTAAAACACATTTTTTAAATTCTGTTATCATTTCTTTCTTTTCTTCTTTTATCACAAACAACCCTAATCTTTTATATTACTATCAGTCATGAATTATCAGATCATCATTTTGCCAGTTAAGTCAAAAATGTCAATTGTCAGCTAAATCTTCCAAGTCCTCCTACGTACCGTTTGCAGTTCTTGCATTAGTGTTCAGTCATCAAAGACTGAAATAAATGTACCACTTCCATCACATTATCCTCTTCTTTAACCCCTCCTTTTATAAATAAACTTATTTTGGCAGTGGATCACAGAACAGGACTTATTTGAATTTGATTTGCCCATACTATTGGGCCGTGTGTATAAGTGCAGCATTCAAATTTTGGCGAGATCATCAAGTCTGTCTATGGAGCACATTCCTTTCCTCCACAAGGGCTGTTTTCAATCACTGCTTACCTATTGCCATTTCCCTAAACCTTCTTGGGGCATCACCACATGGTGAAGATGACAAAGCCATTCTGCCATAGCACCTATTAAACCACAAGTTCATTACCAGTATATGTCTGTCACTGCTGATAAAAATATCAACCGATCCCTAGGTTCCATGATGATTCCTACAGCTTCCTTGTTGCTTCTGATCCACTCAGTCTCATGTCTGGCAATATTCTTAGAGTGAAGGTGGAGGGAGATCATGAACAGTGAAAATGGTAGGTTTTGCAGGTATCATACCTACCAACACCTTCCTGAGGTTCTTCACATGGTCTCTGTTGTCCTCGTTCCCTCATTTCAGATGATGTAGAACAAGTCAATACTTGAGCATAAAGCTCTCTGAAGTGTTTGCCTTCAGAATGTCAGTCACTAAAGTTGCTGCATCTTCAGATGTTCCACTGGCACTGTACAAGCATCACAGGTCAGGGGGATGCTGGTGCCCAGCACCAGAGCACTGCATTTTTTACAAATTCGTGTTACAAAACAGTGGTGTCTCTCCACACACATAAATAAAACATAATGTTTCCTGTGTGTGTTATAAATGCTGCTAAATTTTTCATTTTTAATATTTTGGAAGCTTTAATGCAAAAGCCTCAAAATGTATCTTCTAATATCTTCCATCTTTTGTAAATAATTTCTTTTACATACCTTTGGGAAAGTATGTGAATTACAGGATTTTTCTTCCCCCAGGATAAAATAGTTAGTAGCAATTTTTAGAAAGAGTATAAAAAATGAGTGGTACTGGACTCTTCATATGGATGAATCTTCACTTCTCTTGCTGATTTTTTGATTGGTTTTATATTTGTATTTTTGTTTGTTTGGGTTTGGTTTTGTTTGGTATTTTTATTGTAAGGCTAAGAGAATTGGGATGATTGCGCCTGTAAAAAAGATGGGGAAAAACTTCTTTGCAGGGCCTGTTGCTATGAGACTGAGGGGTAGTGGTTTTAAACTGAAGGAGGGTTGATTCAGATTGGATATAACAAAGAATGTTTTTTATGAAGAGGGTGGTAAAACCTCCTGGAACAGGTTGCCCATGGAGGTGGTAGGTGCCTCATCCTGGAAACTTTCAAGGTCAGTTTGGGTGAGGCTCTAAGATACCTGATGATGAATGTATCCCACTGATAGTTCAGTGTGTTCCTCATTGCAGAGGGGTTGTACCAGATGACCTTTAAAAGGTCCCTTCCAACTCACACTCATCTATGATTCTTGTTGAATGGCATGATACTCACACATAAGCTTTCATGTAAGAAATACATTATACTACACGAGAACTGGGTACAGTGGATCATTAGAAATTTTATAAATACATTAGGAGAATTTTGAATCATTTGAAAGAGATATAGAAATAATAAATGGACTAATTCCTTGTCTTTCAAGACTCTAGCCAAAATCAGATAACCTACCAGTATAGACCTATGCTATGGGACTGAGGGGTAATGGTTGCAGTAGTTGCTGTCTACTTACTAAACCACCAATGTGCATCTTCAGGTTGAGCTAAAAAAATAATCCCTGCCTTATTTTCAGAAGAGAATTTTCAGTGAAACTTGGAGGAAAATAATTGAAGTAGTTGTTCTAGAAAGGTTACTCAGTTCATTTTGATAAGAGTGTTTGACATTTGCTTTGTAATGCAAATAGATGCTGGGTTTTAGCAGATACGTTTTGGGGTTGGGTGGTTTTTTGTTTGCTTTCAATAAAAAGAGGAACTTTCAAAAGCCATTGTGAATTCTGCATGAAAGTATTAATTAGAAAACATAATTCTAGCATTGTGCTTAATCAGAAAAAACCAGAAATTTAAAGCCCAACAGAATAAAACATAAACTTTCCAACAAATGTTTGTTGTTCCAGCTCATTAACACACTGTCTCTGTTGGACAGCATTTTTTAAATACCATAAAAATTAACAGTGTATTTAAGAACTGCTTTATTGGCATGTTTCTCCAAATTCTAATTTAGAGCTAGTGGTTAATTGTGCTGTCTCTATCATCAGAGCTTAGAGAAGTGAATACACTCTGTGGCTTCAAAATTTCCCCTTTAACTTGTTGGCTCAGGTGAAAATGCATTCTCCAAGTGAAGAAAGAAAAGATTTCAGTAGAGGTTGTTAGCTATCATTATAGAAGGATGACCTCTTAGTCCTTCAAAGTTTAACAGAGCATAAAATATATGTCAGCCTGATTTTGCATGATAGCATATTGAGAAAATGCATAAAACATCTTTGTTAGTTTTGTTGTTTCTGATGGACAAACAAAAATACAAATATAAAACCAATCAAAATACTAGATGTAAAATTACTTGGGTTTTGTCTGTTCCAACTTGTTCAAACTCTTCTTCACTGTGTAGAAATCTTTAACTGAACTGAAAATGGCTAAACGATAGAACTTTTTGTTAGTTTAGTTTGGATAGTAGTACCCACTTTCTGCTTAGGGCTTTATTCTTTCTATAACATCATCAAAATTTCTGTTTCATTCACTTTATCTCTTTGGCCATTATGAGTTTCTTTAGCATTTTTGTCCTCATCTTTTTCTCTTTGAACTTTTTCTGGTTGAATAAGTTCTTCCTGTTCCATTCCCAGCAAATGTTTTCTTTGATCTCAAATCCCTAAGCAAATTTGGGGCTGCACAACTTTTTATTTCTTCCATTTTGAATATTGGTATCCATATATGTACCAAGTCTAGATAATGATGTCTGCTTTCATACATTCCTCTATAATGTTTAAGCATGAAATGTTTCTTTCATGTGTTTTAATAGATCATTGTAAACTTCTCCTCTAATTAATTAGTGTTTTTCCACCTTCTGTATCATTAGGTGCTCTTGTGTTTAGATTTTGGTTGTTACAGCTACATAAATCTTCCATGAGTTATGTGGTCCCATGAACACAGGTCTCTGGAAAGGCTCTCCTCTGCCAGTTCATCAGAGGCAATGACTATCATGAAGTCAGTCAATGACTTCATGTTTAGTTTGTTGTTCTTACATTTCTTAACCTAAGCATCTTTAACATCCCCTTTTCAGTCTTTTGGACACAGTTCCCCAGTATTTGTAAGCTGCCATGTGTATCTGGTTTTTGATACAGTTCACAAATGGACAAATGGTTATTCCATTGTTAGTTGACCTAGAATTTTTTTTCCTCTTAGGTAACAAATATAATTCTCCCTTTTTGCTATTCGTTCAGGAGTTTGTTTCCCTTTCCTTTTTTTCTTTTACTGATACTTACTACTTGGCATTTTTTTATGGTCCACAAGAGCTAATGACCTTTACCCATGACCTTGCTAACATTTGCTTTCTATTCTGAAGTTCCAGCCTGTGCTTTTTTCTCAGGTGAACTAGCTCACATTTAAATTTGTTTGGACCTTTTTCTAGTATTTAGCTCTGGGCTCACCATTTCTTTTTGAAACTTTGTAAGAAATTTGGGCCCAGAAACTTGGCACTTTTTTCCAAAGTATGCTAGCCAACAAAAATAAAAGGTGGGGTAACTCTTCCTGCAAAGCTTGCTTTTCTCCTGTCCTTACAACAACAGGGTTACAATGGAGCTAATACTGTTCTTGTATTCACGTGGCAATATAACTTGGCAGTCTTTATATATGCTCTTCATTTATGCAGTCTGGTGAAATAGCTCGATCATACTTGGCTGCCAGTTCATATTATGTTTAATGCAATCTGATAGTTGATTGCTGCTGACAAGTGAAAACCTCTTCCCACCTATTGTGGTACATTCCAGCTTTGCATGAAATCTAATAGTCGTGTGACCTTAGAATAAGTTGGATAATATTTCTCATTTAACAGAAGATTACTGTCCACAAATCATTACTTTCCTATGAGATCTTTTGATCTGGCTGGTGATACAGCTACACTGTTTGCCATCAGCTGAGCCATGGAGTTTCAGGAGGTCCATACCTTTCAGACACAGCCTGCAGTTAAATGTGGCTAAATACTGTAATATAAGAATTTCATGTCTGTATGACTCTTTTCTGCAAAATACTGCCAGGCTTAGAGACAAAATCTTGAATTTAATGAAGATTGAGTACAACCTACGCTGACATGTGGGTGTTTCCATTTCATCTCCTTTTATATTGAAACTTAAGGTAGCTTCAACACCTTTCTTAGAGGAACAGTTGTTTATTTAGTAATTTGTGATTCTTTTCTTTGTGGTTTTGCATCTGACCTTTCTAGAAAATTGTGTAAGTGCTGGTTTTGACCATGTACTGGTTTGTTTGTTCAGGTGCAAGAGGGACTGGTATTTAAAAATCCCACTTTAAGGTATTAATTGTGGAATTTAAGTATTTCTGGTAAAGCTCATTTGTGCAGGAAGAAGATGATATGTCATAGTACTTTGATTTATACAATAAGTACATGTTCTTTATGGCCTTTCTCACCTCACTGGTTTTATTTTCTTGCTGCTTCTGCTGCATGTTTCACTGTTTCTTTCCAGTTTTTCTTTAGTTTCAGCATTAGTCATAGCCTACCTGTAATTAATATGCATGTGTTCCATAACCCACATCATGAGATGTATAGAAACGTTACATATCCAGCCCACTTAAATCCAAATTCTATGACATGTTGGCAAAACAATGCCATAATGTAGCAGGAAAGCACAGGCGGCAGTATTGGAGGTTCATATCCTGCTGAGGAACTCTGTACCACACACATTTTCTTGCTGGAATCAAATGCCTTTAGCATTACCTACTTTTCAGAGTCCACGCTTATTGCTATTTCTCTGTTTACTACTTCCCATCTTTCTGGTTTATTCCTCTGAGATAATTGTGGGATGGGATGTTGTTGCAGCGGGGATTACTGCAACAAGCATATATCAAACCAGGAGTCCCGTGGAAAGGAAATATATATGGACAGATTTGTGGTAGATGTTTCAGAGATGTTTATTTCTCCAGCCGCATGGCCGGGGCTCTGCTGAGGAACTGCGGCAATCACGGGACCCGAGGGTCCTTGGCCACCCCGGGGAACACAAAACAACCAAGGGGGAACGAGGCTGACCAGGGGCAGGGAAACCCTGTGCCTCCCCCCCAGGGCCCATCTCCCAGGGCTGCATGGCAGGGGGGGAGACCCCAGCAGGATGTCACTAGGCAATGAGTAAATTAGCAAAGATTCTCAAAAAAGGGCCTGTATTATTACTGAAATGTAGAGCTCTGTGAGGGAACTACATCGAAATATCATTCAATGTTTCTGGCATGCCTGTGTATTTGTGGCTCCTATATGAAATAGGCACTAAGAACTAGAGGGTATTACTTAGCTAAAACATCTGTTAATATGCTGGAAAACATGCTGGATTTTACTGCTAGATTACAAGTAGTGTTGTCAAACACTTATCTCTTACTGACCTTGAAGGATGTAGAATAGTGGGAGTGTTTTTTCTAGCAACATTACCTCTTCTGCTGCTTCCTCTCTTTTTAACTTGCTAATTTGTTTTTATTGTCTGTTTATTATGCTAGAGGTGGTACCCACTGCTAATTTGTTTCATATAGTTACTTTTTTCAATTATTAGAATTCCTTTGGAAACAGACATATCCTCACAATCCTGAAAATATACTTTAAGTTTTATGGTAAAAGCTCAATAGTTGGATTGCTTTTAAAAATTATTGTAGAAAATACTGTGATTAGGACTTTTAATGTCATCTTATCACTGGATATTTGACAGATGTAGAAAATAAAGATAATTCTAATGTTCTTCCACAGTTCTCACTTTTGATGCCTATAAAATTATGAGTAGAGCTGTTTTCATTTTCAGTGCTGAGTTTACATCAGTTCTTTTGTTAAGGATGTCTGTCATCCACTCTGGCCAATACAGCTTATGAGCTAACATGAGTATTAGGTTTGTTTAGAAGCAGCAAAGTTACTGTCTTCGTTGCATTTAATTAATTTGTTTTGTACCATATTATAGGCAGATGCACAAGTACAATAATGATCTCGATTTTTGATTGTACAATGCCTCTAGACACAGTCTCAAGACAGGGCTGTGATTAAAGCACATCCATCAGTTGTAAACTGAGTTATCATCAGTAACACTTATGACTGAAGAGAGCACATTGATGCTGGATTAGTTCACTTCCACTTACAGTAACAACTATGCTGAAAATGCTATTTTAGTAGTAGTCATTTTCTGTTCCTCCCACTGCCTACACTTCCCCCGTTTCCCCTAATTGAAACTGTTTTGATGTGATCTTAGCTGATGCTGTTTCTGACACTATCTTCTGCTACCACTGGCTTATTTTCTAGATGGGAAGCGATGGAGTTTTGCGCCTCAGTAACTCTGCTCTAAATAATGAGTTCTTCGCATATGCAGCACAAGGGTGGAAACAGCGACTGGCAGAAGGTAACTCTCTGCTTGCTCTCAGGTTTGCCCAAGGTTAATTGCTTTTATGAAGAATGCTTCTTTTTCTACATTTGAGAAATACTTTTTGAATGGAAACTGTAATAGACCAGTAATTCAGCAAAAGAGAAGTTGCTGATTCCATTTTGAATTTAGAGTACATTTTTGCAGTTTGCTGTGGCAGCTTATTTTGATAGTTAAAGAAAAAAACCCAAGTATTTCTGTCACTGTCAGCCTCCTAAACATGAATGCATGCAACTAAATCCCGCCAATATACCTTTGAAATACTGATGTAATACAGTAAATTAAATCTTTCTGTGTCACTCTCCCTTTTGGTTGTCATTATTTTTGTTTGGCATTGTTGGATGACTGTGTCAGAAATCACTGTATGTCATCACTGTATCTGCAGTTTATAATTACCCATATTAAGCTAATCCTTGACAACTTTTATTCAATATGTTAGTATTTGTTTTTTAGGAGAATTTACACCAGAAATGCAGTTGCGCATCAGACAAGAGATTGAAAAGGAAAAGAAGACAGAACCTTGGAAAGAAAAATTCTTTGAAAGGTTTTATGGTGAAAAGTAAGTACTGAAGCAAATAAAAGGATTTTTTTATATTTTCTTTTAGGAGGAAATGAAAATATAATTCTATGCTTCACATAGCACGGTCATATGCTGTAAAACTTAATAAAGCAGTTATCAAGAGCAGTCATTCCCCAATATAAGAAGTTGTGGGTAGAATTATAGTCGTGTATCTGCACTTGCATTACAATTGCATTTTTAGAGAGTCATAACTCATCCATAAAAATTCATTCCAAAGAGAGCTTAAGACATAAGCATGTGAATATTTTTTAATTATCTTTTAAAAGATAGCATTAGGGCAATTCCTCCCTACTGCAAAATATAAATACAGCTTCTACAGATGAGAAGACCAGTAGCAATATTTCAGTATGTTTTAATTTGTTTTATTTTTCCTAAGCTAGTTGCAAAGTTACTAAAATCAAATAGAGATTTTTTTATTTTTTGACTGAGATGGCCCATTGGCCTGAGAAGAATATATGATATAGAAGAAATACTAGCTAGGGACAAACAGAAGTGACAATGACTAATCTAATTTTAGAAGTGAGACACAAAGAATAAATAAATATCTTTAACTGACTAAAATTAAATATAGTACCACTCCAGGTGCACAACTGGGGTGAGTCAGCACAATTTCATTGATGATGATATGAGATGGCACTCTTTAGCAGGTGAAGATTCAGTTCTTAATTCCATTTTTTTAAAAAAAGCAAAATTTAAGGAGATTCACATCTTCTTAAAATCCAAGAATTTTCCTTTTAGAAGTTATTTTAAGAAGTTAATTTATCAATACTTAGAATTATATATCTGTTTTTAAAAATACTAAGAATTTATTATAAAGTATAAACTAGCTATTTAAAAGTTACTGATTTTTTCTTTTTATTTTCAAGTATTTTTTAATTATATCATAGAACCACAGAATGGATAAAGTTGGAAGGGACCACAGTCATTCATCTGGTCCAAGCTCCCTGCTCAAACAGGGTTATCCTAGAACACATGGCACAGGATTGCCTTCAGGCAGTTTTCCAGTGAGGAAGACACCACACTCTCTCTGGGCAATCTGTTCCAGTCCATGGTCACTGCACAGTAAAGTTCTTCCTCACATGCAGAAGGAACTTTCTGTGCCTCAGTTTCTGCCTATTGCCTCTTGTCCTATTGCTTGGCATCGCTGAGGAGAGCCTGGTTCCATCCTCTTGACACCCTCCCTCCCTTTAGGTACTTATAAACATTGATAAAGTCCCCTCAGTTGTCTCTTCTCAAGGCTGAGCAGGCCCAGCTCACTCAGCCTGTCCTCATAACAGAGATGCTCCAGTCCCTTAATCACCTTTGTTGCCCTCCCCTGGACCATCTCCAGGAGCTCCATGTCTCTCTTGTACTGAGAACTGGACACAGCACAGAACTGGACACAGCACCCCAGGTGTGCCTCACTAGGGCTGAGTAGACGAGTAGGATCACCACCCTTGACCTGCTGGCAATGCTGTTCCTAATGCTTCCAGGATACCATTGGCCTTCCTGGTCACCAGGGCACCCTGCTGGCTCAGGGACAGCTCACTGTCCACCAGGACCCCCAGGTCCTCCTCTGCAGAGCTGCTTCCCAGCAGGTCAGCCCCCAGCCTGTGCTGGTGCCTGGGGTTATTCCTCCCCACGTGCAGGACCCTGCAGTTGCCTTTACTGAATCTCAGACAGTTCTCTGCCCATCTCTCCCATCTGTCAAAATCCTTCTGAAGGGCT
Source organism: Coloeus monedula (assembly GCF_965178545.1). Classification (NCBI taxonomy): domain Eukaryota; kingdom Metazoa; phylum Chordata; class Aves; order Passeriformes; family Corvidae; genus Coloeus; species Coloeus monedula. The sequence goes on from NC_138781.1 coordinate 115,976,697, forward strand.
GCACAGGCTCTGGGGTATTGGCCACTCCTCCCAGCTTTGTGTTGTCAATGAACTTGCTGGGGAGGCATCTGCCCCTTCATCCAAGTCATTGATGAGTAAGTTAAACAGTACTGGGCCTAGTATTGAACCTTGGGGGACACCACTAGTGACAGGCCTCCAAATACACCCCATGACAAAGATTACAACCTGGTGGGATCTGCCATTTCAGTCATTTCTCAATCTACCTCACTGTCTACTCAATCAAATTTATGCATTATACTTAGCAGAAAAATCGTGCAATGGAAACCATCATCACGTAAGTTGTCTTAGTTTTGCTGTCAGATGTTTTTCACTTAAGAAATCCAGGGCACAGGGAACCCTTCATATAAGTGATTATCTTAAAGATTAACAAAAACGTTTCTGCAGTAACAGTACTACTGCTCACAATCCGCTGCTTTGACCATTGGGAAATGTAGTGAAAATGAGGCAAGAAATGGACAGATCCATTTTAGTATTTTATTTTGTGCACCCTTGCTAGATGCTTTGCCCCAGTGTATTTTTTCTACAGTATTTCATCTTTACATATAATGGAAATTCTAGGCTCTGAATGTGTCAGACTTCCTTATTGTAAGGTGCTTAATTTCTTAGTAAACAGCTTTGAGACTTCAGTTTAGTCCAGGTGTTGATCCTTTTAGTATCAAAAAAATACTAGTTGGGTTTTCAGATAAAGAACATAATGGCTTTTCATTATGCATGTCAAGAGAAGAGTCAGTGACTAACCTTTCACAGAGGAAAGGGCTGTGTAAGATACTGGTATAGGGCATTCCACAAGAAGTAGAATATTAGCAGCAATGCAGGAGTTCCTAAGTCAAAAATGACTGTCACATGTACAGAGAATGATGCTCATAATTCTGCAGAGCCAGCTGTCCTGCTGTGCTGGCTGAATGCTGGATACCATAGTGGTTGGCAGATAATTGCTCAGTCTGTGATGATACATGTCATTTGGTTTCATAGGTTTCTGACATCAACATTGTTATGCAAAATGTCATATTGCACGTAATTTCCATTTTGACTGAAGTATTGAATCTGGTGCTCCCTGCCCTTTCCCCTGCTTGCATTGTTTCACTTGCATTCTTCTGCTTGGCTGTTCTGTAGGCAGATCTACTTTGCTGACTTAAGTCCTTTTCCTCACTGTTTACTGACTGAATAGTAGCTTTTGCTGTGGCTTCCACCTTGTGTTGGTTCATGGGCCAATCCTGATCAGTGATCCTTGTGGATCCTTTTCAACTCAAGATACCCTGTGACTCTCTGATTCTCTCACCTTTTCTCACTTTGGTTTTTAAACTATCATTCAGTATGATTGGGCTTTGTCTCTTTTCAGCTGTGTTGATTTGACTGGAGTAGCAGAATTTGTAAGCTTCCCCAAGCTATTTCTCACATGCACTGTCTGCAAAACTAATCTGTCTTGCAGGCTAACTTGCTCACTTTACAATCAGAGTAGTATTTTTGCTCTGACTTAAGCGAATTTGATCTTCAATATTTCATAAGTAAGTTCAATTTTTACCTTCTGCTTTGAAAAGAACCATTAATACATACGGAATCTTTGTAAACATTTTTATACCCTCCACAGTTGATGGCAATCAAAGCTTTTTCCCTGTTAGCTCTAAGTGTTGCATCTTGTGTTTGCTCTTATCTGTACCCAGGCTGTTTATCATGGCACTGTCTGCTGTAGTTCACTTCCATCCATTTTTGTTCTTTTTCTACTTCCTCATGTTTGTTCATTTTTCCTCTGACTTTCTTCAAAATATAAAAACTTACTCTGCAGTCATTTATCTGGGATCAGCTGATTCATGCTGCTAGAAATCCACATTCTTCTGGCTTGTTGCCCCAAGATTGCAAGGGTTATACTCTATTATATTAATATATTATTTCTTTTCCCACTTTGAGAGTTACATGTCAGGATAGTACTACCAGCTAGATGAAAGATTTTATGGAGAGGTAGACCTCCTCCAAATTTTATTGCTCATTTAATCCTTTTCTTACTTTGGTTTTTTTTTCCCCCAGTACTACCTATCACAGCACTAGAATATCAGCATTCATATATCCTTGAGTAGCTGTTTGGGTTTTTTTACTGGATGACTGAGTGCCCTTACTTTACCAGTTGAATCATGTCCTTAGCACTTTCATTGAAATCTGCTTGCTGCTGTGCTCATAATTTTGTGCTGTTTTGCAAACTTTGGGTGTCTTTTTCTCTAAGGGAAAAGACAGATCAGCTGTTTATTTTGCAATCTGAGATTGCCTTAAATATGCTGATCTTGAGCCTTCTTCTTTAGAAAGCTTTTTTCTTTACTGCAGTCTCTTCTTCAACATAGTAGCATTTCCAATATTGAAAAAAACGGTTAATATTCAGTACGTGTTCTGCTGGCCCTAATCTACTTTATCTTATTTTCCTTATAGTTCTTTATCTTCAGTTTGTTACTAGAATGTGTGTATTTGTGTAACGTCTGTGTGACAGTTTCATTCACCTTTATCCTGTCCTTCATTCCTTTGCTGATTTTCAATCCATAAAGATAACCATCAGGCAATATCTTTTCATGATATAAGCCAGCTAGAGAAAATAGACCATTGATTCAGTTTTCAGTAATGGAGTGGATTTGTTTTCCCTTCGCGTTTTCTTGACATAACTTTGGCTCCCTAACACAAGGAATTTTAGAGGAAGTTACTCATATAAACCTAGGTAAACTAAACTTAACACACCTAAACTTACAGCCTACACTTAGACTGTATGGGGAACTTATAGTCTATGCAGAAGAAAGACACATCTTCTGAAATGCATTCAATGTAGGAAATGTGAATTTGCTGCTCTGAATTGCTCTCTAGAGGATCCTTCCTCAGTGTATTGGTGACATAGGGAGATTTTGTTCATGTTAAGTGTCTAGTAGTAGGCAATAATAATAATTAAGTGTATTTTTTGGGATGCCAATTCCACACTGGGTTGGTTTGGGGGGGGTTTTGTGTTTACAGCTCTCATTGTAATACATCTGTTCAGTATTTTTAAAATGCATGACCACAGATTTTGGTTTTTTATGTGTTCTGTACTTTCATATGAACAGGCCTTTGTGATTTCTGTATCCTTTGGCTATGCACTGACAAGCAATTTTGCTTCCATAGCTTCTGAGTATCTTTTATGCCTGCTTGTTTCCATTTTATTCTTTATTTTCTGATTAAAATGATAACAGAGATCTGTTTTGTCGATTAGAAGATCCTTAAGACCATGAAATTTCTTTTAAGGCCTCCCACCAAGCTTTTGTGTATTTTCTACTGTTATGGAATTGCTGAGGCATAAAGTCTGCTTGGAAAATCTTACTAAACATGCTGAACGCTTGTACTCCCACTGGCCTTAGGAGGAAATGAGGATGTCAGAGCACATACATTTTTTAAAATAACCTCTTTTTTTTTTTTTTTATCACCTCCTGGCTTTGGTTTTGTTTTGGGGTTTTTTGTGGATTTTTTAAATTCTGCTGAAGTAATAAAACTTTATTTAAACTAGTATTTCCAGAATCAAAGGTAAGAAAATTTTCAGAAGAATACATAGTATATATGGTTCCTTTGCACTTCATGCCTGAGAATGAATGCATAGATTATAAATATGTGTCTTTTACCTCCTTAAGAATGTTAAACGTCTGTCATATGGCTGGCTGTGTTGCCTCTAAAAGCAGGTGAAGGAGGGAAAAAGGGATTTCCTTTTCAACTGTTACTGCTAGAAGAATATACAGGTGCTCATTTCTTCTGCAATGGATGCTTTTCTAGTGTTGCAGTTTTGTGCTGGTATTAAAAAAAAAAAAAAAAAAAAAAAAGTAAAAAACCAAACCAAAACAAAACCCCAACAGGAATGTAAACTGAGCATGAATAGTGGTGAATCTGTGTAGCTTGCTTTTTTGTTTCGTTCAGGTGCCAAATAGTTAAATAATGAATAATAGATTACTTATTTTAAAAATACTCATGGTTTTTAACACTTGTAAGAAAATCTCAGTAGTTAGGTTTGCAAAATACATAAAACTGTATATAAATTAGTTAGCCACCACTTAAGCAAGCCACTATTTTAAACTAGAAAATATGTATTTTTTGTAAATAAAAAATGTGGGTGAGAAAGGCTAGCCTATTCCCTTATCCTTAATGTGATGGAAATGCCTATTTTAATTTCTGTTTTTCTTTAGGCTGGGAATGTCAAGAGCAGAATCAATGAAGCTCACTGCAGTGCAGAACAATGATGAAGATGAAAGCAATTCTTTGTGCAGATCTTCTGGCACACCTGGTCCTTCTAAGCAAGCAACTTTTAAGGATCAAGAGGAGAAAGGTGCTAAAATTCCGCCTGTACCAGAGAGAGATTATAGTCCATCTCATTGTAGTATGGAACAGGTTCCTGTCAAGGATCTAACGGCAGATTCTGAGGATATACTGATACCTGAGGAATCAGTCATTCAGGAGGAAATTGCTGAAGAGGTCGAGACAAGTATTTGTGAATGCCAAGAGGAGAACCATAAGCCAGAACGTGAGTTTTCTGAGGAGTCTGTAAGTTCAGCTGGCACAAATGAGGAAACAGAGGCAGTACAGCTTGCAGACAGCACTGAGTCCTGTGTCATGATGAATGATGTAACTGATACTGTATCTCACATTGAAATTAAAGTGGAGTTGAAGTCAGAATGCCCTCAGGAGGAGATGTCAGTTGTGATAGATCAGCTGGAGGATTGCATATCACCAGCAAGATCAGCTTCATCCACAAACTCTGTCAGCAGTACAGTTGAGAAGGATTCTGAGTCTGCAAAAGAGCTAATTGTGCCAGAAATGCAAAGTGCTGCTCTGGAAGGCTCCTTGTTCACTGGTGGAGGCATTGCAGTGGATATGGAGCTTCATAGCGACCCTGAGGAACAGTTGTCTGAGAATGCTTGTATTTCTGAAACTTCCTTTTCTTCTGGAAGCCCAGAAGTTTGTATTGCCTCTCCTGGAGGAGACACTCAGTCAACTTCAGAGGAACCCTGTACTCCAGCATCTCTTGAAACAGCTTGCTCATCTGAAGTGTCCAGTTCTGAAAACATTGAAGGTGATATTCAGCAAAAGGCCAATGATGAAAACTTGCACACACCCTTAATGTCGGAAATCTCTCCGATGTCCACCTCACCTGTAACCTCAGAAGCATCTCTGTTGTCAAATTTACCTTTAACATCAGAGGCATCACCAGCTTCTAATTTACCTTTAACATCAGAAACATCTCCAATGTCTGATTTGCCTTTAGCATCAGAAACATCTTCAGTATCTTCTGTTCTTCTAACTTCTGAAACATTTGTGACAAGTAGTTTGCCTCTTCCATCAGAGATATCTCCAGTTTCTAATTCCCCAAGCAGTGAAAGACTTACTCTGCAACAAAGGAAATCACCATGTTTGTTGGAAGACTCCCTTCCCACTCTGAAAGAAGAAAGCCCTGTCATTCCTAAGGTGGTTCAAGAAGAGAATCTTATTCAGCCAAAACAACTTCAGAGTGCCCCTGAAAATATGAAAGTTGGTCCATTAACAATTATACCAGATACTTCAGTATTGGAAGAGTCCCAAAGCAAAAACCTCAGTCATCAGCTATGTAAGTCACATTCTGAAATTGAGAAATCCTGCATTGCATCCATCCCAGAACACACTCCTCCAGAGGTGATCAAAAATAAAAATCACAGTGTTCAGCAAAGAGGTGACAAGAAAGGTGCACTCTTGCCCTCAGAGGTATCTGTCTTATCAGAAGGATCACTTGGCAAAAATATCGAGTTGCTTCCATCAAAGGCACATGATAAACTATATACCTCATCGCTAGAGAAAGCTACATTCTCTGAAGTGTGCAGAAGTAAATCTCACAAGCTAACAGGCAGCACCCAAAGTCGTCTAGAGAGTTCACATTCTTCCAAGTCTTTAGAACCCACAAAATCACCAGAAGCAAGAAATGAAAGTAGAGACCCAGAGATCCCAAAGAGGAAAACAGCAGAACAGCATGGGTTTGGAATCTGTAAAGAGAAGAGAGCTAGAATAGATGATGATCAGCCTAACCGTAATGTTTCATCAACGAGTCCATCTGATAAGGAACAGCCACCCAGAGAGGAACCCCGAGTTCCACCCCTTAAGGTAAAGTAGTGAATAAACAGGATGGCTTGGAAACAAAAGGTTTATTATCTCCCTCTATGAACTGCATACAGGCACAGTTCATGCTGTATTTTTTGTGGATGTATAAAGGCTGTTAGTACTGATGGTTTTGCTTTACTATTACATTTCCACCATGCCAAATTACTTCTGATACAAATATATCTACTGTTGTTCTGTAGGGGTCTTTGCTAAAAAATTGATTTTGTGTGTGGGAAAGCTTTCCAGGATCCACGGCTTAATCTAATTCAAGATCTTCCCCATCAGTCACACACAGTACTTGTTTTTCTAATTGCCCATCTGTATTTTGTGCTTGTTCTCCTGTGGATGTCTTCTCCAGAAAGCATGAATAATAAATGTTATCATAACCAATACTTAGAAAAACAACCAGTGCCTTAATCCAGCAAGAGAACTAAGAGTCAGAATACTTGAAGATCCCTTTGCAAGCCCCAGGCTTGGGATAGGCTGAAATGAAAGGTTTCCCAGTAGAATTAACTGGAAACAGAGATCAATCAGGAGGAAGTATCTTACTGATAAATTAATAGATACCTCTGTTAATGGCAAAGAAAAACAAAAAAAAAAACCACACCACCTAAGCAAACACTTCCATGTGTATTATTCTGCTCTGTACGAAAGTATATTTCAGTTGAAAAGGGTTTTTTCCGTAATAGAGAGTTCTATAGATTTAGTTATATATAGGCTCAGTGTTTTGACCCTTTTAATTTTGTACTTGATGACATCAGCCAAGTTTAAGATCCAATTTGCTGAATTTAAGCCATTGACTTCGCAATACTAGTTCCTGATTATTCAGAAATGCCCTTTTCTGCATTTATTTTTAACTGCTGCAGTCACTGAACATTGTTAATATGGCCAGGAGGGCAAATAGACTAACTGCTTTAATCACTAGTGCAGAAGCATATTTCAGTAATTTATTTTTAAGAGCAGTGATGCAATTGGAAGTTAGCCCTGCTCTGAGTTTAGTGATATTCTTTCATATTTGGAAGGTGTCTATCTAGCCTAATAAATTCTAATAACTCTCTGAGCATAAAGGAAAATAGATCACTAGGGAATAAAAAAAGGTCGTTACTATAATAATAATAAAAATAATGAAGCACTTAAAGCTCTAGGAGGTCTGGTAATGCAAAGTGGAAACTGAAAAGAGTTGCTGCTGAAACAGAAAGCAAAATGTTTTGAAGAATCGTGGGCAGTCAATTCTGGTATGCTTTTTGTGTAACAAATACTTGGCTCTTGTATCATCTCACCAACCAACCCCATATCCTTTGTAATTAAAAGAGGAGAAATAACCCCAGTTCTTCTAAGTCATTCTGCTATATGGCTGATATTTCCCATCATGTCTTATGATTGCATTTTCTACAAATACTATCTAGTTTTCTTCTCAGTTCCTTTCAGAAGATAAGTCCTAGCATTAACCACGAAGTCCTATTACTATGAACAGCCAGTAGACATATGTTCATTTTAAGAAATTGAAATTTTTTTTGCCAGCCTTGGGGTATTCTGAGAGAGTTTATGAGTTACAAAGTAGTTCCAAGACTCTTAATCCTGAAAAACGATATGCCTAATTGGAAACATCCTAATAATTCCAGTGATTTTACAGGTTATTATTTTGCTTAAAGTGCTAGGTATTTAAATTTTTAATATTTGTGGGTTTATTATTTATAGGCTGGAGGATTTCATTTTTGAAGTGCAGTAATGTAGAAGTTATCCAGGGATGTACTAAAGCAAGTCTCTTAAAAATGCAAGTGAGGAAAGGAAAGGCATATCCTTTAGTGACTCACTTCTTTTACACCTCTTAAATCCTCAGTGTTGGAACTTGAAAAACAGGCTCAGTGGAGATACCACTATGTCCTATCTAAAGGCAAGATTTGTTATCTGGTATATAAGCAAAACACAGGCTGTTCCTGATGTCTTAATCACTGGAGACCAAGGAGAAAGGCACTACATGATGGTTACTTTTTCACACGTTTGCAGGGAGGGGTTGCTTGCAGGTTCTTATCCAGTATCACTGCATCAGGCTCGCTGATCATCTCAGGTAGATGAACTGAATATGAAAGGAGGTCTGACAAATTGTATCTGATAAGCATCATGTTGTCATCTAGTTCAATCTTTCCTCCTGTTGGAAGGATCAGTGTGAGTAGGCTAATGCAGGTGTCAGTTATTCACGCTGGAGAATGATAAAATATTGAAGCGTAAATATTGAAGTGTTAGCAGTTTTCTGTCCACCTGTACTGAACAGTAATTCCCTTCATTACCTTTCTCTGACCCTTAAAGAGACAGCTTGTTATTTTAGTGAGTTGATGATCTCATTAAAATTTACTGGGTTTTTTCTTTATCTTCCTTTAGATTCAGCTTTCAAAAATTGGACCACCTTTTATCATCAAGAGCCAACCTGTTTCGAAACCAGAACCTCGTGTTTCCCCAAGTACATCAGTCAGCAGTGGGAGAAACACTGGGGCTAGAACTCTGGCAGATATCAAAGCAAGAGCTCAGCAAGCAAGAGCCCAAAGAGAAGCTGCAGCTGCAGCAGCCGTGGCAGCAGCTGCGAGCATAGTCTCTGGAGCAATGGGGACCCCATGCGAAGGTGGAAAGACAAGAACGCTGGCACACATCAAGGAGCAAACAAAGGCCAAGCTATTTGCAAAGCATCAAGCCAGAGCTCATTTACTCCAGACTAATAAAGAATCAAAGTCACAGTTCAGCTCAAAGGAAAGTAGTACCTCATCTCTGGAGATACCAACGACTACTGACACAAAGATTGAAGGTTCTACTGGTGTCATTATAGTTAATCCTAACTGCAGGTCCCCTAGCAACAAGTCTTCTCATCACCGTGAGACCACCACTTTATTGCAGCAGTCCCTTAACACAGCGACATTACCAGAAACTGCTACTGAGATATCTGTGCACAGTTCTGATGAAAATATACCTGTGCCACAATTGTGTGAGAAAATCATTTCATCTACCTCTACTGAAAGTAACAGTGTGCCAGTGCTTTATAATAAAAGTTCAGTCTCTGTGTGTGTTTGCAGCACTGCTATGTCTGGAGCAATTAAAGAACTTTCTTTTGCAAGTTCTGTTGATAAATCCTCTGTGTTAATGTCTGTTGACAGCGCAAACACAGCAATTTCAGCCTGTAATATAAATATGCTGAAAACCATCCAAGGGGCTGATACTCCCTGCATAACTGTTGGACCAAAATGTATTGATAACAGTAATGTACCAGTCTCCATAGACAACACAGTCTTATCAAATGCCATTGATGACAAAAGGTTGCCACTACCCAGTAGCAATGTGAATAATGCAGTCTCCAGTCATTATGCCACTGTGCCAGCTTCATCTATTGCAAGTAACTTGCCAAATCATCTCTCTGGTAGTTCTGTATTGATTCCCCCAGTGGGGACTACCAACAGATTTCCTTCTGATAAGATAGCCATAACCGGGTGTAGCGAGCAGAGCGCTGTCTCCATCCACACGACCGCCAGGTCAGCTTTAAGTTGCAGTGAGGCGCTTGCAGCAGCAGATTCTGTTGCAAGGCCGCCCATTTCAATGTTTACTGGTAACATGGTGACAATAAGCTCTTACGATAACGCTACTAAATTGAATGCTGATCTCTTAGAAAAAAGCTCTGGAACACGAAACCGGATGGATCTCTCTGGTAAATCTCAGCCACTGAGCTTCACGCAAACTGCCATGAATAGGTCTATACCTTGTAAAGTCATTGTTGACCACACCACGAACCAGAATTCCAGTCTGTCACTTTCTTCCTCTATTGAAAACACAGAGAACAGCATTGACCTGCAGAGCAGACCTGTAAGGACAGAAGCTGCCTTACAAAGTATAGCCTGTCCTCAGGTGTCTGTCATAAGCAGGCCTGAAGTGGTCACTAATGAAAACCTGGAGCACAGTTCCAGCTTTATCACCATTACAGCAAAGCAAGACAGCAAAAGCTTGCAGGCAGGGTGTTCAAGTCTTCGAGAAGTGCCTCTTGCTCCTCAAGATAAGTTAATTGAGGTGGTTACTACCAGCCAAGGCTTTGCTGAGCAACTAAGAGGCCCTTCAGCACTGAAAACTGAAGCCAATGCAGCCTGTGCCAATCAGTACAACACTAACAATAGAATTTGTTGGCGTGATGAGGAGGCAATGAACACAGACCAGCCAGTGGTCAGCCATCTTACCCCTGGTAAGCATAAGGAGTACGCAGAGCAAGGCTGCTTGAAAAATGTCAAAAGCGAACCTTCCAGTTACACACAAATGCCAGAACTGCAATCCAGGAGTCTTTTGACAAGCATTGCTGTTCCTGTTAAATCGGAAACTAATGAGTCTGACAAGTGCTTCAGGATGGACACCGAGGATTTTACAGGACCTGAAATGCCTGTCCAGACTGCAGAAATAGCCACGAGTGTGCAGCCACCACAGACCTCCAAGACATCCATCGCGGACTCCATGGAAGACTCCCTGTCCCTGACAACGGAAACCCTAAAGAGAGTTACGAGTGCTGGGGGCTCTAGCTGTCGCTTGTCGTCAGTGGAGGCCAACAATCCTTTAGTGACACAGTTACTGCAAGGCAATCTGCCTTTAGAAAAAGTGCTGCCGCAGCCCAGATCAGGAGCCAAACTAGAAATTAACAGGCTTCCTTTGCCTTTGCAAACTACCTCAGTATGTAAAACAGCAGTGGCCGAGAGAAATATTGTTGAACATGCTTCCAACTCTCCTAATCCAGATGGTAAAGGATTTACAGCAGGCAGCATAGCCCCGCTACAAATCAGAAAGCGTGAAAACCATCCGAAAAAGAGGATGGCCAGGACTATAGGGGAACATGCTCAAATTAAATGTGAGCCTGGGAAGGTGTCAATGGACACAGATGTTAAAGTGGCTCCTTGTGTAATTAGTTCCAGCATGAATCAGCTAGGGCACGGACAGCCGTTTAAGCAGGAGTGGCTTAACAAACACGCCATTCAGAGCCGGATCGCTCACAGCCCGGAGATCAAGCAGCAGAAGAGACCATTGCCTTCATGCAGTTTCCAGCAGAGCTTATTTCACATCGATAAAAATGGCAGCTTTCACGCAGAAGCCAGTACCTCACATAGACAGCATTTTTACCAAATGTCCATGGCTGCAAGAGGCCCCATTCCTACGGCAGCTTTGTTGCAAACTACTTCAAAAGGCCCACCTGGCTGCAACGCATTTGCTTTTAGCAGACACCTGGAACAGAAGGGTTTGGGAGATGTGAATATTTCTACAGCAGCTCACCAGCTGAGGCTAGGAAGTGTGTTTTCCCCTAATATTCAAGTTAAGGAAGGTGATGACATTGCCAGTGCCTCTCAAACTCTGCAGAGTAAAACATTAGTGCATCCCCCTGCTCCCCCTCCACCCCTGCCACCTCCTCCCCCTCCTCACCCAAATGCAGAAGTCCCCTCTGATCAAAAACAACCAACAGTTACTATGGAAACCACTAAAAGACTTAGTTGGCCTCAGCCAGCAAGCATCTGTAGCAATATAAAATCTGAACCTATTTCTTTTGAGGAAGGTTTAAGCAGCAGCTGCGAACTGGGCATGAAACAAGCTTCCTATGATCAGAACGAAGTGAAAGAACAGTTAAAAGCGTTTGCATTAAAAAATGCAGATTTCTCTTCCTATTTACTTTCTGAGCCACAGAAGCCTTTTACCCAACTTGCTGCTCAGAAAATACAGACGCAGCACCCACAGCAGCAGCAGCAGCAGCAGCAGCAGCTCTGTGGAAATTATCCAACAATACACTTTGGTAGCACAAGTTTCAAAAGGGCAGCATCTGCAATTGAGAAATCGATTGGGATTTTAGGAAGTGGTTCAAACACTGCCACAGGCCTGTCTAACCAGAATGCACAGATCCCGGTTCAGAAATTTGCTGACAGCAGCAATGCCGATGAACTGGAATTGAAATGCTCTTGCAGGCTGAAAGCCATGATTGTGTGCAAAGGCTGCGGAGCCTTCTGTCATGATGACTGCATAGGGCCTTCCAAACTGTGTGTAGCTTGTCTGGTGGTGCGGTAGGAGCTGAAGCAAAGATGCAGTATCCCTTATCAACGTGGGAGAGCAGACAAAGGAACAGTGTAATTGGAACAGTTTAGGCCACTAATGGTTTGCAATTAGTGGATTGATTTTTATTTTTTTTTAACTGTTTGGCTTTTTTTTCTTCTACGTGGTGCTTTCAGAACTTAGTTATTCCTGCCTGAGTGCCATTTTCTGGGAAGAAGAGGAAACCTGTAGAAGTAGTTTAAAACAAAGATAGCCTTGTTACTGAAGCATCTATGAGCTCTCTTGCTGTGCTAAAAAAAAAAAAAAAGGAAAAATGCATTAATGCATGTCATTCGTAGCTTCTATTTATTTGCACAAAGTGCAGCACATTTTTTCTCCACTTTTTGATAGCTGATACAAGCTGCAAGTTAAAGATCAGTGGAAGAATAGCACTGTAAGAAGTGGAGTAACTATGCAGAATGAATAACACACTGAATAGCAACTGGTGTGAGCGGGGTAGTGGCGAGGTGGGGGTGCCGACCATCGTAGCTTCAAAGTCAGTTTGCAGTTTTTCTGCAGAAAAGATTTTCTCTTCAATTGACTTTCACTATCTAGGTCTGAAATACAGTCACTTCACCTAACAAAAGAAATCTGAAAGAGGAATTTAGATTGTTATTGAGGTTTCCTTATGTGCCTGCCAGGGACTGTGGAACTTAAATCTTACTCATCATCTCTTCTTTGTTGATTCCTTGAGAAAGATTTGTACACGTGATGAATTAGCGGGACCAACACTGGAAACACATTGGCTTCAGTAGAGTCTGGAGAAAGTAACTTCTCTGCTGGAGATTATAGATCTCTTTTTTTCTTCCTATTTCTCCCTCAAATTGTCTTTATTTGTATTTGTCTCTCTAATGTGTCCACTAGGTTTGTCAGTCCCAAATATATATAAAAATAAGGTCAGACTTAGGTCATTGGTTCTCGAGGTTGTAGCCTTTCTGTGGCCTAAAAATGATGTGTTCTTCTGATGAATTAATGAGAAAAGATTTTAATTGCATATTGGTTGAATGTTGGATTATAATTTCTTTTTCCTCTTATGTGACTTACTCTGTTTAAGTAACATCTCAGAGTTTTGCCATTTAAAGTAATTCTTAGAAGTACATACAGCACTGACTTTTTTTTTTCTTAAAGGAAGTCAGACCCCTTTTAGAAATTTGGAAGCAAAATGTATTTTTAAAAGGGATACTGCATCTTTAAAGTAACCTTCAGTATTTATCCAGTACTGTATTTACATTCAGGACTATAGCTACATTCCAGATGTGCTAGCCACCATAACAGCAGAAAAGAAAAACGGTGATTTTGGAGTCCTATTCACCTAAAGGGAAAATATTATAAAGGAATAAAGCACATGCAGTTGCTGGGGAGATGAAAACACCTTGGGTTATTTTTTATTCCCACTTCAAGAACACAAAATGTGGAGTTCAAGTCATCCATCTGCCAGTATGTGGTTGGGTCTGCCCAAATGTCAGAGTCAAGAGAAATGGGGTTTTTTACCATCACAGTAGAACCTCACTAATCCAAAGACCTTACAGCCTGCCCAAGAAAACTGATTTTCCTTGCACAGTTTTAAGAGAGCAGTGTAGTAAGAATGTGTGAGATGTAAGAGAGCTTGGTTTCATCGTGCAGTGAACTGTTGCATTCTGAAGTACTTATGTGAATGATAGAGCTATGTTTAGGAAGTGGAAAGTATGCTGTATTTTAGAGTATACTTTTTTTTATCTGATCTTTTTTGTGTACTTTTCATCAGCTGTAACCGGTCTCCCTGACTCGGGGGCATATTAGTGAGGTTCTGCTGAATGAAGGAATCACATCTATTTTCTTGCGGGACCATGTTCACAAACATGATAAATGCCATTTATTGTCTTAAAAGTGAGCTGGAATATCTACAACATACATTCCTGTCATAGGAAGCTCTATGGTGCACCTTGATGTTCTCTTTTATTGTAATTAGCAACATATCAATATTATTTTTGACACTGTGTGGTACAAAGGCCATTTGTAGTAACGAACAAATTTGTTGCTGATACAATAATCCTTTTTTTTTTTCTGTACAAAAGTGCTCCTTAATATGACATGTGAACTAAGGAATGGCTTCTCAGCACTTTCAGGTCTTCTGGTAGGAAAATAAGCCACACAAGCAAAAAACTAAAAGTAACCAAGTGAAAATTAGCATCCACTGCTATGCCAGCTGCTGATGAAACAGCGCCTGGGCAATACTAATGAGTAAGTGTGAGTGTAGTCAGTCAGTGCGTATCAGATTCATATTTGAGGAGCCTTTGTATTGGAATTGTATTGCATTGTATTTATACTTTGTAGAGCTAGGATACTTCTATTTAAAAAAAAGAAAAAGAGAGCAACCAGTCTTAGACTTCTATTTACCTATGTTTATATAAGCCTGCTGGAAATCCTTATTTCTAGCTCAGGTTTTCCTGTCCACAGCACATAAGTCAATATTTGTTTGTATTTGCATCTTGAAATAGGTCTTGTATTGACTGACATAATACAGAAATAAATTCTGGCCACAACATAGTTTTACTTTGTTCAAAGGGTAAGAGTGTGACTAATGTGGTAGGTCACTCATTTGTGTCATGTCGTCATTTTTGTATCAGGATTGCAACTTGCATGTGTGAGATCACGATAAAATGTATTTAAAATGGCATTAGACTGGATGGTGCTATGTTACATTACACAACTGACCAAACTCTTCCATAGTGCAGTTCCACTCCTTTCAGTTTTGAGTCATTGGAGTTGCACCAGGAATAAATTTGAGCATTAGTTAGACACAGTGGTGAAGTGTTGTTACAGATTAGGTTTAGGGTATGAAAATACTCAAAAGCAACCGCAGTGATGTGAGAGCCTGATTGAATCCTAGTGTGACTGAAAACCTTACTTGGATTTTGGTATCACACAAATGCTTAGGGGAGAGCGACTCTAGGCCCTTGGTAAGAACCCAGTCACATTTAGAAGTTAATTTTGAATGATTCCTTTTTTTGTTGTTGTTTGATTGTTCCGGTTTCAGGCTCAATGTCATCATGTTTTCTAATGACCATGCAGTTTGCACCGTGGGGTGTTAATAGTTTATGCACTGAAAAGTGGTGAAAGAATTACTTAAGAACACACTGCTCTGTGTTTGTGTGTACGTACGTATGTGTCCCAGTGTCCAGCATGTATAATTTACCTTTTTTTATTTTTTTTGAATCTCCAAAATTGTCCCCCTACTCCTACCCCTGGAGCAGCACTTTTGGGTGAGAGGGAGAAACACTTTTTTCTTTCCTCCCTCTATTGTTTTAATTGCATACCTGTGAGATATGCAGATAATGTTAGGGCATTTGCAGTGAGTGTGTTTGTGTGTTTCTGTTCTGAAATAATTTTCCAAGCAGAAACTCCCTTTGAAATAATGTTAAAAAAAATAATTAAGAAATGGTGAACTGGATGCTCCCTGTTTGCATTTTATTTATCTGCTGAGATCTAGTACATGAAATAGCATTTAAAAGACAAAAATAAAGGTTGAGCCATAAAGCGAAAGGTATATTCTCTGTACTATAGACTTTCTTCTTGAGGGTGGTGCATGTTGTCAGGGTAAGCTACAGAACGTGCAGATGGTTTTTCAGGGCCCTGCAATTCCTTGCACAGTTTTTAAGCTGGTGCATATGGTGCTTTATAATGCAATTTCTGAAGTAAAATTACCTTATGCTGCACCCCCTTCCCCTTATGAACACACGCACAATTTCAGAATCATTATTGTAGCCTCTGGTTTAGCAGTTTCTCCAAGGTGTGGTGAAGTACCAGGATAAACACTCAAGCTGAGAAGTGTCACCAAAAGGGATCATTTTAGCTGACACACGTGAAGGGCCCTGCTCTGAACACTGAATGACTTCTGCAGTCTCCTGGCAGCGGCGCAGCAGCTCATCTTCTGTGGCTCTGCGAACACTGGGGGGGAAGCAACGAAATATTCAGTGGCTTTATCATGGACCTGTGTAGCTAAATGTTTCTGAATCTATGAAATCCTGTTGTCTTTGGTCATCATGCTTTGTCACTGTAAAACCAATGGAAAGAAAAGAAAGCATTTTTTAGTCTAATTTAAGGAGCTGCTTCTTTTATAGCACATAATATTTCGCTTTGTACTATATTTGATAGTTAAAAAATAATTTAGTCCGTAGAATAACTTTGTTGTATTTGTACTGTTCATGAATGTTACAAGAAAAGTGCTTTACTTTGTTGCCATAATTCTCTTGTACTGCTGTAAAATATTTTTTCTGCTTTATGGAAACTGAACTCGATTCACATTTTCAGTACAGGGTTTTTTGTGTGTATGTATTTTTTTTTGTCAGTATTCTGAATGTTTACATCTGTTCAACATTAGCCATTCTATGCCTTTATAGGGCAGTATTACTCCTGCAGTATAACAGCAATGTGAAATCCACTCGTACCTAACATGCATGAGAAATACAGATTTATTGGGGAGATCCCTATCGTGCATAGATATTTTTTCTATCCACATTCAGTGAAGTAAATACCCTCCTTCAGTCCTCTACCAAAGAAAATGTTACTCCCACGGGACAAGCTCGGAAAGTGGTTCTCTGAATCTTCAGAAGGGGGTGTAGTTGGTTTCAGCAAGATTGCTACAGTTTAATGCTGTTATGCTTTGCTTTGTTACCCCACCATATGTGACTGGGTGAAACAAGCATTTTAGCAATTTTTTGTGTTTCAAGACAGTGTTTTGTTTAGAATTCAGGGATCATGCTTTCTTTAATGGTGCTGTTTGTTTTATTATTTTTTTTAAGAAAACAACCTTTTGTTGCCTACAGAAATGACCATTCACAAAACCATAAATTAAATAAAATAATTTGTCTTCATAACTTTTCTCCCTTTCCTTTCCCCCTTCCCTGTCCCTTGAAAATAACAACTTGGGCTTCAATATTAAAATATTCTCTAAAAGAAAATAAAGAGATAAAATAATATTTCTCATTTGTTTATTTATTTTGTGTTCAGTGCCTTAGTCAGGAGATCCTGCTTGTGCATGTCCATTGTATGTTCAGGTTGATGAACTAGAAATGTGAGAGAAAAATCAAAACCTTACAAAAACCTTTTGTAAAGGATTTTTCAGTTATGATGATGTAAGGCACAGTTTGAATGACTTCTGATGTAATCTGAGTATTAATCATCTTATACTAGTAAAATAAAACTAGGTGTTGTATATTAAGTTGTTTAAGTAGAATAGTTTGTGGATGAAAATGATTATATTTCTTTGGGTAGTTTATGCTGGGTGTATTTTAGTGCTTTGCCTCCATCTGCAATCCTGTCCAGAACATCCTTAACAACAGCAACCATCCCAGCCTGCACTTCCCTGATATCCCATTCCCAAAGCAGAAGAAATTAAATGTCCATGGTGCATGAAAGGCATCCAGTCCAAGTTACATTCCTCAGAGTTATTTCTTCAGGTCTGGAAGGCCTTCCTGAAATGGAAATTCAGTAGCCATTATATTAAAATGTAGAAAAACCCCCACCATTTTCATCATGTTAATCTAAAAAAGAGAGCCTTGAGTACTGATGGTGAGGGTGCAAATGTTACAGGGTGGGCAACAAACAGCTTTTTCACAAGCTTGCTTGGAAATATCAGAACTAAGCACCATCTTTTGTCCAGCCTCCTGTCATTATTATTATTTCAGATGTGATACCATCTGAGGGTCTTGTTAGCAGCAGATGACAGCCCTGTCTGCCAGAATCTGTCCAAATGCAGAAAGAAGGCTGTATCAACCTCTGTAGTTTTATCACAGGGACTTTTTTTTTTCCATATCCAATACCTGGCAAAGCCCCTCAATATCTACTGTCATGTGGATTTTTTAACTTAGTTTGTTTTGGTTAGAATTTTTTTTTCATGGGCCTGTGCCAGAACAGGGACCAGCTCTGCTTCTGACAGTACCAGCTTTTCAAAAACAGTTTTATTTTTCATTTAAACAATGTAATGTAAATCATTTTGTTAAATCTGTGCTAGCTAAATATTCACTTTTGTCCTTTCCCTTAATTTTAAGCCTGTAAAATAATTTTGTGCATTTTTTTAATTCCATCTTAAAAAAATAAGTATTCCGTTTTTCTGAGGGGTTTGCTAAGGACTTTGCAAGTGTTGCTAAGTGAAGTCTTATGATGGCTTTTATGTTGGTGTGCTGTCTCTGCCTGGGCGAGCGCAGCCTCACCCTGGCAGCTCAGCCAGCAGATGGCACCAGGAGAAAACAGGCTGCTGTGCTCTCCAAGCATTCCACTCCCCCGGCAAGAGCGCACGGCGTGGAGAAAGCCTGCCACGCATACACAGGGTTTCTGGGTTCGTCTTCCTTTCGTGCAGAGCTTTAGTTGTAGGGAAAACAGGCCTTCCTTCCCCCTCCCCAGTCCTGGAACTTGGCTTTCGGTAGAAATGATGCCCTGAAGCTCACATCATCCTTTCCTGCGCTTGGTACTGTCTGAGTCGTGCAGTCTGGAATTGAAGTACTGATACACTGGCAAAAATTCTTCCCCAGGCCAGAGCCAGAGCTTTTTTTTTTTACCCTCCCTGCAGTTTCCTTTGTCACTCGTGGATGAAGAGCAGCAACAACAAAGCTCTTTGTATGGAGGTGCTCCACAGAATATAATATGAAGGTATTACCACAGCTTGGTGTGCAGAGGGTGGGCTGTTATGGAGCCTGGCCTTGGCTGGGTGACAGGACTTGCAGTGGAAGGACCATCAATGTGCAATCATAGAATGGTTTGGGTTGGAAGGAATCTTAAAGACATCTAGTTCCAACTCCCCTGCCATGGGCAGGAACACCTTCCACTAGACCAGGTGGCTCAAAGCCCTGTCCAGCCTGACTTTGAACACTTTCAGGGACAGGGCATCCACAGCTTCTCTGGGCAACCATATTCCAGTATCCCACCACCCTCACAGTAGAGAATTTCCTGTTAATATCTAATCTAAACCTACCTAAATCTAATCTAAACCTATTCAGTTCAAATACCTTGGAGCACCACCACCTTGGAGACAGCTTTCCATGCTAAGGAAAGTACACAGTCATGTGTTACCTGCTGGTAACTGCTTGTGGAGGCAGAGTACATTATTTGTACAGCTGCGTTTTTACACAAACTGAGCTAGACATAGAAATAAATATCTCAATAATTCATTGAGATTATTCAGGCACCTGGACATTGGCACTCTGCAAATACATAGGAGGCACTGATAAGAGAAGCTTGTATCTCAGTTAAGTGTCAGGCACTTGCTTTTAAGTATTGAAGGTTCGTGCTTAGAGCTTGGGAGATGCCTCTTGATTCACCATCAGTGATGAAATCAACAGTTGTTTCACACAGTCATGGGGGCAAAATACCTGGATTGTACTTTTTGGAAGCTGATGACGCTGGATAAATGTGAGTTTCTGTGTACAGTTCACCTTTCTGTTCTGTGTCTTTTGTCCTGATCTTGTAGAGTTTAGTTCATCCATCATTTTTATCTCCATGTTTTCCAACAAAAACTGAGAGTTTTCTTCCAGTACTCTGCCATCCTCATGCATCTGCCAGCAGGGCAGAGAATGGTTTCATAACCCACATAGAAAAAGACAGATTTTGGAAATAAGCTGAATATACTGGATAGTTGGCTTCTGTTAATAAGAAATCATTGCTATATTGAGAAAATAAATTACTATTTATATCAATATAAAGGGGGAGATGTGAGGGTTTTTTTAAATGTTGGTCCTTGCTCTAGTCTTATTTGCTTCTGATTCCCAACTGCTCAGATCCATTCAGCAAATCACTTTTTCATTCTCCTTGATTGTGAATTCTCAGCCCAACATCAGTCGTGCAGAATCTTTGCTACTGCTGTGTGCATTTCTGGCATTTAAAGGAGGAAATCTGGACAATGGTGGAGAGGCTTGTATGCAGTGCCTCAATCTTCACTCGTTTACTACTGCATTGTGCAGAATAAGATGGAGTCTTGGGGGAAGATAATAGAATTAGCTGTGAAAATGCAGGAATACACGTTCCTTGACTTCCTTTAGGTTATTGAGTGGAAAAGTCTGCGCCTCTGGTTTTTTTAATGAAAGTGAGCAGGAGCTGACCTGCAGGAGTAAGAATAGACCATAGTCTAAAGTTCCATTCAGAAGTGAGGATTTACCGTCCAGCGAGTCCAAAATGTCCTCAGAATATCAGGAAAACCAAACCAACAAAGATAAAATCATAGAATTGTTAAGGTTGGAAAAAAATCTCTAGGATCATCCAGTCCAAATCAGCATCAGCCAAGTCTGTCACTGGAAAGAAGCATGGATAAGGACATAGCATGAGACTACAGAAGCTTAGTTACATTTTTGAAACAAGTGATCCTGCCAACTGTTTTAATTTTTCAGTGTCTGTAGAATTGCAAACATTAAGAATCTTTTGTAACTCTAAATTCAGAGAGAAATTGAAATATATAAGGAAAAACAGGTCCACAATTAGTTGATAGGATAAAATTGCCAAAATTCATGGCTAGTTTCTTAAAAACTATATTTGAAGGTATTTTTCTGGTTATAAAATTCAAGTTACTGTATGATCAACATTTTTCAAATTAAGGGTCTTTGTTTTGATTTCCTAAAATAGGAATTTCAGAACATTCATTTCCTGGTTATAAAATAACTTGCTTGCTCTGCCACACAAGTCTAATTATGTTCTTCATTGTGTAGGACAGCTCAAAAAGTAATCTAGAAATACATTCAGTGTAACCTATTTCAGATAAGTACATCATGTGGCCTAGAATGAATTAATCTAAATTGGAGGGGAAATCTGCTTTTGTCTTTTCAGTTCCTTCAAAATCAAGTGAAAGGCCAGTGAAAATAGCCATGGGATTCCAGGGAATTTGAAGAGTGTTACTGGATTTGGGGAATGTACCTTCTCCATTCTGCATCTTCTAAATTTTTGGAGAAATAATGTCAGGACCTTTATGAAGTGTGTAGGCGACAGCAAAGAGGAATTATATGTACAGTGGTGCCAGTGGTACTCGAATACTTAATAAAAAAGGATTTAGAGAAACTTGGGCAGAAAATGAAATAACTCTTGGGAGGAATAAAAGGAAATATGTGTGAGGTGTCAGTCACAAGGTGTTCTTCTCTCTGGCATCTGATGATTGTGAGAGGGTTACAAAAATAAAGAGATTAAGGACTACTGGAGCAGAGCAAAGCTTTAGGAAAGTGGGCTATGAAGTACATTTAAATCAGGATTAAATATTACACAATTTCTTCTGCTGCAAAAAAAGGATGATTTTATTCACATGATTTAGAACCTAAACAATAGGATTGCCAGAAATCTGAAGGCTGACTTGTCTCTGGTGCCCCTCAGTAGTCTTACACTGCTGAGGGTGGTGCTGGTGGTGGTGGTCTGCTGGGAAGGTCTGTTTCACCCAACCTGCAGGGCCTTCACTCATGGAGACAGTTTGTTTCAGTGCTTCACTGTTCTTACATTTAGAGGGCTTACCCAAATTTTCCTTGCTGCCGTTTAAGCCCATTCAGTCTTTTCTGCTCTTCACAGGCAGGGAAAATAACTTCTTCCTATACTCTTTCCAGCAGTCTGTTAGATAGCTAGGCTGTTAATTTTTCCCTTTTGCTTTTCCATTGTTTTCTCGAAATAGTCCTGATAATCAGCCTTTCTTCATAGATCATATTTTCTGCACTCTTAGAATTTTCAGTGATCTTCTGTGGACTCCCTCCCGTCGATTCAGATTCTTTCTGCTTTCAGATCCCAAGAATGACCGTGTTATCTCAATTTGAGGCCGAGCAGAAGGGTGGGACTGGTCTGCACGCCCTAGAGGCTGAAATTGTACCCTGTGTCCCAGATCACTGTTTGGTTTGTCCATGACTTGTTTGACTTGGATTCAGTTTGGGCCCAGCAACCCCCTGCATCCTTTTTGATAAAGCTACTTTTAGCTGTTTCTTTCCCATACTGTATTTGAAGAATTATTTCTAAGTATAGAATATTTTGTTTATCAGTACTTAGTGATATCATAAGCTTTTAAACCATAACTTGAACTTCTCCGAATCATTTTAAAATCTGGTCCTATATCTCAAGAAGCTGACAGTATTTCCCAGGTAGGTATCATCTGGAAATTCAGAAAAAGAGGGCCATGCTATCGTAGGATAATTCCTATTGATGGGCCCTCAGTAAGTCGTCAAGCCCAGTCTTCTGCTCAGAACTTGGGGTCCCATCACTCAACTCATCGACTAAAATGCTGGAAGGAACTGGAGTCGAGCCGGAATTGACTCTGCTGCAGTTGCTGCTGTGACTGTGTAACTAGTTTTCCACCCATTTTTGACTGACTGGTTAACAGTCTTGCTTAGACCTTATTTTTCCAGTTTACTTATGAAAAGGCCATAGAAATAATGCTAAAAGCTTTACTGAAATTGAGATGTGAGATCTACTGCTCTTCAGTCCATGGGGCTTGTTACTCTGTCAGGGAGGGAGGTTAGGCTGGGTTGGCTCAGCATCTTCTTGACAAATTCATATTGACCGTAGCTGGTTTATTTTTTATGTCTGAGGGTGCTTATAAACCATTGAGTTGTGCTAACACTCTTCTAGAGAATGCAATGAAGCTGATGATACTAACTCCCTGTCTCTGCTTCTGTTTTTTTGAAATCTAGGTGGTTATTATGTTCATTCTTCCCCAGTTTTCCTTGCATCACCTGATTTCACAAGTTCTGGAAGATAACTCCTGATGGCCCTGTGACTGAATCAGTCACCCCTTCAAGTGCTACCCAGTGACAATCCTGAAGCTCACATCAGTATAAAACATACAGCTCATAGGTGTTCTCTCTAACTTACTTGAGACTGAGATGTACCCTTTTGTCTCTGTTGCCAATTGTGTTAATTATCCGATTATAATCAATATTTTTAGGAATGATTTTCCCTCGTAGCTGACCAGTTGGCATCTTGCTGTTCCCCTGAACTGCTGATGTCCACCATCATGTGCCCTTTTTTGTTGTTTTTAATGTCCTTTCCTGGTCACACAATTTTTTGTTTGGCGTTTCTTATTTCACCGTTACAGGCTTGTACTATAGGTTATCACTTTTTGTGTGCTACCTTTCCTCAAGGAAAGGAGTTCTCCAGAAGAGGAAACATTGTTAAAAGTTGTCCTCTGGCAATACTTATCACTTCTCTGCAGTAAAAATTGACTTGCTTCTTCAAAACCTTGTTTGAACCGAAAAAGAAACACAAAAAACCTGTGTGACAATCAAAGCCCATCAAGTAATTTTCAGCTAAATATTAAAATACCTCCTGACCATTATTGAAAATTTCTAAAATTTAAAGGTAACATGGATTTCAAGGTCTTCAAGATCAATAATATACAATACACAAGAGAGGAACTATGATGTTCAGATCATAAAGACAAACTGAAGAAAACAAGACTTTGACACAGCATATGTTTTTATCAAGCTAAAGCTAGTCCTGAAACAAAAAGAGGGGTCAATACTGAATATCAGAAAATGAATTGTAATACTAACTACAGAAAAATGATAAAGAAATAGTGAGCATAATGTCTGTTTTGTCTAAACATGAAGAGCCTAATGGATTAAATCCCTTTTATGTACCACACAGAAATAATTTCAAAGGCCTAATTCACCTATCATAAACACTAAATTAAAATTAGCTGCACTTTCTCACTTTCCTACACATTTTGCAGAATTTAGTATTTTTTGACTGGTTCTCTGTGGCTATACAGCTGGTATTTATGAGCACCAGTGTTAGGAAGTGTAAATGGGTACCAGTTTACTATTACAGGATTTTAAATCAACTTAATGTTCATTTTACCTGTGAATAGATCTCTGTCACTTGTCAAGAAGAAAGAATCTGTTTCATCTAATATTAATTTATGGTTAGGGGCCACCTCTTGCAGAAGCATTACATGTACATGAAGTAAAAACTCTGGTTCAAAGCATGCACACAGAAAATAAAACCACTGGCATTATTTATGTTTTGATTCTTTTTTTCCTTAAAATAGAGTGAGATTTGTTTGGAACTGGAATGCATATGCAGAAGCATCCCAAAGTTTAACATCCAACCAACCGAAGTGCTGCAAAACCCCCACTGCAGCTGCCACTATCAGTCCTCTGCAGTGATGCCCCCCCGTCACTTCTCCAGGAAGGAGCTGTTGTGGAAAATAAATAAATTGTCTATCATTCAACCAAGCAGGAGAGGTCTCAGCTTTGGCAGACGCAGAAGTGAGAAAGAAATAAACGCTAATCAGATATTTAGAAAGGTAAACATTCCTTGTTCATGCCTCAAAAATAATCTGTCTGCTTCTTGATGCAAAATGTTATTAAAGAATATGGGGCTCATACACACAGAATTTCTACTATCGAAGATCGATGGCATAGAGAAGTAGGTTTATTATTGCTTAAATGATAGGGTTTTATTTAAAAAGTACTTGGTATTACACAATCATCTTTCCTTATGTTTCAAAATCGTTACTCTTTAGTTGTCTCTCTACTTGCACTCTAAAACTTATTAATGTACTTTATACCCATCCACCTACCAAGAGCTGCATGAATTCACCATGTTCGCTCTGAAGCAACGGGGAATGAAGCTGAGTTATGCAGCACAAGCACATAAAGTGTCCCAAAGTACGTGGGTGGAGTAATCATGATTGTTTCTTAATAACGCATGCATTAGTGTGCGTTATGCATGTAAGTTACGTTGTAGTTACAGAGTATATCTGCCAAAGACTTCTGCTGAAAATTATCACCTTTGTAAGCAGGAGGACCTTGCCCTGCAGTCAGTGTGGACAGCAGGCCATACTGAGCAAGCCTCTAATGTCTGGGAATGTTTGTACCTGTGTCTGGAAATGTCTGTGAGCTCCAAGGCCAACTGGCAGAGCACAGAAGCACTGGGAGTTTCCTGGAATGGTGCTTCTTGGCACAGGCCAGAACCTCAGCAGAAGTTGTTCCTACAGTGTATTAGTAGGCATGACTGTGTTTAATTGTTGACAAAAGTCCTGGATGCTTCTTAATTTACAGTCACAGAAGAAGCCAAGATGTCCATCAAGGTGTACAGGGTTTATTTCCTGTATGTGAGTTGCTTAAGTCATGTGTGAAGGCACAGGCATAGAAGGATTCTGAGATGTATCACTTTTACAGGCCCACCTCAGTCATCAGGGAATGTGGGCATATCAGAATTGCTTCATGTGCACTATGGGCACATTTTAGCCTGAAAATTTCAGGTAGTAATATGGTAACCCTAAGAGTGGGGCTGAGTCTGTGCAAAGAATTGTTTTAACTTTTGATCTGACTCTTCCTTTTACCATTTGCCAGTGTGCTTCGCTGAAAAGCTGTTAAGTGTAAGACTATCGTGGTTGCAGATTTTACTCATGATCTCCTTATTTTGGTGGTTTTCAGTTTTTTCTCATTCAGCAGCTTAACATGCTTATGTTCGCAAGAGGAAAATACAGATGTAGCTCACTTATACTGTTGGGCTCAGCATTACACATCTATCACCTCAACTTTATTTCAGTATAATCTGGTTCTTTTTTTCTCTCTAAACATGCCGTGTTAGTCAACTGTCCTTCTGAAAGCCAGAATTTACTTCACAGAAAGCAAAAAGAAAAACTAAGAGCTCTAATAGAGGAAATAATTCCTTTCTCCAGTATTTACGAGACATTTTGGAATTTTCATTGTGTTTTGCAGTCTCAGTATTGTATTTTTCCTCAGGCAAGAACATTCACAATGTCAACACTGACTTTTTTATGATCTCTCCTCTGCCTCAGAAATGTAACCTTTCTCCAGCTCCTCTTCTAATCCTCTGATTATATCTCTTCCATACCTACTTTCCTTCTCATTTTACTGCTCTGACTTGTCCAGTGGTGCTGTGTCTCCTGCGTCTGTTGTTTTGCTCTAATTTTTCTTAGTTCCTTGGAGCTTACTTGTTCGACACTTGTTGCCTACATTGAGACGAGTCCTCATTTCCCAGGGATGCTTATCTACAAAGGATAGTGGAGACACAGTTGGATGTATTTAAGATGGAGTGTGATTCTTTTATACATCCACAAGTCCAAAGATCTGCTTGGGAGAATCCCATGGGATACAGATTTGGAGAAAACAAGGGTCCAGGAGAACTGGCTGATTTTCAAGGATGACTTATCTGAGCTCAAGAATGGCCCATCTCTACAAATACGCAATCAAGTGAAGCCAGCAGCAGGAGGCCTGCATGAATGAATGAGGAACTCCTCTCTGTGGGAATAAGGGTGTTATCTTTTCTTTCTAATTCTTCTTTCTAACACAAGAAGTCTCCTTTTCTCTTACTTTTATTTTGGACTTTTCACCCTATTATGGTCTCTGAACGTAACTCCTCAGGATATGGCAGTGTGTAAAAATCACATATGAGCTGTTGCTGCAGTTTTGTGTCTCAGAGCTGTCGTGGAAAAATGCATAGATAAATGGGGGGATATTTCCTTCCAACATTAGAACTTTATTGCAATAAAGAAATTAGTGTTATTCTTGTAATTATTAGTTATTATTTATAAATATTAATATTACAAGTTATTATTTATTATTGTCTTCTCCTATTTTTCACTGTTTAGCTTTTGAATATCCTTCTTCTGTTTGCTTCCCAATCACAAACTAGGAGAAAAAAACCTGCAAAAACTGTTTATGCAGTCTCACAAATCCCAGCATAATTATTCTTAATCTTGGTTTATGTGAGCTGTATGAAGGGATGGTCCCAACCAATTTCTGCTGAAAGAACATTCAGTGAGGAAAGAAAAAGGAAGGTTCCATTGGTGACCATCCTGTTCATACCACCTCTGGCTATCCTCGGGACTCTGTTATTCAGGTTATATGAAGCAATGGAGTTCCTGTCGTGGGTATTAACTGATCTATCAATCTTGGTGACCAGGATTTACAACTGAATTACTGGTTCCCAAAACACCTGATGAAGACATTTGGTCAGCAGAATTCCAAGATGTGCTTGGTATGATGAAGAGGTAACTAAGGGTAGAGCCCAGATGACATTTCCAGTAAAAATCATCCTTTTCAACACATTGTATACTATATTCAAGAGAAGTAAGCCTGAATAAT
Source organism: Coloeus monedula (assembly GCF_965178545.1). NCBI lineage: Eukaryota > Metazoa > Chordata > Aves > Passeriformes > Corvidae > Coloeus > Coloeus monedula. Next base: position 116,003,966 of record NC_138781.1, read on the forward strand.
GTTTGTTAAAAAAAAAAAAAAGAAGTGTTTGTATAGGATTTCAAGTGTCTGCAATAATTGTCCTGGGTTGCAGTGTATTCTATTACCATCCCCATCAGCCGTTGAGATCAGGTGGGGCAGTGTTTCCTTGCCTCCTCCCCCCAGACTATCTTGCTGTTGATGGCCCATCATTGTCCTGCCGCATGACTCATAGATAACTCCCTCTGGACTATCATCTGTTAATGAGCCCAATCAACACCTGGCCTCATGACTCATTACCCCATTGTGAGATGCTCCACCCAGAGGGAGGAACCAAGCATCCCATCCTGGATATAATCTGAGATTCTGAGCACCAGAGACAACCCTTCCACTGGATATCCAGAGGACAGGAGCTACACAGCCACCACTGGACTTTCTGAGGAAGAGCAGACCTTTCTTCTACACGATTACTGCTTCAGAGGACTGCAGCCACCATTCTACCAGACTGCTACCACCACCCTGCCTAACAGGGTGTCAGGTTGTATCTTGACTTGGTCAGTTTGAAACAGTGTTTTCTTTTAGGTTTTTTTCCTTTTCTTTAATTTCTATTAAATTGTTATTCTGACCTGGTGCCTCCCACTGGTTTGTTTTCAAACTAGTACAATAATTTCTTCCTCTTTTCAATCCTTTGTCATTGCTTTGGGAGAGGTGACTGGACTCAAGGAAGTTGTTTAAGTGGAGGGGAACATGTGTAAAGCAACCTTTTGTTGGGCTAATCACTCATATTCTGTAGTCTGTGCTAAGGAATATAACTCTGGCTTCTCAAGTCTGTTAAAGCATTTGGATTTAGGATTTCAGGATTAAAAAACTTCTCAAAATCACAAGTCAGAGTTCTGACCTCATTAAAAAATATCCAAAAGGAGAAATATTCTATTAGACTATTAGATTTATACATTCTTTTTCATTATTTTAATGATCTATACATACCTAATATGGCTAGTTTAATTAAAAATAAAAGTAGACAGGTTATTCCAGGAAGAAAATGCTAATTCTTTCCCTTTTGTTTGAAACATTTGACTAAATGTACTTCCCCATTATTTAACTTTAAATGCAAATTGCACTTTGATATGTAATTAACCTTATCTTTATTTTATTATTCCTAAGAATCATACTGTACTTTCAAAAATGTAATTTGACTTTCAGGAAACTATGGTTTCACCACCAGTTTTTTACCTACAATATGAACAGAAATTCATATTTTTCTCAAGAAAACTGAGCAACAGACTATTGAATTAACACAGCAAATATCAGTCCAAGTTAAAATTCACAAAACCACAGGCTGAGTTAAAAATTTCTTACTCTTACATTGATGCCATGATGATTTTTTGCCTTTTCTTTTATACCCCTTTTATACCTTTTTATAACTTCTGTATTCTTTGTGCTTTTTGCCTACATTCTTGGACTTGTTTGTCAAGCTAGGAGACTAAACATTTTAGAAGCTTTGTAGTTAGGGGATCAGTGTGCCCCAGGCCCCAAGGTCCTCTCCAGAACACATTCTGTAAACTAAGATAGAACCATGCAGGGGAAGGTTCCTTGGGGAGGGGAGCTCATTCAAGCTTCTCATTGGGGAATTTTTGATAGATATGCTAATTAGTAAGACCTATAATGTTATACCAGATCTTTTGGGGGTGTGCATTGTGGTGTGCATTGAGGTGCATTTGACCTGGACATGGTGCACCTAAGGATCCTTAAAATAAATACCAAGGTAAAATCCCTTTTTCCCTTCTAACTGTGTTTGACTCTTGATTTTAAGACCAGGAAAAGGCATCAACATGGATAATCATCAAATTTTATAGACTGAGTTTAACAAATTACTCTATCTTTTTTTTGGCAATAGACAATCCTGTTTTGATTTAAATTGGAATGTAGAGATGGTATTAACTTTTTCTTTGGCTTTTGTGCAGTAAAACCCTCCAATTCAGGAAACTAATGAATAAATTTGAGAACTTGGTAAGAATTTGCCAAATATCTGTAAAATTATTTGAAAAAAGCTGGAAATAAAAGACTCTGAAGGTTCATAGTATCTAAATACTGAAGGTGGTTAAACAAGTGACTTGAACATGGATTTTTAATAGATAACTCTTTTTGTTGAAGGTGTAAAAAAATATATTGGCTAGAAGCTAAATGGAGCAATTTAAAATTGCATTTTTAACAGTGACAGGAAACTGATAAACCTCTGTAAAGAGGTCCTGAAGTGTCAAGAGTTGAGGCCAATTCTCCATCATCTTTTGTGTACTTGTAAGTCAAACATTTCACTAGGTCTTATCTATTTCAACCATTACAACTGAAAACAGATGTCATGGGTGAAACAGTCACAAATGGGGGAAATTTTTACTTGATTTAATTTCAATTAGCACCATCTTCTGATTCAGGTGTTTGGTGGGGGGTGTCATAAATGAGAAAGTAACTCTCTTTCCTTCCTCTTTCCCAGGCTTAAGGTAAACATCTCTACTTATTAGCATCACCCTGCCTTGGATTTGTTTTGGATTATCCTCAGTCCCTCCTTATTCATTCCACGAGTACATGGGCAGTTCCTGCACCTAATGGTTTCTTTCTGCTTTTCCTTGCTCATTTTCCCCCTGCTCCATGGCCACAGTCCCTCAGGGGTGCTCCCAGGCTGCAGTCCCTTGAGCTGTCCCCACTCTGACATGGGTCACCGCTGTGCCCCAGAATATCTGCTTCCATGCAGCTCCTTCACGCATCTGCCCAAGATCCTCTCCCTGTGTGCCCCCTCACCTTTGTGACTGCTGCCTTTTCTGAAGTGCATCTGAGCAGAAGTACCACATGCCCCTTCAACATTGAAGATTTGCAGGCTGTGAGTTGCTCACACCCGTGTCAGAGCTGGCTGGACCTACCTGTTACCTGCCCAGGGCACCCCGTGACCTTCTCCCATGCAGCCCCCAGTGACTTAAATGCTGCCTGTTATGCTCAATACCGTAGACTAGCTTTTCTTTTTCATATGTCAGTGTACTTGAGGCTTTATCATCAAAACATTGTCCAGCCTGTGCCTAAAGCAAGGCATAGCAGGTGCCATTTTCAGGGTTCCAAAATGGCTTGTGTTATGTGACTTATTCTGCCTAATGTTTCCTGTTAACACAGAATAAAATCCTGTTTGGAAGTACCATGTTCTTCTGATCTTATGAGAATTATTTTCAGCTACTTTGTCATCTTGTTCTATAATGACAAGAAAGCATATTCCTTTATGTCAAAAAAAAAAAAAAAAGGACGTAAAAATGTGTATTTTCTCTGAAACCAAAGGCAACATTTCCATTTGCCTTCAATCATTCCGTATTTGGCCTGATTTCAGTAATTCAGGAACTCTTTGTTCAGTCTATAAGACTTCACTGATAAAGTCATGCACTTAAAAAGGTCCCATTTCAACAAGGCAGTTATGTCAGTATATAACTGTAAACACATGCATTTAAGTCAGTCCTTTTTTCATCGGAAAAGCCCTTTTAAATGCCTAAAAAATAAAGTAGCAGTTACGTTCTCTAAGTGTCTGAAATAAGCTCTTTTTTGAAACTCAAATGGTGCTTTTGCAATCCTTTTGCTACTCTTTTGCAATCAACACTCCCATTGAGTGCCATTAGGTGTCAAGATTTCGCCTTGAAAAATAATCTGTTATTGGATTTTAACAAACAAAACCATGAGGGCAGTCTGACCACAGGAGAATGAAACCTACCAGTGACATTTGTTACTGATGATGTGGGGCCCTGATAGATGATTCAATTTGAGAGTGCAAATTCAATTCCTGACCCACATGTCACTATACAGAAGGTTTATGTAATTATCATTAGTGTGTTGTTATTTATCTGTGTGTAGATCCTGCTGACTTTTTATTACTTGCTGCTAATGTTGGCATTAAAAATGCATACCAATTAACATAATTTTAAAAGGAGACATGAAAAATACCTAATTTAGCTTTAAATTTCCATTTCCTTTATTTATTTTACTTTCTCTTCAGAAATTTCAAATAGTAGCCAAGTTTAGTAATTCTCTCACCTCTGTAGGTAAAGGTGACAAGCTTGTCATTTTGTGCTAAGCAAATCACAAGCTGTCACCAGTCTTTGGCCAGTCATTTCTTTTTATTTAAAAAAACCCAAACCCTAGCACAAATGTCATATCTTGTTGGAGCATTGCGGTTTCAGGCCCTTCATGAATCACTTGAGTAGGTAAAATAGCATCTCTCAATTTTACTATATTGGATTTATTGAAACCAGGAAATTAGGAGGATGTAAGTATATATTAGTCTCTACTTGACATTTTATTGCAGTACTTGGTTACCCAAGACGGCAAATTCGAATCTGTTTACTAAAACTTTTAGATGTAATTTTCTTTCCTGCTTTACTTGACTGAGGAGGTTTAATGATCACAGTTTTATAAGGCTCTGTTTCTTATAACAGTAAAAGCCTTGACATTTCTTTGTAGATCAGCTTCTCAGAGCCTTATAAAGAACACAGGTTTCACATAAGCTTCAAGATGAAGATGGAAAGTGGAGAGTGATCTTAGCAGGGAGCTAAAATCAACAATTTCAGCACAAGAAAATGATTGCTCTACTCAGGAGAAACCCATTCCCTGGAACTGCTGCCTCCTGTTCTGCCAGGAGGGCTCAGTCCCAAGGGCCTCCCAGATGTCAGAGAGAGTTAAGGACCAAATGTCAGAAATGCTGAAATGAACCTGTGGCTGGTGATCAAATCCCTCAGGCAAGACAGTAGGTTGCCTAAGTCTAAGTTTCTTGCTGAAGAACCATATCTATACACGGCTCTTTCAGTAATAGTAGTCACTTGCACTTAACATGTATAGCACCTTTAGTTAATGCTGTCTGCTCTATTTTGCCTTTGTTTTTGAGCAGATGGGAAATCAGAGCAAGGTCACATGGGTTTTTTTCCATCATGCACACTCTAGATTCATTAACAAGAATATAAATTGAATTTGAGAGTAATCATTTTTATACACTTTCCTTTGATTCTTTCGAATATTTGCATAGAATGTGGTGAGTTGGCAGAGACCCACCAGAATCATGGAGTCTGACTCTATAGTTACAGTCAGTTTGAAATACATTTGTGATTTTTGATTTGAACAGAGCAAAAGAGTGAACGCTGCTAATGCCGAAACATGCACCTTGTCAGTCAGATCCAAAATCTAATCTTATCTGGCCACCTGGATCTTGTAAAGTCCTGATATTTCACCTGATATTGCCATCTGGTGAAATATTAGTCATGTTGCAGCTTTGATTGCTGTTCCATTTCTCTGGTAAATAAATGACATTGTGTATTTTAAAGGAAGAGAGAGACTTGAAAGTTGGATCTTCCATCCATTAACTATCTAGTCTTTTATTTCTTTCAGGATCCATTCCAGCAGTTCCATCTGAAAAAATCTTCCAGCATTTCCAGCTTCTTTCCTGGTTTCTATAGTGAATATCCCAGAACTGAAGCTGTACCTATCTCTGCCCTGATGGGGAGTAAGATCCTGAAACACGAGCTCAGCCATATGGAACAGAAGTGAAACATGATATTGATGGAGGTCACTTGTGCAATGGAGGAAAGAAAGTACTGACACAGTGAATATTTTTTGTTTGTTTTTAGCCATACTGAACTCTTGAATGGCTTGATAGGAAAGATTTGTGGTGTATTTCAGCGCAAAAAGACGCACGGTGTTGGAAATTGGCTTTTTTAAATGTCACTGCAAAAGAAACATTCTGCTCATTAAGTGTATGCATAACAAGATTCTGCTCTAGGTGGAAGCTCCTGAATGGTTCTGTTTACCTGCTTTGTTCCTTTTTCTTTCCCCTTTTTTATTTTTATCTTTTATTATTATTTTTAATATGTGTTCTCCTGTCAGGACTTAGCAGATCAAGTGAGGTTTACTAGCACTAGACCAACAACGCTAGTTGAAACAAATGTACAATATCCTGTAGTACATTATCTGGTACTAAAGGTTTTAGTTCCTTTGATAGAACCACACTTGGCCCTTTGCATTGTTATTCTCCTCAGTATGAGGAAGGCTAAGACAAAGATGGTGATGAGATGGAAGGTGCTCTGTCACAGCAGCAGCAGAATATCCAAAGGTGGTGGTGTGTGGCTGGTGGACTCACACTGAGGTGTTCAGGAAAAAGGGAGCCTGTCTGCCAGCCTGGGTTTAAGGGCAGGATGCTGAGACCTTGGATCAGGAGAGAGAAACTGAAATAAGGTGAGGACTATCAAAAGTTCAATCATTTTTAACATTTCTTTTTATGTTATTTCTCATGATGGGGACCAAGTGAGTTCAAAAACTCATATTGATGACAATTTAATTGGGCATATTTATCTTGAAATGCAGAGCATTTGTCAGAAATGGGACAATTATAAGTTATATAGCAATTAATCAAATGCTAGTTATAACTGTGTTAGTTTCCTATTTCAGAGATCAAATACTGGGAAAAACTCTGTAATGTATGAAATACATTCACTGATAGAAAAGTCTGTGAGTTTTATTGGTTCATCCTATGCTTTGTTTCAATTCACAGTTTTAAATAAAGATCAGAAATAGCTTCATAAGAGAGCTCTATGGGAGTAGGTTTATACGTTAATTTACAGAATTATCCATTAATAATTTAGAACAAACATTAGATTAGAGAAGTGGTGCTTTATCTTCTAATAATAAAATTAAAGAAAAATTAAGAAACAGGTAAGTTTATTTCTTGAACCAGCAATGCAATATTTGCCTGATGGATTAGTCCTATTTAATCAGAACAGTGAGCAGCTGGATAAATCCTAGCTAGGAGAATATTAGGTCATTTGTTAGCCCTTCAGCCAATTACAGCTGCAGCTGCTCTGTGCTATCTTTTTCTTCTCATCTCTGAGCTGCTTTTTTTTTTTTCCTTGAAAACACTAGATGATGAGCCCTCAATAGATAAGAATGTAGGGCAGAGAGATCTTACAGCATCAGGGTGCTGGTGGGTAAAATCTGGTCCCTCTCATCACCAAAAGAGAGTGTCAGTGAAACTTGTTTGTGGAACTGGAGAGCTGCAGGACCAGGGTCTAGTCCCGACTTGGCAAGAAGACAGCTGAAGTGCCTTTTTCTCTTCTGCCTAATAAACCTTTTTTCTTCATTTTTTTTTTCTTAAACTACTTAGTTCTTGGGGGGTTATATTTTTTATTATTATAATTTTAATTTAAACTGTCATTATAATGGCAATATTTGTGCTGAGCAGTTTGCTTTTGGGTTTGGGGTTTTTTTATGGATTTTATTTTGTTAAAAAGCAAGCAAATCCAGGTGAGAAAATAGCTGAAAAGTCTTGTCAGTGCTCCTGAAAGTGGGGGTGAGTGGAGTCTTCCTGGATCTTCAGAGAATCCTTTGTCTGGAAGCTGGCAAATGTTGCCCCAGTTTTCAAGAAAGGTAAGGAGAAAGGCCATGGTAATTACAGGCTTGTCCGTCCCATTTCAGTGATTAGTAAAATTATGGAAAAAGTTATTCTGGGAGTTACTGAAAAACACTTGAGAGACAATGCAGTCCTTAGTCACTGCCACCACAGGTTCACAAGGGGAAAGTCCTGCTTAACAAACTTAATTTCCCTTTATGACAAGGTCACCCATCTAGTTGACCAAGGGGAGATGTCGGGGCTTGTGGTTTTAGCAAAGCTTTTGATACTGTCTCTCACAGTATCCTTCTGGTTAATCTGTCCAGCACACAGCTGGATAAACACATCAGGCAATTGGTGAGCAACTGGCTCACAGGTCAGGCACAAAGGATTATAGTATATGGGGTCACATCAGGCTGGTGACCAGTCACTAGTAGCATTCCCCAGGGCTCCATCTCAGGCCCAGTGCTCTTTACTGTTTGTATAAATTATCTGGGTGCAAGAATCCAATGTACAGTAAATAAGTTTGCTGATGATACTGAATTAGGAGGAGCTGTGGTAGAGAGGCCTTGCAGAGAAATCTGGATAGACTCAAGAGCTGGGTAGTCACCAACCGCATGGAATTTAACAAGAGCGAGCACTGAATTGTCCAGCTGCTACAAGGTAACCCTGGTTATGCCCACAAATTCGGGGACAAGAAGTTGAAGAACAGCTCCATGAAAAGCGACCTGGGGGTCCTGGTCACTGCAAAGTTGAATGTGAGTCAGCAGTGCCCTGGCAGCCCTGAGGGCCAGCCCTGTCCTGGGGGTATCAGGCACAGCATCGCCAGCTGGGAAAGGAAGGGGATTGTCCTGCTCTGCTCTGCACTGGGGCAGCCTCACCTTGAGTGCTGGGGGCAGTGTCGGGTGCCACAGTATAAAATAGATATAAAGTTATTAGGGCATGTCCACAAAAGGGCAACCAAGATGGAAAAATGTCTTGAGGATAAGACAGAAACACAGGATCAGCTAGGTTAGAAAAGACCTCTGAGATCACTGAGTCCAACATGACAAAACACCACCTTGTTAACTAGACCATGGCACAAAGGGCTGCACCCAGTCTTTTCTTAAGCAGCTCCAGGGATGGTGACTCTACCACCTCCCTGGGCAGCCCATTCCAATGCCCAGTCATTCTTTCTGTGAAGAACTTCTTCCTAAAGACATAAGACCAGTGTCTGAGGCTACTTGTTTTGTTCCAGTTGAACAAGAGAAGGCTGAGGGGTGGCCTCCTCGTAGTCTACAACTTCTGCAAGGAGGACAGCAGAGGCAGAGGTGCTGTTCGGCTCTCTGGTGACCAGCGGTAGGAAACAAGGAAATGGAAAATGCATCAGGAGAAGTTCAGGTTGGACTTTATCTAAAGTTTCTTCACTGAAGGGGTGATCAGTGACTGGAACAGGCCCTCAAGGGAAGTGATCATGGCACCTAGCCTGTCAATTCAAGGAGCATCCCAATGATGGCCTTAGACATATGCTTTAGATCTAGTTGGTCCTGCTTGGAGCAGGGAGTTAATGGTCCTTATGGCTCTCTTCCAACCTGAGACATGTTGGAACCCTGGGTTTAGAGAATTTCGTTTTCTGGGATATAATAATATATATATGTGTAACAATATAGAGGACTTGGGGTGTGGGTTTGTTCTTTTTTTCTCCTTCTTCTTTACAAATCTGGGTGTTCTGGCAGTGGGGATCATGAATAGTTAGTTATTGGATTATAAGTGAAAATAAATTACTTGGCATTCCGTAATTGGGTAATTTGGACCTTAAAAGACCTTGGAAGTTAGAACTCGGGGCCATTTTCCACCTTGTTAACTAAGAGGCACATCCTGTGCAGCTGTATTATAGTTAAGAAAATAATAAATATCTAAGCCCGAAGAACAACCTAGTGTCGTTCTGCCTTTTAATCCAAACTCTGAGTAAAAGAACTCACGAAACAAAGGCAAAGAAGAAAAGAAATTATAAAAGAGAAAATTAGTAAATGGTGCCCGCCTGTGTGTTGGGGTTCCCCCCGCCCCCCCCCCCCCGCCATGTGGTCCTGGGAGAGGGGCCCTGGGGGGGGAGACACGGGGTTTCCCTGCCCCTGGTCAGCCTCGTTCCCCCTTGGTTGTTTTGTGTTCCCCTGCACGGGCAAGGACCCTCGGGTCCCATGATTGCCTCAGTTCCTCAGCAGAGCTCCGGCAATGTGGCTGGAGAAATAAACATCTCTGAAACATCTATCAAGAATCCGTCCATATATAATTCTTTCCCATGGGCCTCATTGTTTGATACGCGCGTTGCAGTATCTGCACTGTAACATATGGTGGGAAATGCGGGCAAGACACCGATCCCTAAGGACAGAAAATTTGTGAGTAAAAAACGCTCTAGATCTCTTTCTTCTCGCCTTGGTTTGGATATTCTCTCTGAACTATAGAAGAATCGTGGGAAATGTGGCTCTCTGAGCCACAGAAAGAAATGTATCTAGAAGTTAAAAGAATCCTTGAACAACAAAACAAGAAAGTACTTGTTCTGGGAGATCTAGAACATTTTTTTAACTGGCTTTTCAAAAATTTCTTTTATATTTCTCGAGACTTACTTTTAGATATTGATCGGCCTGGAACTAATCACGGGTGTTTTTGGTACAAGACCTGGGATGAGATAAAGGATCAAACAAAACATGCACTAGTGATAGAACCCCTCCGTGCATCCCTTGTAATCAGCGAAGCTCTTGAGGAGCATTCGTATGGTCCCATTACCCCTAGAGCAGAGGATGGCCATAATCCCATGGCTGAGGCCGCGCGGCCGCCATCCCGGGAGCACATGACTGCAGCCGTGCCGGCGGAGGTGCCTGTGCTGGATGCGCCCGGCCCCCTCGGGAGCCCGTGCCTTATCACGGACCCCATCCCTGTCTCGGGGTCCCCGGCCACACGGCCGCGAGTGAGGGAGCGATGCCGCAGGCGCCGCGGGTGCCGTGGGCCACGAGCAGCCAGGAACCGGCATCGGCGTGGCAGCCCGCTCTGAGCACACGGCTCGGAGAGCCCTGTGGAGGGAGAAGCGGCGGTGTCCACAGCGACACGAGAAGCCGCGCAGCGCCGAGCCGGAACGGGGCCGCTCTCAAAGCAGCGTGGAGTTGGCAGAGTGGAACTGCTCACAGGGTGTGGGGCCGGCGGTGATGGCAACGCGGGGCTGTGCAGAGCCCAGACACGCGCCGGAGCAGTGCCGCTCGGAGAGCGCGGAGCAGCTGCCACGTGAAGGCCTGACCAAGACATTGGAGTCGATGAGGCAGCGGCCACGAGGGACCAGCAGCCACGACGAACACACAAGCACATGATAGGAGAAGTTGTAGCCACGAAAGTCACAGGAACTGTGAAATGGTACAATGTAAAAAACAACTATGGATTTATAACATGAGATGATACAGGGGAAGATTTATTCATCCATAGAACTGCCATTAAAAGGAATAACCCTAAAAATTACCTGCAAAGTGTAGGAGATGGAGAAGTTGTACAATTTGATATAGTGCAAGGAAAGAAGGGTTTACAAGCAGCAAATGTTACTGGGCCTGGAGGAATTCCAGTCAAAGGCAGCCGTTATGCACAAAATTATAAACAATATCCATCCCAGCCTACTTTCCCCTTTTACCCTATACCCAATATGAACCCTTTCCTAAGTTTACCCCATCCCCAATTTATCCCTAATCCATTTTTCACCCCATGGCTTCCCTATACAATTGCCTTTCCCTACAACTTCTCTCCAATGCTGAGGGGGGAATGAAAAGGGGGAGGGAAGAAATTAACTATTGTTTAGAGTTCCAACAGGTACAAATGGAAGAAACCCTCTCCTGCCTCGGTTTCCCCACAAAGAATGCTCAGAGAGTCCTGTCTCCCTTCTTTCAGCCTTAGGATGTTCCAGAGAATCTGTTTGGACATTTAAAGACTCAGGAGGGTGGCTTGTTTTGTTTTGCAACTGTTCTTGTTATGTTTATCCAGTTGTTTTCAATGCTAACTTTTAAATCTCTTATGTTAAAAATAAATGGGTGAAATGTCAGGGTCCCTTCCTCCCTGCCATGTGGTCCTGGGGGGGAGACACGAGGTTTCCCTGCCCCTGGTCAGCCTCATTCCCCATTGGCTGTTTTGTGTTTCCCTGCACGGGCAAGGACCCTCGGGTCCCGTGATTGCCACAGTTCCTCGTCAGAGCCCCGGCCATGTGGCTGGAGAAATAAACATCTCTGAAACAGCTATCAAGAATCGGTCCCTATATATTCTTTTCCATGGGCCTCGTTGTCTGATACGCGTGTTGCAGTATCCACACTGTAACACCTGTGAGGACTCAGAGTTTGGAAAAAGAGAAAATTAATAGAGATATTCTGTGATTCTGGGAAATATTTGGTCCATGTCATGTAAGCTAAGTTTTGGGTTTTAATCAGTTGTGCAAGGTGGGGGTCTGTTTCTTTAGTGCACTGTAGAGGAATGAGAGAGTTATATTAGTACCCAGCTATGTCAGATGTGCTTTGTTCCCTCTCTCTCTGCCCCTCTTGGGGCTTGCAGGGAGCTACTGGTGGTAATACAAGACTGGACTACAGCTTTGTAACAGCCAGCAACATTTGGAGTTCATGGGATATTCAGTGGCGAATTATACCTTGCATTTTATTGACTAGTTCTGTCTCTTACACCAGCTTTGTGCTGCAGTGCATCCCCAGGTTACTCCATATGGTAATGACAGTGTGTGCTCTTTCTTGTACGCTTTAATTTTAAATTATATTTACATGGTGCATGAATGTGAATCAATTGAAGCTTGGCATTCCTATTTCAGGGTAGGAATAGCTGGTCAATATGAGCTGATATTATTGACTGGCCTGTTTATGTGTCTGTTACGCAAACCATACAGGTAAGGAATATCAATATACAAGAGTCTGCTGAAATGCTTTACAGTCAAAAGCATGGAGGCTGAACATGGAAGGCAGTCTCCCATGTTGGAAAGCAGTTGCCAGTATTTTGGTACAATAGATTCATCTGTAATCTAAAGTATACATAAAAGAAGAAATGTGAAATACTCTATCTTAAAGGGAAAACATGAACATATGTTTCACAGTACACTTCTGACATGTGGTGTCTCACACTCCAGAGAGAGGGTTTTTTAACATCGGATGCAGAGCTGGTGTTACAGCTATGGAGTTTCCACACAGAAGCACAGTGGAGCCTCTTTTCTAGCTATACTCTACTGTCTTGCTCTGCTACCCCTCCAAATTTGACAGACAGACCTTCTCCTGCCTGTCCTCAGTGGTCTGAGATCCTAAGCACTTGCTCTGACTCTTGTCTTTAAATCTTGAGCTAGTCAGGCACGTGTTTCAAGGAGACAATTAGGATTGAATAGCAATTAGGAATGGATAATATTCCATTATTGTAAATCAGGATTACTAAGCATTTACATAATTGCAATGACAATATTTATAGAAGAAGAGACCAAACCTATGAGTAGTAAGGGAAAATTAAGACTAATCATAAGCCAATTGTTGGCTTTGTAACATGGCCCCTGCAGCAGTCGTGGGGTCCATCTGGACTGTCTCAGGAGCAGAACAGGGGCAAGGCTGTGACTCTGGGTGGTGTCATATGGCTCCATGCTCCCTGAGACATGACATAGAAGGATTGGTTGATGCTTCCTGACTAACAGCAGATTGACTGTGCTGACTGGTATGCTGGGGATGACTGCAGAACAGGCACCAAGTCTATTGCTTGTAATTTAAAAACCCCTCTGCTTTGCTTCTCTTATTTTGCTAAGAGTCTGTAAATATGTCTATACATGCCCCAAGCAGATGTGAGCTTACTTCACTATCAGCGGCTACAGCCTTACTTGAAGCTACATAGCCATGCTAATGTGTCAACAACCAACAGCAACAACAACAAAAATTGATTCTCAGCAAGGTTTATTAGCTCAGGCCCAGCTTTATGCAGGCATGGCAGTCTAGCTTTCATTCAGAGCTCACTTGCTTCTAGCTAACTCCAAGTGTGGGCAGAATATGATAATGACAGTACACAAAATGCCATGCAGGCATAACTCAGTTCCTCATGATTTTTAGAAACATGATAATCTTTCAACACTTCAATTTCAGAGTGGGTAATAAAGTTAAAAGGAAGCAAACAGATGAATCAATTCTCCCTGTTTAGAATGGGATTCCTCCTCGAAAAGCTCTGTGGTTTACATTTTAGGGTTCTTCATATGAGATCAGTCATCCATATGCTGTCACTTCTTTGGAACCTGGAATGGCACTTTATGGTCTTGGGATGAACTCTGCATTGCTTGCGAATAGAGAGGCTAATATGGTTCCAGGCACAGGGTACCAGGAGACCAATTTTTCTGTCTTGGTGGCAAAATGGGAAGAATAATAATGAAGTGTAATATACACACTAAGCTACAAGTTGCTCTAGCACAGTTTACACTGGAAAATTAGAACTACCTCTTTGGGAATAAAAGGCTTTTGCTTCCATCTTCAAGGGGATAGAACCTTGCCCTAGTGAAGCTTAGCTGGGGATGCTGACATAAGGTCTACCAGCCTTTATTTTTGTCTCTCATAAATAAATGAAGTTAGAAATACAGAATGGCAGTGTGAATATCTAAATTCATAGACATGAACACTAATATTGTTCTGCATTGCTTACGTTGCTTATTAATCCTTTCTGGAAGATTAAGGAACAGGCATTGTGGGTTTTAGTCAATGTGCTGTGATGAACCTGAAGAATGTTGAAACAGGTTTTGAATTCTCCTCTGGTACTATTTCATCTAACTGCATCCAAATGATTTTTTATTTAAAATCTGAACTCCACTTTCTTTTCTACTTTTAATCTGTTTCACCAATGCCATTCTTTTTACCTAAGGTGTGACTTTCTGGAATGGTCCTATTGTAGAATTAATAAATATACCTTTGTCTTATCAGGCTTATCAGCAATTATTGAAGGTTGAGTTTTTCATCTTTCTTGAAGAAAAAGGAATTGCTGATTTTAAAGTTGGATAGTTTAGGGGTAAATTTGTTTGGTTTAGAGTGAGGTAATATTCCAATTAGTGGCAGACTGTTACAGTGATTAGTCACCCTATACCAAATACATTTCTCTGTTTACCACAAACAAACTCTTTACTAAACTCTTTATCTGTATGTAAAAAAGAAATCATTTGATGTGATTCCATTTGAAAGGTGTTGACTTCTGTGACAAAATACTTCATATGGGCTTTATGTAGTTGGTCCATATTACATCCAGGATCATCCCATTAGATAGCCTACTATTATTACTGTAGTTTGGGGTATTTTCTCTTTCTAAGAGGTATCCTTAGAAATATTTTAGGTGACATTTCATTAGAAAACAGTGCTAAGTTTTAAGACACGACCTTCTCAAAGCACCAAACCAATAATGAAGTTGCTAGTAACATTTTTGTAACATTCCACTTTCTCTTCCTTCTCCTTCACCTTCTCCTTCTCCTACACCTTCTCCTTGTTCTCCTTCTCTTTCTCTTTGTGACCCAAGTTTTCAGGTGACAATTTGCAAGACTCTGTTTGTTGCTTCAAATAATTTGGCATTTGTTGTGCAGAGTGGTGTCACCCAAGAATCTAACAAGACAGGAAGAAGTGGCTGACAGCCTTTGGTGAAAAAGGAAATGGCAATTGGTAGGGTAAATTCAGACTTGCATGCATCATTTCTGTCACGGGCCCAACAGAAAGGAATATTCTACAGAACACTTACTTGGATGGCAGCCTATTTGGGAAAAGAATCATAGTAAGCCATTCCATCTTACTATGCCTAAACCCACAGTCACAAGGAATGTCTTATTTTTGATCACTCAGCTTAAAAAAATAGAAGAGGTATGTCACTGTACACCAATCAATGCTCCTACACTTTGCAAGAGATTCAGAGTTACAGTTGCCTACAACCTGTATTTCCACCAGTCCCACTGCTTGGATATTCAAGGAAGATGAGCTGCCTTCTTCAAACTGGCAGTTCCCCAAGAGCCAGCAGTTGGAACTCTGAATAGAAGAAACAGACTTGGATTTTTCTTGGTATATTCTCTGTCATGTTTACCTCGTGCAGATTGCAGTGCAGACAGTTGCTGCTCACGTATGCATTGCTTTTTTCCCCCGTTATGTATACCATGTGTGCATGGGAAGAGTTTTGGAGAACAGGTGGGAATGACACAGCCATGTGTTGCAAGTATATACATAGAGCCAAGAGGGAGGGCTGCAACAGTCTAATCTGACTTCTTAATCGCGTTCTTCTGCACGTGCATAAAATCGTTTGAGAGGAAACATCCCATTTTGATCTAAGCATTTATTTCCTTAGCTATGTTATTCAGTAGTTCTCAATTCCAAGGACCTTATTTCTCCTCAGATAATAAAACCTTCATGTGTTGAAGCAGGAGGGCGGTGTTGGGGTGTTGAATTATAAAAAAATGTGCACACCACCAATGACTGGATTCCTCTCTGGGCCCATACATCTATCCTTGACCTCTTGGTATTCTGTGCAAATGAAAGTCTTTCCTTCAAGTTTCTTACCATTTTGCTTTAATTTTCTTCAGCTGTCTTGTAGCAGACCCCTTGCATTTTACTTGCTGTCACATTTTCTTTCACCCTGAGAGCTGACAATCCAGTCTTTGTTCCTCCAATAATTTGGCTTCTGCTTCTAATTTCCAGCTGTAATTCTGCTTCTTCTCTGTCTGTTCTTTGTGCCCAACCCTTATTTCTCCCCCCCAGCCTTGGTTTTGTACATCAGAGGAGGAAAAAATTGTCTTCTATATTTGCTTCTATATTGTCTTCTATTTCTTTAAATAATTCACAGCTTTGGCCCCATTCATGTGTCTCTCTCTTTCAGTGCTGGAGCTTAGTCACTGTTTTCCTGCCATCATCTCTAATTCTTTTTCTTGTAATGACTTTTCTTGCATTTCTAGATAAGTATTTTAGGATCCAGCCCTGCTGATGATCCTGCAAGTAACATGGGCCAACAGTACCAAGCCCAATGGAAGTATTTTGTTGAAGCAGCGATCACCTTTCAAGTGCAACTGCTTCAGATGTTATTGGTTTTTCATGCAGATTGTGGAATCATAGAAGTGATAAAAAGACCTTTTGTTATATGTATCACTGGTGAATCCTTTCTCTAACAAGTCTGGGAGGGAGACTGCCCCATCTGGCTTTGTCATTTCTCTTTCTTTCCTGCGTTCTGTATTCATGCATCTGCTGACTTAAGTATTTCCCCAACTAATTTATGCTTTTCAGCAGTACCTGTTTTTTCCCCACTTGCTGGGATGGAGACCACCCTGCTTCTCAGAGTCCGGTCAGCAAAGCTTGTCCCAGAGTTCTCCTTCAGCTCCATTTTTTATGATTATTGTGCAATCAGTATTTTGAATGAAATTACTTTCATTGATTTTTTACATTTTGTTTCTTTCTCTGACCTTATGCAGGAGAAACAAGCCTATTCAGCACCACGAATTGATAACTTTCCATTGCCTTTTCTCGCTACAGGTTGTGTAAATCTTAAAACACATCCAAAATTTATCCTAGAAGACACTCAAACAGTAATGTGTGGCAAAAAGAAAAGTTTTCTTGATAAACTTTTTTCTTGCCTCCTAAGAAATCCAGAGCATGCGTCTTGTGTGACAGTTGTTTCTCTCCTAGAAGGAATTTAGAAAATATCCTGTACTCCAGATATATTTGTGGAAGAATATCCCAAAACCTTTCTGCAACAGGGAGCTGGGGCCAGCCACTAGAAGGCAACATGATCCCACAAACAGCCTAAGACAGTATTATTCCCTCAGAGCTACTTAAGCCAAAACCTGCACTGCTGCTCAGTAAAATCACTTTTGCCACTTGTGTGTGTAATGGGTAGGGGATCTATTAAAACTACAGGACTTCTCTTAGGCAGTGGTTGCAGCACTGCAGCGCGTGAGAGACACAGCACGAGAAGGGGCAGTGGTCGCTGGTGGCACACAGGTGTTCAGTCTTGTGCTTTAGCAGTATTTGCTGTATTTATAATCAGCTGTGTTCGCAATGCAGGCTGATGAAAATTTATTGGAAAATAGTTACATGGCAATAATAGTCTCTTGATGACCACTGACAGTTTCTTAGACCTGAAGCCCTGCAGGACTGTGTGAAGGGGATTTGCTGTGCTAACTTGCTTTTGTGAGCTATCAGCAGTAAATAACTTGTCCTTGTCAGGAATTCAATGCTCTTGAAGCGTAGTTAATATATCCCTATGTCTGGGTGAGTATACAGCTACAAAATAGATGCAGTGCTGCTTCACCTTTTCATTTTCATCTCTCTTGTAGGTGAGAGACCCAACAGATGGTCCTTTATATGTCTGTGTGCTAAAACTGCAGTGTAAGAATTGCCACTAAATATCCTCTGCCTTTTAGTTTTAAAGAAAATGTATGAATGGAGGAAATCTCAGTCTGTGGATCAGAGGAGAGTCCAGTTAGCACAGCACTCTGGTGTCGGAGTGCTGCCCCAAACCAAACCCCTTACAGCTCCTAAAGGGACCATCATGATCTTTGTCACCTGTTTAGGGGTTTCTGGTGATGTATTTTTCTTGCTTTTTTCTAGCATTCACCTGGAATTCCACTCTCTCTGCTCGGTCTCTTTCAGTGGCTTTTGTCTTATGTGTGAATGGCAAGGACCTTTCTCTGCATTTACTCCTTTTTACTCACTTTGCCTCATGTGTAGCCTCCTCAAGTACCTGCCACTGGCTGGAGATGCCATGGTGTCCCTCAGAGCACATCTTCTTCAACAGCATGAAGGGGAGGGAAGAAAAAATACCTGAGGGGAAATATCCTTGCAGCAGGTAAGTAACTCCTTGTCCTCACTATTCGTCCTGTTTGGTAAGTTTGTGGATCCAGGCAAGTGCACTTACTGTAGAATCTAATAAGATGCCAGGATTTAATTAAATCAGATGAGATAAAATAATCATGTATGGCTTTGAGAGTACCAGCTCACCTGTTACAAGTCAGGATACACAGTTCTCATATCTTTGATGGCTATACCTAACAAAAATTGGGCTGTTTGCACAGCTTCACTCCTTGGAGAACAAAAAGTCTTATCTTGTACCAAGCCTCCAGACCCTTGGAAATAACTCAGAATTGTTCTGTACTGTATCAAAGCACTCTACAAGGCACAGGCATTTGGCTGCTGTGCCACAGCACTTTTTTTCATTATCATTGGGCCTGTATGTCTGTGGGGCTGTGTGTATGTCTGTGTGTGTGTGCTGAGAATTATCCATAAACTAGAAATCTAATTAGGGAAATTTTCATGTCTCCTGGCTCAGTAAAATACTCCTGAGACAAGGGCAGGGCAAACCTCTGTTGCTGAAGGACAAATCAATACTGATAGACTCCAACTAATCCCTGAGGCTGCTCTGCAGGGGGAAGGCAGGGCTCCCTGTGTGCCCACTGGCTGGCTGGGAGCTGGGTCAGGGTTTTGCTCAGGCAGGTGCAGAACCTGTTGTTTATTTAACAAGGTTGGCGGCAGCTGCCGCCATCACTTCGGAGCAATTAAAGAATGTGTTGTTGGGTAGGAGGTTGCCAGGTGCTGGCTGTCCTATATGCTATGACAAGCAGGGCAAAATTTCATGTAAACACCTGCCAGCATCCCAGGCAAACCTGAACTAATGGGCTATTATGTACCTGCCATTAAGCCGCTTGTGGGTTTAGCTGACAGCAACATGTGCACACCAGCTATAGCAGCAAGGGCTTGGAGAGATAAGATATGCCCGTGTTTCCTTGCATCCAACAGATGCCAGGCCAGGATGTTTGAGAAACACCAACAACCACTTCAGACTTTTCCATCTTCAATACATGGGGCCCAGTCCTCGCCTGGGGTGAACCAGTGTTGTGCTGGTGACAGCAGGAGTAAGGTGTGATGCACATTCTGGACCTCTGACAAGGATCAGACCAGCCAGCCACAGCCTGATGTTTCAGTATGGGGTCATTTTTCCTCATGGAACCTGAGTTGTGGTGGGCTTTCTTGTCTCCACAAACATGGTGTGGCAGGTTAGCCCCTTAGCTGACTTTAAAGCACGGGCGTGATCTCTGCTCCATTAACTGAGACTGGTGCAATTAGTGTCAGTAGTCACAAACTTCCCCCTGAAGAGAACAGATGCTACTACTGAAAAAAGAATCACGTCTTTGAAATACTTAAAAATATATCTTACAATGATTAATACACTTCTGAGAATGCATGTGATGCATTGTGCTTCTGTTACTTCGGTGTATGAGACACCCAGGTATTCTGCTGCTGTTGTCCTCTGAGAGCATAACTCAGGGAAGGAGACCAAAAATGGTTACAGGCTGTACCTTCTTTGAGGTGATACAGCCAGAGAACAGGAATAGTCTCTCAGAGCTCCTCTTCAGAGTTCTGTGGCTAATGGCCCTCAAGGGACCATTGACCAGGCAGAAATGGCTGGATGACAGCAGGGATGTAACCCCTGCCCTCCCATCCTAAGTGATGCTGGAGGAGCAGACAGGAGGGCTGGCTCTGGCACAGAGGTTTTTCCATCTGGGAAGAGGGTCCTGCAACTTACAGATCTACAAGTGATGGCAGTCATGACGAGGAGGGTGATCCAGCACATTTTCAATTTATTGCCATAAATTAGACCATCAAAGTTTATTTTTTCCTGTGTGCTTTAGCGCAAAAATGGGTGCTCTGCTTTATGAAGTTTGAGAGTCAATGGATTGCTGTTCAGAATTGTGTTTTGTTTTGAAAGGAAAAGTAAAAAAGCTTACTCAGAATATAGTTGTGGCAACAATTGTTTAAATCACTGACCTTGCTGAATTAATGATCCCAGCAGCAGTAACAGCGACCTACAGCCCCTTCCTGCAAACCCCATCCAACCACTCGTGTTCCCAACTCTGTTTACCCTCTGTGACTGCTTCCATGATCAGTCAGATGGACTGTGTGCACTTGGACAGGTAACTGTGCCTTCTGGACTGTTCACTGAATGATAGAAATTCATAGATTAAAGGATAATGGTAGAGATTTCTTTTGTTTTGTAACAAGACAATCCTGATAATATTACTAGATTAGTGACCCAGGAGTAACTTACCTATGTTCCATCCTGGGGAAGTGAATGACTCTAATCCAGACTCAATTTCTGTGCACTGTGTATGTTTGTAACAGCAACTATTATATATGCATTTTTCTTCCTTATTAAAAGGAAAACCTGCAGTCTCTTGCCCCCTGCAGTTTTTAGTGAATACTGTACATAAATGATTTATTCTTTTCTTTTAGAGAGGGCTTTGCTCTGCACGGTATCTGTCATCTGGGATTTCCCCCCTCCCCCTCTCGCAGAAACATAGCTGGAAGCTCTTTGACTCAATCTGAGAACAAGTCAAAGTTGGTTGTATTAATTCCATCAAGCTTCAACTACTCTTTAACATTCTCTTTCATCTGGTGAGGACCTTCATTAATATGTACCATTTGTGATTAAGGTAGCACTTGCAGGACCACCATAGGATTATGTGCAGATTACTACACATTTCCATGAAATTCAGATTTCTGGAGTTTAAAAAAAGAATACTTAAAATCTTTTAAAAAGTTCTTTTTAATCACTTTTTTACTTTTGATCAAGAGAAGTCATGCCCATAATTGCTCCCTAACAGATGATCTCTTCATTTGCTGTGTCTTGGAGATGGACAGTGAGACAGGATTTCAGCTGAAGGATGTGCTGCCCAACACCTAAATTAAGATGGATCAAGAAAGCTAACCTATAAAAAGTCCCAGCTCAGTGGGACACTGGGGTCCATTGCTGGTAGCTCTTCTTCAGGGGCGAATTAAGTGTGTTACATTAGGTAACACGTAGTAGTAACTGTTAGCAAATGCTCTGTATCATGGCTTTTACTTTTTATTTTTTAACAAAGTTCACAGTAGCTTTCTGAAAGAGAGCCATCAGGTGAACTCCTGTGTAAAGGCCAAGGAAATGCAGTTGCTGGCATGAGATAAAAGACAAAAATGAAATGGGTAGCAGGACAGAAAACTTTGTAAGTAGATGATTGTATCAAAGCAAAGAATGACAGAGGTCGATGGGGAAGAAGATTAAAGTAGAATAGGGAAAGCAATCAAAGGATGTCTCAAGCAAAAGCTGCTGGAGGGTAAACGACATGTTGTTGAGATGGAAAGCTTTGGATCAGTAAATACACCTAATGTAGTCATCCGTTTTCTGATGGTCAAAACTGCTCCCACTGAAGTGAGTTCAAAAATTTCAAGAGATGCAAAACTGAGTCTGCAAAGAACCTCAGGAGTATCACCACTGGAAATGTCAAGTGTCACCTGCTGGGGCTCTCTGATCACAAAGAAGACATGGAAAATCTTGACCAATATGAAGAACATGCAGCTCAGTCATGCATGGCTTATCAGAACCACCTTTTAAAAGCAAGCCTTTACCAGAAGACCTGGAGCCAATTACAGGTTGCTGGGACTTCAGTGGGGAGATGAGGAGGTACCTATGGCAGGTCATCACAAGCATGCAAAAGACTTTGGTGCATGATCACCACAGAATCATGGAATCATAGACTGGCTGGGGCTGAAAGGGACACCAAAGATGATCCAGTTTCAAAACCCCTGCTGTGGGCAAGGACACCTTTGACTAGACCAGGTTGTTTTGAGGCCTATCCAACCTGGCCCTGAACACTCCCAGGGATGGGGCATTTGAACCAAGAAACCAAGGAAGAAGGAACTTCATATAAAGAGGAGTGCCCTTGAATACAGGATTTTTTTTCTGCCCACTGTGCCTATAAAAGGATAAAACTGTCTTTACAGAATGCTCCATCTTCTCTGCTGAAGGGTGGAAGCAAGTGGTAGCTCAGAACTCCCAAGAAAGTTGGAACACAGCCTTTTACCTGTTCAGCAGCAGTGTTACAACGTGGTCGGTGGATGGAGTACTTCCAAGTTACTGCCCTGGAAAAGAAAGGAGAACTAAACAAAAAGGACTAAGAGGATGAGGTTATCTGTAAGCAACAGACAGAAGTGGGGTCAAATGGAACCCTAAAGGTCCATGCTGAACTACAGACTAAGTGCATTCTCCTGCAGGTGGACAAGCACACAGAGCCTGACCTCTCTCACTGAAGGGCTGTGGGCGATGGCTGGCAATGTGCTTTGTGCTCTGTGTGTGTGCAGCATTGAGCTGCAGGTCATTTACAGGAGCCTTGGTGGCTGTGGGTTAGGAGAAAGCAGGGAAAGTGAGACAGACAGGACATGAGGAGCAGGAAAAATAAGATGTTGAAAATTAGAGAAGAAAAGGTGAGGTGGGAGCTTATGGCTGTAAACTGCACTTTTCAGACCACATGGGCCACTTGGAACTGGGAATTCTGTTCTCTGTCCTTAACCACAAATGCCTGCATTTCTGCAAAGTATAATTTATGGGGAAATTCCATAATTTTTCTAAAGATAGTGCAATTTGCATATCACATTTGCATTGTATGACTTATTTGCATACCAATCCCACTTAGTTGCTCCTCCTGCATTTAAAATTTCAACTATTTTATATCTATAGGCAAATATTGAATGTGTATTTAGCTACCACTAAAACCACCATTTAATCATTGGAACATGTACTGTTTGTTCATGGCAGGAATAGTAGCAAAGGCTTCAAGGGTATGCAGAAATAAGAGTGGCATCAGGAAAATCTTTCCAAGTGAAAACTAGGTACTGGTTTTATGGTCTTCAAAAACAGTGTGTTGGCAGTGGCTAATGGTTGTGGTTGAGGTTGTTGAGAGGAGAATTGCTATGACATCATGAGGCCCTTGGCTTCAGAAGATACTGGGGGCATTGAGGGGACAGAGAAGTAAGCAGGTTTAAGGAACGGTTTTCTGCAGGAAAAGGGAGCTCCAGTCTTGAAGAAGAACCACAGAGTGGAGTAGGGTAATGTAGATTTATTTCTTCTTCTAAGTATGATGACTAGCCCAAGGAGGGAATTTCTGTGTGGGGGAGTCTGCCACTGGCCTGAGGGGTGGAAGGGCCCACAGGGAGCTCTAGTTAAAAGGTGTGACTCCATCAACAAGTGTGACACATGCCAGTTGTGTATTGTTGGTGGTAGAAGAACTGTGTATTTGAATTAATTTTTAATTAAAATCTTGTGGTACTGCTGAAAGCAATATCCACTCTTGAGGTTGCTGCCTGCCTCAGAAAAGAGAGCAGGCCACTGAATGGAAGAAACATGGTTATCGCAGGTGAGACTGGGCAGCTCCTTCATGAATTGTGCTATTTTCCATTTCCCACTTGGAACTAGGGCACATGATAGCAAAGGATGCTCTGATGAAAAATGAAGAGAGATAGTTTCACTCTTTTACTTCTTCTGCTCTCATAAACCTTCCCTTCTCCTGACTTCTCTGCCAGTTAGTCTCTCATCTGTTTCACCCCCTCTGTTGCCTCATCTCATGTTTCACACACAAAGCCTGAGCTTCTTCAGTATAGTGATAAGAGAGTGGAGAAACAAGGGGTTTGAAGAAGAGAAATACAAGCCAGAGAAAAAAATCTTCGATTGAAGAAGGAATGCCATATTGTTTGTCTTGTGTAGTGTTCTTGTTCAATGAAATTATCTCTACAGTCCCATAATTAATTCCTTTTTCTTGCAGTTACCTCAATTAGCATATAACACAGATAAATTGAAGAGGCAGTATTTTGCCTCCCGCAGCCAGCAGTGCAATACTTTAAGCCATCAAATCATCTATGGTGCTACAGAACATTTCTCCCTTTGAAAAAAAAGTGCCCACCATAAAAGCACTTTCAAAGAAAAATGAGGCAGAAGTTTATGGCAAAGAGGCAGTGCTTCAAATGTACATTTTATGCTGCTAAAGAGAGCCACAGTACTGTGACCAAAATCCCATTAAATGGAACGCTTTCTATTTAAATCTTCCCATGACATGATTCTGGTATTACTGCACCAGGGAGGCACATAACTGTCAGGCTTAAAGGCTGCTCTTCTTTCCATCTTGAGTGGCTCTGCAGACTCAGGCTGTCACTTGCAGTTCAGGATCTCAGGCTAAGTGCCAAACTTCAGTGCAGAACAACACCTCACCTCTGACTGTCGCTGAGCCCCTTGACTTGTGTACCTTACCCAGCGAGGCATTAGCAACTTAGTGCTGAGGTGAGAAAGCTCCAGACCTCTCAAGGAAAACTGCAATGCTCTTACCCCTTCCCTGGGCCATCAGCTTTGCTGTGTTCCTCACAGGATGAACTCCATGTGTTATTTGTGGGTGCCTGTCATGGACAGAGTGATACACTTCACTCATATGAAAGAAGTAGCAAATTTTTTATCAATATAAACCAGCAATTTAACAAAGTTTGATAGCAAATGGAACAGTGGCTTGACAAGATTTGTTGGCAAGATACTCTTGGTTATTTACTGCATGGAGGGCAGGGTCAGACAAAACTGTTAGGAAGAGCCTCCTGCTGAGTCATGAGGTTCAAAAAAGACCTCCTTTTATTCTAAACTTCTCAGAGGGGAGTTTAGGTGCAGCTTAGACTTAGACCCAGATTTGATCAATGGTTTATAGCTAAATGATTATATGGACACAATCCATCTTTTATATCACTTAGCTAAGATTTAAAATTTGGATAAGCTTTTAATCACTTACTGAGAATCCATTGTGGCAAGAAATCTCTCAGTCTCAAGGATTAACCTAGAGAAGTGTCCCTACTCAAGGGGAGATCCTGGAGTGCAGCCCACGGTTGTGCAGGAGAGCTCAACAGGCCACTGGCTGTCCACAATTTATGGAGTAGGGTAATGACTTACAGTCCTGTTTCAATACCAACTACAGAAGTTAGTTCCTGCCAAACCTGGCTCGAATCAAACCTTGACCAGGCCTATGGTGAGGCAGAGGGGGTGTTTTTCTCAGATTAGGCCTTGGCTATTGTGTTGTTTTCCATCTGCCCTGAACCCATTATGAGTTGGATGCAGCCATCAGGATTCATCCATTGCCACCACTGCTGGTAGTTATTCCCTGAGCAGGTGTGCAGGAAATATAGGCCAGGTTTGGGGAGATGTGGGAGCTCATCCTCACGGTGCCTTGCCTGTCTTTTTCCACTGGTGGATAGGCCTCTGGCAGTGTTAACCTGGCCAGCACTGAATGGAGAGCAATGACTCAAACTAGAAGTTTTGGTTGCTATTTTTGAATCACCCTTTGGGCATTCAAGGCATGCTGTGGTTTCTGACCCGCACAGAGAAGAGTTCCTCACCATGAAGGGCAGCAAGATGCAGTGAGTTACAACTAGAATCTGCGTGCACTCACTGTAAGTATCTGACATTATCCGGAATGTCACACTTAGCTTTCTGTCAAGGGGCTGGTCCCGACATCTTGGATACACTTAATGCTGGCTTACATTAAGCACTTGTTAAATGCTTGCAGTAATCCCGAGTGCAGTGTACACAGAGTGGAGTACAGGAGCTGGTCAGAGGAAAAAAAGATGCTTAAATGAATCTTCATAGATTGTCATCCCAAGCTCTCCAAATACTAGTGATGTTACAAAGAATAGTATAAGAGAAGAAAAGGAACATAAACGATAAACTAAAGTCCCAGAGACTTGCTTTGTCCACTGACAGGCTAAAATCTTCCTCCTTTTTTTACCATTCTGTATTGCAAGGCCAGCCTTTTTGCTGCCAGTTCAAAGCTTTAGTGTAATCATAATTTCTGCAATGTAGACAGTTACAGCACTATTTTCCTATTTATCTAATTTGTAAGGTATATAGAAAACCCATCAGATTTAGGATTCCTCCTAGAAACAACTAGCAATAACCACTAGATCAACCAGATTGTCATTTTAATTAGGAATATCTTTCACTTTTGCATGTTTGGGTTTAGTTTTTCATGCCTTACATTTAGATATTGAAATTTTCTTTTTACCATAGCTTGATCAGTTGCCTTAGCCTTGGTTTTCTTCCTTTCTCCCAAAATATTAGCAATACTCAAATAGGGAATTTGAGTTTCCTGGTAACTCTTCAGTGTCTGTCTAGCTAAAATGATTTTACTCCCTCCTTGCAGTTCATAATGGGCATGGTCTCAGAAAGGACACAAAGATCTGAACATCAGGTAAGTTCTACCTCCAAGGTATTTCCCATATCAGTCCTTAGCAACATTGGGCAATGCAGAAGTCTTAATCAATGTTCATCTCTTCTTTGAGTCAACAGGACTCCACCATCCTTCCTAATGCTCACTATGTGAGAATTAAATGCAGCTAACCACTCCCTCAACCCCACAATCCCAAAGAGAGATAATATATTCAAAGGGATAGGTAGGTTAAAATATGGTGTCTGTCAGGTAAGTGAGCCCATACTTTGTTGCAAACATTTTCAAATAATTTTCCTGGCCAGTGTTACTATTTATCAAAGCTCTCTTTTGTTTAAGAAAGGACTTGCTGCCTCACAGCCTGTCTGCCTGGTCCTGCAGTGCAGCCATTAAGCTGAATTTATGACACAACTGTAATTACTGTGCCAAATCCAACCAGCTGCTGTTTAAAAAAGAACCCCCCTCAAAAATCTAAGAAACAAAACCACTGGATTGTGTCTAACAATGCAGAATTAGATGGCGGAGGACAGGGAAGCTTTATTCGAGCATTAATGTTCAGCAAAGTAGCAGGGACAGTGGAAATGAATGGCAGAGTAAGCAGCATGTTGAAGAAATGTCTCCTCCAAGTTTATTCCACTGTAAGAGCCCTTCTCAGTGTAGGGTGTTGCCACAGTGTAAGGCACACAGAGAGACAAACACTCGCTTGGAGTGAACAAAAGCCTGTCTCCTGCTGTTGCTTAATGCTGTAACTTTTATTAGCAGCAAGTGACAGCGGTTTAGCCTCCCTTCCTTTTTCTAGATGATTACATTCTTAAGCCGATTGACTGTGGAGACTAAAGGCAGCTGTTGATCCACACTCTTTCCTCTTACACACACAATGGCACATGAAGAAAAGAAACACCAGTTTTTGTGTGTTCAGGATAGGCTTAAGGTTTTGATTGCCTGAGCAGAGGTGAAAACTTGCTTGCTGTATCAAGAGACTGGGATCCCTAAGGGTAGAGTTTCCACATGCCTAGCAAAAGCAGGTGGGGGTGCTTTGAGTTTGGGAGTACAGAACTGAGCCTCCTCCTAAATTCCCTTCCCTCTTGCCCCAGACATGGGGGAAAGGGTGGGAAAGGGGACTACAGTAATAGTATGCATTTGATTGGATTTGGGCTACTAAGTCATCAACCTGGGAAAACCCTGACAGAAAAAGAGAGGATTAGTGAATCAAGTACAAATGCAGCCTACACAGTCTTTATATAGAGTTAGATGTAGATGTGTAAATGGAATTTGTTTCCTTGTTGTTTTATTTTTTCCCCATGGTTGTTTATACCTAGATTTGTTTCCTTGTCTAAGTCCAGGCAGGTGCTTTGCTCCATGCTCAGAAGACCTTCAGGACATCCAAAGTGGCAGCTGTCTTTTCTATTAAGGTTGAGGGGTGCAATGCCGGTGCATGGGGATGTGGATGGCGTTGAATGGGCATTTCACTGAACTTGCAAGCCATCCACTTAGCACTACCATAGGAGATTGTATTGGGAAAGGATTTCTTATAACCACAAAACAGCTGATAAGCTGGCACTTCAAGAGATACTGCTTTTTAACTAACTTGTCTATGTGAACTGGCACAAAATTTTACCCAGGAGGAAAGATGACACTGGAAGTGGAGTTGCAGCTATAATTATCCAATTAAGCTTTTTTTCAAGGACAAACGTGTCTTAGATATCACCTTATCTGCTGTAAATTAATGGAGTAAAACCCAATCTGTTTCTGCAAAGATTTAGGTGACAAATTTCCTGCTTCAGCCTCTGTTGGCTGTGATGCACAGTAAATACATCAGTGACAGGTCTCAGGAGAGGCTGATCTAACAAGAAGGCTCCTGCTGCTGTCTTATCTCAGGTGAGAGGTAATTTACTGTTTAAGGGAACATCCAAGAGCAAGGCCTCATTTTCAAAAAGAAAGTACAAGTGAAGAAAATTGTGGGTATTTTTTTCTTGTGCACAAACTAGTGAGGCAATGTGGCTGTAGCGAAAAGGGATCTAACCAAAAAATTCAGATCTGCACTTTCCTCCCTGACAAAGCTGTGGGATATCTGATTAGGAGCCTCTCTAGCTAATGCAAAAACACACCAAAAAGTTCTTCCAGGTGAAATCCAGTTGAATGTGTCCAAGATATAACTGCAGCTTTTAAAGGGATGGTCATATGTGAAAAAAAATACTTTGACACCTCAAAATAAAGTTTTCAAAAATGGTTAAAGCAAGAGATACTTTTCCTACTGGGAACCTGTGCTGTCTGTTCTACTGCTTTGGAAACTGCAATAGGGAAAAGAGTTCCTTTTGTGTGCTAAGAACAAGCGAGAAATGCTGGTATCCTTACTACCTTTTTCTCCTCTCTCTCTCTCTCCATATACCTAAGTTCTCATTCATATTTGAGTGACATAAAATGATTTATGAAGTATTGGCCAGATATACAGCTTGCAAACTGATGGAAAAGCTTCTTGATTCTGCTTTGTGCAGTGTGAAAATGGTTTTATGCTCAGTGGAAGAACTTCACAGGGATGACAATTTGATAGGTGATACTGTTGTGGTAATTTATTTAGAGGAGAAAACCTAGACTGGATCTCAAAAGCTTGAGTAGACATAATAGCTCACTGGTAAACCATATCCTGAGACATGAAAGCACTGCTGGTGTGCTGTCAGAGAGGGAAAGTCAGTTCAATAATGAAACAAGACACACTAGGGAAGCAGGTGACTTTCCAGGTTGTAAAGAAATACGAGCGTGGGTCTGAGTTGGAAAGTCACAGTCCAATGGAGTTAGCAGTGAGGAGTGGAAAGATCCTGCTTTTTGTGAACACGCCAGGAAGTTGCTTGGTATAGAAACACCTTGGAAAATTCTACACCCTTTGATGGAGTGATATGGAAAAATATGTCATTTTAATTTCAACCCACAAGTGTCTGATTATAGTTCATACAAAACTGTTTTCTGTGTGGATGAGACAGGTGTGCAAGTTACAAAACCCCCTGATAACCATAACCATATAAAAGGGTTAAAATTATGGTTCTGCTGCTTGTCTTCACATCATCTTCAATCCACCCCTGGTGTCTTCAGAATAGTCCATCAACTGTTACATTACCTCAAATGAAAGAAACTCAGGCTCAACTTCAGCAGCCCATGCAGGATATGACTGTGGAAGCTGCTTCTCCGTGATGAGTTTTCCAAAGCCTTGGGCTACATCAGCAGCTCTACCTTTCAGGTAGGGGTGGTGTCGATTACACAATCCCTTCAGCCAAAGACAAATTGAAGTGGCTTGTCTGGACTCCAGGGCACAGGAGCCACACTGCCCTGGGCCACACTGATCCGGGCTGCAGCTGCCCCTTGCAGACACTGTCGTGTCTGAACACACCCCCTCCTTTTGCAAGCTGCAGTGGTTGTGCTGCCCATGTGAACGGACGTACATCAGTAATCACTTCAATGGGAAACAAAAATCCCAGTGTTGCCAGATGCATCTATTCCATCATTCAGAAGGAGCTGCATCTACCTATTTTGATTATCTCCACCAGTAGGTGTCATGATACAGCAACCTGTGAAAATTCTTGGTGGAGCAGGAGATAAAGTTGTTAAATAAAAAGTAATAATTACGAAATTTTATTTAAATCATTGGATTCCAGTGGTTGAAAAGGTGGTTAATTTTGCTAGATGCTGCCACACAGACATTACTCTCCTTGTTTTGGGTGCAATACAAATAAAAACCTCTGTCATTGCCCCCCAAAATTTCTTCTTGATACCTGTGGAATACACCAGTTTCTCTCATTCCAAGAATGGTACCTACCCTTCAGTGGGACATGCTAATAACGGGGTGGGTAAGTGACTGAAGAGTGACATCCTCTAAAAAAATTAATGATAACCTCTCCTTTGAAGAAAGAGATTCAAAATGAATGCCACACACATTTGCTATGTCTAAGAGCAGTGCACTTAGATATTTTTGTCACACACATCAAAGCACAACTCTCAGCCATGTCCATTTTTGTGATGACTTTGGTTTCATTCTTCAGAGGGAAAAAAAAGGCTGTCTACTCTGGGAAATCAATTTAAAGGAACTTTAATATGTCAGATAGTCAATCAGGTGCCTGCACTAATGAGGATCATGTCCATTTTTGCTGCAAATTACTGTGTGACATGAGTTTTCTCTCACCTTCCCAACAGCAATCCTGGTGTGAATGCCACACAGGGTATTTAGTTTTCAAGCCTTTGTCTGTGCAGGCATGCTGCAACTTAAGAGTAAAGTTGCAGTGGTTTAAAGTTTGATCTGATTGCTGGCCTGATGACTTCTCCTGAACACTTCTCCTGCTCCCAAGGAAGGCATCTGTTAAAACATTTTGAGGTAGTTTTTCGCTTGTTTGGTTGGTTTTGGGGTTATTTAAATTTATTTCTCCTAGCCCTTTAAATTTATTTAAATAAATAGCCCTCCTAGCCCTTTTAAAATTTATTTATCCTAGCCCATTGTAATTGCAACCCCCCCCCCCCAATTAATCTCCATCACATCACATGAAAGGGCCTGTTGCTATTCAGTGAGAGACAAAAACTGAAGTTCAAAATCTTATTAAAAATGTCTAAGCCTTCCTTTGTCTACCTTTGCTTCATGTTCTCAGCAGAGTTCTTACTCTAAGCTCCAGAGATCATGTAAATCTATTCTGGATATTTTTAATGATTGTTGCAACCCATATTTTGAAGGTTTTTTAAGACATTTATGTTTACAACTGAATTTCTAGATTCCTAAAGGGTTAAAATGAAAAACTAAATGGAGGCTCATTAAAAGTATTCCTCAGCACAGATGGAAGCAAAAAATATTTAAGAATATGCACTTTGTTTTAGTGAAAACTCCAACCCTGCAAGTTCAGTAAAGAGGGAGTGTAAGAACAAACACAGCATGAGGTTAGGAAGGTACCATGGTGCAGGGTTAACCACAAGGAACCTGTGAGTGACTTCTAGTCAGGCAAGACTTAATGGAACTTTTTAGCCAGACTCACCAACATCCACAGAGAAACCCTTCTGGACCTCTGACCTGGAGGGGCTGATCACTCAAGTCTTACTTGAGCGTTGGCTGATAAGCACTGCCATCTGCAGAACAGAACCAAAACTACTTAATTGGTAATACAACCTCTTTGACAAGTGTGGGTTTTACACAGCACACCTCCAGCATGTCATACTGTCACTCTTGAAGGAAATGAGCCAAGATCACTACATTATTTTGGTATCTCAAAATACTTTGGGAAGAAGTCTGGTCTCTGTTGAATTCAACAACAGTGAAATATTCATGAAGCAAAGCTACCACAGTGAGCCTGCTTGTCACAACTAGCCCACTTCAGAGTGGTTTACCATTTCTTAGTGTTCAAGCTGAATCTACTACTTGGCAACTAAATTTTACAAGAAAACATACCAAATTAGCTAGCAGGTTTCAGTGCATGAATACAGAGTCTGTTGTACCCAAACCAAATGCTAATGCTTTTTTGAATTGGAGGAGTCTCAATCAGTAATGAATGAGCTTTTTACCTTCATCCTAGAGCTGTCAGCCTTCTAGAAAGTAACTTATAGTCAGAGTATTTGGTGCAAGCCTCCCAGCTCAGCTGTGATTGCTGGAAGAGCTATTATAATGAAAGACGTGTAATCAACTGTCCTGCTTTTGGCTGGGATAGAGTCAGGTTTCTTCCCAGTAGCTGGTGCAGTGCTGTGGTTTGGATTTAGAATGAGAACAAAGTTGGTAACACGCTGGTGTTTTAGTTATTGCTCAGTAGCGATCAGGGATCCTTCAACCTCTCATCCCACCCCACCCGGGAGCTGGCTGGGAGACACAAGAAGGACAGCTGACCCCAGCTGGCCAGAGGGATAACACACACCATATGGCTCCATATCTAAACTGAGGGAGGGAAAGGAGGGAAAGCTGGCCAGGACTACTGCTCAGGAACTGGCTGGGTGGTAAGCAACTGCACCCTCCTTGTGATGTTTGCCAAGTCCTGAAGCTATGGCTGAGGTGAATGCTTCTCATTTTTATGAAGGTTTTCAAAGGTCTTAGCCTGATATCTGCTCTCTGTTCAATGAGTTCCACCCCTTTTCCCATTCAGGAGTGCCCCCAATAACTTTTATTCACAGCCTGGGACAAAATCTGCGTAATTTGAATTGTAGGTAACTGTTCCTGATGGTTCACTAATATAAATTTAGTGAACAAAAAGTGTGCCCTCTCAAAATGTGTCGAGTCTTGAATCAAGTAACTTCAGACAAACAGATCTGGATCCACAGAGTCCTTTTAGGGCTTGGTGCTCATCCAGGCACCCAATGCCTACTCATTTCTGCCGTCATATTGTGCCATTCACACTCTATTAACATAACAATGACACCCTCTTATTGGTGGGGAGCAAGAGAAGCCTAATAAAAAATCAGTATCCTTGTTAGTATTCTCATTTTCCCCTACAGAAGAAAATAAAAAATCCTTTTATAGGGACAAGGATGGGCAGATGGCCTTTTTAAGCAAAGAAAATTAATTTTCACTGCTTTACATCCTAAAAATATACCGTCTTAGCAAGATGTACAGAAAGACAGCTAGTAACCACATTTCTCTCTCATTTTCTTGGCAGTGGAATTCTCTTTCAAGTTCTGAAATATCAGCCTGAAGTCCCAGTAACAGTGACACTGGGAGAAACTGCCAGTGGAAGATTCTTTGAACTACTACTGAAACATGCCCACGCTGCCCACAATGCCTGAGGTATAGCATTTCACAGAGGTTTTCCAGAAACTTCTCAGCCCAGAAATATAGGGACTGCAGCACCCAGCCAAAAGGCCATTGGGTATGAGAGCTTTTCTGTAGCGTCATAGAGAACTCATAACAGCCCTCTCCTAAGCATGCTCTAATAATGGGCCAAGAGACTGGCTCCTCTGGGGTGCCATCCAGAAGGAACTTAGCAGGCTTGAGGAGTGGACCAGTGTGAACCTCATCATGCTCAACAAGGTCAGGTTCAATATCCCGCACCTGGGTCAGGGCAACCCTCAATATCGACTGGGGAATGGATGGATTGGGACGGGAGAAGGACTTGGGAATACTCCTTGGTGAAAATCTGGACACAAGCCAGCAATGTGTGCTTGCAGGCCAAAAAGACAGACACATCCTTGCCTGCCTAATTAAAAGTGTGGCCTGCTCTAGAGTTCCCCACACAAGGAACACATGGATCTGCTGGAGTAGGTCCATTTTCAACAAAAATGGTCAGATGTCTGGAGCACCTCCCTTATGAGGAAATGCTTAGAGAGATGGAGTTGTTCAGCTGGGAGAAAAGAAGGCTCTGGAGCAGCCAGAGCAGCCTTTTGGTACATAAGAAAGAAAGACAGAAAGTGATTTTTTATCAAGGTCTGCAGTGACAGGACAAGGGGCAATGATTTTAAACTGAAAGAGAGTAAATTGATATGGCATATAAAGAAGACATTTTTTACAATAAAGGTAGTGAGGCACTGGAACAGGTTACCCTGAGAAGCTGCGGATGCCCCATCTCTAGAAACGTTCAAGGCCAAGTTGGATAGAGCTTTGAAAGTTGTCCCTGCCCATGGAGAGAGGTTGGACTAGATAATCTTTGAAGGTCCTCTCCAACCCAAACCATTCTTCAATTTTATGACTGTACCAGAATATAAATGGTTTGGTGTTTGAGCCATTAAAGTTTAGTCAATAACCACGTGGTAACTTTTTAATTGAGCATGATTTCAAGCCCTTTATCATCATTGTTTGTAAGGCAGCAGAATGATGAATGGCAGGGAGACTAAAAGGAGTGTGCTGTCTTCTTTGAGACCCAAGTCCAAACAAGAGAGTGGATTTACACCATAGAGATTTCCCCTCAACAGCAGAAGAAATCTGGACTCCATATACTGTAAACAAAAAACCAGTAATTTTTTTAAAAGGAGAAATCATAAGATTTTACACTTTAGCACTGAGACAAATTTTCCAACTCTATGCTAGGTATTAAGGATTTCTATTAAATCCCTAATTTTATTTCTGTTCTTATTTATAGTTTAAATCAATTAATATATGGTTTAATATAGTATAACTAGATTGGACAGAAATGTTTAAAAAATAGCCTGTGCCTCCAATGATTAGAGAATGGCTCTGTGAGTTAAGCATGCCTTGTAGCTTGCGATTTTCAAATATCAGGTGCAGCAAATGAACATTGTTAAGGCTGCCTGCTGGCTAGGGCAGTAAGAGCTTTTCTCAGCTAGAAGCTATTTCTCCACAGAGCAAATCCTTCCCTTCCTACTACAAAATGTGAGAGGAAATAAATAGGTCAAGCTTGTGGCGCTAAAGCACTGTGAGTTGGGAACCACAAACAAAATTAATTTAAAACAGTTAAACTGAAACATGTTTGAATTATTAATAATACTTATCCCTCCTATTTTTCCAGTTTTTCCTGATGCTTTTCCTGCTGATTAGCAACCCTACAATAACAAAACAGCAGCCTTGCAGGAAAAAAGGAAAAATTATCGGATGTAAGTTTCCAGGGGAGCATTAGGAAAAATTTTAATTTAAGTTCTTTTGTAGGAAACCTTGAAAATTCAGTAACACTGTTTCTTTTTAATTAGCTACTGTAATTTACCTCCCTGCTGCGTCGAGAAAAGGAGGACAAACCTATCTATTATGCTGGATCCTTTTCCCAGCTCTCTTTACACCATAGTTGGCTAACTGCAGCAAAGATGTACTTACAAAAAGAGTTTTATACATATGGTCACAACAATTAGAACTCTTACACTGTGTTTCCAGACATCATTAGAAAAAGGAGCAAAAATTTTTGCATAGAATATCCAGACTGGGAGAAATGAACTGAATTATGTGGCACACCATAAAGTTTCTATTCATAAAGCAGTTAGTAATTTTACAGCCTTTCCAGCTCCTTTGTACTCCTTTGGTCAGTGGTGAAAAAGAGATTTAAGTAGGTAATTGGGGAAGAGGTTTAAAAACATTTCTGCACCTGTTCTACGACATTTGATTTAGTCCTGACAATGGAAAAGGCATTCACAGGTTGCATGGCCTCAAGCAACTCATTTTTCTTTTTCCCTGGTATTTTTGAATGATATATCATGCTACATGACATCATTCTTGGCCAAAAAGAAGTAGGGGGAATTGGGGTGGGGAATATGTCCAAACTAGTCATTGCTTTGGGATGAGCTGGGCATCACATCTCCTGGTGGGAAGTGGTGAGGGATTTCCTCTGCATCCCTTTTTCTTTCCTCACTTACTCAGCTTTACCCAGTTTTTTCCCTCACTTTTGCCCTTTGGATTTTTTCCCTGTGCCACTGTGGGGAGGGAGTGAGGGTGGGTGGGGACATACCTGCCAGCAAGGGATAATCCACCACAGCCTTAAGCTGTTGTAGGCCATGAACATGCATTTAGAAATCCTTACTATAGGCTTGCTGTATTCTTCTGGTCTGCTCTATCTGACACATCTTTATCCGTTTTACACATTATCAGATACAGAACACAAGGCTGAGAACAACTGATCTTGTCCAGCACCGGCATTTTATATTCTTACATATTTAATCCAGTAACCACCTGTCTGACATTGCTTGATTTCTAGAATTATTTCACAATTCTTTTTCACATGCTGGTGTTTTTCAATAGTGGGTAGAGTCTGGACTAGATCCTGACTTCAGGCTCTACCAAAAATCAGCTTTGCTTTATATAGAAAAACGTATGTTTTCCTTATGAATGCCTCACAAGCCTATCAAAGCCAGATTCAGAGGAGCTTCAACAAATTTGCGGGGAGTCTTTTAACACGGTGCTAGGCACTTCAGAGAAATGAATTTTTTCCTCATTTTCAATGGAGTTTTACCAACAAAACCTACCTCCACCTACACTGTATTCAGACCATTACAGCAAGAATATCCAGTCACTTTAGTGTAACTCTGTTTTCCAGTTAGTTTTATAGCCACAGTCACATACATGTTCACCTGCTTTCCCTCACTCAGAAAATTCCTTCTCCATACAAGATGGGCAGCTTTAGAACTGTCAAATACTTGCTTACCTCTGTATACTCGTTCTGTAGCTTCTGATACTCCCCATGGCTGCTATGGTGGTGTTCTCCTTCAATGACAGGCAGCAAGGTCCCAATCTGGGTAAAAACTTTTGACTCCAGATGTCTTGTTACTGTGATCTGACTCCAGTTTCCCAGCAGGCATTGAAAGCAGTAAACCAGTCTGATTAGCTGATAAGCTGGTCGGATTGTCCACTCTCACAACCCAAAGTTGCTTCTAAAGGTATTACCCACAGCTGCCTGCCCTGTTAACCAAAAATACCCTGGAAATCAGGGAGAGAAAAATGGATGACTGACTTGTCTTCCCAGTGTGTGTGTAAGCCTAAAGAGACTCAACATACCCAGACCTTGGTCAGGTTTGGTACTTAACCCTGTAGGGAAGTTTAGGGACAATATGAGATTTTCCCACCATCCCTCCCCTGCCTTGAAGGCTAAAGGTCTGACAGGACCACTCACAAAGAAACTCCAGGAGAGTTGGGAAGATGTGAGGCTGTCTCAAGAAAGACCAGCACCTACCAGTCTGCACTGATGAAGTTCTGTAGTGAGACATCCACCAACTTGAAACATCAGTTTAATAAAGATATTGGTTATAAGGATAATACTTTTCTGAAGGCAGCCTTAAGCAGTTATACTCAGTGGACACACCCATGCTGGTAGAAAATGGCCTTATCCTAACAGCAATATTTGGGCTGAGGTAATCAGGCCATTGTAACAGAAGATGTGGATAAGAGAAAGAAATAATCCTGAGGTTACTGCTGGGTGCCTGAGTAAGATATTTTCCCTTGCGCTTTTACTGCCTTAGCAGGTACAAAGCAGACACAGAGTAGGTGGGTCTGAGACCTGGATTCAAGAGGACAAATTTAGTTGCAATTCTTGGATGTAGATTTGCTTGCACAAAAGTGGACAGAGATTTATGGTCTCTCCTTCACAGGTTGGGTCTGAATTTCAGTACCCTCTTATAAGAGGAAGTTAAAACTATAGTTGAATCTGTGATTGCTCCAAAGAAGAGATTAATAAACCCAGTACTTAGAGATGGAAACAACTCTAGAATAAAAACTCATCAGTCTGCTGGAATTTGGCATAGACAAACCACTTGAGGACACAGTTATTGTTAAGTATCTGTATGACACTTTAGAGAAGAACATCAATTGCTCCTACAATTGAAGAAGACCCTAAATACTCCAGAAGAGGCACCCAAAAGAAGATGATGTGTGTAGAAGACATATTGTAGAAGACATACTTGAAGAACTATCAAAGTAGGCTGGGAATGGAGCAGGAAAAAGGTGGGACTAATCATGGGCCTTGAAGGTTGTATGGTGACCCCTACCTTTTCTACTTCTCCCTCAAGAGAAGGAGTAATTGAAGGACAAGAAAGAGGAGTCAGAGGATAGAACAATGAATTAAATCCCTTACCTCCTCATCCTCTAGCTTCTTGTCCTTACCGGGATTTAGCAAAAGAGCTTGAAAAGTGGTTAGGCTGCTCAGCTGAGAAGGATTCCTGGCTGGCAAACAGCCTCTTGGACAAACTGCTGGTTGCTGCTTATTTGGCAGTGTGAGGCACACTGCCCTGCACAACAGGACCAAGGAAACTTGGAAACCTAGGCATAGCTGCCACTCTTGTCTGTGGAAGATGTATGCCACAGATTTCTTTGGGTGAGGCCCAGACAGTGACATGGCACAAGGTACCTGCTTCATCCCCTCCTGCAGGAGACCAGAGAGGGTGCAGATATATGAAAGTGGAAGAGAGGAAAAAGGCTCTTGGCTCTGGATGGGCTTTTGAATTCCTGGTGAGACAAAAGCTGAGGCAACCCCACATCCAGGACAGAGATGAGTCATAGGCTTTCTGGGCCATGGGGAGATGATGTTAGGAACAAATGCACCTCCCAAGTGATGGGCAACAACAACTGGTAAGGATTTGCAACAATATTCTCATATTCAAGAATAGGGGCCTCTAAAAAGACATCCAGTGATGTTTTAAGAACAAATGTAGAGTGGCAAAATTGTGTTCCCTCCAGCCACCTTTAAATTATATATGCTACTGACTGAATCCTACTGGATTTACTCAGTAATTTTGAGAAATGATGTATGAGGGCCTGCATGAATCGGACTGCAAGGCCCTTTTCCCTGTTTAAAGGCCATAATAGTTATAGCTTTAAGTGCTATTTGATTTAAATGTTATAATGTTTCACAATCATGTATTTAAACACAGAAATCTGTTTATTTACCCAAACAAAACAGAGGAAATGATTCCAGCCCTCAGGTTTTGAATTCTCATTTAAATATGTGAACATCAGTCCACAACTTAGAGATGTTTGTGTATCTATGTACCTCCAAAATACTCATATTTCATAGGCTTTTTCACATTAATATTCACCAACAGTATCACAAAAGTTCTTTTTCTTTTACATAACTGTAAGCAACAGTAATTCTAGAAACACTAGAGAAAAAAAAGCATAGCAATGTCCACAGTTACAAGAAAAAGTGCACATTACTTGGTCACAATCACAGTCATTACTTGGAAAACTATATGTAACAAGTAGATATAAAATATCACTGATGCCTTAAACTCATTGTCAAAAACGGAATTACATAAAATTTTGTACATGAAATAAGGCAAATTTAGGAATGCACAAGAAACTTGTTATTCAACAAAAGCTAAACAACAGAACAGATAGTACAATAAGCATAAACTAAAGTACTTTTTTCTATATACTTAAAAAGAAGCCTGCCATAGTGCACAAAGAAAACACCATTAATGTGTAATTAATATTATAAAATAAGAAATAGAGGGGTTGGGAAGAGTGGGGAAGGTAAGAGAAGAGTTTTATTATAGTTGCAGCTGCATCCACTTACAGTTTTGTACAGGTTTTAGCTAGGCCTGGGAATTATACAAATTATACCAGAAGTGTCAATGACCTTCCTTGGTAAGAATTTTGTTTAAATTAAGGAAAAAAAATAAATACACACAAGAGTGCAAATTTTCAGATTGTCACTTGCAACCTCTTAACATTCATCATCTACATCCAATCACAACTAGAGGGACTTGTATAAGACAGCAGCAGTGATCATGGAGTCAGATGAGCTCACCGTAAGAAATCAATTCATCTTTTTTTTTTCTCAACGATATGTCTTTTTTAAAAAACGCTCAACTCTTTATTAATTGCTAATAAAGCTGCAATATATTACAGAATGGAGTTGAGAATGGCATGAATGCAGGAAATGCATACTTCCTTTGGAAGGTATACCATAGATGACAATTTACAGTACACAGGGGAGGAATTATCCAGCATCAAGTTACTCATTGTAGAAAGAATATGAAGTTGGGGAGAAGGGCACAGCCAGGGGTTCAAGAGAGGAAGGGGGGACTTAAAATAGCTCCTCAAAACATTTTCAGGACCAGTGAAAAAGTTTACCAAAGTAAAAATGAAAAATCTTGAATGAAAACAAAAATCTTTTGTTTTGTTTTTTATAAAAATTACATTTTTTTAAAATACAAGATCCTTTTAATTGCAATTGTGCCCTGTAGCAACAGGACATTTGGCAATGTTTTGCCATATACTGCAGCTTTAAGTCCAATGAGTCAGTATCACATTCCACTAATATTGCACTTGGATCTTGAACCACTTGTTTTAAAAAACCATCACAGCATCTTCTGTTTCCTCCACTTGTTAGAATGAGTTAATTTCTAGCCACTTTTTCGATATTTATGCTGACACACTAAAACGAAAGCAATAGGCTGGACACAGTAAAGTACCTCGGAAATACCAGAGGTCGAAGTTCACTTGAAGCACCTTAACACATCACTTTATGGATCAAGAACAGTGTGGCATTATGGTAATTAACTCTCCTAAAAGACTGTGCAGTAACTGAAGTGTGTGCTCTGGGAAATCAAAATGTCATTAGTGGAAATTCTGAGATAAGACCAGGCCGGTGTGAAGGTCACATGACTCAGTTCTGCTGCAAAATAAGGTTTTCCAGTTCATCTGCAGAGCGCAATAAAAACGCGGCTGATTCTCGGTACCCTGCCACAAGCTGCCTCACTGCGTTTATTTCAGTCGGACTCAGCTGGGGTCTGGAGCTGGAACTACTGGAGGATCCAGAGCTGGTTGCTAACTGCCTCTTCATACTGAGATCTGTTGGACCTGCAGACGGCAAAGGGAAAGAAAAGATGCTTCAGATCTGCTGCCAGAGACGTTTCACAGCTTTGTAGATACAAATGCAGAGTAGTAAGATGTGCTCTCAGCTGAGTGCAAGTAGCAGAAATAAGCAGTAACTCTCCTGTTACCACTCGCCTCGACAGGAACCACAGCAATTTATATTTATGTATCACAGACCCCACTTACAGAACATAAGGGGCAAGTCCACTGCCAGCTGAAAATTACCCTCCAGGGGCATATCCCAACAGTCTGAGCCACTTGCACCCCAAACCCTGCCCTGGGATCTGATGATGGTGATCAGGCAGAAGGTTCATCTCCCCCCAGCCTCCCCCCAGCTCCAGCTGCCATCATAGACTTCATGGCAATATGCACACTTGCAATTTTTATCACAGAAAATCCAACTTATGTTCTCTAGATAGCTGTTTTCACATTTTGTGCTTCAATCAGCATGTGGCCAGATTGTGAATCCCTTGCAGACATAGATAAATGGTCATCCACATGACTTGCCTGACGCTGTCTGATCACTTACATAAATAGCTGCTCATGAATGAGATTAGGCTGGTGACAATCTGGCTGCCACAGTGAGGAGCACACTATCATCTGTGAGGGCTGCATACAGCTGGCAGTACTTTGCAAGGATCTTGTAAGGCCGGAACACTGACAAGATTCTGCAGCAATCACCATGCTGTTGTATTGGCAGCTCATGGCAATATCCTTCGCACTTTCCTTCAAAGAATATTCTCAAGACCACGGATACTTCATATGGAAGACAGCATTCCTGAGGGCAGTCTGCAGGTTACAGTGATGGACAAAACACCTGCCACCATGAACTTTGGCTTTGTAGGGAAATTCCCTGGCCATTTGATCAGTTATTAACTGGCTAAGATGCATGGTGCTTTAATGAAATGCTTGCCTTTTCCACTTAACACATTTTTTTTCTTCCCAAAGTGTAAATTTGGACAGGTAGAATAGGACTGAAGAGTTTTTTGAACATATATAGAAGGATACAGATGGCAAGTATACCTATCAAACAGTATATTTTGTGCAAAATCTGGGAAATACTCCTCATTTCTTTTGACAGTGTAGCAAATCTGTATTTCTGTCAGGCAGAAGATCAGACTAGCCTGGTCCTAATCTTAATACTCTCCTGGAAATTGGGATCAAGCTATCCAAAGCAATGTATCTTGCTTTCCTATGAGAAAAATGTCACTCTTCAATGTGATCAGAACAATGTATGTCAATGCCAAGGCTTTCCAGAAAAGACTGGAATAATTTTAAAATTCAGCATATTCAGCGGTATAACACAGAACACATTAATTCATACTCTGGAGGTTCTTCTAAATAATCCCACTGAAATCATAAGATTCAAAACCAGACTCACAATTGTAAGCACTAATGGAAAGAGATGTCTGATTTCCAGAAGCTAAAGATCTGGTCATAAATCTAATTTTTTTTCCTTTCTTATTTGTCTGTGCAGAGGTACAGCTGAGACCACAAAAAATGTGGAGATTGCCATGTCCGCACACTCACTGAAGTTAATGAAAAAGCTCCCCTTGACTGAATGAAAGCAGAGCTGAGACTATGAAAAGAAACTACTCAAACAGAAAGGGTCCTATTAGATCTGATTTCCTACTACACAACTAGCATGAGCAGCACTTAGCCTTACAGCTTGTATTATCTGGTTTTACAGTAGCACAAATGAACTGACTCTTAAATGACTTCCAGTGTACAAAGGATAAAATAAGCACAATTAGCTCAGTGATTTTTTTTCGGTGTGACCGTACACTGCAGGAAAATGATGACAGTATGAAGAAGCTTAGAGGATATTTTTAAGTAAAATCTTAACCCAGTGCAGAGAAGAATGGTATACCAATCATAAAGCCAGTT
The DNA here is from genome assembly GCF_965178545.1 of Coloeus monedula. Taxonomy (NCBI): domain Eukaryota; kingdom Metazoa; phylum Chordata; class Aves; order Passeriformes; family Corvidae; genus Coloeus; species Coloeus monedula. The sequence continues at coordinate 116,046,437 of NC_138781.1, forward strand.
GGGCTGAATGGCTGTAAGAAGCCATTAAAGACATCTATATTTATTGAGGCAGTAGTGAAAAAGCTGCCACTGACATATTGTGCTCCACATGAACCTACTTTAACTTTTATGTTCTTTCCTTGACTTTCATTCATGTCACTGCCAAAAACACACACACACACAAACAATATCTGGCAGAACAGAATTCTGCAGCAGAGCACATCATTTTATGAAATGTAACTGAAGGGCTTTTCTCATTTGTAATCCAGATTTTAAGTGACGTACTAGGATACCAGTTTATGCCATTCATAAGTAAAATATACATGGAAATGTGCTTGGTCATACCTCTCAGGTTTTCCTTACACAAACTGATGGTGCAAAGCACTGCTCTGAAAGGAAAACTAGAAGACCATGTCCATCATGCACAAACCAGTTTAAGTCCTCACAAGTCTATGGGATCTAAAGCTTACCTACGACAGCCCTAGCTTTATATCTGGCAGAACACCCCACTCAGAGATTAGTCCCAGGATGTGTTATATCTGTCTCAGCTTTAATAGCTATGATAGACACTCACTGGCAGTAATAAAGATTCACAACAGTTGGCCACGCTGCTAAGTACTAAAATGCTATAACAATTGTAGCTTCATCAGTCATATCTGGCCATTCAGAAACTAAGGAATAAGTGCAACCTGTAAGTGCATTCTTACACTGTAGATATTTCCCATGTAATTTTATGCAAATCAGCTATTGACACATGGAAACCTAAACCCTAATCATACCTACCATATCTCTTTAACCAGACAAATAAATCACAGCTATTCTGAAGGCTTAAAATAGCTGGTTAAGGACGCTTCATATACATCTATCTCCAGAAGCCATCACTACAGGTTACTAATCTGGAAAGAGCTGAACAGCTTCACCATCATGTCTTTTAGTAACTATCTTTACTATTTCTTTAGTGTATTTAACATTATTTATTAAGCTGCCAGTCCTCACAGGAACAAGAAAGTATATACTTGTAAAGAGGGATATCTGAATATTTTTGCAGTGAATTTTAAAGTGTCAGGTTCCTCCAAGATGTTACTGCACATTTTAGCATGCTGCTTCCTATTCTGGAGTACTTCAGGACCATTAAAAATCTTGATTGCAAACATTATCAGGTTCCACAACGTCTGTTGAGCAAGCAAAGATTAAGCATATATCACAGAGATTAAGACAGGAGACTTATTTCCATTTCTTTCTTTCTCTTAGTGCATATTGCCATAACACGAAATTGTCACCTTCCATGTTTTTATAACAGCACAACATTCTCACAAGCAGTGGGTTAAACAAATTGCTGAGACAAATTTTTTCTTTTACACTTTTTCAGAAGACTATTGTTCCTCTGCCTCTTGTTGAGATCACCTGATTGACACTTTAACATGGGAATACTTTTGATTTACCACCTCTGTCCAGTTACATTGACCTAATTTCCTCTGTGAGGTGCAATTGTTTTGTTGGAACCACATCAAGCTCAATATGAAAACTCTAAAAACCCACTCTTCGTGTGCTAGACAAACATTTATCCAATTAGCAGCTAGAAATGTCTGCCACTAAATACACTGTGGAACAAATGGCTTTTCTGTGAATTACAAGACTTTAATGGAACTAGTTATTGCCTCATGCACTACTCATTACCAACATGATTTATATCAAATTCCAAAATATGGGTCAGATGTAGATGTGCTGATACTGATTGCTTAGACCCTATCAACTGTCTCAGCAAAATTCCCTTAAGAATTGTATGTTGTCACTGGGTAGCTACCAATCTTATAATTAGCAACTGCTGAAAGAATAATAAATGTGTCAGTGACTCTCAAAATGGTTATCACTATTGTAGATAACAATATAGAATAAAAAATAATTTTTAAAAGCTTTATGTGCTGAAGCATCTATGCTTCTACATTTTCATTAATAGTTAAGCAACCTTTTCATCAGTGATAATGCAAAAAGCAGTGGCACTCATTTAGAGAAAAATACATTTGCCCATGTTTTGAAATCTGTTGCGTGTATCTTTCTATTGCACCTATTCTATTTTTTCCCCACGAGTGGCTTTAGAGGAGAGGTTGGACTATATTCTTGTATACTCCAATAAAACTAAATAGAAAAAAAAATCAAAGTATGCTACCTTTTATTTCCAAATCAGATGTATTTCTTGTAATAAGAATGCTTTATTGTGATATTATGCATCTGCCAATGCTTCTTTTCTTCCTGCCTTCAAACACAGAGCAGATGTGCCTAACAATATTGTTTCAAGTGCCAGGAGAAATCAAGAAAACAGGGGCTGATGAATTGGACCTTTTAAGCTTCTTTCTCCCTTCTACACCTCTCCCTCTGGAAGACACATCTTCTGCTACTTTAGACAGCAGAAAAAAAATGCTGTCTTGCCTGAGGAAAGTGATATGAAAACACAGAAATACCTACAGACATCATTCATTTTCAACGATCAGGAAACACAGTGGTCTGTGATTAAATGATTATGTGAGATCCTTCCTATCCACCACAGGAGATTAATTATGTGGTGTATACCTGTGTTGCTTTAACAGTTGTCGCCTCAGCTTTGCGCAGAGGTAGGAAGGTAATACACTTCCACAGACACTCCATTTCCATCCCTATGGTGGCAATGGACCAGTACTCGCATGTGCCACGTATCTGACAGTTTGAAGATGATGAGGAAGGAGGAAGAGGAATGTGGGGAAGATCTTAACACAAAATTCAGCCAGCATTTTACAGCAAGAAGTCCACACCTTTGCCAAAATATAAGTTAAACCATTTAACTTCTCCCAACCCCATCTTTAGTTTTCTTTAAACTGGATTAAACACACTGTCCCAGGTTCCTAACTCTATCACTCTTGATCTGTTTATTCATGCTCCAAGCTCCATCTGTGTTAGAGACAAACTGTGTTCTCTTTCCCCTCTCTCCACTTTGATGTCACCAGGGTAGCACTGAGAACACAAAAGACTGTGCAAGAGTAGAGGTATAAAGAAGACCTGAGCAACCACAGCAAAAACCCCATTCAACCCCTACATCCTGGCTAGCCAACCTGTGAGTAACTCACTCAGCATTTTAAAAACTAGCTACATATTGGATACTCTCATCTGTTGTTTTTTTCCCCTAGTTTGTCACCAAGAAGTCTCTATCAATCATGAAAGGGCCAAGATTTTACAGCAGGTTACAACTTGACCAAATTTTTGGACGTGGAAAAGAGGCACCTTTCCACATGCCTGCCATGTACTTCCCTACTTCCCTTCCATGAACAAGTGGACAAGAGTGCTCAGCACTCCTCTCCCTGCTGCAGAGCAGCACGGGCAGGCTGATCCCTGCAGGTCAGCAGCACCTGCTCTGGGAGACTCCCCCAGCTACTCCATTGGCTTCAGCAGCACTGGACCGTCTGAAGGACCAGGAGGCAGAAGGACCAGGAGGGCTGACTGGCACATGGGTAAGAGGCCTGCCTAAAGCAGGGAACAGCTGGGAGGGCATAGCCTCTGGAAGGGAGCAGCAGGGAGGGGTGAGCAATGTGGTGGAAGTCCAGCAGCTACCAGCTGGGCTATTAGGCCATCATGGTCTGCAGGCCTGCCAATTGGAGAGGAGGCTGAAAGAGAAGCCTGCCAGGGCTCAGGATTTGCTGTGGTGTGAACATATTGGGATTCAGACGAAGAACTCACCTGAGCTGGAAGGGGACTGGACGTTCGTGGTGCCTGGGATGCAGTGCTGAGTTGTGGCTGTGGTGGAGGTAGGCTGCAGATCTGTGGAGAGAAATAGAGACACACCACTTCATCTTACTGTGACACAAGGGCATGTCCTGCATGGCCAGCCTGATATTGAGTCTGAAACACCCTCTTTTTACACACACAAAAGGAATTGACTGGCATTTCTGCCTAGAAAACTGGACAATGATGCAGAAGAAACAGTCCCAAATCACCTCCAGGAAACCCAGCTATGGCAGCAGAAACACATTCCACACCTCTTTGAGAAAATGGACTTCAGAAAATGATGCAGCTGCAAAGACCATGACTCCAAGGAGCCCAACATGACTTCAGGGAGTGCTGACAGTCATCAGGAGAGGGCAGGTAGCACCGGACTGAAATACACAGGGAGACAAGCCGGTCCCACTCTGTCAGGAGAGGCTCAGGTTACATGCAGGAACTTCAACAGCTCCTGGTGGTATCAAAAGATTTTGCTTGCAACATTATCTCCTGTCCTCACCCTCCTGCCCTCAAGCTGGCCATTTTTCCAAGCTCGGTCCAGGAGTGATAGAGGGGGGCCAGCTGAAGCCTTTGTGGCTGGCTAAGAGCTGACAAGCAAATTTGTTTACATTCACTGAGCTATTCCACCTTGGAGGTTCTCCATTCAGTTCCGTAACAGGAACTGCATTAGCCTTAAAAAAAGAGAGCTGTTGAAATACACCCTTCTCAAAGAGCAGCTCTCCTTTACCATCTAAAAGAATCAAACACAACATGACCAAAGGCTTCTCCCCAGTCCATCCAGCCCATGTACAGGCTGACACAGACTCTGTCAACCCTCAGATTGCTTGGTGAATGTTTCCAGCCAAGCTGGATTGGCTTAAAAAGTTTAAAAGGAGGGGGAAAAGACACCTTGGCGCTGTAAAACCGAGCCTTTTCCTTCTGTGCTTTTTTTCCCAGCCCATAATAAAGGAGAGGTCATTGCACAAGCTGCTGCATTCTGTTTGCTCATATTGAGCAGTTTCATGAAGGCTTGCCCCATGCAGTTGTGTGAGGAGCTAATTATGGCTCTGTAATTAGCCATGTGGAAGGACAGACCTCCCCATGTGGAGGGAAGCACTGCAACAGCAGGCACAGAGAGGTCCCTGAGCCAGAGCCGCCAAACAGTTGGGCGAACAGATAGCTAAGTCTCTAAGGTCAGAGTAGGGATGAACTTTATACAGAGGAAATAACCAAATTAAATGAGTCACAGAATACAAAATACATGCATCAGTTGGACTACTAGACAGAGAGTTAATTGGACATTAATTATAATATTACTGTGGGGGAAGGTCCAGAAATAGATAATCAAGCAGTGAGTTTTAGATAGCTACGGCAGCTATCGCACCTTCTTTTTCTTCTGTTTTAGCAGATACACAAAACCAGACAGTATTTGTTTATACACACATTCTGACAGAGGTGTGTATTTATTTTTACACTAGGAGAACATCTGTAAACGTGACAGGAAAATTTGGTGGGTTACTATATTGAAAAGGAGTTGCATTTTTAAATTAGTTGTTAGCTCCTGAACACAATTTGCAAGTAAATATCCTGTTCTCCAAAGAAGTAATTCATTAACCATTTTAACAGCCTTGCTTATGTTTGGAACACGAGTCCTGGAAACAGCGTAATGATTGCAAACTGTCCTATGAGGTCTGTCAGGACAGGTCATCCCTGTCAATTTCAACTCCAACCACTCCTCTTGTCTATCAACAGACATTTCAGAGACGACTGACAGATCTCAAGGAAGTGGCCTCCAAGTCCTCCAACTTGTCCTGTGGGGAAATCAGCTGCCAGAGCCAGAGCAATTTACCCTTAATATCCAAGACATAATTAGTTTGGTTACTGTTTGGTTTTGTGTCAGTGAGACTAAGAAATGGATGGAGTTGCCTTTCCACAACTTTCCTGATCTTCCTGAAATAGCAAGTGGGTCACAAACCACCAACTTAACTAGACTGTCAGCATCAACTGGTTTCCAAGTCCTGGCATACAAAGACTTTTGGTTCATGGAGCTTATGTACTTTGGCTCCTGTAGGATCCCTGTGGAGAAGACGGACACCTTCGCACAAACTTCCAACTGTGAACAACCATATGGGAGAGGTGCAGTGGCTTACTGGTCCTTCAGAGTAAAAGGACATACAGACAAAATTGACCAGTACAAGTGGGGAAAGGCAAGGAAGAAGAATTGTTTGAGCATATGTCTGTACGCAAACCTATCTTGAGCTTTAACTGTGAAAAAACACTGGAGTCCTCTATGTTAAAAGCATAAAGAAAATGTGGCTTCTAATCAGAAAGCAAGACTAATTTATGGTGTTTAATTTGTATGTCATTTTTTAAAATTGCATGCTGAAGCGACATAGAATACTTTTGCCTAAACTCCACAATTCACTGAAAAATGGGAGTTATGAAAATGTATCCTATTACAAGAAGTTTGAAGGGAAAAACAAGTACACAAAACAGTTGTGATTCCTCACATTTTAAGATTATATAAACCAGTACAATATTGATGGCTTTTGCTGACAAATAACACATGGGGAGTTTAATCCTACTCTTAGTTGGGTAAAAGGGCAAATGCCAACTGTTTTCAGTGGGAACTGGCTCAGATCCTCTCTGGACATAACGTAAAAGACAATTTTAAAGTTCTTATGCATTTTCACAAAAAACCCCAGATTTCCACAGCTTGTCTTACTCTTATGAAAATATTTGATCAGAGACCATATTCAGTGCTTCAGATGTACTCTTCATGTGTATGGAAACAATTGTGATTATCATTCACTGTCTTTAAGTCAAAGACTTTTGACAATTAAAGTATTATCTTTTCAAAGCCTTTCAAAAACTTAGCACAAATCATCCACAGACCTTTGAGAATTTTGCGGGCAGGGGGTGAGGAAGAAGACATGACTGAAGGTCCCCAGGACACCACATAGCAGTAACTCCCTGCAGGCTGCAGCCCTGACAGCATTTTAAAAATTGCTGAGCATGCTGAATATAGAGGCAGTAGCCAAGCAATTACCATCTTGCCTAAGTCAGCCCCTCTACCTGAACTGGCACTCGTCAGCCAGAGAGGGATCAGCCAGGGCAAAACCCTAGGGATTTCTCCATCCTCTGAGACATTTCTTTAAATACAGTCCTGGGAGTCAATAAACCCTCAGGCTTCCAGAGTAATCACTTTTCTCTGACAGAGAGACAATACCCTTTTTATCAGAAGGGTACTGCTCTGCATTTGTACAAAATCAATATGAGGGATTATTTCAAGCAAATACCACAATTTGCTTACACTTTTTTTGTTAAAAAAGCATGCCAATGTAAGAAGAAAGGAGTGTTGTCTACATAAATGACACCACTTGTTTTTTTCAGAGGGACATATGACCTCATGGTGACACATATTTACCTTATCATTTTTAGTCTAGGGCATAAATTAATATGCTGATTTCTCATTTAACACTTGGTATGCCAGATCCTTATCTGCAGTAAATTAAAGTAGCTGGTGAGACCATGTGAGAAATCTATATCAATTAATTTGTGTTACACAACATGGAGTTCAGTGTTTCGAAACTCGAGCCAAAAATATAACAATGGCCTCATTTTGTTATTAGTGTAGGAGAGGACAGTAATGACAAGGTCCTCGTAAAGTCATGCAAACTGACTGAAGATCTAACCCAGCATTTTTTAACTCAGCTTTGTTAGAGGCTTATAGTTCAGTCTTCTCTATTGTGTATTAGTCCCTTGAAACTGGAAGGAGACTAGCATGCAGGGAGCAAGTATTTTGCTCAGCAGTAGCTGTTTGCAGGATTGTGCTCCTGCTCATTATGTGATAATGGCCTATGGATACTGAACCCCTTGGACTAGCTTTCTGTACAGCAGGGGGAAATACACAACGGCACATATACACACAGGCACAATTTGTAAGGAAACTCACCACTGCTAGAAGCATCATTGAGATTTAGCAGCCCACCTCCGAGCCCTCTGTAACTATGGTAACTGTAGGTCCCATTGCCGTTGATGTACAACACCTCCTGTGTGCTGGAAACAGCTGATGCTGAGTAAGTGACCTGGGCTGGCTCCTGTTTGTACTGCTTGTCAGCTGGAGCAGCCTCATCCTGCAAAAACAAGAAAAGGTTTGGAATTACGGTTACATTTCACCTTGCACGTGAAGGTCTTTTGCATTGTAAAGATTCTACATCTATTGCTTTCAGAAAAGTATAATGCATGTTAAACAAGCACAGATATGTTTCTGATTGACCAAATATCAGCATAACCGAAACAATGGGAATAGGCGAGAATACAGGCTTCCTAAAAATCTGAGAATATTAATTTACTTGTGCTCCACAAGCCAACCATACTGTTTTTTAAAGGAGAACATTTACCCTCTCACCCTGAAGAGTTCACAGTCTTCCTCAAAACCCAACACTGTCCAGAAATAGTGGGAAAGGATAGGAAAAAGCCAGAGTACTGGAGTGACTCTTACAAGTCAGAGAATCATATATTTCTCATTTAGGTAAACCAGTACAGAATGCACCAACTACTTATTTTGATGTATCAGTCTCAGAAATGACAGAAGGAATACAGGAATGGAATAAAACAGCATTCCTGTTTGAAAAAGTCTGAGTGAGTGTCCTTCCACACAAAGACCATAAAGTAGGGAGGGCTCCACAAAAGTGACTTGAAAACTGTTGTTATTTGTGTAAGAGCAGTGTCTGTTTGCACACCATGAGTTTTCCTCAACACTCCCTGTTTGCCTCTTTGATGATTGCATAACATTTAACAGAATTTAGCACAACAGCCCTTTAATTTTCCCTGAAAGGAGATGATGCTTCAGGTGAAAGTGTATTTTTCCCCACCTGCACTTACTGTATCTACTGCTTAGAGTACCTCACCTCCACTCATGATCACAAAATGCCCCGGTAGCAACTTTATTAATGACACAGGTGAAATAAAGAAAAGCATTAAGAGAAGATTTAATCCATTTTAGTAGTTGGAAGCAAGGAAAACTATCAGTATGTGACTGGCATCCTGCCACAGGGACCTCAGTGACACAAAATCTGATTTAGTCTGTATGAATTAGAACATTTTCTTTGTTTCTTGACTTTTTTTATGGGTTTGATTTTACACTCTCATCTGATGAAAATATATTTCAGTGTTTTCAAATAAAATGGATCTATGGAAGTTTTGTTTTTAAAGGACCTTTTCAGAGTAGTTAACTAAAAAAAAGATCTAGAATTATCTCACCTTTGTATAAGACTTTTGTCTGTTTTATGCATCTCTCCTCTGCACAACCCTTTCATGGTTGCTAAATAGACCAAACATATTAAGAATGCTATAAAATATCTGAAACCTTATTTACAGTTTTTACTTAGAGAGATCAAATAGTCCAAACAGTGTCCAGTCTCTGTGTTGAAGTAAAAAGGGTAGTGCATCCTGTATGCATTAGGAGCAGTTGCTGCTTCCACTTCTCAAAGAAATGCTATCAACTTTCCTTAGATAAAGACATCCCTGTCTTGCAGATATTTATTGGTGAAAGAGACTTTCACCTGAAGCACAACTAAGATAACTCAGGAGAAGGGATATATATTATTAACAGAAATTTTAATATTTAATACAGAACACTGAACCATCAGACAATTAATTCCATAAACAATAAGAATGGGGCCTCTTGGGCAGTAATATGAGCTAAGGCAAAACTTTACATTTTTAAGAGAGTTGGCCAAAGTGGTCTCCTAAGCATTTTCTTAAGTAATAATAATCTTAAACAAACGGCCAGAATTGAAATGTATTTTGGCCAAGAATTCAACTTTAATATAATTTACCTTTTATCTCCAAAGGTCATTGATGTCTCTTATGAGAGAAAATATATTATTTTCTCAGAGAATATTCATAAGCTGCACGGTAAAGTTCTATCTTGGCAACATAGCTTAACTCATCGTCCAAAATTTTAACACTCAAGACTCAGATGTTCTGCCTCCTTATGTCTACAACTAAATTATACTTCCTGCCATAGATTTACTCAGAGCCTCATTTTTTTTCACAGAGCTCAATAACAGATCTTCTGCCAATCTATCAAGGACTAAACTGTGTTAAAGGGGTGCAGTGCAAACAGGACTAACTCCTATAGCTGAGCAGAATGTCTCAGGATTGGTCTCCTTATCCTCGCTGTCTGGAACCCACAGATTTGCTGTCCCTGAATTTACATGTCCTCCAGAGCCCCTCTAGCCAGGACACTGAAGCCCTATCTGGGAGTCTGTTGCAGAGCAGATGTACTGAGCTTCTGGCAAAGCCCAGAATGCAGAGCCTGGCTGGAGGATGCAGCAAGGGCGATGGTGCACCTTGGTGCATACCAGCCCACGTGTTCCGGAGCACATGGCCAAGAAGTGGGAGACCAGAGTTCTGGCTACTTGTCGCAGTATGTGGTGAAGAGGCGGAAAAATTGGGATGCAGGGTCTCTGCTGGCTGTGGTGAGGAGGGGACCTGAACTCAGAGCTGCCATCTCCTAGCAACCAGGCTCCAAGCAAAACTGAGGTGGGAGTCGTCACTGAGGCTGTGCCACTGTGCGGGAAGAAATTCCCAATTCACAGGGCTGCAGAGATAGCACACGAAAAGGGAGCATGACTCAGTTCAGTTCCCTCTCAGGAATGCTGCCCTGGGAGGCTCCTTTCCAGCTACTCCCTAACACAAAATCCACAAGCGGCTTTGAGGTCAGGAATCCAAGGTTGGAGCTGTGCTGCTGAAGGGGGATCTTTGCAGACAACTAATCATAGCCCTACACAGCACCATGACATGCCATGGGATGGGGCTTGAGGTGGAGTCTGGGAGCACCAGTAGGGAAGACAGTCTCAGGGAGGTGAAAGGAGTCAAGGACAATGCTGAGACCAGGAGTCGCGATTCTGCATATGAACTCTAATCTCTTGGGCACTGTGCAAGAGGAGACTTCCTCTAAATATTACATATCTCTTTAAAGAGCACACCGATCACCTATCCCTAAATGATGAATAAGTTGCCATACATTTCAGACATTAAATCCAATCCTTAAGTGTTTACCTCAGTCTTCAGGATAGCTATATGCAGAAACAGGGTGGGATTTTTGTCAAGCTTTTTCTGAGCAGGCTCAGGTGTCAGCCCTACTGGTAGGATTATGAACCGTTAGCCTGGTCTCAGGGGGTTAGGTGTTGCCTCTCATACATTCCCCTGGGACTTAAGCATTTTTTTGCAAATGTTTTGTACTTCAAAAGGCAAAGTTATGCCATTTTTCCTTGCAGCCATACCAAGGATAAAGAAGCCATTGTCTCTTTTTCTTGGGGATGGAGAATATGAATATCATCTTTACTTTTGTATACCTGAGATTCATTCTTCATAGGTTCATTCTCTTCATTCTTTTCACCTGAAATGCCTTTGCTTTTAAAGTAACTGTCATAGGTTAGCAAGCATAGTCCCGGAAGGGATGTCCTTGCTATGGGGTGCTTACAGTTTCCTCTGGGAACTGATAGAACCTATCAGCTGGCCAGTTTGAATATGGACAATTCTCTAAGCCACTTAAAGTTGTGAACACCTCTGTGATCCACATTTAAGAATAGGCAAACTCCCCCCCAAGCTCTCTCTCGTTTCCGGCGCTGGCACAGGTGGCTGCGGGCCCCGTGTGGGGGCCAGTGGGCCCGGCCAGGCCCTGCTTGGGCCAGGCCGGGCCGGGCCACGGCCATCCTGGAGCCATGGACCTGTTCCAGCCATGGAACACCCCCCACTGCCTTGCCGTGGGCAGCTGGAGCGGCTCGGCTCTCCCCCCTCTCCACTGTGATAAGAAAAATTCAACATTCCAGCTGCAAAGCTGCAAGGCCAAGGTGAGATTAACCCTTTTAGTGCTGTGAAGAGCTGAAAACCTGAGGGAAGAGAGAGAGGAGATGCTTAAAGCTGAAATTCTGTTGTGAAGCTATGATATATCAGAGTATCCCGTTGTAATTTCATGAAGATATGGGGGGTGGAGTGTTCAACTCGTAAGCAAAAGCACCTGCACTGAGATAGGCAGATGCTGACGCAGCTGTAATTTCATGAGAAGTTTGGACAGGGAGAGATGAACCAGATGAGGGCTTTTGCTCCAGATGGGAGAGGAGAAACCTCAGTTCCTAGAGATGCTCCCAGAGATAGTCCTAAAGATGAAGATGAGGAAGACCCTTTGCTCCCAGGGAAGGAGAAGGGCCTCTGTTTTTGTTTCTGAACGGCTCAACCTTAAAATTGTACCCCAAAAAACTTCAAGAGTGGACCCTTGAAAGCAGTTGCGGGAAAAGCTGCAAGTCGGGGGAAAGGACTCACACGCAGGCAGAGAGACTCCTCTTCCTAAATGGACTGAACAATATTTGGAAGTGGGCAGCTGTCTCGTTGTGATAATGTTTTCATTCATAGCATGAGCAAGAAGAGACTTCTCTTTCTAAATGGACTAAACAAGGTTATTATGGAAGTGGTAAACAGACTGAACATCTCAAGGGTTGTCTTTTTCCATTGTCAGTGGGAGAAGGGAGGAAGGTGGGGGGAGGAGGAGAGTTCTGAAGGTGGTATAATTTTTTTTTTTTCTTTTCTCCATCTTTTAGGTCTGTTAATAAACTTCTTTATATTCTTTCAAGTTTGGTGCCTGCTTTGCATTTCTCCTAATTCGTATCTCACAGCAGATAAACAGTAATGAGTATTTTGGACCAAACCACTACAGTAACGTAGAAATTAAACATACTGTTGTTCCTCTGAGAACTGAGATCTTTAAATAATCTGTGTTAGTTATTCAGCCTCTCCTCTTTCTCCCTATATAATGCTTACACTGAAAAGGCCTATTTATTTAAAATTCTATTTCAAAAATACTTTAATTTCAAGAAAATCATTAACAATTAACTAACCATTTAGTGACATGTTTGACTTAACTACCTGGAACATACACTGTTGCCATCATAACAATGTACTAAACTTTTGAAATATTAATTAACCATTTTTAAACTATTTATAATTTACCGTTAGTAAGAAGTATGACCAAGGTGCAGATAAAACATTCGTTCGTTCATCTATAATTTGACTCATACTATATTAATTTAGTATATACAAAAGGAAATAAATCATCCTTCTAACAATAATTCTCTTCTGAATTTATTTTGGAGGAGAAGCAATTTAAGTCTTGAGCACATTACCTGCAAAATGATTGAAATAACAAAATGGAAAAATACTTTTTAGGTATAAAAGCATGCTAAAATAAAAATTTATCCACTGGATTGAAAAGAGGGAGCATGAGTTCATTACTGTGATCCTCAACTTGATATATACCAGAGATATTTATATCTCAGTTTTACGTCAAGGTCCATACTAGAAGAAGACTTTTTTTCACAAAAGAGCAGATAGAAAAAATTATTTGATTTTATTTTTAATCAAGGAAGCTGATTAGTATGTACTGTCCTTAGTAACCCTCTAAGGACAGTACATACTAAGAAAATTTTCCATCAGCTGTTGCATAACCTGTACATGAAGAAACCATTCTCTGCTCTGTTGCTCTGAGCAGCAAATGAATAGTTTACAGAGGAAACACCATCCACAGCAAATGATGCTGGTGCAGATTGTTAGGACTGTGGTACAAAGAGCAGGGCTCACTGGCAGTTCCCAGCCTCTTCTTCCCCGGCCAGCAGAGGCACAGCGCACACATCACTTTTCAAACAGTCTTCATGGAAGGACCTTTAGCAGTGTCACTGATCCATTCTTTTCCCCATCTCCTTTACCACCACCAAAATAACACAAAAAAGCAATAGTTTGTTGAAATAGAAAGCCCTGGCAAATCTGTGCTACGAGTTTTGATCTCTTACAGACACAAGTGTCAGAAATTCAGTGTACTCCAATTAAGAGAGAGCGGTGCTGTTGCCTTGGCTTCCCTGTTAGCAACAGACATTGCTAACATGTAAATGTAAATCCTGACAGGGAGTGTGTGTGCAGATCAACTCACATGGCCAGTGCTAGCAAACCACAGAGCTAAGAACACTTCTGCAAAAAGAGTATAAATGGTAATGTTCCAACAATGCAAAGACAGTGACATGCATGGAGCTACTGCTTTCAATAATGCAGTACTTCCCAGACTGACAAATCAACAACTCTGAGATTGACAGCTTTTAACTGCCCCTATGTCAACGTGACTTTTTCCCCATAAATTATAAAACAGACAGAAAGGCAAACACATTTTTGCTTCATATTTCTTGATACTCCCTTTTCTAATAAGTTAAGCTGAAAAATGTGGATTGCTTGTTGTTCTTGTCAATAAACACTTCTTTTAGAATACCACTTTGAGGTTAGAAAAACTCAAATGCAGATAAGTCTTCAAACAAATAGGCAAGCCAGGGACCCAATATTTGCATACGGTCTTCCATTCTTTTCAGCATAGGAAAAAAATTCATTCACTTGAAAAAACAAAGCGGGCTTTAAATTTTTTTAGTTCTCAGTAGCTTGTAATATGGCTTTAGAAGAAAGGAGATAATGTTTCATATATTTTTCCTATTTCAATCTCACTAATTTAATTCTACAATTTTTGAATCAAAAGTAAAATAAATAGAAACATATGATAAAACCATATAACACTTTTCAAAGCAAACCAAATTAATCCTTACAATATTCCTGATAGATAGGACTTTTATCAGTGCTTTTCAGATGGTGAGATTCAGTCAACAAAGGCAACCTTAAGCTAGAGTTACCTAATATGTAAAGTACTTGAGTTCTGCAACCATAACAACATAATGGGCTTCTCTTTGTGCAAGTTAATGTTTAAAAAGTCAGAAGTTTTTAACTGGGAAGAAACTCAGAAGTTATATCACAAGACACCCTGCTGAATCCACAGAGGATTATGGGGCTGGGAGTTGTCTTCCCATCTCAGTTTTTGCACAGAGAAGTGGCTGCCAGGGTAAGAAGCCATCATCACCTGCACGGAGTAAGGTATTTACGGGAGGATGAGCCACATGAATCCTGGCTCCCACTGAAGGGCCCGGAATCTGGCCCCTTCTTAGACACCTGTCAATCTGCTGTTGCCAGGACCAGATTGTGTACACCTTGTGCTCCGTCTTTCCAAAATCCCTGAGATCTCACCCCACTCTCTTTGCTTCTCCAGTCTCCTCTTCTACCCTCCCTTTCAGTTTCAACCTTCTTGCCTAGCAAATCCTAATCTCTTCTTCCCAAAAAAGTCTCTTGATGACAGATACCTGAGCGGCTTCAACAACTCAAGGCCTTTTGTTTCCTTGTTTGTATTTAATCAGTGTTACATCTACTGATGGTCCTATTTGAGATTTTCCCTCCATCCTCAGACTCCTATCAGTGTCCTAATCCCCAAAATCTTGTCCCACAGGGAGCAAAGCCAGGTTCCATAATAAGCCAGAGCAGCTCCTGTTTTCCACTCACATTATTTCTCATTAGTAGTATCTGATCCTCTTTCATCACGAGTTCTTTAATCCACCTGGCCAGTTTCCATCACATTGCCAGCCTCAGCTACTCACTCAACTTCCTCATCCAACCCCATCTCATAATGTCACTTTCCCTTCATCCCTTGTTTTCACTGCTCCTGTCAACCCTCACAAGGCTCCAGCCCCAACACTTTTCCCCTCCTTTCTGCACTGAGATCAGATTCACGGTCACACCCACTAAAATTTGAATAATCTGGGAACCTATCAACTAAAATACTTTGATTGCATAAGCACGTACATCCAGTGTCACATCCTTGGTATAAATGACACCACTATATTGTCAAGAGCAAACACAAAACCTTTTTTTTTAAGGAATGGTAAATACACCTAAGGATCAAACTATCTTTACAGGACAAAATTTTCCTTGTTCTTGAAAGTGGCTGTAATTATCTCTGAAAGAGCTCAATAGATAGAAGCCATACAGAACAGCAAATGTAATCCCTGTGGGCTGAAGGTCATGAAGTTATCACTGAACTGCAAACCTAGTATTGTAATGGGAAATGTCAAGTAATCTTAATAAGTGATGATTCCACCAACTGCTTGGATGACACACACTATTCTGACAGAACACTGGACTTTTATTAGCTTTAATTACATTAAAGTAACTCTCTAGTGTTTAACCCATCTTTTAATTTTATGACCAATATCCTGGAAGCCTGGACAGCTAAACACTTTGGCACATCACAGTAGGTTAAATTTTTCTTTAATTCTGACGTAAAGGCTGTTGACTCAGTGGGCTCAGCAATAGTGGAAATGGCATTTCTGCAAATGATGGATGCAAGTTTTCACTTCAGTTTTGGTTTCCATTCCACATTCTTTCTCCCCTCTCCAGTTGCTAAGGTTTGTGTTGGGATTACTACTAAATAAACTACACTAAATAAAGCCTGTTCAAGACTAGCGAGGCTTGGACAAAAAGCAAATAGGCCTACATAATTCATGGTTTCATAGGCCTACACAACTTCCTAAGTTTGAAATCCAAATGAAGCTACACAGTAGTCCTTTGCATTGGCTGACCTTCATATCTGAAGTACTGAATATTTATAGTCCTGTAAAAGGACATCTTTTAATATTGTAGGATATGCTTTTACAGCTGTAAGCTCAGCATGAAGGCAATGTAAGGCTAGGCCAGGAGGAGAACTTCTGTGTCCAGAAGCCGATCTAAGAAAAGATACTACCTTCCCCAGAAAGCCTTATTTCTTTTACAATGGAATGGACAAAAGCCAGATTTTCAGTTAAGTCAGCAGAGTTTCAGTATTCACAGTGAGAAAAGCCAAGCATTTGCTACGGCCTCTGGTGGATTTGCACATAGAAATGTTAACCCATGTGACGTATTTGCCATGCACCATCATGCCTTCTTACCTCAAAACTATTTTGAATAAAGTTCCACGAAATTTCCAGTCCCTAAATTGAGGGATTAGTAATAAAAAATTAACATCTACTTGAAATTTCAACTTGCTCTCCCAGATCCATAGCTGAAATCTGAAAAATGAGTGCTAGAATCTTATAGGCTCTTTAGGAAAAAAATTAAAACATAACACAGCTATATTTTATTTGTGGGGAAGAGTTCTTCTCTGATAAATTTTCAAGACTCATACATATATTTATATTTATATCTATATTTGTCACATAATATCTCTCCATGGGTATTTCTCCACCTCTCAGGCTATTCACAGTATTCCTTAAAATGATGCAGCTATTGACAGTCCCAAAACCTGGTGTCCAAAATCATTTGAACAGATAGATATAAAAAAACTAATTGCACCTTTAGACAGATTCTTTCCTCTTTAAGTTTAGCTGTCCTTCAAAACAGCATTGATAGATTTATGGATGAAGTCTATTACAGTCAGCAGAAAGGCCCTTGAGATTTTACCCAGAAGTACTAAATGCAAATTTGAGCAAGCTGGCAAAAATAAAACATGAATTAAAGTTCAAACAATATCACAGAACTCATGCCAGATATTCCTTATTCCTTCCATGTTCCTAAACATGAGAAATGTTTTGATAGTTCAGGAGTGGACTTAGCAGTGAAACTGAGAGGGACATAATTGCTGTTCTTGGGTTTGCACACTATGTCTTCTCTTGTAAGGAGCAGCTGGGGGATTGCACAGTTGCTTTCCACTCTCTCGTTATCAGATCTAGACTATGCTTTTCTCTGCCACTCTCTCTGCATTATTTTCTTCACTTTTACTTACTTAAATCAAGTTTGTCTAAAAAATGAGAAAGCCCATTCTTGTGTGACATGCTACTCAATTTGTAGCTCAGTTGGAGCTGGGTATTCCAGCTAAGCTGAACACTCATGCTTTAGCTGTGAGTCTATCATCTCATCATTACATGGAGAGCACATTAGTCTCAGAGTAGAATTTTCTGGCCTGAAAACATGAAAAAGTGCTCCTAGCCTGCAGAGGCAACTGTAATGAACATGTTACTGCCAGAAGTCTAGGTATTAATGATGATTTTGCTTTGAAGTCTAGTTTCAAAATTTTTTCATACTTCAGATAAAAAACCATAAATAGAATTTTTTATATGGTGATGAAATATTGATATGGTCTAATTGAATCAAATTGAGTGTAATACAGAGTCCAGTTAGGCATCGAAACTGCCTGGAATGCCAATAGTGATGTGGAAACTTGAAGAGTGCCTATCAAAGTGTTAAGTTAGCTGCCAGCAGCTCAAAGACCTCCAAACTGTCCTCCTGACACAGGGTATAGAGCCAAGAAAAGAAAGCCATGCTTCAGCTTCAGATTAGAAGGGCAGTAGGTTCCTTTTGCTTTCAGATTATTAACACCGAAATGAACTGTCAGCATCAGGGTTGTCACCAGGCATCAAAAACAACATCAGCTAGCGTTCAACAAGAAATGAAAGCATGAGACTGACATGGAAAAAGAAAATCAAAATAAAAAGGTGCTATTGCATAGAAGAGAGATAAATGAACTCCAGCCTTCTGCATTTCTGATAGAATGACACATGATCTATAGACTGCCATGGGTATGTTAACCCTAAATAAAAGGTTGGTGTTTTCACATGGCAGCATTTGAGTCTGGTTTTTTCACCACTGCCACTTCACCTGCAGTACAGAAAATATCCCTTGGCAAGAGGTATTGCATGACTGTTGCAAGGAGCTGTTGGAGAACCACTTTTGTTGGAGCACTACCTATGGCAGAGGGCTCACTGTTCATAGCCTGTCAGCTTTAGCCAGTTCATTATCCCCTGTGATAGTAGAAGTGCAACATGAGCTTTCAGAGGTCACCAGTGCTGCTGGTTGAGCATGAACACATCCATGAACATGGATGAGCTACTCCTACACTTTAGTTAACTGTGATGCATGCTCCCTGGGGAAAGAGAAACTGTGTTCTACTAAAGGACTGTTTTTCTCTGCCCAAATGGAAAAGGATAGCCTTTATCTTTTCCTGTGACCCTTAAGACAAATTTACTGGTTTTTAGTGAGGTTCTAGAGAGTTGATTTTTGAATGTACTCTCCCTGGTGTGGTTTTTTTCCCATCAGGAACAAAGGAATATTGAAAAGCATAACTTCAGTGTAGCAATCCCATTTGAGGTCGACTAATGGTAGAAAGCATCCTTGCAAGTTAATTTTCTCTATAGCTCCTGCTGTTCTTGTCTTAGGTTGCAGTTACCCCCATTCATAAACTATTTCATAAGTTATGCTGCTTATACTCTTTATTTTTCTAGATATTTTAATATATTAAATAATTTAGTTATAATTTAGGTATTCCACCAGTATTAATTGAAAGTTGTCTCAATATACAAGACAGATGCATAGTGCAAGACCACACAGTGCACCCCAGTGTGTGCACAGTAGTCATTTCCTCAGTGCAAATTTAAATCACATGTCCAACAACGGCTGGCACCATGTTGCAACCAGCTACAGACATGTAAGAGGCAGGACTGGGCCTGGTTGAATATAGGAATTGTGCCAATGCCTTTAAGTTTTGGCAAAATTCCTATGGGTGACAGTGTATTTCACAAAATACACGTGACATTTCCTATGGAGAAAGCAGTACAAATTCAGACAAAGGTGGTATGCAAAGAACAGAAGAGTCTTCAGCCACCATTTTCTGCCTTGCAGAGGAAGACAAGAGGAGGGAGGGCAAGTGGAACCTTTTTCCTCCCTGTTGTACCAGCAGAGGGAAGAGATTTATTAAGGCCCAGGCCTCATACAGAATTTCTTCCTCTTAGGATAGGCAGAAAACAAAGGCAGACTTTTACTCTGACCTAAAGAAGAGCACAGCATGACCCTTGCCTTGGGCCTTATGGTAAGTTATTGATTGAGGCTTTGTTTTTTAGTAGTCAATCTTGAGAATCCCCACCTCCTCTATTTACACCTTCCTACCCACTCCCAGCTCCCATTTTCCTTTAAAGGAAAGCAAGTTTCCCTTGGAAGACTACAGCAATTCCTTCAGCCTCTGACACAGAGGATGGGACCGGGGAATATGAAAGGATTCTTTCCTTCCCTGTGTCACCTCCGTTGAGTTCTCAGCCTAAGATCATTCAGGACGCAGGACCACGGGTACAGGTTTGCTAAACCTCTTTCCTGAGAGATTTCATTTGGTACATGCCTGATCACAAAAGTGAAGCACTGCATAATGAACTCCAGGGCCTAGGAAGCCCCTGCTGGAATTGGATTAGCAAAAAAGCTAGAGAAAATGAAGGTAAAACTTCAGGGAAAATGAAGTAGAGGTTATGTCACATTTATTCTCGTCTTGCTACATAAACCCTCCCAAAGCCAATTCCTTTGCAGAGGCCAGCACCTTGCCAAAGACCATGGCTACTGATCATTTTTGCTGCTTCTTTATTGACAGGCAGTACTAATGGAGGAGTCTGAACATCTGACTTTTCTTCCAAACGAGAAACAACATAAACTGTAAGAAAACAATGCCCTCCTCTCCCATCCCAAGAGCGGTTTTGCCTGCAGGTAATGGTGCTGAATGAATCAATGTATTACTGAAACTGATGGGTGATGACAAAGGCGTAGCAGTACTTACTGCTGAACCAGAAATATGCAAAGCAAGAGAAATTCCTTCTTTGCAGTATTCCTCCCATTCAGAACAAGCCTTGCTGTGCCTCAGGCAGCTACACTTTTATGATCACAATCAAGCATTTTTCTCTGCGCTTTTCATGCTTATGTATACCGTCTTAGAGAAATTATCTCAGTGAAGCACTCCTGCAGGAGTTTCTTTCCCCCCTTGCCAAAATGCCATTTTCCAGTGACTGTGATGGGCACCACTTTCAACTGGGAGAGATCAGCATTACTGCATTCAGTGCGGGAGGACTGTGGCACCAGAGCACCAACAGAGAAAATTTTTAAACTTATGAATCAAATGTTTAGGAAGCACACAAGGGAAAGCGTGTGGGAGTACTGGAGCAATGCTTGTGCCAGCTTTGCAGATTTATTACTACAATATCATCATGGTCAACATAATTAAACCTCCCACTATAGGTCTCTTCATCTACTGCACTACAACTGGTATCACTCCCACCACTGACAGCGTATTTTGTTGACACAAAACAGTTTTCCATGCTCCTGCCAGATCAGGGGTATGGAGATGCAACCACTGAAAAAGGCTTTATGGAAAACTATGGGGTACGATTTGGATTTTGAGTGATTCTTCCTATTTCTCTTCTGCTCCAGGCTTTCTTTTAATATTACATGTATTGGAGTGTGTGGCAGGAACAATGGACCTTTATGTTAGCTAGATAGGCACTTTATGTTAGATTCCAAATTAAATTCTTCTTCATTTAGAAACGGAAGACATCCTAGACATGAAGCATTTGAGGTCAATGCTGAATTAACTTCCTCACTTTCAACTAATTAAAAATGTCTGTGTATTCCGCTTTGAAATGGAAAAAAAGTAAGCCCGCTGGAGATTCCATCATTTTGCTTCCACAGATAAATTATAGTGGAAGTTACAGATCTTCTAAAAAAACCCCATAACAACAAACCTCAGTTTTCTTGTCTGTTAGAGAGTGAGCAATTACTTTTTTGCATTCACTTAATGGTTGGCTCTTTTCAAAGGTACGTTAAGATTATTTTAAAGATATTTTACCCTGTGTTTAATACATTTGAATGCCAATTATTTTATTTCAAATATGCATTAAAACTTGAACAGCATGTTCTAGAACAGCAAATTCTTTCTATGAATACAATTGAGGGTATCTGTTTATAAATACTGTCTCAGGTACAACTTAACTTCTACAATTTAAAAAAAGTCTTTTAAAAATAAATGGTATTAAAAAAACCCAAACAAGCCTCACCTCCACACCCTGTCTCCAACTATTTAGTAGAAGAAGAAGAAGAATATTTTGCTACAGAAGAAGACTTGCTCTGCATTTTTTATAGAACTTGGCACACATCTTTTAAGTTCAATACTGTGAGGGTCCTGTATTTTAAAAAATTAAGTAAATAAGAAGTGATGCTTGGGGCATGGCATTTTGATTCCATAATCGTTAAGCCAAGGTAGCATATGCCATTGGAAGAAACAAAGACATGAACTTTGACTGGCCTTTGGAGGACACACTTTCTGATTTGCTTTATTAATGGAGACAGTAAAACTGAAGCTAAATGTGAAATACCATGAGTAATAAGCATGAAATATGTGTACTGCAGTGCAAATCTGTTCCCCAAATATTCTCATTTCAGGGGAGAATTCTTTTGGCACAATGCCTGGGCTTCTGGCCACAGCCTGCTTGGCTGCCTTGTCCTGTGCCTAGCCTCTTTAGCAGCTGGTGCTGCTCCCAGGCACTGCATTCAGCTCCTGCTCCCACAGCTTATTATAGGTTTAATTTTTTTCTTAAAAAAATATGTTTCTAAATTTAGTTTAGGACATCAAGCCAGTTGTTGAATCACAAACATGTTCCTGCTACCAAACATAAGCAGTCTGTGCATACACTTCTACATGTATTTTCTGTGGGCAGAACTGCACTTTCTAATTGAGGAATACTTCTGAATCCCTTGTGCAGCTGATGTTTGGAATTTAGGAGTAATTTATGACTCTTTAAAATCTTTTAAATCTTACTAGCTCAATAATCAAAACCAGAATATGCCTCTCTTGAAAAATAAGGTTTTGCTCACGCACACTGGCTTTGCACTGACTTCATTAAACTAGCCCAAACTCTGTGTGATAATAGGGATTTACTCATCAGAAACATTATTCCCTGCCTGTGCTGTGGGCAGGAGGGTGTGTGCAATGAAGTCATTAGCTAAACACAGGAAAAGAAAGACATACTCGTATCTATGACAGAAATATCTGACAAGCCAGAAAATGTTTCACATTTAATATCTTCCTGCCATATGAAAGGAAAGGGTAAGTGAAAAGCTCTCTATTCCTGGCTTTTAAGGATGGAGCAGGAAGAACAGAAGCCCTGACTCTAAAACCTCCGTCTTCAGACCTGAATAGAGAACTGCTATATCTACATTTCCACTGGCCTTTCCTTTTCTGCATCCTTGACATAAAATGGATGTTAAAGACACCTGGAAGAAAGCTGTTCCCAACCCTGTTCATTTTCATTCCACCTATGGTAGGAAGGGGGATAAGATTGCTCAAAAGTTCCTGTCCAAGAAACAACACAACATTCCATTTTTGAGCCTTCAGTTTTATCAACCTCCAGAATAGAAAACTTACACTGACATCAATTTTACTTCACATTCAAGATCTTATAGCATCTTAGGGTGCTTTAAAGTGTATTCTGGAATCAGCAGCTTGAAATTCAACTACACATGAAATTCAGCACAAAGAACCTGGAAAAATACAGCATTTTCTAATTTAATGATCTCTGTGTTGAGGTGAAAAATTATCTGCTCACCTTGGGGCCTCACTGAAAATTCAAGGCATGAAATTATTTGCGATTGCATGCCTTGCACATTATTCCTTTCCATTGCATGTAGCAAATTTAATATAGGTTGGTCTGGAGTGTGGAGGGAGGGGGGCTGCCCTGCGATACTCGGCATCCTCTCCAGCTGTATCTGCTAATGACAGAACCCTATCCAGCACTGCTGAAACCAGGAATTTTGCCACTGACTTGAAAGGCAGCAGGATTTAAAATTACAATGCATACCACTTATTTTCTTCCCCTTGACAATATGGCCAGTGCATTCTGGGTAGGAAGCTAAGCTTCCCCATGCTTGTACATAATTTGATCTCCTGACAATAATCCACATGCAGCTAAACGGTGCCTGCATAACATTTTTTGCCTCAGTGGTTAAGGCATATCATTTGGAACCACAAAAACAAACCAAAGACCAACCTAGAAGCAAAATAATCAGTAGGTGGGGAAATGATGGAAGTGAACAAGGCCTGAAATGCAAACTAAAATGTGGGTACCCAAGGACATTACAGTCATCTTAGTGATCATTTTGAAAGCAGATAAAAAAGGATAAAGTACTGAAGTACAGAAGTAATTCTGATCCCTGTTAAATACTAAATCACAAAGAGATGTCTGAACACAAAAAGCTATTATTAATAGAGCTTCTGTAGTACAAGAGGCATTGAGCTCTTTGCAAGTTAAGTGACATTTGCCTCTTGTGGATTTTGGGATTCCAATTTCTATTTGTTTGCTTTATGTTAAGTGAACCATCTGCTTCCTTTTGCTCTTTTCTAAGACTCCACAAGCCTCCCATTCTGAAGCAATAATCACTTAGAGCTGGAATTTTTCAGGTCTTATGTAAAAATACAGCAGAGGTAGGACATGGCCCTATCCTTCTGCACAGCTGCCACTTGGATGAAGAGTCCTTTTTTTCCATCCTCTAGAGCAAGTTAATCTGTGAAACCCAAGAAGAAGAGAACTCCTGATGCTTTCTCCTCCACCTCTTACAAGGATGTACAGTTGATGTGCTTTTCCTGCATACTGAATAGCTGTGGCAAGGACTCCACCACCCTGACACAAGACCACTTCTGTGTGCTCCTGCTGCATTTGCAGCTTTCCACCACAGCAGCACTGCCTCAGCAGGGCATCCTCCAGCATCAGCTGGGAGATATTTTTGCATGACTCTCTTTTCTGTAACCAATGTTGTCCAAATCTGTCCTATGCAACATATTGCCCTATATTGCCACTTTACAATATAAATAACAGAATATGATTTTTTCCTTCCTCCTGGGAGCTGCATTGATTAGGAAAGAGACAACATACATATGGGGACACAAATGCATGTCTTTCTTCCTTCATTCCTGCTCTCTGAAGGGTAATAGATGAAATAACTCCTCAGTGTCAAGATTTAGAAGCTGTGCATTAATGGGAAAATTCTCTTGGTCCTCCAAATATGAAGGTTTAAAAGTCTCTTACCCATCACTGCTGAAAGCCAGATACAGTGATCCTGCAAAAGAGGTCCATGCCCTTGCTGCAATTTAGATTTTAATTCATTTCTTCCAAAGCAGTTTCACAATTACCTATAATTTGTCCACCAGTAATTTCCTTCCTTCTTAATCAAAACACAAACTGCTCCTGGTCTGCAACAGCCAGACATTATTCTTGTTAATAAAACTGTGCTTGAAGAGTCTTTATGTCAACCCCCCTGTTACACGCAGCAAAACAGCTCTAGAAATTGTATGGAGGCAGATGAGTAACATCACCTCACAAACCTCAATTGCTTTAAAAATTTAGGAATTAGATATAAATAGAAGGAAACACCATAGCAGTGATTTTCTAGTGGCAGTACATGTGCACTTTTATTAACATTCAGATGTATTGCATTAGCACAGAACCTGTATCCAGTTCTGCAACCAGCACTTGTTTCAAGCTGCTCTATTCAGGTTGCTGCTGTGACAACTGTCCAGAGTCAAATGTTAGGTCAGCTCCCAGCATATGTGTCTAGGCCATAATTCATTTGTCAGAAATCTAATAGCCACCTATTCCTACTCCTCTAACAGCTAAAACCAATATTGTTAAAATTACTAAATGTTACAATATCCTTAACAGCCTATTCACTGAAAACTTTAGATTTTCCTTCCTTTTATCCCCCAAAACAAAAATGGCTGAGAAGGATGCATTTAAAGTGCCTATTTGTAGACTTACCACAGAATCACAGAATAAGCTGCAAGGGACCTATCAGGATCATCGAGTCCAACTCCTGGCCCTGCACAGTCTCTAAGAGTCCAAGAGTCTCACCACATACCCAAGAGTACTGTCCAAACACTTCTTGAACTCTGTCAGGCTTGGTGCTGTGACCACCTCCCTGGGGAGCCTGTTCCAGTGCCCAACCACCCTCTGGGTGAAGAACCTGTTAATAATATCTAACCTAAACATCCCCTGACACAACTTCAGGCCATTTCCTTGGGTCCTGTCACTGGTCACCAGAGAGAAGAGATCAGTGCCTGCCCCTCCTCTTGCTCTTGTGAGGAAGTTGTAACTGCAATGAGCTCTCCCCTCAGTCTCCTCCTCTCCAGGTTGAACAGACCAAGTGACCTCAGCTGCTACTCATACAGTTTGGGATCATTAAATTTTTTCTTCTTTGGGAGGTGGTTGTTGTCTTTCACTCCTCCACCACGATGATTACTGATATTTAATTTGGCTGGTTACAAGTCACAGCATAGAAAAAAATTATAGCTGTCATCATGATGAGAGGTTTCCTTAAAAATGCATTCAGTGTTTATCACAAAGAACTGCTTCATAGCATCATAGTGCACAATACTCTGTAAACAGAGACTCGCCCTTGTCAACTTGAAAAGCTCAAATAAACAAAGAATATTTTTTTAATTGAGGTTAGCACATCAAGTGAGTCGTATTGTGATGTCTGTACAGTGAATATATGAGGACAACATCTTTCTCAGACTATAAAGTTGTCTGACTACTGCTATTTTCATGTAGTCTCTGGAATGAAAGGAAACTGTACCTTTTAAACTCATATTTTTCAAAAAATGAAATGCAGAAAACCTTTTTCTTATCATGTATATTCTATAAAATACTGACAGACAACGATTCTGTGAAGACACTACTAATTTAAAAAGCACCAGTTCTGACTGAGAAATGCCTTTGTTAGGATGGGAGATATGTAAGATAACAAAGCTTTCATTTTCCTCTGAGCTTAAGTTTTTCTTAGGATCAACTTGTCATTTGCTGTGTAACTACAATAGAATCACACACTGCATGTCCAATTACTTCGGGCATAAGGATCAAAGAAGTGTATGCAGCTCCCTCCTTTGGCTGACCAAAAAATTGTGCATCTATTGCAGCCTTTCCATGACATTAGTCACTGGAGTCAAATGGCTAAAATGACATGGATTGAATCCAGGGGAGCATCCAGTCCACTGGCTTTGCAGCCATATGTGACCACTATTCTCCTATCTGCAAATATAACAATGTATTCTCAAAGGTCCAGATTCCTAACTGGTACAAATCAACATGTTGTGAATGAAGCAACATCAATTTTCTAAATGTCCTGGCTAACTGTACATGACACGTCCATAAAAAGGTTCATATACTTCTGCAGTCATATTACTCTGTGGTTCAGTTCTTTTCCTGCTTCCCTGTATTCATCCTCCCCTCTCATTCCCAAGTGCTGACATTTTGTCTTGATTGCCAAAAACTACTTTTTTCAATTAGAGAAAAATGCTCATTGATAAATTTTGCAACATGACAGCATACAAAAAAGTATAAATTCTAAAGAAATAAAAACAATTTAACAAAATGCAGCTGTTACAGAAAACACTTGTGTCCAAATGAAGGAGAAGGCATTTTTTCCTACTATCATTCTTAAGTGCTTTCCCACTGGTTCATCTTTAGAGAAAATAAAGAGGCAGGTCCTCTCACATACTGATGTATATCAATTATTATTTACTCTTACATCTTCCCTTGAAGACTTCTCATTGGTTTCTGCGGTTTTTTTTTACAGACAGAACAGTAGCAACACTTATCCACCTCCACTTCTCCAGAGTCCCATAGCCCAGCCCTGCTCCACACTGTTTCATGTGGTGGTTTTATAAAAACTACAGCACACACATACACCTGTTTGGAAGAAGCAGAGACTGACAATGGTTCAGCTCTTAAAATAAAACTTCCTGTGATCAACAACAGATTGAGCCTTATGACCAAGGTCTCTGGAGTGCATAAAGCAGGCATCCTGCCCCTCTGTTCACTGCCCAGGACATAATGACAGGATGACTTTTCCCAGATTTTTCTACTTATTTAACCATTCTTCTTTTGCCCAACCAAGACACAATTTGGTTTGTAAAGTGAAGGACATGGCAAAAGAAAAATGGCTATATTGTTCACCATATGCGATGAATACAAGTGAATAGGGCTGTATTTTAGCTCTACTTACTTTGTTTCAGTAGTTCAGAACCTCCACTTAATGCAACTGCTTCACACCAAACATTGCTATGGATCTAATAAGGATTATCCCAGGAGAACATCCAAAGAAGCACAGAAAATCCTAAGGATTCAGATAATGCCTCTTCTATCTCTCACTGAAGCAAATAATAAAAGGTTGATCCAATTCCTGTTTCTACATTTTTCATCAACTGTGATAAAAAAGTCTTTAAAATTCAAAAGAGTTACTCTTTTTCAGTATCCAGACTCAACATAGGTGATTTGGAGAGAGACACAAAAGCTCTGTATTTCTTCTGTACCAACTGCCTGATCTGGACTGTGAAAGATCAACCAAATCTAGCCCAGTGTCACAAGCATTTCACTGTTCAGCAGCACTAACAGTAAACTTAGACAACTTCAACATATAAATCTATAAAAATTGTGCAACAGAATAAATTATTTTTGCTACCAGGCAGAATTAAAAAGTGGAAGTGACAGGAGTCTTCAGCTGGGTAATAGGTATCAAATATATAACTTCTCAGCACTGAAGCTTCTGGCCAACCAACCAGTGCCTGATCTCAAGATAATGAAAATACACTGAAGCTTAAGAGAGCACTTGAGTAACATTTAACAAGGTCAGACAACCAAAGCATTACAGTCTGAGCTACCACAGCCTAGTAAATAGATTTATATTTCTCAAAAAGAAGTCTCACAAACTGACAATGCTTTTATTGTTGCAGTTTCCCAACAACTATGGGAAATTACTAGTTTCCTGAAAGACAAGAACACATTGATTTTCCCATTAAGAAATAAATTCCTAGCATGAAAAAAACAATGCTGAAAATAAGTCAGTGACGCCAGTGAGACCAGATTTCATTAACTTATTTTTAAAATTGGATTTTTGCTGGCAGAAATTTTCAGCCATCAGTTAGGAAATACAAAGATCATATAAGTGGAATTTAAGACATAGGTTGAAGGATGGTTTCTTCCTTATTCACACTTAACTTTATCACACTTAACACTGTGCCATGATCAGGGCTATATTAACCACTGCAGCTATCAGAAATACTTCTAGAAAGTAATCCATAGGATGAAGTATTTGTGTGTGCAGAGATACATACACACAAGGAGAGGTTTCTTCTGAAGAGAAAACAAATGGGTGCATGGGACTGTAGTTATATAAAGCCAATCCTTCACATTTAATACTTGTGAAAGAAACAGCAAATACTCATGAGCATGGCAAACACTATCTATTAAAAAAAAATGAGGTCTTAAAAGGGTCCCTAGGTTTGACTTTTAAGCTGCTTCTTTTTGCTGAGCAATAATTGAGATTATTTTTCATAAAATCGTTGCTAAAATTAACACTGTAGGCAAAAAACCTATTTAATTTGGAGATTCATATCATTTTAACAAATAGAGACTTCCATTAGGGACATACATGCAACAAACTCAGAATTTCCTACTTGGGGGCTGTGTTGTGCCAGCGAGAGAAGGAAAAATGGAGAAGAAAAGGAAAGAGCATAAACAAGAGAAGAAAAGGGGTTCAGTGGGCTGCAAAGTTTTATCTCAGCTTCAGGACTGGGCATAACACTCACTGTGTTCTTAATTAATTCATGGTTTATGGGTAATATTCTGAAAAACGTGGTGGTGGGGATACAAATTACAGAGACACAGAAACACAGAATCAATCAGGTTGGAAGAGCCCTCTGAAATCATTGAGTCCAACCTTTCACAAGAACATTACCACATCAATTAGACCATGGCACCAAGTGCCACATCTCACTTTGAGGCAGAGCACCTGTCTGGAGAACAAAAGGCAGAACTTCACTGTACTGCATGCAAGAATAAAGCAGCCTTTATGCAGTGCTTCCATTCAGCTCTGAGGGGAAGTGCTGAATGAGTGCTCTTGCCAGATCCTTGTAACAATCTATTTTCCAGGACTGTCTAATGCTTGCCCTCAATTAGAAGATCTCTTGATATAATTTATGAAGTGGCAATTTTCATTATCAAAATCTTATTTCCCCTTTTTCCCTCCCAAATTTTCACTGGAGTTCTCAAAGCCTGAATCTACCCAGTGGTATAACACCCAATTTTGAAAAAACAAGCTACTTTCTTTAATTTATATATATATTTTTAAGAGCTATGGAACAGCAAAACAACATCATGAACTGAAGTTTTCCAATCTTGCTCTGTTTAAGAAAAAAAATCTAATGAAAATATAACATTTTAGATATATGTAAGAAAAGTGAAGGAAATTGAATAGTAAGTTAAGCGGAAAAAATAGGAAGAGGAGCAGAATAGAACCCTTTTACCTATAAGTCACACGCTCTGGATGTGAGGATACAGACTCAGTTCCCATCTCAGCACATAAACTGAGCACACTAGTGTCCATTAAATACCACACTCAGAAATACTCCAGAATGCTTTGCTCTCAGTCTACTTTGTTAATGTCTCATCCTTGGAATAAATAATTAAATTTCAATGGGACCAGGGCTAAACCCAAGGTTTTCTACTTCTCTAATGACTTATCTATTCCACCCTGAAGGGTAAATTTCTCACTAAGTTTTATGAAGCTACCTAACACACACTGCCATAATTTTTTTCCAGCATGTTCAGCATATCTACTCAGCATATCTATCCTGAATTCACAAGTAGTTTTGCAAGCACCAAAGCTACACCAGCTCAGCTAATTTACTGCTTGCTGAATCAAATGGCTGGTGCTATTTGCAACTCCACTGCGTTCCCAGAACTCACTGGCAAAAAGGGGGAAGAGCTGAAGGAAGCAGAACCCAACACCCTTTGTTCATAGCCAGCTTTGCTACTTTAACATCACAGTTGCAATTAAGGTGATCATTTGGGACATATCCTGACTACAGGTTTTTAATTCTGTAACAAAAAGTAAAGAAATGCCTCTCCCCCCAAAGCTGTTACCAAATGCTTCTGTGATAGTAATACTACAAATAAAGGGGAAGAGGGAAGAAAAAAAACAAGCCTATTAATAGGCTTTTCTGAGTTCTGACTACAGTTTAAATATTGATCTTTGTTTCAACAGGTCTCTGGCTCCCTGAAGAGCATTATGGGAGTCTCATTCAAAACTCTGCCTCACCCTGGCTGGACCAAGGAATTGAGCCATTAGTTTTGTACAATGAAAGTAACTGATGTCTGTGCAAGTAATTTCTAGTTTCCCTTGGGCTAAGAGCACATTGACTTTGTAGCTTTTTTTAATTATTATTACTGAAAAATCAGAGAGCAAATGAAAGAATATAAAACCTGAATGAGCACCGCTTCTAAACTAAATTATATTTAATATTACAGTGCTTTGACATCCCATGTGATTTGTAAATCTTAAGGCAAATCTAGCACAATAATGAAAATACTAGCAAAAAATTATCACAGCAAAAAGAAATAGCAACATACACTCTCAGATCTTAAACTATCAATTTTGTAAGTACAGCAGTAGCAATCCTTTATACAGTTAGGGTATGACCTGAAAGAACTCAATAGACTATGCATAAAAGGAAAATGTTCTTTTAAAAAATGTTCTATTCCACAAAATAAAAGTTCATCTGCCATGACAGAAGCGTATTTTAGAACACCTGAGGTATCACTAAGATTTTTACTTTGCTACAATCATGAAGAGAAATAAAGCATAATAGTTTTTGCAATAAGAATGTTAGACATTCACTCTGTCTGTGGAGTGAGTAAATAATGAAAAAGCCTGGAATGAACTACCAGTTGGATTTTTTAAAAATGAGAGAAAACCTGTAATTTCCAGAAAATAAAAGGTAATAAGATTGTAACATGCACTAAAAAAGGTGAATAATCACACAAGAAAAAACATATCAGCTTTAAAAACTCACGAATAAGTTAATTGACAGCATTTTGTTATATAGCACAGCAACTTTTCTGTTTCAGGCAAATAGGTATTTTCAGACACTAACACTAATTCACCTTATATTTAAAATGCATACACATTTTGAAAGAGAATATGTGCACAAATAAACACACTAATTCATGGACACATGCACCATTTCTGTTATTGATGTACTTTATATACACTGTATGTTCTGTTCCTTTTAATTCTAGTATACAGATTACACATTATGCTCTGAAAATCCACAGCCATCAAAAAGTAGATATATAGCTTTATGCAGCTGGACATTACAAATATATTCTACACCCTCACACAGCTTATGTAAATATAGACAAAGACATGCTTGTGTATTCATTTAAAAAACTACAGCTTTTGTATTTTAATTAATCTTGCTAGCAAGAAGCATATAAGGGATTGCACCACCCTTTTGCCTGGCATCCTATGTAAATGAGTCCAGTGCATTTATAAATATGGATGTGGTAGACCCCCAAACAACACAGTACCTGCTGTCTATCCAGCCGCATCCTTTTTGCAGCATTTCTGCTTTCACTCTCACAGGCGGAAGCCAGGATACTCTCTGCAACTGCTGAAGTAAGGTGTGAGGGAATAGGTCGTGACTATGAAAGAGAAAAAGAAACACAGAAATTATTCCTAGCATAATCCACAACATCCTTTTTCAAAGCACACCATACCATCACCTAGGCAGGAAAGTCCGCTCATTGAAATGCAGTTTATACCAACAAAACAGGGAAATGGAACTCGCAAAGATGAAAAATGAAACTAGTTAGATGTTAAAGCTGCAGCTGATCCACAGATCCACGAGAAGCCCTTTCCCCCCACAGCTCTATTGTCCAGTGTGTTTAGTCTGGCTCATTAAGCTGTACTTTGAACAGACAGTGGCATATTCTCTGCGTTCCAGCAGCACCCTGGCCGTCTGATTCTTGTTAAGAAAACTGAAAGGCTTTTTATCCTGTACAGCATGTGACAGAGATGAGTAGTGTTTTTTTATAGTCATACAAAAAAAAAAAAAACAAAACAAAAAACCCCAAGTGATAGGGTTGAAACATCACTCAAAACCTAACAGATTGTCAGAACATTTCAGAGCAGCCTCAATCTGTAGTATATGAATATTTGCATTCCTTGCTGCAACATGACTGATGTGATTAAAACGACTTTAAAAAAAAAATCTGTTTTCCTTTTGATAATGCCAGCCTTCCAACACTCCAGATATTTTGTGGTTCAACTAGATATGGTTCATTTTTCCAGTTCAAAACCTCTCATTACTAATTTCATTGGATTTACATATTTTAGGTTAAAGGTGCAGTGAATCCCCCAAAAAGAAGGGAATAATAAAATCTTTTTTGCGTCATTGTTGATTATGAACTCCAGTATGATCTTGCCTACCATTTCATTAGGAAGAATATTTACACACCCTTTTTTTTTCCTGATTACATACAAAACAATCTTCCTGAAAGATGAAGCTCATAATTATCTTCTTCATTGATATACAAAGATATATCAGAACTACCAAGAAAATCAACAAAGAGGGGATAATAATAGAGATACTGATGTACGTGTAAGCCCATTACAGACACTGCAATTTACTGAGCCCAGTTCTGAATTTCCACAAATTTTCAAAGCTTCATTGAACTCAAATTTACATTTACTATGTATATTTTTACATACTGAAAGAGTGGCCATGTGTGAGGGAGTTTGGGTGTGTTTTTTTGCTTGGTTGTTTTGGGGGGGGGTTTGAAGGGTTTTAGTTTCTTACTCCCAAAAATATGGATATGAACCTGCTATGAAATGTCAATGAATTTTGGAAGAAAATTTGGAAGGTATTCCCATTCACTTCCTAGACAACCTTAAAACAAATTAATTATATAGGCTCAACTGATTTTATGGTTTTCATAACATTCCAGAAAGTATGGAGCCAGCCATTACCTGTGTTACATTTTTACCTTTAAAAATTAAAATCCATTTATTGACTTCGGATATGCTCTGCAGAAAGCCAGTTTTTAATCTGACACTCTACTTTCTCTAAAGCATGGGACCACAGTCTGTCTGGGACCAGAAGATGAACTAGCTTACAGAAATAGACAGGGATTTATGGGTCTTCCTCACTAGTGCAATAGGCTTATTTCTCCCCACGTATATGAGAACAAGCTTCCTGGCATCAGTATAAGAGCAGTGTAAGAAAGACAGCCAGAGGCTGCAATACTGCAATAAATTATACTTGGATTGATTTGACAGAACAAACTATGGAGCTTGTTTCCAGTTTTGAAAATAATTCAGTCTAAGAGATGAGGGACACTGATGCAAGCCCCAGTGTCGTGAGAGAAGTTAACATCACGTGCAGTACAAGCAGACACCTGACTCAGAGCTCCAGAGGACAAAGTCTTTGCAGAAGGGTTTCACTGACAAAGCATGATATTTATTACTCTGACTTCCTGGAATGGTGATGTTACTCTGAATTTGTTACTGCATCACACTAGATCCCTCACTGTGTTTGGTGCCCAAGTACCACTGTACATGCCACTGGTTTATGTATGTTCCAGGTGCACTGACTCTGTTGACTGCATGGAAGTCTCAGTGTGGTCCTGTAATAGTGGTCACACAATGTTCTTGAAAAATGGTGAGCAAATACCTCATTAATTTCTCCAGCTCAGGTCTTCAGCTAAAACTGAAAATCCACATCAATGGATTTTTAGAAGGGGATATATGAGCCAAAAAACCTAATGTTCTGACCGAAAAGTAAAATGAACACCAGTTCTTCCAGTTAATGTATTTGTCTATGGGAGGGAATACGTTTATGGAAGTGTTTTATAAAACAAAACATGAAATGTTATTATAAAAATCAAGCAGTTATCTTTTCTCTGAAAAGGCGTGTAGTGATCATGTGCTCACTATTGAAATATTGAACACAAGTTAGCACCTGCAAAATAGAAGTAATCTCTGGGTAATGGAGTATCTTCCTCTTGAAATACGCATTAACCCAAAATTTCTCTCACTCATCACTGCAGCTGGCTGTTGATATGTTCATGTCAAGAACTATCTAGAGTGAACCGCAGGGGAAACATGATGAATACATGGCTCAGTAACCTGGGGAGTAAAGTACTGCAACAAAGCACAGGAGAAAAATCACCTCCTCAAGGTTCGGGCTCTATCAACAGAGCACTAGTCTGGCATTGACTGAGAAGATGAAAACAGTCCTCTGTCACTAGGAGCAGAGCTGTTAAAAAGGAGATTTTCTGTTTCGTGAAATTCCATATGTGTAACATGT
Organism: Coloeus monedula; assembly: GCF_965178545.1. Taxonomy (NCBI): domain Eukaryota; kingdom Metazoa; phylum Chordata; class Aves; order Passeriformes; family Corvidae; genus Coloeus; species Coloeus monedula. The sequence goes on from NC_138781.1 coordinate 116,081,043, forward strand.
AAAAAAGATCAATTTTGAAAAGCTTTGCCTAAGAGAAAAAATTACTTTGAAATAACCACTTCTAAAAAATTGTTTTTAAATAAACTGAATTAGTATCTCCATCTTCTAAGCTCAGAAACCCCTTTCTGGCTTAGCTTAGCTTCCTTTTCCTCTCTACTTCTGATTATACACGATCTCTCTCATAACTACAGCTGTAAAACCAATTCTGTAAGAAGCTCAAATATCCCTGTTGGGTTCTGAACATCTCTCAATTCCCAATCTGAGGGGGAGACTCAAAGGCCTTGGGAAACATGGCAAAAGTGATATCATTCAATTTTGCAGAAGGAAGCCTGCAGATCTCAGCCAGAAGAGAATTTTGCAGGTTCCCAGGCTGCCCTCTGCAGAGCTGAGAGCTGAATGCTGGTTCCTACATGTTTGGAACTACAGCAGGAAATGTGGGAGACAAGGACAACTTTTTACAAGGCCATCCAGGCTGTCCACACAATCCCTGGATCCACAGCCTGCCCACTGAACTAGCAGAAAACCAGGTTTCATTTTATGGTAGTATGTCAAAATCGAAAACCCTTGACAAAATAGCATTTCTCAAAGAGAAAAAAACCAAAAAGACATTATTTAAAAATTACCAACCAGCTTTAGCTGTTTTTGAATGTGCCTAGTGTTTGAGGCATAACATTCACAGGCCCAATCTGGTATTTCTCTCACTTCACAGCGATGTAAAGCAGGAAATAACTATACTGCAACTAGCCATGTGTAAAACAACAGACAAGAAAAAGTCCTGTAAACTTTAGTCTACCAAAAGTAGCAAATCACAAGGCAGGATAACAGTTTTGTCATTTTGAACCAAGGATAGAGAGCAAAGACACATGTGACAATTTTATGGCAACTCTCAGGTGAAGAGATGAATAAAACTTAGAAGGAATCTGGTGAACAGTATAATACAGGCCTTCTGAGAAGACTGTCTGTCCATCACACAAAAGCAGTATACAGAATTGCTTTGTATTTACTTGGAAACATGATGCTGCTTGTGACTGCACTGAAGCAGGAGTCACATTTTGAACACGCATCCGGTTTTGGTTTTTACATCTTCTCAGCTGACACACAGCTAACATCCAGCCTCTAACACAACGTAGACAAAGAGCATTTTGACAAACCATGTAAGGAAAACCTGCTAGACTGCATGTGCACACGGATGCCTTTGTTTAAAACAAATTTTGAAGTGACTGACATTTAGGAAGTGGTTGGAATTCCCTCAGTGACCCATGGGAGATGACCAACCACCTTCAGTCCTCTCATACTTGAAACTATTTTGAGATCACCACAGAGCCTGTAGATGACAATGATGACAACAAAGCAACATGCACACTTAACCATCTTATTGGATATGCACTTTTGCATGCTTTCATAAGAATTATTTGTTCAAATTGATTTGAAGTTTTTATACACTCATCCCTTTTTCTCTTTCTGAAGAGTTTATAAACCATTGACAGATATAGTTTTGCAAGCTGCATAATGGAAAATCAAATTAGTCAATACTTCTGTCTAGTCTATAACTGCTGTTTTGCTTTAAAGTATGTTGAACCTAATGAATACCCTTCCATGACTTTGATGCTCTTTAGATCTGGGTATCAACAATCAAAGCATCTTACAACAAGCCTTTCTGGAGTTAGAGAGTAGTCCTGCAAGGCTGCTCATTTTTTAGTAGTTGAAATCAGAAATCCTTGGCCCAGTTCATCTAGAAATTAGGTCTCTTGGTATAATCTCTGACCCTTTAACAAAGAAGAGAAGAGATGTTCAACATGCTGTAAAATACACACTTTCACTATACCAACTGCAGTATCATCAAGCCTTCTGCTTAAAGTGAGGTACCTTTGCAGTATCTTCATGTGAAACACCAAATACCTTTTCTGGCATGGTCACACAGTTCCTGTATTTCTACACAGAATCTGAAAAAACTTCTATATTCTAATTTCATACGTACACTTTTGGCATAAATTTACCAATTATTGATATAATAGTTTGCTGACTATATTTCAGTCTAAACCACTAGGAGCAGTATATTCACTAAAAAGAATTTTGCAATGTACTGTACATGCTGTCCACCCGTGGTTAGAGATCCATTATCACTACTGTTACTAGCCTGGCATTTTTTTGATATCCAGTATAAATAAAAGCCAAAGTTGTTGCACAAAATTTTGGTCTACATACTTTTACCCATGTTACATTAGTCTGGCTCAATTCTGAAAAAATACAGCTATCTGTTTAGTCAGATAATGGGCACACATGTATGTTGCTGCCTGTTCCGAGCTTCCCCTCCCCCTCCCCAAGACAAGCCAGGACTTGCCTCTGCCATGTGCTCTGAACCCCTTTGTTCCAAGCGCGGGCAAAACCAAATGTAACTCAAACTTTTTAGCAGTGTCTGATTGGCCGGTCACCCCGGGTCCGCCCCCAGTCCTCCCCTTTCCCCTTCTCTGAATAAAAGAAGGACACAAGAGGGGGCCCACCCTCTTTGGCTTGCACCCTTTTTGTGAACATCTTGTCATCTGTTTCTGCTTGAAAGCTTCTAATTGCAGGAATTAGGCAAGCTGAAAGCTGTATTTCTCCCTCTTTGCTTCTGCTGGTGGTATCAGTTTTGCAGCTAATATTTGCCACTTTCAGAGCTACTGAAATGCTGGATTGCCCGTGCTACCTCTCTAGGCTGCCTATGGCTTCCTAAGTCATTGAACTACGAGCCTAGCCGGTAAAAAGCTGTAAGTACACCTCCTCACATGTACACCTGCTAAATGCCAGACATTATAAGTTGACATGAGTGCATAAATACTACCTTCTAGTTCAGGCAAATTAACACTGAAAATTACATCTTTCAGTAAAAGACAGTTGCAAACACATAAACATGCAAGTTACTTAATTTTCTTCATAGAGACCCTCATATAAATCATAGAATCATAGAATCATTTAGGTTGGAAAAGACCTGTAAAATCGAGTCCAACCATTAAAACAGCACTCCCAACTCCACCACTAAACCACGTCCCCAAGTGCCACATCCACACTTCTTTTAAATACCTCCAGGGATAGTAACTCCACCACTTCCCTGGGCAGTCTGTTACAATGCTTTGTCTTTGGATGAAGAAATTTTTCCTAATAGCCAATCTAAATCTGCCCTGGCACGAGTGCAGGCCATTTCTCCTACTCCTATTGCCTTGTACTTGGGAGAAAATATATGGATTCTAATATAAATGTGAGAATGAGGAAGTATTTTAACTATTACTCAAACTTGAAAAAAAATGGTTTAAAATTTTCCAAAGTGATTTGGCATCCAAAATTGAAGATAAATGCCTAAGATGCCTCACTGACAGTAACTAAATTTCTCCAAAGATACCACTAAGCACTTCTTTGCATGTTGGGCTCCCAAAAACTGCATGTCAGCTTTTTCCTCAGGTATTGCAAGACCAGCTCATTTCCAAAATTAAATACTGCAAATATGCCACAACTCTTTCATAATAAATTATTACGATCTAACACAATGTCCTAAAACACCCAACATATTTGTAACAGTGTACAATATCTAAATAGCACTTTTTCATAGAAAACATGTAAAATACGTTACAAGACAGGGAATACAGGATCTTCAAAGAAGAGTTTTTAATCAGAACAATGCAGTGAAATGTATGACAGAACTGTCCTACACAGCACAGTTGCAAAGGACTCAGAAACCCTTCTACAGAGTATTTTTGAATTTAAAGACTGAATGAAGTACAGTACTGCACTACACTGCATGTACTTTTTTACTGGTCACAAACTGGAAGAGGGTAGGTTTAGATTAGATATTTGGAAGAAATTCCTTACTGTGAGGGTGGTGAGGCACTGGACTGAGTTGCCCAGAAAAGCTGTGGATGCTCCATTCCTGGAAGTTTTCAAGGCCCGGTTGAATGGAGCTTTGAGCAACCTCCTTTAGTGGAAGGTGTTCCTGCCCACAGAAGAGGGGTTGGAACTAGATGAATTTTAAGGTCACTTCCAACCCAAGTTATTTTGTAATTCTATGATTCTGTGGATTGTCAGTACAGAATAGTGGAATATGAACAACTGGACTGGCATTTTAATGTCTGTAGCACTGCATTTCAGTCTGGGGTTTGATATATTTTGCTCAGTCTCACAGTCTTGTGATAAATACCCAATTGTAACACCTACCAAAGGATTCAATGAGATAACAGAAATATTTTCTTAAATGGCAGAAAAGGCATTTTGAAACATCTAGTGATGTTCAAATCCCTTTTTTAATTTTTCAGCTTTGAAATACATTGAACTGAAACACTGAGTGTTGCACCTAGGTTATGATGGCACCTAAATAAATCCATATATATCTTAACATATCCATATTCCTGTCAAAAAATTAAGCAAATGACTCCTTCCAATCAACCAACATGCTGCTGTTGCTGCTGTTATGTCTACGTAGGGGTCCAAGTTCTGATCTGCCTATTTAAGTGAGCGATTTCAGCAGGGCTAGTGGAAATTTTAAATGACTTATGTGAACAACAGCAAGAATATCCATCTGACTTTATTAACCTAAAAATCAAGTATTTTGTCTAAAGTAGTCATCCAGGCTTCTTTTTAGTTTCATTTTTAACTCATGAGACTGCTGGGGATGAACCTCTCCAGACTGGTTCAAAATCTTTTTCCAAATATCATGCCGTTTTTAAAGCTAACTTCTTCACATTTTGCAAGGTTAATGGAAGAAGTGTTACTTCTTCCACCACTCACTTTTCCAAAATTGCCTATACTTTCAAAAGTCATTAAAAAGTAAAAGCTATCTGAGGCAGATTTAGGAGGAAGTTCTCAAAAATCACATGAACATTCACTTAACTGTTCTGTGGCGAAAAGAAAAAAAAACCAACACATCTAAGAGCCTTAGAAAAACTGTTTCTAGAATATTTTTTCAAGACTATATGAGATCTAATGGTAAAAGTCAAAGTTTATCAGAGGGTAGCTTTGCCCTTTTTCAACCAAGTTGCCCATCAGACTTAAATAAGTTAACCACTATCAAACAAGGGTGAGGTGCTTGGAAAGGGGAGTGCCCAGGTGACAGAGTTTGGGTTATAGTACAAAGCAACAACTCCATTAGTGTTTTTAGATCTTCATGTAACTGCTGTTGTGATAATTTTCTTAATGCTTCCCAGCTTTTTAATCAATTAGATATGCATCCCTGAATCTACAGATCGTCATTTTCCTGGAAATGCTTATGACCTTTCCAGACATAAAAGCCTGGAGGAGAGAAAACCCATGTGACAGCAAGGGCAGCTGGACTTTTCAGCACTAAATTCAGTAAATAATGAAAGATTTCTTTTTCTAAAACTAAAACTAAAAAGCAGAACCTAGACACCTATGCCAAGCAATCTTAATGAGGCAGATTTCAGAAAACATCCCTTCTGGAAACCAGTCCCCACCGAAGCTGCTCAATCTCAATATAGACACATGACAAGCCACTAGACACATTCAAAACACCTTGATCAACATGAGCACAGTCGCAAATTGTTAAAACACCTCTTACAGCCGACTGGCACAACCAAGTGACAGTAGCAGTGAAAGATACAGAGCTCAGTTACTTGTTCTTGAGGCTGGCGATAGGACAGAAGGTGCTGGGATGAACAACACTGGGACCTAAATCATGAACAATCTTCAGGCATAGTGTGACTCTTCTCTGACACATCCAAACTTGTCTTTGGACAATGAAAAGCATTTATGACTAGCCTTTTCTCTCCAACACAGAACACTTGATACTATTGTTTTGTATTACGGTAGTACTTCGGAGGAGGGTTTCCTTATGCTTAAAAAAAAAAGAAGAATCTCTTAGTGAATGAGAGTTTAAAATCTTGCTCTTGCATTGGGATGCTCACAGAAAAGAATGGCACATCTGTGAGAAAGATACTGTAAGATGCAATTTCAAACTGAATGCAGTGAGACTGATCATAGGAGATCATGAACATAGGAGGAAGCAGAGAGCAGTAAAAAAATGTAACTATTAAGTCAATTCAACCCCATTTGATTATTCCTAGCATCTAAAGTTCTTCTGGACTATAACTAAATAAATATCTCCAGCAGCTGTCAACTAAATCTTTCTAATTGATAGCTGTCTATTACAGAGGCTGGGACAAGTCTAAACAAAGGATTTAAAAAACATTAGTGAAACAGACCATGTGACTATTTTGGGGAGAAAATTCCTCTTGCATAGCCTATGGAGGTCACAAGACACCTAATGCGTATACAGGGAGTCTTGTTGATATTGGTCCTTGAGAATGAGGAAGCAATTTTTTTCTTTTGTTTATGGGCTAATGAAGAGAAAAAGAAATAATTTCTTTAAGAATATTGAGAACTTTTAAGTTCTCAAAGCAGTACAGCACAATGCAGATAGAAGCACAATATAGAAATCCCCTCCAAAAGCCAGTGATTTCAGTAGTTGACAGATTTCCCTCCCAACTAAAGATTCTGAGCAAGATCACAGAATTTAGTAAGAGAATGTTCTCAACAGTCCCTTAGCAAGAGACAAGGGGAGGAGAGAAACACTCATACAGTTAATGAGAAAAGCTGAGTACCCTACAGAGGTATATACTTGTGTCAGGATGAAAACTGCTAACTACAAGCTGCACAGTCAAATGGGCAGAGCATTTCCAATGTAGAAAGGGAATTTCTCAAAGGCATATTTGTCACAAGAAGCTATGCGAGCTGCCTCAGAGTCCACAGACAACTATCTGTCACAAGTGGAGGCAGAATAACTATAAGTAATCTCTTAAACATAATAATACTAAGAATCATATTAATTGACAATACGAACAGTCATGAGACTGAGTCTTTTTTATTGCCTCAAACCTAGAACTGGCCTGTTATGCAGCAAGAACTGTCGCTGGGATTACAGATGGCAAATAACTGACAGAATCAGGCTCCAGGCATTCTTTTTCATCTTTACCATGCAGTTTTACACTAATTTAACATTGTGTTTACATTTTCTCTTCACTTTACAGTATGGTGCTGTAGATAACTGCACGATTCCACACACAGCCTGAACTGTTACATGCCATAAAAGAGAATATTCTCTTTTTCTCATGCAACTAGATGCTCAAAATGTAGCATTTTGAATCTGAACAAAATAAAAAACTTGTATTTAACGTGTGTATCGCAAAAGCCATCTCCTGTGGAGGTTATTATCTGACATCCTATTTAATATAACAATGGTACTGGTACTGCTGCTGAGCAGATCATTATTCTGGTTTATTTTGTATTTGAGGGTAGCCCCTTATTCAAAACAACACCATCTTGTCCCTTCATGATTGTTTTGAACAAATGTTATTATCCAGACAAGGTGGTTCTTCTCCATTATCAAAATGGTAAGCACATTTAAAACAACTAAGTAGTCAATGCCTCTGTCCATGGTAGCATTTTTAAAAAATGGCTGTAATAAAGAGATGATGATACAGTAACTTAGAAATCAGAAAATAATTTAAAAACCCAAAGGGATATTAAATTTCAAAATTATTCAAGACATACACATAAAATACTATTTATTCTCTTAGGAAGTAGATGGGAGCTCCTCCAGAGACTTTGGATAGTCTTTGGCTCGTATTCCTACCTGCTAACAGGGACATAGGACAGATATCCCTTCAGGCCCAAGAGGGTTGCAGTCTTTGGCAAGAGTTCCAGTGCCTTGTCACTTCCATTCATGGGTGAGAAAGCCAGTGTTTTAGAGGTTGATTTTTTTGTTTAAAAACAAGTAAAGCCCATCATAAACTGTCATGAAACATTATAAAACCAGGAAATCTTTCTGAACTACAAAGATTGCCCATTTGGATCATATTCCTGGTAATCTCTGCTCCTTTTCCCCTCCCAGGAAAAAATTTGATCCTGCAACCTTTATTCATATGCAAGTAACATTTGCAAATGTGCACTGAAGTCAAGCCAACCCAGCTCTTATGGGTCAGACTGTAGCCCCTTGTTCATATTGCAAAACCGTTGCATGAGTCTTTCAGATGACAAGAAATGAGCCAGTTTACATAACTGCTCATCAGCGTGAATAATGACGGTAATAAGGCCGTGAATTGGAACAGTGCGGAGACTTGCTAGCATTGGCCAATTTTGTATTTTCAATTGAAAGGACAGCAAAATAAAATATTTGGTTTCATGGAAGCTGAACTTGATGTTGCTGAATTTTTGTCAGACAGAGTGAGTAGATGCAATTTAATGCTACTTAGTATATTGTAGGAAATATTTCTTTACTATTTGTCCTTTGTTTTGGAGGGCTAAACAAGCTGCCATATATGCCACCAGTTAACCTTTGGCACTTCTGTCTGTACAGATGTCCTTTATTCTACCTGTCTTTCTTCATCTGAGCTTCCATTGTTCAGAAATAGTGTTATGCCAATGTTTCAAATAATAAAACCATGCAGTTGATTAGAATACCAAACACACTCAAAAATTTACTTTCTGCCTTTGTTTTTTGTATTATCAAATAGTGGTCTTGCCCTACAAATAAGCCTGATATTTTGTTCTTAAAACTGTCAGCTACCATCTTAAACAACATATGGTACTCATAAATATTCTGCAAAAACTGCAGGAAAGAGAAAGACAGAGAGAAAGAGAAAAACAGTAAAATGCAATAATCTCCAATAATTCTTAATGTAATCAATGGGTTTGCAGATGATTCATTAAAAAAAAAATGGTATGTTTAATCGCTAAATGATATCTATTTGTAACAATGAGGTGATTTTGTTGTCATCTAAAGGCCAGAGAGATAGCTAAAACATTAAACACAAGGTGTGTAGGTGTGTAGCTACCTAGTTACTTCTGACTTTTCTCCATTTTGGAAATACAAACATTTTCTAGAGATAATAAGCTGCCAAACGGTGAGAAGACTTTATTTACCAATTTCTGTGTTACTGAGTAATATTAAAATATCAATGTCTGAAAACACTGTCAGTTGCATACTATGACAATTCTCGTGAGCTTTGGTTCAATTATAACTACTAAATCATTAGGATGCTCAGATTCTAAGTTTGATGTGTTTTACAACCATTAAATATGTTTTGCACACCTATATATCAACTGAAAGATTTCAAAGGAGTAATTTTCACTGATAAGCAATAGGCTAAGGTGTACAAGAAAACACCCAAAGCCAAAGCCATTGCCACTATGATGTTACGACACTGGGCATTTTCTTGAGTATAGCTTTTCTCTAGCGGGATCAATTTTACAGAGCTCACTGGAATCCAGTTAGCAGAGGCATTTTAGAGAAAAATCTGTCTTACTGCAAGACTTTTACAGGCAAAAATCTGTAAATGTAACTTAAAGTAAGAAATAAGTCACCATACAGTCCACAGTACAGTTTCCCTCCTTATTTATGCCTTGCTTTCGTCTTTTTCACCTGTAGATCCATATTAGTTCATTTTGTGACCTCTAGTGTCCCACAGCATTTTTAAATCAAGGGGAATAAATTCAGGAAGAATGAAGGAGGGAAAAAGAAATCTCTGACCTGGTATTACCAAAAAGAAAAAAAAAAAGAAAAAAAAAAAAACAAAAAAAAGACACTAAGATGAAAACAAAATAGTGCCATGGATTTACATATGGGGTTTTGATGGAAACTAGGGCTGGGTTTTAAGTCAAAACTCACCATCTCAAAACCACTTCTTTTCATCCGCCTGCAGGACTTGAGGTAAGTACGTATGCGTTTTCTGGCACGCTCTTGATACTCAGGGAATTGTCGCCTGCATGAGTCAATGATAGCCTGGATCTTTTCTTTGGGCTGCTTAGAGATTGGGACCATTCGGTCCAAGTTTTCATCTACAAACAGCCTGACAAACATCTGTTGGCAAGAGGGAGACAGAGGAGATGGGTTTGGAGGGCAGCTCTCTTCTCTTCCTAGCTTCCTGGCTTGTTTACTGATAGGAAGACATTTTTTTTCTATCCACTGAAGAGCTTTGTAACGGGAAGCCAGAAATATTAAGCAAACAGTTCTTTAAAGGGTTATTTGGGGTGGGGGTGGGGGAGGGACTGATCAAAAAAAAAAATAGACAAGAAAAGAATAGTCTATAGGATACAGAACTGTGAGATAAACCAGAACAGATTGTGAAAATAGGCACTACTTAAGTTTCATTATTAACAATAAGCTGTGATTGCTAATCATTTTATTGAACTGACTCACATTTTTTCTTTGTTTGAACAATTGCTTGTGTTTTCATGCATAATTATATACATTGGGAAAGCAATAGAGAACAGCTGACCACCAGAATGGTCTCCTGACAAAACTAGCTACAGCCTCTTTCCATTCAGTGGGTGAACATGCACATCCACACAGCCACACACATGGTCACACATGCACACACACAGAACAAAGCTTTGTTTTCCTCACTGGTAAAGATGGCACTCTGCCTCAAAATTCTAAATAAAACACAGTAAATCTGTTGTCTGTTGGCAAGAGTTTAATGTGCGTTAAAATAATAATTGAAATAAATCCTGCAAATTAATGTGCCTTTAATATTGTCAAACTTACCCAAAACAACAATGCAAAAGTAACAGAAGAAGTAAACAAGGTGAGTGCAAGAGGGCTTACGTTAAAAGCTTTCAGTCGCTCAGCTTCTACCCCATCTGATTCATTAACCTTCTCAGGATCTTCTTGCTCATCATGGTCATCCTCATCCTCATCTCCTCGATTCAGAGACAGATCTTCAGCACCTCTGCCTACACTCTCATTCTTGCCAGAGTCATAACTTGAATAGCTATGTGCAGGGGACTGAAAATAGAGAAAAGGAATATGCTTGTAAAAATTCTCAGCAAAAATAAGGTCTTACTTATCAAAAAGGCTTGGTAAATATTTCAAGAATTCCATGAATCCTTTTTATACTTGTTCAACATAAAGTGCTCCTAATCCTTCCAAGGACAAACAATGCACAATTGTAGTAATTTCAGTGCTTTAAAAAAAAATGTGACCAACTGCAAATTCAGTAAATCTATTAACAAATTAATTACCTATGATAATTACAGTTAACATGAAAACTTTGCCATACAGCCTTGTTTAAGTACTACATACAGAAGTTTCTTACAAATACTAACTTCTTTGTATTAGTCCAGATGTAAATAAGGGATAGCTGATTTGAACAAAACTCATATGGAGTAAAATTTAAACATTTCAATGCAAAGAGGATTCAAGTACGAAACACTGGTATTCATCCAATGAATAATAAATATTATCAAGAGATGCAAGAATTTATTCAAAATAAGGAGATGATCATGTTTCAGTTTCACTTGCAAAACCCCAGAATGTGTTAGAGATGTGTAGGTTTACATTTTGAATGCTCTCTGAGAATTATGTAGTAAAACCATTTTCTCTTTGAAAATCAGCCTGCAGAACTTTCCCCTGAGCAGAAATTCATTTTGTTGGATAAAACAGATGGCCATCTCAATAAAGTGTATCCACTTGAAGGACCAGAAAGTATCAAATTACCAGAAGTTCATAGAATGCATTTTCACTTGCAATATCAAGCCCTCAGTCACCTGTTTCCACTGCATACACTTCAAACTGCAAACTGTGCAAAAGGCATCAGTAACAAAAAGTCTTCCACAACTTAACATTCTACAACTTAAAGATCAAAGCTTTTCCCCAGCCACACAAAAGTATCAGAGAGTATCTCCATCAGAGACATCAGATTCACATTTAGGTAATTCAGATAAAAATCTCACTTCTATATTTTAACGCTGTAATATTTCACTACGTTTCTCTCTTGCTTCAAAGCATTCTGAAGTCTGAATCAGGTGCCACATGACAAACTTCATATACACACTTTTTTTAGATGCCTCCTGCCTTAGTGTCACCAGAAGTCAGGAGTATAATTCGTCAATCAAAAATACATTTCAAATACTTAAAATTGCATGCCTTGAACTACATTCTGAGATTCCTAAAACTTTCTTTATTTCAGGGTATTTTGCCAGCCACAGAATGAATCTGGACAGAGAGGTAGGAGTGAAAAACCAACAAAACCATCCATCTGTAAGGCATATTTTTTGCTTTATATTCTTACTTCAGCTTCTTTTTTTCCCTTTCCCTATTTTCATTTCCATCTTACGTTGGTTCTCTGTACACCGTGAGTTTCAGAGTCACTTGCCTTGCCTTAACAGCACTCATATTCCAAGCCTTCCTTTTTTTATGTATCCTCCCTAGACTATATTCTCGCATTACCAATCCCCTGGAGTTCCATGTTTTATTCCCTAATCCTCCTAATGTCAGAACTTGCAGTCTTTCTCATCCCTTTCCCTGAGTCTCTTCACTCTCTAGACCACTTTCCATTCCCTAGACCCTTATAGCAGATGTAGGAAGAATGAGAAAACATCAGAAGAAAACAGAAGAGCTGGCTAGTGGATAAAAACAGCTTCAACAAGTAGCAAGCTCAGCACCACCTCATATGGGGCATGAAATTAGAAAGGGTTCAAGATGGCAGATGTGAGATGGCATGGGAAGACAAGGCTTGCAAGAGCAGCAAAAACAAAACTCCAGTTCTTGATACAATGATACTCTGTCCTGTGAAGATGATGAGTATCTACATTGCTGTGCAGTAAGGTGAGTGCAGGTTCCATCCTAAATGAGGCGATGGCTGTTTCTTATCAGAGTGTCTAGCATATGTAAGCAATAGTGTTTAACCTGGCCAATGGCTACCAGAAGGCCAACAGCTGCAGCCCAGTAGCCTGTTATAAAGGAATGAGTGATTTCCTGTAACCCTGAAGAGATTCTCAGAAGACATTCTTTAAAAAAGAAAGTTACAATGAATTAATTGCTACTGTTGTACAGTGCAATGCAGTAGAAGATCTGACCTGTGCTGCAAGACTTGTTCTTCTGTACGTCTTTGTTTCACCTGTCACTACAGCTATACAGCCCGCAGAAGGCTTTGAGATAATCAAAAAGCCATTTCATGTGCTAGGCATAAAGCATAGAAGCTGCTGCCCTAAAGAAACCTACTGACTGAAATCCTTGTTGTGCAGACACTTGATCTCGCATGAGTCATTTCATCAGACTAAATCCAATTAGACTACTCATGTGCACAAAGTTAAACAGATGCAAAACTGATTTCAGTATGTACATATGTTTCGGCTGAATGCCAAGATCATAAATTATGCACCAGGGTTGAGATTTCCTTTTATGAAGGAAATAAATTCAGGCCAAAATGCCTTAAGTATGTCTCTCAAAAATGCAACAGTCGGGGTGGTTTTTTGGTCTTGTTTTGTTTGTTTTTTAAAGAAAGCATTACATAGAGAGTCCAACATCTTCTCTAAAGTTTTTACTTAAACAACAACTTTAGCATCTTAAATGAACTGTGGGGATTAACAGTCTGAGAAAGTTGCATGGCAGGAATCCATATTTATTCACTGTGAATTTGAAGACTGTGTACAGTACCAGGAAAAAGTGGTGTTTTTCTCCTAGCTGTTTCATTGGCAAACTGAGGGAGAAAAAAGCTCAGTTTGAGTTTGCAAAAGCTCAGTTAAGAACAAAATTTCTACCTTTCTGTATTTCTACACAGATGAATATTGATTCAGAGATGGAGGAGACATCTCTCTCATTTGTGTTGACTCTGCAGTTGTGCAGAAGCCAGTAAGGATTTCCTTTTGCTACTCTATTAAGCACCTGCAGTGCTAAACAAGGGGTGGGACAGCAGGGGACAACTCGTCCTTTGTACGTGCTTCCGAATTTTAGATCTTGCACTGTCCTTTCAAAAGGCTGCTCCCACCTTTGACAGACAGTAACATGCTAATGCATATTCCTGAACAGCCCTTGACATACGCCTTTTATGGTTCTGCAGTGAACTAGACTGAAGAAGTGATCCTTGTTAAAATGTTTTGGTTTTGCTTGTTTGTTTGTAAATTTGGTTTTTTATAATATTGCTAGTCCGCTTATGACCAGAATCCGTTCTTGGGTCCAGTTCACCATCTGAAAGTACAAACCTTTGTGCTGACAGGAAGGTATGAGCATGGAGGGGAGCATACACATCTCTGTTGACAGCAATGAAAGATTAAGTCTTGGTGGAGTGGAAGCATTAGTAGATATAAGATGTTTCACAGGTGAATCTTTTGTGCTTAACAAATCAGAGCTGGAGAAGAAAGTGACAGCAAAGAGAAGTTATTCAACGAGAACAAATGAGGCCAAGGTTAAGCACAGAATTATTGCCTTCTCCAAACACTTAGATGATTATGAAGTTGTCTTAAAAATACTTATGATGTTGACAGTTATATTCTGACCGCTTTGTCCTTGCCCCTTTTTGAAGGTTCTCAGTTCATTACTTTAATCTCCTTCTTGCAACAATAAGTACTAGGCACTTCTGCTTTATTAAAATGAAAGCAAAGGTTCATGCCCAACAAGCTACTTTTAGGAGTTTGGCATGAAATATCAACCTCTTTCTAAAACATTACTGGTCAGCAACAATACTCACCTGGCGTAAGGCGCCAAATTATGCAACAGAAGACCTGGGAGGACATCACAGTGTCATCTACTTTGTCTTGCTGCCACAGAAGAAGGTCAGATGGTCAATCCTGACCATTGTTTATCTGGTTGTTTTCTTAAGACTTCCAGTGACAGAGATGCCATGCATCCCCCAGACAACATGCACCAGTGTTTCACTGTCTTCACCACTATTAAAACATTCTTAAGACCAACCTCTGACTTTCGTAAATGTACTAAGCCTATTTCTTTTTCATGTATCTACCATGGACTGCAATGGAGGAAAGGTGTGGCATTGGGAGAAGAGAGCATTCCCTTCCCACTTTCCAACAGCTGAGGATTGTTGTGATGTCCCCTTCCCTCAATCTTCTCTCCCCAATAAATTAATTTATACTGTGAAACTCATGTTTTCCTGATTTCTAATCATTCTTACTGGGCTGCTCTGGTTGTTTTCCATCTGGTTTGAAACCTTCTCAAAGAACAACTCCCAAAATTCAAAAATGTATTCCATTTATGGCTTTTCTGTGAAAAATGTATTTCTTTATTGCTTGATTAATTTCTAGCATGCTTACAGCAGAAAAACTTTATCCCTTTAATTGCAGAAGAATACCCCAAAGATGCAAAAGACAGCAGTGCAGAAACCCCACAGTTGCCAACAGAAATTGTGCTGTTATTTTTTGAGAACTAAAGCAGAAGTAATCCATTACATTTAAAAATATAGTCTACCATAGTGCTCCAGTACCTGCTGGGCTTCGAGACTGGTGTATGGCCCTCAGACAGAGTTTGGAGGATGACACCACACGAACTCATTGAAGGAATGTCCCAGCAGAGACTCTTGGCTACCCCAGTGAGTACACAGAGATGGCACTTAATTACCCAACCAAAATTTATTCAGTGACAGAAAGCTAATTACTGAGGGTGACTATTTCTAATGACCAAAAAATGGAAAAATCATGTCTTTGTGACTTTTCAAAAATGCCAACATGGATAAAAAGACCCCACATTTTCAGGGAAACATGCCTCTGAAGGAAGTGTAGCAATTCTTTTTCTTTTAACGAAGCTTCATTTTTCACATTCACATTACATTTTACATTTACATTTAGTTAGAGAGCTTCACATCTTATTGAATAATGCGTAATTCTTTCAGTTGTTACATTAGACACTCATAAACCACAGAACTCCTGTGAGCAAGAGAGATTTGCACATTTGAGGAGTTGGCAAGACAGCAGCACAGGTTTCCATGGAAAGGAAAGGGGTTAGGAGGCGGGCAGAGATGAAAGCACTCTACTGGCTATACATGAGTCTCTTCTAGAAGTCGGCCTCCACATCTGTAAATGTTACTAAATATTTTAATGAATAAATAAAACCATATTCTAAAGCTGACAGAATTCTGCTTGCCCCTGGTAGTACATCCAGCCCTTTCTTCTTTTTCTTAGGTTTCAGTATTTCCCTCTCTGCCACTGAATACACAAAAGTCTACAATTTCACCAATTACTCTTTCAAATTATGTGTGCTTTTCTGCATGTTTTCCCATGTGCTATAGTGTATACATATTTTTATAGCAACTATTCCTATGACACAGAAAGGGATTAGAATATTCTGATGGCAACGGGTTTGATTGCTTTGAAGATCCTTTTTTTCCACAATTGCCGATTAAATTAGAATTTTATTTTAATTTTTTTTTAACATTTAAATTTTTAACTGACTCTACATATGAAAAAGTTTTTGAAAAATGCGTTAAAAGTAGTTTTTGGTAAATTGATATGAGTGAGAAGCATGTATTTTATTTGATATATAAACAAAATTAAAAGGTTAGACCTGAAAGGTTAAGGGAAAATTCATGTCCTATATCTTTCCCTTAAAAATATATTTGAAATTAATATTGCATTGTTAGAGTTCCACTTCATTCCTGTGCAAACTGTGAGTTCTCCATACAGCAGGGAACTTGCCTACAGAACGTAGAGGTGTTTGGGTTTGGGGTTTTTTTTATTATTAAATATATAATATATGTAATATAAATAACATATTAGAAAACACAAAATACTTTTTGTAGATACACCCCCTTTTGTTATTTATTGAAAGACTTGAAACCATTAATAAAAACATTCCTAAATTTTCTCCTCAATTCAAACAGAAAGCAGGAGGCATAACTGGAACACTTAAGTTCAGCTATTATCCTAAGGAGTTCTCTACCAGGTTTTACAGATAAAAGTCCAACTTTCTATTATTTTGCATTAATAAGCCATTTTTTTCATCACATGTGGGGAACTTTACTGTCCATCTCTTCTCATTACAGAGAAGACTGTGAATTCTCAAATACAATTCCAGCATCTCACCCTTTATTTCAAGATCCAATTAACCTCATTTTGATAAACTCATCAAATATTTGTCCATCTTACCCATATCTTTGCATCTGACTACGACCAGTTTGCTACTCTTCTTACACCATAATTGGCCTTTCCAGCTTCTTTATAAAATTTCACCCATGATAATGGGAAGGCATCATTGTGTGCAATTCTACTATTTGGAGCATGAGGACAACAGCATTTTTACAGGAAGAATGGAGAGCTGAAAGCTAGAGTTTCATCAGTTTGACTCTATAAAAGTGTTATCTAACATGCTAAGTGTTAAGTTGTAAAAGGCTTTTTTGCACAAAACTTGTTTTACACTAAATTATTAAAAGATCTTTTTTGTTTGCTCAGTGTTAACAATGTGACTTCCAGAAACAAACTGTTCAGTTATTTACAACAGGAACTAAGAAATAAAAAGATTTTGCTCCTGAATTATCTTTGACATGGTCTTCTCTTCAGAGCCAGTTTTTACAGTAGTCCCTGAGAGAACAGTGACTGTTTCTAAGACTATCTGCTCGTTCTTTCTCAGTAGTTTTCCAATCTATGGCATATTATGCTTGCTTATAATATTCCTTTCAACAGAAGCATATTTATTAGCAATAAGGAAACTATAAATTACCCAGACACTTTCACTCACTGGGTAAATAGAAGTTTGGATAATTGAAAGGTAAGAAATAATTGAAACACATTTCTTCCTGTGATATTTTCTCTTTTTAGCTAAAATGCAGTCTGCCCTAGGTCTGTCCCCACTGGTATTGACCAACATCAAAATACATCATTTTACCCTAATAGAAATAACCTCCAAAATTAAGTAGAGAGTAAGAACAGAGAGACAACTGAAAAGTCTCAGTCAAGTAGAAGAATAAAGTATATTTATAGGCTATAGATTAAAGAGCTTCTTTTTAACTTTTCTATAACCAATCTCTTATTACCTGATTGGGCGTTTTCAGAAAAGCTCCTGCTCCTTCCCCAGCCATTCTAGAGGATGAGAATTCTTGTGGGAATAAGAATAAGTATCTCCAAATCACCCTCGTACACCAGTGTTGAGAGTTCCAGAGCAGAGATGATTTAACAGAGCAGGAGACTTGCCTACTTCTTAGCTACTAAATAGCTTTTATTTTACAAAGTTGTTTTATTAATGAATTTCAAGAACTCCTGTCACTGATGTAGGAAGACAGACTTTTTCCACCAAATACTAAAAGAACTTAGTTATATAACCACCAATAACTAGTCATATTGCAAAATGTGGCTGCTGTGTCTTTGGAAAAAATACAATGTCCTTCGTGGGAGTTGAAAAGTCAAACCGAAATGGTGACAGACTCAAATAAAAGAGTAAATTATTTTTGGCAGCATACACTGCTATTTTGAAGCTCTAAAAGGATCTGACTGAGTTTCTGAGAATTTGAGAAACACAGGTTGCCACACAGGAAAGCTCCACCACAAATTTCTGGATTTCTGTAAATCGTGTGCCAACAGAGTATTTAAACATTTTCTATAGTACACTCAAAATCAAAGCAGAAGATCTGAATTAATTTATACTCTTTTAAGATCTTACATTGCTAAAAAGAAAAAACAAAAACCAAAAAAACCAACCTTACCTTATTATCAAAGTTAGAAAACTTCATCAGTGATTTTCTAAGGACAATAATAGCATACTTTTCAGGTAGTATCATAGCTCAGCAAAGCCAAGAGCCTGAGGGAGCCCCGTATAGTTCTTGTGCTTTTGGCAAAATCCATCAACATAAAACTTCTATTGCAAAACTATAATTTCCAATTTTTGGTGAAATTTTGACCTTTTGCCAAAAACCTTTACAGTTTCCATCCAGATTCCACAGCTTCCCCTTTGTCAGGGTTTGGGGGTTTTTATTTTCCTTTTAAATGAAATAGTGACAGTTTATATGAGGAGTAGTGAACATTTTTCTTATGGAATATACTTCGGTGACTACTAAGGTTCACATTACAGACAGATAATGAGCATTTTTGAGCAGTAATTCTTTGGTCAATTGGCAGACAATTGGCTGGCAAGAGCTACAAAATATTTTGCAGAAACACTGGACTAATAATTTCTTCTCATTATATCTAAATTGAGAATGAAGCCTCTAATGCAGGCAACACATTCAGGAAGCAACTAAAATGGAGAACATTTATAAGACCTGAATATCACAATGACAATTACAATGTTAAGTCCCAAGACTCACACTCCCCACTTTGCAACCTGTCCTCATCTAACTGACAGAGGTTTAAGATATAACTAAACATGTTGATGCCTTGAAGTGGCTACCTGAAAACAGAGGCCAGACAAGAATAAGAGAATAAAAGCAAGTATTTATTTGAAGGGCCTTCAAAGGTACACCTTAGGAGTCAAAAGCCTCCGAGGGGCTCCACCCAAGATGGACCCTGGGTCACGGGTTCTTCACAATTTTGTAAGTTTGGCCCACTTGCATAATCAGGGTTAATTCTTCAATTATAATTTCAGTTAATGATGTAATTACCCCAAGTTTGCTCCTCCTCTCAAGGCTTTAGTACATCTTTTGGGGCCTGGGACAATCAAGGTGTCCTTGAAGTGCAAACCTAGAGAGGGTTTGTTATGTCTAACCAGCATGAGAGAACAGCAGCTAACAGACCAAACAAAACTTCAGTTACACACTAGGCAGTACAGGATTTGAAAAGCCTAAGCCATCAACGTCAACAGGGATAAAACAGTAAAGTTTCTTAAAAACTCTCCAGCAAGGAAACAGCAGAATCGCTGACAAAACCCAGCCTATCCATTAAAGATCCCACTTACTGACCAACAGTGCTACCCCTATTGCTTGAAAATATCACAAACTGCTGCCAGCTTTCAGAACAGAAGCAGTTGCTGAATACTGCAACAGCAGTCATGGCCTCTGAAGTCTTAGGTAAGAAGCCAACGTCAGCAAAAGCAGGAGCTGAAATACAGGAGTGATGGAATTTCTTGAGCAGTAGTTTAAATGTGCTAAGCTTACCATTTTACTTCCGATTTTAATTTCTTATGGGTATCTGTACACAGGGAAATAATGTCATCATAAATACAGAAGAGCAGGACTTCTTGTCGACACGGTATCACTGGATGCTCTATTTTAATCTTGAGCATATTGCTGCTGGAATAACTAAGAAGAATCCCCTTCCTCACTTTAGCAGTGAGGAATACAAACCAGGGAATACAGAGCACATGTAATTCACTGGTTTAGTCATAGGCCACTTGTCAAACATCTACAATTAACTACAAAACTGCCATAATATTTTTTTCCTTCTGTGCTATTCTTTATGTTCATGCCCTTTGGTTCAGTTTAAGACTTTTTTTTCCATGCTGCTTTCTCCTAAATCTTTTCATTCTTTATCTTTGAACTCATTATGCCTTTAGTTCTTTTTGCTTCAATCTCTTCTTGATTTGTTCTTTTGTCTCTCATACTATCCCCTTCATTTCTTCCTCCCTAAATTTCTCTCTGCTTCCTCTTGTCATAAATTTAAGCTATGACATTAAAAGGGTTCAATAACCTGTTTTCTTCTTCAATCCCAAAAGGACATTGACCTGTTGGAGTGAGTCCAGAAGAGGGACACCAAGCTGATTAGAGGGATGGAGCACCTCTCATATGGGAAATGACTGAGAGAACTGGGTTTGTTCAGACTGGAAAAGAGAAGGCTTTGGGGTGACCTAATTGCAGCCTTCCAGTATCTGAAGGGAGCCTACAAGAAAGATTGAGAGAGACTGTTTACAATAGCATAGTTGTGACAGGACTAGGGGGAATGGCTTCGATCTGAAAGAAAGTAGGTTTAAATTAGGTATTATAAAAAAATTCTGTGAGGGTGGTGAGGCACTGGAAAATGTTGCCCAGAAGAGTTGTGGATGCCCCATCCCTGGAATTGTTCAAGGCCAGGAACAATGGTGTTCTGAGCACCTGGTCTAATGAAAGGTGCCTGTGTCCACAGCAGGGGGGTTGAAACTAGATGACCTTCAAGGTTTCTTCCAACCCAAATCATTCCATGATTCTATGAAATAGAAGGCTATTTCCTTAAGTCCCAAAGCAAGAATCTACACTTGGAAACTATGAGTTTATTCATAAACAACACCCCTTGAATCTATGACTGCAGGTGAAGTCCTGCTAACAGAACTACAACCACAGAGAATGTAGACTTTGTACTTGCCCCTTTAATTTACTGCCTTTTTCTTCCTCACACTCTTTGCCATGACAGTATTCTACTCCTTTAAAGCAACAAAATGGTCCCAGAGAGCAAATACATTTGCAAATGAAAGAGTTTGAGTTATATCAGGAATCCAGGAGAAAAAACTGATTTTTGGTTTTTGACAGTCACCTTGCTCCCCTGTCCACCTGTATTCTAGAAAAGCTAGAGACAAAAAATACACAAGAGGCTTCAAAAGTTGCAAAGTTACAAAAGAAACTTCCAGAGACCAACAGCAGAGGCAGATGCAGAAATAATAATACAACATCACTGCAGGGTTTGTGTGCCCTAAGAACAGCAGACAAGGAGAGGAGCACTTGTTTTCACTAGGTAAAACAAAGGAAGCAATGAAGACAAAGGCTGCCTCTGTCCTGTCCTTGTCAAGACTCTGGCAAGAGAGTGCTATTTGATGTCCAGGAATTCAGCAGCTCCCTATAATGTCTGCCTAAGGCCACACAGCAGCTGGACTTATTAAACACATAGATATATGCTGAGCTGTGCACCTGTATTTTCTGCTATAGAAGGACATGCAGCATTTTGTATCCTAACTCATGTGAGAAGTAAGAACACAGTGCACACAACAAAAGTTGGAAATAAGGAGGAACTAAAAGTGATGATTGGGATGAGAGAGGAAAATGGTTTAACAATGGACCTTTCTCAGTGTGCTCTTTCTGAATTAATCATAAGCTCTTCCCAGTGCTGATTTCTTCTTCCTAGTTCATTCCTACACAATGGCATTTGAGAACTGCTCACACCTTTCACCTTTCCAGTCTGAGCATGACATAAGTGCAGATAATTGGGAAGGAGATTAAAATCAGTTGATGGAAGCAGTGGAGGAGGGAACTCCAACTCATCTGTCTCCATCATTTAAGAGAAATTTAGGCCCTCCCTCCTACAGTTTTTATTGCTCAGTCATGACAGTCCTATGCCAGAATAGGTGAGAGGAGACAGTCCTGCCACTCCTTCTCTTCTGACCAATCATTTACATCTTCAGAAGCACCATCTAAAGGAAAAAACCAAAACAACAGGTAACAGTAACATATTGAGAGACAGACTCATGAAAGAAGCAAAGCCAATTGATTAATGACAGGAATTTAACCCAAAATAATCTGTACAGTACTGAACAACCACTTACAACTGGTACTGATCATGGTAATAAGATGACATATTAGGGACTGATTTTTCTAGGAGAAAGCTAGGAACACAACAGGGCCACAACACAATTTTTTTGCATATGAGGATGCAAGAGAGGAGCATATTGCCTAGAGACAAGTATAGGGTACAGTTTGAGAATGCTTGTTCTTACTTTTCGTTTTGGCCTTTTACCTCTATACACTTATAGCAGCAATCTTTGGCAAGCTTTAAAAAATTCTCCTGAGATAAATCAGCTAGATTGTCTCAGTAAGCAGCCCTGGGAGACAGAGGTTAATGGCCTTAATTGTTGCTTAAGAACCAGGTGGGAAGATTTAGAACTTGAGACCAATCAGGAGGAGACAGATGAAGACAGGGCTCCTGAACCAGGGGGGAGGCCTGTTCCCAGTCCATAACAGTCTGAGTAACAGAGGAGCAGCTGAGATGTGTGTATCTGAAGCTGATGGAATAGATTACTGATTAGTTCCCTACTTATCTACCGCAAATAAATCTTAAAGAAATGCATCTCGTAAATCAAGTAAGTCTTGTAAGAAATGCGTCTAATTTGACCCTCCTTGTTTAGGGAAGGATAAACAAAACATTTATCATAAAACTAAGCCAGAGGCATTGCTTGAGGTTATCACATTACAGCAATCATAAGAATGTTGCAGGAGAATTCCTCATAAAGGCAGTTTCTACCTATTCATTTTCCACTTAATGTATCCTTAGGACTGATACAAAAAGAGCAGGAAGAAACAGAAACAACAAAAGGATATTTCAGTTCTAAAGCTATGCTGACTGTGCTTCTATTAAAGACGTGGTCTGACATTTTGGGGGTGGGAGATGGAGGACAATATTATGAAAAGCATTAAACCTGACTCCCAAAGGAAAAGACAACTGCTGCTCAAACTACTCAGGCAGCCAGTTCTAGAGCAAATGCTCTTCCCCAGAAGAGTCAGACAGATCAAAGTAGCCCCCTAAATCCCTACCAATATCATTAAGTATCCCTATTGGGTGAGAGCTTTCATGGTACCATCCTGAAGAAACCAGAAACTCTCATTGTAATCCATAACTTTACCTGCCCAAGATGGTACAGCACTTTCCAACTTCTACAAACATTATTATATATTTGATACAAAAGTGAGCTGTTTTGGTTGGTCTGGTCATAAATGAGCCCTGAGATTTTTATATGCTGCCTGTTAAACTCTCAGACTTGTGAGAAGAGAATCAGCCAGTTTCCTCCAGGATAACATGGCAGAACAGCTTCCAGAACAGCTGCTGTTTAGAAAGGAAAGTGCACTTACGAACTTGATTCCATGCCCCTGTACTCTGATTTCTTGTAGCTGAAAAATCTTTGTTTACTGCAAAATGGTTCTGCCACTGGGTACTTGGAGCTCAGTTAGAGGGAACCATACAGCCATCAAGCAGCACTTAAGTTTCCAAGATGCTCTAATAGACTTGGTCTGTAAAGGCTCAAACTCATTTACAACAAACAATATTTACCTTCTGTTAGGAAAGATATTTTGAGTTTTGAATATTGAGACCACTTAGTTACATGCATTCACTTTAGCTAACCACATCACCACCCTGCAATGTAGAACTCTCGTACCAGAGTATAGAGCAGACTATAAAATCCTGTTTGGCAAAACTCCACTTCCGCCAAAAACCACATTCAATCACCTTCTCGTAGAGGAAGAATTCTGTGGGGAAAACCAGCTAGAATTATGCCAGAAAAATTAAATAAATCAGAGCAGACAGTGCATTTTCTCATATTGATATCATAACTCAATACCTGACTATGGAGAACTGAACAGCTATAAAAACTGCTTTGTATCATGCACCAACCCAAATTATTTAATCTTCCACATCCTGCCACCATATTCAGGGAGAAGGGATTTGATCTTATGTTAAGTCAGTTTATCACATGAAGAGAACTAGCTGAAAACTTTAAATTCAGATCTGAGCTGGCCTAAAGTTTTTTAAGTTGTTGTCCTTTCTATTTGCTTTCATATTTTATATGACTACTACCATATCCTTAGCTTCCATAGATGAAATTTAAAGAACAAAGAGGAAACCAAAATAGAATACATTTTTTAAAATTAAAAGAACTCATCTATACATCTATTTTGAGAAAGTGGCCCCCTCTCTCATGGTGTAGCTGCCTACACTTTGTGCTCACCCAGCCTCCTCTTTCACAGGGCCCTACCTGAGGTCAAGGCATGCCATGCTGTGATCTACAGGCTGAGATCCTTCTGGAGCACAAATATAGAACATAACTCTCATCTGTTGCATTTTATTCAACTCAAATACAAGAGGCACAGAATTTGAGGGACAGAAGGGTTTTCTGTGAACATCCCCCATCACTGTCCCTGGAACTGGCATTGGTTCTGCTCTGTTGTATGGCCAGGCCATGGATCAGAAAACCTGAGCAGATTTTATTAATTTCTAAGCAGGGATTAATTTTAAAAACTGAAAGGCAAGGATAACTTTAGTAAAAGTTCCCCCTCCCTAGTGTGTACCTCTAGTAGGGCTCTATTTGGAAACAAGGATGTGTTCACGTGTGGCATAGGATGCTAATAGCTTTGTTTTCCATTATTAAAAAGTAACACCACACAAGCAGTGCAAGCACTCAGAAACTGTTTTTTTCTGGCAAATATGACCTCTTTGGCTTTGTCAAGCAATTTTGCAACTCCAATTCTAGTGTTTTTAAATGAATGTGATGATATGGGTTCAAGCCACTGAATTTTTCTGTGTTATATATGCTTTCAACAGTGCTGTAAGAAACAAACAAAATACAGAGACATGACTCATGCTGGCAGTCACAGCTTACCTCTGTGAATCCTGTAAAGGAGCAGCTTAAATATCTGCTCACTGATTCCTACACAGAGATATCCAGTATATTATATTTAAACCAGTTTATCTTCAAAAAGTAGAACTGAAGAAACCTGACATCCTAAAGATGTATGTCCTAGATCCCCAAGTCTCACCAGCCTGCCTTCTCCATTTCACTCCACATCTCTCTCACATCTTAGAGGGCAGGAGTTTGTGGCTTGTTGAGGGTTGGGAGATCATTCTTTGCACAAGCAGTATCTGCTTCTCAATAGTCTAAGTCCCTTATGAAAGCAGTAACCTGAGTCTTTCTACTTGAGCCAAATGCAAATTTTCACAGCTCATAGCAACTCACCATTGTCAAGATTACTACCTTGTAAAATTAGTTTCAAAGGTTATTCAGGGACAGAAAAACTGACAGAGCATAAAACACCCCCTTTGGAAAAAAAACAAGACAACATATAGCAACAAACACATTTTCATGTTGATAGAATAAACTGCACCATATGGGTAGCAAAACAGTACTTTTTCTGTATAAAACTTCCCTGGCAGCCAAGATTTTAAAAAACATTTTTTACCTGGGACATAAGTAAAACAGGAACAGTCTGGCATAAAATGTCTAAATAACACTTTACATCTAAATGTATTTTTATGGAAAGCTATATTTTGAAAAGATCTAACAAACACCTTGCAAATTATGGCTCTAGGTAGAATGAATTTCAAAGTGATGTGTGGGAGTTATCCATACAGACAAGAATCCCGTATTTATTAGCCACTTCCATAGCATTATGTGCTATAATACACTATTAATTTTCTGGATATATGTACAAGTGGCATTGTTAAGAAGTTCAAAGTATTGAATAAGTTTGGGAGATGATTTTTTTTTATTTATTTATTTAATATAATTTAACCTCAGAGCTTGACTAAAGGCAGAAAATATAAATTGATGATTATACAAAATGTGTTAAAAGCATAAAATCACTTTCACAAAAAACTTTTGAAAAGATAATGTTCTTTAAAGGATTCAACTTTCCAAGTAGCTGCTTCTATTTAATAAACCTATGAAACTAATAGGTTAACTAATGTAAGAACAGAATGTCTGGGCACAGACATATTTCTTTTAATGCACTGCCTTCCAAGGCCCTGTTCTAAGACATGGGTGACAAATGGACCATCCTGTAGTTTTTAATTGCTAATAAATTCTGCATTACATGCTTAATCAAAGTTCCCCTTGATTTTTAGGACAATCCCAGCTGTTATTAAAACTGCAAAACCCCAGGTTTATAAACTGAAATTAAAAAATTTTACTATTTACCATTCAGCCTTTCAAAAGTCAGGGGGAAAGATACACAGCCTATCATAGGACCCAACTTTAAGCTTTCTGCCTTATGTTTTCCAGAGATCATGTTCCACAGGATTTAAATAATTGGAGCTATGGGAACACTATTTACATGTTAACTTTGCACACCAAAAATGGTAGGTCCTTCACTTGATCTGATCACTGAAAACTGCACTGCCCTCAATTAACTAATTCAAGGTAAGATGTTGTCTGCTTTTTTTCCAGGTAGGATGAAAGGCTTTGGGGTAGGATTAGTGAGGCACATTAATTTTTGAAATTAAATCCTGTCCTTTTGCTTGCCCGTATCTGCCTTTCCACCAAAGTCAAAAGAAAACATCTCTACTTTGTAAGATACTCAGCTGTGGCCTGAGCACAGCCCATGGAGCACAGCCCTTGCAGAGTAAATACAAGTCCTTCCATATGAGATAGGAATGGGCTCTGAGGTACCAGTGCCACTTAAAATGCTCTTACACTTTCTGTCATTAATCCATTCCCTCATCAGGACCTTGCGTGCACTATTGCACTTTATTTTTTCTGGCCACCTCTCCTGAGACCTCCACCTCCTTGCCCCTTCCCAGGAACCCCACCAAAGCTGAGCTATAGCATGAGCAAATGAAGGCCAAGGATGCCCCTGGCTGCTCCTGGCTTGCTCCCTGCCCCTCCTGCACTGAGCTGCGACCTTTACACCCCCTCCTGCTTGTCTGCTGGTCATTGGGACCTGCTACTGCCAGCAGTTCTGCACTGCCATTTGCTACATCAAGTCTCCATAACTTTATACTGTTTTTTTCCTCAGTTTCAGAATTATTCCTCCCTTTCATACTTTATCAAAGGTAAAGCAATGACCTGTAATGCATGCTTACGAGATCAGATAGGAAATACCTTCTATTCTTGCCAATCTCACCACTTGTTCTAGTCAATAAATTGTCTTTCTGAGTGGTTTGGGGTTTGATTTTTTCTGAAATGAACAATTA
This sequence comes from Coloeus monedula, assembly GCF_965178545.1. Classification (NCBI taxonomy): domain Eukaryota; kingdom Metazoa; phylum Chordata; class Aves; order Passeriformes; family Corvidae; genus Coloeus; species Coloeus monedula. The sequence goes on from NC_138781.1 coordinate 116,108,322, forward strand.
CAAGAAAAGGTCATTGAACTGAGGCAGTGGTAACATAAAACTCAGACCATGAACTGAATTTTGAACGGGCAGCTTTTCTGACTCCTCTATTAGCTGTTGCCTTCATACACTGTAGGAGAGGTAACAGAGGAAACTTCTGCTTCTGGCAGAAGTGTTAAGGAGAGATATTGAAATTCATGAGATCATCTGTTGTGATAATCCTGTACAAAGAGAAGATCACCATACAGAGTGGATCCACTTTTTGAGTTTAATTCTCTCAATAAGTAATTATGAAGCAAATCACAATAGAGTTGATTTGGACTAACTTGTAAGGGTGATTAAGCAGCAGTTCACACCACCACAGGAGACATGGGGTAATAATATTAAGTCATTTGTGCCAATTAAGAGGAACAGGCAGATGAAGTGAGGGCCTAAAATGGCTTAATGGCAGTGAAAATGTCACATCCTGATGACAAAGTCCTTTCAAAGAAGAAGGAAGGAAGAAGGAGACTATTGCCCACCGTGCCTCTGAGCTGCAGCAGAAGGACTTTGCAGAGCACTACAAGAGTTAGAGCACTAGCAGGTGTTCATTTTGGCCCTCACCTCTGTATATTCCTTGCTATTTAAAGTAAAGACGCTCCTAATTTTTAAATCTATGTTCCAGTTAACACTTGCCCAGAACACAGTGAATGGCAAACACTGTGCCCAGCTGCTGTAACACCAGTAATTGTATATGTAAGTTACTGCAGGATCTCTTGGTGTCCACATGGCTTTGATGGGTGCAGCATATGAGTTTTAGAAAATGGGCTGCTGGAAAAAGGGTTTTTAATTTGAAGGTGTGTGTATAAAAGCACACTATCAAAAGCACCTGCCAGAGACACACAGAAAGTACAAAAACCTATTAAGCAGGACATGAATTTGGCAACCAGGAGAGCATTCAGCCAAGCAAGCTTTATGAAATAAAGCATTGTGAAAAAAAGATTGTATGGTAAGAAGCAACATTTAAGGAGGAAGTGAAACAACTTGCTTTATACAGGTACACAGATGCACAGATATACTCAAATTTTGTACATAAATTGAAAACCCAGATTTGAAGTCCAATGCTTCAGTGATTTGAACTATTATTTTGACTGTTTTTCATAATTAAAAAGAAAAAACCCAACTGCTAAATAGCTACAGACAATTACTTTAACACTTCTACAGCCTCATCCCCCTGCAGTCCTCTCAGTTTGGGCTACATACTCAGTACTTAGTTCAATCAACAGATTAATGGCTGTATCCATTTCAACTCTGCAAGGCCAGATTCATGTTCTGAGACACATTTAGAGACGTTCAGAGGCTAAACGTTTGCCTTTTATCCTGAGGAATATAAAAGAAACCACAGCATTAATGCAGGTGGAATTAACTGCACTTTGTACCAAAGTACTCCAAATTTACTCAAGTGTCAAGAGAACAGCCTACATGGATGTGCAAGACAGCCTGAAATGGAACAAGAGGATGAGATAAAGGGCAACTGAGCCCCATTGCTGTCTTAGGATGGACTAGGAGCACTGTACAGTACTGGCAAGGGTCACACAAGGCCAGTGTGAGAAACACATCCTTCCAGCGAGGTTATGTTGGGCACAGATTACCCTGGGGTCCCTACAAGGGTACCAAATGCCAACTCTGTGCAACTGAATGCCTTCTGCTACCTAAAGCCAGGATGAACTGCCACAGCTGCCAACTTCTGTATTATGTACATGCACTCTACCAGGAAGCTGTATGACTGAGTCTAAGGAAAGCATTTGACTTTAGGGCAATTAAGATTTAATCACACAAAGATTAACAATGTGGTCCATAGGCTCTCTTGTGCATACATAAACATGTTCTTATGATGAGGCCTGGAAAGATTCATCAAGACCATCAGTGAACCAGCAAAGCCCAAGTGAAAACAAACATTTTAAAAAAACTGTTTTGAACTTTAGCTATGCTAATAAAACCAAAGGAAACTTTCCAATTGCTATTCAGTTGGAGTTGACTCTGCCTCTTTACCTTAACTGAACAGTAATGTCTGGAGATATGAATTCGTACTGTGATTCATATTCAGCTATAACACACAGGAAACAAATGGCTTCTCCAGCTTTTCTGGAGAAATTGATTGATTTGCTTAGGGAAAGTCAATGAATTATGACATGCCTGTATTTACTAATCAGTAGACAGTGGTAGAACATGCTTGCCTCACAGGACCAATGTAATGTTAAGCTGATTTATTTTTATTGATGTTTTCAGAATCCCAAGTGTGCTATGTAAATCCAAATAATTAAGATATAGGAAACTCTGGCAATTAAAATATTGATGAAGGTATAAACAACTTATTCATGTTGTATAAAGTTATTATGCAGAATTATCTTCTTAGAAACAGAATAACCTAAAAAACTTGTAACACCTATATGAATTATAGATGTTAAATTACAAACATAAAAATTAACACCACAGTATCATATACATTTCAAGGACAAAACTTTCAACAAGGAAAAAATAGTAAAAAGTGGAGCAAAAGTTTTGAAGATGCTGCACAACTGACATTGCCTACATTACATGGAGAGAAAAGTTCTACTGTCTCACAATTAACAGTAGACTTACACAGTCTATTTTTTTTAATTTGCTGTTTGACATAAATAGCCCTAGATATAAGCTCTAGGTACTGTAAACATTATTATAAAGTAAGCATTAAATATAATCAAAATCTAAACATAGGAATGGAGAAACAGGCTAAAAGCAAAGAAGCACACTTCCTGCCAATTTTATATTTAAAAAAAGAAGAAGAATGAAGATAAAGAATTATCTCCACAGAGCTTAGATATAGTCTTAAAAACTACTTACCTCTTATACTAAATAGAATGGTCTTTAATTGGCATAGCGAGTGTAGTAAAAATAAATATTGTCCTAGGGTTTATATCCCAAACCAGATGTATGCAGGGCTAAGTACTTAAGGCTATGAAATACAGACATTTAGGCCAGGTTTCTCAAAAGCTTAGGCCAGGCAACTGGCAGTCTGAGATGCTAAAAGCCTTTTCGGCTCTTTAAGCATTCAAGATGCTTCTACTGATTCACAGAACCATGGAACATGACCACTCAGCTCTTGAACAGAAGGGAATAGTTGTCACCATTTTCCTAAATGACACAAGCATGACACGTATGCTTTCAGATTCGTTAGTACATATATTTATAAAAAGAACACCTACCTTACATAGACATTTTTGTGTAATGATTAACTAGTTTCATATGAGTAGTTTGTTACTGCCATTGTAAAAATGTTTTATCTCGATTCCAACCTAACCTTAAAAAAAAGTTTCATCTGCTGAGTCTTTTAATAACTTTGCCTTCCAAACAGACAACAATCTATTAACTGGCAATAACCACTGGGATCTGTGAGGAAGTCATGGCTGCTTTATCTCTAACAAGGTAATTCCCTCTTTATGCAGCAAATTTTTCAGCTCCTCAGTGTTTTGTCACTCATTCAGATCCGTTAGGAATTCCAATATCTTTTTACAGTATTACATAAACCTGTATATTATGTGTTTCCTGAAGGCAGGATGGACACTTAATTGAATGTACAGAGGTGGATTTTAAAAAGCTTCTAATGAACCATAGAGAAGCATCAATCTTGTGAGACAGTTCTCTTTAAGGCGCAACTGACACAAGCAGCACAACATGCCTATATCTCATTCCTTCATGCCTCCATCTCTCAGCTGAGCCAAGAGGGTGTGAGGTGGCACACATGCCACAGACTCATCTGACTTCTTTTCCACTAAACACAGCTATTCTTGCTAAGCAACACACTGGGGGAAACAGGAATTTTCAAAACCTTTATTTTAGTCATTTAATACAGCTTTTGAAACAGGTCCAGTCCCACGGGGCTCCATCTGCAAAAGATTTTTTAAGAGCATATGACTAACTGTAAAAAAGTGAGAAAAAGATAAATTCATTCAGAGGGGGTCCAAAAAACCATATATCACTGATTCAGTAATAGGGCCCAAAGAATATCCACGTGTCCTTTTGAGAGCCAATACTCAGCTCACACTATAATGTGGACTGAGGACAGGCCATAAGGGGGCCGTTCATGGTAACCCTAAGGAAAACAACTCACCTTTCCCTGTTTTTCATGCAGATTCTTTTATTAATCCTGAGACGGTGCAGCCCAGGAGCTCCATGGTAGAAGGCACAGGGCAGAAATTCTGAATAGCTCTGCAAGGGATCTTCCTGATGGAGTCAGACAATTCCCAAATGCCATGGGAAACACAAGAGGAGGAAACACATTACTTCATGACCTCTACCAAAATATAAAATGGAGTCAGAAGCAAGATACAAGATTTCATCCCAATATTAATTAAAACACACATGAAAGACAATCACACTCTTGTCTGCTAGAGCACCTGTACACAAAGGTTAGGTTTGTATCATTGCAGGTGCCTTAACAACATGAGCTCTTTGTATGCTCCTGATTCATCTGTATGATTCCATCAGCTTTGGTTCATGGCCCCTTTATATGACTGTTCTCATCAGACAAAGGGATAATATACAAATATATATATGTATATATAAAGTGTGTGTGTATGCATGTATATGAAGAGAACAGCATGTATCATTTCCCATCAGGTCTGGGGGTAGCTCATGGCATATTGATGATGACAAGAGTTGGAAAACACAGACTGAATCGGTGTGAAGGGACACTGAGAATGACAGTCTGACCAAAGCAGCTGATGAGAAGAAGCATCTATATGGGAAATATTCAGTTGTACCACACCAAGATCCAAGCAACAGCTGCAGTATTTCATAGAAACACTGTGAGCTCCAAGAAGCAGCAGCTTGGAGAAAACTCTAGAGATGCATATGGAATTCATCCAGTATTAAATGTGCATAGCATGCCACACTTACATGGGTGAAATGGAAATTCACATCAGTTACAGACCCCTACCTTTGGCTGTATATTTTTATACTCTTTCATCAGTTCCCAGTGAAACAAAAATGTTGACTGTTTACACAGCTCTCAAATACCAGTTTCCAGGATCTTTTACTGATTGTGCAAGAATACCATTCTGTAATATTCATAGCAGTCAGTGGCTTATTCCTTACCATGCATTTTGTAAAATTGTTTGATGGCTGTCTTTTGACTGTGTTTAACATAAGAAACATTTCACAGCTTTCAATGACTACCTACACCACTGTCCCCTCCCTGCCTCAATAACTAATGTAGATGCTGCTTTTTTAATTGTTTCTTTGAAGTATTCAAAATAAGTGACTGTTAGAGATGAAATACAAAGCAGGACGTTTTGATGAAACATATGGCAGACAAAACCTCAAGCAGACTGATAGGGATTATTGGCAGTTGTTCTTTTTCACTCCCCATTCTGCAGGGAATAAGATACTGCTAGAGACCATCTGGGAAATCCATCTAGCAAATCCCTTGTTGTTGTAGGGATCTAGGACATCAACCATGATTCCAGTTCCTCACTGTTTTCTGTGGCATATTGCAGCTGCACCACTGTTGTTTTCTATAAGGCTGAAAGATACTAATCAGAACTTCGTGGACATTGTGAATTGAACTCTTGCATATCCTCTTGGAGTAAAAGTCTATTATCTAGGTTACCCTTAACAGAGGGCTAGACTCAGTAATTAAAGTTAATTCCTCACAGTCCTTTTTTCTGGTAAGTAATACTGTTATCTGTATCTATCCTTTTGTTCCTAAAAACCAAAATTTAAGAAAGGTCTTCCCATGAGTCTTTGGAAGCAAATGGAGGAGAACAGATGAGAATTACCAGAAAAAGCTGAAGCAGCAAAAGGAAGTTAAAAGGCAAGCAACAAAAGGAAAGACGAAAGAGAACAAAATAATTAAATAGTTTTAAAGTTGAATTCTACTTCTCTTTCCCCTCTTTCCTCTATTAAAAAATTGACCTATTCACTTCTCTCACGTCACCCAGCAAATCCAGCTGCATGAATAAGTAAGTATCCAAAAAAAGCATTCAGGGTTCTAATGTAATTAATTATTCCCAGCAATTGCTATGGAGAGCACACAAAAGCACAGCTTGAAGGTGCATCAACTATTCAGCAAGACATTTGACTACTGGCATTCATTCAAAAAAAAAAAAAAAAGATTAGAAACTGAGATATCTGTAAGACAACTAATAAAAATGTATTTATTTTAAAATCTCATCAATATATTGTTATAAATGTCATTAAAGAAGAAAAACCTTTGACTTCTTTTCTCTCTTTCCTCAGGACTTGTCTTGGCATATAGAAAATAATTCAATACCAGAAAGAAAAAAATTAGGAGTAACATTCATGATTATCAACTTCTTGAATAACAATATAGTTTTGAAGGAGTGTAATGTGTAGAAAGGAGCCAATTATGAAGCCATTCATCACAGATTAGTTTTGAGGATCAGCTTTTCAACCTCAGCATCTGAAAAATAAAAAAAATGACAGTTCATTAACTGTAAATAATATTAAGACTAAACACACTCACAGTAGGTAGCAATTATTGCTGCCCCATTATATCTTGCTCAATTTACCATCAAATAGTGTTTAATCTTCCAAGAGCAAGATTTGCTCTCAGTCTTTTTCTAGGTGGCAGAGGAGCTGCATATGTGATAACAGAAGAAGAAAAAGGTGCAGCAAATCATTTAATGTGGTAGGGCTTCAACAAAAATTCAATTTCCTTCCTAATGGGGAAAAATACCCCAACAAACCACAACAAAAAAGACCTCAAAAATAAGAGTTAGGGATTGTAATAAGGTCCAGCCTTGAAGGTGTCTATCAGGAACAAATCTATGCTGAAGTGAACAAGAATTTGTCTGAGAGGTACAGACATGCTCCCAGACTCATGAGTTTTAAAACGTTCTTGGCTGTAAACAGGGAGGGAAGTAGTGATTTCAGACCTTACCTCACTGATTGCAGAGGCACTTGATAGCTTTCTGAACAGATGTCCAGCCACTAAAATCAAGTTGGAGAAAGTCCTGCATCTCCTTCACGTACAAGTGCTTCATTTTCGATATGAGTGACCAAAGACTCCAAACATAAAAGTAAATGAGGATAGACAGCTGGATCTGTGAGCAACACACATGCAATCTGGAATCAAGAGCACCACTTCCTGATACTTGACCAATGTGCACTTCCTCCTTTTAAAAAAAACTTCTGAGAAAATTTATAAAAGGTTACATCAAAACTTATTCTCTTCCACGCCAGTTTTACATTAGCTGGGATTTCATACACATATGGAATCAGATTGTATTCCCCATTTTGGGTATGTAAATCTGGAGTAGCATCATCAACTTCCATTTAATTGACCTGGAGTTACATTATTGTTGTGAATGCCCTGCAGGAAATCAATTTCACTTTCAAAAGCTTTAAGTGAACATGAAAACCTGATACTAAATGTACTTCCAAAGGGAAGAATTAGACACAGAACTGATGGTACTGTAGACAAAGGATTTTGATGAATGTGACTGTTAGAGAATGCTACAGAATTCGTATCTTCTGACAAACACAACACTGAGTTTTTTCATGCAGCTGTAGTGGCAATAAAAACATGCTCTGAAAAACATTGATCTATTTAGCCATTTATTATGGGTAACCCCCAAAATCAGAAGATTCAAGTCTGGAAAAAACAGACTATAAAACCATAGTTGTTACACTTGAGCAGAGCTTAAATAGTGCTTATTGAACCAATAAACTAACATCAAATTTTTTTTGGTACCACAGAGCTTCTCAGTGGCCTCTAACAACTTCCCTACGAAAGAGCAGCAAAAAAGAACACCTTTTTTCTTCACAGAACAAACATGCTTTATCCAAACAACTTATAAACTGACTTTCAGGGCCAGAAAACTGTGATTTTTCTCAGCTTGCTTGTTTTCTAAAAGTAGGGAAGAGTAAAATCGAGGTGTCAGATAAAATGGTAAAATAAAATATAAAGGACTCAGACTTTATGACAGCAACTTCTGAAATGCCTATTCATGAAGCAGCAATTCGTTGGGTAAGAGAGAAAAACAGGGTAATTTGCAGGTGAGTGGGCAGGAAAAAATTAGAAAGTCACAAAACTGCTTGCATACACTTTTTTCTCCTTTCATTAATGTTCTCCATGAATAGGAGAATAGTTTTATCCTCTTCTATTGTAGTGTATCTATCTCCTGAGAAGAGAAAAGCACTGACATGCCTGTTACCTTTGCACAAACTTGAGCATAGCAGAGAAAGATACATACCTCAACAGAACACTTGAACCTGCCTTCACACACCAAAGATGTGAGTTGCAAGACAAAAGATGTAGCCCTGTATCACCTACACACAATGGTGGCAGGGGTGGATTCTGCCTTCAGCTCATTTCTTTTATCATTTTTACTTTTAAATCTCAGTACAAACTATTTCCATGGATTTAGTGTAAAGCAGCAATGATGGAATCCATCGGGTAACAACTAAGGCAAAGCTGGAAGATGTCACCATCCTCATCTCAGTGCTGAGGCTGGAATGATGAGAGCAGACTGGACCCTTGTGGAGCTGCAGACTCATTCTGTGCTGGTATCTCATTGCTCCAGTGTTTCTAATGCTGGCTTTGCCTTCTGCCCCACTCCTGTTGTTTGCTCAAAATCTAGTATGCCACTAATTGTAGTAATATGTCCTGCCTAAACCTTTCACCAGACTCTGCTTCACTCCTCCTAAGTTATTAATGACAGTAGCAAACAGTATTTCATGCTAAGTCTCTTCCTAGTCCTAAAAATTAAGCCATAAAATAAGGCTGTCAGACCCCTGGACTGCAGACTCTTAAGATACTTCCATAAAGAAAACAGCAATCAGTAAAATACGGCATTGCTTGAACACTTTCTATCTGACCATGGAAATGAAATAAAATATACCAGTTAGAACAAACAAAACCAAAAAGTCTAATTTCTTGTTATGCCATATCTAGGTAGTGAGATCCAACTTCAAGCAAGGGACACAATGAAAAGTTCTGTGGAGAGATGAGTTGGAATCAAAAGCTCCTTTCTGACAGGCTAAACTCTCAATCCCGATTAATTATCTTAACTTGGGCATTTAGCAAAATAAACTGGATGGGCAAAAGGTTATTCTCTTTGTATTAAAAAAGCCAACAAGCAGAGTTTAATGGTACCCTCAAAAGAAGAGGAGACACTTTTATCTTACCCTTTCCACCTTCCCTCCTGCTTAGAACTGAAGTAACAATATCATGTAAGTATCACATGGCAATGCTCCCATTCAGCTGAAACCTGTCTATTCCAGTTGAATATAAATAATCAATGATGATGGAAGAAAAAAAAATTGAATTATTAAGTAAAAAAAAAGAAAGAAAAAAACAAAAACAACATCTCCAACACTGTTCTAAATAACATGCAAATTCCCAAAGTCTGCATTTTAACTCCTGCTTCACATAGATGCACACCTGTTTCACATTTCATTAATAATTTTTTTAAAATAAATTACTTCCTAAGTTTCTCAATAGGCCTCTATCAGTCTCTGTGAAAGTCCAGTGCAATTCCTAAGGACTCCATTTGCTTTAGAAAAAGTCATATGCTCCCTTATTTTCTGACCATGGCCATTTCCCCAAGGAAACCTGCAGACAGAAACACAGGCAGATGGGAACTAGACAGGCAGTGACTCCCCATGCCTCAGAAACACAATGTCAGATGTGATGATATTCCCTGGATATAAAGAATGACCTTCCACCTTTTGCTAAAATACAATTGTATCTTTTAAAAGGAAAAAGAGTGTCGAAGAAATACATCGAGACTCTACCTTGCTCCTTGTAGATGGTGTCTACCTGTGGCTAAATTCATGTGCACTTTTGGAAACCAGTTGGATTCACCAGCAGATGACAACAGGCTTATCTGTGTAATTGTACACACAGATCAGGCTGCTTGGGCAGTCGTGCCTGGTTTCCCTTGGTAATGATGAGCTCCAGCAAAACAGATGTTAGAAGATTCTACAGCTGGACTAACCACTGAACATGACTAAACTTTAACTGGAGTATTGTGCAGGAACTTCAAACTTCACCCAGGACCTCATATATGCTCTGGCTTTCAGATGCCATACAAGATTAAAGCTTTTAAATGCCTTCTTGGAGTGGGGCTGGTGTGAAAAGCAGACAGCGTGCCAGGCTAACCTGCCATAGTGTAGATACACCCATTACAACACTGTTTGAAGTTGCAATTGCTGGAAGCAAGCAGCCCCTGGCAGTGGCCCATGACAATAACACTGTTCTTTACATCAGGCTGTAGAAAAAAGCTTGTGAAACACTTCAAAAGCCCAGCATTAAAGAAGAGACAGAAGGATTTTAGTTTTAGATACTACATGAAAGCTCTGCCTTGTGGTGAACAACTGTAACTGTAATGACACACACATTAGAATGTAATATTATAATTAAAGGTCGTGGTATACAGCAGTCATTATTTATTGTTCTCTCCTTTAAAACTATGCTTTACTTTTCAGACTTAGGGGAAAAATTTCTTATCTTGTGCAGTTCTTCAAGCAGCCAATTACACACTTGAGCTAAACATAATGCATATTAACTTAGCCTACCATACATCCACAGGGACTCAAGGTGTCCAACTTTCTATCAGAAATTTCATCTGGTAGAAAGAAAGAAAACCAACTGTTTACAATTAGTAGGTATCTGGACAAAATGGGCATGTGTGTTGTTCTTGTCACCTCATTTTAAGGCATCTCCTAGGCATTTATGATTAGTAGCACATGTTTCTATCCGGGAAATTCCAAAGAGAAGTTTTTACATATTAGGAGTGCCCCTTGCAATACAGATAGAAGGTATTATTTATTAATCCAGGTAAAATAGTGGCACAATGTAAGTATGACTGGTGAGTTCAAAAGCCTGTTTTCCCATACTGTATTACAATAACCTTGTTATCCAAATGCAGAAAAGACAAAATCATTTAAAAGGAGCAGGCTTGCTATATTTAATGAAATAAATAATGAAGAAGATATAAAGCTATGTAATAACTTTTCAAAATAAAATATATGGGCCAGGAAGTAGCAACAACAAAAGAATCAGCAATAAAAAAATCTCAATGCTACAGAGACTTCACCATGGTCACACAAAAACCCATCAGGTTCACACATAATTAACAATCTAAAATAATTTATATATGCACTTAGCTATTTGAATTCACAGAACACATTTGAAGAGCATTTGCTGATGAATACTTTCTAAGCCTTTTATAGTACAAAGACCCAGCCCAGTCAAGGTAAACTTATGTACATATTTTTGCAGCTATGCAAAATTTCAGACTTCAGTTTAGCCCTAAATGGTTGTAGAAATTTCTGCTGTTGTGAACATCGAGGTCTTACTGGAGGATCTGGTCCCTAATATAAGCTTAATAAAAGCATACATATAAAGCCTATATATATATATATACACATATATATACATATACACATATATGTACTTAACACTATGAAAATTCATTTTGTCCTTGCACAACATTTTTTCAGTGAATAGTAGAACATTTTGATCAGATTTTAAGATCGTTACAATTTAGTAACTCCCTCCACTGCACTCAGCTCATGGTCTTTTTGTACAAAGAAGAGATTACCACACATTCTCACTGCCTGGAACTGAGAATTCAAAGTAACACTGTCCACTGAAATGTCATACTTCTTTAAAGAGTGCTACTAACACCAGTTTTAAAAGCCATATTCTGAAGTAGATGAACTGAGCAATCTTTAAATAATATACTCTAGGTGTTCACAGGGTTATCTAATCCCCAGTTATTTACCAGAGTCTTTTCAGGCAAGAAAACTTGATTTCTTATTAAAAAACCCAAACCCTATATTTCTTACAAATCACTAATTACGTCCTCTGTGTCCATAAGGGAGGCCTGCTTTTAATAAAATTTTAAGTATGCCTGTTTTGACATCCAAGATTTTTGCAGAATGATACCACTATTTAGCAAACTTTCCCTATAGCATAAGCATAGAATTGCTTCAAATAGGTATAGACAAGATGAATATTCTAAAAATTTAACTTCCACAAAGAAGTAACCATTTTCAAAAAAGATTTCCCTATTAGCTGTCATATTTTCAAAGACAATATGATGGAAAACCTACCATTTTTATCTCAACAGTTTCTTCTGATCATAATTCTGCAGCACATACAAAATTATCTATCAGAACATGTCAGCCAAGAGATCTTCTTATCTCCATTCCTTTGCCTTTGAGTTTCACAGTCTTGACTGTCCCAAGAAAATAACATCTTGTGCAGGTTAAATGGGACATTGTAGAAGTTGGAGGAAGCATAATGTATTTCTTCCTCTGATACTAGCCCAATAATCGAAATATATTTCCCCTCACTTAGAAAGCAGATATTTTCTTCAGTAGCTCATCTTACAAATCTCTAACAAATTTTGTTTATCCCAGGATTGTGTTCTTCTTGAAGTCTTTATATTTAATAATCTTTACTGCATATCTAATTAATTGTATACTTAAATGAACTCTAAACACCAACATGAGTTTCACTAGGACAAAAAGAGGAGAAAAATCTCCATATTGTTGGCAATATAGAGTGGGCAGGATGACAGCGAGTGTGAAAGAATGTATTGATGTGGGGGATGATTGTGGCCTCTTAAAATTTGCAAAGAATGAGATGGCTTGGATTGTCATCTCAATTCATTATAGATTTTTAACACTTTTCGATAAATTTTTTTTGCATCTGAGCTGGAACTGATTCAAATTGGAAATTGAACATTAGGCTGTGTTCTCATCTTAGCTATAAATGAGTTTCACATTAAGACTCCTCCCTATCTTTGCCAAGCTTATTTGTGTATTTGCAAGACTGATGGCAAAAGCAACAACCTACCTCAGGCAAAAGAGCCTGTGTGTCTGTCAGTATTTGGGTGACGGGCTTGTAAAAGGTTCATTAGAACAATCTGCCCTGGAGCAAAAAAAGATACAGTTCATATCAGCCAATCTGGGACTCAGTGTGCAACCCAAAGTACTGAGTACATCCAGCTCTGGGGTGCATACACAGGCTGAGACTACAGCTAGTCAGAACGCTTTCCATAAAATGCAAGGTTGTGAGAAAAAATGTATTCCATACAGATAAACGGTTTTTCATAAAGATTTTATGGAGAAGGTGTTAGGATACATGATTTGCTAAATGGCCTTGAGAAAGACTAACGATCTCCTATTTAGTCTCCCTTTGTTCTACCCACTGAAACTTAGACACTTAAGTTACAAAAACATTACAAGTTTTTATTTTTACTCCACAGGCAATGAAGATAGGAGATAAAACCTTAGCATAATTAAATGTTGTTCTCTAGATAGCAGTCATGTACAATCCCTTTCTAAGTATGCCTAAGGATTTTAACACTCCTGTTTCAAAGCACTGTAAAAAAATGTGCCCATTCAAAGTATATCTATGTTGTCAGGCTACTGAAAGCTAGTGACTAGCATTAAGAGTCTTTGGATCCAGGACTCACATCCTATTATTGCTGCTGTACAAGTGGTAAGCCAGTTGGTCATCAGATAAAAAAAATAAAAGGAACCTGTGACCAGTAAGCTCAATAGGTAAATTCTATGACATATGCCATTTCTTCACCCTCCCTACTGTAGGCGCTCATGAAAAACACCATCCTAGGAATCTAGCTAACTTAATCTATAGAATCTGTCTTTATCTACAAAATAACACCCCTGCTTCTCCTTACCCATGTAATAGAAACTACAGCGAAAAGCCCTCAGGGGATTACAGCTTCTTAAAGCAAACTTGTCAGTTTTAATTCAGGTTAGGTGCCTGCATAACACAATCATGAAGAAACCAAATCACTTCCTTTCAGATGTTGATAATTCACTGGTAGGAATTTTCTTGGGCATACACACTTAACATTCATACGGATTCATTCTTGTCCAGGTTTTGGTGGGAAACAGCTCCTTTTCTTCCTAGTAGCTGGTACAGTGCTGTGTTTTGGATTAGGTGTGAGAATAATATTGACATCATACTGATGTTTTAGTTGATGCTAAGCAGTGCTCAGTAAATGATTTTTCAATTTCCCAGGCTCTGCTGGAGAGCAGGTGTGCAAATGGCTGGAAGGGAACAAGGCCAGAACAGCTGACCCAAACTGGCCAAAGGGATATTATACACAACAGAGCATCATGTCCAGTGAATAAACTGGGGGAAGCTAGCCAGAAACTGTCAATCACTGCTCAGACACTGACTGGGCACTGGTCAGTGGGTGGTGAGCAACTGCATCACTTGTGTTTCTTGGATTTTATTCCTCTTTCTCTTTTTGTTGTCTCCTTTTTCATTAGAATTATCATTAGTAGTAGTAGTAATAGTAGTAGTAGTAATATACTTTACTTTATTTCAATTATTAAACTGTTCCTGTCTCAACCCATAGGTTTTACCTTTCTTCCATTCTCCTCCTGTGCCCATCAGGGCAGGGAGGGGAGTGAGCAAGTGGCTGGGAGGTACTTAGTGGCCAACTGGGTTTAAACCATGACAATTCTATAGATACACAAAAGATGTGATGAGATGGCCATCTGTAAATATACATATATATATGTGTGTCTCCATATCTATACATATATATATGTATCATGTTATATACATACTTTAATTTTTTTTTCAAATCAGTAATGTTGACAGTTCTCAATAAATGGATTGATAAAGTTCATGTCTGATGGAGAACTACACCATTTTTTCCTGTGTGTCAGCACAATATATTTGCCTGTACATATGTATTCACCCACGTACATCCATATACCCTTAATGTATGTATGCATCATATATGCGTAACAGAGCATACAAATCTACGTATGGCATTTAAGTAATGGTCTGACAAACATTAGACACATTGCATTAAGTGCTTAGCTGGGAATAACCCTTAGTTTGGCCTCACAAATCTTTTTCTTTTCTGAACTACATGTTTCATATCTGGACCATGTGGAAGCATCTTACCTTGCTTCCATTTTCTCTTGCCTCCCGTTCCATCTTGAGATCAGAAATTAGGAGAGTCTTGTATTTGTTCTTTCCATTACTGCTGTGATCATCTAGTCTGTATTCTGAAGTCAGCTGAGCAGAGAGGGGACTGTCACTCAGGTTCAGAGGCTGCTCATCCTGCTCCAGATTTGTTTTGCCATTACTGTTGGTTTCTGCCATCTCCCTGCAGTGTGTTCCCCCTGAAGCATTGGAACTGTGTCCCACGGTCTCATTGCCATTAAAACTCTCTGCGGCTGAATCATCTATTAAAAAATATATATTTTCAGTCACATGCCACATAATCATCTCTGTCCAGTTCAAACATAATTTATACATTCACAATGTTTTTTCAAAACAGAATGAAAACTGTTAAAATTACTAGCACCAGTACATTTCTGCAAAAAGTGCACACACACTCCTCCACATTTTCAAGTAAAATTTTAAGTAAATCCATAAAATACTAGCAAGTTAAGGGAAATTATCTGGGCTGACACTTTAGTATCACTGTGTACATAAAAGATAATCACAAAGGATTTTTAGGGACAAAGTGATAAAGTCTGCCTTGATCAATCTGTCTGTCCATATGCCTATGGATCTATTTAGATTCTTATACCACGCTCATCAGTGCAGTATTACATATTTCTGAAATCAACAGAGGTGCACGTGGTACTGAGAGAATCTGAATCTCAAGTTTTTAGTGTGCAGAACAGCACATGTCATATCCATAAACATCCTCTTGCAGAGATACAATGTAAATACATCTGATGTGTTCACTGCTGCCAGTGGAGATTATACTGGAAGAGCTGACTCCAGAAAAAAAAGATCCTCTCTTCATTTTGTTAGGTGCCCATTCACTTCGTTCATTCATGTCATAACATGCTTAAAAATAATGATAAATAGTGGATTAAATTATAAACCTGAAAGCTCCATCTAAAAGCTCTGGATGTGTCATTTCTACCCTTAAGATTTTACAGCTGGATTGCATGATTAATCTGTGTCTTCACATACTTATGGATTTGTGTATCCTGCTCTTGTCAGCACTGGAATGTGCCACCTGTGCTACCACTCAGCCCTTCTTTGATTCCAAACAATCTTATGGCCAACAGGCTACCTAGTAAAACATTTTATCTTTCAAAGGATTAAATGGCAGCAGAATTTGGCACTCAATTTCATTACTTCTTGTTCTCTAAAGCACTTCTTTTTTGGCAAATTACACAGTTTTGCTAATGGTGCAAACACCTGCCCAGGGCTCTACAAGCCTTCTTTTATTGCAGACTATGAATCTGGAAACAAAACCAGGGAGTCAGTAGTCAGGAATGCATTCAGATTGAAACTAGAGATACAGGATGAGATACACCTTAATATATTAGCACCTTAATATACCCTCTTTTTTGGGCCCTTCTAAACAACTTCCATGGAAAAGAAGCAAACACATTTATACACATGAGGAATTTTAAAAAAATCAGGACACGTCCTTTAACAGATGTGCTCAGAAATACTCATACTTTAACTCATGATTAATCAAATTGTTGACTCACCATCATTATTACAGTAAAAAACAACTATTCACTTCTCTCAGATCAGATTTTTAAATGAGGAGAATACTGAATAAACGGGTAGGGATCTAATTCAATTAAATACTTAGAAAGCCATAGACAAGCTATCATACATCGTTGCCTTACTTGCTGCATTCAAACAACATTTTTATGCCATAAATATATACAGGACTGGGCATGCACTACAAACAATTTTTTAATTGCTTTGTTTTGTAAACCTGTAAAAAAGTCTCATTTCAACAACAATAAAAATTAAGTGTCATAATTTAGATAATTTTACTTAAAAAACAATGTTTTTGTTCTAAAACAGCTGTATAATTAATGGCTGCAATGAAAAAATAAAACTATGCTTTAGCATGTATTTCTTTTACATTACCTTTTGCACATACAAATGTATATAAAATAAAAGACATAACATTCATAGAATAAGACTCTTAAATGTATACCCCAGCCAAACTTGCAACAGAACAATGCTGCTTGAGGATTTCAGCTATGTAAGTGCATAAAAAGAGCAGGATTTATCCTTAATAAACCTTCTATCATGCCCTGAGACTTATGTCTTCAAGGCCATAACACATAAAAAAGGCTAAAATTCTAAACACACTTTCAGAAATAAATAAGCTGTTTTACTGTTCCAAAATAGAAAATGGAATTCTAATATGGGGTCTTCATTTTTTTTAAAGAAAATAGCCGCATTTCCAACTTATTTTAAAAGCTGTGAGATAACAGAAAGAAATCCAGATTTTTTTAACAGAGGAACACTTTGGTTACTGATGATTTGTATTTAGGACTGTTAACAGATAATTGGCTTCTTGATTAGCAGTTTAAAAAGTGAGAGTTAGTTTCAGATTAATTTAATCAATTACTGAATGGGTCACTGAGTGAGGGATGCTCCTCCCTTTGAAGGGCTCAGAAAATTCCCTACAGTTGGCAACAAAGAGAGAAACAGGTGAGTAACCAGAAGATACAAAAAACCACCTAAAAGGTGTGGGCACTGCCTACACAGCAGCACACAAGTCTGATCCCTCAGGAACTTCTGTGTGCTGGCACTCAAGTGTCCCAGCTCACACAGTGCAGAGGAACCACTACCAGGACACAGACAGCTAAATGGGAATGGTGAGAGCTGTGCTAAGAGCTAGATCCAGGAACAGCCAATTCTCAAGCACAGCTGTTAGTTTTGCCTAGCAATAATGCTTTTATTTCTTTTTTTGTTGCCCTGTATGACATACGGTTGACAACTGAATCTTACAAATGTGTGAGAATGTCACAATGAAGAAGAAAAAAACATGACCATTGAAAAGAATTCCTGTGCTGAGTAAATGTGATCGAGCACTATAATACTCTGAAACAATAAAAAAGTTTTTACAAGATTTTTGCTTTTCTTAGCAAATGCTTAGTTACTTGATGGCAAATCTCAGTTTCCACTATAAAGTCAAATATCTGTTTTTACAGTCATTTAACCTTGCTTGTTAGAAATGGGAACTTGTTTGTCAGGATAATGGTTGGGAGAATGGCTATATTGGGTATGGTATAAACCACACTTCTGTCAAGTAAACAGAGTATGTAGTTCCATAAAAGAGACAAAGAAAAAACAGAAAGTGGTTTCGCAATAGTTTCTTACAGATGTTACCAAGGTAACTAGATTACAAGGTTTAGTACCTTCCTCATCCCTGGGCAGCTGTCTATTTTTGCTAAGAAGAAGGCTACTTTAAAGCAAGAGTTTCTCAGGCATCAGAAACACAGACCACATTAGGAATGACTGGGTTTGGGGAAAAAGGCAGGAAGTTCTCACCCAGGACAGGAAAGCAATGCTCATCCTTGGATATGGGTACAACCTCCTGACCACTCCTGCGCCTTCAGGGACTGCAAGCACTCATGGCCATCACATGGATGCCAAGGGGAAAGAACAGATCCATGGAGACCTGTCTCTCAGACCACGTTCCCCAGTGGTGACAGACTCTGCTGGGGGCAGGAGGTGAGACCTCACCTCCTTACTGTGTCTGGTGCAGTATCAGGAGCAGCAGTTTGCTCGCAGTTTTCTCACCTTTATATATCACAACACCTCAGCAACAATGAACTGCTGATGCCAAAAGCCTCTTCTTTTACCAAGTATTTTTTTTCCCCTCCACCCAGCAGAGGCACGGTGGCTTGGGGAGAGCTCAGGGAAGATGCGGCTTTGTCCAGATATAGCCACTGACCCCTGCTCCTTGTCAGGAACTCTGTAGAGATGAGGACCACCCCAGAGGCAAGGTCAACCCCAGCCCAGAGCACATGGGGCAGCAGCCATGAACACAGTGCAGGGCTGCCCTCCTACAGGAGGCTCAGCAAACCACAGCATTCCTCTCTGGGCTCACTTAGGCCCCGGTCAGTAGGCACTCCAGCCTCCCTTCCCACAGCTGGCTGATGAGTGCAGCATAAAACTCCACTGAGGCAAGGGCAGCACATTTTCAAATCCTGACTCTTGTCTGAACCACCGCTGCAGGGTGAATTTTATGGAAAGACCTCCAGAGAAGCCTGCCACAGGCACTGGGAGATGAGAAGGGAAGGAGCAAACGGGCTCCAGGCCCTGCATTGGGTATTGGGGCAGTAATGAAAGAGGCTGTGGGATGAGCTCGCATCTTTAACACCACCCAGGACTAAGTTTATCCACAAGCATCAGCCATGACAGAAAATCAACCATCAAATGCTGCTTGCTCAGGGCAGGACATATCTTTGGGAACTGTGCAGCTTTCAAACCCTTTCCCCAGAATGCTGTAAGACTGGAAGTAAATCTACAATTGGTTTTGTTACTTAAGCCTGAAAAGGGAGAGTCTGACTGCAAAACACGTATGTGTTTGACTTCTAAAAACAGCCAAGTGGGGCCTCCCTCACCTATGCAGAGATCCTCTTCCAGGGATTAAAGAGCATCACCCCTCAGGAAAACACTCCAAGAGCAGAGGGAAGGTATCTTTGGAACAGGCAGCAGCCACCTTCTTGCTGAAGCATAGGGCACTCTCTAGGCTTAGGCACAGACTTTTCACTCATGGACCAATACTTCTTAAAATTCTTGATGCCAACACCTCCTTCTTCCACCTTGCACACTGCTCCACACTAATCCTGTGCTCTGGTCTGAACAACACCCTTTGGACAACTTATTCCAAGTACTCTCCACGTCAGGGGTAATTGATAGAACAAGGGGTAATGGCTTTAAACTGAAAGAGAGTAGGTATAAATTAGATATTTAGGATAGGAAGAAATGCTTTCATGAGGTACTGGAAAAAGTTGTCACTAGAAGTTGTAGATGCCCCATCTCTGGGAGTGATTAAGGGCATGTTGGATGGTGCCCGGGGCAACCTGGTGTAGTGGAATCCCATTCTGGAGTTCTAGGATTCTAATTCTCAAAAAAAGATCTACAGTAATTTTTTTTTTACTTCAAGTTAATGTCTTATCTACAGTAATTTTTTTACTTCAAGTTAATGTCTTATCACATTGCATTACAGCTTCCAGCTTCTCCTTCCAGATCCCACTGAGACCAGCAAGATACAAAGTGACACCAGCTTTATTTTTGAACACATGAGAATTCCAGATTCCTGCTGTGAACTTTCCAAGCTCATTGCAGTCATCACTACGTTAGCTTTTCTCCCTCCTTTTGAAGGAAACTTGGAAATGGTGGAAGAAAAGACAATGCCAAAGAAAGCCCAAGCAAACAGATGCTCTGAGTATGAGTTTTAATTCTCAGAACTATTGCATCCTTCACTTCAATTATCTGCCACAGACATTCACATTATCATGGCCAAATCTCTGCCAAAATCCAATTTCCCTGTATTTAACACCTTGGATTCTGCAAGGTGGTATCAGTGGCAGCTGGTATTTTAAGGACACTCTCATTTGGAGCAGGAAACTGGGTCTTAATTTACAGGAATGTTCTCCCACCAAGCAATGTCTAGATTTATGAATAGGCAAACAACATACATTACTAGAATTAGAGATTCTTTTGTTACAAGTTAACATACAGTTGTTCTACCCAGAAAGAGCTGTCTTCAGACCAGATATGTCAAATGCTCAACACTGTTCTCTATAAGAGTTTTTTCTTAAGGAAAGCAAGTAGAAGTGTGCACCAAATCTGGCTGGAATAACAAGTTCATCAACACTTGTTTTCTGAGAGCACAAATTTAAGATCTGAACTCTGATGTAAGTGTTGTTGAAGTACTGTGAATCGCTAACCAAAGTACATATATATACTCTCACTTGTCTCCTTGAGAGAAAAGTCTCCAGATGTTCTAAAGGATCTCTTATCTATCAATTTCATACTCTAAATCACTCAGAATTTTCATATTCCTTGCAGGTAAGTCAGGAACGAGTTAGCAAGCCATTCTACATAAAGACAAATCTCAAATACATCCTCACCCTCTCTCAAATTACCTCTTAGCTGAGAATGCAATTAAGATTTAGAGCATGGTTTAATAGTTTATACAGCTGAGATTTCAGCGACCTGAAACATATTTTACCAGTCAATAATCCATAGCTTTGGGCTTCAGCTCTAAGAGCAGTAGTGTGGCACAGTCCTGCAATCATACAGCCACATGGAACTTCAGATCCACTGAAAGGGCGGATACCTATTTAGGAACTAGTCAAAAACAAGGGAAAGGCAATTAACCTTACAACACCTTTGGCTAATTTGAGACAGTCTTGACTACATGAGGGCACCCTACAAACCAAAACCATACCCGGTAATAATGAGTCCGATTAATCACATTAAAAGAATAAGGCACTTGGGGCCACTTTGTTCATTCTGCTCTAAGGAACAGAGATGGGAGAAGGCCACACATGCAGGCAGACACTGATGCCTGCAAATTCCAAGGCAGCAGGCACTCAGGTTAAATGAACATTGTGAGTGGGCTGCCTGTCGACAGAGCATCTCTGAGAGCAGCAAGATGGGTAACTGTTCCTTCTAAAAGGGGGAGATTGCAAGTGAATGAGCTGAGTGGGATGAGTGAGACTGAAACTTCTTGCTGTGCAAATGCAGGCTGTCATAACACCCACTCTTAAAGATTGTCTACCAAAATCCTGGATGATGAAGGTTGCTTTAATCTTCTTGGGCTCGATACCATCAGGCCAGACCTTGAAAACAGCACCTTACACCCTTAGCAATCCAATCCATTTGAATGTGGTCACTTGCAGGAGGCAGTACTGCAGACCAAAGAGTGACAGGTTCAAGACCTATTTTGAGTTACTATGCTGTTATCCTTAACCTTTGGCTTCAATAGTGCATGTGCTTTATTTTCCTATGTTAAAATACAACTTTAAGGAAAATAGTATGCTGCATAAGCAAACATTATAAACTAAGTTAGTTACATTCCTTCCACAATTCCACAAAACCAATTCCACAACCCTCCTAATGGAAGATATTGAAAAAAAAACTCGACTGGTGGCAACAGACAGCAGGCAGTTTTGGGAGAGGAGCACCATGAATCAGACAAAAGGTGGCATACAGTGCTGACTCACAGAAACTTCTGTAGTATAGAATATGCAGAGACTTTTCTAAATGAACTGATAAAAAGGCAAGGACACATTTCACTCCCACCACTTTTCACAAGGACTGTTTAATACCAATTTGTCACAGTTAGGTATTTGGTTATGCTTCATTTATATCACAAGTCATGTTTGAAGCATAAGTTCAATACATAACTTAAAAAGCCAGTCCAAATCAACTCTATCAATTCATCATTTCCATTCCCTTTCACATTGTTATACAGAACAGGGGTTGAATTAATAGAGGTACAAAGGTGATCTCAGACCTTCCCATTTCATAAAGCATAAGAATGGTCAGAGTTGGTCAGAAAAAAAATCCATTTAGTCCAATATCCTATCTCCTAATCAGTGGTTATTAGGAGATGTTTAGAGAAGAGAATAAGGCAAGCATATAAAATTCTTCCTCCTGTGGATTGCTGAGCCCTTAAGAATTTCAAACTCAAGGTCTTTCTGAGCAGGATGTGGCTTCTATGCTGAGGCATCATGCTGATGCTCACCGTGTTTTTTCTTCCAAGTATCCAGTCTTTCTTTGAACTTAAATAAACCTCAAGCACCCTCCTCTGCTCCTCCAAAAAGTTACTGACATTATTTCTGTTTCCACTGTCCTGTACCAAGAAAACAAGGAACAGGAGTTAAGAGGTGGGCAAGAGCCTTTCCAGAGGATGGAGCAGGGTGATGTGCCCAGAGGTCAGTCCCTTTATTCCCAGTGAGACTGCATTTCCTCCATTACAAGAATATGTATTAATTGTCCTCTTCAGTTAACCTCAATAAGAACAACAATTACTTTCCTCCTTTTGACACATATGCTTTCCTGATGGGGTTGCCTTCTGTGAATTCAGCTATGGAACTCACTGCATTGAATTTAAATCTGAAATGTCTATCAGTTTCAGTGATGCTTATCAGCAAATTCCTTACTGTTATTTTCAGTGGTGGAGAAGTAGATCAGGAGCTACTTCATATGATCACTCACTGCACGAGTTTATGAAAAGAAAAGGGAACAAAGCAAACTGATCCTTAGCCTTGTCAACAAGAGTACAGTAAATATGATATACACATGCACATACACAGTGGAATCAGCATTAGCCAGGCTGTAAATCTTATTTCATTACTAAACAAACCTTCCAAGTAATTCATGATTTTCCATGGGTAAACATCTCTTCCCGTTGGAGGCACAAAACAGGAAGCTATTTTATTCAATTATAACATTAAATAACAGAGCAGTGAACAACTGCCACTGTATGACATCAACAACTATCAGAAAAATAATACTGCCCTGTCAGTCACAGCATTACAGAAGGGCTCATTTATAAAGCTTCATGAGTGACTCGCACGCTTACTTCTTTGCCTGCAGAGCTACTGTCCCTGCACATGCACAGCAAGGAGATGGAGGAGCATGTCTGTTAGGAGGGTACTGCACACATAAATAACCAATTTGAAAGCTCACTGGGTGCCCAGTAGTCTTCTTACCACTGTGTATCTAGTTTGTCCTTGGTCTTTGACATTTACACTTCAAAACACACAGTTCTTATTGCCTCTGGGGAGAAAAATCCCTGGTTTTCCCTTTACTCTGGAGAAACCTCTAGGGTGCTTTTTGTGGCAAAGACTCTATCAAGCAGTTCTCAATGCAGAAATAATGCAATTCTTCTAAAGTTTTTATGACTCATATAGGATCATGTTTGACAGGCAAAATGTCATCTGGCACCAAGAACACGGCTTAGAGCTCTATCTCTGGGCAAGCACTGCAGGAATATGTTCTCAGCCCAGCAGCGTATGAGTGGTGCCAGAGGTATTGTCTTATGCTCACCCCAAAGAGGACTCCAGACTGCAGAACCATTTATTGATAAAAGCTAGGAACTGAGGAAGGCTGGGAGACAGGCAGGCAAAAACAGCTCAGGCAGGCAAACGGAACTCTTGTGTTTGAGGGTCACTAAAATTCCAACCCTGTACAGGGCACATCAGCAGCAAAGATGTTTGAGACTGCAACGTATTACGAAAAGGAGAAATATGAAGCTTTTTCTTTAAAAAAGAGGTAACCTAAGAGATCTTGCACTCTCCTATTCCTTGTCCAGCAGAAAGAGGCTTATGCTTTAGCATAAGCAACAGCTGCCACCGCTCCTGGCAGCATGAAGAATCTGGTGCTGTGCCAGCAGCAGATAAAGTGTAACATGTAGGTGCATGTTTTGTGTCTAAACTTTAACCCAAATGGAGCTCAGAGTAATTATGCTAAACTTATATGCCATTTGGACCTAATGCAGGTGTGTAGTGCTGTATTTTACTTCATCAGGATCTGCCAGAAGACAAAAGCAAAGAGGAGAGATCAAGCTGGAGTCATTTGAACTTCTCTGCAGAGTGGATGCCCCCAAACCCGGAATTTTTAATAAATTTTAAAATATAGCCCACCAGCTTTAGTGTGTTGAGTGGATTCACACAGTGTTATCAGTCTGTATTTCTTTCTGGAAGGGTGAAGCCTTGAGCACAAGCAACATAAGTAATTGCTTGACAGTTCTGCATCCCCTCAGCAAATTACTGCATACTCTTCCATAGGAGCAGAAATGCTCTGGAAAGGCTCATTATACCCCCTTCATCATTAAAACCGGGAGAGAAAGGAGGAAGAAGCCATAAGAATGAACAGAAATGGCTGCTTTGAGCTTCATATGTCCTTATCAACATTTAACCCACATTCTGACTTGGGCCCCCAAACTTTACAGTACAAATTGCTGGATTTGCCTGTTTGCTGTATTCCTAGCAGGGAACTTAATAGAAGTTTTCTCTTGAAATAGGAAAAATCATATGTCTGTTAATATTGTGTTTGTCACTAGATGACTACAGCAGAGTAGAAATGAAAAAATCTTACCTACCCAACCAAAAAAAAAACCAAAGAGAGAATTGGGAAAATATACCAGTATAGCCCCAGCTGTACAAAAAGCAAGAGTTCTGCTGAAGTTCAATGGATGCTATTATTGTATTTCAAGTTTTATTTTAGAACCATTCTGAAGAAGGCTTGCAAGCATCCTTTATTTTATATTTGTAATTTATACACTGTGTCAGTAGTTGCCAATTGCTATTTAGGTGCACAAAACAAAGAGAACTGAGATCAAAGTGCCCTGTCAGCCCAATATTTTGAGTACCTCTATAATAATAAAAATAGTTCAATTCAGTTGACAACATAACTCTCAGTAACAATATTTCTACAAATAGTTCACACTCATTAGACTCTTCATCATCATCTTTGTCACTCTATAGTTCAGGATTTCAAAATTACAATCTAGCTTTATTGTTTGGTTGGTTTTTTACACAGAAAAGTATAGTTTAAAGACTTGTATTACTTAAAGCAATTTTATTGTTACTTACAACTGCATACTAAAAGCTAGAACATGAAAATTCCTCAAAACTAGAAGTGAAAACATTTCCTACAATTTTCTTTCTTTTTTCTAGTTTTCATTTTATAATGCTGGTAAAATCAAGTGGGTTTTTGCAAAATATTTGTTTTTCACTCTGGAACAATTCTGTCAGATCCTTTCCAGTCAGTTGTCTCCACTCACATTAACAGAGATGCTTTCAGGAAAATTTCCTACCTCAGCAGAGAGTAAAATAAGTGTCTCTGATATTCACATACAGAAATTCAGTTTAAAAATAGGTAATAAACATATAATTGGGAAGAAGTAGAAGAAAATTATGTGGAATAGGAAGTAGGAACTTACAGCCTTTGTTCTTCTGTGCAGTTCTAGCATTATCAACAGTGAATTAAAACTTCCTCAATACATTAGGAAAGTGGATGTTAGTGAATCTGAGAAGTCAGAACAGTAAATATGCAAGTGTAGGACTCTGTAAGGGTTGCTCTTTCCTTATTTAATGGCTGTGATGTAATTAAGGTTTTTGCTTTGACAGAGTGTCCGTGACTCAGGTATAGGACTCTATTACAGATAAGTCAGTTTAGAAATTCAAAGAATTCCAGAGCTTGGAAAGCTGCTCTTACAAACTTCAGCAAATAACCATGTCTGAGGGATATAAATTACATGACCCTGTTCAATTCTGTTTGCTTTTTGTTCTGCCACTTTAAAATGCTTATAAATGTCCATGGCAGCATGTACATATTTTTTTTCCTGCTTTGAGCATGCCAAGGGTAACAACAGTAAGTGGTCTCCTCACTGCTTAAATGAAAACACTATTATTGTCACACAGGACAGCACTGGATAACAAATTTGGCCTTTCTTCATCTGGCAAGCAATCATTTTTGAATGGTTATATCCATTATGCTTTCCTACTGTATTTTTTACTGTATCAAGTGTAAGTTAAAAATATTCAGCATCTACAATGCCTGAGTGCCAGCCCTAACACCAAAAGAATACAAAGAGTGGTGTGGATGTTGAAAGCTTGATGCAGAGAAATTTTCCAGCTTTCTGCCAGCATCCCTGTGAAAGTGTTGCTTTCACACTCATGCTAGCTGCAAACAGTGAGAAGTTTTTGCAAATAATACTTTTATCTTGTCACCTGTAGTTTGTTATGCCGCTTGTTATGTTACTGACTGGAGAAATATTTTGAAATGGGTGTTGTAAGGTTTAACCAATCATTCTATGAGGTGGATGGTCAAAGGACCAATAACCTTATGCCATTCAAGCAAACCAGGTTATATAAATTAATTTGGAAATTATTAAATTCCATTCCATTCCCTTCCTGGACTGGACTGGAGTATGCTGCTTTTTTCACCGTCCCTGGTACAACAGCAACAGGGTGGTAAGAGTCAGCAGTGCTACCTGAACACAAAAATATTGCCACTGAGGTAAAGGACACAAGCCTATTTGGAGCCTGTCTAGCATTCTGACTACCATTATAAGGCAGAAAAATAAGCAGTGCTGATGACTGACCTCCCTTTGGTCTGAAGTGTTTGTCTCAAGTAGTGCATGCTGAAACTGCCAAAAGAGGCATTATGCAGGCATTCTCATACTCAAGATATTAGAACCTGCTTGGAAGTTTACAACAGTTGATGTTTTTTCCTACTAAAAAAATATATGGCCCAAGTCAGCAGAATCCTGAAATATGTAATATAACTTGAGTTGAAAAATGGCAGATTTGCAAATCTATCCACAAGCATCCACAATGTGAGGAATTTGACACCAATTGAATGTTATTGCACAGAAGATAGAAGACCTACCATGAGGTATTAACACTACAGGAAGGTTTCTTCTGCCTTCATTAAAGTCACCACTTTTAAATCCCAATTTACCTCATAACCCTACAGATGCTGTCTTCCAATCTGACTAACAAAATAAAACATGCCTTTTCATGTTCAGAAATTATTTTCAGGGAAGATAAAAATCAACCATGTTTTTTCATCAAAGTCAATAATTTTTTTCACAATTCTCAAAATATTGATGGTATAGATGAGCATTCGGTCACACATTGGCTAGCAACGGACTACAATAAGAGGTATCTGAACACACACACAAAAAAGGAATGATTTTGCTAGATGGTCTGTTGTCACAATATTTTTGGTGGGCCAAATAACTATGATTCAGAGCCCAGAAACTTCAGAAAGCCCAAAGGATCTGACAGATAGTTCTGGCATATCCACTGCATATCCACATATTCCTCACCATAGCTGTGCACTTGAAATTTTCATTGCCAAGCCACCTGACTAAGCAATGCATCTCTTGTTCCAAGCTTTCCCTCCCAGTGCAATGCAGTGGACTCTGCTTGACTGGGGAACAGAGCAAGTATGAGAACATGTAATGAACAAGATTGGAAATGAAAGCATAAAACTTAAAAACTACTTGCACTTGAAAACTTTTGCATGAAGACTATCGTTTTACATTTCCATTCTGGGAAGATAATGCCAACAGAAACACGACAGGTTCTTGAACTTAATACAGTTAGTAACTTTCAAAAATTTTCTTCTCATTAAGCACAGTCAATTTGCCCTTGATGAAACACCACTGAGAGCTAGACTCAAAACCAGATTACTCAAAAAGGCCAGAAAGCAGGGCAAACAGAATACCACCCTTCAGAGCGAAACCATGAGCTGTTTTGCAATTCTTTGCAGACTGGAGAGATTTCTTAGGAAATAAAATAACTAGTCCATGGTTGTAATTCACTTAAGGGCTTCTGTTAGAGCAGCAAAATTCAGGAATGGGACAGTCCACACACAGAGTAATTGTTGGATGTGCTTTTCCTGTGCTTTATGCTACTGATAAGGTACCCTTACCAATGGCTTTTAAGAATGTTTTAATCACAGCAAATCACTACTTTTCTGACTAAAATTTCAACTATTAAGGTACAAATTGTTGTTAAAGGTCAGAGCACTAAAATGGGAGAGAATAAAACCTTACCAAAGAGTCCAACTGTAACACCTACTTGGCTTCCTTATGATATGGAATAAAGAGCAGCAAGAAATTGTAAAAGATTACAATTTGCTGAGCTGGCTCAACAGATCTGTGTGTGGAAACCAGCAGGCTGCTCCTAGTAAATCAAGAGTTCTGTCCACAGATGATTTTCTCTGTGGCAAAGCTAGCTTGGGGAGGAAGGGGAAGCCTAGAGTAAGAGCACTCACAGATATGCTTGGTGTTATTTTAAATACAGAAGTAAAGATGAAGATATTTCAAAATCTGCTCTATAATTTATTTTCCCTTTGCAATCTGTAAACAAGATTATTTGGCCCATGGTATGCTTTATATTTTGACAGGATCAGCATTGTATAGCTCCTTTAATCTAATTGAAATGCACATTAGAAACAGAAACAGGTGTATGACAAACATACATCTGGATGGCAGACCTCTTCCCAAGCTTTCAGAAAACTTAGAAAATATAGTGTTTGCAAAAAAACAATTATGAGAATGAACAACACTTCTAATAATCTTTCTTCTGCTTAGTTAAACTGAAAATGTCCCTCAAAACAACAGCATCCTGACAAATTCTTTCAAATCCTAGATCATTACTTTGCAATTCCTAACATCCCCTTTATAAACTGATCACCTTCCTTCCTAAATAATTACAGACGAGTTCTGAGGGAACTGGGTTTTCCAGAAGCTTAGTTTAAACTTTTTGGAAGCAGAACATGGATCTGAAGATGGATGTGAGAATAGATTAACCTTATTTCTTCTGCGTGGAAAGCTTTTACCAGAGCATCGAGCAGAAAAGTCACGCTTGCTGAAATACTATTTCAACCTTGATCATGTATAGAATGTTATTTCTCATAAATATTACGGGGGGGGAGGGGGGGGGGGCGAGGGGGTTCTTTATCTTTTATATCCAATGCAAGAGTAAACATCAGGACCAACACTCAAAGAAGTGAAATGCCTAGCGTGTTCTCCTTCACAGCACACAAGCAGGTTTTTCCTTCTCTGCAATTGCAAATAACTGCCATCGGAAGAAATGATACAATCAATGCAACAATGACAAAAAACCAACAACCTAAAGGAGAGCTGTCAATGGTAACCACACTGCAATCAAATTTATTAACTGCACTTCAAACACAAATTTGATTGTGAAGGTTTGTTGCTGATGGCACCTGGTGATCCAGGTAGGGCACCTTTCTGAGTCTGTTCCATATTCTGCATGTAGGAATCATCAGAAACTTCAAAGCTAGATATTTAATTGGTCCCCAAATAACAAAACAAACTAGGGAAAGCATGACTTTACTACTCCTGATTAAGTTACTGTGATGGGCTCCAGCATACAGAAAAATATTGACACAGCTGGATTGTTCAAAATACATATGTCAGTTCAGATACTTAAATTTTACCTGTCTAAGCAAAGAAACATTTATCATCTTTGATTCTGCAAAACATGAATAAAAACATTTTGGAGGACTCAAAGCACAGTCTTTCTAAAAGAAAAACCCTTTCTTTATTACCCCATGTCAAATACAGTGGCTCCAGTACAGGAGCATTTAGAAGGTGGTCTAAGGCTATCATCTTCTTTAGAAAAGTCTGCAATACCTGAGAGATATTCTTGGCATTCTCCTTTATGCGAACAGATAAATGGAGATTTTCTAGTTCCTGGTCCTGTCGGTCAATTTCACCCTAGGAAAAATGCTCTTGGAAGCTTTTGAAATGCTGGTCCGAAACCTTTCAGCCTCACTCAAGAAGCCTTTGAAGATGAAAATTTTCTCAGAACTGCTTTAATTTCACATTATCTTCTTCTGTTGAAGAACACCTGGGACAGCTCTAATTTGAAATATTTTCAAAAAATGCCAAAACCAGTTGAATAATGTGGTGACAAGCACTGGAAATCACTGAGATGAAGCCCCTTTTACATAGATGTCATCAGCCGATTCTCAAGTGGCCTGTTTTCTCAAAAAAACATTTATTTTTAACTTCAGCACTGCAATCTGCAATTTCTGGAGATTCCTACGCTAGGAGTCCCTGCAAAACTCAACACCACAGCTGGTGATGCAGGAATTTAAGATAAAACACAGGGATCAGAGTCTGAGCTTTTGTATCAGACATGAACGTCTGCTGACAGCGCATTCGTAGACAGTGAAAAGGACTGACACTGTTAATGCATCATGTGGTAACCACAACAGAAACCATTAAAAACAATCTTCAGTAGTTTATGTAGCAGTAAAGAGCAGAATGGAAGGACATTAGTGAATATCACAGCACTCTTGGTCTTAGACTTGAATATCCAAATGATAGTTTTGATCAGATCCCGTTTAGTTTGCTGCTGACTGAAGGCATTCACAAATCACAGGTGCAATCAGTTGTTGCCATCAACCCACACATACAGCACTTGTCTGCTCCTCAGTGTGGTTCAGAAAACAATTTCAGTCACAACAACTAGAGAAATGCCAAATTCGAAGTTACTGATTATTCACCTACAGAGAGACCATTAAAGCATTCCACACAATAATCTATTGTCAAAAATGAATTTGCAACGATGAAATAAAATACGCTACATGTGAAAAGATCGGTCACTCATATCCTGAGCTCATATTCATCTTCCTATCCCTTGTAAAACTTCCAGTGGACTCTTCTGACAACAGAACAACAGAAACCCTGTATTCCTATTGTATAACTTTCTACCACAGTTGCACTTTTGGTATTATTCGTATTGATATTTTGATATTTGGATATTTGGAATCTAAAAAAAAACCCCAAAAAATGTAGCATTGCCCTAGAGGATGCATGTATTTCTCTCATCTTCCTTATAGCTGTCACGACCTCACAAACAACCTCTGGAGAAGACCTAAAATACTCAGATTACTATGAATGACAGCAAAAAAATGAGAATAATGGAGCTGCAACACAAACAATTGCACTCCTTTCAGTATTAGGGCTGCCAGATAAACTGCATGTAGTATCTCAATTACTGTTAGAAAAGAGAGCTTGCCCAGGAATTCTTGGTTTCTCTCCCTTTGTGTTTGGCCCTGTTAAAAATTAACATTGCTGTTTTGCTTAGCTCTTCAGCTAATATTAAGGACTTACTATGCAGCAAGCCACAAAGCCAGCAGCACAGCACTGAGAAAGCACTTTTTAATTGACTGCTAGAAAGCTGGCCAGAAGAACATCACACACTGGGCTAAGATCTACCTTTGGATGCATATGATCCTAATCTCACTAGAATCAACAGGAGCCAACGTGTGCAGCCTGGGAAGCAATTTAGTCCATTAAATTAATGCAATTTACATACAATTTGTGGCTTCAGAATTTTATTTTTGAGGGGAAAAGGAAGACAAAGGAGGTTTAAAATAATCAAATATTCCCATGTGGATGGCTATTACTGTTTCAAATTAGGACAAACTTTAAACTCAAAAGGTATTTTAAAGCCTTTCAGATTTGTTTGAAATAAAAAACTGATCGAAATATTTGAGTTCATGTTTAAAGACATAAAAAACCCAATAGATCTAAAATTCCCATTTCAATTGAAGGGACACTTCTTTCATTGAGGTCCACTTCTGCTACCATCAAATTGACCATTTACAGTGTCTTTGGAAACATTATATATATATATATACGTACATTTTAAAGGAAATAAAGAGGCAGAGATGCCTCAGGAAATAAGATGCCTTGAAACCAAGAAAAAATATGATCACTATTACTGTTTCCTTATTAAAATGTGTAGGATAAATCTCGGATATGGAGAGACACACACACAGTGCATGTGAAGTCTATATACAGTATAAAGAGATTTCTGTTACTGATTTAATGAGAATATCAACAGCAAGATCCCTTCTGGGACAGAATAAAGTTTGTGACTTTGTACTTGTGGATGTTAAAAGATAGACAGGTTCTGCGAGGTGCAGTGTACCACCCAGGAAGTGCTGAACATCCTACCTATTTTTCCCTGAAAGAGAATCTCAGTGAAAGAGAGACAAATTGTTAGTCATGAACTCCAAATGGAGGCTGTAGGCAGAAGTTGTGCTGTACAAGTTTTGGGGGCTATTTTTGCAATAGTGAGAAATGTTTCAAGGAAATAGAGTGACACACTACTGACAATATTTTTCTGTTTGGTGCCATAATTCAAAACCTTTTTCTGGTGAATCAGAATATACATTAAATTATCCTACTTACTTTTATGCATGGAAAAGACTCATCAGAGAGCATTATGTTACCGAGTTCAACATCTAGTCAGCAGACAGCCTGAGCACTGGGACACAGTGGAACAGGGAGAAGGCAGTTCAGGAAGAGTGTAATACCTGCTGGGAGCAGGAATGCTGAGCAGAAAAGGAATGAAGGGAAAAGCTTGGGCAGAAGACTCACCCACTGCTGTAGGGAAGCCAATAACTCTCAGAACAAGAGCGCACCAAAGAGAAGCCCTGGCAGAACATGCAAGTTCTGGGGTTTTTTAGAGTTTAGAAACTTTGGCTTTTGTGTATACAGCAAGCAGAGTCAACTCTGCTTTTTTGTTTCCAGTAACTCAAGGAATTTCAATTTAACTGAAACAGAGTTTATACAGGAATTTCCTCAAGTTTGGTGGCCTGGACTCCTGAGTGTGAGCAGTCTCTACCAACTGTACCTGCCCATGTGTAAAACAATCCCACTGCTACAAGGAGCATTCACACCCTTTCCCTGGAAGAGAATGAGAACACAGGCTATGGGTTTGGATGCATGCTTTGAATCCCACTGCACCTCCACTGTCTAGAAATGCACAAAAGAAATTCAAGTCCCTTTGTGAAAACTCCCAATAAAACTTGGACCAGTTTCCTAAAATCACACACTTTGTAGAAGACAAAATAAGCTTAGATAATGTTTGACCAGACAACATTATTCCATTTAGCACAAGTTAAATGCTGGAGAAAAATAAATGGAAACAAATCACAGCCTTGAGATTAAAAATATCCAACTTTTTGGTTAATTAATTTAATAAAATGACACAAGAGGTAGAAAATCTGTGCATTTAACAATCTCAGTTATTTTAAATGCTATAAACAGCCAAAAACATATCCTCACAGAGGTGGTGAAAATATACAGTGAAACCTCTGGCAAATCTTTCCCAGTGTGTTTTTTATCACAGAAGGGACTTTTTAATCACTAATTTAATTTGACAGATATCAAGAAATAATTTCATAGTGCTCTTTCTAATTAAGCATTTATTTGATGAATTTGCTTGTACCCTGATCCCCACGTTGCTTGGCATTTCTGTGGAATCTCTATCACCCATATGTCCACCACAGATTCAAGGGTCAGCCTAAATAATGGCTTAAAGCTTCCATACTCTTTGTGTTTATTTCTATGGTCCTCCATAATAGATGTACACTGGCTACTGAGTTTTTAAACTGCAAAGAAGACAGACAGTTTCTTTGATTATCAGTGTTCTGACTATTTGGTAAACTAGCCCAAAAAAAGAAGTTTGAAGAGAAGACTGTTCTTACACTAAGCAATCTGGAGCTTATGACTCTTCCTGAGCTGTCCTGGGAGGGAGGAGAAAAAAAACCATCACTGTTCTTAACTACCCATGCCATGAACCCAAGTCTCTGGAAAGGCAACACAGTGCTCTTTTATCATTTCAGTCAAGATGATTCTGCTTTTAGCTCTATAGACACACAGAGAAATATAACATATGCTGTTTCTTTAAGCAGACTGAGTGTGTGTTTACTAGGATTTTTCAGCAATAAGCTTTTTAGGTAGGAAGAAAATACCTATCCTGCCAGGTGAAAACAGATCTTTAACTTCCTCGGTGTTGTATTATCATGAATCACTCATGGGCCTGATTAAAACAAGGACTCCACTTGTCTGCATATGTATATGCATGTACGTATTGCAAAAACACACAAGCATGCATGCATTTTGTACACGTAAAACACATATGCACATTAGATCTAAGAGGGTACTGATATATAGAAAATAACCATTAAATAATTATAAGGGGTTTTTCTGATTAAAAACAGAAAAGGCATGCATACTAAAAATGCAAGAATACACAGGCTGAACATATAAACTCTGGTGGAAAAATTAGTTTAGGAAAAGCTGACAGTAATAAAAAGCAGACAGTTAAAATCTTACTGCAAACAGTCTAATTTAAAGCTGGGAATCTTGATCATCTATTACAGTGAAATGAAGGATCATATCAAAGAAAGGCAGAACATTAAAATAACCAGAAATGGAAAAGCTAGAATATCCTCTGTTTAATTCTACCAGCAAGAAAACAAACACAAATTTTACATGCTGCATCATGTCATACACCACCTTAATTCAGCTACATTAAAATGAGTTTTCCTCAAAGAAAAGCTCATATTATGACTATACCTTTAAAAAGCTCATGTTTTCACTGTCTGGGTTTTTATATGAAGAAAAAACAAGACTGAATCAGGAGTTGTAAATTTTTATACTTAATTTGATAGTTCAGCACTTTTGCAGTTGAGTTTGCAGCACACACAGACCAGTTTCCTCACACTTTCCCGCTTATTTTTCAGCACTCAGGAATTCTTAAGCACACTGCACAGTGCATACACAATTTGTAAGGCATGCTCATCACCACTTGTTCAGCTTGATGCACCAAATGAGACACGCTTCAGGTTTCTATGTGCGCATCTCACAATGATGTTTTAAAATTTTATCACCTAGTTTCCAGGGAACTGAGGCTTTGAATCTATATTTGAAATACCACCTGAACGGGTGAAACACATTGGTATTCCACACACAGCCTCCTGCTGTCATTCCACTGCTGGCATGGGACAGTCTTCACCAAGACTTAGAAAACCTCATTCAATATTCCTCTCTGGAGGATCTGACACTTACTGTGAATTCTGCTCTTCAACTTAAATACCAGTGTCTGTGGCAGGCCAATTCTATCATTGCAGATACAGCATCCCTCAGGCGAGGTCCAACCTTTCTCTTGCAGTGCACCCAGGGATTAGCTTGACTTCCCCTAAATTCTCTCCAGTGCACAGTACAAGCTAATCTTTCCTGTAGGAAGTAGGAGATGGGGTTGCCATGACAACAGAGCACATTCTAGCAGTGGGACCACTGAGATGAGCTGAAAAGACGACAGTGAAACATGCACTCAGCCTTCCTCCGGGGCTACGGGCTTCTTCCTCCAGGATTTAATTCCCCTGCAAGTTTACTGACAGGCTAGGAGGTTGATTAGCTATGTATTTTGCTGTGGGGAGATTACTAGTTAAGAATATGGTTGAGAGATCATAGCATTATTTAATGAAACTGCCATCCCTCCTTACATTAAATTGCTGATTTAAGTGTGGCTGCTTTTAAACCACTACTCTTTCATACACATTAGTCCTACACTTGGTCCACACTAACATCTCACTGTAATACAGTCACAAGCCGAGTCCTGTGCTTCAGCTTCGGTTTTCCAGCATATTAGGCACGCTTTTATGCTCATACACACACATGCTTATACACACACATGCACACAAAGAGCTCAGTGTAACATCTGTGTTTGGAGCTTAAAGGGTTCTGCCGATGGGGGAGGGGGCACCGAGAAAAGCAAGGCACAGCAGCCACGTGTCTTATACAAACGACACAACAGCCACAGTAAGCTTTGGGAGCCCTGTTCACCAGGCAAACGAAAATTGAGTAATCTATACTGTAAATATCAGCTATTTTCTGCCCCAGAATAATGTCTGAATCCTACGCTTTAAAGATTTTTTCCTCAATGAGAATAATAGAAAGCTTTTTTAGTTCCTGCCTTTCAATTATTTACACGTTTTTAATTGCTCAATCAAATTTTCATGCAGAGAGTTTTTCTTTGTGTTTTAATTTCTCTTGCAAAACCACACAATGCATTATTGTGGTAAATTCCTGGAGGCTGGAGCATGACTGTGTCTTCTCCTGTTATTTCAGAAACAAGCATGTCTCAGTGAGCTTTTACCTTAAAGACACAGCAACCGAGAATTTTCAGTTTCTAATCATATTTGCAAAACATTCATTTGCCCAGGACAGATTCCTGTCTCCTTTGTGCCTTCACTTTTGAGCATGTAACATGTGCAGCCACACACTCAACACCCCCTCATCAGGCAATGCCAGTCCCCTCAGTACATGTAAAGGCTTAACCCATCCAAGTACAAAAGAGCTGTAGATGAGCCAAATCCACACCATCTGAGTCCACTTCTCTCTCTGGAAATTTTAAAAGAACAGAACCTCCATGAAGGTCTCTGACACAAGAAAGAGAAGGAGCCCAGGGGTTGCATTTAGTCAGA
The DNA here is from genome assembly GCF_965178545.1 of Coloeus monedula. Lineage (NCBI taxonomy): Eukaryota > Metazoa > Chordata > Aves > Passeriformes > Corvidae > Coloeus > Coloeus monedula. The sequence goes on from NC_138781.1 coordinate 116,144,932, forward strand.
ACTCCTGTAGGCAGGGAAGGTGAGGGTGGATGAAACAGTGGGAAGATGTACAACAGCTTTCCCTCTAAAGCAAGTTATACAGGACGGTTGGCAGGTTAGTCCCAACTAACTTAGCCTTGGCAAACCACATAAGGCCAAGAATTTGGCTGGAGAGGGAAGGTGCCATGTTGGGGAGGAACCCTGATGACTGGAATGTGTAAAAAAATTTTTGGGAGGTCTGAGAGGATGGGGGCATGTGGAAGCCTGGGCCAGGATCTCCAAATGATCATCAAATCACTGGTTTTATCCTGGTACTACACTAATTGTATTTGCAGTGAGAAGCCCTCTGATAAAACCCAACCAAAAAAGGCCCCTACAGTTCCCATGGCTAGGCAATATTACACCTCCATAATCTTGAAAAGTATCTCAGTGTTACACAACCCTTTAAAGTTTTACCTTAATTTGGATTTTAGCATGTCGAGAATATATATATATATACAAAACAGTATCCCTCAGAATCTGCTGGCTCTGACTCATCCCACAGCTTGCTATGAAGATGAATTACACCACACAGTATAGCACCTGTATTTATTATCATCTAATTAGTGTTAGGATTTACTTTTTTTTTTTCCACTTTTCCACTCAAGTTCTATCCAACTGGAGAAATGCCAAATCATGTAAGCGACATATGGTTTTGCTTTTGAAATCATCCAGCCAGAATTCCCAAATACTGCAAAATCTTTGCCTAAATAACTTTTGGCTTGAAAGACAATATTTTACACCTTCAATTCCAGTGGGAAACACTGATATTTGTAGGTATGCAAATTGGTTTTGAGGAAAAAGGGCATATAATCAGATGTTGAATGATGTTACAGATTTTTCCTGTCACATGCTGTCTCCACACAATGTGAAAAGAACAGTTAACAGCAAGATTAATGCCGTGAAAATAGCTAAACTACTATTATGGTTAATGAAAGTAAGGTTCTGTTTCTTTTTTGCTTCACAAGCTATGACTGTAGAAATCAGTAAATATTGCCCTAGAATGCAAACACTCATTTCTCAGTGCTCATGTGCAGATCTTCCATTCAGTAATGCTGCATCCTGTTTCTGGAAATCCAGTCTTTCAGCCAGATACAAAACGTAAGTATGTTCCTTTAGTTGTTGGATAGGGAATGGGTTCCCCTGTTGGCACCCTAAATGAGTAGCACCCGGTTACTAAACTGGGTTCCAAATTATTCTTGACCATATTCTTTTTGTTTCTAGCAAAAACATCTTGTGTTTTATTTCAGATGAATACCCAAATCATTCTCTCAGCAGGAATACACCCTCTTACACACATGTGAAGTAACAAAAGCAATTTAAATGAGTGATGTTTGGAGATCTCCTGGAACATCCAAGAGCTCACAGGTATTCCTATTGCATCCATATATCCCTGGGTATATCCAGGAAAAAGCAACTGTTTTGGTGAACCCAGGTAGAGCATGCCAGCACAGGGGATAAGATAAAATGAAAGCTGAGGACATATGTTTAAGTAGTCTACTCTAACTAAGAAACAACATTTAAGTGTAACATACCAGGATGAAAGCAGCACACTTCTAAGACTTGAGTAGAATAACCATCTCTGGGTCCTCAGCAGAAAATGCCCCCAACTCCTCTCATAGGTCTCTCCTACCTTTTTCAAAGGTAGAATCTACGTTTATCAAGATTGGAGTCCGAGTTTTGCTCTCTGTTTACCCTCTTGCTTGGAAGAGGATGAGAGGTGAATACACAACAGCCCCTTCTCCTCTCAACAGGACACCTACAGTTTAAAGACAAGATATGGGAGCTCAGAAGACACATCCTGTCCTACATTTCTGCATGAGTTCACAGCTTTGGCCTCAAATGAGGAGTCTGAGGATTTCACATTGAAAATAAACACGAAAAAAGACAGGAAAATAAAACTATATATAGGTTCAACATGAAAGGTGGACATGAGAAAGTGAAGGTTTTTGTCTTGATTTCCTGTCTTTTTCTTGACTATGCTGCTTAACTGTGAAATCATAATTGAATTCTCATTTTTATTATATAATTTCTATACATAGCTGTTCACAGAGTCCTTTGAAACCTGTGGATGAAAGGAAATATCACTCTTTTTTTTCTTAAGAACTATTCATTTGAGATTAAACTGTGCTAAATGCTGAGCCCTGAACAAAAGGTTTAAGCACATGTAAGTCTTGCTGAAATAGAGCAACAGTGCCCAGTACTTTACAGGATCAAACCTGTGATTTGGGGCTTTAAATCCCCTAATTCCCTACCCTTTCCTTTCTCTTTTTAAATATATCTTGGAAACTGAGATCCTGCTTTTGTCAGATGAATTTGTTACACAGAACAGAGTGACCTTCAGTCCTTGTGCAGTGATACATCAAGCAGCAGCCTACACCAGTGCCAGCTGTACCACCACCTTCTGACAGCAAACACTCAGACTTCATATTCTGAGCACAGAACTAATGGCACAGAGATGATCACCTGCATACACCTTAATTTGAAAATGAAAAAGACAGTTTTGCTATTTTGCTTCAAGACTGTAACAAAATTGTTCTTAAACACAATCTGGTTTATGAGTTTTTTTAAAATGTGTCAAACAATTAAGCATTTCCCACCTGTAATTTTACCACTGGGCCATTTAAGCAATCAGGACCTCTCACATTTTGTTTCCATCCCTGTAGTTTCTCTCAGTTCACTGACTTTACTCAAGGTTTACAAATAGGAGTAGGTATCAGCAGAATCAGTGTTCATGAATTTTGAATCAAATTACTTTGTAAGTAATGACACTTTTCAGAGGATAGGATTTTTTAATATTCAAAATGATAAAAAGTGCTGTGATTTCATTCTAATAGACAAAGGAATTTATACAGAAAAACTAAAACAGCCTGTACTTGTAAAATTCTAATACAATTTTATCCTTTTAAGCAAATGCTTCGCATTTTATGAATATAGTGTAAAAATGTAGAAGTACTCGCTGAAGGGATAAAGCTACCCCATTGTGAGACATGGACAACACTGAACAACATTAAACTGAATTATTTCTACACTGAGATCATAAATGCAAGATGAAGTCAGATGTCTCAGGAAGATGTTCTTTTCTCTAGACTGTGAGATTAGTTTATCAGATTGGGAGTGGTGGAGAGACCTAGAAAGATAAAAGTGCTCTTTCAAATGTCTGTTGCTTCTACAGCTTCTAAAAACTGAATTTTGTAACTTTTTTAAACAGGCAGTGGGATTGGACTCAGAAATCTCCAGAGATGCCTTCTAAATTCACGTATTCTGTGATTCTGTGAGTTACATTGACCACTTTGTGGCAGTACAGTCTTTGGTGAGTGAGACCAACAATAAAAGATTACACCATTACTTCTGTCTGATGGACATTCTTATTCAAAAAGAGGATATAAGAAAATAACAATTCCTTTGAAATACATAATATTTCCAACAATAAGCCCTTAACAGTCTTCTGCAAGAGGAAAAGAACAGATATACTCTCCCAACCCTGACACAAGCCAACAGCCACAGGCATGATGGAGAAGAGAGGGAGCATGTTTCCCTGACTCACCCTCCTGCCATCCAGCTCCATTTTCACAGAATCCTGGAATCAATTAGTTTGAAAAAGAACTCTGAATCATTGAGTCCAACCTTTGACCAATCAACACCTTGTTAACTAGACCATGGCACTAAGTGTCACATCCAGTCATTTCTTGAGCACCTCCAGCGACAGAGATGCCACCACCTCTCTGGACAGTCCATTCCAATGTTTAAAAACCCATTCCATTAAGAAATTCCTCCTGATGTCCAGGTGTTCCAGTGCTCAAGCTTGCAAACCCTAACCCTTTTCTGAACCACACACACACAGGTGTACCCTACACTAGCCACAAGCTCAGCGAATCTTTCACACAGTAACACTTTTGATTCCTAACTGGTTTGAGCTCCTGACGCTTCATCACTCCACAGGACATTGTGTTACTGTGCTCCTGCAGAGAAGCCCTGTTCTTCAGGACAGTTTTGTACCAATGTGACCAGTGAAGGCCTCTGATTTTTTTCATCTGCAGCTCCCTGGATACCAGCTGCAACATTGCAAGATTCATATCTGCTACCTTCCATTTCAATGAAAGATGCTTTGAAGGTCAGATCAATTTTTCTCTACCTAAATATAAGTGTGAGCATTAAATTCTACATTCCCAGTTAGGAAATTCAAGGCACCTGTACTTAAAATATTTAAATTAAGTACGATCTGGGTACTATCACAAAAAGGTTGCGTTCAGCACCATGTAAATTTGGACAAATGCAAATGTTCCGAAATGTAGAACCTATTCACGCTGAGAGATAACAGAGCTCATTTACAAACCTATGTTTTGCAAGCTCAGTGCTCTTGCTGACATACAGTGTTGAAGTATACTCTGAAGTTGTAGCACGAAACCTGTCAGAGTTCAAGGAGTGCCTGCATGACACTCTTAGTGATATGATTTATGTTTAGACAGTTCTGTGAGTTCTGACAGTCCAGGGAGTTGGACTTCATGATCCTTATATGTCTCTTTAAACTTGAGATATTCTATTGTTCTCTGATTCTAATATTTACCTTTAACACTATTAAAGAAGCAAATTGATTTGTGTTTATTTTTGTGAATTTTGCTCTACAGGCTCATGCCTTCATGCATAAGCTATCCAAATGGGCAAGGTGTCATGCAGTTGGTTTCAGACAAAAAAAAAAAATTAAAACATCCAGGGTATTTACTGTTTTATTCTTTCAGTATTATTGTTTCAGTCAGAAAGCAGCATCTCTATGACACAGTCTGCAGTCTGACTTTTTCAGCTGATTTTAAAAATCCAGGAAGTCTAAGTTTTTGTTGTTGGCGCACTGAAGAAATTTAAATACTACCTTTAGTTAAGAAAGGATAACTTAATCTAGATTAGCTTTATTGAAGTAACTTCTGCTTCATTAATCATATTTATGACATAATGGGATATTATCAGTATGATAAATGCTTTTTGTACTGCTCATGGTTTCAAATGAAATTAATTTTAGAAGCTGCATCAAATTTCCTTCTTATTACTCCAAATCATGTCACTACAGTCCTATGGATGACCCCCTGTGCATTTCTGTGTTTGCATGTGTTTAGGTCTGTTTTCAATGTAACAGGAAGTCTGGTTTTCAATTATATAATACTTGGTCTTTTTAGAAATGTACAGCTTCGTTTCCCATATATATCAATTTAAGTTACTGTTGAGGAGAAAGACACTGACATTAAAGAAGTTGGAAATGGATGCAACAACACATAGTGAAATGACTGAAGTTTCTGTAAACAAACTATTGGAAAGACCGAAAATGCCCCTTTCCCAACCGTGCCAAGCAGCAAGCTCCATTTAAAGCTCCCTGAACAGCTTTCACAGAATCACAGAATCATAGAATAGTTTGGCTTGGAAGGGATCTTAAAGATCCTCTAATTCCAGCCCCTCTGCCATGGGCAGGGATGCCTTCCACGAGTCCAGATATCTGAAGTCAAAGTCACCTCCAACCTGGCCTTGAACACTTCCAAGGATGGGGCATCAGCAACATCTCTGGACAACCTGTTCCAGTGCCTCACCACCCTGACAGGAAAGAATTTCTTCCTAATATCTAATCTAAAGGTACTCTTTTTCAATCGAAAGCCATTTCCCCTTGTTCTGTCACTATATTAATTATGAATTCAGAGCAAACATTTTAAGTAATTTCTGTCTCAAAGACCACAGTAAATAACAAAGTCCACATAAACCATACTTGCTGATGATGTTTCTCATGGAGCTGCCATTTATGACAGACACACAGAGAAATCAAGATGAGGGAATACGAAAAGCTAGTGGCCCAGAAAAGTGACAAGAAAGCATACCAGTTCCTTATCTTTAAAAATCTAAGGATAAATATTTGGTATAAGACCATAAATACCAAAATCAAAAGTGAAGCAGTTTATGCTCTATTTCTCTGCATATCTATAAAGAGGCAAGAAGAATATGCTATCCAGCTTTGGCTTGACAAAGCATCATACTCAAGGAACACCCAATATGGGAAAAGAATTGAATATTCACATTTTCATTCTGGTTCAGTATACACCACTATACTTGAAAGAAATTTACTCATGTTACCCCATGGCTGCTGAATGACAACTGAGGAAGAGAATATGGTGAGGCTAAAGAAAGTGAAGCTGTAAAACAGATACTTCACAAACACCAGGTAAGACCTTTTAAGCACAGCTGATCTATATCCAAATACCTGCATTGGTTCTTTGCTTTGCTATGAGGCGCACCTCTGGAAGACTTTGATGAGATGATGAAGCAGTAGCATGTCAAAAGGTAATGAGGAAGAATGTGAAAACTTTACTTCCTCTTGATTTTTCCACCTAGTTCCAAAGCTCTGTTAAGCTTCATCAGCAGGTATAGAAAGAATAATTCTTTGGCCCGGGTAGGTGCAACAGCTAAACCAGTTTCTAGAGGGGAATTATGTAATGCTCATTTAAATTGTTATCTTACATTCTCACCAGAAGAGAAGGCAGTTGACTGATTCAATACAGCTGGCATTAGACTCAAAGAATGCTATGAAGAAAATATTGCAAGGGCATCTACCCTGAAGTGAACCACTTACGCACTGCAGATAAGAAAGACAAATAAACGAAGTTGAGACATGAGAGAATTACCTGGGCCAAAACCTCAGCTTACTCCATCTGCTAGCTAATGCTCACAGATAGATATCAGTGTTAAGGAATATCTAACAGGCATAGAGAAGGGACAGTGCCATAAAACTGACCTAAGAGTATTCAGTGTAGAGGAGGAATGGGAGGGGGAAAGGGATATCACATCCGTAGGACGTCGTCTAGAACAGAAACACCAACAAGCCTAATGTCTCCTATGGAACACAAAACAGATGAGGGTAACATGGATGACTGTTGCTACCAGCCTAGTCTCATCCATGCAGTGCAGCAGTGAGATGTGGGGGGGGGGGTTATTGTTAGTTCCCACCCACGCATCGCTTCTGAAACTCCCACTAGTAAACACGATTCGGGAAGACTGTTCCCCACCAACGTTCACATTACATAAAGGCTTTTATTACACCAAAATGAGAAGGGCAACATTTTCCCCCTGCATCTCAGACTTACAGATTTTCACTGACAAAGTCCCTTTGATTTTGTTTTTTTTAAATTTTCGTTCACATTTCCTGCCACCAAATCACTAAAAGGCCATGGATACACAGAGAATCACTTTCTAGAGCCAGTGCCCTGGGGTACTGGTTCCTCATGAGAAGGCTGGATGTGCGCTTCTAGTTTGCTTTTGTAGAGCTGGTACACTGGTTTGACATTGCCAGTAGGCACATCTTGCAGGGCTGCCTGCAACACCTGCGTCTCCACTGAGCTCTGCCTCCAACGCATGTATGAGTGTGTCACTCTTTGTACAAAGAGGCGGATGAGGGTGAGCACAAGCAGCTCCAGCTGCAGCATGGAGCAACCCCTGAGGAGCACACCTAAGCACTCGAGTGCCTGTTTGGAGGAGGCAGGCACACACAGTTCAGGTAGTGACTCCTCACAGTTTACTTTTTCTTTTAATGAGCATCATCAAACAGAGGCAGGCTTTTGTTTTAGAGAGATTGCTCTTGCCACCTGAGAAAGGTTAAAGAAAAGAAAGTGAGCGTGTCAGCAGAGTACAAGAGGGGAAATAAAGAGAGAGAAAAAAGGCACCAGTGAAGAGCCAAGGACCTGCCTTTTCTTTGTCCTCAAATAGTTTTTCTTTCGGTTGGTCAGTTTGGGGGGGTTTTTTGGAATTTCTGTTTAACATACATACATGCACATGTGCCTGCATTAGCACTTACACGTTCCCGCTTGTATCAGGTCACCATTATGGCAGGCATTGCACCCATACATGTGCGTACCCATAAAACCCCTGGCATAAAAGCTTACTGCTGAATCAAGCAAGACAAGATAGAAAATACATGGATTTAAAGCAGTATTATCACTTCCATTCTCCAGACAAGAAACAAAACCAAAAAAATAAAGAGACTTGACCAGGGAAAAGATTGCTAGGAAAGAAATGCAAACCCACTGAATCCCTGAATCTTAATCTCCCCCTCTCATGACCAGAGCAGGACTTGCACACTGGTCAGTTCCATAATGCTATTTTTGCTGTTTAGCTGGTTTTTTCTACCACACCAAAAGGGTTATTTTTTCAGAGGTACATTTGTTTCTCTGTGTAACTACTGGTGCATCTAACAACATAGTCTCCATTAAAAAAAAAGAAGAGCAGCAAATTGTCAGCAGTAACAGACTCTAAAAAGCCTCAGGATAGTTGTATTGAGCATTTTAGTACAAAACAATCATCCTTTTCCATAAAGAATTCTGCTTCACTGATGGCAAAAACTGTATTAAGCAATAGGGAGAGGTAAGACAAAGATTTAGGTTACAGTCAGTCTTCATGTCAGTTCATGAGGATAATTAGTACAATGTAGACCAAAAATCAAAGAGCAAAAATCCAAAAACAAGCACAAATAATCACAGTGGGTCAAGCAAGGATTCATCTGGCCAAATATCCCAATTTTAAGAAGATATTGGGCAAAAGACTGTAGGAATAGTAAAATACAATGATCCTTCTCCTACTACATCCTTGCAGCTTCCAGCAATCAACGCTTTATCATCTTCTCTGAGGAAGGTTTTTTAAAAATATACTGAATAGCCATCAGTTGATCTGTCCTTCAGGACTATGCTCGCTTCGGATTTTTTTGCTTCTGCAACATTCTGTGACATTAATACCACACCTTAGTGATTGTCTGCGTGAAAAAACATCTTATGATTTTTATGATCTCACTGCCTGATCGTTTTATTGTGACCCAATTTTTACAGTATGAGAAACACTATAGAATAATACCATGTTTGACACTACACACCACTTACAACTGTACAAACCTCTGTCATACCACTCCCTCAGGCATATTTTTCTCCAAACTGAAATGTCCAGGAGTTTATTTAATGACTCTTAATTTCACACCTCTTTCTATTATAGACCTTTCTTCATCGTGTCTTCTCTAGGCCTAGAGTGTTCCGTGATAGTATTTGTTTTGTAACATCCATTTTCAAGGTGTGATAATGCAATTAAGTTTGAGGAAGCACACAGAACATAACATGATAATGAATTCATATTCTGTATGCAAATTTTTTGCAGTGTTTAAACAGAGTTTTAAGAAGCAGGAAAGATTTTTAGCTAACATTTCTCCCTAAGTGTACAAATATGAGATCAATTTATGTATAAAAGATTTACAAGCTGCAGACTGGGAAGTCTAAATCTGCTACTCTTCCATTTAAAGCTATCAGACTCTTCTGCAGAAGAACATACAAGCTGTTCTTAAAGCTCACATTAGTGGCTCTGATGAACTGGACTTATGCTACAGACTTTCAGAATGCACAGATATGTATTTCCAGCTAAGAAATCCTATACAGGAATACTGCAAAATGCTTTAAACACTTCCCTCTCCTGTTTAGCACGCACATCTAAGAAGTATCAGAGAACACATCACAGATGACCTCAGCTTTTGGATGGTAAATAAGAATAACATAAGTCCTTAAGAAAGCTTAGTCCCAAACAGCATGAAGTGTATACAGCTGAAGTTACATGCACGAACAGGTAGGAAGGCAAGACTGTTCCATCAGTAAATGATAATATAGCAAAAAGAGGATGCATCCTAGCTGTGTCTTCATTTTATAGATGTGTTAAGTTAAGCCTTTAAAATTTCACAGTATGAAAAGATATTGGCAGTCATGCATTGGTTACTATTCCAGAAGATCCCCAGGAGATGGTATTTATTTAGGTAGAAAACTATTTCTGAGGATAGCCTCCTGGGAGATTCAGTACATCTCTTCCTGAGCTTCCCGAGGGGACAGCAGTCAGACAACCTCACTTCAGCATCCTGCAGTACAACACAAACAACATAATGCAGGACATTCACTCGGGACAAGCAGACAGCCACTGTCAGTGTCTCATTAGGCTGTCACGGCAAGTAAAGGCTTCACACAGGGACATTAGTATTCCAGTCACTGAATCTATGGTATATAGAAAAGTCATCTTTTCCCTGCACATATTTATATGTATATTACTCTATACCAGAGGGAAACCCTTTCCAAGGCTTTCTTTTGCCCAGCTTGGAGCACACAAACCCAGGTCCTGTCTCTAAGCCACAGGCCTGAGGCTACTTAATTTATAGACATTTTAGCCTTAAGTGAAATACACAGTATGTCAATTCAGTCAATAAAACCAGCACCATAGATGGCTTTTTTCAGCATAGTATCCATGTCCAGTTCACTCTATCTCTGGCATTTAATAAATGCATTTAATATGAACGCAGCATCTAATTTAAGTTGCCAAAGTTTCTGATTTCACAGATGAAGCGAAAAGAACTTCAGAAACCTGAATTACTGCTCCATAAGTTTCACTTTCACGATATCAAGTGCCCCAAATTAGAAGCCAAAGATTCTCAAAATCATTAGAGAAATCATAAACATATGCATATGTATAAATAAATCCCCAAATCTGCATTGTTAAGCAAAATGGATTTTTGCGTTTCATTTAAGTGTTTCATTGGGTCTTGCTTGATTGAGCATTTCTGCTTACAGCTCTCCTAAAAATCAACCACATTTTCTGGAGAACCGAAATTAAAACATGGAAAACAAACAAACAAACAAAAACCTAAAAACAAACAAACAAACCAAAACAAAAGCTTTTCTTGATAATTTAGTCAAACTTGTTGGCAACAAACAGGAGGAGCTGGAAGCCGTTGTGCAGCAGGAACAACTGGAGCTTAATGAGGGTGACGATACAACTGAGTGTTTGTGGGAAAGAATAAGGGGCAAGGCCAGTAAGGCCGATATGATGGTGGGATTGTGTTATAGACCATCCAAACAGGATGAAGAGGCAGATGAAATATTCTAAAGGTGTAAGGGAGAACTCTCACTACCACTATCTCTTGTTATCTCTTGAAGGCTCCTGGGGGCCTTCAATTTACCCGATGTCTGATGGAAATACAACACAGAAGAGATGAGACAGTCTATGAGGCTCCCACAAAGTGTAGAAGAAAGCTCTCTGACAGAGCTGGTGAGTGAGCCAGCTAGAGCAAATGCTGAGCTGGACCTCTTGTTTGTGAACAGAGAAGGACCGGTGGGTGCTGGGATGGATGGAGGCTGTTTTGGGCACAACAATCCTGAAATTACAGTTTTAGTTCTTGAAAAGGTAAGGAGAGGTGCCAGCAGAACGAACACCTTGAATTCCAGAGGGCAGACTTTGGCCTGCTCAGGAGACTGGTTAACATCATCCCTGGGATGCAGTCCTGAAGGGTAAAGGAGTCGGGGAAGGCTGGACATTCTTCAAGAGAGAAATCTTAAAGGCACAGGAGCAGGCCGTCCTCATATGTCAAAAAATGACCTGGTGGGGAAGAAGACCTGCCTGACTGAACAGAGATATTTGGCTGGAACTTAGGGAAAAAAAGAGAGTTTATGACCTTTGGAAGAAGGGACAGGCAACTCAGGAGGACTACAAGTATATCATGAGGCAAGGAAGGAGAAAACTAGAAGGGCCAAAGCCCAACTAGAATATAATCTGGCTACTGCCATAAAAGACAGTTAAAATTATTCTATAAATGCATCAGCAACAAAAGGAGGGCTAAGGACAATCTCCATCCTTTACTGCATGCAGGGGGAAGTACAGTGACAAAGAATCGGGAAAGGCTGTGGTACTTAATGCCTTCTTTGCCTCAGTCCAATAGTAAATTCTCAGAGTACCCAGCCCCTGAGCCCAAAGACAGGGATGGAGAGAAGAGTAAGCCTACATAATCCAAGGGGAAATAGTCAGCTACCTGCTACACCACTTAAGGCACACACATGGAGCCAGATAAAATCTATCCAAAGGTACTGACAGAGCCAGCAGAACTGTTCAGCAAGCTGGTTTCCATCATTTCCCAGCAGTCCTGGCTAATCAGGGAGGTCCCAGATGACTGGAGGTTGGCCAATATGATACCCATCTACAAGAAGGGCCAGAAAGAGGATCTGGGGAACTACCAACCTGTCAGTCTGACCTCAGAGTCAGGGAAGGTCATGGAGCAGACAATCTTGGGTGCCATGACACAGACATACAGAACAACCAAGGGATCAGGCCCAGTCAGCATGGATTAGGGAAAGGCAGCTGCTGTTTGACTGACAAAATCTTCTTCTATCATAATGTGACCTGCTTACTGGATGAGGAAAAGGTTGTGGATGTTGTTTACCTGGGCTTCAGTAAACCTTTCAACACTGGCTCCCACAGCATTCTTGCAGAAAATCTGTCTGTTCATGGCTTGGCCGGGGGCAGAGCTCACAGGGTAAAAAACTGGCTGCATGGCCAGAGAGCCCAGAGAGTGGTGGTAAGGGAGATACATCCATGGGGCAACCAGTCTCCAGTGATGTTCCCAAGGGCTAGGTACTGGGGCCAGTCCTGTTTAATGTCTTTATCAGTGACCTGGACAAGCGGATCAAATGCCATGTCAATATGTTCACAGATTACACCAAGTTGGGTGGGAGTGTTGGTCTGCTGGAGGGCAGGAAGGCTCTGCAGAGGGATCTGGACAGGCTGGATCAGTGGGCTGAGGCCAGTGATATGAGGTTCAACAAGGCCACGTGCCAGGTCCTGCACCGGGGTCACAACAACCCCAGGCAGCACCACAGGCTGGAGGAAGAGTGGCTGGAAAGTGGCTCAGTGGAAAAGGACCTGGGGGTGTTGGTCAACAGCCAACTGGACATGAGCAGGTGTGTGCCCAGGTGGCCAAGAAGGCCAATGGCGTCCTGGCCTGTAGCATGGCCAGCAGGACAAGGAGAGTGATCATGCCTCTGTACTCGACACTGGTGGGGCCACACCTCGAATCCGGTGTTCAGTTTTGGGCCTCTCACTCCCAGAAAGACATTGAGCGTGTCCAGAGAAGGGCAACAGAGCTGGTGAAGGGTCTGGAGCATAAATCCTATGAAGAGCAGCTGAGTGAGCTCAGTTGTGAGTGAGAGCAGTTGTTCAGCCTGGAGAAAAGGACTCTACAACCACCTGAAAGGAGGCTGTAGCCAGGTGGGGGTCAGTCTTTTCTTCCAGATAACAAGTGACAGGACAAGATGAAATGGCCTCAGGTTGTGTCAGGGGAGTTATAGATTGGTTACAAGGAACAATTTCTTCACAGAAAGGGTTGTCAAGCATTGGAACAGGCTGCCCCGGGAAATGGTTGAGCCACCAGCCATGGAGGTATTTAAAAGAAATGTAGATGTGGCACTCAGGGACATGATTTAGTGGTGGACTTGGCAGTGCTGGGTTAGTGTTGGACTCAATGATCTTTTCCACCAAGTTCTATGATTCTATATCTGCCAGCTTGAGAAAGGGTTGGGTTTCTTGCAGTCTTGCAGTATTCTTCTCATTTACTTCTAATGCCTTTGCTCCTGGCAGAGGTTCCAGCCTGAGATAGTAGTAAGCGCACTGAGTGCTAATGAACTGCCATTTGATTCCTCATCCTCTTCTTGCAGAGAAAGGAAGCCAGAGGATGGAAATTTGCCCCATTCTACCCAGGGGAAAAGAGATAATAAGGTGCATTTTCCAAGTCCAAATATTCTTTTTTTCCCCCCAAACTCACTACTTGCAAAAAACAAAAATGAAACTGTGAAGGTGTTCACAATACTGCTGACATAGACACAGGGAATAAAGCTTTGAAGAGATGAATCACCAGCTCTGGCGAAAGAATAACTAGGAATTCAAACATCTGGAGAAAATGCCATGCTGGCTCCACCCTTTCTGCCATATAATTCCATTTAGACACTATATTTTAGAGCTAAGAAGAAAAATGTTCCCATTAGTTTTGCCACATTGAGACTCTGTAAGTAATGCCTCATTAGCCTCACATAGCTTACATCTGCTTTTACTTAAATATGAAAACCATAATAGCCCATGCTCATGATGTATCTTGTCTCTTTTCTGTCCCTCACACTAATCACTTTTAAGCATTCATTCCTCTCAAATCTGGGATGCTCAGGAGGAAAGCCAGACGGTCACAGTATTTTGCCTGTTGCCCAGCACTTTAGGAACAACTTAGGGTTGTACAGAAGCTACAGTCATCACAAAGTCGGCATGTGGACCTAGCACCAGAACAATTTCTGGGGACTATTAAGAGAGAGATGATTATGATGATGATGATAACACTAATAACACTAGCAACAGTAACAATTATAATTATCTGTAGATTTTTTTCAACCAGGTCTCTCAACACTAGATGAAAACAGATAAAATAATTTCTCATTCAGGAGATGAATGGACGCTAATGAACAGGATAGACAAATGGGTGGAGAAGGCACCCTTTGTCCTCACTCTTCCAAGCTACTCTGGCTGTATCTGTTTTGCCCTAACCAGCTTCACTAAAAAGACTTCTTTGGAGCCCTGACAGCAACTTCACACTACCTTCCCCTCAAACCCCGGAAAGGCCAGAGCAGCTCTGCCACCTGCTCTCTCAGGGGAATCCCTGTTGGGATGCTGGTTCCAGACTCGTGCAGAGAGACACTTCCCAGCACTCTCTTGAATGAATCTGCTCTTTTGCCTTTCACACAAAGGACTTGACTTATTCTCCAACTGTCCAATGAAGAAAGCAAGGATATTCTTAAAAGAACTAATTTCACTGGTCTTTCCTAAGGAAAGTGTTGACCTCTTCATGTGGCATTTCCTCTTACAACTGAGGATGGAGAGAAATTAAATATTTCCACAAAGGGCAGTAAGAGAGAACTATCTTGGGCATGACTTATGTGCACAGTGGACATTTATACACAGGTTTATGGAAACCCTTAGTTAATCATTTACGCTGAGTTTTTCTGCTATCACACTAACAATTTCCTCTCCTATTAAAGAGGTGTACTCATACCAAGCACTCTGACCAATAAGAGGCAGGTCTGGATACCTTCATAAATATTAAGGTTGACAGATGTGGCCATCAGATTTTTTCCCATTATAATAAATAGTCTGAAAAAAGAGACAGACTTTGTAGATTTTCCTTTTCTTTAGCTACCAGCCATAAGCCACTGACTTCACACACAGAACTAACTGAAGTCACTACACTCTCACAGCCCTCATCCTTCAGTGAGTGAGGAAAACTATGCACAAGGTAAGAGCTAGCGCTAGGCTAAGGACTGGGGGAGTACAGCAGTCACAATACAGTCAGAACACAAACAATATTTCACTACAAGACCCAATACTCACACAATGTACAACAAATATTTCCACTAAGATGTATCCCAGTCCAACAAAGCTCCTAATACAGTTTAGCACACATCAGGAAGTTTTACAGATGTTCTGAATCAGGCCTTGTTTGTATCCTTTGCAGCTGCTTTCAGTGACACTGCCTGTGATACCACCTTCTTTCAAAAAAAAGGAAAAAAACCAAAATATCTCCACTTGGCAGACACCTAACCAAAAGCACCATCAGATGAGATCTGAGGAGTCTGACACTTCCTATGAGACTCACAGGCTCCATGACTTGTTAGGCTATGACAAAAAGGATGCAAAAACATTTTGCTGAGTATGAATAGTCATGTTCAACTCTAACCATTAACTAGGTCTCAAAGGGATCCTCTCATGCTGCAGCTTGAATCCCTACAAACTCTAGGTAAGGAGCTCATCAATCACAGGAAACTGCAATTTACACACTTCATTTGGTTTTGGTTTTTGTGTTTGTTTCAACCGAGAAGAAGCATTTTTCACCTGATGGGGAAGTCACCAGAAAAAAGTCATTAATGTTACTTGTTATCCCTTTTGTCCCAGTGAGTACATTCCTGTTCTTGTGATGAATAACTAGGCCTAAAGGAAATGCAGTAATCTAATTCCCACTTGCTGTTAGAAATTTACAAGGTATCATACTAAGGTAATTTAAAAGAAGGTTTGAAGATTGTTTTATTTTCTGAGAAATAAAATTGATCCTCAAAGGCATATAGAATTCAATAATGCCATAAGAAGCTATTAATTGTACAACAATTTTATTAAAACACTGTTTTCTTCAAGGTTAACCACTAAGAAATATATTCTATCCAGTGAATTACATTTTAATATACTTACTTATGTGAATATAGTTGGCAATCTTTTAAGGCACTTTTCAGTTGTGAATTTTACATTGCAGCTCTTCCCTACTTCAGTTAAATATGACAATTAAAAACAACCCTAAGGAGTTAAAAATTCAGATCATTTAAATTATACACCTCACAAAGTAGGCATAGTTTAGTAAGAAGAATTTTCTTTTGGGTGAAATATTTTTAATACTTACAGAAATAATTGATGTTGGTGGAATTTTGATATCAGTAGACCTCTAGTGGCTATTACAGTAATTGATGGTTGCATTATGTTTTTAAAAAACAAATATGCTCTTCAGAAAACAAAACAAGAAAAATCCACAGAAGCAACACTGCAGCGAAATGTTATTAGAGTTATTAACCTGCAGTAAATGCCTGCATAATTTCACAACTCTTACCCAGTGAGTAGACAGAGACCTGGTTCTCATTGGTTTTAATGAAATTGCACAGCTAAATACCTTTGCAAATTCAGTCATCAAAACCCAAATCTGAATCAGCAGTGGATGTTTTAAAATTTTCTGAGATTAATCCATAAATATTTGCCAAACATTCTGAGGGACCATTTTACAGATCAAGTCTTAAAAGGAACAGGAAAGCACTTCATGGCTCCCCAGCCAGGGCATGAGTCCTCACTCTGCCCACACACCCTGCTTGGAAAGACCTCAGGCCTGCAAGTCAGAACGGGTCTGCAGAGGGCTTGGGACAATCCCCAGTCTGGACCAGGAGCTGTGGGACAGGAGGACATTGTCACATGGTGTAACTAGCCATGACTCCAAGCTGGTCATAGGTAGAGCCAGACACTGTCAGTATTTAGTAAAATATCCTTTTAAATAATTTTTCATTCATTTTGGCTAAACTGTCACCTTTCAGTGCCTATCAGCTAGTGTAAAATAGGTAGGATCCCCTGCAGTGATTGAGTAAAGGAACCAGTAAAGGGCAAGCCTCAATGACCTCTGAAAAATCAGTCTACATTAGCTTAATGCAATCTCAAAGACACGGATTTGATGTCTGAATAAGGGGCACTCAGCTCGAAAGTTGAAGCTTTTGCTCATTTAATTTGCTGATTTAAAGTTTTTGTCATGACATTACATTCCCCTACATTATCTGAAATGCAGTTCAGGAACTTGGGTATACATTTATAGTTTTTATCTTTCCCACACTCCTCAATATGAAAGAGTCAGATTTCCCACAAAATGCAGAAAGGCAAAGAGGACAATCTGTATGAATATATCTGAATATTAGCCATCTTATCCTTCCTGCCCATGTGACTAGTTAAAAGGCTTTTCTTATATTTAGGCCTAACAAACACTTAATGGCTTTTACAGATGGTATTAACTATCTTTTTCTCTCAGGGAATCAAAGGGGTTTATCTCTTAAGAAGAAACACTTAGACTCGTACAGTATTAGTAAGAAAGCAGTATGAAAATCAAATTCTCATTGCCTGAGGGCCTCCCACTTGCCCGTTTAAGAGACTCCACTTTAGTTAGCTTTCTCATACTATTTTTTTCAGATATACTTTAGATTCAGAGTAGCTGTTTCTCTCACATAGCAGTACACCTTCAGACTAAATCTAAAAAACTCTAAGTCAAAACTGTTCAACAGATTTCTGTGTGGCCTCCTTCATATGCTGGTGAAAAAATGGTAAATCATATGTACAATCTGAAAAGTCAATTCTTATTTAAAAAACAATCCTGTCCATCTGTGCATGAAATCTACTGCCTTCTGATGGACCTTTGTGTCCACGTGACTTTTGCAACTTAAAATGGTCACAAAAACGTGATTCTGCACCACCTGTGTAGGTTTAGAACCTAACAGTATCTATAAAATATCTTCTATTCATAACCTTGAACATACTTGTGTACACTAAGACAGAAAATGCAAAACGATCAAAAAGTGAACCTTTAACATGCCACAGGGCTTTTAAAAAGAATTGAAAGCCTGCTTAATCAAAGGCAGATTATTTGAATGAAAGAAACAAACACTGTGGAAATGAGCCCAAAGAGATATGAATACACACAGGGAAGTGCAGTGATGTAAAATATGTGTGCCAGTGCAAAAATCTCTCCCCTCAAGGAACATCTTCTAGCACACACTCATCAAAGCTATTCTTGACTGATTCTCATAGGCTGGGCAGTTCAAAAAGAATGAGTTTAAAACATTTGCAGCTAAGCATTCATATTTTCAAAAAGGTCAGCAGACAATCTCTTGGCAGTCTATGTCCAAGAGCTGTCTATTCAGATAGGATGATGGCTTTTCATTATCAAATCAACTCTTTGCCTAAGGATGTTGCCACACTTGTTAATGATAATTTTAGCTGAGCAACCTGTGCACTGTTTATTATTCTTTAATCTCTATTAAAACAGTATATTCCCTTCTCCTCCAAACCCAGGATGTATATTGTGCATAAATGAGAGGTGCTTACAGCTCAGAGGGTTCTTGACACATCCTGCCAAGACAAATATGCAGTCAATCATTCAATCAGCTAAAATTCCTATTCCTTACCCTGCTCCTCCAAAGCTTTCTCAGAGCCAGAAGCTGGAGAGAGCCAGCCTTCCTGGACAACCTTCAGCTCTTCCTGTATGTTCCTGGTTACAGTCTCTGGAAACAGAGCACTGAGAATCCACACAACAGGGAACAGCTTCATTTGACTGTGCAACTAAGCACACAGGTGCCTCTACCTCAGTGTGAAGTCCATAGAAGTGGCAACTCAATGGAAAGGGATTAAGTTTGAGCCCACTTCCATATGTGTCTGAATTAGTCCCGAAATGGAACAAGGGTCAGAGAGTCAGCAGCTCCCATTTGAGAGATAATAATGAAAGGCTGTGTGTTTGAGCCATTTTTTGCACTCAGCTGATCCTGAGGGGACTCCAGCCCAAGGCAGACCCTGCAGCAAACTGAAAATTTGGAATCAGAGTAACTGATGAAACTATCCACTATTGTTTCTTCTGCTAAACTCCTCTCCATGTTGCAAGGTTCGTCAGTACGTTTCAACTCATTTAAAATTCATTTTGGCAAAAGGTGTGGATGTGCAATCCATAAGGCTCCAACACTAGCTAATGAAGACCTAGAACCTGGGCTCAAGCTTAAACGTCACTTTTTGTAAACAAGGACTTTAAAAGGGTTCATTGATGACCATATTTATAGCAAAGAACAAAGGAACTCACTGGCTTTTTTTGTATTTGCCAAAGCTTGCCTGCACCAGATCTATATAGGTATAAGGAAAAACCCAAAAAGCAAGGCCTCAGCCCTACCTTGAAAACATTAACAACTTACAGATTCCCTATGGCTTTTTATGTAATCATGTCATGAAGTCAGCAAGCTCTTACAGAGAGAAAGCTTCTAGCCTATCCTTCCTGCACAAATGTGTCACCAAAAGTGCCTGTCACACTTCAGGCTGAGCTGTAGCAGGAAGAAAAAAATGCTCCTACTTCAGATACCTTTGGCCAATCCATATGTTCTACTCATTCTTATATTTGGCATGTTTAGGGAATCTAATTTAGAGTAGTAAAGACTATCTCACAAGATGTAGGTGGATCTTAAAATATCCTCCAGATTTCTGGCTTAGTGTAAAAGCTGTTCCTCTTTAATGTCAAAGGAGTGGATTTTTTGAAAGAAAAAAATATTATAAATATAGTCAGTGCTGAATCAGTGTGAATATCCAGGGGAATAAAAACCAAAACAAAAACAAACAATTTTCAGTGTTCCATCCTTTCCTCCCAAAAACTGGTCACATTTCATTAAGATGTAGTTCAGATTTAAGGTGGAATATTTTCCACTAATTCTACAACTTACTCCCAACAGAGCTTGTAGTGGCCAAAAATCCTCCATCATCTCTCTTCACTCTCATGAAAGGAGTATGACAGTAATGTCCTCCCTCTTCTTTACTCATTCACAAGAGTTTCTGGAACACATTACTTACAGCCATCAATAAATTCCAACATCACCAAACCAGAAACTCAATTTATTAAACCACATGGTTTGGACTTTTCTGTTTTGTTTATTTCAGAGCATGCAAGGTATGTTCTGGCCTTCAGTCATACTGCTTCTTCAGTCATGATGCAACTTCTGATACCACCAGCTTCTAAATAACATATATATTGCTGTGACACAAAGCAACAGACATTCTTCATCTGTCCAAGTCCCTTCTTCTGACACAAGACCCATCTTCTGCCTTGCCTCATTTCTCCAGCTCCACTAGCCTTCTGATGCATCTAGAGAGATGAAAGAGTAACCTCTCTGAGCTGTGCTATCTCTTCTAATAACTCTAACCTTCTGGATTAATGATGCTCTGAGTCACTGGAAAAAGCTGTCACTCTTGTTATATGGATGAGTACATTTAACAAAGATGGAAACATTCCTCCAAATGCTCCCAATTAAAAACACTTCCTTTAGCACTACTACTTCGAACAATAAAACTACTGAATCAGACCTTCAGTTTAAACGCTTAGGCAAAAACTCTCAGATTGCTTTGAAAAGATACTCCACATGCAGAGGGTGGGTTGAAGAGGTGACAGCATCTCTTTTGGAATGCAGACAATATAATAAGGCATGCCACTTATGCCATGCTACTGACTTGCTGGTATTCCAAAACAGATTTTGTTATACTGAAATACACAGGTGTTTACCACTAACATCTATGTGGTTTCTTCACCATCTGAAGATGAAAATGGATAGCAGGTGGACATCAATATGTTTGCTTTATTTCTGCTACACTTTGGGCTAATGTATTGTGCTAATAATTAATTAAGATCATGTTTTTCATGCTTACAGGGGTGCACTGACAACTATCAACTGCCACAGAAATCAGTATTGTAAACAGAAAATAATACCTGTTTTTAAAAAAGGTTAGGTCCTCATTTGCTATAAACCAAAGTAGGCCCACTGAGAACAAGATGCAAGACATCCGAATTTGCCTGCACTGACATTTTCCTTTCACGTACTGGCAAGTAATACTCTTTTAAACAGCTTCTTCAGGGAGTGACTAGAAGAGAACTAGCAAACCTTCACCAAGAGCAGTGGTTTAAAAGGCACCAATGGTAGAAGAGTGCTCTCTCTCCTGCTACTTCTCTGCAGGAGTCAGAGGTCTAACTACCACTTATGTCTCTGCCAAGCCCATCACTACTGACTCTGCATCTGTCAGACAACTCTTTGGAAAACTGCTTTTCCTTGCTGCTAAAACTGACTTTCTCATCTCATACTCAGAAACAAGCATGAAGATAGACCTTTCCATTTGCTCTACACCAGTCCATTCTCCTCAAAGAACATGCCTTTCAAAAACAGCACCCTTTCCTTTACTACCATTCTCCTCTCCCATGACATAGTTTCAGCTGGCAAATAAGCAAAGATGAAGTATTGAGGAGAAGTATTTCAGACTTCCTTAGACCGAGAACTAAGGATTATTATGTGAACTGTTTCTCTCCTGTTAAAATCTACACCTTACAGACAAAAAAAGCCTCAGAATTCTTCCCCAATAACTACATGAACTCGTGAAATAAATTGTTCCTTATCACCTGACACCACTGCACAAAGCTTTTTACTCCAGAATTCATTTCCTTCTCGAACTGTCTTGATGTTTAAATGATAGCAGGAAAAAAAAGCCTTTTACCAACAAAGGCAGACAAATGAAAGGTGGTAGGAGGAAGGAAGCACCTCCTGATCATACTCCAGTAACAAGAATATCCAGCTTTAAATTATTCAACCCACTCTGCAATTTTGGAACCTTTCATGATCCTGCTACCTTATTGGCTGCCCAGACAGGCATGGCAGGAAAAAAAAAATTCCACCTGAAATGATCCAGAAATCTCCTTTATTTTTGGACAGAGGCCTTATAAGTTGGAGTGTATGTGTTCTCACCTTGATTAGTGCAACCACAGAAATAAAGGGTGGGTTGAGTTGGAACAGACATTGAGAGCAGTCTAGTTTCAACACCCTGCATGAGCACGAACACCTTCAGCTAGACCAGGTTGCTCAAATCGCCATCCAACCTGGCCCTGAACAAGGATGGGGCATTCACAACTTTTCTGGACACCCTACTCCAGTGCTTCACTGCCTTCATCATAAAAAAGAGTCTTCCTTATGTCCAATCTAAAACCTATCCTCTTCCTGTTTAAAACTATTATCCCTTGTCCTGTCACTGTAGGCCCTGGAAAAAAGTCTCCCTCTCTCTTTCCTATATGCCACCTTTATATATTGAAAGGCTCCATTAAGATCTTTCCAGAGGTTTTTCTTCTCCAGGATGAGCAATCCCAGCTCTCTCAGCCTGTCCTCATAGAAGAGTTGTTCTATCCCTCTGACAATTCTTGTGGCCCTCCTCTGGACCAATCCTAACAAGCACTTGTCTTTCTTGTACTGAGGATCCTGGAGCTGCACACAGCACTCCAGTTGGATTGTCACACAAGTCTTCTCCACTCAGTCTCTTACCTGCCCTACAAAGCACCTCTGCAAATGGCTCTGAGAGGAAGCCCCTAAGATTCCCTGGTCCTGTAACAGAAGAACACTTTGAGGGATGGACAGAGCTTCACTATGGGTTCATATTTATTTTTACATGAATGTATGTGTATACACACACACACATATATATGGAACCTACTTATACAAGAGACAGCCATCCAAATTTATTTTTGTTGTTGCATCCCTGGAGGAAGAATGTGCTGTTGAACTGTTTTAGCTACTGCTGTCCCTCAGACATAACCTGTAATATTCTGATAGCAACTACAGATACTGACATCTGCTGTTTTCCACTGCTGCCTCTCCTGAATAGGAAAAAACAAGCTGGTATAGATGGCACACACCTTGTGATATGTTTGAAACACATTCAAACAAAACCTTTTCCATGCACACCAAAACAAGAAAGCAAGACGTTTGACCACAAGTGTTCTTCAAGTATGTAAACAACAAGCAGAAACAGAAGGAAAATACTGGCCCTCTGTTAAACAGGAAAGGTGAATTAGTCACCAGTGATGCTGAAAGGACCGAGGTTCTCAAGATTTTCTTCACTTTTGTCTTTATCCACACTTTTGGGCCTGGCCTTGGGAACAAAAATCCAGGTTGATGTAAACACAGTCCCACCCACAGTAAAGGAAGATTTGGTGTGTGAACTATTACAGGAGATTGGCCCCTAAAATCAATGGGCTGACAATATCCACCCAAGGGCATTGTTAGGAGAACTGACTGACATTGTTGTAAGGCCACTCTCCATAATCTTTGAGAAGCCTTGGAGATCCAGGATGTCTCAGGAGACCGGCAGAAGACTAATTCCACTCCCACCTACAAGAAGGTCTTAAAGGAGTATTCAGGAAATTATAGGCTCATCAGTCTTACTTCAGTCCCTAGGAATGTTATGGAACAAATCCTCCTAGGGGCTATCTTAAGTCAGATGAAGCACAAGATTGGGAAAAGCCAGTACAGGTTCACCAAGGGCACATTGTACGTGACAAACTTGATCACTTTCTACAACAAAGTAACCTGTTCACTTGATGTGGGGTGAGGTGGACACTGTCTACCTGGCTTTCTCCAATGCTTTTGACATTGTTTCCCTCAGCCTCCTTCTGGAGAAAGTGATGTGTTATGATCCAGACATGTGGTCAGTGTGGTTGGTAGGGATCTGGCTGACAGGCTGCACCCAGAGGGTGGTGGTGAACAGCTACTTTTCAAACTGGAACCTGACAGAAGTGGGTCCTCCAGGGATCTGTGTGGGGCCCAACGCTGTTTAATATCATCACAAACTATTTGGAAGATGGGATCAAGTGTACACTGACAAAGTCTGCCAATACCAAACTGAGTAGGGAAGTGGGCATTTCAGAAGGGAATGCCAGACTGCAGGAAGACCGGGATAGGTTAGAAGAGTGAGCTAACAAGAACCTTATCAAGTTGAACAAAGACAAATGTACAGTCTTGCACTTGGGAAAATATAATCCAGAAGTGCAACATATTATGGGATCTACCCAGGGATTAGAGACCAGTTCTGTAGAAAAGGAGCTGAGGGTCCTGGTGCACAGCAACCTCAATATGAGTCAGCACTGTGCTGCTGCAGCAAAGGTGTCAACAAGAGCATCACCAGCAGATATACACTCTCAGTGCCTGCCAGACTGCACCAGGAATACTGTGTGCAGTTTTGGCTCCTGCTATACAAAGAAAGGTGTGGAAAGGCTGGAGAAGGTACAGAGAAGGGTTACAAAGATGACCAGATTACTGTGAAGCCTGCTGTGTGAGGAAAGGCTAAAAGAACCGTGTTTGTTCAGTTTTGAGAAAAGAAGGGTTAGGGTAGACCTTGATGCCATGTTCCACTATTTAAAGGGTGGCTACAAAGATAAGGACTCTCTTTTTTACAAGGAGTCACATGGAAAAGATGAGGGGTAATGGGTACAAGCTACTTCTGGGGAGATACTGATTAGATACATGAGGAAAATTTTTCACAATGAGAACAATCAGCTATTGAAATAATTAAGATGCAGCTGGACAGGGTCCTGGGCCACGTTGTATAGACCATGCTTTTGCCAAATAAGGTTAGACTAGATAATCCATGAAGTCCCCTTCCAACCTGATATTCCGTGATTTTACAGTTCTATAAGCTCTGCTTTATTGCCTCAGAGATTCACGAGTATTGGAATGTATACTGCTTTGGTTGGATTTAGCCTTCACAAAATTGCCTCTTTAAAAATTTGGGCCAATGGTATTTCTGAGCTCTCAGAGACCATCTCTAATTAGAGTACAGGAAAATGCATGCTTAAAACCAGGTTCCCATGCCATCAAGCTCTACCTCTCTTCAGTGATCTGTTCACTTTATTTAGAAATAGACATCTATATAAAGATACATATGTATATTTGTGATAGGAGAAATATAGATTTATAAATATGGGTATAAAACCTACTAATAGAGAATCTATTCATAGTAATAAATACATCTGTGTAAACTTGAATTAGATTCATATTTGTTTCATATTGTGTAACAAAATACAAAACTGGGCCAACATAAAACTCAATGCTAACTTTATTTTTAATAAATGCTGATGGAAAAATAACCTTGGCAAGTTCAATCTCAGCTACTCCCTACACAGCCTTCCTAATCCTTTACTCTCTGGATTTTTCTTCAGAACTGATTTCTGTTCACATCTCTGTGTACAGACAGGGAGAAACAAGTGGAAAGGCATCCAGCACATACTCACATTGGAAAGCAGAATAAGTAAAATTTTCCTGCCTTGAGGGGTGCTGAAGGGGGACAGTTTTCACTCTGAGCAGGAATAATGGAGGAGTCCAGAGGGTGGTTTCTCCTCATTTTTTCATTCAGGTTCAAACTGTAGCTAACTGCAGTAATCCCAAGAAGTGGTCAAATAGCATGGGAGACTAGATTTCTTCCTAACCCACAAAACAGAAATATCTTTAAAGAAACTCCTTATTATTAAGAGAAATTCACTCTGCAAGGCAGAAAGAGCTTAAAAACCAAAGAGTTCTTTCTCTTCTATCTGCATACACATTAAAAGAACCACAGATACTGGTACTGCTAGCATCTGCTCTCTCCCTCATATGTGTGTACTGGATGATCAGTTAGGCCTGGGACCTTTCTGGCCAGTCTCCTCATGCCCAGGCGTTAGCCAGATCACAAGCAACACAGGGTCCTACAACATATTTCAGTTAAGAAGCAGAGAGCCATTACAGCATGCTCGACTGGGACATGCCAGATTTGGGACATCCCTGTTGTCCTTCTCCCAGGAACCATATTGCAGAATCCTTTTCTACTCACAGAGGCTCACATCAAGCATCTACAAAAAACAACAGATGCACTAGAAGGCCTCAAAGCTAGCCTAAAGAAAAGCCACAAATTGAACAGAAGTGCCACGCAGACTATTGACTTGCATCTGGGACAGGACAATCCTGGTTGTGTGTACAGACTGGGGAATGAGATGCTGGAAAACGGGGTGCAAAAAGGGACCTGGGGGTCCTGGTCGATGGCAAATTGAACACGAGTCAGCAGTGCCCTGGCAGTCAGGAGGGCCAGCCCTGTCCTGGGGGGCATCAGGCACAGCATCGCCAGCTGGGCAAGGCAGGGGATTGTCCTGCTCTGCTCTGCACTGGGACAGCCTCATGTAGAATATTGTGTGCAGTTTTGGGCACCACAATATTAAAAAGACATTAAATCGTTAAAGCACATTCAAAGGAGGGCCACGAGGATGGTGAAGGGCCTTGAGGGGAAGCCATATGAGGAGTGGGTGAGGTCACTTGGTCTATTCAGCCTGGAGGAGACTGAGCAGAGACCTTGTGAGGGAAAGCAGAGGGGCAGGTACTGATCTCTTCACTCTTGTGACCAGTGATAGGACCCAAGGGATGGCATGAAGGTGAGTTGGAGGGATTTAGTTTGCATATCAGGAAAAAGATTCTTCACTCAGAGGGTGTTTGGGCACTGGAAGAGGCTCCCCAGGGAAATGGTCACAGCACCAAGCCTGACAGAAGCATTTGGACAATGCTCTCAGGCACATGGTGTGACTCTTGAGGTGTCTTGTGCAGGGCCAGGAGTTGGACCCAATGATCCTGATGGGTCCCTTCCAACTCAGCTCAGTCTATGATTCTATGATTCTATGATTCTATGATTCTATGATTCTATGAGCTAGACTACACAAAACCAGGCATTACACTGGAAGGGGTTTTAAGAAACAGAAAGGACAAATAGGCTACCACTACCCATCCAAGTAAATTATCTGGGCAGTAGAAGCTCTTCTCAAAAAACCCCGTTCTTCTGCATGGCCATGATAGCATCAGAGCTGCCTATAAAAGGCTAGAAGTGTACACAGTTTCCTAGGTGGTGAAAAATTGTTTCTCAGAAAAATGATAGTTTTACCATGTCCACCCTTTCCTTTGAAAAGCAGCAGTTAAGAAAGCTTCTACTGAAATCAACACTTTACAACGCCAACTGAGACAATTAAGTTCAAGGATCACCATGGAACACTCCTTCTTAAATTATTGTGAAAAACTTGGCCAGGCTGCTGTTTCACTCTTTGAAATCCTTGAAATCTACCTGTGCCACTTGCCTTTTAGTGCTGTCACCACAGTTCCTCAACTCCTAGAGCAAGCAATCATTTTAGGCCCCATTTTTTCCAGGGGGTGAATAGAAGCCCACTGCTGAATAGCTGATTCAGAGAAAAGAAAAATATTTGTCCCTGCTAAGAGGCTTTACAACATCCATGCCTTTAATTAAAGTAGGGCATATTTGCAGAAGATATAATAATACGTACAACTGCAAGTCTGTGACTGCAGTCTTACAGGAGTAACCAGGGATTATAGCCTGCCGCAGGAATCTAAGAGAAACAGTTCCTAGAGAGCACACGTAACTAGTAGAGAACAGCAGAAATGTAGCAGAAAGAAGAAATGAAGATACAGGAACAGACAGAGCTTGGCTAACTTGAGGAATTAAAGCTTATCATCACTGCATAAATTGCACTGATGTTTTAATTAAAGATACGGTAGCAGTTTCAGTGCCCACATTAACTACTTCAGGATTCGTTCAGCTACAGAGAATCAATTACATAAACCTTGTCTCCACTGGAGTTCACAGAAATTCTCATGATTGATTTCAGTAAGATTTGCATTGCATCCATGTATTTTGGAGATGGATAAAATGTCTAAAAACCAAGTCACTAGAAGTCAAAGTTCTTTCAAACCTTTGATACAAATACAGTCCTTGAACAGTTACCTCAGAGGGATATCTTTTAAAGTTACCGATTGTTTTTAAACAGACAGAAATCCTAGAAGACGTATGTATGTATGTATGCAGACCTGTAAACTATTCAAAGACTAAGAATTATAGCTTCTTTATACACTGCAAAGAGTCCTTTTTAAAATTGATTTGAAAGCATTAGTTGCTTCCATTTACTTTCTAGCTCTCTAGACCACCCTGCTGCTCTCACTATTTGTACCACTTCCTTTTGCAGAGGATTTATTTCTTCCATTCCAAGTAATTTACATTAAAAGTTCCCACATCACGTAGTTCTGTCTTGCTATTGTCTCTTTGACAGGTTGCAGCATCAGCTCCCTTCAGAAAATCATCCACAAGACACTTAAATAGTGTGACATAACAAACTCACTGTATGTCTTTGCCAATTAAGTCATTAAAATTTTATTATACTTCATTTTTTGGTTCTTCTTGGAACAGTAACTTTGTGTAACTGAAATGCCATCTCTCTATTTTGTTTTTACAGAGGAAAAAAAAACCCTATTCCCAGTTTGTATCTCCTAATTTCTTTTCCTATCAAATTAGTAATAGCAATTATCACTTCTAAGATTAGAATAGTTTGTTGATACCATGGTTTTATTACAGTTTCTCATAGCAAAAAATCAAATTTTCTAATCAATTATTGCCCCAAAGTATCTATTACTATTGCCTTATTTAAAAGTTGCTAGTGAATCACATTCTTTTTTTCTGGTTTATGATCTTATTTAAATCTCCTTGCCAAGGTGTATGCTTATGTGAAATTCAAATTTCAGAGTACAAAAAGCTAAGCATAGAGGTTTGAACTCCACCTTCCAGTCAGAAGGAATTACTAATTTTACAGAAGTTTAACAGTTTATAGCAGGGATCTTGGATGGTTATTAACAAGGATCACTCTGCCTTCTGCTTAGGGAACTCTACCCAGTAAAGCACACGGGATATCAGAACAGCTAGAAGTTCAGTAGAAGCATCACTACTCCTCCAGAGATGCATTAAACTGACTCCTTGATTTACATCATGAAAAAGGCAGCTTGTAAAAACACTGAAGTTAAATTGAAGTCCTGAGGAAAGACTTTCAACACAAAGATGCAACTATCCCCATAAGCAGGAACTTCAGTAGAGTCTGATCTCAAGGCAATCTTTCTGCTGGAAAGCCACATTCTGGCTGCAAGGCTGGCATCCTGATGGGTTGTTATCTGATGGAAGTGGAGAAAAGCTTCTTGGAGCTAACTTAAGGCATCAATTTCTCTTCAGTTCTGTGCACCTAAGTCTCAAAGTTGTATGTTACATAAATTTAGCTTTTATCTTAATTTATTCTATTAGTAATGCCAACACTTACAGATGAGGTTCTGAATTGGTTTCTCAGCATCACACATAGTAGGGCCAGCAAAGGCAATTAAATAGTGTGCTCCTCCACGTCTTTTGCCAGAGTGGGTCTTAGTAGCTACTGAAGTCTGTCAGTCTGTCTGTCAGTCTGGAAGGCTGCTCCTGCAGTGGTCAGAACTGGTCAGTGTCCATCTGGCATGCAGCAGTGGAGAGACTGCCTGAGCCTCACACACCTCCCAGCAGGCTGTTAACCAGTCACCAAGTGCTAAATAAACTTGTAAAACGAGTCAGGCTGTATTCTAATCTGTGTCGATGCTAAATTTAATTGTTCTTGTATCTTTCTCTCTCCAGTCAGCCTGCAAACCAGCTCCTCTGTGTTTCTCACAATAACCAGGCTATCAGTGTTCATGAATACTTGGAGGACACCACTGGAGTTCAACCTATCCTGAAACTTTCAGGATGATTGCATCATTTTTTCCATCCTGTTATTAAGAAGTGCCAGAGATGGCACATCCCTCTGCTTCAGGATAACAAATACAGTGATTATCTGGCAACATTAAACCAATTATCTGAAAACACCTCTTCACAAATCTCAGGAAAATATATATAACCCCTTCCTTTGTGTTTTAATATTACAAAAGACTATACCACTGAAAAAGTACTCATCTTTTCTTGTAATCAAATTATTTGCATTTGGTTAAAAAAATTACTACTAATTTTAAACATTCAGCATTACAAATATTTTATCAAACAAGAAATGCTTCAAAGAAATTTCCATTAAAAATATCTTTTGCAAGACAGCCCAATGTCTCCAGGGCATTTCCTGCTCAGAAAAAAAATAAATTAACAGCTTCCTTAATTAAAATATAACACAGTGAAGAATCAATTGCTAAATATAATTTTCTTTAAAGGACATCCTTTTAAATTCCTTTTCCTGAAAAAAAAAATGCTCTATTATATTATTCTATAGTATATGTAATAGGAAAAAAAAGGGGGAGTCAATGCCTAGCATGCATTTTAACAGTAACTATTAAAAAAACCCTCCACCTGTACTATAAGGAAGTAGACAAATTAAATCAAACAATCTGTGCACATAGCCTCTGCTAAAGTCAATTGGTACATTTGACAGGATAAAATGGATAAAGTGCCTTTACTGGAAAGCAAAACTTAATCTCTGTAGCAGAATGCCCCTTCTTTTTTTTTTTAATGTTAAAAGAGAAATAGGAGAGAACAGCCTGAGATACGCTGAGGGAAGAAAACAAAGAATATCGACCAAAACCAAGCAACACTTTCAGAAATCCAGCTAAGCTTAGTTACAAGGACTTGCACACTGACATCAAAAGCAGACTCCCTTCAGTACCTGCATAAGGAAGAGACAGCTTGGTTGGTCAGTATGCTTGCCAAAGTGAAATACATATTGTTACAGGACCTGTACACCACTCATACAACTGTTCTGAAGATGCAAAAGGACACAGGTCTGCAGCTAGCCCTTTACACAGGGGTAGGCTTCACTTACCACTAGATTGCTGATGTAAAAATGAGTGGCTGTGAATAGAGTGAATGGTCTTGCAAGCATTTTACTTGTGAAAAGATAATTCTAATTTCTCAGCTATTATTGGCTGCAAGTATTCCCTGATGTAATTATGGAGTAATAGCTGAGAACCTGATTGTAACCAACAGTCAGTAGTTTGTTGCTAACAAGGCAAACATGACAAACAATTTTGAGGCAATTATTGTCATTACAAGCCACACTCAATTGTTCAAGGCAAGCGTAATAGAAAGTGACAGTTGTGCAGCTGGGAGAGTGGTGCAGGAAACGAGATTGTTCTCTGGTTGCAACAGACCACTCAAACTCTAGCAGAGAGTCTGCTCAATGCATAATTCATGTTTAATAATATTTTAGTCTCTAAAGAAAATTACAGTATAAGATAAGAAACAAACAGATATCAGAAAAAGAACACAAGTTATTATAAGGTGGAATAAGACACACAGAAGTAACATGGAGCAGGGGGGAGATATTCAGTATAGCAAACTCACAAGATGCTTGCAAGTAGCAAATGTAAATACAGTAACTCTCCATATTAAAAGAGTCAGTTATAAAAGCAATCCATTTGCTATGCTTCAGTGAGATGGGTGCTCATGTCCAAACCCCAGGTTGTGACCACTGTGTGATTAGGTAGGTCCAGGAGGAAGGACTGAGAGCTCTCCACTGAGAAACACTGATGATTAATTCTGAACAAGTTTGAATTGTGTGTGGAGTCAAAGGAAGATTTTCCTCTCTTGTACAATAGAAGCGCCTCATGTATCAGCTCAGTATTCTGATGACAATGCACACAGCAGCTGCCTCGTCAGCAGCCAGTCCATTAAAATACTTGATTTGCTGAAAACTCCACCCAGCTCTCCTTAACAATGTTAAGGGCTGAAAGTTTCTGATGCAGCTGCAGCAGCACTTCAAGCTCTTGCCCAGGCTCAGTAGAATTCATTGTCAGTGACACTGTAGCACTGCTTAAATGTCATTACAGCGTCACTCATAGTGCCTTTTGGACCAATAAAGTATCATTTCTAAAGAAGTCATTAAAACACCACTGAAACTAGATTTCAAAAACTCCCTGACTTTCTGGTCATGTTTCACCATTTTCCTCCCTTTCTTAAATCACAGAATCATAAAACGTTTTGGCTGGAAGGGACCTTAAAGATCATCTAGTTGCACCCCCCTGGCATAGGCAGGGACACCTTCCACTACAATGTGTTGGTTTATGCAAAAAAAAATCCATCAAACCAAACCTGATGCGCTAAATCGCTCCAGGTGTAGCTCCACTGAAGCAAAATAGCATCACATGCCAGTTTCTCAGGTATGCTTTGCCTCTGCTTAGGTGAGGATGATACTGATTTTCTCAGACAGAGCAACATGTTATAGCTAACTCCCTTTCTAAAGAAACCTCTGTGATTTTGACGTCTGTGGCACACTTCAGTGCAGCCCATAGGAACATATATGTGTGACTGCATTGTCTTTTGCTTTATTAAGTAAGAAAGCTGGTGCTTGCAAAAGGTGGCAGATCAGCAACTGCAGAGACAGGAGACCTTTGCTTCTGTATGTCACATCTGTACTCCTTTTCGACTGCCATGAGACAGGCAGGTGTCTTAGATTTTTACTTTCAGAAAAATAGTATTTATTGTTGCACTCTTAGTCACAGGAAGTGAGATTATTGCCCAAAATGTTGCAAATTTCAGTGGCTTGAACAAGACTGGAAGGTCTGAATATATCATAAAATTCTCAGAGTGCCTGGTCCTAGCTCAAATGTAATTTTAAATGGTCTGCCATTTCACCTAAGAAAAAAAAAATAGTAATGATTTTTCTATCCTCATTATAAGCTAACATTCTTAATCAGTCCAAACCCTCACTATTAAGCAAAAATTACCCTTTTCTTCAGAGTAAAATGCTTATTAACTTTGCATGTCCAATGTCTTGTATAAAGTAAAAGCATTACAAACAACTTTAACAGCATTATAGATTTGTTGATATGGATCTACAAATTGCAAATAAAACCAGTCAAGTCACATAAAGTCCCTAAAATGAAAATGCTTTCTAAAAGTATATGAGGTTGCATCTAGGAAAACTGGCAGACTGCTTTTTATTTTATTTTTAATATTTTTACTAAGGCTTTGTGACTCCATGTGGTAATTTCAATCTATCCCATATACCACAGAAACGTCAGGCGCTTTGTTTTGAAGACTAGGGAAGTAAAGGTATTTAGTAAGAGACATCTAAACTCTGCAAACAGTTTGGCAAACCTTTAGTGGGCCTTTACTGAAGTCAAGTGGACTTACACCTCATACAAGGGCATTTGTAAAACCTTTCAGTGCTTGAACAGAAATTAAAAGCACAATACATCTTGATGTAAATTGATTTTATAAATTAAAGTAAAATAACATTTCCACTGAAAATTCTTAATTACCAGCAAAAAGGTTGCCATGGACTTAATGCTGGGAATCATCTGCTCTCATGTTGGCTTTGCTACCATTCACTTTACTCAAGATCAAGAGCAGGGCCAGTCCATAGTCAACAGCAGAGACAATTTACTCCATTATACTCTTTCACCAATCTGTCTTCACTTTGGCCTGCAGCTGGTGCTTGGGCTCATATATCTTGAACTTAAATTGCTTTGAGAAGAAAGAAAAGTCAATGTTTTAAGACAGGGAGTCCAGGTTTCAGTGGAATAAAGACAAAAGCAGAAAGAAGTACAGTAGTACAACCAAGTTCAGAATGAGAAGGTGGATTAAACTCTTGGCTTGGACTTAGCTCAGAGAGAAAAATCAACAGCAAGTCTGCACTCTTGCATAGACAGTCAGTTTTGACAACTTAATTAGCTAATGTTACTTATTTCAGGTGAAGCCGTTGTGTAGAGATTATAGCTCTGATGCAGAAAACAGGTATTTAGATGACTGACTCCAATACTTGCATCTGTCACAAACACCAGATGAGTGAAAGGGATAGCTAATGTTAACACCCAGGTTTCCTACATCTATATTGTGTAAAATGTGGCAATTTGAACATGCCAAGGAAAGAGAACTGGCACCACCCAAGTGATTACAAACTACTTGAAGACATAATCCTCCATTGCATTACAGTATTATTGATCAATTTTCTATAAATTGGAAAAAATACAACCAGGAAAAGCTTATGAATCTCTACATCTAAATTGATAGCACAAGCCCCATTAAAGGTTGACTTCTGATGTATTTTGTCATAGCTATCTCCTATAAGCTCCTACAAATCTCCACACAGTGCCTGTGAGAGGCCATTGTATATAAATATGTATAAACACGTAGCAGTTATTTTCCAAAATCTAGATTGAAGAGAACACAGTCCCTCCACCCAAATCCAGACTAATCACTGATATGTTTCTGTATACCTCAGTAGAGTGAGAAATACTGAAAATAAATCAATCCTGCATCTTTCACTGAGTTACAGTCAAATAGTCTCATCCCTGACTTTTACTAGATAGCTCACATAGTAAAAAACAAACAAACAAGAAAAAATTCAGTGTCAAATTCATACTTAATTCTCCTCACTTCTAGGGTTGTACATGTTCTTAATTTCCTCTAATCAGAGCATCCCCCTACATACCTCATGTCTTGGTAACTAATGAACTACCACAGTGAAGAGAGAAACACACCCACCTGTTCTGCACAGGGCTCCAGCTAACAGGCAAGGGCAACGAAAGTCCCTTTTTCACTCAGGGTAGAAGCTGTTGCTGCTCCTTTGAAGACCTATCTAGAGGTCAGTTTTCACTACAACAATCTTTTTTTTTTTTTAACAGGTTGAACCACTAACTTAAAAAACAAAAAAGCTCCTTTATTTCCAACTCAGTTCACAAACCTTGCCTGCTGTCTGTGGTCTGACACAGGCAAAAGGGTTTGATCCAGCAACATCAGAGTCCCGAGAGCATTATTAAGAGAAAGGAGAATTAAAGACAGCTCTCAAGTGGGAGCTTGGCCTGAAGAAGAGTTGTACACCGGGCTCACTCCAAAGAACCAGCTTAGGACACAGAACTGTGTCATGTCTAGAGAAGCAAAAAAATAGGAACAAGCAAGAGGCAAGCAAAAGAGAAAGGAACATATCTGCAGCCTGCAGCTCTGTTATCCAGCTGGCTGCTAGAGAAAACACCTCGGAGGCACTGGTAAGCAGAGAACCATACCCCATTCCCAGCTGGGGAATGGACCAATTGCAAATTAGGGCTGCTTTCCTTTTCTAACTCCGAAGGGAAGACCCGCAGCCCTTTTCCAACTCCTACCCCATCATTGCAACAGCCCTGCAGGTGCTCAGGATGCTATTTTCAGCCATTCACCAGCAGGTGTGACTCAAGACCCTGTTATTTAAAGGCGTACTAAGGCTAATTTAAGTGGGAATTGTCTTTAGTAGTACTGCAGCCATGTACTATTCACCAACCCTCCACACTTTTCATTACCTCCTTAATTCCCAGTACCCTTTCCACCTAATAAGCTTAATACAAGTATTACGAAGCCTTAGCCCACTTGCAGAGCCCAGGACTTTTGTGCAGTACCAGCACCCATTTACTCTGAGCAAATACGCACCTTCTGTCTCTGCGCCCTTCCTCAGCATTTTTCTCACCTACAATGGCATTTCTGGGTGACGAAGTCTATTGCTTTCAACTGATACTGTGAGTTTCTCTCATACTTCCCTTTATTCTATTTAGGTTCAAGCAACCTAACCATGAGAAACAGGACACAGCATTGGGCTGGAAGACATCGAGAAACCTCAGGTCAAATTTTCTAGTATGAGCATTACAGAGCGTAATGGACTCCCAAAGACAAATGCCTGTCTAAATAGGATGCAAGTATAGCCCCAAGGGATGAAGTTATGAAAGCATCTTATTTATTTTACATAGACAGTGTCAGCATTCTGATGCTCTGATAAACTGAAGTGGAAGAGCAGCCTCCATCTATCCCTCAGTAGCATGGCCCACCTCACTATTATATTCCTCTAGGGTACACAGACAGTTTATATTCTCATACCAAACAAATTGAAATCCATAACAAAAAAAAAACCCAGGGGATGTCCCAAAATATTCACATCCTACCTCACATGGAAAACCAGGGAAGTAAAGTGATTAAACACATCACCTTTAGGTACACTGGAGCTGTCCTTAACCCACCCCAGGCAGCAATTTTCCTAATGATTCCCATTAGCAAATTATCCTCCCAAAGAGGGCATGCTTTGGGCAGCAGAAGACCTGTGCTATCCCATTCCACCCCAGACACCAGTTCCAACTGCATGTGCACAGGCAACCTTATGCAACAGGAAGTTTTCACCTGCCAGGATGCAGCAAACACACTTCAGATGAGGCAAATGCCAAGTGTCTTTATCTATAGGCTGAATGTGGTGGCTGACATAAACTTTCATAGACATACAGAATTGAGGGAAGGGAGCAAGAATCGCTTTAGACACACAGATTCAGGCTTTGGTGATGATTTTGGTGTGCGTGTGCTATAATTAAGGATTAAATTTGCAAAATTTTACAATGCAGCCTGTGACAGCAAAAGGGATTGTACTGCTAAGTTCCTTAAGTTCCCTTTTATTTGCCCTCCTTCCTGTTCCAACTTCCTTTCCTCTACCTCTCATATTCTTTATTTTCTTCCAATCTTTTTTTTCCCTGCCCTCTCCTATCATTTTTCTTCCCCCCCCCCCCCACTTCTCTCATGTCTTTCTGCTCCTCCTTCAGCCTCTTCTCCCTCATCTGAAACAGCAGTATTGCTATAACTAGCCACACTTAGGTTTGCTACCTGACAGCAGCCAGCAAAGGAAAACCATGAAGCAGGAAGAGAGCTGCTATTTCAAATCTCTCTATCAGCAGATGCTTTAGCCAGAAGATGCAGCAAAAAATAGGATTGCCTTAGGAAGGTGAGCAAGTACCATCTGGGAGGAAGGGAAGGAAAGCTTAGAGATTTAAAACTGTACTGTAAGATCACACTACCTGAAGTTCAAAGAGCACAGTGGATTTATTTCCCATACATTTGAAATAGAAAGTGACAGATTTGCAGCACTTTATCATTCGTACTTAGGTTCTAATATGATTAGATATGGCACATGAATCTGGTTGCAGCAGGTATAACGATATGTATGACAGGCATTTCTTCACAGGTTACTGTACTGAGCAATAATTTTTATTTCAGACATATGCATGCATACAATTATTATTAAGAAACTATATATGTGAAAATTCTACAGTATAGGATTGCACTGAAAGCCAGATACATTAAAAAATGGCACCTTCCTAAGTATCCCTGAAACCTTCAAGTTAGCAGTATTACTATAATATATTATCCCTGGGAAAAGTCAAACTTCAACAGGAAAGTGAACTAACTTTTCATACATCATGTGCATCAGAACTGCTCCTTTAGCAAACATATGTAGACAGAAATTAAGTTAAAAGTTGAAAAAAAATTGTGATAGCTTGAGGACACTCAGACAAAAGGAAGTTGTGTTTAGAATCTGACCTAGCAAATTATCACAGACATCGTACTCTTTTATTTGTCTGGAGAGCAACTCAGCTGAAGATCCAACCCATCACCAGATCCTATCAGCCACTATGCACCACACCCATTCTCACCTAAATATTTTACCAGCTAGCAAATGACCATGATGCATGAAGTGCAAAGCATCCAGGTTAGCCATCAAATCAAATATTTAGTGTTCAAGAGAAACATAAGAAGCACTTCTGATTTGGCACACGTGATCAGAAAATTCCCAAGTAGCAATTAAGGAATTCCAATGTGTTGTCTCTAATAGCAATAGAATAGACCTGCACTTTGGGTGTTGTGCATTCATGTGCCACTCATGAGCCACTGTCACAGTCTGTAGTAGACAGGCTATTTGTGAGCTCCATAATCCAGAAGAAAGTTCATCCCAAACCAGGCTCATTTAACTTGCTATATAACAAGGGCTGAAACTTCATTTATGCACCTGCAATGCAAAGTAAAACTTTCATCTCTGACCGAAAAGTAGCTCTGTGCTGTAAATGAGAAACAATTAACATTCAAATGGACAATGCTGCTCGCTGTTTTCTCATCTTTTGCCTCTATTTCCCTAAAGGAATTTGTTGTTTTCATCCTTTCTTCTGAATATGACATCCCAGTTCCTATCTCTCAAATAACCAGCTTCTGTGACACTCCCTCCTTGTAAAAACAACTTTCTCAGCTTTCTGGGTTGCCTCAGAAAGGTTTGAGTTTCATTTCCTTTATGCCTGTGCATGGTCATACTACAGATATATATATAGAAACAGTAAGATAATACTACTTAACATACAGTGGTCTAAGCACTCATCTGTTGCCTAAGCAACAAATAAATTAACATGCAAAAAAACTCCAAACTTCTTCATGCTGAGATATAGGGAACATGTATTTCAAATTACCTAATGAAACACACTATGAAGAAAAGCAAATTCTAAATGAAAGCACAGAATGGGAAAAAAGACAAGGCAATGCCACATTTTCTGTAAAAAATGAGAGCCTTACCATCCTGCTGGCCCTGGAGGTTCTGAGGACTTTGCATTCTCTCCTCCAGATTTGAGCTGAGGTCGGAGTTCACAGCTGACATTCTAGTTGAGTCACTCATATCAAACTCATCACTTTCTATAGAACTTTCATCCTGCAAATAGAAAGAGACATGTCAGAAGACATGGTAAACTGTTCACATTATATGTGCAGTTCATCCTCTTCCCATTTGTTCCACTTGCATCTGGCGTGGAGTGTAATCATACTAAATATTTGTGTATTCAAGAAAACAAGCAGAGCACATCAAGGAGAGGAAGGAAAATACAGCATTTATGTGGTATGATAATCTGACAAATGTAATTTGTTCAGCTATAAGGATACTACATAGAAGCTCCATAGTCTTTTCCAGAAAAGGATTGGTAAGTAGAGACCCCACACCAAGTCCTTGTTATTCAAATTTGGCTGAGGAGACCTCCCTATATTCCCTGCCTGAATCCTTTACCTTTCCCACATGGAAGTCAGTAACCCTGTGAATGACCACTGTCCTGGTTTGGGCTGGGATAGTTAATTTTCTACTTAGTAGCTGGTACAGTGCTGTGTTTGGATTTAGTGTGAGAATAATGTTAATAACACACTGATGTTTTGGTTGTTGCTAAGCAGTGCTTACTCTAAATCAAGGACTTTTCAGGTTCCCATGCTCTGCCAGCAAGCAGGTGCACAAGAAGCCAGGAGGGAGCACTGCCAGGACAGCTGACCCGAACTGGCCAAAGGGATATTTGGAGCTCCACACCATGGAGCATCATTCCCACTGTATAAATTGGGAGGAGTTGGCCAGAGGGGGCCAGTTGCTGCTGGGAGACAGGCTTTCAGTGGGTGGTGAGGAATTTTATCTGGCATCACACATGTTTCTTGGGTTTTATTCCTCCTTCTCTCTCTCTCTCCTTTCATTACGATTAGTAGTAGCAGTAGTAGTATATTTTACTTTGTTTAAATTATTAAACTGTTCTTATCTCAACCCCTGGGTTTTCACGTTTTTCTGATTTTCTCCCCCATCCCACCAGAGCAGGGAGAGGAGTGAGCAAGCTGCTACATGGTACTTAGTTGCTGGCTGGGGTTAAACCACAAAAACCCACAGGAATATATTTCCAAATGGCAGCTTGACCTAGTGAGAATGCACGATCAAATTTCCTTGGCATGATGTCACACTTACACTATGTTTAAAGAAGCACCTATGAAAATTAGAAAGCTTATAAAAGTTCTGAGCACGGTCATGACAGTCAGTGGCAAATAAAAGTAATGTAATCACAGAAGAATCACTGTAAATTTATTCTACATTATACGTCTTTAGTATGATTTATCCATCAAGTCCAATTAAAGAGCATTTAATGAGGGATGATAAAAAAGGAAAAAAGTAAAAATCCTGATCATTATCCCGATTCGTAAAAGTTAAACAGTTTTGGACCTAGTCCAGAAAATATTCAGATGCATGTTTGACTTCAGTTTCTTCTGTCCCACTGAAGCTCACACATCCACTCATGGATTAGAAATTAAGTATCCACAAGTCTTGCTCTGTAAATGGCTGAGGCAATGTACAAACCTAAGGCAATATATTTTCAGTAACAGCTTTTCTGAGGTGGTTACTCCTGTTAAGAAGAAAAGTGCTTTAAAGAACTTAGGGAAAAATATGGCAAATAATTTTGTATGCCCTGAAGATGTTTGAAATGCTTTTCCAAATAATTTTTTGTTACTTTTTTTTATCAAAACAGGGTAAGACAGGATTCTGACTATTTTTCTGGGTTGCTCACCAAAAGCAGCCTAGAAAAATAGCAACCTTTAGAATATGATTTACTGTGTACTTGTTGTCAAGTGGAATCTACAGATGTAAATATAGCTGCTTGCTTCTTTCTGAGTGCTAGACCCTTAAATGTGTTCCTCCCTTGAGTCTCAGCAATGTTTCCAGTTTGTATGGACATTTCTCTCATTTTCAGAAAGCAAGGTCCCTGCAGTAGTGACTCATGTTAAATTAGGATGAAGCACTGCAAATGCCATTCAGGAGCAAGAGTGGGACAACACACAAAGTGAAGCTGTTCTGTACTGCCACAGCAGGACAATGATAAATAAGGAAATAAACATATCTTGTTCTCAGGGATTTGTAAAAAAATAAATGGAAAAGTGAGGGCTTCTCTAACAGGCACCTGTCTGTCTTGCCTTACATAAGGTAGGAGCACCCCAGTTACAGAAGCCGCAAACACCCAAACACTGCCCTCACAGATGAACCGTGGTGCCCACCAGCCTCCCGCCCCAGACAGACAGGGCCAGGGCACATGCCAGATGGTTCTGAGGCTTAGGGAAAATGCACTCTGCTTGTTCAAACAGAAAGATAAGAAAACAAACTCCCCCAGACCTTCTGGATTGCTGTGTCTCTGTTAAAATGCAGGGGTATTTCTCATTGATTCCTGCAGGAGCCAGCAAGCAGCAGCTTACCTATTTCAGTTCTGAGGTTAGGCAATGTGATGGGCTCACAGAAAGGGAGCTCTGGCTGACACTTGCATAGTTATAAAACAACACACATAGGCAGCCTCTGTTTGCCTACAGCATTGCAGAATACCTCCACCTCACTTCCCAAACTCTGTAAACATCTATCTGAATCTGCATGGACACACGGGCATGGGAGCAAAAACTGAGAACCACTGGCATCTTTAAAGCAGCTGCAGCACAGCTCTAAGCTCCCACATAGTGGTGAGTTCTCCCTTCAGATGAAGCCTGTTTCCCTCTCATCAATGGTCTCAGCTTAAGAATGTTGAATTGAGGATGAGAGAATTAGGAGGCTTTCAATCATTGTGCTAGCTAGCGGTGGGATCCAAGTTTACTCCTGTCACAATTCCACACCCTTCCCCAGAAAGAATACAGATATGATTGATTGAATCTTTCCTACAAACCCAAGGCTTTTTTTTAAGTGCATGAAATAGTTTGAACCAGAAAGCTTGCTATTTTGTACTACAACATTTTCACTGTCATTTTGTTCTAAGGGCAACAAATGTACAGCCCGGGCGGAAAAGAAAACCTTGGCAAAACTCCGCTTTGAGGAAAGACATGACAATTATCTTGAGAACTTTCCTTGTGCCCACTCTGCCCTGGAAAAGTCATTATTACTAAAATATACAAAAAATTATTTTCATAAATCCAGAACTTTCCTTTTGCCCACTCTATGCTAAAAAAGTTACTATTACTAAAACATATAAAAAATTACTTTCATAAGTCCACTGCTGCAGGCATTTCATACACAGTAACAACAGAGCTGCAAAACTGAGCTAGACAGGAAAATACCAAGCAATGTTAAGTCCTGCTGCCTCCGTATCATTGCCACTGGCTTGTCTAGATGAAAAACTGGTTTAACAAAAATTTCAGTCATCAGACCAGAAAGACTACACCAAAACATTCAGGCTACAGAAGCTCTGAGGCATGTGGTTCTGATCCAGCACGAGTGCTTGACCCTGTTGTGGAAGTAGTAATTCTCAAATGGAAAAGGTGTAGAAACCAAGGAGTCCTTTAATTGCTAAGGCTACTGCAGAATAAAGCCTCTTCTCTGCTGCTGCTTGAAACCCTGCTTCCAGATCACTGAAATAATCAGGAGACTCAATAGGAAGAAAAGATGACCAGGCTGTATATATGCATGAAGAACTTTGAGTTTGGGATCTCTCCCTACACCCTCTGCAATTAAAAGAAAAAATAAAAGTCCAAACTGAAACAAGGATCCTGGTATTTGTAGAAGAGTGATGAAATCCCCATTCTAGGGAGTGTTGAATAATTCCTATTAGCCCATATCTATTTATTGGGAAAAGAAATCTGGTTGACTCTGCACAAATCAGAAATCAGTCAGGGTCTTGACATAATCCAGCTGCTAAGGTTGTTTTTGAAGGCTTTCTTTATTAAAAAATATCTTGTAGTTGGATGGAAAGATACAGAATGCAGAACTGATTTTTGGCTGGCACATAGCTGAGCTTCTATTTGGCAGCTTAAATGGTAAATGAAAAAACTTCCAGCAAAATGAGGTTACTACAAACAATTCGGTATGTGCCTGTCAATTTATGAAGCACTTCTTAAGATCTGGGAAAACTCTAAATAAATCAGAGAAAGCAAACAATCTTTGAGAAGAAATAAATACAATTCAACCCAAATTCTCTATGAAGAAGCTTGATTCTCAGTCTACTTCTCTTCCTTTTCTTCTGCCTTTTTATTCAAAATTTCAAAAGCAACTCCTACTCTTATTTTTAAGCTTTCTGCCTTAAAGATTTCAACTGATGTTGCCAGGACTTTCATCTCTGTCAGTAAATTGTGATGCATCATGGTTGCTAACCTTGAGAACACCATGGCATTCATTTCAGCTTTTGATGGTACTGGTTTCTGGAAGTAGACAATGGAAGTCTCTGCTGGGCACAGAACTAAGTCTCGATGTGCTGGCCACATCCCCCTTTCCACTGGTCCAGTGAAAGAGCACCTTCAGGCAATTCAAAGTACAGTTCACTACCCCCAGTCATAGAAGGGCCATAAGTAATGATATTTTCTCTCAATCTGCTGCTTGAAAACAACCCTGCCTTGGCTTCAGACTGACTGTTTTAGCAACAAAATTATGAAGATGGGATCAACAATCATCTTCAGTTTCCTAGCTACCTCAAAGACAAGTACAAAATAACACAGGAGAACAGAAAACCAAACTTAAAAGTTTTCAGGTTTTACCTCATCTTGCTGTGAGTTTAGTAGCTGCAGCTTCATGTGCTTCATATAAGCCATAGTAATGGGCATGTTGTAATCAATCATACTGGTCACCAAAGTTGGAGGTTTTCCATTATCTGCAAAAAAATAGTTATTATGCATTATATGTTAACTGTGGAGTCTATGTAAGCCTACTCTGCAGTCGAAGTCAGACTGTTATGTCATTTAGCTCCAACTTTTGCATTTTCAATCGCTTGTAGGCTGTAAAAATGGAAGTCTCCCAAAGAAAAAGGAAAACCAAGTTCAAACCCTGAAAACTGATGAGTTCTTCTTCCCTAAATGACTAGAGCCCATATACCCTACCTATTTCTTATGCTTAAGCTCCCATACAAACATTTCCATAGCAAAATAAATTATTTCCTCCAGATAAAATCATCTTTCTATTGAGGGTGCAGATGGTATTATACTCCACCCTTAAGTGAAAGCAGAAGATTCACTACCTTCCAGCTTAAGTAAATGAGGTGATCTGACTTGTTGAACTGTTACAGTCTACCAAATTTATATGAACTCTCACCTAAGCTAGGAAAATAAAAATGGGTATTAGAAATAAAATTACTTTACATCCCACTATTTGACACTAAAACTACCTTTATGATCCGCTCCATCTGGGTTTAAATGCATTCTTTTCTGGCACTCTGAGCAGCTCATTAGAAATCGTGTCACCGCTTCTCTCGGTAGGAAGGCATAGGTCTCTGAAATCTGAAATTAATAACAAAATATAAGTGTTATTATGTAAGCTGATTGAGCATGATTTAACAGACCTGATCATCACATTTCCAAATAAGGCACATTATCTTTTAATGCCAGGAAGCACAATGAAAGCATGTTCTGCATACTATGTAGGATTTCAAGAAACATCTCTCCAATCTGCCTACTTATCATCTAATGGCTACTAGCAGTTGTTACTGAACAAAATTCCACTTATATCAAAAGTGGGGTTGTCTTCTGCTTGCAATTCATTTCAAATTCCTTTCAGCAAAAAGACTCATACATAACAACTATCCCACTGTGGAATGGTATCAAAAAAATTTGAAGAGAGACCTTTTTTAATAGCCAATGCCAAAAAAAGAAAGCACTTGTCTTATGTGTTCTATGTCTTTTTGTTGTAAAAATACATAGACAGATACAGGACTTGATGTATTAGCAGCAATGAAGGTTGCCTTACTATTTTAAATTTGTACTTGAATGTTTTGTGAAAATATTCTTCAAAATCTTGTGGTTTTATACTTTGGAGTACCTACATTATTTTTACTAATAGTTAAAGAATTTGTGAACCAGTTGATTTTAAAGACTCTGCTTTACCTGGCAATATCTTGAAACAACAGATTTTAATTGCTTCTTCATTTCAGCAATGCCATTGTTTCTAACCACACACTCACAAGCAGGCACCAGACAGATTTTTTTCTCTTTTG
Organism: Coloeus monedula; assembly: GCF_965178545.1. NCBI lineage: Eukaryota > Metazoa > Chordata > Aves > Passeriformes > Corvidae > Coloeus > Coloeus monedula. The sequence continues at coordinate 116,189,274 of NC_138781.1, forward strand.
AAAGGGGAGAGGATGAAGCAGTTATTGCTGGTTTTAAAGATTGCATTCCCCCCACCCCAAAGGATGCCTCTGTCTTTATAGACACTTTGCCTTGCTGAAAAGGACCTGGAGGCTGGTGCCAAGCTGAAAATAAGCTAACGGCGTACTCTCTGATCACAGACAAACTACATCTCATACTTTACATTGCCAGCAGATCAAGAAAAATTATTATCCCTCTCTACCCAGTACTGGTAGGAAAGCAGCTGGAATAATGTGCTCAGGTTTCCTCTCACAGTTCAAAGTTCCCCTCCACACTTTAGGAAGGCTGCTTAGAAGCAGGAGATGACTCTGAGCCAGGCCATCATAGCAGCTGGAACCTGAAGGAAAGGTTGAGGGAGATAGATTTGTTTTGGGTAGATTGAGGCCAAGAAAGATCTAATTGTAGCCCACCACTGCCTGAAAGGCAGTTTAAAAACTAGAGAAAAACACTTTATAGTGCATACCCAGAGACAACAACAGTGGTGTCTTGGGACATTCAAACCAGACATCAGTAGAAACTGTTACACTCCGGTGCACTGGAGCAGCTTTATTAGATGGCTGGATATTTGATGAAAATATCCAAACTTGGATGTTTTCAAGCCAATAAAAGGCAAACCCATGGTTTTTCTGTGATCCCTTATACACTTTGATGCATATACACTGAACAGTGCAAGTGTTACAATGAATCTCTAGTCTTTCTTTTCCCAACTACGGTGGCTATCTTCCTGTGGAGGTAATCCTTAAAGAAAGACCAAGTCCCAGAAAGAGAGCTTATGAGAGTGAGTTGTTAATCTGCATGTACTCCCCTACTGTAAAACCTACAGCAGGATTTGATTTCCTATCAAGCACTATGCTGAGATGCAAGTCTCAGTAGGAAGTGAAGAAGAACGGAGATGGTGTGTATGAAAATGTGGCTACAGGAAGGACAAAATAACTTTTTTTAACTGGATGTAAATGGGATTACATACTGTCCAAATCATTTCTGGACCTCACAAGGGTGCTAAGAGGAGGAGGAATGGTCAGTTTTAACTCTCTTACACTCTTCCACTTGGCTCGTCACCTACTTAACATATGTTGAATCTTACATTTCCTAAAACTCCATGAACCAAATTTATCAGCAGCAGTATTTTTGAAAAGAGGTGGGGTTTAAATTAGTGTTTGTTGATGTGATGTGTCAAATCAATACATAGAAATGATGCATTATAAAGCGGGAATGCAAAATATACCATCATGTTTATAACATTGGTTTTTGTTGTTTTCTTATATAACAGAAATCTTATGGGGGGAGAAGAGAATTAGTATAAAACCAAGTATTGTTCTGTGAGGAAAATTGGCAAAGATTTTTTCTGGGCCTGAAACAATTTTTCTGAAAATTAAGGCACTAAATAAAGCCACTTTTGAATGGGAGATCCTACCAAAAATACATTTTTAGATTATTTTTTCCCGGTTTTCATACCCACAGAACAGATGCTTATTTACCTTTCTAATCATGAAAACACTGGTTATGCTCATGCTTTATGGAAACTAAAGAAAGAACCTAAAATCAGCTAGAAATTAGCATTGAAAAAATTGGAAAGTGCATATAGGCAGCAACCTCTCTCTTATAACATTTAACATGTTTAGCACTTCATTGAAATTAATGGAGCTTACCCATGGATTCATTAGTCACCTGCATTTAATAGGAACGCTCCATTTATTCTAATCAAGCATCTCTGTCAAAATTCCAGTTCTGCTCAAACAAGATGAAATCCCTCCATGGACAGAAAGTGAGATAAGGCCCAGGTTTGATAGGTATGCTCCACTGACTATAAGGGAACTGGGTTTTATAACTAAATTTGTCCACAGAGCAGATGCTCGTGTCTCCAACCTCCCACTGCAACACAGTTTTAAGGATGCCCTTCCCTGAATAACTCCAGATTTCACCAACTTCTTCCCCTGTTTATTTAATAATTTGAATCAATCACTGGCATTCCTAGACTTCAGCCTGTATAAATTGGCATAACACAACAGGAATCACATTAAAAGAGGTACATAAGGAGCATAACCCACAGTAGTCCTCATTCTTGTTGCCTAAATATACAGAAAAGAAAGCTCTCTCCAACTTTCACTGCCAGAAAGCTTATGAATTGCCTCTCCCTAACCCCACAATTTCATGCCCCCAACAGTACAGACTCTAGTTTGCCATTCATATCTACTTTATAAGATGCAGATAGCCACTTGCTTGCTCCAGCCAAGCTCTGAACCAGCTGTAGCCGAGAAATGCTCAAGCAAATTAGCACAAGGCTGAACATGAAATCCTGTATTTCAGCTCTCAGTAGAGCTTACAAGGTTGTGCACAAGACTGGACTGAGGTAGTTCATGGAGCTGGCTTCCATTTGAGTGTTTCAGAGCACAGTGTGGAGGCCTATGACACCTTCTAAGCAGCTATACAGAAATACCTGAGTGGTCTGATTTCATCAGGAAAAATTATTTCTGTCCTTCATTCTATCCAAAAGAAAGCAGTAATGACCCAGTCCTTGCTGATGCTGTATCCTCTCACTGCCTTCAGTGGCCCAGGTCCTAGCCCTCTTCTCAAGGCTATTAGCCAATAAAATATATGGCCAGACCTTCTTTCTCAGTGATGTGTTGTAAAAAAAGAATACTGGTTTATTGTAAACCCACACCAAAATTTTTTTTTTTAAATTGTATACACTTCTATATTTTAAGAAAAAATAAAACCAGAAAAGTGAAGTTGGGGATATTGCATTATTTACATACTTTATTATTTACCGACAAATCAGACTGGCATCTTTTTGGTATGACTTACAGGAAACTTCTCATGCACATGCCCATTCCAATCAAAGATCAGTGAGTGCTGATTTACCATATTGATAACACTACTTGGATTGACTTTAAAAGAATTTAAAATATACTTTTCTCAAATATGAAGCTCTGGAAGTATCCTTATGGGATTCCTTACTCTTACTAGTGTTTTTACTGCACATTAGTATATCTTCTGCTGCTTGTAGAGATATATTATGTCATAACTGGATGTATTCTGTATCATGGAGAAATCAGAAAATAAGCAGATTCTAGCAGGTTTGTGTTTAGATATTGTGTATTCGGTACAGTTCTTACAGCTAAATGCTTTTTTACATTGTGAAGATACATGAAGAAGAAACAGAACATCCAGAGCATTAAGTAAAAATTGCAAAAATTATACAGGGTTCTTTTTAGCCTCAGAAATTATAGGATAAAAAGTAAACATTTCCTAACAATACAGTCCATGCACATCTACATATATGTGGTTTTAACTCTGAATTGAGAGGAAAATGAGTTGACTTCAGTGCTTTCAGTCAAAACTTTCATGATCTTCCTTCACCATTCACAAAGTGTTTGACATATTTTGACATATATGACTGCATCCAAAACATCGCCCAGCAATGAAGGCTTGTCTAGGCTTGTTTATTGGATCCCATGAAGAGCACAACTAGCACAGGCAAGTAATCCACTACCTGAGCATGTAATCTGATTTACCCTGGAGCTAAGCAATGAATGTCCTAATTGTCTGTGAGAAGCCTATGGCATTTCTACTGCATCACTACAGGCAGAGCAAACAAGCAAAGCTTCCTTTATGCTCTCCCATACTCAGATGATTTAAGTGCAGGATGTTGTGATGGTGTAGCTTTCAGAGATAAATTTTTGCTTGGAAAATTAACAAGTCCTAAACTGAAAGGCAGATTTTAGGACACATATGGCAGAGTAGGAAAGACAAGTGTGAGGAGAGGGAGTGAAATTTTGCAAGTGAACCTATTAACCTCTAAAGAATTAATATGGAGGATGTATGTGTAGTCTGGAACATACAATGTGTCAGAATACAGATTTCGTGTGTGAGTTTGTATTTTTTTAATTAAGGAGGGTAAAGGGGGAAAAGATGATTAAAAGAAGACTCCAGGAGGAGGGAAAGAGAGAGAAAGACAGGGACAGAGTGAAGATGGTAATCTGTCCTGGGCCCACAGCCATCAAACCAGGTGGCAGAAATGGGCTTCTTGATGACAGGAGGGTGAGCCAGCCAAGGGAAGCCCTCTCCTTTCCTCAGCAAGAGGTCAGAATAGAAGGCTGACATAGGAAATCAGATATATCACTGCTGGGAGTTTTATCAAGAGCTCGCTACCCCGCTACACTGTGGGAAATGCTGTTCCCTCATGTGCTAAACTTGCGCTTCACAGCTCCCTTCCCCTGTCTCCCCATATAGCAGAAGCTGCTTTCTGTGAGGGAAGTGATGGGAAACACCTGCTAGTGGGACAATTGCCAGGACACTCAACAGTCACCCCTTGCAAAGAAGCAGGAACAAGCCCATAGAGTAAAAGTGCACAGGGCTTGGCTGTTTTGCCATGCACACAAGAATGGTATGGATGCAAGAATTTAAGCATGCTAAGGCCCTGCACAAAGCTCAAGTTCTTCCACTTCCCCAAGGATAAGGTCTGCCCTGTACTGAAACCAGCCAAGCCCCAAACCTACTTTAGCCCTGTTTGATCAGGAAGGAGATGATGTTACTTCACAGTACAACCTGTCAAAATTATTCCCTGAGGAGAGCGCACTCAGTGTGATGCTCACAGGGGACTCACAAGCATGCTCCTGTTTTGGGAGGGAAAAAAAGTAACCCCTTGATTCTCAATCTCAGAAAGGCTTTTCTTAGGCTGACAGGAGAAAGAGAAGCTACTCAAAAGCTTGATCCAGAATCAAGAAACATTTATCACTGAAACAGCTGGATGAGGCACAAGACCCCAGATATTGCCCCACATCCAAAAGACTCCTGTTATGCCTCAGATGTTATACATTTATGTACTCCTGATGAGAGTCTTGTCTCAAGCTACTTTCCCTTGACACATTAGTATCTCCCCCATCTTTTGCAAGCCTGCTTCTTCCAGCTCATCAGCTCAGTGGCTCTTTTTTCATTGATGGGTTCAGAGTCTTATTAACCAACCCATTTCACCTGCTCAGACATGACAACCCCCACTAACAATTCAAGTTCACTGCTGTAGTGTTTCAAGGTTTTTCAGAGAGACTAGCAGGCTCTGTTATTTCAAGTAGAATATTTACATAGAATTAAAGTTGCTTAAGGTAGCTATGAGACACACGGTTCTCAGCTAGATGATGCACTTAGTTATGGGAAAATGTGCTCAGATATAACATAGAAAGGTGAGGCACCTACTCAATTGTTTGAATGAATTAAAATCTAATATCTTTTTTAAGGATATTAAAACAAAGTAAGGAATATAAATCTATTCTGAAATATAGGGCTTAATCACTTAATCTAACCTAACAGTACCTATAGCTGGGCGTGAGAGGTAACACAGATGTTTTAGATCTTCAGTCTCATCACAGACCATTTGCATTTCTTGAAAAATATAATAAGGCTATTTTTTTCCTGGTTTGCACTGAATCACAGAGTTGTCCTGACAGCTTGAGCCTGTTGCATTATGCTGCTACTGTAGCCACAACTTTTCCCCGTTACTCCCACCTCTGATATACCCCTCAGCACTTGTATTTAAGTTGTAGACACAGATGAATAGTTTAAATCAAGAAATGTAGCTCTACAAAGGCACAGAAAGCCTGCTACGCACTTGTTGCATGCCTTTCCCAAATACACCAGATGGATTCTTTTCCTGAACACTTCTCTCCCATGCATCCCCATGCCCAGTTTGATGCCACAGTTCTCCTTTCGGAGTGGGATGCCTATACAAAAATAACTCCCTGGGAACACAGAGTGAAAAGTACTACCCCAAAGCAAAGCAGCTCCCCTCAGACACTGAGCTGTGGCAGCAACTGCTAGCAGAGATACTCCTGCGAGATCCCAGTACTTTCTCCTGACCACATTGCCTGCATCAGCATTTCACTCCACCTCCTGTGAGGCCCAGCAGAGGACCCAGGGGAAGGCAGGACAAGCACGGAGCCCTTTGGGCACCGCTGCTTTCCTTTGCCCTGAGGAACATGCTCTTTTCACCTTCCGTATCTTCCTGGTCACCTGTGCCCCTGCTGAGCAACCACCTCAGCCAGGCCTTGTGTCACATATCCTGCCTTTGTGAGGGAATTATCTCCCAGATCAAGACCTCCAATGTCTTCCCCGCTTGTAAACTTCCCTGGGAACTGGGAAAACAGCTGAGATTAAAAGCATCGCATGAATTATTCCTTCAGTCTGGCACACTTTGGATAGGATTTAAAATTCTTGGTTTCATTTTACATACATAAGCCACGTCTGGGTGATTTGCTGGTGTAGATCTACCTAAAGTTAAACACAGCACATCAGTCTTACCTTGTATACAAGTCAGGCACCCGAAATGAGCACAAAATCTGCCAGTTAAATAGGACACTTCTCCTGTTTTGCATGTTTTCAGTGTTACTCTCCCACACCATATATACAGAATTTATACAATTCTCTTCTGATCTTTTTGTGTGAAGAGGAGAAGAGAATGGGTCCTTATTCTAAACTTAAATATTGAAGGACAGATGCTTTCCTAGTTTACATATAGGGTTTGTGCCAAAAATCCTAAAGTTTGGTATATTGCTGCCCCAATTAAAATGGAAAGACTCTTCCAGTACTCTGCTCTTTAAGAGGTTTCAAGTACCACATCCTATTTACTTCTTGCACAGCATCGCTTTAGGAAGTCCCACACAAATCAACCAGTTGTAAAAATATCATGCATTTCCACACAGTTAACATAAACAAGGCAGTGCCCTGAGTTTGTCAAGTGTTCAGAACACACTTTTAGAGAGACATTCTAAAGTATTTTAGCACTCCAGCACCCAGGGTGACTTTACCAAAAATTAAAAAGACTCTAGCTATACCAAATTTGTTACTCTATGTACATGCAGACAGTAGTTAATTAAGTCACCTTTGACAATTTCATTACCCTTCCAATCATGCTTGAGGGGCGTTCAAAACTTTGAGTGGAGCAGGTTCACTATTGAAAACGAGACTCAGAATCTTTAAGTAAATTAATTACTTAAAAACAATATGTTGCAATTCCCAAGGGCTGTGCCATTAATTTTTCAGAAATACTCAGGTACTGAAAATCCATGACAGTATGTATGAACTTCAGAAGTTCAGAAATTTTGTACCGAATTGTGGTGTTTTCTCCCCATAATTTCTGTGTTAAAAGGTTTTGGTTACCCAGTGAGAGAACAGAAGCAATGTGACCAACTCATGCCAGGGGTTGTGAATTACAAGTATCAATTGTAGCATACTGTTTGTGAACCATCTCTCCTATAAAAGTTCTTCACTCAAACCATTTGGTGAATACTTTTGCATGATAAATACATGCAGAGATCTCAGGGATGATTCACTTCTGACATGTGAATAAAGAAACAAGACTAAATTAATCTTGTTCCAGATTCACTTAATGAAATTAAACCCTGCCAAAGTACTCCAGTTTGATTTATAAAGCTTTTAGGGTAAAATGTTTTGGGAGACAGTTACCCGAGATACTAACTTTTTCCTCCTTAAAGTGCCACAGGGGAGGTAGGTACTGCGTGGCTTCCTGGAACAGACTGACACTACAGCTCTTAATTTTACTAAAGGCATTTTCATGGACAGGTCCAGTAAAGGAGCATGTGTTTACCTGGATGGTCTGGTAGAGTTTGATGCCTGTTTACTCAAGCTAATTCTTACGTCAGAATAGAGAGCAAGAATTGAAATTAGTTTCTTCTGGAGTCTTTTGTCCATTTTTTTTATCTATGGAAGTCCTTCAAAATTATATATGTGAATCCTGTCACTGGGAAATATGACTCAATGCCCTTGATAAATGAATATACAATGAAATGGATGCACAAATATTGCAGACTGATAATGACAAAAACTTACATTTGGGCATCCTTAACAATGCAACAGGCTCATGTCTAAATTGCAATAAAAGTTGACAATAGATGAAACTACTGCATAGGCTACTGAATCTGCACAAATAGTTCTTCTCACCAAAGATACACTAGTCTTTCATGCTATTCACAAATTTCTTATCTGACCTGTAATCATGGGATTCTTACGGTAGTAAATATTATACTTGGCACGTATTTGTGGGATGATGACTTGAAGTATTGTATTTATAGTTGGCAGCATTCCTTATAGCTGTATATTATTCTAAGATGTTTGTGACCTATACCTTTGAACAGATTGCTGAAGTAAAACAAAATAGAAAGAGAAAGGTCAATGGAAAATACCACTTTTCTAATGCTTTTTGAAAGAGAAGACAAAGTATCAAAATGGCTGAGGTGCCAGATAAAAATTAATTTAGAGAGTTTGCGTTTGTTCACCCTGAAATAACACTCTAAGCCTTACAAAAGCACACCCACATGAAAGATGTCTTCATATGTCTGTCTTAAGGTCAATACCTCTGGGAACAAATTAGAAGAAATTTTGCCAAGAGCTTATCCCACAACAAACCATCTGAAATAGCCTATAAATAAAATATCTGTGAAGGGATTCACAGATACAGAGAAAAGACTGTTATATGGGTAAAAAAAAACCAGTAATGGAAAAACAGCTATTTCTCACAGCCAAAATTGAATCAGAAACTTGGAGTTTCCCCATATTTTGGTGACCTCTGATGAAAAACAGCTCAAATAACTGCAGGTTGTTTTTAAGAGGAAGAGCTGTGTTGAGGGTGGTAGGTCACCTCAGGGCGCTGTCCACAGCTCCCTGCCAGCCTCATCCCACTGGGACCAGAGGGAGAGGTGCCTTGGATGCCCTGCACTCTGGCCAGGGATGTGTGATGGGCCCTGGCTGGACACCCCCGCTCTGCCATGCCAGGGGGGCCCCTGGAGCTTCAGCAACTGGAAACAGTTGGGCAGATGGGTCAGGATCCACCTCTGAGTGTGCCTGGCCCTATCACAGCCCTACACATGGAAAGTTGGTCACCCAAATCCAGGTAAGACCATACATTCTAAGCACCTTGGGAAAGTGCAGCAAATGTTTCATTAGTTCTCCACAAGAAAATTAAGTGTTGTATTTTTGTCACTAATCACAAAAGCTATTTGCAGCTATTTTAAGACTGTACTGATACAACCAAAATTTTAGAAATAATATTTTCTCCCTACTCAGCCAGTTTATGCAGGTATGAGAGGTGCCCCCTTAACACTTTCCTTACTATACCTAGTAGCTTTCCAGCCCTTTGAATTTAGGACATTTACAAGTTTTCATACCATTAAACCATTAAGTACTACTTAGTCTGCAGCAATAAACTACAAGGCACCTGCATTTTTATGCTGAAATACAGCAACCCATTTAGCCAAGTTGTGACAGTACCTTCTAAGTCTTCTTTAACACTTCATCCATTTAATAGCAATTAACTCATACAGAGAAATTAGGAAAATTGCGAAACCATTACAGAAATAGCAAATTCTCCTCTCGTACCAATGAGAAAATCTCTAGTGAAGTCAATGGATGTGGCCCTTACTACACAGCAAATGTGATTTCTAAACCATATGTCTTCATGCATTACTGAAAGATCTCTGGAATCAATTTGAGAGTGAGGTTATCAGTACTAATTCAGTTGGAAAAAAACCACAAATCTCATGCCATGTGACTAAGCCCAAATAACTCATATTTTTAAAGACTCATGTTCACTTCTAGTTGGTTTTTTTACTTACTGCTTTATACGTTCTCTTTTGTCCAGCATGTTTTCTGATTTGTTCTCCATTAGGCCCAGTTTCAACATGCATGGAATAGATAATGTCAAAGAAATCTTCTACGACGGCCACCCGCCGTAAAGACAGCTTCTCATCTACACCTACTCCATCCTGCAAAGGGAAAAAAATAAAAAAGAGAACAGAAAAAGTAAGGGAGACAAGATGAATAGATAAATTGTGATAATCATAAGACACATTGTCCTTTTTTAGAAGGGAGTTAAAGACCCTTCCATTAATATCTGAAGATCACCCACCCTACAGACACAGTATTGTAGGAAAGCTGTGTGATCACAAGGATCACTGCAAGCAGTCCATTTTGCCAAACCAGGGCATTTGGCCTCTTAATAGGAAGTGATCTTCCACTCCAGTATTTTTTTAACTATTAAAAAAAACAAAACAAAAAGTATCTGTGCTTCTTTCTCTAAATGCACAGACACAATTCAAAGGCAGAAGCAGTCCCAAAGACGTGGCACAAAAATGCATTATGTGGTTGTTAGTAAGGATGCAACAGTTCTTTTATTCTCACACTCCCTTCCCAGTAAATCTGTGCCCAGCATTTCACAAAGGTATTTAATAAAAGGTTTTAACTCAAAGAGCTGACTGTAATTATGAACATGAAGGAAGTTGTTACAAACAATTTGCCCCTGCAAAAATTGCTTGAAGACATACTCCATGAGGACATACCACAACATGAGGAAAAGAAAGGGATGTTGTTAAAATTTTCTACTTTTGCACACAGACATCCAGCTGGAAGAAGTGACAGAAAAGTGAGAACACCTAGCATCTGATTTTCAAAAGTGATAGTGTCATGATAGCTAAAGGCTTCTAAAAAGAAACAGTCCCCAATGTCTCTGAATTTAATCAGTGCAGTTCAGTTCCCGCCTTTTTAACAGAACCACCCACACGAGGTTTTGTTTGTTTTACAGCTGCCTATGGACAGAGTTCTAATGCAGGGGCAGGAACTGGGACTCTTGTTTTTCCAGAATAGACATCTATCAAGCAGGCTGCATTTTGTAATACAACATCAATACATGAAGAATGAAATAAGAATGGCCAGTTCCCTTGCACTCCAACACTGTATTCGAATTTAGATCTTTGGAGGCAGCAGCATAACCTAACATTCACTGTGTATTTTAAGCAATAAGGCTGTTCCAAACTTAATATATTTTATAACACCATTACTGATCATGTAATTCATGCCACAACAAAACTGATTTACATGGGCACTTCTATGACAAAATACATGCAATTATGGCTTCAGTGACCGAATAAAAACAAAAGATGAGAAACTAAAAGGTAATAATTATGTATGACTCCCACTTGCTGTCCCCCGATCATAATTCCTTGCTAACACACTCCACTAAGTTTGCTGTATGTGGACAAACATGATTCATTTTTCTCACTCCCCCTATTTTTATTCCAGCCCACTTCAATTTTTCATATATTTTGAAGAAAGAACCTAGATAATCCCAACGGCTCCAAAGAACCCCCCCAGGGTGACATAGAGGACTTCTGACATGTTCCTAGTAGCAATGGAGAAAATGTCAATACCTTTATAGCGTAACCTTCTAAACGTGCATTAATCCAAGTGATAGAGGTTTAGGAGGTGTTGATGCACTACCAGCCAGACAGGTTACACCCTGTCCTGCTCCAGTATGCCCAACATTCTTCAGAGAGATCCCTGCCTAAAGCTACATGGTCTCTTCCACCGTGTTCTTTATCCCCAGGAGACAGCTGGACCCAGGCAGAACCCCAGCACATGTGCAATGAGAGCACTGCCACAGTTCTGATGGAAATGACTATGTTGAGGATTCAGGGTGGAACAAGATGAGGAATTTGCAGGGCAGTCTCCACCACAGGTTAAAGCCTCAGCTCAGCTGGGAACAGTTGCTCTGAGAAAGCTGTGAAGCTAGCTCGTAGCTCATGATCGGTCACTGACCACCAGCTCAAAAACTTTGTGGCATTGTGACAGGTGTTGGTTTAAGCATCATTAAGAATTTGCTTGGTACTACCCACCACCATTTTCTACTATTTAAAAAAAAAATTGCTTTAGAGATAGGACCAACATCAAATTCAGGTCTTTGCAGCTTTAATCTTTAGGGGAATTCACATGTGAGCGCTGTAGGGGGGCCCATCTTCAATCATTATTTTCTCACCACCCAAACAGCACAGTGGGATCCCTGATGATTTCAATCACTCTTATTATGACGACAGTGTTATCTCACACTGCTCTCCGAATACTCAGAAGTTTATAGTGTTGATTAACTGAGAAAGATTTAATCTGTTTATTACTAATGAGTTTTGTTTTATGAAATTTCCTACAAGGGAGCTCTCTTTTTTAATTAAAAAGAAATGCATTACAACAATATTAATTTAAAACCTGAGATGCCACCTCAGCAGAGCTGACACATGCAAACATTATGAATACATTCAAAGAAGAAACTCAAAAATGAAACTCATTTTGCGGCTTTTGGTGGCCATAGTGTGTGCAGTGCTCTCTCTAATGGTCCTCCTACCTCCCTCCCCAGACACAGACACCCAAAGGTTGCCAGGTATGATCTGGGGGTGCTCTTGAAGGGGCATTTCTCCATGCAGCTGACTAAAACAATAAGCACTGATATTACTTCTAAAAATACACAGAAGTAAAGTCTGCACAAATTGTCATTACTCCTAAGTGAAGTGCTAGAAAATGAATACAAACTTTCCAAACCTTTTCAGTCAAAAAGGGTAGGAAAGAAATTGTTTAAACGGAGTAGAAACTGCTTCAGAGGAAGACAGGGCTATAACTCAATATCTACATCTGTAACTTTATCTAGTGGAACCTGGACATGACTAAGTTGGCTTCATCCTGCTTGGTGCTGCCTAAGACAATAAGGCAGACCTTGATTCAGAACACCTGCAGAGCTGCAGAAGGTGCCAAGTCGCTGTGAGCGAGCTGTTCAGTTCATCCGGCAACATGCAACGCTGTACAGAGATGTAAGCCTCAGCTGCAGAAGCAATACACCAGATGAGTAATTTGAATAAGGTAGCTACTTACTGATGCTTTTGATATTCCATACTGACCTGCCAATAGGTAAAAAGCTGGGCAAATGATAAAACCTCAAATCTCCATTTAAACCATGAAGTCTCTGAAGTGGACGCAGTTGTATCAGGCTTTCCTGCCATATGCCATTACACTACACTTTTATCCTGAAATTGCTATTTGATAAAGGCATTAACAAAGCAGCTCTGCTCTATAAGCTGGCTTTGGGTAAAAATTTTCACAGTGCCTAAGGGGACAGTTTTTTTAGCCTCAACTAAAGCTAAAAAAAAACTGAATGAGAGAATGCATCATAATGTTATTCCCATGACTGAAAGGCTATGAAATGTCCACAAGGGACAGGACAAGTAATAGGCTTAAACCACAGCACGGGAGATTTACATCAGACATTTGGAAAAACTTACTATTGATGTGGATAGTCAAGTACAGTAATAGTTTGCCTGGGGAGGCTGTGGGATGTATGTCACAGAAGGATTTTGAGACCATGTTAGGCAAATATCTGTCAGGGATAGTATGAGTAAATCCTGTCTTGGACAGACTAGATATTAATTGAGTTTCTTCTTGATAACTCTAGGAAGCCTAAATACCACTTTCAAAGTGACTTGGCCACTAACAACTCTGGAATAGCAAGGAGGACATTTATAAATCACTGAGGTATTTTTAGGATTTTTATTCAGCATGGAAAGAGTCCAAGCCTCACTTTCAAAAACTACTTAGGAATGGAAGCCTCACTGAATGCTTCACTTCCAGCATTGGACTTAGACTCTTAAATCTTTTAGGCTGAGTTTCATGCCTCTCCTTTCAGCCACCACTGAGGTGTGCCATGCTCTGTCCTAAACCAGTTGTCTCAGACGCCTCTCTGGCCAGCAGTGTGACAGACACTGACAAAATACATTCATCCTGACAGCTGCTGGAATGGTTTCAATCTCTATCAGTGAGATGTTATTTCATTTTACTCTTTGCATTACAGTTTTTCCTGCTTACTCTCAGTTTTATGTATATCCAGAGATCTTCCTATGTTCGTAGGACACAAATAAAGAAATGTTTCTTTGCATTTTCAGCACTACAAAATCCATTTGTACTCTGAGATTAAAGTTGTTTGCTTGTTTGTTTTTAGATATCTAGACAAAGAATAAATTTCTGGACAGAAGTGAATTTTACAGAGATTTGTGCACCTCTCAGAATGTGCTAAGGATCCCTTTGAACCAGGATGCTTGGGGAGACAGGCAGTGTCTCTTATTGAGGTTGAATCTACAGGGTTTGTCGGAGTAAAGAAAGGAAGAAAGTTTGCCAGTAAAGTGAATAGATAAAACTCTTAAGGCAGCAAAAATATCTATTAAATGAAAGGTTGTCATTTTTATAGTTACTTTGCAGAGGAGAAAAAAAATTCATACAAGCCATTAAAATTAATGCCACTGAAACGAAAGTGCTTGTAATTCCTTGCTTGAGAATAGCTGCCCCATCTCCTGTTGAAATTTCTGGGAGGAAATAGGTCTCATAAAACACCCTCTTGCTTTGTGAATGAATATAACTATCAGCATCTTGACAGCATTTGAAAAATATTCCTATAAAGACATGATAGACAGAGATAGAAAATAAAAGGAACGTCTTGGTTGGTAGTTTTATAGAAAATGTTCAGGTCTATAAAAACCTCTGTTGTAAAAGCATCAGAGCCAGAAGCACCTACAAAACATTAGGAGTAGATGCAAATAACAATGCACCTAAATATTTCATTGCATAATATAAATCACATATAAATCTAAGATGGCTTTAAATGCAGAAATATGATGCGCAACATTCTCCTCATATAACCAGTTCAGACAACAGCACAGTTAAAGCTCATTTATGTCCCCACACGTCTGCTGACTTGTACCACATTTTGAATTTCCCCTGGATGAGAAGAAAAGTCTTTTGCTGATGGAAAGACCATACCCTGGATAAACAAAAAGTCTTGCTCATAGCCCTACGCACTGTTAGTACGTGCATAATGAGCTCCTGACATGACTGTATGTAGATGTTTCACTCCCTCTGGGTTCAAGATAGGAAAATTTTGTATTGAAAGCGTTAGGAGGAAGCAATGGTAGTTGATGTATAACATGAACCCTATATATCTGTCTGCAGAAATAAGTAAAAACAAATGAACAGACTGAAAATCCTATTGTACATTATTTCCTTTATCTGCTTGTTCAGTAACTGTAAAAAATATTAATATTTAAAAATAGGGATGACCATTTTAGAATGCCTCTTACTCCCATAGAAATGAACAAATTACTTTAATCAGCCCATGTATTTGAACTCCCAGGTTATTAGTACACCCATTTGAATATCTGACTCATTCCTGTCAGCAAAGTTAAAATCCACAAAAGAGCAAAAGTTAATAGTACTTGGTAACTATTATAAAGCAGCCTAAAATAAATAAACTGATCATTTCTATCCAGTTCCAAATGGAAAGTGCCTATAATAGCAAAAGGAATATTTATTATTTGCAATTTACAGTTTCTGTTTCTTGTTATATCATGTTTGAACAACAAATCTCATGTTTTACCAGCAGATGGAGACAGGAAAAATCAGAGTTATATTAAAACAGATACACACCAGAACCATTTCCAGCTGACAAGTTCTCCCTTTAGAGAAACACACACTACAAGGACTAAACAAATAAGGTAGGACATGGCAGCAATGAGTCTAACTAATGGTAGACATAGATCATGAAAATAAAAATAATAAAGTGAAGTAAAATGGCAAATTAATTTGCCCTTTGAGATGAGAGACTTAAACTAAACAACAGACACAGAGTTTTGATGTATTATGAAAGCTGTAGGTGAGAAAAAGCCCTTTTACTGGCTTGATGGGGGAGTTCAAAACAACCAATAAACAAAATCAATACTGAGCAGAAGTCCCTTTCTCCTCTATCTCTCGAACTGTTCCAGATGACGGGGAAAGCACCAAAGCCAAATCGCTGTCCATAAACAGTAAGGGGTGAATTCTGGGTGCCATATAAGTCTAAAATATCCCACCCAGAAGGGCTGTCCTACTGAGTCTTTTCACGTGAGGCCATCACCTGGTGTGGATCACTAGCTCCCTCAAACTAAGCCCTAGCAAGCAGAGAGAATGGATTGTGAAACTCAACTTGCCAAACTGTCTGTCACCTTTCTTTCCTTGAAACACAGTAAAATAGGCCCAGAGACTATTTCATTATATACAAAATATTTTCAAAGCTATCTTCAGAGGTTCCTTTGGCATGAATGCATAATAACCTGGCCAGTGGTCTCTGAGATAAATATTTGGTGCTCTTTCCATACGAAAGAAAGGCAAAAACTTTTCTTTCTCATCTTTGTTCAGAAGTGTGTATGGATGGCAACAGGCAGAAACTGATGCACAGGAAGTTCCACCTGAATATGAGGAGGAACTTCTTTACTGTGCAGTGACTGTGCACTGGAACAGGTTGCTCAGAGAGGCTGGGGAGTCTCCCTCACTGGAGATACTCAAGAACTGTCTGGATGCAATCCTGTGCCATGTGCTCTAGGATGATCCTGCTTGAGCAGGGAGGTTGGCCCAGATGGCCACAGTCATCCCTGCCATCCTGACCCACCCTGTGATTCTGCGAAAGGCAGACTATCATCCTCTGTAAGAGTGCAGAAGAGATTTGAAATAAAACATGGAGTGCATGTACTGACTCTTGCACTTCCTACCAAAAACAAGCACGGACATGGGAAACCAGAGGTAATTTCAAAAAGATGCCTGCACTCAGAGCCTTGAAGGAATGGCAGGAGACCTCAGTGAGGAACACAGGACAGGCAGAACTCTGGTTGCAGTTCACTCTTCACAGCTAAGACTAGCCTCTTAACTGAGGTCTGAATACCCTTTTCCCTCAGCACACTAACACCTGATTATTTTTTTCCTTTGATGTTTAAACATTTACACAAACCTTCTGAACAAAAGCGGGTCAGAAGCTGGGTCACACTTCACTGTTTGTGAAGTCTGTAGCAGCAGGCTAACCAAGCACCACGAGCTGTATCTCCATCAGCAAGCGGGGCACCGCAGGAGCAGCACATCTGTGGAGCAAAGCACTTGATACCAAGGAGCTCATGCCACACCATAAGTATTTCAGGCTATCTCTGACCTGGACCTCTGCAATGGACACACACTTGTGGTCACAACCCAGTACGTTCCTGTCTATCAAACGCCACTTTTCTTTCACTGGAAGGAATCTGTTTATACACTGAAAAAATATCGCACTGTGAAACTAAGCCCAGCAAGCACGGTCCAGAGCTTTGTTTCAAAGACACACTCATCTTCCAAACGAAAATGCCAGTGCAAATGCAGCCATGACTTCCTTAATAAGACAACAAAATAGGATTTTTCACACACGCACATGTTGTGATGAACATTACCCAAACCGATGACAAAGATACTTAACTGTCTCGCTCAGGGACACACATGGCCCCGGTGTGACTCAGGAGATCAGAAAGGAGCTGAACAAAGACTTATTCTGAAACAGAGACCATATTTGCCATATTACTCCTTCTACATTCCTCCCTCTCTAGCAAACTCCTGCCTACTTAGCCTGTTAAAACAACAGATGATGCTTCCATCATTACATGCAGTCTGATTTCAGCTGGCCTTTTTTCTTTAATTTTTTGACAGAGAAAGCAAATTAATACTCTATTCTGCCTACTCCCTGTTTATAGAGTTGGTGTATTTAGTACAGGAAAAAGCAACCCAGGCACTACATGCATCATATTGAGTGAAATATATGTGACAATTCCAATCAAACCAAAGTTAGAATTGGACAGAAAGAGAGGAAGAGCACATGTAACACCTGCAGGGAAGTGGCAGTTTGCATTTCAAAGCTGAAAACTTATGGTCAATTTATAATAATAGTAATAAAAAAAAATCTGCAAATTGAAAAAAGAAAGCAATTTCTTGAATTACATTTTTTAATTAACTTGAACTTAACTATAATTTACCTATGAATTCTTAATTTTGAAAAATTGTCTCAAAAATAATTTCTGATCATAGGAAGTTTGAAGAGTTTTTTCTGAAGCTTATATTTCAAAAGAGAAGCAGTAACTGTTTCTTTTTTTGATAACCAGATTGTATTATTTCCTGTTCCCTGAAGGATGCTGTCTCTTTTCTAATGGGTTAGTATTCTATTAGAAAGAATTAAGTTTTGACTTTGAAGTCTATTTTTTTCGAATATATTCATGACAGTTCTGGGAACATCCAGCACACTCCACTTGCCCTCTTCAAACTCCCTGTTTGGTAAGCAGCTGAGAGCTAATAAACCTAGCTTGGACATCAAGGGTAACTGAACAGAGAAAAGTTTAACACAGACAAATCTAACTGAAGTTTTTTGTTTAAAGTCACATTCGTGACCAAAGTTTTAATGCATGTATTCCTTCTTCATAACTCATTAAGGGATCCATCTAGGTACTAGGACCTTCTACCAGAATTTTCTGTAATCCTGTGTATTCTAAGAAATTGCAGTTTTTAAGCTTAAAAAGCTATCATCATTTCAGTTCTACCACGAAACAAGATGAAAGTGTGTGAAAATTCATTCCATTAAAGTAACATTTTATTCTTTTACTGAAAGTAAAACTGAACATAGAGGTAAATATTAAGATAACTATAAGATTTCTCTTAAGACACTAAAAAAGTTTCAAAGAAGGTACAGATATTCTGAGGCTGAAGGAAATCTTTCTGTGTACAGATTCCTTCAGCTGTTGAAAAAACTGTAAACACACCATCAGACTAAGTAAAAAAATTGAAGGATAACAACTCACTGAAGCACAAGTGTCCACTAAGTGTATTAATACTGAAATGACATTGTCTTTTTTCATCTTCCTACTCTTCACACATTTTATCTGATAATTATATCTGCCAAGCTGTAAGCAGTTACTCCAGGACTTTTCCAGAGAAGACTGCAATGCCAAGCTAAATGCTTGGTAGGGGAACTGCCTTTTCAATCTCACAGCTAATCTGGAAGGGTCAGCTACTCCTGGTGAGTGTTTTAAAGGGAGGGGACTTCAACTTCCCACTCCAACAGATCAGCACACTGTACAGTGATTTCCATGAAACATTGTTTCCAAAAGTTAGTAGCAATTATAATACAAAACTTAGTTTTATTTTAGTCTCAGGATAGACAGTTCTTTGTATCTCTTCTGAGCATGAAAAATTTGCTTTTCCCAAATAAGGGTACAAGGATAAACCAAGTTATTCTCCTCAAATATTTTTGACTGTAGGGGATTTTAAAATGAATAGGTGTGAATCCTAGTGTGGGCCTGCTTAGTATGTTTGGGGCTTTTTCCTAAATTATGGGATCTGGTATTGTCATCAGCTCAGCAAAAAGAAATGGGCAAGCTACTAATTAAATGTTAACTCTTAACATTCCTGTCATGCTCCAGAAATGAACAATTGCTCAATTATAATTTAAAGTGTGCTATACTTTACAGGTATTCAAGCACTAGGAGAATGCAATGTAGATCTATAATGCCACCTTTTTTCAGACTGATGAAATGCAACTACTGTACACCAAAAGTAACCTAACACTAAAGGGAAGCTTAAATAATAAGAACTCATTACCCCAAAGTGCTGCCTGTGAAATTAAATATATTAAATATATATTTTTTTAAATTATGTTCCAAATACTCATAAGCCTCTGATGCAAGGCTGTTGGCAGACAGAACTTTTTTAATACATAATGTGAAATGCAAGTGCCAAGTGTTACATACTTCAGTAAAGGGCCAAGAGCATACCACACCACAGATCAACACTGCTCAGTGACAAAACGTCTAAATAAAAAAATTGCTTCAAAACCCTAGTTAATTGGTAAAATATTTCAAAAAGTCAGGGAAAGAGGATAAATCAGAGGACTTCTGATGGGAAAGAGTGTTTTTGTGTCTAGGTCTCTGCGTGCAACTCCAGCAAAGGCTTTTGTCCCTTAAAGTGGCTTCCTCCTTTCACCTGTTGCCTATGGCAAGGAACAGCCTTGGGGTGGCACGGAGATTAAACGTGTGACCTAATCGCTCCCACTGATGTCTCTGCAACAGCTGTTCACTTGCTTATACAAAATCAGTTCATGGTCTCAGCACAGCTCCCAGAGGACAGCTGTCTCCATCACCAAAACCACTGCTACAACAGCCCATTAGGTGCCATTAATTGGTAACCTCATTAGCATCATCAGTAAAGACACTGGGGATCAGATTTTAAGCTGCACTGGTGCTGTACAGGCAACTTATGGTATGAATCCGTACAAAGCTCTGGTGCTGAGGCTGCCTAAGCACAGGTGCAGCAGCCTCACCTGCAAGGCCAAGTGCAGAATAATGACAACTGTCCCCAGCTCCAGTGCCAAAGGGGACAGGAGTCTCCAGGGCACCCATGTTCCACGCGTGTTCCACTGGTTCTCTGACCACATTACCAACATACTTCCCACACTGGATAAAAGCTGCTTCTTGCAGGGAGCAAAGAGGTACTTCCCAGACAAAACATTCCTGGAGTACAAATTAACAGCCTCTAATGGAGATCCCTCTAGACTTCTGCAAGGACAAATGAGCAAGGATTATGAAGGGGCTCTCTGTAATTGCACAGGTAATGTTACCTGACCAGGGACAGAGGCCACTGGGGACTCAGCAGTCATATCAGAACAAGCAGAAGGCAGGATCACTGACTTCCACCTGCATGGGTCTCAGCAGCAGCAGGGGTGTGCCAGCCCTGAGGACGTACAAACATAAGCAAAGTAGGAACCGTAGGGATTAGGGTCTGTTCTTAGACGAAGCAGCACAGTACCCAGAAAAATCAGGCAAAACATTGGATACACAATCTCTCTACCAGGTTTGAGACAAAAGTAGTAAGTATCATGTCAGAGATTTGCAATAAGTTTTTGGTGTAGCCAGCAATGCCATAAGCCAAATATCTAACCATGTTCTTCAGGAAAATTCATCATGGAGGGGTGTAAACATTATCCTTCCAAAAAGACAGGAAAAAAACAGAAGTTTTTTCATCCTCCCTCAGACCGGAGGGAGGGCTAGTACCCTCAAAAATATCATCAAACTAAATTAATTGGTAAATAACGAATATTCATCTTTTTTTATTAGTTTTGTTAATATTTGTATGTGTGTGTGCACAGATCAGGTTTTATGAAATTACCCCAGCAGGCTCATGTGATGCTCTTCAATAACTTTCTTGTCGAGTTTTCCTTTAATTAAATTACATTTCCCCAATTCTATCACTTTTTTCACTCCTGTGACACTTTTCTCTCCTGGGTAACCTAGGCAAGAACAAGTGCCAGATGCAAAAATCTTGTGTTTCTGTGAGGAAGCACTGTTGCAGATAGTCAGATTATTTACACCACTTTTTTTCCTTTTCTTCTTCCTCCCTTCCTCAACCATAAACAAAGTCTACAGCATGAAGAGGCCAATCCTTGCCAGCAGAACCAAGTTTTGAAAAACACTACTCCACCATATGTTCAGTCCTGACCAGCGTGATAGTTCGGAAGCTGACATCTGCAGATGGGGAGTTCATACCACCATTCAGCACAAACATGCTGCTACTGTACACTGAAGTCAATATTAGCCAGACTTTGCTTAGGAGAAATTTTCAACACTGATCTACAGTTTCACCTTGCCAACTAATTTTTGTTACACTGATGTAAATGGAATAGATATAAAAAGAATCTTGGAGAAAAATGGTGGCGCTGATTGAGAAAGGGAGCCCTGGCGAATCCTTTTAGTAATGTCCTTTAGAAGGAAAACTCTCCTGTATCAGATATTACATTGAAGCTGTTGGTGTAACAGAAAACACTTGCTAATGTTACATATGATGGGCCTTCATGAAAGCCCACTAAACTCTATTTGGCCCGTAGGGTTACGCACTACAAGGACACAATGACCTCAAACAGTCCCCTGAACATCTTTGAAGACTCAGTTAACTCAGTTTTTCTCTAAACAAGATATATCAAACTTGCAATAAGCACTTTATGAACCAAAGTCTTTCTTGCCTTTCTTAAAGCAGCAAGAATACTCTACTTAAATGTTTGTGGGAGTGACATTGGTTCTTCTACAAAAACAGTAAGATAAAACGCCTTTTCCCAGCTCCTTTCAGTTTTTCTCCCCCTTGCTCCTCTCTCATTCCATCTGCAGCTCCTTATGCAGTCCAAACACTTTTTCCAGGTCTTAAACAGATTCATGGCTAACAATTTCCACAGGGACTGTGTGCATGTTCTCTCAGGCATGCTCAGCCACCAACACTCATCAGAGGGCTGGAAATCAAAATCTGTGTCAGTTGTGCCACTGGGATTGAAATTCCATGACTTCATGTTTGTGTGTCCCTCGTTCAGACCTTTACTGTATAGCAGTGGCCTTCTTCAAAAGCCTGTATCTAAAATCCTCTGTGTGAATTTTCTTTAAAATGTTTTGCAGTCTTATCTTATATGCACATCTACCATCAGTTATTAAATGGGAGAGTAAATGGAACCATTTTCCTTTATTATGTTGCTCTGAAACTGAAATGGACAATGTAGAAAGAGGTTAGATATTCAGTTATACAAATTTTACTCAGAACTTTTCCTGCATAAAATTAGGAGCACGCCTGAGTAGCAAACAGTTCAAAACAATGGTAACTACAACACTGACTTTGCAAATGCTGTTATATTGAGTAAATTCGGCTTCCTCATTTTTTATAAATATTACCTACCTAATATTTTTTTAGTGTAGATAAGAGGTACATCCCACTTCTGATCACTAATGATGCTGCCCACCAGCCCAATTCTTTTTCTAACAGAATTAAAGGAACAGCGAAATAATGAAGGGGACCATTATTGCCTCAACAGTACTGCAAAAACTGGTGTTTTGAATAAGTAGGTAACCAGATTTGTTCAACATGTTATGCATTATAAAAGACAGGAAATCAGAGTATTTGCAAGTTGAAGACTCCTTATTAATGAGATGTTTGCCAGTCTCTGCCTTAATCCAGGCACGCCCATGAATTTACTACCAAACATTATTGCTTTGCATGTAAATACATATAATACATATTTGATATAATATCCTATCATATAAGGATACATATAGTACAGCTGATGAAAGAAAAGGAAAGATGCAGATGAAATAGTCTGTTCTGTCTAATAAAATTCAGGCTTATTTTGTCACACCTACAATGGTTAATATGCAAACTATACAAAGCTTCTTTGTAATTAATAGCACAATTCTGTGCTCAAAACATGAACCAAACACTATATTAACAATTCTCTGTGAACATGTATCCTTACTTAAACTTTCTCTCTTTCTATAAAAAGAATAAAGTTTATGTTTCTCAGCTGTTTGTAAGAACAGGAAGAAGAGCTGAAACACAGGATTAGAATTCAATTACATATTAAACACAGTATGATGATTATACTATTCATGAAGTTCCCGAGAATTTGGTGATCGATCTCCCAATATCTTAGTTTAAACTACTGTGTTGAAACTGTAGCAAAACTGTAATACACCAGGATTAAGTGACCTGGGCATTTTCTCACTTCTCTGTGTATACTGGCTGCATTAAGTTAATGGGACACAGCACTTGGATGCCTTCAGTAATAACAATAAAGTTCTCTTCCTCTCATGACATTCACATGATGTGTACAGCTTGACTGACGGATGTGCCATCCAACCCAGAGCTGGTTGTAATCAACAGTTTAGCTTGCAATGTCATATGGGATCTCTTGATAGTACTTGAAAGTACCATAGAAAATCAGGGAGAGATGAAAGAAAAATCAGACGGTCGCTTAGTCCACCCCGACAGAAAAAGGGACTGTCTTCTCTTGCTCATGATGTACTTTCTTGTCTTCTCATAAATGACTCATCTGAGACAGGTTTCATCACTGCCTCTGAGACACTATTTTACAGACTGGTAGAGGTAAACACAGAAACTTTGGCTGAGCCTGTGCCAAGGGCCTGCCACAAAAGCTTTGCAGACTGCTGTGTTGCTGTTTCTTAGTTCTGTTCACTTGGAACATAGGCACGACACTAACCCTCTCTAGGACTCATTGGAGAATAAAGTTCCTCTGTCACACTAGATCATATCTGCTAAGAAGGAGTTAGCAAGGGCCTCTTGGTGGCAGTGAGAAATAGGTGATCATCTCCCTAAGGCTTTGTCATGTCACTGCCTTGTTTCCAGCTTATCTCCCAATTCCAGGAGCCCAATTTCATCTCCTACCAAAAATAGCTTCCCTTGCAAGGCGCTCAGCACATTCTTTCTTCACAAATAATAGCATAATTTAAAATCCCACGGAGGAATCACAGAATATTCTGAGTTGGAAGGCACCCACAAGGATCATCAAGTTCAACTCTAAAGTGAATGGCCCCTACAGGAATCACACCCACAACCCTGGAGATATTAACAGCATGCTCTAACCAACAGAGCTAATCTCAGGGTAACATTGATTTTAATAAACTATGGCTCAATCTTCCAAATTGTCCTATTCTCTCCAAAATGATGCTCTGCCTGCAAAGGACTAGGGACACATCAGCATCACTTTTCGTTCCTCAGCAAGTGCAGAGATCACAGTCTCACATACACATCAGAGGCTAAGGTTATAAAGCTTCAAATTTATCTCACAAGGAAAGCCAACATCTGTTTTCATCTTGCTGACAACATGAACAGCAACATATTTATTCCGCTGAACAAAACATTAACAAGGACTGAATTTTCAAATGCATTTTTTTTTCCTTTATGCATCAATTCAACATTAAACTGCATCTTCTGATATACTGCTATACCTACAAGAAGCTGCAATTTGGTTGTCTCAAACTTTTGCCATTTCCTTATGTTAGTTTTCAGTCTTCCTGGACTACATTTCCCAAGACACACTGCAGGAGATCACATGTTTTGTGAAACATTCAGTAAAACCAAGGACACCAGTGTAGTAGAAATTCTTGTGTCACGTCTCTCTTCGTAAATATATTGCACCCACTCATTTACTTGCACTTCATAGCAGCCACTCACTCCAAAATGACTGAAAAGGCTTTGATGCACTTGCACCAACAGAGTCAGCTATGAGGACTGAGTCTGTACTTCATCTACATCATTTAAGCCTTGCCTGCTCTAAGAGAAATATGTTATTACTTTATTGACAAATCGCATCTGCCACCCAAACCACATACAAGGCCAGTTGAAGGAAAACTCTAAATTCAAAATTGTATGTCTACAACTGCCAAACCAGCATGGATCACCAAGAAGATTTAAAAAGACCATACAGGCAAGCCCTGTTCTGTTCTGTGCAAATAGCCTATTATGGCACTGTATTTTGTGTGCTACAGCCTTAAAAAGGAAATGACACAGTAATTTCCCATCAAATCAAATAATTTCTAGCATAACTTTTCATTGGGGGTATTCTGCATGTATCCTGAAATTTGTTTTCTGGGGAGACGACAGGCACAGCTGCACATCTGGTAAATATGTGTGCTTGTTTTTCATGTAGGGGTGTACATGAAATTAAATTCAATTTGATTCAACTGTATTTTACTGGCATGGCAAGCTGCTAAATGTAGCCTAGGAAAAATGAACAGACCTTTGAGGTAGCTGTCACCAGCTGATACAGTGAGTTTAGGATGGGGTTTCATTCTGTATCTGGGGTTTTATCCCATCTATCTATTCCCCACTACTGCCCATTTCCCATCTTGTTCAGTCATTTTTAACAGTAACCTGCCACCTGATAGGACTTCACAACACAATGCCATCATTACACTCTCCCCCGGGGGTCAGGAATACTTTTTTCCTCGATTTAGTTTTGACAAATACATTTTAGGATTTCTGATGATACCCCAAAAAAATCTTTTTGTATCTCACTCAGGTTTTGGATGTTGATGCAAAAAGCATTGCTCCATTTCATTTTTTCCTACTAGATTTTCTGTTTAGATGCTCCCTTTTTTCTCCCCCTTTATTTATTTTGTCTCCTTGTTTCTGCTCATAGCTTATAGGCATTCCTCCTCCATTCAGTGTATGTTTCAGCCTGCATATTCACTGAAATAAAAAAAATCTGTTACGACAACAGTGTACAGTTGAGCATCCTATTGTTTGCTTCCATCCTTCCCAGACCTGTTGTACAGAGCATCATGAGTTACAGAGACAGAATCATAGAACAACAGAATGATTTGTGTTGGAAGGGACCTTAAAGATACTCTAATTCCAACCCCCCTTCCATGGACAGGGATACCTTCTACCAGATCAAGTTGCTCAAACCCTCATACAACCTGTCCCTGAACACTTCTGGGGACGGGACACTCACACTGCCCTGGGCAACCTGTTCCAGTGCCTCACACCTCATTGTAAAAAATCTCTTCCTTCTGTCCAGTCTAAATCTACCTTTTCAGTTTAAAATGATTACTCCTTGTTCTGTCACAACAGGCTTCAGTGAAAACTCTTTGTCCATCTTTCCTCTCAGCACCCTTCAAGTACTGAAAGGCTGCAACTCCCTGGAGCTTTCTCTTTTCCAGGCTGAACAACCCCAACTCTCTCAGCCTGTCTTTGTAGGAGAAGTGCTCCAGCCCCCCAGTCATCTTCGTGTCCCTCCTCTGGACCCACTACAACAGATCCATGTCTTTTCTGTGCTGAGGACTGCAGTCCGGGACACAGCCCTCCAGGCGGGGTCTCACAAGAGCAGAGTAGAGGGGTGGAGTCATTTCCCTCAGCCTGCTGGTCAAACTGGGGGTGGTGATGTGATCCACTCAACTGATGCTATGTATAACTCAAGCTATAGCAATTCTCTGAATTAATTCTTGTGAGTTATTGTTGCTGTACTTACTATAGCAATTTATTTTGCATTTTTGGTCCCACAGAAGTCAACCTATTACTTTTAAGAGGCCAAAAAATAATGGCATTGATGTTGCTTTCACTTTTGATCCTCCTGTGCTGCTCTGTTGCAGCAGAAGGAATGTCTCCAGGTGAGATGGGACCTGGGAAACAGGGTCTTTGGCAAGTTTGCTAGAATGCTCTCCTTCTCCAGATCTTGCTTTATGGTGCAGCATACTCACACAGTTTTTTTTTCATATTAAGCTTTCACAATCTGATTTGTAAACTTCAGAAACTGAAGCTTCTAGACTCCCCTATTATGAGGCTGAGCTTTATATAATTTGAGATGTATTCAGTGTTCCTATCTCTATAATTAAATTTGTCTGGTTTTGTTATTTTGAGCACCTTCTGAATTTTTTTCAAAGAGCTTACTAGGCATTATGTTGAAAGGATTCTGCTCAAATTATATCCTTCATTTTTTCACTTTGTTTTAAGGATAATTACTTAACTGATATTTGAATTAATGAAATAGGGTATGGAAAATCACTTAATTGGCCTGAAAAATCTTACAATTTAGGAAAAAAAAACTGCTTTTTTTTTTTAATTTCCTGGTTTCTAAGTCTACAGGGTTCACTTGGGACATTTGCAGTTTAAAGTGGAAATTCCCAAACATGGGCCTGCAAGACCATTCATGGTTAGTAAATCAACAGTCTCTAGAACCACACTAACCACCCACATTTTATATACTCATCAGTAAAAAGGCTGATAATGAAATATCCATGGTCCTTGAGAGATTTTGAGAACTGACAGGGAGTTGTTGCTAAGACAATCTCTTCTACATAGCTGTGGGGACTGCTACAGCATTTTTGTGTGAGGGGTGTTTTTAATACAAAAGTAGAATTTTCCTGAGCATTTGACTAGAGATGGGATTTTTAAAGAAAAAAAATTACAAACACTGTGGAACTCACAATGAAATTGTAACAGTTGATAAGACTCCATTTTTGCGATATTTTAATATCTATAAAGAAAAAGAAAGAGTCCTGATCTTTTTTGACATTGACATCTTTAGGATACAGATTCAGTTTTGTGGTTAGCTTTTCATGAAAGAATTAAATTTTTATTTTCATGTGTGATAGTATTATTGATCAGATATTTTACTAACTTTTTAGATCCCAGAAGCATTCTATGAAAGAGAAAATGAGTCCTCCAGCTGTGTTCTATGCCACATAATCCAGCATTTAGTGAAGCTGATAAAAAATAGTTTTCTCTTGTTATGGTTAAAAGAGAAACCTCTTTGAATGATGCCTTAGCTTTTAACTTTTACATCACTAGTAATTAGGGCTAAAGACATTCCTCCTCTCTACGCACTCTCCCCAGTTTCTGGGCTGTCCCATCAGCTACATGGCAGAGGGGACTCACAAGTCTTCCTCAGAGAAACAGACCTGGCTTCAAAGTATATCATATTAATATTTGCATGTCAGAGGCCCAAGTCCATGTTTTCCTATCATAACCATATGCAAATGTTTTTACTGCCTGTAACAACAGCCAGTGTAATACCTCGAGGGCCAAAAATGGAGCAACACTACTTTTCAGGAAGAGGTGTAACTATGTAATATGCTACACACCATACAGCCACCTGCACATGGTAAGAGAGCACCAGGCTGGTATCAAGACATGTCTCAAGTACTGGGTTCTGGAAAAAGCAGAAAGCATCAGTGAACACCAGCAGTGACAGTGGCACAAGGTTTTATTTCCACTCACTGCACCTCAAGTCACACCAACCACGACACATCACTATCTACAGCAAGTATTTGTAGCTGCCATGATGCTGTGCAGCCCTGCCAGCAGGGTCTTGTGTGGCATCACGGTGAATTTTCTTAGGAAATCTGGTGCTTGTTTCCGAAGTCAAGGGCTTCCTTAAGTCAAACCGATGGTTCCCGGGGCCTGTGCTGTCTGCAGGCTACACAGCCATGGTGCAAGTGCACTGCAGGTGTCCAGGACAGCCCCGATGAAATAGGTACCAGCTCTATCACTGCACACGCACACCAGCACCCATCCACAGGAACACGGGAACAGGGCTGGCTAGCACTGAAACCCATCCATGTTTGCCCACACAGCTCCTCAGACAGAGGTGGGCATCACAAGCAAGTCCAGAGGAGGGCTGTGAAGTTGGTAAGAGGGGACTGGAGCACCTCCCCTACAAAGGCAGGCTGAGGAAGTTGGGGCTGCTCAGCCTGGAGAAGAGAAGGTTGCATGGAGACCTCACAGAATCTGAAGGGAGCCTACAGGGAAGCTGGAGAGGCACTCTTCATCAGGAACTGTAGTGACAAGACAAGGAGTAATGGGTACAAATTGAACGAGGGGAAATTTAGGTCAGGTATTAGCAAGAAATTCTTTACTGTCAGAGTGGTGAGACAATGGAACAGGCTGCCCAGGAAGTTTGGGGATGCCCCAACCCTGGCAGTGTTCAAAGCCAGGTTGGATAAGGCCTTGAGCAACCTGGACTAGTGGGAGATGTTCCTGCCCATGCAGGGGGTGTTGGGAGTAGATGATCTTTAGGTTCCCTTCCAATCCTTAACATTCCAAGATTCTATCACCCACCCATCTCCAGCGTAATGCTGCCCGTGCCTGCAGCAACCACCACACCGGGCAGGCACGGGGCATTCACTGCGCTGAAAACACACCGGAGACGATGTTTTATTTTAGCTCCCAGTACGCCCTGCCCGCACTGGGTGCAGGCTGAGGGCTGCGCAGGGGCTGTCCGTGCCCACCGCGGATTTACAAAATCCCGCCTCGCCCCAGCCACCCGCAGCCCTTTCCCCGGAGGGCTGGCACAGGCGCTCCGCCCGGGATGCGGCAGGCGCGGGGGCAGCGGGGCCGAGGGGGCGGCGGCGGCCGCACAGGTGCTGCCGCAGCCCGTCGCCATGGGAACGGCGCTGCCGAGGGCGCGGTGGCCGGGCCCGGCCGGGCCCCCCCGCCCGCGAGTGGGAGCGAGGAGCGGGGGTGTGTGCGTGTATGTGTGTGTGTCCCGGAGGTATTGCACTGTTTCCATAGGAACAGGCGGGGGGAGGCGATGGCGGCACAGCCGCACCCTCTCCCCGCTCCCCCTCCCCCGTGCCCTGAATGCGAGCCCGAGCCCTGAATCAATTAATGGAGCCGGCACCGGGCTGGGAGCGGGGAGAGGGCTGTGCGGCCCTCGGGACAGCCCCCGCACCCAGCTGGCGTCGCGGCCGCGCTGCTTCCCCAGGAGGACCCCGGGCCGCGGGTCCCCGAGGGGTGGCCCCGGCAGATGGTCCCTCCGCAGCCGCCCCCGTTCCCCGTCCCGTCCCCGGCGAGGCGCGCCCGGGGAGAGGCGCTGGGGAGCCCCGGCCGCACCCTGGGGACACCCGCGGGGAGAAGGGGCGGGGGACACGCACACAACAACAACAAAACCCCGTGCCCGCACGGCTGTTTACGGCACCATATGGCTGCAGGGGGAGGGGTGAGGGACATGTCTGCCGAGCCGCCGCGCTCATTATGTCCGATGGAGTCACGGTCACCGCGCCTCCGCCCGCACCCGGGGCGCGGGGGGACACCCCGCTCCCGGCACAGGCGGGCGGGGGCGCACGGAGAGCCCCGCGGCGGAGGGACCCCCGCGACCCCGCGGTGGGGACTCGAGGGGATAAACACACGGCGGTCTGGCTGCCCTGCTGCGGCCAGAGAGGGAAAATTCAACCCCCTTCCCCAAAGTCTATCTCTAGACCTGTTAAGATCTGTGTGTATCCTCGGCGTAAAGATGAACGTATGGGACAGAGCACTATTTTGGATCACAACGCGGCAATGCTTGAAACGTGAAAAGGAAAATACGAAATAAAAAAAAAGTCGCTTGTGGTTTTTTTATCGGTGGGGTTTGAGACGACAGCCTGACCCACTTCGGGGCATCTCTGTCTGTGGTTGGCACATACGAAGGGCTGGAGTGGAAGCCCTGGGCATCAAACGCTACACCGAGATCCACAGCGATTAATGCTATTTTTTCTTTCCGAGCGAGGCAGCCATTCATTTCAGAGTAATCCTTGCTGCACGGCGCTGATGGAGGCACGCTCGGTGCAGCGCATCCTGCCTCTGGAGAGCTTTCTCGGCTGGGGCAGGGGAAATGCTTTGAAATGGCTTGTGTCTTTCCTCTCAATGATTCATAAGATAGGTGCTAAACCTTGCCATTATTAGAGAGATAAAATCCACAGAGTGTGGGGTCTGATAATAGGCAACTATACTGTTATCCGTATTACCTTGTAAAATTGAAGTATTGATTTTTTTAAAGCATGGTTTGCTACTTCGCAGGCCAATCCCACTACTATTGTAGTCAGTGAGATTTTGCTACTGACTTCAGTGGAAACAGCTTTTTGCCTTTAAAATGGTCTATTTCACATTATTATGGTAATATAATTCAGCAATTCTTAAAATTGGCCTTCTTGGCCTTGGACATTTTAAAAGATTAATGTAAAAATTACTTCAGCTCAACTTATTCACCTCATTTCTGCTCATGTTTTGTCCAAAGTTTTGTTTGGATAAATCCAACAGATAACTTAGTGCTCCAGATGGTTGTGGGTGGACTGGACCTAATAGATTCTCCAGTTACGTGTGTTTAAGTGGCTTTTTGTTTTGGTTTGGCTTTTTAATTTTATAGAAGCCTAGATTTAGAAACCCATTTGTAGATCTCCTCTTGTGTGCAGCTTTGAATGCATTTGGTTGCTCACCAAAATAGCATGCCTTCCAAAGCAAGATTAAAAATATTAAAATGCAGCCAGCACAGGGAGTGGTTCGGTTCAGCGGATGCCACATAAACGGGCTGATCCTCCTGCCCATAGATAATATACATCTGAATCTTGACACCTGCTGTTGGATTGGAATTCAAAATGACAAACAGCAGGCCTTGAGGTCTGGAAATAAAGGCAACATAGGGGAGAAAATGGTCTCTGCCTGTTAGTAAATAATAAACTGCAGCAATAAAGACAAATTACGAGGATTGAGGAAAACGTGTAGCACTGTGGACGTCAGACAGGTATTGGGGCTATGACACAATGGCAAACATGTCCAAATTCAAAGAGCAGGGTGTATCTAGCACCTATATTAACTATTTGCATATTTGTGTAACTACGAGCTTTTTAGTGTCCAGCAACATTCTGCTTAGCTACTTTTTTGCTACATTATGCTGTGATACTCATTGAACTAAATGTTGACTAATAAACTCCAATTTGTAATAAATAGTTGGGAAAAGACATTTATCCGAAATTCTGCTGACAACAAATTTCCCTTAGAAAATGCTTCCCCCTGACCTTCTCATCCCCCCCCCCCAAAAAAAAGTGTGTTTTATCTTTCTCACATTTTCCAGGCAGTTTTGTTATGCAGTTAATATCTTAAGGTTGTTCTGTGCTTATAGGTAGCTGACAGGTATGCCTAGCTGCTTAAACACTACTTTTGAAGATCAGAAGTAGTTTTATTATCCAGTTAACAGAAAGCATCTGTCTTCTTTTGGCTGCTTTATTTTTTTATTATTATTATTACTGTGAAATGTGTAATGTGTGTTCTCCAGGCTTACTTTACTTTTCTCAGCCTCCATCTCTCCCAAGGCTGACTTTCTTGCTTTAAGGATCAGCTCATAGGAAGCTATTAAGCCAAAGTTTGTTTATACTTGATTGGCTTTAACACTTCACTCCATTTGTTCTCTCATCTCACTTTCCTTCCACTCTTATTAGAAGCAGGATTGCTCTAATGAAAATATAGTTCAAAGAGACAGGAAAAAGGGGAAGAGATCTGAATTCTCCTCATAGCAGATGTCCTAATGCAATATCCATGGAAAAGGGAAATTACTTTTAAACAAGTAAACTAACAACCTCAATGGTGTAATTGAGGGTGAGTATATGTGTTGGGTGTGTTTACTTGGTGAGAGATGCTCTTTCATTTGACTTAAGTATACAGACAGCTTAAAAGTTTGAAATCAAGATCATTCTCTGGTCTGTTTTATTTCTCCTTGAACAATCAGAATCTGGGGATTTCTACAACAGAGAGCTGTCTGCACAGTGCATTGCATTGAGTGTAACTCCAGTGTTGCAGAAGATTAAAACCAAAGAGGTGGGAACAGGGTGGCCCCTGGTGTTACTTTACAGCTGAATTTGGCCTTGCTGTTACTGAACCTTTCTAGGTATTTTTATACATTTTATAAACCTCTATATGTTAAGCACCAGTCTCTAGCACACTGGAATTTACCTTGGCAAAACCAGAGAGCACTTACAGATAAATTTTTCTTCACTAATAGAAAAAAAATTATCTAAATGTATCCTACTGAGGGTTCAGTCATTGCTACTCAGTCAACCAATACCAACTGATCAGGACATTGAGTGCCCAGGGCAGTGGTTTGTGGGCGGACTCCTCCCTCAGGCACTGTCCATCGCAAAGCCCAAGCATCAGCCAGGGGCTGCATTATGTCTTCAAAACAGGAGCATAACCTTTGTGCCAAAAACTTTAAAAAAAATGATTTGCAGACCTTCTGCTGGTCCTATCCCAGGAGGGGATTTCACCCAGCACGATTTAGGATGACAGGACTGGTCCTTCAAAGCCTCACAAACGTCACTGGCTTAACTCCTTCCAGCTTCCTTCAGCTGCAGTTTTTCAGCTTTTTGTCGGTCTGTTGGTTCACTCTTTGGCTCTTTTAGGCATGGTACTAATTTACTTTAAAATAGTATCACTTAATCATCTATATTGTACTTTACTTATTTGCCTGCTTTTAAATTACAGCAAGAATGATAATGCAAATATCTTGAATTTTTTGAAGTCTGTATATATGAAAATTTTCCTGACTTTACATCCATTAAAATTAAATTTATTAAAGAAGAAATCTTGTAATTACCTATAAATTCATTGAAGTTCACTGATAAGTAGCAGAAAAATACATAGTTCATTAAAATTCTATTAATTGAAATGTTCTACTTATTAATAAAATTTGACCTGCTTTCTCCTATTTAGGAATGCTTTTTCCTACTCAGCTTTTGAAAGCCATCCTTTTGGTTACAGCTGAAAATGTAAGATTCAGTTACAAATACAGCTAAAACCATATTTTCAGTTCCACAATTTCCTCAAAGTCTGATGTATCTTGCCAAAATTGGGATGAAGAGAATAATAGTGAAATTTGCTATATAGAGGGGCTATTGAAAAAGAAAAAAAAAAGTCTTCTTTTAACTAGCTTTATTCACTTCTAAACCTAGCTTTATTTGTATTGCTTTATTATTTGCTTAGGTGCAAATTTAACTGTTTGAAAGCTCCCTATATGCCAGTTCAACTCTCAGTTACACCAAAATAATGATAACGAGGCCTTCTACATTGGTAACACGTGGCAGAGGATTTGTGTAAGTTTTCTAAAAAACACAGGGTCAATGTGGAAGAAGTTTACAATAAACACCTTCTTGAGAATTCTGGTTTTTGCTGCTCATTCATACAAAATTTACTATGCCATTTCCTTGTTGGATAAGCCCAAATTGAGACAAAAAGGGATAAATAGATGAGATCTTGCCTGAACTACAGGTTTTAGATGGATGCCTGGCATTCAAATATAGCACTCATTAAAAGAATGCTGACTGTTTGCTCAGTAGAAATGAAATACTTCAGTATTACAGCAAACATAGCCAGGGGGCTTTACTGAACTCTCAGAATATAAAAATATAAAGGTTATCAAAAGATGTCATAAAAAACCCCCTATGACTATGTCTAGATTAAGGGAGGAAGGAACAAGTTACATCCTTTTTTCATTTCCACTGCTGTTTCTTGAGAAATGCAATGGGACAAGTCATTTAATTATATATGTGCCATACTTCCTGGTCCCATTGGCCAAAAAGCAAAGTCTTTCAGAAATTGTCATCATTTGAAGGAGCTAATTTCCTCTCATACTGGACAGTAATTCTCTAACAATTCTGGTCTTTTTTCTTTTCTTCCCACCATAGTAAGAGTTTGGTAATAGTTGTGACAAATACGCACACACAAAAAGCTGACACAGGTAGACAAAAATATGGAGGTGAAAACAGCACATCCCTTCTCACCACAAGTGCAGTAAATTGTAAACCAGAGGTATTTGATTGGAAACATTCTATGTAAACCACAATAATCTCATGCACTGGTCCACACAGGGTAATGCTGGACCTCAGGGATGGTCTCCCTCCTTCCTCCAGACTAGTGATATCACCACAGCAACGAGCCACAGAAACTGCTACAGTCCAGCTGACCAACAAACCATCTAGTACCAGTCTGCAAGGGAGTCTGCAAAAGATGTTTCAGAGCTCAGTAATTAGTAAATAAACAAATTCCTAAACAAAATACTGTGCCTTGTGCAATAGTGACCGATTTATTTTCCCCTGCTATAGCTTCAGCCAACCTAAGAAGACACACTTAAAACTTATTAAGCTATTCAGGAAACAAGAGCATGAAGGCTGAGACTACCAGCAGTGTTAAAATTCAGTACAAAGTGGAAGGCAATGGGAAGATGCTGGGATTTTACTGTGCCCCACAAGTCCTTCCTTGTGTTGACTGGATGGGCTGGAACATGACTAATCCTGATAATAGGCTCTGTGGGACAGCACCTGGGGAGGTGCTGCAGGACACCAGGTGAGAGCCAGGCAGCGAGTTCATGCCATCACACCAATGCCCTCATTCCCAGTGGCACAGAGCAGGAAGGGCATGAACATGACCTTGTCCTCACTTCTGCTCCAGCCAGCAAAGCTGAACTGACATAAAGAGCATACTACATCCTTATGAGAGCCACAGAGCTCCTGTAAAATCCTTGGAAGAAATTTTGGATTAATCAGTCAGGGTTTCTCTAGGGGCAGCAGGACAGGCTTTCCATTCCCAACACTTTGGTTTATAAAAATGGCCTAGCTTTGAATTTACCTTCTGAGATAGTTGTCAAAAGAGCCTTAGGAGATGAAATAGAATTTAAAAGGGTGGCGACTGAATTTTCTCTGCTGTTCACCAGTATTTACACCACACTGTTTCTCTCACTTTCTTTCTACCTCTTTACATGTCTGTTTTCTGCTGTGCATTTTTTCTCTTAATGTTTATCTTTTTGGATGATATAACCATTTAAAACTACTTCTCATGCAAGTACCCTTTTTCTTTGATAAGCTTAGTTACCTTCCATGGACATTTCATATTCTGCAACCTTTTAGAGATGAGATAAATACACTAAGCATGCTATTAAAGGCAAGGACATACCACTTAATTGATGAAAATAATAAGTTTTCAATGTTATTCTCTATACTCTTCCTAATGCCAATTTTTGTTATACCTGCCATGCTCATTTTGGATACACTTATTGATTTGTTTGAAACCATTCCTAAATATTTCCCTTGAGATATTACACTAATTCCATACATTTTAGATGTGATTGAAAAGCTTGAATTCCTCCTTTCCTCTCAAAAAGCTAATATCATGATAGCATAAAATGTAAATTATCTGGCAATGGTCTGTTCTGCCTGCCATGATTTCTCTCTTTTTCCCTTTTGTTATGATACTTCTATTTTACCTCCCAATTCTTCTTTGACTTAACCTAATTAATTTACTTTTTTGTATACAGTGTTGAAAACCCTTCACCTCCCTGAGTTTTAGGTGTATATATGTATACGTATATACAAATGTGTGTATATACACACATTGGACTGCACTGTATAGCTCTCAAACACTTGCTATGGTTTCCCAATTCTTCATCAGTTTTAATTTGCCATCATAGCCAAAGTTGCAACCCTGCTTTAATAAAGTCTGTATCAAATAGGTTTCATTTCAGAAGGAAGCAAGAAACAAAGTTTTCACCTGAAAATTTTTGAAGGATTCTTGAACACAAGCTAGAAGAACATTAATTAACTGTCACAAAATGCAAACTAGTTCTACCAACCAGGTACAGTTCATATTTACACTTAATATCATTTTTAATGATTCTTACTGATTTTTTTTCCTAGTGTTGACATATGATCCACTAGTCTGTTATTTCTATGAGCTGTATTTACTACCCTGTTTTTTCCCTTTCTAGTACATTTTTGTCCATACTGCAAAATCATTGCCATATAGAGGGGCAAATAGTATATTTACTAGTATTTTAGTTACTTCATTCTTAAGTTCTTTAGTGGTTTTGAATTTGTGTAAGTCCCAGTGATGCACTGCAATTTAATATCCCCTCTTTTTTATTTCTCTATTTCTGTCCATTCTTCAGTTTTATCACCTGAAAAAATGCAAACCCAGGATAGATACTTCTTTATCACCCACATCAGAGAAGATACACACTGAAAAATAAAGTTTTGTGAAACGTGTTTTTAGTCCTCATCTTTCCTGCCTGCTGAAACCTCTGGCCATGCCTTAGCTGTTCTTCTCTTATTGTATCTAATCACTTGTGTAATGACTTGCCTGTTACTCATCTTCTATCAGCTCAGGGTAGTGAAAGACCGTTCCTAAATGTGATTCCCCATATACCAGCACAATGCTGCTTTACTCTACAGATAGGTCATGACTGGGCAGCTATTTCAGCTCTGGATCTGCCTTGAACAAAAGTTTTCTACAAACTCCACCTGGCAGTAGTAGTAGTGGTATGTATAGGTCCAGAGGCAACAAAAAGAGCAGTCACAAGTCATACTCATTTAAAAGTTGTACAGTGAGTTAGAGTCGTAAGTCATTTAAGGGCGAATAATCCCACCACCTAAATTTTCTCTAAGTACAGTTAAAACATTGTAGCATTCATATCTTGTATTAAAATCTCTGGGGTAACAAAATGTACAAAATCTTCAGACACACAGACCTTACTATCAATATAATACATAAAACCTCTCGTTTCCCTAAGGAGTTTAATTACAGGTTCTCAAGTAAAAAAGGTTGAATGAGTTTCATCCTATGCAGAAGTAGGTCATTTGATAAACATTGTCCTTCCAAGTCTATACAGAATATTTGTTTCCAAAAAAAGTCTCTCCTTGAGGTTAACTCTACCATAGATCAGTTTTATTAAGTAAACTGTTCGCTACAGATAGCCCCTTAAGTTGAAGAGTATCCACATATACAAGAAAATGTTTCAAACACCCCATTTCAATTTCAACAACTAGGCTATAATCTCAGCAGATGCACACAGTTACTGTCAAGTTTTGCAGCTTGCAGAGTTATTGAATAAGCAGTTAGAAGCCTGTACAACTATCTGTGACAAAGTTGATCATTGCTAAGAAAATCCATGTGCATCTGAAAAAATGCTCAATGGCATAACCTGTAGCATGTCTTTCCTATATATTGACAGTGCCTACCTGGATATTGTATGTTAATAAACCATTAAAAAATACCTTGCTATTGGAACTGTAAAGTGTTGAGACTCATCTGT
Organism: Coloeus monedula; assembly: GCF_965178545.1. NCBI lineage: Eukaryota > Metazoa > Chordata > Aves > Passeriformes > Corvidae > Coloeus > Coloeus monedula. The sequence goes on from NC_138781.1 coordinate 116,227,133, forward strand.
TTAAAGAGAACAAAAGGGTAATTTAAGCAAGCTGCAGGATCACTTTCAGTGCTCTTGCAGGACAATGGAAACAACTCTCATTGCACCAACTAATAGTGCCTGAGTTTTCTAAAGTCAGAGAGGCTTCTGGCAGGTTTAAAATGACATATACAAGACAAAAACATCTTTTACATCCTGTAAAGCTCTACTAATTTTGGAGACGGTGTTGACCAGTCAACCTACTCAACAAGGAACAGAAGATGCCTGTGATGCTCTGTGATGCATGGGAGGCTGCAGAATCTGGTATGATCCTCCCTCCTGGAGAGTGTGTTTCCTGCCACGCTGTCTCATGATCTTTCTCCACATGTACCTCATTTATACGCCCTGCTTATTTTGTTCCTCTTTTACCAGCAAACTCTCAACAGGTGTATCCTGCGTAACGGGGAAGGATTGGGACCCAAATAGCTTCCTTCAGACCAAACCTAACAGCTGTCTTCTTTCAACAGCAGACCAAAACTCACAGTTCAGTGTCAGCCAATTTTAATTTATTTTTGTAGTGTAAAATGAAATTTGAATCATTAACTCTCACATTTGTCCAGCACTGGCACTAGCCTTCTTTGCCCAGGGGCTCATGTTCACGGGAAGCCCTCTTTACCTGCAGTCTCTCTGTGTAGTGTCCCCAGATCCTGTCTCCTTTCAGCCTAGAGTTGAACAACAGCAATGGTGATCACCCCAGAGGATAGGGAAAGAAAGTTTCTCTGGAAAAAGATCAGAAGAAGTCCCATCATGCTGTACTGACACCTATTAGCTGATTTTAGCAATAAGCTTCCAGCTTATTTCCCACTGATCACATAGCTGTGTAGCCACAGAAACAGCACTCAGTACATCCAAAGAAAATCAGGGAGCATCTGAGCAGCAGTCCCTGCATCATGACCAAATCCAGTGCAGCTTCACTGACAAGAGACTCAGGGTAAGAATGAAGAAACGAGTTCACTATCACCTCAGTTGTCTCAGCAAAGGTTCACAGAAGCATGAAAATCAAACTGTGAGGTTTTATTTCTGATCACTGGAAAGATTTGGGCTTTTGAGCTGCATGTCTGGCCTTTGCCCAGGTGGTAGCACTGAACTTGCCATCCTGTCTCTCACTACGTGTGTATATATGGGATGGATGCATCAGTACTAGTTTTGTTTGTACACTGCTACACCCTATTTCATGTTTCTAAACTCATGTCAACATTTTCTAACCTTAAAACACTCAGTTTTTAAAAATCTGCTCTCCTTGGTTCATTTTTCTTTGACAATTCTAACTCAACATTGTTACTAAGAAATCTCAGCTCCTCCTGTCCCTTTCCCTCTCTCACACGTGCATGTGGAGATGGCATCTTACATATGGGCGCTTTAACATTTTTAAATTCCAGGACAGAGTTATTCTCTTTATTCATGAACACTCCCCTGAATGCCTGCATTAAGAGTTGCCAACTAAACCGGTTTTGTTCCATCTGCTGTGACCATTTTCCAGCACTGTCTCTCTGATTCACCAGCATCCCTCCTCACTGACTCCAATCGGGAGGTCTGCAAACAGCAGGGCAGAGGCTGCGGGTAAAGGGAGGAGACAGAGCTCTGCAGACCTGAACAGGGGTTAAGGAAAATGTGGTAGGCACTTAAAACAGGGCGGATATGGCAGGGTCTGAATGCCACTCCTGAGCCTGGAAGGTGCATTTAATGGGACTGTAAAACTCCCGCAGCATCGTACCTTGGGATAAATTACAGCTCACCCTCAGCATCACCTTTCTGCGGTGCTTACTGCCATTATGTGCTGGCAGTTCAGTAGGCTACAGAGCTACCAATATACATTTGAAAAACACTTTTATACTTTTTTTTTTATATTGATGCTTACAAAAATGGGGAGAAACGCAAGAAAAAGATGCTTATTTTCAAACTGCTACAAAATTCCCTAAAATAATGAACAATTTAAAATGTAAGATAATTCAAAGCAATAAATTTTGACCTACAATCCATTTATGTTGTAATCTGTTTTTTCTATTGTTCAAAAACAAAGTAATTTATATAAAATCAAAAGGAACATAAACTCATATATCTATCTCCTGTTCTTCATGTCCAACAGAAGAAGAGGTGGGTTGGGATATAGACTGTTCCTTAGAGCTGACTGGTCTATAATTGTAAGCCTTAAATCCTGTAATCAGGTTCAGTAGTACAACCCTGCACCTGCAGAAAGCCTTGCTGGTCTGCTAGCAGCTATCCTTAAGGACGAGATCCTCCTGGAGCATCTAAAGATTTAAGCTAAACAAAATTTGGTTTCAGAATGAAAGTTCATTCTCTGCATTTAGTTGGAAAATATAAAAGAAAGCGGAGGAAAATTCATACATTAGGTCTGTGGTATCATTAAAATCAATGGAGTCATTTCAAATTAGTAATGACATAAAAGTAATCTGAACTTGGCCTTTGAGTTTGCTAATACTGTGTAAATTCTATATTTGAGAGCTATCCTGCAGTCATCTTGGCCCTTCTTTTTTAATGGAAAATTCTGCTTAAAGTCTACTGATACAGCTCAAGCCATTACCTTATAACTTCTTTTTAAATCAAGACTAATTTTTACGGTCCATATTTGTGTTTACACACGGAGATAGGAGAGTGGTGAGGAGAAATTTGTTTTCAAGTTGCCAATCAATAAATAGCTCCAGCTAAAGAAAATATGCAGAAAATAAATTTTTAAAATACACCATAAAAATCATGTATACAGTTAGAAAGGGTACCTTACTAGAGATACTAGTTCCACACCTCCTTATGTTGGTGTGTACCAACTATTAAAAGTCGACATTGTCAACCATTTGGCATATCTGTTGGCCTAACCTGTTTTGTTTATACAGTGTGTCTAGGCTAGGCTTAATTTCACTGCTTTCATAAAGTGCAGCTTGGGCTTAATGAAAGAAAACCTGCAATGGTAGCAGAAACAATCTGAAAAGTTGCAGAAGTGAAATACTTGCTAGGTTGCACACAGGAATACCTTAAGCATACAGGAATACCTTAGTGTCTGTTGCCCCATTCTGGACCTAAAATGGCTGTTTTGCAGGGAATGTTGTTGCCTGGTGACCAAAAGTGCATCTCCTAGGCCACAGAAGGATGTGAACATTCAGAAATTGATTTGTTCCTGTTGCTCTTGAGGAGACCATACCCGTAAAATAGAATAAGCCAACACATAATCATCTATGCATTCTCCTTGCTGGCATGCTTAAACTTGGTACTGAAGACAGGCCTGTGATTTTGAGCTACTTATCAACCAGGCAAGGGAAAAACAGAATAATACCTTGTGCACTACTGCCCACAGAATATGAAAGTAGACCAAGCCTGAGCTACTGTGAGACTGCAAGACACCCTGCTTCAATTAAGTCTGTGTTGTACATCTAGCCTGTTCCGGTGCAACCTCCCAGTTGCTATCAGGCTCTCTTTCTTTCATTAGAATCAAGTAGTTAATTAGCCCCAGCCTGTCCTCTCTCCTTCTCTCTTTCCCTTTAACGCAGCAGTAATGATGTCTAATTACCAGCAGCAGTGGATTACAGCACCATCAGGAGCAAATCTCTCTGGCTGACAGCAAAGCTGAGCAGCAAATCTTAAAGCTTCAAGGAGAGAATAATTCCTAACAAAGTATTTGAATATTTGCTTATTTTTCACCAGCTTGTGACTGTAGAGTCCAACTCGTAATTTCATCCATCCTGTTATGCACAGGGAGTGCTCATGCTGCCAGCAGTGATTAATTTTAAATTGAAATTACTTTTACCTATGGTGAGATCAAGTGATGGACAAGAGGGAGAGCCTCACAGATTGGGGCTCTGCTACCATTTGGGGCTCTCTCTGAGGACTGGACAGGCCCAAATGTATGGGACAACCATGAGAGAGGGGAGAAGAAACAACCAAAAACAGTGGGGATGTTTCTAAATGATCACAGATTAATAATTAAGAGATAAATAAATGAGAAAATGGGCTTTTAAGGCTTACCAACAATTACTGTCTGATGAAAATCCGATTTTTTTCCCTGTAACTTATCATTCCCATCTGGGTGAAATTCTAGGCCTCTTGAAGTCAATAGGAGCTTTGCCATTGACTTTCTCTGGGCCAGGGGCTGCATCCCTCTTCTGTCAAACATGTTCTTTCTGAGCCTTCAGTGCCCGGCAGGCACTGCCCTGGCCCTGGCAGTAGCTCATACAAACCACTGCCACCCTGCAGGCCTGCTTAAATACTCCTCTGCCTTTTGTGGTGGGATAGTCACACCAGACTCATGGGGTCAGGAGGGGCTGGCATTTGTTTTTCCGAGCTGAATGTTGCCGAGCATCACCCTTTCCCTTTTATGCTGGACAACAACAAATTTCTCTTGGCCAGAGGGAGGAAATTGTACCTACATAAAGGACCTCTTCTGAAAAGGTCTATAAGTCATTGCTCAGGTTATATAGAGATATTCAGGAATTGCTTACAGATAGGTCATGCTAACTTTTCCTTTCTTGATTTCATTAGCAATCCTAATTTTATTAGAATTCCTGCTTGGTTGCTTTAGCTGTCTGAAGAGAGTTACTCCTATAGGAATATAAATACACGTATATGGACATACAAAGACATTCACAGCCAAGGGTGTGATTCCCACAAATGTACAACGATAAGACCTGCAGGATGCTTGAACTCTCACTGAAATCCCTTGTGGGAAAAAATAAAAACAAAAATTGATTCTGTGTTCTTAAAATAGGAACCAGGATGGAAGGTGGGACTCCAGGCTTTCATGGCCTAACAAAGATGAGACAAATAAACAAGCTGATGATCACTGAGTCTTGTGTTTCAGAGGACCAGAAAAGCACTTAATTTTTAAATTCCATCATGTAAAATTAAGGTTATCCTGTTTATTTAGTAGCACAGTCAATGTCATTTTAAAAAATACTGAATTTGCTTACAGTTTTGAACCTGCAGTGAAAAGGATAGTCTTGGGAATAAACAATCTTCCCACTGGCCCTTCAAAATAATTATTTCAGTGAGCAGAAGCGATATTTAAAAATACCAAGCTAATTGGAGACTTCTGCTTTAGGCAACCTTTTTGTTATAAATTGTATCTATGGTACTCTCTGGGCTCAGAGACGAGCAATCAATCTTCTAACAGTGAAACAGAGATCTGCCAAATCATCTGAATCTATAGGCAGACGTGGAACACTTCAGTTTATAAAAACCACAGAGAGGGAAAAAACTCTGTCCAGAGCTTCTCTTTTACTTTCAATCTTCATATTAAAGATCTCCTTAAAATTAATTTCCCACTTCTGCCTCCTCACAGCCATGACAGCGCTGATGACAAGGGGGCAAATACAAGCCAGCCCCTGGGAATGCCCAGGTTTATGACTTCAGCAAGGCAAAGAGAGGCAGATTTCCCCGGCAGCCTACGTCACAACCCAACCCAGAATACTTTCCAAGAAGCCCCCTTTGCTGCGCCACCCAGCAACCTTCCCGTTAGGTCCAGATAAGCCGCCACTCCAAGAAAGAAAATAAAAAAGGAGAGTATTGCTCATCCAAGCCAAATGCCCAGGCAGGAATATTTTTAATTGCCGGGTTTCCTTTCTCGGCTCCCCCTCCACACCCGCCCCACGCACAGACAAAAGAAGCTTAGCTTGCGTGACCCAGCGCATAAGAAGTAAGAATAATGATACATTAAGAGAGTTCAATAGGCAAAACCTACTTGCAACCAACAGTCCCCATCTTCTTAAATAGGAAAATCTGTCGCTCCTACCACCACCAAGCATAATAGCTCTCCCGCTGTCAGACCTGCGCCCAGCCCGCAGCGCCAGCGCCTGCCGGGGATGCCACGCTACCCTAGCGCATCGAACGGAGTGCTGAGGGGCTCCTGCGACCCCAGAAAGTGTCACAAAATACACCCTTCCCTCGGTCATGCGGAACCCCGTCCTCCCTTTGTTGAGCATCCTCTCTCTCCCGCCGCCCCTTACTAGCGCAGCCGGCGCTTCACAGCTAAGCCGGGCACATTCGTGGCCGCTCGGCGGCGGCGCCAGGGCTGCGGGATAACAATAAAGAAAAAAGGATAAAAATAAAATAAATAAATAAATAAATAAATAAATAAACCCCAACAGATATCCCGGGGAACCACCGCCCGGCGCCGCGCCTGGCTTTGTGCCAGGCAGGGTACCCCCGTGCGCCATCCATCAGCCCCGCCGGCGGCGGGGGCCGCTGCCCGGGGCGGCCGGGCCCGGCACAATGGCCGGAGCGGCGGCGGCGGCGGCGGGACAATAGCACACCCCAACCCCGCCGCAGCGGCCCGGGGAGCACGGGGGGGACGAGGAGGACGAGGAGGAGAACGACACCGACCCGGCGGGGTGCGTTGTGCGCACGATCGCTTTAAATAAAAGGACCCACAAAGACCTCGGCGGTGTATAATGTGACAGGCAAACGCAACATGGTGATGATGACTTGGGGGAAGAGGGAGGAAGGAGCCAACTGTGGCTGCGGCTCCCCCTGCGCCTCTCGCTCCCGGAGCGGGCTGCAGCGGCCGACATAGAACAAGGAAGACAATTCTCTACTAACCGTGGTTTTGACTGGCACGTACAGCACTTGCTTCCCTCCTCCAGCACCACCACTGACCTCGTCCGAGTTGCCGAGCTGGAAGCCTTTAGATTTGACCCAGAATTTGAATTTGGCATTATCCGTGGAGCTCGACTCGGAGCCGTTCAGGAGCTGGACGATCCGGTCGTATTTTTTACGGGTCACCGTCTTGGTTTTTCCTGAGTCCCCGTAAGTCCTGAGACACCAGTCCTGAAACTGGCGGTACATGTCCCGGTCGCTGCTCTCCATAATCTCCTAATACACACACGCACACATGCACACGCCGGGGCGCACACACACACACACGGACACGCACACAGACACGGGCAGACACACGGACACGCACACGCCGCCCCGAAGCGGGCCGGGGTGCGGGGCCGGGCCGCCCCGCCGCACTTTGCACCTGTTCACCCAGCGCTCATGAAAAATGCATCCACCTCCGAGCCGGAGCGAAGGAGGTCCCGGTGCAGGCAGATCCCAGCGGATTTTTTTTTTTTTTTTTTTTTTTTTTTTTTTTTTTTTTTTTTGTTGTGGTGGTGGTGGTTCGGGGGGGTGGGGGTCGGGAGGGGGATGGGGGGGCAGCAATCAATTCAATAGTGTGGCAATGTTCTCCTTCATTATTTTTTTTTCACAGGAGGCAAAAAGGATCTGGTGGAGGTTCCTCTTATCCTTCCACAGTACGTGATCAGTCTCTTTAATAATTGTGCAAGGCAGGACTATCCCACTGGCTCCAGCAGCGTCTTACCCGGAGAGGGTTCGGGTGGATAAATAATTAAAATCCTATCCCTCTGCTTAGCGAAGAGAAAAGAAAATATTGACTCGGATCCTTCTTCTTTTCCATACATCAGCTGCACCCGGATTCACCCCGGATAGTGCAGGTGAAGAAGACGAAAAAAAAAAAAAAAAAAAAAAAAAGAAGGGAAAGAAGAGAAAAAGCCCACCCTGCTCTGCCCCGGCAGCCCTCGGCTGTCTTCTCCGAAGGCTTTCTGAGCTTTCTGTCTCTGTCCTGGCGAGCTGTGCCTCTCCCCAAAGCCGCCTCGCCGCGCAGGATGGAGGAAGCACTGAAGGGCACACTGGTCTCTTTGCTCCCCCTTTATTCCAAGGCTGGGCAGCTTTGCTTCAGATATCCCCGCTCCGGGCATGAAGGTACTGGAAAGAAAGAAAGTTCTTACCTGCTATTTTCTAAGCCTAATGCATCCGATCCGCGTTTAAAAGAACATAATTTTTAATTTTAAAAAAATGGTCTGTGAGAATTTCACTTCCTCATATTGAGTCCCATCGAATTTTCATACGCCCTTTCAAGAATTTTCCTCTATTTATTTACTTAGCAATCCCAGCCGATGGAAGGGGAAAAAAATAAAAAGAAAAAGAAAGAAAACCCATATATATGAGATAGGTTTGGATATTGGACCAGAAGAGAGATCAGTCCCAGGAGGATGTTGGTACAGGAAAGGAGGCGGCTCTCGTTGCTCTGCCAGTGCAATGATGGTGCTCACACATGTAGGACTCCTCGGGTGCGGGGTATCCTTTGGTCTCTGGACTAAACTGGCTACAAGGCATTCAAGTAAGTTTGCGTGCGGATGCTGAGCATAAACCCCCTTTTTGTAAAGGGGGAAGAAGAAGAAAACAGACAATCCTGGTTTTTTTTCCCCCTCCCTTTGCCACAGCTTCAGTTCACGCCGGAGATCTCCGCGCTCCCCCCGGTCTCCCCCGCCGCGTCAAGCAGGACAGCCCCTCCGCCGGGGGGGAAGGCTCCGCCGCTGCGCTTCCTCTCGTCGCCTCTCCGCGGCCGCGCCCGCCCGCGCCTCCGCCATCCAGCGCCCGGCTCCGCGCCCCCGCTCCGCAGCCGTGCGGCACCTCCGCGGCTGGGGCCCGAGTCCGGCCCGCGCCCGGCCGCGGGAAGCGCGCCGGGGCCGCCGCTGCGCTCCGCTCCGCTCGGCTGCGCCGCTCCGCGCTGCGCTCCGCGCCGGGCTGGCGGCGGCGGCGCACCGGGCCGGGCCCAGCGCCGCTCCGCGCCCCCCCCGCGCCCTGATTGGCCGCCGGGACAAAAGTTTCTGTGGCGACGGCGGCGCGGCGCGGTGACGGGCAGCGCTGTCCCATGTCGGGATGCGCCCGCCTCCGCGGGCGCGGCGGGGCGCGGGGGACGGCGCGCACCCGGCCCGGGCCGACGGGGGGTGGGGGGGATGCGGCGGGGGGGAGAAAGGCGAGGGCAGCGTTTCCATGGCGATGTCTCCGGGCGCAGCCCCCCCCCGCCTCCCCGCGCGCAGACGGAGCGAGCGGATCAGCTGACACTTCATTAGCTGAGGACCTAATTATTGCTTATTGGAGCAAGAAACGCGCGCAGGGCCGTGGCGGGGGGCTGGCGGCCTCCGCGCCCCCGGCGGACATCCCCTCCGCCACCTCGCCCGCGCTGCCGGCGGAGCGGAGGAGGAGCGGCGGTACCGCGCACTTTGCGCCGCACCGGCCGGCGGGGCCGCGGCGGGCCCGGCGGGGTCCCTGCGGGACACGTGGCCGCCGCCGGGCCGGGCTTTCCTTCGGAAACGGAGAGCGAAGCCGCTCCGCCGCCTTCGCTGCGGCTCGGCCCCCGCCCGGCGGAGCGGAGGGGCCGCGCTCCCTCGGGGCGCCCCTATCCAGCGCTCCCCGCGTGTCCCGTCGCCTCCGGGACCCTCCGCGCAAGCCGGCTCCGGGGAGCGCAGCCCCGCGTTGGGCCCCGCGGGCGGGCGGGGGCTCGGCCGGCCGTGCCCGCGGCATCGCACCCCGCGCTGCGGCGGGCGGCGAGCAGCAGCCGCCCCGCCGTTCGGCGCTCGCTGGGCGGGAGGGGAGCCCAAAATCCACCGCAACCCAAACACGTGCCGTTTCCGGCTCAGGTCGCTGAAATGAAGAGGGCTACGGGGTTCCCGGGCTGTGCCTCGGGTGTCTTCTGCAGAAATCCCACCTGTGTCTGGGTATCCAGTCACGCGGGGCCTGGAAGGGCCCAGTGGAAAGGCAGCTGTTTGTTTTTCCTGCCCAGACCTGGGCAGTAGCGAGCACCCTTCGCTTTCACTCCCTTGTGTCCTGCGGAAAAAGGCTTCCATGGGCTGTCGCGCTGTTTACACCGAGCCTGGATTTCTAGTGCAAAAGCCGGAGGTGCTGAGAGAACCAGGAGAAGCCCTTCCTTACACACCCCAGCCAGGACATGCTGGTCCATTGGGCTGGCACTGCACATGGGCACCTCAACCCGGCCTCCATCTCCCCAGCTAACCCAGCTCACATGTACTTGTCCTCTTCTCTCTCCCCTCTTCCTTTCCCCCTCTTTCCCCTCTCCCCCCAGTCCCATGTTTGCTTTTCTGCTTTCTTTCTGTAAACACCTCAGACACAGGCAAAGCTAGGACAAGACTATTGGAGGATGTTTATGTTGCCAAAACCTTTCATGCAGTCTGTAAAATCTGAGAGGACAAGCTGGCACAATGGGCAGAGAAAAGCAGGACTTAGAGATAACCCAAGGAGGCTTGAGGCTTTTTAATTGGCCACAGGGCCCATAAATTATCTTGGCAGCCCCATTTTAGTGTTAGAGAAGCACGGGACTCCCGTCCATCACAGGATCTAGAGGCAAGGCAGTAACAAAGGAACTGCTGTGCAGAAGGGGAGCGAGGGGAACCTCGCTGAACTCTTACGCAGCAGGCTTTATGAGATGTAATATTACTTTAATGTGCCATTAGATCTACATTTAGAAAAAGGGTCGTAACATGGATTGGGCTGCATGGCTAAACAATTCTGTCAGATGATTGTTCTCAACCCAGCCTCCTGCTGAGGGTCTCAGTAACTTCCGTATCACACTGATACTATGCTATGACTGAATCCAAAGTACGCACACAAAGCAAGGGGGATAAAGGAAGATGTGACAGAACCAGGAGTGACAATCCAGACAGTTATAGCATGGATCAGTAAAATGCTTGAAATATGCAGGAGTGGTTTAGTAGATCAGAAAATAATTCCATAGCCAGGAGTATCACTTTGGATCATGTAAAGAGCCCTGTGCCTTCTCAGCAGAGACACATTCCTAAATTCCTTGAAGTTTGGACCATGCCTTAAAGAGACCCAGAAATATTAATAATTTTTTCAGACTGTTTTGAGACAGTAGAGAGAATCATAGAATTCTAGGATGGTTTGGAAGGAATCTTAACAATCTGAACTAGATGATCTTAACAATCATCTGCCATAGGCTGGGCCACCTTCCTCTAGACCAGGTTACTCAGAACCCCATCCAACCTGGCCTTGAACACCTCCAGGTATGGGGAGCCCATAACATCTCTGGGCAACGTGCTCCAGTGCCTCACCCCCTTTGTAGTACAGAATTTCTTTCTAATATCTAATTTGTCTTCATCCTAAGGCCATTCCCGCTTGTCCTACCACTACATGCCCTTGTGAAAAAAACATGGAGGAAAACCACCTAAGTGGTGAAGTGGGGATGGAGAGTAGAAACTCGGGTAATATTTAACTCAGCTGGATTTCTTTCTCTGTTTTACAGTTGAGATTTATGATTCGTGTTGATGAAGGATACGGATGTTTCATGACTGCTTCCAGTAATCACTTGGCCAGAAGTCCTTGGAACATCCTGGAACCCCCCCAACCCTGCCAGACAATGGATCAGCACAGGACACAAAATTATGCTTACCATAAATAATTGGTGATCTAAAGAAGGTCAGTTGCATGGTACATGACTTCACTTTTATATAAATATACATTGCAGAGTGTATTTGCATAACCTATACTCATTACATATGCATATATAGAGATTATATATATATTGTGTGTATAGTAATTTCAGCAGGATTTATATGGTGAATTTAGAGTGCAGATTTTTTATCTCCCGTTTTGAGATCTTCTGATACTCTGAAAGCATCACTATCAGATTATATTTAAATAAGAAAAATTACATGGGGTTAAGTTCACTGTCTGGTTTTAGGGTTTGGGGTGGGTTTTTTGTATCAGAATTAACAGAGTTTAATTAACACAGTCTGAAATCTCCTTGCAATGAAAAGGGCTTGCACAGACCCTCCCCCTGTCAAGAGTTCTAATGACACCCTGTTATTCAGCTGTAGCATCCTTGGGGAGAGGGACTGCGTTGGGCCTTCGATGCCTCGGACTGAGGCTGTTCTGTGCTCTGCATTCTGCAGAACTCCCTTGCCTTTGCCAGAAAATGAAAGTTTCTCTCTGGTGTGGAGACACCACATCCGTGCCTTGCTGGCCTGATTGCTCTGCAGCCATCCTGAAACAATACACCACCAACAGATGTGTGAACGTTTCCATTCAGTGGAATGAAGTGTTAGTTGCAAAACAGAGTTTTGGTGATTTGAATTGCCTCATGTGCATCAAGCTGTGAAAGAGGTTTAAAGTAAATCATGAATATCATAAATATTGTATTTTTTGAATTATCAGCTCCAACAAGTCCACTGGCAATAGAAAGTGAAGACAGGCAGAATGGGGCCTGATGTCTCTCATTAGAGTTACCAGTGTTTCTAGATGAAATTACAATCTTGCAGGGACATGGAACTGAGTCTATGGAAAAAGCTGAGAGATATTTTCAAGTGTTTTAAACTTGCTGAAAAAAAGATTTTTGGCTTAAACCTGTCATCTGACTTCTGCCAAAGAGGAATGTTTGGAAAACATGCACCATATTTCAGCACAGTGCTTGATATGGCACTACTGGATGGCTAAGGGTAGCCTTTGAGGATATGAATTTCCTGTCTCTTGGGTTTTTTGTTCACTGACATAGTGAGAAAAAATTATTTTGACACTTCTGACTTGCCATGTCCGTGAGTTACGATGGAAAGCCCATTTCTGTGCAGACTGAAAATCATCCATGCTGAACTGACAGAAGATGTGCTGAGGAATAAAGAAACTGCAGCTCTGAATGGTTTGCTTTAAACTACGTACCTGGTAGCGCTTTTCCTCTCTTCTGGAGAGAATTTCAGTGGAAGTGTCCTGTCGCGTCCTTTACAGCCCAGTGATGGCAGCAACAATTGAGCACTGCAAGCCCTAATGCTTGTGGAGGTAGAAGTCAGTGTTCCCACACTGCATGGGCTTGACTGTGCTCTCTCCCTTTGGTCTCACATCCATGGCAGAATCTCCTGAGTGGTTCAATAATCAGTCACCTGACTGCTTTTAGGGAGGTAGGACTCTGCTGTGACACAACTTCCCTGAGAAGAAAATAGTCACCATTCCACCTACTAATATTACTGGCAAAGGACAACTCTAGAAAGGTATCCTTAATGGTAACTCCAAGGTATTCGCTGCTTAGGAGGTCAGAAGGTGATTACTTGGTAGTACTAATGTGTGAAAGCTTCAAATGAATGAGTGTTGCCTAGGTTTTGATTTATCTACTGAATGAGCTATCATGGAGCAAAGCCTAAACCATTAATTACTATTCAATATAATTCTTTTTCTACAAATTTCTTCCAGTTCCAATATTCTTCTCTATTTTTCTTAAGTTACTGCTGGTTTTGGAAAATTAAGAGGAGGTAGACCGAAGCAATGACTCAGAGATGGCTTATAAGAACATACTTGCTAAATATTTGGGGGAAAGAGGCTGTATGTTTCTAGGTTTATAAAGAAATGTGAGAATGAATTCATGAAATGTGGGAATGGTGTCATAGTTCTGGTTAGGATCTTTTCACATAGAGTGATGTTTATGATGCCAATGAGAATAATACTGGGATATATTCTGTCTTTATTTTTTAACAATCTTCTTTGGCGACATTTGGAATCTCTTGAGAAAATACTCAAACTCACTTCCCCTTCATGCAGTTAGAAAAATTCAGACTTGGCTTCATTCTACAAAGCTGCTTTGCTTTAAGTAGCAGTTCTGCAAAACATAACTTCACATATTTCTTTTACTCTATGCTTTATTACTGAGAATATTTGCATGAAAACAGCGTCTTTGTTTAAAAGTTCCTGCTTCTTATTCATCACAGCTCGTTGAGTTGGAAGCAATTACGGTACCCTGTACAGAAAGCTCCGATCCCTTCAGAACAGAAAAATATAAGCAGGAATTGACAAACTTCTAAGAATCTAAGCTCTTGTTTTCATGAAAATGTCCTCATTTCCTTAGTAATAAAAAAGGAGAAGGGAGTAAGTATGTGGCACACAATGAAAAAAAAGAAAAAAGAGTGTTTCAAATGTCTTAAGGTTTGTATATGGGCACTGAAAATTTTTTATTGTCACAGTGACACCTTGCATTCAACCTTGCTTGCTTTCATCCTAAAGAAGAAGGTGTGCACAAAGGATTTTTTTTGTATGTGTGTATAGTATTTTTTATTCTTTCTACAGGTAATGTATCTTTCTCAGCTACAGCAACACTAATATAAACCAGCTACTGGAATACCACCCAGTGTGTTGTCTAAGCCAAGCCAGGACTAATAAGGCAGTGCTGTAAATGCTGGCAGTCTATCTCTGTTAGTGTTCTCAACTTCATTGCCATGGAAGGAGATGTGATAATTGGAAAATGTTCCAGAAAGTTTCAGATATGGCTCTACAGCCATTGTGTCAGGCACTAGTAGACAAAGTCAGCACTGGAACAGAGCGTGGTTAACCAGCTGCCATCGTTCTGCTTACAACAGGACAGAAACTAGGGAGAAAGCAAAAATGAAGAAGAGAATTTCTCAATCACAAATATTTGGCAAAATACAACATTAATCCCTCACTGGTATAAAATACCATCCAAATTTTACTTTTGCATTTGATCCATGTATTTGCATCAGCAGCATGGGGGCCTCCTGACTCCACAACATTATAGACAATGATAACTAAAGACCAAAACAGAAGAAATTACTGTTGCATCTCATTGTAGATATTACTTCCTTCACTATTTTCACAGAATCACAGAACCACAAAATAAATGAGTTAGAAGGAACCCACAAGGATCATCAAGTCCAACTCCTAGTCCTGCACGGCACCATCCTCAAGTCACACCACATGCCCAACAGAATTTTCCAAACGTTTCTTGAACTCTGTCAGGCTTGGTGCTGTGAGCACTTCCCTGGGGAGCCTGTTCCAGTGCCCAACCACCCTTTGGGTGAAGAACTTTTTTCTAAGGTTAAACCCCGCTGCCTTGTCCATGTCCCTATTTGTGAGGTGACATCCTCATCTTCTAATGGGACCATGATATTTCTGCTGCCTTCTGCCATTCATATATTTGAAAAAAACTCTTTTTATTGTCTCCCACATTTCTGGCAGCTTCAACTCCACCTGAGCTTTGGCCACACAAATTTTCTCCCTACAGTGGCAAACAGCATCTCTGTATTCTTCCCATGTCACCTGACCTTGCTTCCATTGGGCATACACCTTCCTTTTTAGCCTTATTTCCAAGAGAACATTCCTGTTCAGCCAAGCTGGCTTTTTGCTTTGCCTGCTTGACTTCTGACTTTTGGGAATTGCCTGCTCCTGTGCCCTTTGGAGGTGATGTTTAAAAGGTGACCAGCACTGACGGACCCCAGCACCTGCAAAAACATTTTCTCAGGGAAATTTACTTACTAATTCCCTGAGCACACTGAAGTGTTCTCTCCTCATGTCCAGAGTTGAGGTTTTGCTGGCACTCTTCCTCATGTCAACAGAGATTTTAAACTCAATCTCTTTGCGGTCGCTGTGGCCAAGACAGCTGCCAATCTCCACTTTGCTCATGAGATCCACGCTCTTGACAAGCAGCAGATCAAGGAAGGCATCTTTCTGAGTCAGCTCCCTTGTTCCATAAAGTTGTCATCCAGGTTATTTAGGAATCTTCTGGCCTGGGTTGTATCAGCTGTGTGATGCTCCCAGTTGATTTCTGGCAAGCTGAAGTCCCCCATAAGGACAAGGGCAGTTGACATGGAAGTGTCCCTTAGTTCCTCATAGAATAACTTGTTGGCATCATTGTCCTGGCTAGGAAGTCTATAGTAGACTCCCACGAAAAAATCCACATTGTTTGTTTGTCCCTTGATCCTTATCCAGAGGCTCTCAACTGCACCATTGCCACCAAGTTCTTAACCTAATTGATCTTGTTTCACAAGTGCAATTTGCTTAGAGTACTTATCATTTTTTCTTTTTTTTTGCCACTGTGGTTTTTACTATAAGGTAGCCATGCTCTTTAAGTGAGAACACCCTGCGCATTTTGAGGTTATATGTGTAGGGTCCCAGAATGGTCATTAGAAAAGTGCCCTTTCATAAACTGTGATATGGTAGCTTTGTACTTGGTAACATTTAGATGTCCTCAATAAAGTTATCCTCAAAACAACCAAATTAGTGTTGTTAGCATCAACTTTAAGCA
Organism: Coloeus monedula; assembly: GCF_965178545.1. Lineage (NCBI taxonomy): Eukaryota > Metazoa > Chordata > Aves > Passeriformes > Corvidae > Coloeus > Coloeus monedula. Next base: position 116,242,992 of record NC_138781.1, read on the forward strand.
GCAGAACAGTATAAATAGTATCTGCCCTCACACGACTGCTCCCTGCTACCCAAATGCAGCTTATCTATCACACACTCCTTACACTAGTCTCTCTGTTCCTGCTAAACTGCTGAATAATTTTTACTGGGTGTATCCCCATCCTGAACAATAACAACAAATGAAAGATCGTTAATGTTAAAAAGTGAACACAAACAACCAAATTACTTAAATAATTCCCATGACAACTAGGAACTTATAAATAGAAGTGGGCTGCAGATCTCCATGACCTTAAAAAAAATCCTGTTCCAACTCCTCTGCTGTAATCAAGGGCACGTTCCACTGGACCAGGTTGCTCAAAGCCCCATGCAACCTGGCCTTGAACACTTCCATGTATGGGATATCCACAGCTTGTCTGGGCAACCTTTTCCAGTGTCTCAGTGCCCTCACAGTGAAGAATTTCTTCCTAAAATCTAATCTAAACCTGCCCTCTTTCTGTGTACTGCTATTTCCCCATCTGTTGCTACGTGCCCTTTCCTGCTGTCTTGTAGCCCCCCTTTAGGTGCTGGAAGGCTGCTCTAAGGTCTCCCCAGAACCTTCTCTTCTCTAAGCTGACCAACCCCACTGTCTCAGACTGTCCTTACAGGAGAGCTGCTCCAGCCTTCTGATCATCTTCATGTGGGACAGTATCAAACGCTTTGCACAAGTTCAGGTGATGGCATCACTGATTTGCATCATGTGAAATTGGTTCAGACCTAAGAAGAACTTTTGGGTTGTCTTGTAGGGTTCTTCTGGATGGCTGGGTTGGTTTTTTTGTTGGTCTCCAAGTCTCCATGTGCTCTGCCTGACTGGGTTATCCCTCAGGAGTGAGGAGAGGATCCCTGAACAAGGATAGTCCCTGCCACCTGTAGGGCAATGGGACACTGCCACAAAGTAGGTAGAAAATTTTGGGGTATTATGTGTAGAAATGCCCAGCACAGAGAGCTGGAGGTAGTCATCATTGTGTCCTGCAAATCTCCCAGCTTGGGAGGGCAGGCCTGGAGAGAACCTCCTCACAGGTCCCACCTCCTGTAAGTACCTTGTACATTTTAGTAAAGGATGGTCCAGAAAACAGCTGTTCCATATTTCCCACCCACTCTAGGACTCTCCCAGCCCTTTGTGTCAATCTGGAAACATACAGAAAGAAATAAAAGTCTGCAGTGGTTTCCATAACAGGGATTTAGCTGTAGTTCTGATTTCTAACTGGCTGTGCCCTTCCCCAAGCAGTACAACAAAGAGACACTAAGATGACAGCACTCAGGAATTATACAAGGGATGAGCCAAGGATTGCCCCCCTATGTCCCTCTAGAGATCTTCCAGAATCCTGACAATTATCTATACCCAGACCTTGTGAGCCATTTGCTGTTAGAAACAGGTTTAGTTAGGCCTCAGTGTGCCAGTGAGTTTCCTTAATTCCATACTTGTATCACTCAGAACAAAAGCCACAATCAGTCTTAGGACAGTGAGGTTTTAGACAGAGCCAGGTATCTCTGTGACCATTCTGCCCAGGCACCCCTTTGATACAGCCCCTCACTCTGAGCTGTGATATAGAAAGAGAGGTAGAGATGGAGCACAAGTCAGCCCAAATGCTTGTTTTGTTTCACTCCTTTTAAGTAGTGGTATTTCTCCACCTCTTGTCCCCAGCCATTTAATGACCACTCTCTAGTATATAAAGCAATGCAAAAGTGGCTATAACAAATATTATCATGGTGCCTTATCTTTTGGATCCTTAAAAGTCTCCAAGGTACTTTTGAGGCTTGTCCACTGCTCTAAAACCTGAGGGATTCACCTGAACCAGCATGTTCTCTCATGTAATTATGATTTCTCTTTTTCCAAGAGGGAAAGACCATTAAAACAAACAAACAAACAAACCAAAAAAAACCAAAACAACAACAACAACATTAAAAAAAGAAAGCAAACACCCCATTGGATAATGCTTCAAGGCTCTGGAACAGAAAAAAATGCTTAATGTGAAGGATAACATGAATATTTCTATTTATGACCACTAGCCCATAGAGAACAATGCTGCCTTAGCAAAGTCCTCACTGTGTTTAACATATACTGAACTTTGCAGTGTTAAGCTATATATATTTTCATGTATTTCTGCTTGAACTTTGGGTAATGGTTCTTATGAAAGAATGTAAAACTGGAGGTCTTTGTACTTCCCACAGCTATTTTTCAAGCCAGAGTTGTATTTTGTTTTCTGAAATTGATACCCTCATTCAAACAAATATGTGATAAAAAATGTGTTCATGTGTGAAAAAGCCATATGCAGTGTTGAAATTCTGGCCAACTCGTTATACAGATACTACATGCTTGAGAAATGATGACTCAGTAGGGGAATTTTACTCATCCCGTAACATGCTCAAGTTCATGAGCAACACCTTGCCTTCTTTTACTCCTGCCAGGGACTGGGGAGGTAGAGATGTGCATGGACATTGGCAGGGTACTTTAGAAAGATATTCTACTGTTTCTGCTGTGGGTTTTGTTTGGTTTGGTCATAAAAGGGATATATAAAGAGACATATACTCTCTCTGTAAGATCAAGAACAGTCACGGTGCTTCTCAGTCTCTAATGGGAAGGAAGAGGGCATTTTGGCCTTTGCCTCCAAACTTGCATGACTCCCTGCTCTATAATCACCTACTGTGTTGTGTTTAGATGGGCAGAAAGTTACCTGTTGGTGTCTTAGTGACTTTCTATTTCATGCATTCATTTTGGTAATTAGTCCGAGGAAACAGAAGAAGGACATAGGCGGAAACTTGTTCATCATACACAAGCTAATGCTGGCTGGCCCTGTTGTTCATCTTGCTTTTCTCTATCATTTGTATTTGCACATCTGGATTCGTGAAAGATGTGATCCTTAGCCCATCCCTTGCTACAGGCCTCAGAGAATTAATTGAAATACAATCAATCTGTCTGTAGATGCAGTATCCCTAGAGAAGAGAAGAGACAGCAGGTTTGCAAACATACTGAAGGAAATAACTGGTCTTCTCTGCTCTCGTGACACCCCACCTGGACTACTGCATGCCGTTCTGGGGCTACCAAAATAAGAAGGACACGTCCCAGCCCATGACAGGGTTATTGGAATCAGATGATCTTTAAGGTCCCTTCCAACTCAAAACATTCTATGATTCTGTGAAGGCAAACTGTATCACTTTTGTTCTCCAAAGCACAAATACAGCACAAGAAGTTCTCTCATCAGTCCATTTTAAAGGGTGATCTTGAAATATATTCTAAAGAATAACTAAAGTATATTCTAAAGGATAACTAAAGGTAAAACACCTTTCTAGATATCTCTCTTTGTAAGTCTCTCTGGTATTGCTGGGCGTCCTGGCCATGGTAGGTACCATTTCCAAAGAGGAAGAGACATCCAAAAAGATTATTTGAAGCGTTGTAAAAAAATAAATTTCTAAAAAAAAAGTCCAATTTTTTTTTCTGGGAAACAAAGCAACAGTCACAGGAAAAACAGTCTGTTAAAGTGGTTGCTGCATTTTTGTCCTCCACAAAAGAAGGAAGAAGAAGGAGGGAGGAAGGGAGAAAGAAAGAGAGAGAGAAAGAGGGAAAGAGAGAGACACAAAGAGAGAAAGAGAGAAAGAGAGAAAAAAGAGAAGAGAAGAGAAGAGAAGAGAAGAGAAGAGAAGAGAAGAGAAGAGAAGAGAAGAGAAGAGAAGAGAAGAGAAGAGAAGAGAAGAGAAGAGAAGAGAAGAAAAGAAAAGAAAAGAAAAGAAAAGAAAAGAAAAGAAAAGAAAAGAAAAGAAAAGAAAAGAAAAGAAAAGAAAAGAAAAGAAAGAAGGAAAGAGGGAAAGGAATAGAAGGAAGGGAGGATGGGAGGGAGGGAGGGAGGGAGGAACTCGGAAGGAACTCGGAAGGAACTCGGAAGGAAGGAACTCAGAAGGAAGGAACTCGGAAGGAAGGAAGGAAGGAACTCGGAAGGAAGGAAGGAAGGAAGGAAGGAAGGAAGGAAGGAAGGAAGGAAGGAAGGAAGGAAGGAAGGAAGGAAGGAAGGAAGGAAGGAAGGAAGGAAGGAAGGAAGGAAGGAAGGAAGGAAGGAATAATTTGCCAGGTGTAAATTTTCAATCCAAGGTTGTGAGTCAGAGGGTCAGTGCTCTGTATCTGGTGCAGGATTTCTCAGTGAAGCTGTGTTGCCTCTGTATGAGCAGAGGTGCAGTGGTCACTGGAGTAGTGTTTGCTTCTGGGGTCTTCCATAGGGGACTGGTGGCTGACAGGGAGAGGTTCAGAGAAGGGTGACAAGAGGGGAAGCTATGTCTTTCAATGAGATGCTTAAGTACATCAATCTATTTAGCTTAACAGAGACAAGGTTAAAGGGAGAGTTGGATATAATTTATAAATTTCCTGTCTTCCTGTAGAAATAGAACAGAGGAGTAGAAATTTGATAATATATAGCATTTCGGTCAAGTGGAAAAAAGCCTGACAAGAACCAGTGAAATTTGAAATTAGACACATTTTAGCACGGAAGGTAATTAATTATTAGAACAATTTACCAAGGATTGTAATGGATTCTCCATCACTAGGCATTTTGAACTTGGAAATGATTGATTTTCTCAGAGAAATTGTTCCTCTTGCTCCTGTAGGAGTTAACTCAAAAAAACCTGTACCCTGTGTACTACCGGGAAAACATCTATGATCCCAAATAATCTTTTAAGCTTTGGGATCTATAAGCTTGCACCAAATAGCTAATGCACAGCTGCCTGTGTCCTATGTTCTCCTACAGTCACTACAGTCACTTGTAAGTATGATTCAAGCATTTTTCCCTTTGTTTACGTTTGCTTGGGGAATTGTGAAGTGAAGGACTACAACATTAACTTTTGCTCTTTGGGTGGGACATTTTGTCTGATATATGGATTCAAAGGTTTTCAGGCTGCGGAACCCCTAATCATTTGGGCTGAGTACCTCCAGCACAGAGCATCGTATTTCACCCCACCATTCCTCCAGTACTGGGGGAGCTGAAGTCTCACTGATCACATAGAACTTGGGGGGTTGGCCAGTACTCCTGAAGGCTGTGCTGCCATTCAGCAGGACCTTGATTGGCTGGAATGTTTGGCACAGAGAAACCTTACGAAGTTCAGCAAGGGCAAGTGCAGGGTCCTGCACCTGGGGAGGAATAACCTCAAGTATCAGCACAGGCTGGGGGCTGATCTAGAGAGCAGCTCTGTGGAGAAGGACCTGGGAATCTTGGGGGATGACAAGTTGACCATGAGCCAGAAGAGCCTTGCCACTGCCAGTTCCTTGGCAGAAGGGCCAGTGGAATCCTGGGGTGCATTGGGAAGAGTGCGGTAGCAGGTTGAGGTTTACCTAGTCGGCCCCAGTGAGGCATATCTGGAGTGCTGTGCCCAGTTCTGAGCTCCTCAGTACAAGAGAGACAAGGAGATACTGGACAGGGTCACAAAGATGATTTGCAGTCTCAAGCCTCTCTCTTACAAGGAGAGACTGTGGGAGCTGGACCTGTTCAGTCTAGAGAAGACTGAGAGGGGATCTCATAAATATATATAAATATTTCAAAGGCAGCTGTCAAGAACATGGTGCCAGATTCTTTTTGGCGTTGCCCAGTGGCAGGATGAGGAGCAATGGCCATAAATTAAAACACAAGTTTCACCTCAATATGAAGAGGAACTTCTTTACTCTGAGGGTGGCAGAGCCCTGGAACAGGTGCCCAGGGAGGTCACTGAGTTTCCCTCCCTGGAGACATTCACGCACCTGGACACGTTCCTGTGTCACCTGCTCTAGGTGATCCTGCCTTGGCAGGAGGGTCGGACTAGATCATCTCCAAAGGTCCCTTCCAACCCTAACTATCCTGTGATTCTGTGATTCTGTAATTGACAGCAGATACTTCCAAAAGGCACATGGGTTATAGTTTGCCATGACAGTACAGGGAGAAGTGGGATGCCCCACTCCTTTTCCATCTCAGTGGAATATGAGCTCCTGATTTTTCCAGGCTCTTTTGTAAATTAACCCCAGATCAAATTTGAAGAATGAGACTCTGCTGCTGCTGAAGCTAGAAGAAACCTTGACTTGGATTTAAGTGAATTCCACTGGATGAGCCAAAATGATGCTGCATTTGCCACACTGAAAAGACACAGAATTATCAATTAATAGTTCTTTGTGGATTTTTTTATGCAGAACTAAATATAAAGCAAGACAACATTGGACCTCTATGAACAGGACCTCTCTACTCCTGATCACGTTTCACGGAGGGGTATGAAGTCAAAAGGAAAAAATCTGCTTTAAAACAGGCAGGCAATTTTTTATTTCAATATGTGTCCAAGATCTTCCCAGCCACTGCATCAAACTGTACTGTCTAAATACAGCAGTGTCTGTCTCTGAGCAGTGCTCAATGCAAATGTTACTTGACCTAGAAAATTACTGCTCACAAGGAAAGGAGAACCCTTTCGACATTTTGATGGTAAGTCATGGAGACCAACTATACAGAGAACTGTAAATAAACATTACTTCAAAGTGTAGCTCTGGGCAGTTCTGTACAGTTCATCTGAAGCCATTACAACATTTGTAGCTATATAAAAGAGCCAAGATAGATGAGGGAGCAGCATTTATTACAGCTGGAAAAAATGAATGTAAGAGCTTTTCTAATCAAAGAGGTTAGTTACTTTTTCCTGCAAACTTTGTGTCTTTGAGCTGCCACAGATACAATGTGCCACTCTTTCTCCACAGTGTGTTGTCAGTAGAACTGATTTTACACACAGCACTAACTACTTGAGAAATAAAACAACAGCAATTATATACAGATGTGCAATTTAAAGCCTAGGTGAGAAAACCAATTATTTGATATTCTCACTATTTTTTCTTTTCTTTTAACAAAATTAGATGACAAATTTGTTTATAAAAATAAAGCTGTTTCCCTCTGTAGCAGGTCTGAGTAGAAATAGCAGATAAAGGATCCACAGGTTGAACTATTCATGTCAGTTACTTGCTTCACAGAATAACGTTACTTTCCTCACAGAATATATCCTTTTATGGGTTTTATCAATGATTAGGTTGCATCTATTTGCTATAATCATGCAACACCTCTATGTGAAGAAAGATCAACACATAACCACTGGTTTTGACTTCATATCAAGGTATAATGAACACAATTTGGAAAAAAAAAAAACCAACAAACCTTTCGTTTTAACCGAACAAAAAGTAAGGGAAGAAGAGCTGGACAATGAGTATCACACTGGTTTTCTGCAAAAGTTAGGTGGCATCAACACCGTAAGGAAAAGCAAAACTATTCCCCTCTCCCACATTCCTTCTGAAGCCCAAAACAATCACTCATTTACTAAATGACTGTAATGTAGAACTACATTTGGACTAGCATGTTAAACACCTGAATGAGGCTCAGCTTGCACAGGGTGTGAGTGATTCAGGTATGAGTGATCTGACTACTGCTGATGTGCATTAACAGCAGGGATTAGTCAGCCAGCTCCCTGTGAGTGTTCAGGTGGCAAAATGAGCGATAAGTGGCAATGCATTGTAAGGCATTAGAGATTTTTGGAGGATGAGGGAGAAGGAGGGAAAATTGCTGCTATCTGCAGTGCAATTTAACAGGTAATAGCAACTTGGAAGAATTTAAAAAAACACTCAGAACCTCACCTATTTACAATATTGGGTCAATTATGTGATTAGAAAGTGAGCCCAGATCAGGGTAGTAACAGGGTAGTTCCTCGTTTGACCTGACATCCTGCGTAATTTTGGTCAGGACATCCACAATAACCTGACTTTTTTTAAAATTTCTCTTGCTGAATTTTTTTGATAGCAGTCACTAAACATTTAGTCAGAAATTTTGCTAATAGCAAAGAACAGCCATCCCTTTGAGAAGGGTGCTCAATGCAATGAGCATGGTCTGGACATTCAAGATAAACTCACTCAGAACCCTGCAGTTAGTGGAAAAACCCATCATTGCAGGCCAATACTGACAGATCTCTGCTAGGCTGGGCTCTGGCACTGGCTGCACTTATATGTTTCACACTTAACTTTTAAGAACAGCTCTTCACATGGGAATTTTGCAATCTTTAAGTGACCTTAAAACACTCATTTATGACAAGTTTCTAATGTGTAGTTTCACTGTTGCTAGACAAACCTACACTTCAGGTTTATTGATACTGTGTGAGAAGTGTACTGGGCATAAGGGATTTGCCTGTTCTGAGACCTTCACCCCCGCTATCATACCTGTTTTGGGAACTGGATTGCTGCTAGCAAATATGGGTAAAAATCATTTATTTTACAGTGAGATTTCTCAAGGGAATGAGATGCCTAGCTGCTTTACACAGGCTCTGAAAAAGCATTTTGAAATTACACAGCAATAAAATACAAAAATCACCACATTTAGCTTGCACCTTGAGTCTACACACAGGGCCAGAGCTAAGGGCATGTCTACCAGGAGGTCCCAGAGGCACTGGGATGGCCAAAGCCACCTGCTTTTAGCAGTAGCTTCTAAGAGTCCACAGTGGGATAATTGACTCTGTCTCCTCCTCGTGAGGTTTTTGACATGATGGAATTATAGGGACATCTTTCCCAGATTTTTCAATAAATGACATCTTGCTTAAAATATCGGCATGCACTCTTCAGAGGTCTTCCTGTGAAGGAGGGAGATTTTAATGAGCAGGCAGCATCAAGTCAGGCCACTTTCTCCTGGGGTTTTTTTGTAATTGCTGCCAGCCTCAGCCAGAGATGTGTGTAATGAACCTGGAGGTGAAGAGCTGCATGGCCTGGTCCTCTCCTGCAGCTTCCCAGCTGACCAGGGCACAGAGGCACAGATGCACCTCCTGGGAGGGGACAGGGAAGAAGGTCACACTCCACCACCCACAACCTGCTGGAAGACCCACTGCAGAGTGCACAGACTGCAGCCACTCCTCCTCCCAAGGCCAGTGATGCTGTCATTCCCCGTTCCAAGGCCGGGGAATTGTTAACACAGCATTTTCCAACCCGGAGATCAGGCCCTTGGGAGACCAGGCAAATGTGCAGAGGTACCGGACAGCAGCACAGAAGATGCGGGGGGCAAGAAGAAACCTCTCAGTTCTCTGCTTTGCAGGAGCAGGGGCAGGGCTGGGGGCAAAGCAGTGGGTGAGAGTGCTTGGCCATTGCATGCTTTGCCCTTCCTGTCCCCTTGTCCCGTGCTCCTGCTTTTTTCTACTTTTCAGTACACTTCCAAATATTTGTTTTGTGAATAACAGTGGATGCACAGTTATATTTATCTGCAGAGGTGATTACTTTAAAAACCCAAACTGAGCACTGAAAACTCTAAAAGCTTTAATTTACCCATTTGTATAGATAACCATTTTCAAAGAAATTATCTTCTTTAAAGAGATGGCTTCTTTGTGACAATAATGCTGTCATGTAGGAGGGCACGTTTACAACTCAAACACAAGCTGAAGCATTTCTTGTACTGCTCAAACCAAAACACAGTCATAGTTTTTAAAAAGGAAGGAGCCACTTTCTCCTCTAATCCATTAGTCTGTGTAATACCAGTCACATAATTTCATCTGTTTTTTTAGTATCCCAAAACACTCAAAGTATCTGCTTAGGAAGACACATCTAAAAAAACCAACTCATCTGGTCACATGGGAGATGTGGCTTTCAGATGACAGGTTTAGCCTCTACCTGTAACTAATCAGCTGTCTCCCAGCTGATGAGATAAGGCTAACAAGCAGCTTACTTAATGGAGGGAGCCTGCTCTAGCTGAAGAGATTGGGTCATGTTAAGGATAAGGTTCTGTTATGCAAAACTGGGTGATTTGCTTGTTATTTAGGTGATGGTAGAGAGCTGGAAGGAGTCAGGTGGTAAGTTCTGGCTTACCTATTTTACCTGGCTTTAAATTATGCTTGTGATTGATTTAGTTCCTTTGGGAAGAGTCTTGGAAAGCATTTCCTGTACTCAGTTCAGCTAGCTGGTCTGCCAGCCTGTTCAAGGGAAGCAGAGGGCTGAGGAGGTACTTGCTGGCTGGAAAATGTTCAGCTGATGCAAAGGTTACTACAATAATCTTTGTTGACCTATGTAAAAGAGTTGATTGTTGTATGTGTCCATTGGCTTTTAACAGCAATTATGTGATTTCATAGGGTATTTTATCTATATTTCTGTCCTTGAACTATGCTGCAACTGTAAATGCTAATGGGGAATGTGGAGAGTTTACCACCATGCAATGCAGAGCTCTGTATAGGATGGGCAATGGCTAAAACGAGACAGTGTGTTAACCTCTTCTGTGGGAGTTCTAATTCAGTAGTGAAAGCATCTGTACCATCAGGGACTTCAAATCTTGCTAGAGCTTCCCTTAAAGCCTTGCAGTACCAGGTGCTGCACACAAATTGGTTTGGTAGCTCCCTCCAACCAAGTTCTTGCCATCTGTCATTGCACTGCTCAAATGGGTCTCTTAATCTGGCAGTATGAATGCTCAAATCTATAGAGAGGCTTAAGCAGACACACTCGCCTCTTTGTAGTCCAGGCAAAGTTCCAAAAAAATAGAGATCTGTGTACCAGGGTGTAAATCAGGCCAAACTTAAAAGGCACAAAACCACTCTGGCATCTTTTACTTTTATTTGCCATCAAAACTCTTCTGTGGTGTGTATGGGTTTAGTACTGTGGCTTTCTTTCAGTGAAAGGCTAAAAAATGCCTGGAGGTCAGCTCCCTTCCCTGTCAATGAGTGCCTGCACTACACTAGATGGCACTGCTTAATACTCACGTTTTTCTCTTGTCTCTACTGTGCTGGCTCCCTGGATCTGGAGAATCCTGTAGCTGCAACTTCATCAGACTTTACCAGTGCTCTGTGGTCACTGGCAATGGGATCAGCTGCATGGGAGGCATTGGGAGCAGTCATGTAACAAGGCAGTAGTAATGGTCATCAGAAACACATTCTAAGTGTCTCTTTAGCCTGATAAATGGGTAAAGCAGAGTTTTTTAGACACAAATTAAGACTAAGTTCTGATGCTATCTTTGACTCTTCCTAACATCCCTCATCTCCTTTTTTCTCATGACTGGAATAAAAAGGAGTGGTAGAATTGCTGCAGACATCAGGCATCTTACAAAGCCAGAAATCTGAGCAATAATACAACTGTTATATACTGATCACTAAATATGGGAAGAGGACAAGCTGTAAGTAACAAGTCTCTGCTCTCATCAATAGTCCATAGATTTGGAAATAAACAGCTGTGTTTCTGCTTTCAAAATAGTGTTCAGGTAATTCAGAAGCTTTATTCTTGCAAGGAGAGGTTGATCAAAATTTAGGAGTGCTGTTGAACAACCCTATGTTGTGCCCTTCACTCACTAATAAATTGCTGAATACATCTAAAATGTGAAAGCATAAAGGCCCACCAGTATTTTATGTACTTTTTGAAAAAGTCAAACAAGCATTTGCTTACAAAAGTCAAACATCAAATGTCAAGTATAGTGTATGTCTTTAGCATGATTTCAAAATGTGCTGTAACAGCAATGCCTAGTTGAAGAACTGACCTTGTCCAAGAGTAAGCAGAGACCTAGGTGCTTTAAACCTATGTTAGATTGAAATCAGCTGGGCCTAGAATATTACAAATTGACTGAAGTTGTGTTAGAACACAATAGCTACTTTTGAAGTTGGGTAAAGTTCTATAAAAGGGCAAATGGGATAGGTCTCTCAGGGAAAAATGGGAAAAGCAGAGGATTGTAGTCACTGTAGATTTGCCACCCTGATGCCAGTTCTGAGAACTAATGCATATAAAAAGACTGGCTAAGCATGTGGGAATTGCAAAGAAATAAGTAACAGCCTGTGGATGTGCCAGGCCACCTTCCTTTCTCTGACACTGAAATGGGCCTTTTAGCTGGGGTGGAGCATCAGAGGCATCTTGCTGTTTTAATGCTGTTTAATTTTAGTTTCTGACTTAGACAGTAGAAGTGGAAGTTAGACTTGAAGGTGACTCTAAGTGGGAGGGCCTGCAAGTGCTCACAAGGGTTATTTAAAACTTAAATATCTGGAAAAAGGGATTAAAAATACTGGGTGAGATTCAATAAAGATAAATAAGATGCAAGGCACTTGTTAGTTGATTATTCCTCCCCAGTAGAGGATGAAAAATAATTGGTTAGGTAGCATTTTCTCAGGAAAGGGTCTTGGGAGTTTACTAATCATAAATCATAGCTGTGCTGTTGCCAGCACTCCCCCTGAATCTTGTAAGAGTGGGAGATACAGACAGAAATATAGATTGCAAAACACATGGAAAGATCCTTTTTCTATCCATCATTGATCATGTCTCAGCTGGAGCACTGTGACTGATTTTGGATATTATACTTTAAGAGCAATGTGGCACACTTGGAGAGCATCCAGAGGAGAATAACATGTTCTCCTTAGTAAAGAACATAACCTACAAATAAAATATTTCTAAAAAACTTGCCTAGATCAGGGAAGAAAATTCCTTTTCTCCCACTCCCAGATTTATCACAATTTTTAAGACTATAGAGAGGAAGAGGCTCTCTCCAAATACGGTAGATAAGAGCAATGGCTTAAATTGGTGCAAGAAATATTGGGGTTTCACATGAGAAAAATCTCACAGGTATACTTATTCCTGCCTTGAAACAGTGAGAGGGATTAAAGTAGTCCCTTTCTGCCCTCCTTTTCTGTTACAGTATTTCACAGTAATTAATACAAACAATTTGGTTTAAAGGATACAGCTGTGCCACTCCAGATCCTGGATTTGGTAAGCTGACAAGGCTGATGCTGTATTTTTAGACCCTAACCTTGAGTTTTATTGATGTCCAAACAGTGTTTTCTTTTATTTTCCTCTCTCAAGCCATGCTAAATTGCTCATTTGAAATAAAAACCATGGATGTGACTATGCTTTCAAGACTTCCTCACTGAAATGTTTTACATACTTCTTTTTTTACAGTCATAACCCAGATTACAAAATAAGATGTGAGTAAGAAAACAATACTTCAAATAAGGTGATTTACATGTTGGATTTTTTTCCCCAGTGATTCAGTAAGTAGTAGGTGTAGACTAAGCTTTTCAGCATGGCTACAAACTGAGCCCTATACCAGGTTTATGATCAAAAGCAAAGTTAAGCTTTCTGGAACTCTCCATCCAGGCTTAAGAATTGGAGTCCCCTCTTGGGCAATCACCTTAGGTGCTGGAGAAATTGCTGAGGCGGGAAAGGAAGGTTGGAAACCATGTGGCTTACCTCAAGAAGAATGAAAAGCAGACAAAAAATGTCATGTTTCTTAATCATAGCATGGCAAAGGAGATAAAACAAGGAGATCTCTTGGGTTAAATCAGAAAAAGTTTTCATCCTTTTATTTTCAGCAAACAAAAAGACTTTATTGTAATACAGTCTTCTTCTGTGATTCAGGTGTTGATTTTCTTGAAACATTAGGTCTCAGTGATACAATTAAACTAAAGAAAAATTGGATATTAATATATCCATGTGTCTGAGGGGTTTGCAAACTAGAGCTTTAGTAAGAGATATCAGTGAATACGTTAGGAGTCTTGTGTTAGGAAATGGACTCAGGTTCTGTTTGCAAAGGGTACTTCTCTCACATTTTTAAGTGTTACAGAATTTATGCACATATTCAAATTCATCATTGGAAAGAGTATTTTTCTTTTTTTCTGTAGGGTACATGACAGAATCCTGCTAAACCTTAGCTTGGAGTTCAGGTACAAATAAATTTTAACTCTATGCACAAGAAGTTTTATGGGTAGATTTAAAAATGTATGCTTCAACTAGAATTAAACACCATTTTACACAATAAATTGAGACTTATAACTGAGTTCTGTTTGAAGATGGTAGGAATGTACACATGAAATTAAAACTTCCAAAGGAAATCATGTTTCCCTAAAAAGGTAATGATAATAAAAAAATATTTTTCCCTTTGTGTCACTGTCCTTAATTTCTGTACAAAAAGATGATGGCAGTATGTATAACAAGGAGGATGGAGTGGGTACCTCATGGGTGTTTTAGATAGGTCCTTGCTTTCTTCTGCCTACCTTGGCTCTTGGTCTCTTTTACATGGGTGCCCCAACTTGGTGTTCATCACATCAGGGAAGGGTTGGGCTAGATAACAGGGCAGCTGATGCTGGCCACAGCAATTGCCAGAGAGCCCTTGAGCCTATAACCTCCCTGTTCCTCTCAATCCTGTTAGATGTTTACCTACTTAAATACATCTTAAAAATCTCTCTCTAAATGACTTACAGGTGTAAATCCCATTGGAAATCAATAGCAATTTTTTTTTGCTAAGTGATCAATGTACTTTTGAAATCCCACTCATAGATTTAGCATATGTACAGAAAGATAATGCTCACCTGAGTTTCTTATGGCCTATATTTGCTGTTACAAGACTTCTATTTTTACAGAGTTACTGCCATCTAAACTCACCAAGGTAATTGTGATGAAGAATGAATGTTGTTTTGATTGAAACTGTGTGGAAACAAATATAGAGAGATTTTGCACTTTTCTCTTGATATTAACATACTTCTAAGAAAGGGACCAGGTAAAGGACTCACTTCCTGCTTATCCAGCAAAATGCTTGTTCCTGGTTGCATGGAAGCTGCTATACCTCAAGAAAGCACAATCAGAATTAAAGCCCTAAATGCTGAGGTGCTGCAGTTAAGCAATGTTTATTCTTCCTTGCACCTCAAATTGGTTTTGTTACAGAATCATAAAACCATGCAGGTTGGAAAAGACCTTTAAGGTCATCAAGTCCAACTGTTGCAGATGTGCACAGCAATCATATACATGTATGCATATAACTCAAGCTGGATATTGAAAATTTGGGATTCAAAAATTCGAGTTCTCCTCTGAATTGGCATAAATGATGTGAAACACTTCTCCTAAAACCTGCTTTAATGATGAAAATATTGCTTATTTTCAGTGCAAAGGTAGACATGTTTTACTTAGAACAATGCCCAAAGTTAACTAATTATTTCACTTTGCAGCTAGTGCATTATCCTGTCTCAGTAATGAGGTCTTCTTAGCCCTGCATGTTTCACACAGGCAGCAAGGACGACAAGGTCATAGAAAAAAAAGTTGTAATGGTTTTCTATCTCCTTAAAAGGATAATTTTGAAGAAGATGCTCATATCAGGCAAAATTTTGTGGACTATCTCCTACTGAAGCCTGTAATGCTTTTAGCTTTCTGTGGTTTCTGTGATTTACTTCGATTTTTTTTATACTGACAAGTAGTGTTTTCTGACTTTTTTGGTCACAGGACTGTCAGTAAACACTTATGTGAAATCAGTAGGGTTTGGATTTTACACCCAAGGTCAGTGAACAAAATGGGTTTGCTTTAAATGATAAAGCCATAAGGTACAAAAGTTGCTACCTTTGTAGGTTAGGATGCTCCACAGCAGGGAGACAGCATTGGCCTTTTCCTGCAGACTCTACTTACATGTTTTCTGGAAATTAAAAAGGAAAGAAATGTTAAAGCAGAATTTCACAACTGTCCCCTAAATGAGATAACTTCCAATGTGAAAAGGGAATTGTATCTTATTTTTTAAAAAAAGTAAAACCTCGGTCACCATCTGAATCTTGTTTCAGTGTTGGCTGCTAAGAGAGCATGGTAAGAGGGTAGTGGTCTTGGCTAGATACATTCACAAACCAAAGGCATGCAGTAAATGAAAACTGGGTATCACAAATGCTTTTCAGGCCCTCTCTGCCCACGGCTGCGCATTCCCTAAAATCCTTCCTCCAAACGTACGTACAAAAAGTTGGCATGCACGCGCACAACACGTCTGAGTGCAGATGGTTCTTGTGGTCTTAATGGTGCTTCTTTCCCCCCAGTTTTCTCCCTTTCTTTCTACATGCATGTGGATGTGGAGCAGAGAGGAAGGCAGAACACATGATGAGAGTCTCGTGTTTGTTAACTGTGGAAATAGCACTCTCCTTAATATTTTCTTCCTTTCAGAACCCCTTTTTTGGTATTTTAAGTGTCTCAGCAGCTTGCACAGGATAGAAAAAACGCCATATGGAAAAGCCAGGCTGGGCCACACTAGATCAGCTTGAGAAGCAGACACTGCCATGTGGGAGCCACTACCACACCCAGCAGTGAGGTGGCCTGAGGGACTGCACATCCCCAACCCCCTGTGTTAGGAGGAAAGGAAAGAACAGCCTCTGTTTGAAAGAGAAAGCTTCAAACCTCAGCAACATCCCTGTCAGTGCTGATTGTGCAACAAAACCAACGTAATTCCAGTGAACAAGTGAGAAATAAATTCATTGTTCTGCAATTCACTGAGACCATGTCCTGGCAAGTTTGTCACTGCTCTTTGGTGGGTGGTGGTTTGGCTTTTGTTAGCAATGTCTCTGGCTGCACACACTGCAAGCAGTCTCCTGTGAAGTGAGGAAAACATGCATTTGTCATGGGCAAACCACAAATTAATTTAATAAAAAGCCTAATAATACTGTTTCAGCTTCTAAAACACTCACATATGAGTGTTGCATATACCTACAGTACCTCCAGGGAAGCAGTAGAAGAGGGCAATTTGCTTAAAACCGTATTTGATGAGCAGAAGCTAATAAAGTACCACTGGCCATAGAGGTTCACCTCATGCTGCCTGGCTGCTTTCACTCTCATCATGAAATGCAGAAACTTTATCCCAATGTGGCAGTTTTGTAAGGGGAAGAGGAGGAACAGTCAAGGCTGCTTATGGATCAGACCTTCCACAGCCACAGTTTATGTTCACATAGCAAGTGGCACTGAATTATTCAAACCTGTCTGGAGTTGAACTCACTGGGTTCCTACTGGGTATGTAGGGGTACTGAAGTGGTTCCTGTTTTGTGAAATGGAGGGGGAGGGGAAGGATGCTGCCTGTAAACTATAGCACGTTTTGCAAATGTCCCTGTTAGCTTCCCAGAATTCTGGACCTTGATTTGAATAGCAGCCTGAGAGGTCATTATACAGGCAGGGAAATGAGTGTTATTGAAGTACTGAGCATTAATAGAAGTAACCTCTCCAGTCCTTCTACTAATCTATCAAAGCTAGAGCAAGCATCCAGAGCATTCCAATTTGCCTTTCAGCTGCAATAGTCATATCTGTTTTGAAAATCTTTACATGTCTAGGGTGCTCTTGAAAACCTTGGAGCAAGAATTCCCTATGACTAGAAAAATGAAGATGAAGCGAAACATTGCAAATAAGAGTCTTGGAGGTTTAAAATGTGCTTAATTTAGATTTTTATGAATGTCATGAAACAGGTCCAAAAATTCATAACAATTTTTTAGTCTTTCCTAATGCAATAAAACAAAATTAGGGCCCTAACCATAAAATCTGACTTCCGTATTTAATGGCCCACAAGTATTTAAGGCTTTACCAGAAACCTCTTGCCTGTTGAACTGGCCTCAGCCACGTTTCTCAGCAGTTGTCCTTTGCCTCATACGCAGAACAAGACTCTCACTGTGCTGCACAGAAGCCTCATGCACACACAAAACACGAGCAGTTCACTCAGCAAGTTGCAAAACACCTCCAGCTCTCTGCTGAGATAAATCTGGGCCATTGAGAAACACTTCCCCAGGGCACCCAAACTGATGCAATAGTTATCTGAACTAAAATTATAAGGACTACATTTTATGAAGCAAATGAAATCAAGCTAATTAGAAAAAAAAGAGGGCCCAACCTGAGATTTTCCTCTGCACCAGGTTTTCAAACTACTGTTAGGTACCATGCAATGCCTATCTGCTAGATGTAGCTTTTTTCTGGTGTCCACAAGTAAACATGTCAGAGGAAACTCCTTCTCACAAAGCTACTACCAGCCCAATCCAACACTGATATCCAGAGGCTCAAGCTTCAAGGTGGTGATTAAAGAAACTTTTAAACACACATGACTATTAACATGTCCACAATTTTAAACCACACATATAAAGTCAATGAGACATTTTATGCATATTTTCCACTTCCTGAGCTAGTTTAAAAACAATGTGCACAGGAAAAAGCAGGTGGGAAAAAAATATGTTCTGCAGAGCATCTGATCAACTTGTGCTTGTGAAGCCCAGGAAAATCACCTGGCTCACTAGCGAAGTCACTGACTGCGTGCACATAATTCTGGTTAAAAAAAAAATATAGACAATATCACAATCTGCAGCCTGATCAAGGATGACTCCAGAACAAGCTTCTTTTCATATAATAAACCAGTAACACTCCTTTCAGCATATCCCTTAACACAGAAGCCTTTTTACAAGAACTCAAAAGCAATAGCATTTTCTACAAGAATATCCTACTATGCCACAGTTTCTGTGTGCTTGATTGGAGCGTAGGTGGGAACTCCTACCTGCAATAAACCAAAAGCAATAAATGTCCACCCATGAACTGTAGTCATGATTCCATCTCTCCCTGGGGAATATTCCCTCTCAATACCATGTCATCAGGGTGAAATGGAAAATACCTTCATAGCTCTTAGCTCTTGAGTTAGCTAGGACTCAAATGAGACCAGCACTTGAGACCAGAGTGTCAGGCTGTCTCAAGCAGCCAAGAATACTTCAGTGGCAAGTCTGGCACATCAAGTCTCTGTTGTGGCAATTCTCTGATGACAAATCTCATAGTCACTGTTCTCTGAGAAATAATGGTCTCAGACAGCAGTTTTAATAGGTAACTAATGCTACATAAACTTTTTTTAGGACTTTGTTAAACAACTGTGTTCCCTAGGAATAGAGTGGCAAGACAATAAGTTTCAGTGGTGGTTTACGCCATTCCTGTGATTATGCTTATGGATGAAAATCATTGCCTGACACACAGACAGATTGGGGTAGCTCTTCTCCCCATGAGTGGTAACCTGCTGATATTCAGCTTAAAACTTCAGGAAGCAAATATTCCAGTCTTTCTTCTGCTCCACCACAGATGGAGATACACATATAATCTATATTAATGCAAATATGATTTTTTTTAATATTTTGGCCTTTTATCCAAGGCAGAACTATCCTTATATCATTTTGATACTTCATGCATTTTTCCTAGGATCTCAGACTACACTAGACCTAAACATCAAGGCTTGAAACTTGAGACATTATCCACTATTTTAGAAATGGAAAAGAAAAAAAAGCACAGAAGACGAAAAAAATATTTCCTGTCATTGCTGCTTGAGACAGTAGGACATTACAAAAGAGACCTCAAACTATGAGACTCACTTCCACTTTAAGCAGCAATTCATTTGTAAAGTTTAGCACCAGAAACGTGGTTGTGTAGTCTGACCCCTGCTAGGACAGAGGACTTTTGTCCAGTGAGGCTGTACTGCACAAAATTACTGATGCTTAGCTGGACCTTATCTTCTAGACAAGACTGAAGACACACAGAGATGAAGAATCAACTATGCCCCTCAGCTCTTCCAACAGTTTTATGCAACATCAAAAGCATGCCTGATTTTGGCTTTACCTGTCTTTGGCTTCCCATGTTCTGCCAGCCTCATTCCTTCTCCTGCCTTCTCAGCTAGGTCAAGTCCTTTCAGATTTGTGTTCCTTCTCTGTGAAGGTACTGTTCAGTGATAACAAATTACTTCTCAGTCTTCTCTTTGCTAAGCTAAGCAGATGGAGTTCTCGAAATCTGTCACTGCCAGGCATTTCCTCCAGCTTTCAAAGCATTTGTCCAGGCTCCATCTTTGTCCTTTTCAATTTTGGACTTCTCCTGTTTGTTTCCTTCATTTTCACTTTTAACGTACCAGCAGGAGAATGACCTGTGCTATTCCAGTAATGGTGGTCCCAATGCCCCATTTAATGGTAAAATCCCTTCTCCTTATAAGTTTGTAGTTCATACACAGTGCCCATCACCAAGGCAGGGCACTGCAAGCTCCTTTACCTTGTCTGTTTCTTAGAACTCTCACATCTTCTTGCATGCTGCTGTTTCCTAAGATGTGATTGTCCATCCTTTAGGTATGAACCCTCTTCCTTTGCTCTGGGTGTGGAACTTGTATTTGGCTGCATTTTAATGCACATGGTGTGCATTACAAACAAGCATTGGAAATCAAGGAATTCTCTGTAATACTTCTAACTCAATGAAGAAAATTTAAAGCCTAATTTTAATAGCTATAATTATTCTCCAATCTCTTGACTTTATTAGCTCTAAATATCAAATAAACTTTTAAATCCCCCATTTTTTACTTTCAGGACATTGGATTTCTATTTTTCAACTCAAAGTTTACAACTATAGTTTGCTAACTTTGCAAGCAAATTACAGAATGAGATGTTCAGACATCAAGCAAAAGAGAGAAAAAAATGCCTGAAGAGAATGAACAACATTAGTAAGTGAACAACAGATGATAGAATAATTTACTGTTTCAGTACAAAAGGGCCTCTATTAGAACTAAATCCCTTTGATGAAGAAATAGAAAAAAGGCTACATGCTGCTGTAATCAAGAAAGTAACCAGCAGCATAATCATTGCTAGAATTTGATCCTAATAACCTACCCTTACTTGGAAATCTTGTCCATGTACAGAAAAGACATGACTGCAAATTAGTAAAACAATTATAGTCAAAGGCTGTTTATACTTTGTGATAAAACTCATTGAAAATCTTTGCCTTCAGAGACCATATGTGTGTTGAATTCCAGGTAAAATTCCCAATGCAATTAATCAAAAGACCCTTGTCTTCAGTGAATGTGATTCTGATCAGTATCTGATAAAGTTGAGCTTCCAGTTAGATCAGTGGTTTCCCTGGTAAAAGCCAGAAATTAAAGGAGAGCACTGCTTCCTAAGAAGGTGAACAACAACGCTGGGACAAAGCACAAGAGATCCCAGTACTTCATGGAAAGCTAAACAGTCCCTGTGTTTGCTCAGAGCTGACTTGAAGTCACTGCACTCCCATACTCAGGCTTGTCTCAGGGGTCTCATCTAAGCAGTGTAAGGAAAAGCAGCCTGCCATACATAAAGACTTCCAGTGAAACAGCAAGTGGAAAGAAAGGGGGAAGAAAGAAGACCCAGATCCTGCAAACCTGTGCACATAGTTGTGAATACATAAGCTGCCCCCCTGGCTTCATAAGGCTGACAGTCCACCCCCTGGGGGCAAAGGGATCCATTCAGGTTCTGCCCACAAAATGTCTCAGCACCTGGCCAGAGAGACTTGTAGGACAGTAAAAGAAAACAGTTGATAATCATTCTGTTCTGTACAATGAACCTACAATTTAAATACTATTCCTGCAACAAGCTGCACTCTAGTCTCCCCGGTCTGTGTTCAGTGCAGAGGAGAGGAAATGCCAGCCTGTGCAGGAAATGCCACCCTATACAGGCTTCTTGGACAAGGGCTTGGCAGTCAGTTGAGCAGTCATTTGTGTCCCAGGCTGGAAATGAACTCCTTACTGACTTCTTCCTTTGTGAGGAGAAGGGATAGTGTAGGACACAGAGCAGTCTTTGGTGCTGCCACCCTGCACAGCCCCAGCCTGCTACACTGGATGTCAAGATTGAAGTAGCTGCACTGACCTTGGACCATCTAAATGCAAATTTCTCATTCTGAAAAAAGTACTCTCCAAGCCAATTGATAAAACTGGAGCACAGAAAGCAGCTTTAACCTATTGGGAATCCAATCCCAGTTAAAACCAGGCTCAAGTAAAGTGGCTGCTGAGTCCATCACATTGCATATTGGTAAAAGTGACTTAAGTTTTTTATCCTATCCAACAGTCTTAATTTTATGCCTCTGTTAATTCCTTAGCCTGAAAATTCCCAGAACCAGAAATGTCCTAACAGGCTTTTCTGCCCATCTTGAAATGCACTTATTACCTATACATGGAAAAGTAATTTGGTCTTCTGATTTTCAGCAGTGATTGCTGTGTGAAGTGTGATGACTCTTATCAGGAACTGGCAGGGGTTTATATATGCTAAAAGTTAATCAGTGATTCCTTTCTTCAGGGCAGGACATATCATTCTTCTGGTTGGGTTAATTTCTTTTTTTCTAAACTAATGCAAAAAAATAGTTTCATATCCTTTGAAGCGCAATTGTACAAACCAGAAATATTGTCAGCCTGGTTTTATGTTTGAGACATAGTCCCACAGAGTGAACAGAAATATTGTGGGTTGGGGCTCTGTACAGTGTATGAAGCAGATCCTCCAGTCTGGTCATGGTACTCTGTGTTAAAATAATGCAAAGGAACAGTGAAGTGTATTCAGCTTATCCTGTGAGGAGTTTTCAGTCCTGGACAATCTCCAGGCAATAGGAGGCCATTGTTGGATTCATGCTAATCTGCACCCACTGCCTGATGTGAGGCAGTGCTGTGGAAATACGGGTATTCCCAGTTTGAACCATGGTTGGTGTGACTGAAGTCATTTTAGTGGCAAGGGCAGGTGGCAGCAGTTGGGCAAAGGTGTACTAAAAGGCAGAAGGTGGAGAACTGAGGAAGGTTCTGAGGATTCAGAAAGCCCTGGCTACTGCCTCCCACATAACTTTTTCTTGACCATCCCAGAGTATCTGTGTGGGAAGTTAAACCATTTCAGCTAATTTTGATATTTGAAGCTGAGATCTATTTTCAGGTCAAGTTCACCTTTCCCAGATGACATTCCCTTGGAACCTTCCTTGGGTTTCCACTGGTGAACTATGGCTCCAGAGATCAGTAACATTCCATAAAATCAGTTGCCTGAAGGCTCTGATCTAAAGCTTATTTTTCAGGTGGAACCAAGAGCAACCACTGGAAGCATTTCAACTGGAACAGAAAGCAGAAGTCTCTTTTGCTAGAAGATGTTGAAAAGGAGCAGAATTGCTGGCATCCTTACAATTCCCACATCACATAGACAGGAAAAGCGCTATCAATGCAGGCCTTCTTCTGGATCAGCTTCAGGCTCTTTCCCACCCTTCCACCTGCACCGCTAACAGCAGCAGTGATTGATCCAGCCAAGCCGGTGCCGATGCTCCAGGAAGGCGCAGGTTTAAAGCAGGGCAGTGTGACACGGGCAGGAAAAGCCACGTCAGCCGCACTCGCTAATGAGGTGCTCCTACCAGCCTGAGAGCGGGATGTGCTGTAATTACAAGAGGGCAGCGGAGTGCTGCGGCTGCGGCTGCCCCCGACAGCTCTGCTCCCCTGGAAGAGCAGGGCTGACAGCTCAGGAATGAGAGCAGCAGAGCTGGAGGCAGCTTTCCTGGCAGCTGGCCTGCCTTCACAATGCTCTCGCCCAGACCGTGCTGGTGCACAGGAGCTTTCTGAACAACACATGAAAGCCCACGGCAAGAGGGAAACAAATTTCTCTTCTCTTTGGGAGAAAACAGGACACTCTGGTAATTTGATTTGCCAGGCTCTGCTGTACTATGATGGTGCAGATGAGAGGATGCAGACACATATTCTAGGGCAGCCTACTTTCACATTGAAGCACTGGGAGGTTTCTTATACAAACAATGGCTTTAACAAGAGTATCTTAGTCCTGCCTAATCAAAAGGGTAGTAATTATGAAGCATAGCTTACAAGGTTTGGGGTTTTTTATTCTTAATATGAAAAAAAACTGATTCAGTTTTTCAAACAAATAGAAATATCACTTCTCTCCAGACCTGAAATGACAGGTCTTGTTTTCTTAACTCAGAAATAATGGAGAACAACATCTAGCTGAAGCAAACAGAAGGACTAAGAACTCTCGCTTGTTTTAAAGGTTTTCAATTCAGACCACTCATGAGTGGGTCCTACTGATCTCAGAGGAAGTTATTTGTCCATGAAAAGGAGGGCTCTATAGACCTTGATTTTCATGTGTTATGCTCTTTAAATGCATTCCCTCAGCTTCCCAAGGAACAGAGGCAGACAGGGTCCAGGGTATGCCTTTGAACTCCTGGGTACTTTATTTGGTATACAGGGCCACAGAGCTGCAGGTAGTTCATTTTGGATCATGCCTACCTGGGAAATCTCCTTTTATTGTTGTATGCTCAGATATCACCATGATCCAAGTCCCTGGGCTGATCAGTGTGAATAGCTAGGAAATACGTGTATAACCTCTCCTGATTATCATGCAGCAGTACTGTGCAGTAGCTTTCCTCCATTTACTTTCTCATTACCTGTTTAATGTTCCTCTGTCTCTCTCCTTTTGAAAGGAAAATCTTCTTGACCTCAATCAGTGTTTCTCCAAACCCCTTCCTCCCCCGCCCCTACCAAGTCCATGCTTCTCCGTCGGCCTTTAATGCTCATTCCCCAGGGCGGATTGTCCTTGATCACCTGCTGTCACTCTCCCACCCTGTCTTCCTATGTCAGAACATTTTCTGTGCCAACATACCAAGCTAATCTTCAATACTGACATCTTACACTCAGGCTAGCAGTGTTAAGCAAGGGCAAGTGTTTGCTTTCAGAAGGCAGCCAGAGATGCCAGGATGGTTAGTGCCTTCCCTGATTTAATGCCACAAAGTTTTACACTCGGTCTTGCTCTTTGACTTTTGATTTTTCTGTTGTAAAAATGAACATGTGACAAGGGGGGTGGAGGGTCATTATCAAGATGTGTCTGATTTGGTTTTTTTTCCCTGAGGTAGCTTTTGCTACTTGGGATCTCTGCTCCCCACACAAAGTCAAACAAACCATAATGCAGTCATTGCAGGCAACAGCAGATCCAGTCAGTGGACCTGCACTTTCTTGGATCAAAGGCAAGAAGAACCTCTCCATTAATACAGAGAAAAGCTGTCTGCATGTGTCTTGCACCACCTCCACGGCAGCAAACACCAAACTTTTGAAAACCAGCTTTGCACTGCAACACGGAGGCTGTGCTGTTGGTGGAGAGAACAGCTTTCCTTCTGCCACAGAGGCTTTTGGCAGCTCGAGGCAGCTGTGTGGGTTTTGGATAAGCAATCTTTATAATCCTGAAGGGTATTTTGTGTGCAATGGTAGAGAGCTTGAAAAAACCAATATATTTGATGCATGTTCTGTGGCACATGCCAGGAGGACACTTCCATCAGTATAGGTATTGCCTCCGACACCTCCAAAAGCAGCTAGGAAGACATTCAAAAGGTATTAAAATATCAGTCAAAAAGGGCACAGGACACCTGGGCTCACCTCTTAACAATTTCACAGTTTCAGATCCCCACAGCTTGGAGAGGTACAAAGCTTGCAACCATAAACACACCTCAACTTGGTGCTAATGAAGACTTCTTCATTAATTTTGCCAGCATAAGAGGGAAAAGGAATGGCTTTTCTGGAGGCTGGAGGTGTACATAGATGTAGAGAGCACACAGAAGTGCAGAGTGTATGTTGTCCTCTGTGCTACTCCACAACAGAGCTTTTCCTCTTCTGGTAAAGAATCTGTCCAGGTAGTTTCTGACAAGGAAGATGAAAGAATTCAAGCCTATATATGCCTGGGGCTACTAATAGCTGAAGTTTACTTTGGCCATAGTAACTTTAAACTTGAAAATGTGAATATAGAACTTTTCCTCCTTGATCTCAACGTATATACTCATTTTTCCATTTGCATTTCCCCTGTCCTTTTGAACATTCCTTCACCAGGCACAGGGACAGAAGACCCAGATTCAAACAAGAAGGTTCTGTTTTTACTGGCAGCTCCTGCTTCAGCTTTATAACCTCATTTTTCAGCAGACCAAACACCCTTTGCAATACCCCAAACTTCTGAGCATTTCAGAATAGTTGTATCTTATCAGAAAAGCAAACATCAGCTTGTATTACCCACTAATTACCCCAGCCCAAAGCTCCCAGCTACCCAGAACTGAGTTCTCTCTTCCAGTGAACTTGTCATTAACCTCTTAAGTCCCCTTTTAAAGCCCACCAGGTCCCCTGCTGCTGGGCTGGTTTACTCAGCTCACAGCCAAGGACAGCCAGGAAGGTTAATGGTATTTCTCACTTCCTTCAGCTTCCTTGCTGGCACAGTGGGATCCCCACAGCCTCTCACACCACTCGTTCTTGTGCCAAAACTGCTCTTTAGCTTAACTTAAATGGCCCATTTCCCTTCCTGCTACTAACTCCTCTGAATTACTTATGAAGAGCAATAATATAAGCTCTACTGTCTTCTGCTGAGCTAATTACTCTTGAGCGTATTCCCTCATAGGAGGGTGACTGCCCCCAGCCATCACCTTTGACTCCACTCCAGGCTGGCCATGTCTTTCCTGGCTGAGAGTGACTGGTCTAAGGCAGCAGGGATGAGATCTCTCCAGAGATTTCTGTGATAGCATTAATAAGCCTTGCTCTCTGTAGGAAGTACCCTGCTTAATAGATTCAGTGGTCACCTCAGTTGCTCATTGTCACCTTGTGACTAATAAAACCAAGACTTACTCCACCTCTGTCATTCACAGCTGATGAACTCAAAGACATTTCCATGATTAATCCCGAAACATGGAGACTGTCCCTTTGCTGTTAGATGGATTTCCATTTCTACCCCACTGGTCCTCGTGCTCATGCATTATGCCTTCACATAATATCCCAGCCCTCACCATGTAGGCAGGGCCTCCCAATCTGATGTCAACACTGGGCTGCTCTGCCTCCTGCCTTGCACTTCTACCAGGGGACAGCAGCGTTAAGTCTGATCCCAGAATGATTCCTGTAGATACAAAAATGCTGCTAGCAAGGATTTTCTTGCTGTTTCCTAAGTCCGTGAGAGACTTTTCTCTCTCACAGAAGAGGTAGCAGAGTTCTGTAAACAACCAAACCACCTTCAACCTTGAAAAGTCTTGTTTATGGTACAGTAGAAAAATATTTTGACAATGGATGTTTTAGGATTTTAACCAATCACCCCAAGGGGTGGCTGATCCTTTTTCCAATTGGACTTTGAAGAAAAAAGTCTATAGAAGAGTTTGCAAAATAATTAAATAAATCAATCTTGCTGCACAATTCCTGCCTGCTGGATCTTCTCCTCCTCCTCCCTATGGCTGTGGGACACGGTGACATACCCTAGGGCCTAGGCCTGTGGTAATAGACTCCATCATTAATTTCCTTCCTTGCTGATAGTTTTTCCTCCCAGAGCACACATAGCCACTCCCTCTCTGGAGCCAGAAGAACAACTGTCCCAACAACTGTGAACCTCAGCATCATACACAACAGCATGAACACAGCATCTTCTGTAGGTGAAAGAATTTGGCAAAGGCCAGACCAGGTGCCCAGATCTCCCCAGCTGGACTCCAAGCCAGGCTCTCCACTTGCCCTCTCTGGTCAAGTGCCCTGACTCGCTGTCAAACAGACCTGGCTCTGCCCACCACGGCCAGACCCTGTGGGTCTGCACCCTGTTGCTGAAGCACAGCTCATGCTGTGGTTGTTCTCATCCTCCAGCTTGTCCACTCCTGTAATGGAACCGCCAGCCCTTGTTGTGCCCTGGTGAGCCGTGTGTGTCTCTTCAGCTTTGGAATACACATGGCACCAGGAGAGCTCATTGCCAGCTTCTGCTTCACCTGCCTTTCTTCTTATTGACAGAAGAGAAAGGTATCTCAGCCCCAGTAAATTATTCCCTTGGTTTAAAAGAGTGATTTTCAGTGATGTGAAGAGTATTTTTTAAGCAGCCAAGTGAGACATCTGTAGGGACATCCACATTTCTAAAGTATCAATTAAATTAGATTTTGGGAGAGAGGATAGGTTGTTTGTGAGATAGGCTTTAGACTAACTATATAACTTAAAAATTTGTGGGTGTTGAGCATTGCCCCTAATTTTTCTGCAGCTTGCTCACTTTAGTTCACTGTTAGTGGCAGCACCATGCATTGCTAAGTATCACAGTAATTTGTAATAACTGAGTGCAAGTCTTACCCCTTCATTGTTCACAGAGCTGAAAAAAAAATCTCTATGCATTTTTGGTCTTTCTAAACACTGGTGTCTTTCCTTGCTGTGTTTAAACTGCCTGGCAGTTCATTTGGCCATTGTTGTGTGTGTGTGTGTGTGTGTGTGTGTGTGTGTGTGTGTCCCTGCCCAGTGTGTGTTATTTCAAAGTTGATGTGATGACAAAAGCCACTTAAGCAGCTAATGGCAGCTAATAAGACATCTGCTTTCCCCTGGCTTGCAAGGCAGTGGTCAGATGTGGGCTGGTAATAGGGTGCATTACCTTTAGACTCTGGGTCACTGCTTCACCTCTGATCCTTGTCAAAAGGGACCACAACTTGTTATCTGCCTCTACATCACTAACCCAGGAAAATGCATTGATGCTCTTTCTTTCAGTCCTGTTGACAACTATCTACACCACAATTAGCCAAAGTAGCAAAGACAGACTGGAGTGTGTGGCTTTCTCAGCCTGTGGTGGGGGCCCAGCAGGTCAGTAACGAGGGAGCTCTGGGCAGGCTTGCTGGCTGCAGACCTCCAGCACCATATTTTGGTGCTCAGGCATGACCCATATTTTGATATAAATTAAAATAGCAGTAAAACAAAGCGAACTTGCACAGGGTGTAGCTTTTCTATTGCTTTCTGGAGCACTGCTAATAGAAATCAGTGCCCATTTAATAGAACATATCTTGAGAAAGGGTGGAATAAAGAAAGGAAACTGTAGGATAAAACAGAGTAATTTTCAGGGGCCTTGGAGTCACAGCATAAAGTGATGGTTCATTGTTTGTCTGCAGTGTGTGCAACCCCGGGCTTTTTGCTGATTTTGGCTGGTTTGTGCTGTATCTGCACATATATCATGCCGAAAATGCCAGCCAGCTGTGCTACATTTGCAATGTAAAACACTATACATTTCATTTTCACTTTCTCTGTGTATCTTAAGATAAGGCATAGGTAAGATTTAAGCCAGGAGTTTTGTTATTAGCACTGCACAATTTCACTAAATAACAGCAATGAAGCTAATAAAATAACTAATAATTAATAACTATCAGGTGATCAGCATTAGCCATTTTCACTACATATAATTATCAGCATCTTTTTCAATTTCAGTTTATCACAATTAACATATTATGCATATAGATCACTGGATTTGTTTGAAGTCTTTATGGATGTCAAAATGTAACCAGAGTTTAATCCCAGTAAAAGGGCATATTGAAGACCTCCATTTGTGCTGATTGAATAATACATTAACCCAAGAGAACAGAAGGTCTGACATCACCACCAGGTAGTTAATGATTATGCTTTCTATTGTCTCCTAATATTATCTTGAAAATGGCCATGTCAGGAGGCCTAGAAATCCCTCAGAGCACCTTATGCTTTTTTATTTTCAAGTGTTCTATTGTAGTACATGACCAGAGAGAGAAATATGAATTAATTAAATGTATTTTTATTTTTATTAGATGTAAAAAAATAGGGCCAAAATCTGCATTTTTTTTAGTCAGTTCTCAGTCAGGCAAATCTCCAAATACTTCCAGGCTGATGTCTTGCTGGAGAAATTATTTCAGAGCAAAGCAGCACCAAGCAGACTGAACTATCCCACCAACAGCAGAAAGATATTTATTTCAGGAGGGTATCCCATGGGCTTTTGTGGGAAGAGCACAGGAAGAGCCACTCAGGCTTCCCACTGGACCCCTGCCCTGGCAGGGTCACAGCAGATGCTTGGGGAGGGATACCAGCAAAGGGCAAACAAGAGTCTTTCTGCTCCTTTAGTGATGGGCAAACAGAGGCCTCCAGAAAAAAGGTATCTGAACTCCACCAACCTACATGTGAATGTTGTTCAGTCTTACTGGTGCAGAAGGACTTTATGGCCTTGAAGTTCAGAGCTGCAGAATCAATCCATCTTCTTAAACCAGGGTAGATTTTTAGGTGATAGCATCAATACATATTTGGGTTTGTGAGACTCTCTAGAGGGGTTAGATGCTGGACGCCCTGGCTGCAGCAAGGCTCTGCTGGGATGTGGGAACATGGCAGAAGGATGCCCAGGGTATGGAATAAAGACAGTAGAGAGGCTGGAGGGGCACAGGGCCTGGAGCAGCTGTAATGTGATGCAGCAGAGCCAGGCAGGCACAGGCATGGGTGAGCAAGGAGAAGGCAGGACTTTTCAGGGAAGAGAAGATGCCAGCATATCACAATGGCACATCTTTGGCTCAGCCACTTCTGCAGAATCTAAGCTGTTATTTAATTGGGGTGCTTAAAAAAATGGATTTAGTTTGATAAAGTGATGATTAATCTTCATTATACTCCTCTGTGATCATCATAGCAAAAAGCTGCACTTGTATGTCTGCTTATCATCTCTTCTGAAAATCTTACTGGTAAAGAAAGACTTGATGGATGATTAGATTTTTGTCATCAAATCCCAATTTTGTTTACACGCAAAAAAAGGGAAGGCCTCACTTTTGAGGGAAAAGAGAAATAAAAGGAAGCACAATAGCTGGGCAGTTATCTCTGACATTCATGTAATGCAGTGTATGTCCTTATGTTACATTTATGTGAGAGAAAAAGAAAAGCATCGATTGAAAAAGGTTACAGGAGTTCTTCAGGCATGAAGTCATCTCCAGGCAGCACAGTCACTGCAGTTTATAAACAGGTTCTGCTCTCACCCACTGCATTCACAGACTTAGGGCACCATTTAACCCATTCGCTTGCTGACACTTCTTTAATACCCAGCTTTGATCTTCCTTTCCAACAGTAGCATTAAGCCTGGAAATGAAGACAATTGCTGATTTTAGGAAAGATGTTTGCAGCCCCTGCCCTTGTCATCCTGTCTTCCACAGAGGAAAAGGGCACTGCACTGAGGAGCTGGGCATTGGCATGGGGAACTTTGTCTCCAGTTTGCTGGGGAAGTGCAGCCGGCACTCAAGAGGGGTCTTCTTCTCTCATCCCTAGGCACGACTTTCTGTGAAACTGGGAAGTCAGACAGATGGACACAGGATGCAGATGCAGGCAGAAATGGCAGGGTGACGCCCACCACTTAAACTCTGTACCAGTTTTAAGTCTGTGAAGAAGAAAATCCAAAGCCTTTCCTTAAATAATCATTACACGAGCATCTATTTCAGTAGCAGTCACTTTGCTTTTTGTTTATCTCTGGTTTCTAAGCACTGGGATTGACTCATGGTATTTCTTGAGGTTCCTTTTATTTCTACAGGCATGGCACCTACAATATTATCTTCATTCAGCTCAGAGCATGTCACCCTGCAAAAAGCTGTGCAGACACCCTCACAGTCCCTAGGTTTGGCAGATCTTACACAGCGAAGGTTTCTGAAGATGCAAGTCCATATACAGAGGCATACCCAAAGAGCTGTGAAAAAAATGACAATATATGGATAGAAAACCATGGCAGAGAGGTGGAGGCTTCTCTGTTTGCATGCCCCTGTGTGCTGTCTAACTTGTCTGAGGTGGCCTGGGTCGTCAGGTGGTCCCACTTCATGGCTTTCTGTGGAAAACAGCTGGTTTTTAGAGAATGCAACACTCCTGAGTGAGGGTGGCCATGTAACAGTGCTGGAGCTGCTCCTGCGGTTTCTTGGTGTTGGCATGGGTTTCCCAAGAGCACAAAAGGTAGGAGTGGAGCTGCCTCCTCTTGACTCCTAGTCATAGTCTGTGCTTGCAGATGAAATTGTCTCTGTCACAAGATATAAAAGATGCATGACAACACTAGCATCTTCCAGCTTATTTAACTGATTACGAGTCTAAAAGAAACGGTAACCATGTAAACACAGGCTCTTGCATGGCACATAGGCAACTCAGAGACAACTTACCCCCCCAGGCAGGTAACAATGAATGCATGAAATGTCATAGGCCCATGAAGTTGTCTAAGTTCAAATGGTCCTTAGTGTCTCTCACAATATTATTTTGCAGTGTGTGATGAAGCATTACTTGACCAGAGTGACCACAGGCCTGCCTGCAGATGTGGGAGCACTTCCAGCCATAACAGCTTCCCTTTCAGAGACATGTCTTCTGTGCAATTTTATTTGAGATAGAATCTGGAAAAGAAAACCTTTTAACCCTCACATCCAAAAGGAAAATAATATACAGTGCAATGTGTAAAGCTGTGTTCAGCTGGAGTTGTACAACATAGCATTGCTACTGCAGAAAGCAGCACAGGTATTTATTGCTGCATTATTTGAACCCAGATGTCTTCATAATTTTATTGAAAAATCTTATTTATTCCCTCTTACAGGGTGCTGTTTTTCCACGGTCTTACAAATGCATTCCTAATTCTCTCTTCCTCTTTCATTCCTGAATTGAGTACATCACCTTCCACTTGCTGAAATTAAAGATGTGTAACACTTCTCCTTCGCATGCCCTGGACAGCCTACTCCTGCCTTCTTTAATTCCAAGAATTCTCCTTTTTTTTTTTTTTTTTTTCCAAGGAAATACCCAGGTTCCAGGGAAATTCTTTGTGAAGCTCGTGATTATGAGTGAGGGTGGCAGGACTGTGTCTAATGACTCACAGGTGCAAAGCTGTACAGCCATGGAAAACTGCTTAAAAGCCGCTTGTGTGCCTGTGTGAGAAAGTCTGGAGCGGAACACTCCTCCGACCCCGCAGTTAAGAACTCACGGCGGAGCTTTGCGAGTCTGTCAAGAGGTGGAACAAAAGCCCGGGGGGATGCGCAGGGACCTGCTCCCTCTCCTGGTAACAAGGGCAAAGCGTCGGCTCAGTGAGCCCCTTGCCTGCCCCTTCTCCTGCCCCTTCTCCTGCCCCTTCTCCTGCCCCTGCCCGCCCAGCCCTGCTCCCCGGGGACCCCGGAGGCGGCGTGGGGAAAGAGGGAGGTGACGAAAGCAGGGACGAAAGAAATGAGGTGCTGGAGCGTGTCCAGGGAAGAGCAACGAAGCTGGCGAAGGGTCTGGAGCACAATCCTATGCCGATTAGCTGAGGGAACTGGGACTGTTTAGCCTGGAGAAAAGGAGGCTCAGAGGGGACCTTATGACTGTCCACAACTACCTGAAAGGAGGCTGTAGCCAGGTGAGAGTTGGTCTCATCTGCCAAATAACAAGCAGTAGGACAAGTAGTGATAGGACAAGGGGAATTGGCTTTAAACTGGCAGAGGGTAGATTTAGATTGGATATTAGGAAGAAATTCTTTACTGTGAGGGTGGTGAGGCACTGGAACAGGTTTCCCAGAGAAGTCGTAGGTGCCCCATCCCTGGCAGTGTCCAAGGCCAGGTTGGATGGGGCTCTGAGCAGCCTGGTCTGGTGGAAGATGTCCCTGTCCATGGCAGAGGGGTTGGAACTGTATGATCTTTAAGGCTCCTCCAACCCAAACCATTCTACACTTCTATGAATTCCACACACACATAACGATCACAACACTACATTCAGTCACTTCTAGAACAGCTGCTGCTTTAGTATCTGAATTCGAGGGGAGTAACTATCAACCAGACAAAGATTTATTACCACAAACACTCTAAGGAACAATTCAGATAAATTCCAAAAATTAGAGAGACAAAAGTAGCTGCAAGAACAACAAGGAAATATTCAGTCTTGTAGCTGTAACGATGCAATGCATAACAAGAGCCAAGGTATGTAAAAGTGAAACCGTACACTAAAAATAATAAAAAGCAAACACCAAAAGGATCTATTTGGGGGAAGATAGCTGTGGCTCTGCAAACCTTCTGGACAAAGCCATAGCAGTCTTCAGGAGATCTTGTGGTGCCTCAGTGAGCTCCTGTACTCCTTGGGAATGCTCACACACTTGGGCACCTAATGGGCATCTCACATGTAATGCTGCCTGCTCTGCACGTGGGCAAAACATCTGTCTGAAGTCTGTGCACCTGGCCTCTTCACTGGCTGCCCAACTCCTGGCCAGAGCTTTCTTGGAGACATACAAGTGAAAGACTTCTTGGGAAATAGATGCACTGTACTTTTCATATAAAAATGGGTGTTGCTGATTTTCAGAAATACCACTCAAAGATGATTCTTATTCATGAATTTTAGTACAGCAGGCTGACTTCTCTCTTGGTTGTAATGTGTTAAAGATGATATGGCTGACTTGCTACCATAACAGTGTGTCAAAATATGTTATCACGGTAAGAAATAGAAAACAGTTTCTTGTTGAGACCTATGTTCAGCATTCTAACTGCATTTGGCAAAGCACTCAAATGTTTGTTTAAAATTATATTTATGTCCCACTGATTTCAGTGGGACTGAAATAAATCCCAAATGCTTCACTTAGCTGAGAATTCAGGCTTAGTTTCGTAAGCAACCCCCACCACTATTGAATTCAGTGGAAACTCAGGGAACTTGTTGACCAGTAGGAAAAATAATATTTTATGAGGTACGATCTTAATGAAAAAATTATGTCTTCTTTCTGTCATGAGTGAAAGAGAGAAGCACAAGGCCATAATATGTTTAGTTGAATAAAAGAGCAGCACACTGGGATGCGGGGGCATATTAGGAAAGTTTTGTACATCACTAATATGTGATGTTACCATAAGATGCAATTTCTGTAGGCTGGGAGATGATCTGTTAAAAGAGGAAAATGAATAAATAGAGCAAAGAAAGCATGAGTGTTGGTTTGGTATGATGTTTTTAGTAGTAGTAGTTGCATGTTACTAAGTACATAAATTCAGAAATCATTCGGAAAATGAGATTAATGAGATACCTTTCCGAGAGCTAAGGGACTGGAAGTTCAGTGCTCCTAATTTGTTCCCTGGCCTAGCAGGCTGCAGGCAGCTGTATCGTGTGTATTTACTTACAGGTAATCTTTTTTTTTTTAAAAGGAGATAACCACCATTCTTATTCAGCCCTGGTCATTTCCTCCACAGATCCTGGTTCTGCTGGATGGTTTTTGCACTTTGAACTAATGTCTGGAAGGAACTCAGCTGAAACCACAGTTTTTATTGTACTGATGGCATCAGGCTGTACAGGAACCATGACACCAATGTTCGCCCTACAGCCATCCTGAGGCACTTTCTTTCTATTTTGGACTGACCTGTTATGACTATGCCTGTGCACATCCCAGTTTGGAAAGGAGAGTTCAATGTGACAAGACACCAGGAAGATATTCTGAGTGCAATCCCACCTCTAAGGATCTCTACTGCCTTGATTTTTATAATTTGTACTGTGGAGCTATGAGAAAGTGTGGACAAGAGCCTTAACTTACATGTGAAAGATACATTATGAAACTGAGTAAATGTTTGATTTGAGGAATAGTAGTTGTTCATCTCTAGAGATCACTAGGTAAAGGTAACAAACAGAAAAGAAAACAGCAAGACTCTGTTCTGTATTTTTCTATTATTTTACCATTCCCATGCATGGCAGTTATAAGCCAGTTAATAGATGGAATTGTTTTTGTTTCTGTTCCTGTCTCTCTATAATATTAATTAAAAACTTTGCCTGGATTGATCATAACAGGTGATCCCCAGACTATGAAATGAGTCTATGTCACAAAAAAAGGGCAGCAAGGTTCAAGTGGTTGTGAGTTTATGGGAAATGAGCTGTCACGTACTCAGGTCCCCAGGACTGCAGACCTACGTAGTGTAAAACTGCCATCAAGACTAGTCTTTAATGGCCAGACTGATTTTGGGATTTGGATGAACTGGTGGTGGAGATATAAACAAGGGAATGTTACAAGTTACATTTCACAATGTGCTTTCACCTGAAACAACGGCAGAAAGCCTTGGAACTGGCTGTCCTTTCGTGCTTTGGGCAGGATGATCATCCCTGCAGCCACCCAGAAGTCACCAGCCTAAACCCTGCCATTGGTCTGCTGAGCCAGAGAAGGAGGGTGACCAAAGGGGCCTTTATTAGCATTAGCACCACCTGATACAGTATATCTCCTCTGGGGCAAAATGAGGAAGATGCCTCAGACCGTGACCACCACAGCTGTATGCAGCTGTATGCAGCTGTATCCATCCCATAAACCCCAGTGAAGAGCAGGGCCAGAGGGAAACACAAATCCTTCAACAACCTGAGCCACGCATTCTCTGTGCACAGGCACCGAGTTCTTCATTCCCCAGTGCTATCGGTCACAAAAATAGCCATCCTGATTCGAAGAGCTGCCACCTCTGGCTATGTACAGGCTGCTCTGTGTGTGCTTCAACACCGAGCTCTCCACACACATTAATATCCCATTGTGTCATGCAAGGCAGTGTCAGCATTGCCTGCTGGTTAAAGAACACAGCCCACAAGGGAGGGCCACGGCCCTGAGAAGGGCGATTCACTTGCTTTGTTGTCTCAGAATAACAGGCTTGTGAAACCAGTAGGACTTGTCGTGGTTATGTCCCCGTGTGCCACCGCGGCTGTGGGATGCAGCCCGTGCGCTTTGCAGGAGAGCAGCCACCGCGCGACACGTGCGTGAAAACTGCAGTCACCGTCAGAGAGGAACCGGAGGAAGCTCGGATGTCTTCTTGTGAATGAAGCTTATGTCCTGGTGACCCACCTCAAGCAGAGGGGGAAGAGAGGGAATGTTACTAAATATGCATTCCCAGAAGCAAACAGAGTGCAAGCTCGTCGTTCTCTACAGAATGCACATGCGTAGAGTGGCCCAGAAAGCACCAGACGCTGCTTGTTAAAAATTGGCATCTCTTCAACACAGCTACCAGTGATTTTTCTGTAAAACACATTAAGATTCAGTATAAATGCCTTTATGGATTTCACACCACATTAAAAGGAGTGAGTGATTGACTACATTCCCAGTAGCTTATTTTTCATCCTTTGACAGCTGTTAACCAGACAGAAGCATTATTAGTTCAATTTCTCATGCTGTAAAAATATTTGGATATAGGAATTTGGCCAAATTTTTCCTTCTTGTTTCTGGTTTCCTATGAGAGTTGGTTGGATTGTTTTGACAAATCCAAGAGTGTAGCTAGCACAGCATCTTAGCGCAAATGCTGGTTTTAGAGCCAAGCCTCCAGGTTTGCTAAGCAGATTTGAAGCTCAAGGTAAAGAGACACAAGCTCTAATTACAGCACTCCTAGGCAAAGTTTCAGGGTCATCAGGGCTTGAATATGGTTATGCTCTTCACAAAAATAAGTGCTGCTTATGGGGTGTGGGGTGTCTGGTTCAAAAGAAGGATCTCCCTGACACAGTCAATAGAGGGCTTTAAAAAAACTGATACTGAATGCTAATGCTGATTTGAATCTGTTTTTATCTTGTATAGACTACAGACAGGAGAATTTCCTTCCTGTCCATCAATCTCTTCAGTCTATTAAAACTTCTTTATTAAAACTTCTTTAATAAAACTTATAAAACTTCTATTTTATTTGTGTGTCTTCTGGAATTTGCCATCCCTCAAGGCAAACTCCTTTGCAATCAAGTGTTGAAGTTCTTACAGTGTAAAGTATGGAAAGAAAAGAATTTCCCAAATGCCTCAATAGCACTGGCAGAGTTTATAGCATCCGCTATGGCCCCCAGGGAATTTACACTACCCAGGCATTATTCATCATTTCAAGCAAAATGACTGTGCAAAGCAAGGTGATACTTACACAGCACTGAAGTGAATGAACTGCTCTGCATTTAATTCAGAGGAGCCAACAGCAGAGCCTGAATGTTTCTGAGATGTTCAGGTGTCACAGACAATCCCACTTCTCTCCCTCAGGCTCAGGGCTCCACCAGTTCTGTGACAGGAAACCAAGGGACTTGGTAAATCACAACCATGTCTGAAAGAATTCCTCGTGTTCTGGGAAGCAAACACTTGAACCCTTCTCAGTATAGTCATCTGAATATGAATTACACAAGTTCACAGAGCATACAGAGAGAAAGTTTTGGACCTAGTATAGATGAAATTGTAACACCTACTTTCCTGGAATATGGTTATTTTCAAATCAAGTCTGCATTTCGAAATGTAAATATTATAGGTCAAAGCTAAATTACAAAGTAAGTTCTGTTTTTCAAATGTTTAAATCTTTTTTTATTTTTTTAATAGGCATACTGGAGACAGGCATATTGAAGGAGTGTAAAGCATTTACTGGTGAGCAGCATAAAATAGCTACTGCAACTCAAATCTGCAATTTTAGCATTCTTAAACAACACTAAGTACTTGTTTCTTGTTCCAACTAAATATTTATGATTGTATATGCAGATATATAATGTTCTAAGTAAGTTAGTGGCAGAGAAAATGTACATTTACCTTCCCCTCAGCTTTGAGCCAAGTTAAGTTATATGATTCATGGGGTTTTTTTCCACACCATGGGAAATGTCAGAAAGAAAATTCTTCCTTGTAGCTAAAAATCCTGGAGGAGCCTCATGAAATGAGCAAACAACAACCAACCAAGGAGAAAACAAAGTTGTCATGTCCACTTCAATCATAAAGAATATGTTCACCCTGCAGAGCATTTACATTTCCATTTGCTAGATCAGGAAAGGGGTTCTGTTTTTTCAGGAGTTTCAGAAAAAGTAACATCTCATATTCTGAGGCTCCCTGCTTGCCCAAAGGCTTTCTGCCAGACTCCAACATGCACAGGACACAGCTACGTCAGGCAGGGCAGGGAAGGTGTCCCTGAACAATCACCAACTCTCACAAATAACAAGCGATGGGACAGGAGAAAGTGGCCTCAAGCTGTGCCAGAGAAGGTTTAGATTTAGACTGGATATTAGGAAAAATTACTTCACTGAAAGGGTTGTCAAGCCCTGTAACAGAATGCTCAGGAAAGCCCTGGAGTCTCCAGTCCCTGGAAGTGTTCAAAAAAAGTGTAGGTGTATCACTTAGGGACATGGTTTAGTGGTGAACAGAGTGGTGCTGGGTTAATGGTTGGACTCGATGATCCTGGAGGTCTTTTCCAGCCTACATGATCCTGCAACTCTGTGATTCTAAAGAGTGGGCCCAGAGCACAGAGCAAGAAAGCAGCATTAGTGCACCTAGCCCAGTCTGACTGACCCGTGCAAAACCAAGCTGAATAAATCCCAGAACAGGGCTGCATAACAAAAATTTTCAGCTACGTTGCAACCCTGTGGCTGGGACCTGAGAGGGAACCTGTGTCCATCAGAGTCCATTCCTGTACATCACTTGCTGGGAGCCAGCTGTGGTGCCCAACACTATTCATGGGTCTCCTCTCCCTGCACAACTCACTTTCTTCTTTGCATCTGCCCCACCCAACAAGGGCACTGTGGAGTAGTGAACAAGGTCACACAGCAAAGTGACTACTGCCAAACTCTATGTATAAGGCATTAGGCCCATTACTCACATGATTAAGAGAGAAACCTACTTTTATTTTCCTAGGCTTATTCATATAATTAATTAATATCTCAATCAGCCAAGAACCGGCAAAGACATAACAGTATTTCAGTGCATTCCTTGGGGAAACACTGCACAGAGACAGCACAATTAATTTAGACAAGATCCATTTAGATAGCAAGTTAATTTTAATGGCTAGAAGTAGACAGGAGAACCAT
Organism: Coloeus monedula; assembly: GCF_965178545.1. Lineage (NCBI taxonomy): Eukaryota > Metazoa > Chordata > Aves > Passeriformes > Corvidae > Coloeus > Coloeus monedula. Next base: position 116,281,969 of record NC_138781.1, read on the forward strand.
TTTTCAGAAAATTTTTCTTACCAAGAAAGTAAAAATTCCTTTTCCCTTACCTGTTGTCTGTCTCCATTGAACATGCTTTTGTTTGAAGGCAAAGACAAGCAGAAAGCACAGCAAAACCTCTGTTGAATTTCTGCAGATTTCTGGGGCATTCAGGCCAGGTAATAGAGCAACTCATTGCTGCTTTACTGGGTAAGCAAATTCGTCCCCCAGCTCATCTACACATTGAAACCATATCAAAGCCTGAAATTACACAGCGTCTGGCTTAACTATATTAAAATCAGTTTTGTTATGTCCTCCCAGTATTAGAAATACAGCTTGCCAGAGCTAAGTCAATTAATTAATTAGATTTTTTTTGCCTGTCTTGCAGTGATCTGACCGAACATGGGTGAGGGGGAAATAGCAAATAATCCTCATTCAATTTGTAAGCAAACTAGGTTACTGTAAAGTTGTCCTTGTCACAGAGTGCCAAAGTGCAGTATGCAATTCTCGCCTCCTTGTGGGTTGCCATCTGCCATTGCACCTCCCTCTCCTTCCTCTGGCTCCCTGTTGGGGTAAAGTTGATGTCAGAGGCTTTGGCAAGCAGTGGGGAAAAAAAAATCCAAATACTGTGAGTGCTCTACAGGCCAGTGCAGTCTGTTTCTAATATTGCTTCAGTCTGTGCCTTCAGGAAATGAAATTAAACAGAGCTTGTGCTTCTCTCGGGCTCAGTCCCTGAATCACTGTAAAACAAGTGCACTGGAGAGCCTCTGCTCAGCCCAGGAGATGGGATTGTTGCAGGGAAATGTCCTGTGTTCTTGCACCACACTGCAGCACTCAGTGACTATACCCCACGCTAGTGAAGCTGGGCTTTTAAAGTTTGAACCACCCATCCTTGGGCATTTAAAAAGTGCTTCCAGTGTTTGATTTCAACGACTGCATCTCTTAACAGCTCATGGGAGGCTCTTTCTTGCAGTGTGAAGTTCTTCTGCCTGTGTTTGCACAGGTCATTCATTACACTACAGCACAGATTAGGCTCCACTCAAGGAAAATCTCACTTGGAAATCATAAGGCAAAATGGGATCTGCTGATTACCATGCAACAACCAACAAGTCAGACCTGGAGAAGATACCTGCTTTCTACCTCCACAGTTAGCTTGCAACCCAGGCTGCTTTTGCAGCATGAAATTAAAGTCCTGAGTGTTACTGATCAGGATCACACATTCTCTGAAAAACAAAGCAGATATCAATAACTGTTTTCTGCCATAGCTGACCCCAAATATAGTGTTTATATGAAAGGAAAATTCACTGACCACAAATAAAGAAGATGCCTCTGTTTGCCCAGGAAATCTCTCCTGTAGCCATCTCAAACCCTCTTTTACATCCAAATGTGTATTTGCTTTCCTGGCTTTTTTAGGAAAAAGAAGCAGGACACAGTGTAAGCTTACTAGTTTATGAAGTGTTCGTTATAATTCAATTTTATGCTTGTGCAAGATGGAGCTTGAACTTTTTGGGCAAGACTTGTTCTGTAAAGACCATGACTTTCATGTCAAATACAAGGTCTGAATGTTGGGCAAAAGGAATGTTCAGGAGAAGCTCTTTTATGTATGTGGCTCCATCATTTCATTCTCCCATCACAGTGCAACTGAGGGAAAAGAAGTCCAATGAGTTTTTAGGTAACTCTTGTTATAACCTATATTTTATTCTATTTTAAGTTTGTAAAAATGTAATTTTAAATGAAATAGCCATGTCTGGCTCTTTGGAGTTAAGCAGGCAATTAATAGAAACCAGTGCAATCTAAGCACCCTGACTCACGTTCCCAGAGGCAAAGAGCTGCTGTGGCTTAGGATGCTCTATTTTGCAGATTAGTTCTCTCACAGCAGTGTCAGCAATAAAATGTTTGCACCTCAGCCACAGCGATGCCAGACCAGACGTATCACTGAAAATTCATCTTCATCAGAGGTTTAAACCAGTATGCCTGCACTAGACTGGGAACAAATGTTTTCCTATTCTAACTCCTCTACAGAAATGTTATTTCTAGGAAGTGGGGGAAGGATGACATCTGGGGATAGCTGCACTGGATTCGTCAGAGCTTCTCTCTAAGTGCTGTGCAGTCGATGGCTGCAGGACTGGGTGTCAGCATCCATCGCAAGATGTTTCCTCAGGTCCCTGCTCGATATTTCTGTCAGAGCCGGGATTAACAAAGAAAGGAAAGTTTTTTCTCCAAGGTTCACTGAATGACTGTTCATTTTTCCACACAAAAGGCAGCACTTAACCCCATCATTGCACTGAAAAGGAATATTCTTGAACAAACCCTCCCACAAAAGTGGCTTATTTTATGTGAGGTATAAAAAGATTTCACGCTAAGATAAATTAACAATTATTTGCCAAGATGCAGCAACCTTCTCCTTTCAGATTCATTCATGCAGTTTTACCCTGGGCAATATGTATAGATCTATCTGTCCCGTGGCTGTAAGTCTTCACACAAATCTGCCAGGCATTCAGCTCTAATACCCTTCACATGAGGCTACTGGTTCAGCTTGTATATATTGCTTAATCAATGAGCAATAAAACTTCAGCTGCTGCCCAACTGCTGCTTCAGCTAAGAAAGGCTTGGTCTGCATTGTCAGAGTATCCTAATTACTAATAATGAAATAATGTAAGTAGATCTGATATATTTGGAAGCTGTATTTTTTTCTTTTATCAAAATGGAAACTCAGTAAGTCTTTGAGTTTTATTTCTCACTGAATTACTCTTTAATTGGACCTGTTTGCCTCAGCTGCTATTTGCAGCTGCAGCTCTCCCCCCCCTCAGTGTAGGGGGCAATCCTTAACATCACCACCTACAGGGCTGCAACATTTTCTGCGGAAGACTGTAAGATACCACCATCCATCCCTGGCCAGAGACAGATTTAATACCCATTCTTTTGCCCCAGTGGGTTAGAAAAACTGGCTGGTGGTGTTGCACCTTCTCTGGATTGATAAAGATAATAGCAGCAGTCTTGGTTTGCACCAGTAGCAGACTGTAAAGGGACTGGCAGCAGCCTCATAAACACAATACCAGTAACAAATATCAATAATTTGTAATGTATTTCTGTTCCCTGTGCCTCTGCATTACAGAGGGCACTGACCTGAGCCTGTGAATACTACAGAAATCTCTGGCTGGGCTGTAAAAGATTCTTGGACCTTAGCAGACAATAATAAGATTAAGAGACAGTTTAGGGAATCTGCTCTGAAACAGCTCAATTCCTATCTCTGGAGGTCCTGAGGATTAAATAGCTACTGGAGAGCAAGAAGCACTGGAGGAGGTCTGTTGAGATAGGTAAATATACCTGCCATGCAAGCAGTGGTTCTAAATGGACTTCCAGAAAGGGTTCTATGGAAAGAGCTGTGCTGGCACAGAGGTAAGGGCTCTTAGAGAAACACTGCTCAGTGGCTGAGGGGAACAGATTGATCTCCCAGTGAGCCAGCAGTGAAAGATCTTACACTGCTTTATGTTTCCATGGTTTGAAAATATGCAGGTAGGTAGAATGCCTTACAACAAAAAACCAATTACCCAGAGCAACACCCTTAGTGGTTATAGTGTAGGAAAGATGTTAGTGAGAATTTTCCTGTATCAGTGCCCATCCTGCTATCTTTTGGGGGAAATATATCTCCTTGCAGTGTGTAAAATATTGTTTTCTTTTTAAAAGTCTGGCAAAATATTTTTAATTGGTGGATGAATTATATCCTTTGTAACGTAGTGTGTAAATGTTAGGACACTTTTTGTGTAATTTCCAGTCATGGTCATTAGAAATACTTTATTCAGAAATGCCTGTTTTGTTCTCTGCAGAGTTTGCAGATGTAGATGAGGTAAGTGAAGAAGTAGCTGCTGCTCTCCAGTTTGGCAAGGCCTGGATCTCCGTGCAAGGTTTGCAGGAAGTACCAGAGCGTTTAGAAGAAGTGCATACATTGCATATATACAGGCCAAGGCTGATCTCCGACCATATTGGGATATTTTTCATGGAATCATAGAGTATTTTGAGTTGGGAGGGACCTGTCTTCCATGTCCCTTAGTATAGCTTCTGGGAGAATCTGTTCCGTGATCTTCCTGGATACAGAAGTGAGGATGACAGGTTGCTAATTCCCAGGGTCCTCCTTTTTACCCTTTTTTAACATGAGTACAATGTTTCCCTTTTTCCAGTCACCTGGGACTTCATTTGAGTGCCATGGCTTTTAAAACATCATGGAGGGTGGCTTAGCAAGTACATCAGCTAATTCCCTCAGAACTCTGGGATGCATCTCATCAAGTCTCATAGACCTATGTATCTTCACGTTCCTCAGGTACTTCCAAACCTGATCTTCCCTTGAAGGACCATCCAGGGAGGATAAGAGGTATGGGAAGAGAGGTTGCCAGTGAAGACAGAAACAAAAAAGTTGCCTTCTCCTCATTCACTGTTACCAGTTTGCCAGCATGGTTTATCTTTGTCTGTATGTGTGTGCATGCCTTCTCTGACCTTCCTTTTCAGGCTGACATACCTGTAGAAGCTGTTCTTACTCTGTGCATCCCTTGCCAAGTTCAGCTCCAGCTGCACCTTGGCCTTCCTGGCCCCATCTCTACACAACTGAGCAACATCCCTTTACTCTTTTCAGGATACCTGTGCTGCCTGCTTCCACTCTCTGTGCATTTCCTTCTTGCCCTTTAGCCTGACCAGCAAGTCCCGACGCAGCCATCCTGGTCTCTTGCCTTCCTTCCCTGATTTCTTATACCTGGGAATTGCTATCTCTTGTGCTCTAGGGGAAAGCAGTTTTAAGGAGCTGTCTGCTCTGTTCTGCTCCCTTTTCTCTGAGGGCAGTTTCCCAGGGGAACCTATTGACTAACTCCTTGAAGAGATGGAATTTTTCTTTCCTAAAGTTTAGGGTCCCGACTCTTTGCCTGACCCATATCCCTCAGGACTGCAAACTTCACTGGTTTGTGATCACTGCAGCCCAGTCTGACTGCAATCTTGATGCCTCCGAGTGGTTCACTTGTGTTGGTGACCATCAGATCCAGTATCATATTCCCTCTGGTAGGGCTATTACCTGGCTTGGGAAGTCATCCTCCCTGCATTCCAGGAGTCTGCTGGATTTCCTACAGCTCACAGTGCTTCTTTTCCAGATGTTGCAATTGTTGAAGTCCCCCCCCCAGCAGGACAAGAGCCCATGAGTGTGATTCCTCATGCCACTGGAGCAGGGAAGGCTTCATCAACAGGCTCCCCTTGAACAGTAAGAAACTGAAGAAAATTTGCAGGGCAGCTCCACTACCATAAAGTTCAAAGGAATGAATGGTTATATATCAAAGAGGAGGATTATGCGTGGCTCAGGTAGCAGCCACACCTGGAATTACGAGCACTTCTAATCCACACAGCGTACAAGTCGGTGCACCAAGAAAAAGAACCAAAAACTATGGTCCAGGGCAACAAACAGTATTTTTGACCTCTGTACTTGCTTTGGCTGGGATAGAGTTAATTTTCTTCCCACTAACTGGTATGGGCTATACTTTGGATTTGTGCTGGAAATGGTGTTGATAACACAGGGATATTTTAGCTGTTGCTAAGCATGGTTTGCACAGTGTCAAGGCTTTTTCTGCTCTTCACACTCCTCCACCAATGAGCAGGCTGGGTGTAGACACGCAGTTTGGAGGGGACACAGCCAGCACAGCTGACCCCAACTGACCAAAGGGATATCCCACACCATATGGCATCATGCTCAGCATATAGAGCTGGGGAAAGAAGGAAGGTGGGGACGTTTGGGGTTATGGCATTTGTCTTCCTGAGTCACTATTACATGTGATGGAGCCCAGCTTCCCTGGGGATGGTTGAACACCTGCCTGCCCATGGGAAGTGGTGAATTAATTCCTTGTTCTGCTTTGCTTGTGCATGTGGCTTTTGCTTTATCTATTAAATTGTCTTTATCTCAGCCAATGACTTTTCTCACTTTTATCCTTCTGATTCTCCACCCCATGCTGCTGGTAGGGGACTGAGTGAGAAGCTCTGTGAGGCTGAGTTGCCAGCTGAAGTTAAATCACAACCACCTGTAAAATAAATTTGTACTACGTGGAGAATGTAGAAGAAAAATTTTGTACTATCTAGCATAGTGAACACTCAAGAGAGAAACAAGCAGGCTTTATAAATACTATCAAACTGACAGCACAAATGAAAGAAGGGAATTATTTAGTCTCAGAAAATAGCAGGTCAAGAAGAAAGGCCCTCAAGCTAAAGAAAGTTTAGATTACAAAAAGCTCTTCATGGAGCAATTAGATGGTCATATGTATATACCTGAAAAGAACTGGGAAATATGTGTTTTGGTTGTTTAAAAGTTGATATTAGAGTAAGTGTGTCAGAGTAAACCCCTACTGAAAAACACCTGCAGTAGCACAGAATGAGACATGCTCTTAGTTCATGGAATTAATAAAATCAGCTAATTGGGAAATAGCTCTGGTGCCTGAGTCACCCTGTACCTGCTGTTTTACATCTTTTGCAAAGTAGGCATAAAAATGTTAATACATAGTCAGAATAAAATGTCATTATTCTGGCTGCAGTGAGCTTCACACTAATTTTACTGTGTTGTCAATTTCTGCATATGGCAGTAACAAATCCACTTCTTGTGCTGTAGGTATTTAAGTACAGTTTACAGAAAACAGAAAATGTCTTTGTCAGAAGGCCAGTCTGTCCTTTAAATGCATGGAAAAGGACTGAGTGATCTCAGTTCTGACACTGGTATCTATCCTTTTACGCACATTATTCCCCTCCCCACTGAAGTCAAGAGGAATAATAGTTTCCCCCCTTCTACACTTTTTATGGATCACATGCCAAAAGTACATGATGATGTGGTTTACTTTGGAGTTTTTCTCATTAATATCTGCAATGTAATCAGTGAAGTCAACAGTACTCTAGAAACAGGGATACGGTCTTATCTGAAATAGCTTTATTTAACAATATAAGGAATTGGAATGGATTCACATTTGCTAATTTGTTTTCTCCACATGGGACAGCTTTTCTTGTTGTAACAGCACTTCAAATATAATGCATTTAAATGGTTACTGTGTTACAGCTTTTTCTGCTTTTCAGAGAAAAAGTAGCTGATGTTCTTTTCTAAAAAAGAAAAAAGGTTAAATGTGATTTTAAGAAGAAAAACACATTTCTTTTCATAGCAAAATAATTTTAAGGCAGGCCAACCTTGAGTTCAAACTAATTGGTAAGATTCCTTCAAATTAGTTATGGATTGTCACTGTCAAAATCTGTTTCTTTACAGTAGCATGACATTTTCCATCCCTTAAGTTCTCACAGGAACATACATAAATTTTGATGACAGAGTTTTCAGAAAGCCTGTAAAATACATGTCTAAAACGTGGCTATAGTCCTAAACTATTTTTCAAAACTAGAAAGTATAATACTGTAACATCAGGCCATTTCAAGTTAGCAGTGACAACTGCTCAAACCAGTTCCTTAAAAGGCTCAGAACTGGGAGTGATAAGGACTGATTAAATTAATTGGCACTGGAAAACTCCCAAAGACTTTCACATGTTTCTTATGCAAAAGAGATAAAACTCACAACTATTCCAACTTCCCTACGTTCATGAAAGACAAGTATATCTAGAGTTCCTCCTGCTTTGGAAATGTTTTTGGCTAGCATATTCTACAGATACATAGAGCACCTGACACTGTGTTTACTCCACTTTTATGCTGATGTGAATAAAATCTGGAGGGTCTCCTCAGAATAAAGCCCATCTCAGTGAAACCCAGGGCAAAGCCTTAAGAAAGTCTCTCCTCCCATTTAACTCATTAGGTCAATTTTCTAAAAATGTATAGTTCACTTTAGTCAGTGTATTGTTCTAATAAATAATTCCTTAATTGCACTCATCAAAAGTCCTAATGACTTTACAACATTATAGACTGAAAGTGAATGCATATTTCAGTCATATGGACTTCAAAAATAAGAACAGCCTAAGGACACTGTTGGGCATCTGTCAGATGGGTGAAGAACGATAAATGTGGGCATGTATCATTATCCCCTTAAATGCCACAACCCCGTCTGTAAACCAATGAGAATTCATTAAAAAGATACTAGAGAAAAGCAGATTACCTTGGATTTATGGAAAGGTAGATCTGGTTTTGCTTATTGTCTGTTTGCTTATTTTCAAGGTCCTTACAGCCTCCACCTTCTTTATTGTGCTTTTCTAGTTTTCTCTTCTCTGTGAAGTTGGAAAGATTAACATTAGAAACCTGATTCAGATCCAGTCAAATCTATTGATCTGCTTTTTGAAACACCTGAGTGTAAGGCAAAGATGCTCCTTCATTTGCATTCTCACACAACCTTAGCAAGCATCAGCTGGTCACGTAGGAGAAGACTTTCAAGTGACCACTGATGATATATTTCCTTTAACAGGTATGACTTTTCTGGAAATTTTACACTGACCTGAAAATTATGAAGAAGGGCTGGAAGAGACTGTGATAGGGGACACATAAAATTGGGACAACCAGCTACAATACCCTGGAATCATGTAATCCTTAAGGTTGGAAAAGACCTTTAAGATCATTAAATCTAACCATCAACCTAGCACGGTCAAGTCCACCACTAAATTCTACCTCTAAGTGCCACATCTACACATTTTTTAACACCTCCAGCAATGGTGACTGCACCACTTCTCTGGGCAGCCTGTTCCAATGCTCAATTACCCTTTCAGTGAACAAATTTTTCCTAATATCTAATCTCATATGGTATCTAGGGAAAAGATGCAAACAGAAATGAGTTAGGAGTCCCATGTGAGATGGCATGCAGTACCAACATTTCTCAGAGCATCCAAGTGTTGCACCACCATTTCTCAGGCCAGGTTTAAATAAAAACTAACTGGTTTTACAGTGAAAATTATAGCTCCCCATTTGATCAGATATTGGAAAGTACAAATAGACATGTAGTATAAGGATAGAGATGAACACGTGAGTGAAGATGGGAGATGTAGTCAATGGCATTTCCATCTTCTTTCTGCCCCATCAGGGCTCACATCTTCATATTAATCATTAACATGAAATATTAATTCCTTTTGAGAGGGACTTGCTGAACTCTGTAGATTGTTTCGGTGTCTCAGACCAGGAAGAAGAGTGTGATGTCCTCTGAGGCAAGTGAATGTGCCTCTGAGGCAGCTGAAAGTGTTTGTATGGGAAACTGGAAGCGTACAGACAACTTGAAGTAAGCCTGAGCACTGACCCCTGTGCTGGTAAGGCATGCACAGGTTCTGTGTTCATTCAAGAGCTCCCTGTTGGACAGGAGCTCCTTACCACCAAGATGCTGTGAGGTGTCCATCAAGGTCTGTCAGAGTAAACCTCATTCCAGTAATCCCTGCTGACGCACAGTTAAGAACTTTAAAGCACTGATGTAAATTGCAGCAGTCTGGCAGCTGCTATAAATTGTATCCAAGCTGGGCTGGATCAATAAGATCCAAAGTCTCCTTGGATTCTGTTCTTTCTTATACCAGAAGAGGCTCTAATATTTGTTCTTATTCTTCTGCCTAAATAAAAGGATCATGGCACAAAGAAATAGGACGATATACATTCAACGTAAAGCATTGAAACCCTTGGCCACATTTCCCCAGTCAGGTCTAAATCTGTATATGTTTCCTGCTTGGTTATGACTGCAGTTGGTCCCCTCCTCTCCACTCCATACTGAGGTGTCCTGTTAAGAAAGAGGGCAGCTCAGCAGTTCAAGTCCTCACCAGTGAATAGAAATGTTGCTGCTCCCTGTTAAGGTTGGTTGTATATGAGGAACAAATTCTCTTGCCTGCAGTATTCTGGCAATGAGTACTTTTTGCAGATTGATTAAATGCTTCAGCTTTGCTCAGTCTGTTAATCTCAGCAGCCATTTATTGCTTCATATACTACAGTGCATTGGGGATTATCTCTTAAGCACTGTGTGTAGAAGGCATGTAGCAGCAAGATACAAATCTTGTGTCTTGGAAACGCTTCTCTGGAAATAAAGAAAAGCAGCTGTCAGTAAAAACCAGGATGGTTTATATTGGCACTGGATGCCTCAAACTTCTGTCATCAATACTGCGAGCTCCAATGTCCTCCATCACCTCAGTGATACTAACTCAGACTCTGTGGGTTAGCATAATGTACTGCTGCTGCTACACCCTTTCTTGTCTGTTAATTCCCAGTGATACCCGACCCAGTGGAAAAGGGACTTTCAACTCCTAGACAACGTGAGCAATTGCTGTCGTGTGTTGGCTGGAGCAGTCATCCTCTTAATCCAGTAAACTTCTATTGCTTCCTTCCAATGTTGCAGGTATTGTTATTCTGCATGATAAGAATACATTTAAAGGTAATAAGTGCAGCCTAGTGGACTAAGCAAACATATGTTATCAGTGAGGCTACCAGCAGGAATAAACCAAACCTCTCCCTTTATCCTGAGCCTTTTTCCTTTTGTTGTGCAAAAACTGATGCTTAGCTAGCATTAGTAGAAGTGGAGCTACGCAAGTCCACAGGAGCAAAGGGATGGCCTCTTGGCTGTTCAGCCACTGTTACTGACTTTAAGACATCATCTGTCACTCTCTAAATCCTTCCTTTGGTTACCTGCTTAATATTGGATTGTCTTTCATTTCAACAATGTAAAAACAAATAGGCACATGCATCAGGATGAATTCACTCTGCACTCAGAGTTTACAGTATAGTTAACCAGGTTATGTTTACATTTCTAGTCATTTGAATGGGTTCATACAGGACTTATTTTAGAGAGCTTGATACCCAATGAGCAGTGAGGCACCTGCACAGAGAGAAAAGACTGTGACCAGAGTACTTTGATGCTCCTTGCTTTCTGGCTGCTCTGTTTATCCTGCTCTAACACATTGGCATTTAGATGGTCTGTCTATTTATGCTCATCTCTTCTGCCTTTGTGCATTCCTAAGTCCTTGACTCATTGCCTTGCTAGCCCATAAGAATGTTTTTCCTACCCTATCTCTTCTGATGGACACATCTTCCAGACTTGAACCCCTTGACTATTGGAAACGATGGAGTAGAAAACAGAAAGTAGTTTTGAAGCTGAACATTGCACGAGAAGATGATTTACAGGGTGATTCGAAGACCTTTGAAAACAACAAACAAGATCAGAAATTCTCAGCCCCTGGCCAGGCTACAGAGTTTCCTGACAATCTGCTCTGGCAGTGATGTGGGGAGAGTTTAGGACATGAAGGAGACCATGATGCCTTCCAAGAGCACAAGAAGGCATTCTCTGTCTCCCAGAACAGTGACATGCTTTCTGCTCACACCAACCTGGGCACTCGGCCCTGCTTCTTCTCTGCTGCCTGAGCATTCAGGCCATCGACAGCCCAGCTGAGAGTTTTGTTTCTCCCCAGCTCCTTGCCATCCTCATGTTACTGCTTCCCTCCAAGTGTTCAAAAGGCTTCTTGACCACAGTCAAGCAAGTCCCCCACTTGCTCCTATTTCCCTGACCAAAAAAGCCCCAAATGCATAACCCATTATATGTGTATTTGCCACTCAGCGGGCTTCTCTTTTTCAACAGTGACCTCAGTTCCCCATGCCACTTATTCTGGTCCTCATAATATCAAATAGTTTTTTGGGTTTCTTAACTAAAATTTATCAAGAGCAACCCATGTATGATTATCTAATGTATGATTTGATGAGGAAGGTATTAACACCAAAAATTAGTGCTGGCTTTTTGCTTCATCCTGTTAATTCTGAGTAATGTTTTGGAGCAATTTTATTGAAACAGGAATCAGTCTTAGATTTTAACATCATTCATTTTCTTTCTTTTTTATCGATTAGTTCAGTGATGACAAGGGGGGAAGGGAGGGAAGCGAAATTTCTAGTAGCTTTCTTCCTTGTCCCAAATTTATTACTTTATTTGTTTCCAAATTGTTTTTTTTCTTTTATTTGACAACAGCCAAAAATGAATTTTTCTTCCTTTCCCCTTCCTACATGAGCAGGAGCCCTAAGTGTTTTGGCCTTCACCATTGCATTTTAAAGTTTTGTGTGGTGGTCACATCCAAAATAGAAGCAAGCAACGCACTTGTGAAGTGCAAAGCACAGACCTGCCATGATTATTCCTGAGTGCAGAACAGCCAGAGTGGTGCACCAAAGGGCAAGTGCTGCTGTGAAGTTTCTCACAGCAAGGTAGGGTCACCCCTTCTCTGTTCCTATGCCAGTGACCCAGCATGAACCTCAGTATTTTGAGGGGACAGAGAAGACTATCTGTGGTAACAAACCTCTGAGAGAATTTCGACAAAGTCATATCTCCAAAATGTCCCAAGATTTTGAACAGCACCATAGATCATTGATGGGGATGAAAGAAAAAAATAAAAACAACAAAGAAAGCGAACCTGAAACCCGTGAACCACCCTTTTTAGTTTTGCCAATTCAGCAACTGCAACCTCCCTTTGAGGCATCAGGCTTAACCATTTCACAGTTTTTTATGTGAACTGAAAAGTAAAAGGTGAAATAAAGTTCAGGGATCTCCTGGGAGTCTACAACTCTCTGATACATGGAATGTTTCTCAGACTAGAGAAAGTGAAGGACAAGTGGAAGTCAAAGGTGTAAGAGCAAAGAGAGAAACGTATAGAAGTGCTTAAAAAAAGAAAGAGGGTTTCAATCTGACCTGGCAGCTGCCAGAAAACAACTGCAAGATAACAGAGCACATTCTGGCCATAACAAGGAGGGCAATTAGCAACTATGGAGAGAGCGTGATAGCACAGGGGCATTATCAATAGGTCATTACTGTTAAAATAGTCACTCAAAGTGATGCCTTTTCTAGGTCTTAAAATCAAGAATCAAACACGGTTAGAAGGGAAAAAGGGATTTTACCTTGGTACTTATTTTAAGGATCCTTAGGTGCACCACATCCAGGTGGAATGCGCCGAAATGCACACCACAATGCCCACCCCCATAATATCTGGTATAACACTATAGGTCTTACTAATTAGCATAACTATCAAAGATTCTCCAATGAGAAGCTTGAATGAGCTCCCCTCCCCAAGGAACCTTCCCCTGGATGGTTCTATCTCAGTTTACAAAATGGGTTCTGGAGAGGACCTTGGGGTCTGGGCCTTTCTGATCCCTAACTACAAAGCTTCTAAGACGTTTAGTCTCCCAGCTTGACAAATAAGTCTAAGAATGTAGGCTAAAAACCACTAAGAATACAAAAGTTGTTAAGAATTATATAAAAGGGGTATAAAAGAAAAGGCAAAGAACCTTCATGGCATCAAAAGCTTTGCCACCTCTTTGCCTCAGTCTGACAGAGACCAAAGTGCTCCCAAAGGTGCTATGAATCTGATCCAGACCTTCAATACATGGAGATCCCCAGTAAGAAAGACTGTTCACCAAGGCCCTAAGCCCAACCACCTTAACTTACCTCTTATCGTAGTACAAAATAACCTCAAAAATGTGTGTATGCATCTTTGGTGATATCTGTTTTGATGCACCTCAGGGACAACAGAACCTTATTTTACCTACTTAGTGAAGCTACGTCTTGTTTACTGATTGAGCATCTCCTACATTTTTCTCATCAGCTGTTTCTAAAATTCACAACATAAATAATGAAAAGAAATAATTTTGAAAGGTGAAGCATTCACACTGAGTGTGAAGTTTGAAATAGAAGAGTAAAATCTTACTGAGGGAAAAAATCTGGACAATGCACAGGAAACCTTTCTGGGCCTGTTGGTGAAGGCTCTCGCACAGATCATCCACTCTGTGCTACAGGTAAACAGCACTGAGGTGTCCTGAAAGCACACACAGGCTGCAAAATGATCCCTGTGATTCATCATGCAGAGCCCCTTGCAGCTGGTGTGCACTATCCCATTTTAACACTCACATGGATAAGCAGAGAACACAAAACTAAAGCTTTGAAACTTACAATTTCCAAACAGTATTTAAAAAACTTGTTCCCTCTTCATGGCAGCTGTGCCAGGTATTTCAGATTGTGTGCTGCTGGCAACTGCTGTTCAGGAGAGCATCATGTGGGCTGCTCAGCCTGTACTGAAAGTCTTCAAACCTCTGTTGGGCAACCTTGAGTTGCAGGGCACTAGATTACAATTTCTCAGGAGAAAACCTACAGTCCTGCTGTAGATTCTTCAACAATGGTGACAGAGGGTTGGGCTTTTTGTGTTCAAGGAAAGGTTTCCTTCATGTTGGCAAACTTTTGAACACTGTGATTTTCCCATGTCCTTACTTCTAGAAAAAAGACAGTCTGAAGTCATTCAGCCATCACTGGTCATCCCAATTCTGCTGCAAAATCCCCTCCCCTGCCTGTACAAGGTAAATCCGTAGGAACTAAGATGATGAATACATTTAACAGAAATAAAGCCAAAGTATGACACACTGGGGAAAGATTGAGGTGCTTATTATAAATGGAATTTTTGAGTTACCAGTTTATTAGGGCCTTTTTAAAAGTCAGTGGGCATGTAAAGAAGAGTGATTTATTTGATATAATATACTTTGATTGCCAAAGTTTTCAGCAAGCTTCTCAAAGAAGCTAAGCCTCCTGAGAAGAAAGGAGGTGTCCTAATGAACTTAAACACACATCAGTTAAAAGGTGGGAATAAAAACCAGGAAGACATGGCCAGGTTTAGCAACAGAGGTTGGTTACGAGATCCTACTATGGAAATCTATGCTAGGGCTTTTATCTGTTGTTTAATGTTTAAAAGTTGTTTAAAATGTTTAATGTTTAAAATATGTTTTAAAGTTATGAAGCAAAAGGTTAGAGAGTGAGGTTGCAATGTCTGCAGAGCAATGTGTTCAGAGTAAAGCTGACTGTGAAGATGTGCAACAAGGATTCTTCTTGCATTTTGATTGGTGACAAAATAGTACATGAAACAGTGTGAATACATACAATGTGAAGCTGATACACTGCTACAATGTAACATTGATTATATGAACTATAGATACATAGTGATGGGACATAAATTAGCTATTTCCATACAGGAAAGTGGATTTGGAGCAATTTTTCATGTTCGAAAAGACTGAATTGCATATTAAGCATTGTGAGAAAGGGAGCAGAGGAAAATAACAGTAAAAAAGGTCATACAGTTGTAAAAATCTATCATGCATTCCCATCTTGACTATAGCATATAATTCTGATCACTCACTTTCACAAAAAGCACAGGAAGGAAGGAGAAAACTGTCAGAACGATAAATGCATGGAGTGGCTCCCATATGATGGCAGACTAAATCCTACGGGAACTTTCAGCTTCCAAATGGTTTGCAAAAGGTGAGCAGGGAACAGTCTTTCACTATTTTTACCAATTCAATAGTCAAAGGGCTTCAGAGCTCTAATTTCTAATGAAGAAAATGAAAGGGGTTTTTTTTCCATTCAGAACTGAATGATGAACCTTAATGGCAAAGGATATTCTGCAGGTGAAAAAAATTAAACAGTATTAAAAAGGAATGACAAAGTTAATGAAAAATAGACCTATTGATGTAATTTTAAAAGGCAGTCTGCATACTGTCTCCATTGGAGGAGAAATTCCATATAAGGCCTTTTTCAACATCTTAGATACACAGTGTTGAGCTAGCCAGACCTTTGACCTGATCTACCACAAAAGTATTTCTATTCTTGCATTCCCTGGTCTTGGCAAGAGCCATATTCAATGTGAAATTTTTCAGAGATAATTAACAGTTCCTACTTTTTGCTTCCTTACTCTGCTGCCCTGGAGTTTT
Source organism: Coloeus monedula (assembly GCF_965178545.1). Lineage (NCBI taxonomy): Eukaryota > Metazoa > Chordata > Aves > Passeriformes > Corvidae > Coloeus > Coloeus monedula. The sequence continues at coordinate 116,297,623 of NC_138781.1, forward strand.
CCCTAGTGCAGGTCTCTAGAAGGCTTGAGTCAAGACTTTGAGGTCCCTTCCAGACCTTTGATTTGGCAAGGTCCCGTACAGATAAACTGGAAGATGCTGCTGCTCAGGAGCAGGGTACCTGGGAGAATTATGTCCTGTATCTATCCACATCAATCACCTTTTTGTCCTGAGCCACAAATCAACAGTCAGACAGCAATGAGCTCTTGTGGCAAAAGACAAATCATGGTACTTTTACACTTACGTTAGAGGACACAGAAAATGTAGATTTACAGTGACCAATCACAAAATATGCTTCTAATTCCAGTGATACAATCCCAAAATGCCCTGTGTCCCACATCAGACCCAAGGAACACCAAGTTCTAACTCACAGCACTGAGGGAATACTTGCAAAGAAATCACCACCACAACAAAACAATGACTTACAGCAAGATAAAAGTCTAGTGCTTCTTTATCTCTACTTATTCCAGAGCAGATAATGTGAAGCAGTTAAGAGAAGCATCTCATTTCACTGGAAAGCTTCTCATGCAGAGAAATCCTGAGTGTGAAATTAACCCGTGGAGTTTTTTTAATTCCAGAATTTCCCCTCATCAGGTAATCACCCATGAAGCTTAAGGCCAGCTAATTGCTTTTATTATCATCATACAGACAATATTGTAGAGACAACTACGTTAGGAAAAGACATCCATTAGAAAAGATATCCTCTATATAGGTGCCAGGACTGCACAAAGCCAAGGTTTGTATTGTACTAAACTTGTATACTAGGAAGACATGGGGCAGAAGTTTTTATCCAGGACAGCAAATCTGTTCCAGTCTTAAAAGACAGAAAGATCATACTGCAGGAAAAAAGGGTACAAAGGAGCCATCAAATTACTTTGGGGGAGCTTCTAAATATTCTTCTGTGTGAATGAAGTGGTTAATGGTCTTGTTATTTCTCCCTATATCTTAGTAGATGTCGTGGTTGATAACTACATTTTGTTCTCCATTAAAATGGCAACCCTTTGCTAAAATCTTTGCTGGGTTAAAGTGTCAGACAGTCAAAATTTGGTGGGATTAATCACTCCAGAGTATTCAAAAGCATGTCCAGTATTGCCCAAAGAGGCTGTATTGGGACAGAAAAGCAGGCCACATGGAGGAAGAATTTGTGGGATCCATCTCTCTGCTGGCATTATCTGAGCTGCTCTGCTGTAAACCCAGAGTACATGGCTAAAGTTGCTCACCTCCATCCCGTTGTGTCCATGTCACTCAGGTGACATGATCATATATACATTCATGCCAATAATGCCAACTAAGCAAACCACCAGGTATTGCGGCCTGTTTCTCAAAGTTGTAAAGTACTAAAACACCCTTATTTACCCAAGGACTCAGTCTTGCTGCCTTAAATCAAGGCAATATAATAGCTGGTGCTTTACTTTAAAGGAAACAGTTTAAAAGTGGTTAATCTGATGAATGTGGTACAAACCCTAAAAAGCTTTTGCCAGCTGTTTACTGCACTTACAGTTGTTTAAAATAATAGCTGATAGGAAGGCTCAGAACACTGAAGAGCAGGAAACTGAAATTGATTTAAGCATGTACTTTTACATGGTAGGTGAGTGCATAGACACAGTGTCACCACCCCTAGGCTGAGAGCACTGGCAGTGGCACTCTTCTGGCCCCAGCTTTGTCACCTGAAGATGTTACTGTGGGTCCCTACTTGTAACCACCCACTGGCACAAGGGTCCCATCCAGCTCGTCACCAGGTGCAGTCAAATAAGTGAACACTGCTCAATCTGTTCTGGCGTAAAATCTCCAAGGTTAGCACAGTCCAGTTTCAAACCAGCTGCACGCAGATGCCTTTGCCTGGGTGAGTCTGAGGAGCCCCTTTGCTAGCTCTGCTCCCTGGTGGGAACTTCCAACACAGAGGTTGTGGTGTCCTGGTGAAGAGAGTCATCTGCAAAGAGACTGTGGCTCAGCTCTGCCTACAAGTCCTGTGGTCTCTGAAAGATGCAGCAGTAGCAGCACACTGCCTTCATTTAGGGGAGGTGTGTAGGAGCAAGCAAGCATGACCAAAATGATACAGTGCATTAATGCATAAACTGGACAAATCCCTGAAAAGCTGTGCATGCACAAGAAGATTCTCATAGCTTTCAGTGAGGTCTGCCTTTCCTGCCAAGTCTGTCACTCTTGGATATTCATGATTTAAGTCAGCAGTGTTTATTTTATTATAAAAGCTTTGGAGGTGGTAAGGAACGCTAAATGCAGTCTACTTATACCCAAGAATTAACATTCATATTTAAGCAGGTCAGTCTTTAAATCAGTTTTGCTAGTCTATTCAAGTTCTGATCCTTTAAAAAGTACCTTACCTTTGTCAGCCTGCTGAAGACCCTGAGAGTTATAATTTTTAGAGAGAGATCACAGAACAATGTGACTTAAACAACGTTCTGAAACCTATGTTCTCATGTAGCTCAACTTATCTGAGTAAGCTGTGCTAAGGTTTTGTGATTCCAGTAAGAAGTGGACTAATACTAACTTAAGCCTAACATTATTAAAGCCTGCTATTTCTTTGCTTTTCCTATTACCTAATTTGTAACTCACACTGGGTAGTAACCAAAGTTCCTGCTGGGAAATTTTTTGAGTGGGTTTTCTTTGCAGCCCATTTGCTTTCTTACAGTTGAATGAGTTGGGGCTAGATCTGCCAGACAACTTTAAAAGGCTTTTTGTAAGCATGTTATCAGCCACCACCTCATGTTTAGAAATGTGATTGATTTGAAAAGGACTTTCATTTCAACAGAGATCTCAGTTTGTCAAACACGGAGAAGTTTACTTGTTTTCTTAAGATACAATTATCCCTATGGTTCTAGAAGTGGTAACAGTGAAAAGGCTAAATGAAGCTGAAATAATTATAATAAATATATAATAATATTACATATTATATAATATATCACATAATATATAATATAATTTATGTCAATTGATCAGCTGACACAAAGTCTCAGCCTTATTTTATCACATCAGAGTATTGAAACTACTATACCCAAACTCTGCTGTGATTTCTGGTGGGTTGTGTACTCATTTGTTAAGGTTACTCAATCTGTTTGCTGTCTTGTGAGGCTCCCGTGCTGTGTTATTAATATTGGGCTACTACAGCACACGAGAAAAGAAAGCCGATCGGTATCAGGGAGGAAATTACATTTCTGCCCAGTTGGCTGCAGCACCCAACACATGATTCACACTGATGACACTTTATACTGCTTCTCTAAGTTATTCCTCATCCAGTACCAGTGCTTAAGAGGACAGTAAATACCTGATCTGGCATGCAGTCTGTGCAAACAAAGTTATCCCTTCAAAACTTCTAGAACAAATCTGAAGCCATCAGTGAGTTGTCCTACTTCAGCGCCTTTCATCCTGCAGCTGTGGCACTTCAATTCCCAGCTGCTAAGTACCTAGGGCCTCGCATGATTTCTCTTGGAACCAAAACTTAAGACAATTAGTCCTCAAGTCTTTAAAATCCATCTGCTTTAGGATTAAACTGATGAACTGTGAAGTCTTACCCTGTTGTGTATAATCTCCCTCCTTCAGAGCAGTTCAGCTGATGCACCACAGAGGACGTCCAGCTCCAGCTCGGCCACACTTTCACTATGAAGCACAACACGCATGTCCTCTGTGACTCACTGCCGCTGGACCAGGGCTGCCATGGATCTGTGAATAATACAGGAGTTCACAAAAAACTGGGCTTTGTAAATAACATACTGCCACTGCTGGTGGTAACAACATTCTTCCAGGAGAGGCAAAGCTGTGCACCACAGTTCTGGTATCTCAAGCACTATGCTCCATGAGACATTAAAATATCAGGGTTGTTTTATAACTTTTAGCAAACAGGCTTAAACAGTAGCTAAAAAACCTGGGATTTAACTTTCATATCATCACTGGGACTGGTAATAGCAGAATTCTCATTGGTGTCAGTGTCTCCTAGCTGACACACCACAGATCATGGCATTGCTACAAAGCTTGTTACCAGTCATGTCTGAACTCATGGCTTAGGGAATCAACACCTCTGGAGGTAGAGAACACATAATTATATCAATATTTGAAGATATCTTTCTCCTGTTGCATGGTGTTAAGTGTCCATGGTGTCTTCTTTACACAAGAGACAACAGTCCCTGTAGTACACAGCCTCACTTATTTATTCTGTCCCAAAACTGTTCAGGAAAACAATCTGATCTAGCTAGAAGACTGTCAGCACAGTTTATTCACAGCTACACACTCCCTTATCACTAAATGGGGTTGTCCCTCTATTTCTCTCCACTTCTCTTCACTGTAAACAATGCACAGAATAATTATGGTTTAGCGTCCTGTGAATACTCAAGGGCTGAAATTAAATGTATTTTTTATTGTTTCTGAAGTATGCACATATTGGTGGACAGTTTTTCATCTTATATATGTTTTTTCTTTCTATTATTGCTATTTATCAAGTTTTTTGCTGATACTAGCTTCTGGTCATACTTTGGGACCTGCTTTTAACACAATTACATGGCCAGAACAGGTGCTAGGGCAAGTTCAAGGAAGATTTTCCTGTAAATGATCTCACTGATGTGATGCCTAGATTTTAACTTTTATATTTTCCTGATTCTGTACTGCTTAGAGTGTAACTCTGAGGTTTCTTGTAGCTTGCTAATTTCTGCTCACTTGTGCTAGGTAGACATAACAAAGCCTCTCCAAGCTGGCTCTCCAAGGTCACCCAGACCGTCCTAGACCCAAAAAGTATAATCCAAAGAGCCTCTAAGGGGGGCCAGCAGGGGGGAAATTACATCATTGAACTGAAGCTTTAACTGGAGAATGAACCTGATATGCAAATGAACCAAACTTATAAAAGTGTGAAGAACTCATGACCTCTCATCCATCTTGGGGTCCATTTTTGGCAATAGCCTGTGGCTCCCAGGGTGTACCTTTGAAGGCCTTTCAAATAAATACCTATTTTATTCTTTTACTCCTGTCCAGTCTCTGTGTCTAGGAGGCTTCTTAAGGCATCAGATGCACAAACACCGAGATGATATCTGGGTACAGAGATACCACAGGGTAAGACTTTTAACAATCTAGAAACTGTACATAAACCTTTGACATCTACACTTATGCTGCCTACTCCTCATCACCCAGATCTGTGGGGTTAGGAAACTTCAGAAAAACAGAAGAATCCAACCCCATCTTTGGCTGCTAACAATGGAGGTAATACTGCTGCTTCCAAATCTAACTTTCATGATAGCAGGCTCAACTCAGCTGTCTAGGCAACATCTCCTTCGTTTCTCATTTTTCCATAATAATGTACTAGCTCCCGCAGCCAGTGAAAGAAGCCAGCTCAGCTCCAGAACATGGATAATCATCCTTATATGGCTCTCCAGCAGAACCAATGAGCCTGGCAGCCAGTGGTAGTTCAAGGCATGAACACTTGTGTGCAGCAAGATTCTAGCAAAGTTTGTTTGCTTGGCCCCAGCACTGTATAAACCTGGCTGTTGTCATTCCAGAGAGAAGCTGGCTTTGGATGCAATCTAGCCACGTGTATATTTCTCCCTGCTTTTCCACTAATGAACTTTACAAGAACTGCAAAGAAAGGATAGAGGGGTCTTGGAATTCCTAGAGGGATCTAGGACTTGGAAAACTGGGCAATCTAGCAAGGGAGAGTTGAGAGTTGGCAGTGGATGAAAAGCTTCAAGGTGACACATTTCAAGGGGAGTTCATTGGGCAAAAGTCCAAAATTTAAGGTGTGAAATCTACACTGAAAAGAAAAATGTCATTTGAAAAGAAAAGAAAAAAGAGGAAATGGAAGTAAATATGTTGATCTGTAAAAATACAAAGGGGAAAGTGTGAGGAAAGAACACAGGGAACTCTCTTCTCCTATCCATTACAGATCTTCTCTCTGCCTGCCAAAAGATACAAAAAGGTTAAAGTGCTGCTACCAAGGAAGAAAAATTTTGTGTATTTTCTTCTCATCATGCTCTCCTACTATCAAATATTCTATTTAATTAGTTTTCACTAATTCAATAAAGTGCAATTATTATTTGACTTGATTTTGTACTTTGTCATTTCTGTTCAGTTCTCAGAAAAGTGGTCTATTACTGACAGTTGAATGTTACACAGATTTCTGGCCCAAATTACAATCTGAGCAAAATCTGTCTTTGAGGGGAAATTCTTCCCCATAGAACAAAAGAAAAATAATTATATTAACCATAATTTGTCACTGAACTGGTACAGAGTTCAACAAAACAAATACACTTTATATTAAATATTTGATGTGGTTGCTGGGTAATTCAAAATGTAGGGATTTTATGAGAATTTTTTAAACAGAAGTCTAACATTTTTCAATTTAGCCAGATTTTCAGATGTATCTGTTCTGCAAAGTGAATAGCTGAACAGGAGAGTCTTGCAGATGGAAGGCACAGATATAGCTACAGAAGAGATGTAAAAAATAATTTATTTGATTTATAGTCTCTTCCTACTTCTTTGTGTTCTTGTAGCTTGAGAAACACTTGGCTGAGTGAAGTTCTACAGTTCTTTATTTTGGAGAAATAGTTACTTTGTTTTAATAAATCAGGGTTTTCCTGTTTCCTCCATAAATCAGGGAAGTGAAAAAATCCTATTACTTTTCTTCCACGTACCGCAAGATGATGGAGTCTCTATTGTCTGTGTTATGACTAAAGTCAACAGTATTATCCATGAGAAAGTTGCTTTTTGAGATGCACCCAGAGACCAGTTCTCGACTGTAGCCAGAAGAGGTGTGGGCTCAGTGTCCCTCAGTACAAAGGCGGAGAGGCTGGGATTGCTCCTCTCAGCCAAAGCTGATGAGGCTGGGGGGATATTCTCTGGGGTAATAACACTAACCAGCTCCTATGTGATTAGTTGTTAACCTCCTTGTTAATCAGCTTGTTCCTTCTGCTACTAGACATTAATGATACTCAACCCCTGGAGCTCCATTTTTCTGTTTCTGTCTCTGTTTTCACAAGAGAAAATATAAAATGCTGTGCACTTCAGCTGACCTTAGCTTTGTGAGGTACTGAATGTTCACCCCATTCTGTTGTAATCTTAATGCAATTTGTTAGAGAAAATAGAGGAAATAGAGCCTTCTTTCCACTACGTACCAATACCACACACCTGGCACTAGCATTGGATGGGGAATACTCTAACCACTTCTCTGAGCAGATGTAACTATCCAGTCGTTCCCCCAGTGAACAGTTCTATGTCTCCAGCAAAAGAAATCTCTTCATAAAATTAAATCCACTTTGTTAGTGACTGAGCCAACTGCTCTCCAAAGCCAAACAGTTGTTGCTACTAGACTCCCACATCTTGCTGCTGTTCTCTTTCTTTCACAGAGTTGAAGATCAGATGACTTTTCTCTTAGGTACTATATGGTTGTAGTGGACATAAGGGTTGGAAGGGTTATCAGAAGACTGGATACGCACATCTAGACCAGCACTTACCACCTGCACTTAGCCAGACTTGACTTTTGAGACTACAGTAAGAAAGAAGGTCAAGGTGAAGGGAAGCAGGAGACCAAAGAGGCAGAGACAGGGTTGAAGGCAGCCTCAAGGTACCACCTTCGGGCTGCAGAATGGATTAGGGTGGTTTGCTGTGGGGGTGTGAGGAGAGGAAGCCAAGATGAGATCTGGGCTCCAAAAGGGCCTTGTTTGTCTTCTTCTCACAGCTCGCTCTGCCAGCTTCTGCTGTCAGGGTTAGAGAACGGGTGTGGAACAGAGCCCAGGTTTCTGCAGAGTACCCTGTGGAGCCAACCACAGGATTCTGCTCAGAAGGGACTGGTTGTTCCTCCTTCACAAAGCCCTTATGGCCACATTACCCAGTCTCAACCCCGCTGCACAAGGCCAGGAGAAACTCCAGCCTGAGCTCTGGGCTCTTTCCAGCCACCCTCAAATTACTACATCTTCCCAGTCAGCTTTGTCCAAAAAAGCTGGGTTCTGCTACACCTCCTGCTCCAAAGGCCAGCTGCAGCCTTCTCAGAGCACCTTAGGGTCAAGATTAGCTTGTGCCCCAGACAATTAATTCCTTAGTGGAGAATTCCTTTTGCAGCCCTCAGCTTCCTTTGGTAGCTGCCTGCCCCACATCCATTATCACTCTGCTCCTCCTCTTCTCCTCTTGCCCTGACCTGAATTTCAAATCAAACTGGCACAGTCCCTGACCAGTTGCCCCTTTAGAGGAGGTAGTTCTGTGTTTTCCCCTGACAGAACCTGGAACCTAAACCCTTAATCCTAACCCTAGAGTGACCCCTCAGCCAGGCACCTAGCCACGGCCCAAACTGCCTCAAAGGAGAATTGACCTTGCAGCTCCCAGTTTCTGTCCCTAAATTAAAGCCTTACTCTCATTTCCTTTACTTACCCTCAAGAAAGATTCCCAGCTCTTTCTCATCTGAAACATTCCCAGGAGAGTATAAAGGGTAAAAATTAAACTAGGGTAAGAAGAAGGCTTCTTGCTGACCTGACAGACTTGCCCAATACTCTGCATAACAAACTGGGAATCTCAAATCTCTGCAGCAGTCTCCAGAGACCCCAAATGTCTCTTGGTACACTTACCTGGTCTCCAAAGCCCAAAGAGCTGGTAATAGAAAAAAAGAGAAACCAACCAGTGAATGAATAAGCAGCATTTCATGGCATCTTGCTTGATTTTACAGCATTTCCTGTACTCTCAAATCAAGGATTCTGGGAAGAGAAGAGGATACAAAATGCTAGAACAGAGTGTACAGGGCAAAAATAAATTGGGTCCTTTCATGATGCTATTATCAGAGCAGCAAAACAGTACTCCAGAGAGGCTGCAGGTCAGATCCTCAGCTGCTGCAGCCTGAGCAGAGCAGGGCACACGAGGGCGAGCTGCCCACCCATCCCATGGCAGCACGTGTGCAACAGCAGGGGTTCACAGCACTTCCTTTCACACCTGGAATTGGATCAAGGTTTAGTTTTACATGGGCTCAGTCCACAAATAGAAGTGAAAAAAAGCCAATGACACACACATCACCAGGTTGATAAAGGTGTGCTGTGCACATCTGTAATACACAAAGAAGCTCAATCCTTCAATTTTATACTGATGCGAGTAGCCTCTTTTTTTCCAGAGTAAAGATAAGATACTTGTATAAAGACATTTATGAAGATTCTTAGGACTGAGCCCTTTAGTGGAAGGAGCTGTGCCATAACAAAATATCATGGTATATCAGCTTTTTGGTTCTGTAAAAGTTCAGAATTTAATTGACTCACACTTTATTGTATTGACTACACACTTTAATACTGAATTGCAGCATTAGGTTATTAAGAATCATGTTATCTCTAGTGATTTAAAGCATTCTGTGAATATCACAGATACATAAGGTTGGAAGAAACACAAACGTCCTATCTTCGCTGAGAAAGAGTCAACTCTGTAGCACATTCATGACTGAAGTTTGTCTGTCTTGTTCTTCTAAAACTTTGACAATGGCAATTCTTTAAGAAACTTCTTCAAATCCTGAGATATACTGAGAAAATGATGATCTAACATACATCTCTCTTGCTGCAAATCAATTCTCATCTTTTTGTTGGCATGGAGACGATTTTTCTCTGCGAATCTTTTACACAGGTGAAGAATGCTACCAGGTCATCTCTTATTTTCCTTTTTTTCTAGATTAAATAAATTTCATCATTCCTCTTCCTCTTCTCTAGTTAATTTTGCTTTATATGTTTTCTTATAGTATTCCAAACGGGGCACGCAACCTGAATAATTAGTGCTGAGTAGCACAGACTAATTATCCTTATATTCACCAAAATTACGTTTAGTTCAGCTCATGGGACAGTGAAGTCATTCTGGGGGCGAATGTTTTCTCAGCAGCATTATACTGTTGACTCATCCTCAGTTCATGATTGACTGCAGGACCCAGAGCCTTGCCTCCAGTACCACTGCCTGGCCAGCTATTCTCCATTTCACACCTCTGCATTTGACTTCTCCCCTCTAAGAGCAGTCCTTTACATTCTTTATTGAGTTTCATCTTATTGATTTCAGAGCATTTCACCAGTGTAGCAAGATTGTTTTAAATTCTAATCCTGTTCGCCAAAGTGCTCACAAAGCCTTCCATCTCAATGTCATCCACAAATTTTACTGTCTATACAAATCATTACTCTCATCCAAGTCATTAATGAAGGCACTGAGTAAAACTGACCCCAGACAGACCCTTGTGGGACCTCACTTACAGCGTTCCCCTGGTTTGACAGTGAATCATTGATAATTACTCTGAACAAGCAACCACTTGTGCACCTACCAGGCTGCAGAGTGATTTTAGCCTGGCCTCTTTTCTTTTTTTTTTCCTTTTTTTTTTTTGTTCAGCACAAAAACGTCATGCAGGACTACATCAAAAGCTTTTAAAAAGCCTTACTCACATCTGATGCTTGCCATACATCAGCAGCTGGGTCAGGGATGCCCAGTGTACACCGTTTATGAACAGTATCCTTGCAGTTAGATTGTGCAGCCTGTATCCTGGAAATGCCAGGAATCTGCCTCACCTATGCAGGCAGCAAATTATCTTCTGCTAACAACACATGGCAGGGTTTTAACTGACCACCTTCCCCCAGACACAGTCAAAGGCTAGGGAGGGATTCAACTGTATGCAGGATCTTTGTAGCACTTGCCCAGTAAATCCAGCACCCACAGAAAGGAGGGAACTTGTGCAGGCATTAAGTATTTTGTGGGTAAAAACTTCTCAGAACAGAAGGGGAAAGCATGGCACCCTCCTGCATGCCTCCCAGAGACATCATGCCACCAGCAGCAATAGGGGCAGGTGCTTATGGCAGTATGCTCTTTGTCCTAAAGAAGGGCTTAGATGTATTTAACAGGATTTATTTGTCAAAAGTCTTTGTTGCCTGACTGTATTCTGCATGTTTAGGAACAAACTGTATTTGCTTTAAAATGTTCCTTAGTGACAGTCCTAGCTTGACTCCCCTGAAAGTCACAATTTTCTTAATTTTCTCCTTTTTAATGACAGGTACTACATTTATCCACTGAGATATTTCTTCTAGCAGCTGTCAAAGATTATTGTTAGTGCTTTTAAGACCACTACAGTGCTTTAAATTTGCCAGAGTAGAGCTCAGTGGGCCAGGATTACTTCAATGTATCTACATTCTTTAAATGTCTAAAAGGTTTTCTGTCCTTGATTTTGGACTTTTCTGCACACCTGTTAAAATGAAGCATGTTAAGTTTCTGGGTACCAGCACCTTGATTGTGACTGAAAACCACTGAATGTGTCAATCTTGATGTCACCTCCTTTTTTTCTCGTTCTCCACTAAGCAGCAGACCTTCCTTTGGCCTTCCCTCATTCTAGCATCCTTTCAGACTTGTCATTACAATTTGTCCCTTCTGACTCATTTTGTGCCTTTCTGCATCCTGCCTATTCAGGCAGCCTTTGTCCCTGTATTCCTTTCTGTGCAGTTGCTTTTGTGTGATCCCAGTGTTGTTTACTCTGCAAGGTGAACCTGGCAGTGCAGTATGGTATTTCTGTAGTGCCAGGGCTTGGTGCAGTCACAAGGACAGAAGGGAGGCTGTTCAGCCACACAGCATCTCCCTGACACATAACATAGTGTGTACACAGCTGACAAAGCAGCTTTAGCTTCTTTAGAGCCCACACTAGATGAATTCATGGACTTGTTGTCCTCTCAAGACTGTACAGCTTCACATTCATGTTCTGCATGTGCCTGTGTTTGAAGTGTGGGCTACCACTGTTTCAAGTGTCTGCTCCCATAATTAACTGTTTTAGATGGGTACGGATACACCTGCTCCCATTTTTCCCTTGTAGATCTTAAAGCATTTACAAGGGGCGACCACCTTTTCCTGTTGCAGGTGGAGGAACAGAAAGGAAAGGGCTGTGCCAAGAGCAACACTCAGCTCAGACTGGGTTAGGAAGTCAAACCAGTTGCCAAATCCCTATCCCACATTCTTTCATGCAGCAGCGCCACAGGTGAACCACTGATTTCCCACAGTATGTGTAGAGGTCTAGGTGATACACATATAACTTCACTTCCATTTTAAAAATGCTGCATATTATTTAGCTGTTTGGCACAGACTGCAGCAATGTGCTAATGAAATTGAAGTCTCTGTAAAGCCCTATATTGCTCCAAAGTATCATTACAATAGCCAGCTTCCAAGCTCTTTAAAGTTATGCTTCTGCATTTTCAAGATGTAGAACACAACAGCACAATAAAACAGTAATACACCATACAACCACATTAATGCAAATAACACTCATAAACTCACTTATATTGGCTGACAAAAATTGTATAGCACAATGTTTTCACTCTCTCGAAAGATGACTGCCAGCTCTAGAATGTGTAATTTATTGAATATTAATTCCTAAAAGGGAATTAAATATTTTACTGTTATAACTGGTGACCTTTGCAGTTTCATCCTGTCGGACAACCTGAAATCCAACTGTTTGAAAGAACAGTGTTTGGTGAAAAATCACTCTGCCTCCTCACAGCCTCCCGTGGTATGCATTTGTCAGCCTTTCTCTCTGAAAAACAGTTGTGCTCCTCTCAGATTCCCTTCAGACCCATTATTTTCTCTGGCAGACAGGCTGGACTCTTATGGGGAGGGTGGGAGCCCGTTGGAGCTCAGCTGAGATGCCGTCACACAGTGGCAGCATTACAAGGGAGGGCAGATGTCTCCTGGTGTCCCCAGTTATGAGTAATGGCCACTGACACTCACCACTAAAAAAGTTTTAAACCTCTCTTGGAGCAGAGTGAATCCTACTCTCAGAAGGTGCTTTAGAAGTGTTAGATGTGAATAGTCTCCTCATTTTGCCAGCAAGTAGAGGTCTGTGGCAACATATTTCTAATACAGCATGACCTCTCTGGAAGTGCCATCACATTCTGAATAAAACTCACACAACTACAACAAAGCTACTAATTTAGTAACAGACTTAATCACAATTCTAACTTACAGGTCATTAAGAAATTACAGTTAGACAAGTAATCTGGTGCTAAACAGTAAACACAACTTCCTTCTTCCAAGGAGAGTATAAATAAAATTATTAATGAAAAAATTACAGTAAGTGCATAAAGGGTTTTGTAATTCTCTGCCTGCTGAAATCTTTAATTTCTATGTAGCAGAAGTCCCATTTCTTCCTTGTGACATCTCAGTATTAAGCACTGCATTTTCCAGAGTGAAGTATGGACTTTATTCTCGGGCTGTAATGAGTCAAGGAAACCACTAATGTAGAGTGTCAGTATTTTTACCATTATTATCTGTATTCTGGAATTTCCAACAAGTCAAAGATCATACTAATGATGATGTATCCAAAGGTCCAGTTCAGATAATGTACCCAAAGGAACAAATTCAGTTTACTATTTGATTTCACAGGTACTTAATCATACAAAACGATGCCTAGTTGGCACAGTGATAGATGAACTAGGGACAGATTCAATTTGTTAATGCTGACATTAAGATCAGCACTGTCTAGTGTGATTCCTGCTCTCCTCACACTCTTGGATGTAGGAGGTGTGATCTCTCATTCTTCAGCAGTGGGGGTATGTGAAATTCAGAACCCCAGAAGCTGACACTGAATGGTGGGAGTGCTGCTTGGTCAAAATATGTCATTATCATGTCTGTCATCTTTATTGTTAGAGAGCCATTTATGTTATCCAAGAGGAAATCAGCTGTGCATGGAAAACCTGAGAGGACTGTTACAGATCTCATGGGTTTTGATGTCACTAAATGCAAACTGTAGGAAAGACAGTAAAAGCTTTGGAAGCTCCTTCACGAATTGGTGGCTGGAAAGAAGGGCTGGTCAATGTGTGATGGGACAGCTTGTTTAGAAGTTGTGACAGAAAAAAGGGTCAGGAATGCCAGAACTATTTTGAACTTCAAACAGAACCACAGCTAGCCATACCTGAGACACTTCCCCTGCGCTGGAAGGGAACAAGACAAGCCACACAGTAGAGGTGCAAATTAAGACTCCTGGTTTTTTATGGATGAGACATCTTAAAAACTCAAGGTGAAAGATAATAGGACAACTAGAAAATAACCTGTTGTTAAATTTGCCCTAGAATTACATTTTAAGTTTAAATTACTCCCAGTCATTCTCATTTTCCAGCCTCGTAATTAGAACCTTGACCTTATGCCTGGCTGGAATGAACATCTAATTTGATTAATGTTTGCACTTGACTAGTGTTCATGACAAGCCCAGGTGAACCTAATAAACATGAGAGTGGTTTGTGAGATAATCCAAATGCATCCATATAAAGGGGCATAAAGAAGGGTTTTCTGGTGAAATGACTCCTCGAGGTATTTACAAAGGCTCAGTACATGGAGTGTGCTGCTTTGCAGGTACAAAAATTAATGGGGGCTACGGGGATGCCGGGTGGAGACAAGAGTTTTTAGGTGTTTGCAAAGCAGCCTGCTCTGGTAGACACAGGCCAAGGTCTCTCTGCAAGGAAGAGAGGGCTGACATGTATCTCACAGTTGCAGGAAGCACTCAGACTGCTCATTAACAACCCTGCATTTGAATTTGTACTGTCAGCATCTCCATGAGACTGTCCAAAAAGCAGGATTTTCATTTTGCAAAGGCTTCCCTTTTTGGTTTGGTTTTCATTTTATTTTCATCAATTTCAAGCAAACCCAGAAACATTTTTTTCTCCTGCAAACTTGACATTTTAGGAAAGTATCACTTAGAATACACTGATTTATTATGTACCCTAAGCAAAATAACCTTCCTGATGTGATAGTAGCTCCATCAGGCAGGTACATTTGTCTGTCTCGAGACTGCTAACCACACTAAGAGCATCATAAAGTCCCAAAGTCTTGTTCCTGTGGTGCTTTGACAGGAATCAAAGCATTTTTCTAGGGGAATTCTGCCTTCCATGTGACAATAGTTTGTTGAAAAGCAGCTTGTTAACTGTAGTGTCAATCCCCCTCGAAAACATTTGTTCTCCTGCCATGCACAGTCCATCCAAGGCAGGTCTGTGACCTGTGGAGTGGGGACTCCACTGCTCACTCAGCCTAGGAAGGGCATGTTCTAGAGAATGAAAGATTAAGATTTATTGTGGTGAAACTGCCTATAAGTGCAAATAATTTAGTGCTATGTTAAAACAGTGATTAATTTAGCCCATAATTTCAAGAAATGAAGCAACACTCCCTGACAAAGCCTCGGAAGCTGTAATTTATAGCAGCCCTCCCAGTTAGCAGCCTAGAGAGCCATGAACATCCTCAGTCCTGTTTAATGCCTTCACTGGACTCCCTACTGAGCATCAAGGTCTCATGGTATATTCTCCTGTGAGCTGTAAACAGAGATTTTAAGGACACGTTCTCCTATGGTCTGATTTGTTTTACGTGTCACTCTTCCTTTTCAGTAAGGTTACTGACACTTAAATGTCCCTGCTGAAACACAAGTATTCCCTTACCTCATCATTACAGTGACAAAATCCCTTGTTGCAGGCTCATTCATTTCATCCTCCATGGTGCTGCCTTTTCCCTGCATTTTTCTACTATATCGTGATAACAATAATCAACTTCCGAAACAGATACAATCTGCAGATACAAAGACTTCCCTGCTGGCTTTCCATCACGCACCACATCTCATTTCAAGCTCCCCTTTCAACCTCTGTGTCCTCCATGACCTCATACCTTACTTCACCTGTTGTGTCACTTCTTACACACTCCATCCCTCCCACGTTCCCAGTGCGCCTCACCAAGCCAGAGGGTACCAGCAGGCCACTCTCTGTGGTATCAGCTACTCCTGAATCATGTTTTCATCCTTTTCTCACCATTCCTTCCCACTGCTTCAGCAGGGTGAGGAGACCAGTACCTGCAAAGTGGTATCAGAGTGAGAATCCAGCATTGCCTGTGCCTTTCTCTTAAGACTTTTAAAATGAGGGTTACTATGCTTAATATTTGCATGAAAGAGGGTAGTATAATGCCCTAGCTATCTAACCAGGCATGCTTGAGCCTTCAGCATGATCATGCATGGTCTTCCCCTTTTCCATTTTCTTGCTTCTTTTTTTTTTTTTCCAGTCAGAGATGCAGTCTCTTCATATTGCTTTCAGATTGGACAAAGCATCAGTCCCAATACGGGACTGATGTAGAAGTATCCCAAAAGCCTTCAGCCTTCCTAGCACCATGTGATTAGGAGCAGTGAGATGCTTAAGCATTACCCAAGCTCAAGTTTTTAATTATGTAGCTAAAGAGTCATACATATTCTTGGTTTTGTAAGTGGATGGGAAAATCTGAGAAAACTGAAGACGAAAAAACCCCACCCCCCTTCCAAATTTTGTTATTTTTATTAAAGACTCTGCATTGCATTTCTAATGCAGATAGCTGTGTCTTATTTAAAGATAATACATGATGGTTGAAGATGAAAGGAAACATGAGGCTGCTACTCTGAAAGGTGCTGAATTTTCTTCTCAGGTACCTCCGTGTTAAGCCTACATGGTTAATCCCTATGGCTTATCTGACCAGTTAGGGAAAAATAAGTGGGTCACAGAAACTGAGCACTGGAGACCATTCGGTTCTTTCAGCAAACCTAAATGTGCCAATTTTGAGAACCGCAGGAGGATCAGAAGCTTTTGCTGCTCGTCACTCTCCCCACAGCCGGGCTACCCGATGTGCTCGGGAGGCTCCCCCACAGCCACCCGCACGCCAATCTCTGCTCTCAGCAGCGAGCCGCGCTGGAGCCGAGCGTGTGCACCGCCACCTGCACCTGCAGGACCCGGCTCCCGGGGAAGGGCTGCAGCCGCAGCTCGGATCAAGTGCTCTTTCCCCAGTACGTCACTGCGCTGGCTCTGGCGGTGCCAAAGTTGCGCTCTGCTCTGCGCCCTGCAGCGGGAGCGCCGGCCGGCCTGCCGGGGGGCTACGGGGTTGGGACCCATGCCGGGGACTCCCGCCCGTTTGGGATGCCTTCTCCCGCTGCCTGCCCCACGACCCGCGGCACGGAGCGATCGCCGCCCGCCGTGGGCACGGCGCGCACCCCGCCCGGCCCGGGGCAGCGCTGGTTCAGAGGCGCGGGTGAGAGGCCGGCACCGTGAGGGCCGGCCCCGTGCGCATCCCCCTCCTCGCCCGCTCCTGGGGGCGCCGCGCCCACCTCCTCCCGCGGAGAGGCCCCGCCCCCCCGGGAAAGGGGATGACATCATCCCTCTCCGCCCGCTCGCCCCGCAGCTCTCCCGGCCCGCCCGCCACTCCGGCACGGATGGGGGGGTCCCGCCCGCACCCCCCTGGCGGATCCGCGCCCTCGGGGGGCCCGGAGGGGGCTCCCGGCCCCGCCGCCCGGCCTCGCCCCTGCCCCACGCCCCACTACGTCATCCCTCCCACCGCCCCCTCTCCGCCGGTGCTGGCGGGGGAGCGTCCCCCGAGGGGAGCGCCGGGGCCGGGCAGCGGCTTCGCGGCGGCTTCAGCCTGCGAAGGGCGCCGGCGCACCATCGCGGCGCCGGCGCGGTGCGGCGGGCGCGGCTGCGCATCGCGGCGGGGCGGGCGCGGCGGGCGGGCGGCGGGGCAGCTCCTGCGCTGACACCTGCAGCATGTGCCAGGAGCTGCAGCGGCAGCGGCCGCCCCTGCCTCTGCGCGGCGCGGCCGCCCCGCTCCGGCGCCGTGCGCGGCGGCGGCGGAGCAGGAGCAACTCCCGCTCCTCCCGGCGCGTCCCTCCTCCTGCCTGGCACCGTGTGCCGGCGGCGGGTGCACGGTGACCTTACGGAGCGTGCATTACCTCACAGGTAAATATCAGCTGATCCGCCCCGGCGGCGGCGGCGGGAGCAGGCGGCGGCGGGAGCGCACGGAGCCTTCCCGAGGTAGCGATCCCGGCCGGGGCTGCGGGTGCGAGGTGCCGGGCGGGGGGCGCAGCCGCCTGTTGCCGTGTGCCTGTGCGGGGCGGGGGGCGCCGGGGGTTCCCCATCGGCGCCGTTGTCCGGGGGTGGGGGGCGGCCTCGGGAGGGTGGGCGAGGCGGGGGGCAACCCCCCCTTGTCCCCCACCCTCCCGAGGCCGCCCCCGGTGGGGTCGCACGGCGCTCCCGCCTGTCCCCAGGCGCCGCTGAGGCGCTCCCGGCGTGCGAGTGTGCACAGGCATGCGGCACGGCAGGGCTCGCTCCCAGTCGCCCCCCCAGCCTCTCAGTGCAGCAGGTCCCGGGGTCCCTGGAGACCACCTGGGGACCCGGTGGGCTGTCCCTGCTCGCCCGCTGTCGCCTCTTGCAGCCGGCTGAGGTAAAAGTGACGAAAGGACGGCGCCCCGCAACGCAGCAGCGGCTGCTGTTACCTGTGCGTTCACCGGCTCGTTGGCAAACTTTGGTGTTGGGCGGTGAAGATCTCGGTCATTGCAGCCAGACTGGCTTATTCTACACTCCTGTGCTAGAGACCAGCTACCACCCATAGTGAAATACTGCTGGCGACCGCTGAGTCGGGTCCTTACTCACTGGATCCACTTCCAGCATGGGTGATGTTTTAGGTAGTACCTAAGTAGTACTTTAAACATGGGTGGGAAGCAGCGTTGTCTGGTAATCCTTGATAGTTACTGGTGACCCACATGTTAAAAGGAGTGGTTCACCAAGTGATAAGCGGCATCACAAATTTGGTGCTAGTAGGCTTTCAATATATGGTGGTGTTTTCGAAGTTTTGTAACTTGCTGTTCAGTTCTGAACGCTGTAGCTCTGCTTCTCCCCTTGTTTTTTGGATGTAGAAATATTTCAATAATGGGGGTGAAGGCACGGATTCTGTGGTTTAACAGTGTCGTTAGCTATGGAGCTGTTTTCATAACTTCCACCTGGATACCAGCTTATGTCTCACACCTGTGAATGCCACACGACCAGCCTAATAAAATTATGGCAACTAGAGTAGGAAGTACTAGATTTTTAAGTCACCGTGGTTTCTGGTTGTCAAAGGGTAAGTGAGCGTGAGATAAGAGCCAATGCCATATCTATTTTAGGTTCATGCCTTTATATTGCTCCTCAAAAGAGAATGATCCTACTGACACATTTTTGGGTTTTGCCCTCCTGTTGCAGTCAAGGTCCTGTATTTATTCAAAGTCTGTATTCATCGCAGTGAACGGTTTTGTGGTTTTATGTGGATTTTATTTTTTCTTTTTCACACGACACAGTTAAAACTCAGAGAACTGAATGCCTAAGAATAAATCTTGCCTTCCTATAGAAAAGCACACCTATAATACTGCCTCCTGGCTTGACCTCTCAGTGGGATGTAAGTGTAGTCAGAATGAGATGCTACCTTCTTGCACTGGTGGTAGTAAATACAAAATTACATACGTGTGCACTCTGTGATCACAAGCAAGTGGATAGTTTATGCATGTAACACAGTATATGTGGCACATCGATGGTATGCAGTCATTTGCATGAGCAGTTTTTGGTGTGTTACTGGTTGTGTGCCCCAGTGCCCAGGAAGGCTGAACTGTGCAGGATCAACCATCAGAGATTGAGCTCTCTCTGCAAAGTAGCTCAGGACCCAATCCTGAAGACAAACCTGTGGCAGTGATCTCTGCTTTCTAGAGTAACCCGCCAATCCTGTGACTAAAAAACAGAAAAAAAGCACAAGGTACATTATGATAAACTGCTGGCTACCAATCCCTTATAGTTTAGAGCAAGGTGAAGGATGAATTGTTTTATTTTGTTTGATTTTTGAAGGTTTAGTCCTTTATTAATTTTTTCCTTGATTTCTACAGTTGTGTGCTGTCAGACTGTAGAATAGTTTGTCTCCTCATACACATTTTTCCCAGTATAAATCCATTCAGAATTGCGTTTAAGCGTCAGCACTGATCTAACTTCCATTCCAGGCAAATAATCAGATATAATTGCACTGAAATCAATGAATATATACAGACATGAAGCTGTGAGTAGAAAATGGGCCTCATGGTGTTTTATATTTGTATAGCCGAAAGCCAAAAGTAGCTGTTGTAAACACAGCATGTCCTTTTGGAAGAAATAGTCAATGCCTACCTTAGAGTTGTCCAAAAAGTTTCTTGTGTTTCAGCAGCCCTGGGTTAGAAAAGTGGAAGCAGCAGTCTTAGAATGAGGATTGTTCCAGAGAAACTTTTTGTTCCATTGACTAATCTCCTTAATTCCATGTTGTTAATCTTAGCGTGCACATATCGACACTATTAACTATTTGTCAAGGACTGCTTTCTCAAACAGGGTTCCTTGAGTGTGTTGCCAGGTATAATAGGGTTAATTCCAATGACTGTATTTTAAACTGCTGCTCTTTACATTAATTATATATATTCCTATCACTAGGCTTAACAGCAAAGTGTAAGTGGTATGGAATGTTACATTCCAATTAGTTTTGCAGTGCAAATGTGGATTATAGTTGATGGCTAAGTCTGACATGTACTGCATGACTTGTCATGTTTTTCCTGGAGAGAGGGGAGTCTTGGGTCTGAGTCACCATGGAAGAACATGGAGCCCCGTAGGCATAAAACTGGTGCAGTGGAGTGATGAGTCAGATCTCTTATCTTTAAATTTGGTATTGTGTGGTATTCATGCATGGGATGCATCGCATTCATTGTGCACCTAGGCAAGTAACTAATAGGCAGAAAACTCACTTAATCAGACCTCTGACTTGCCTTTTCTTTGCAGAGTTGGTCCTGCAGCTGTGGAAATCAAAGGCTGCTGGTTAGGATCATGTAGGAAATCTCGGTGTATTACCCTGTGGAGCAAATCAGCTCTGCCAGGCTGTACCCAGTCATTTCTTACATTGTTTCAAGTCCATTAGTAATATGACCTAATACTTAAATTTTCGCTTTTTATGTTTGAGACTTGAACCAGCTGTTTCAGACTTCTGAAACTGGATAAAGAATAGAGGAGTAAGAGCAGTGTTGCATCTTCATAGACCCCAGTATTTGTTAAGCTAAATGACTTTTCATAAGCATTGCTGTGGAATGACAGTATTGTTTCTGTTTCCAGAGGAAACTGATGTTAATGCTAAGCTAACGAAAATAATTGAAATTTCTTAGAAGTGGTAGCCTCAGAAATATGTTAAACAGTGAGAGTGAAGATTTGCCCACGCAGCTGTTTTCAGAAACAAAACAGAGCCTTACATCAGAGGTGTCTTCACTTAGACGCTTACTGTGAACTTCCTCAAATAGCAATCATTAATAACGCCATCTTCTCAAGCTAATGGAGCATGAAGGTTCCTTGATTTATAATCATTTGGGAGCAGATGCTTGAAATTCTGTCCACTTATACAAACAGCACAAGAATGACACTTTTGCTGAAAATCGGGGGGAGGCAGGGGGGAAATTATGTGTGGGACTGTAAGAATGGCCTAGAAGAGTGTTAATGCAATGTCTCCCTCTCCAATGTCATTACAAAAGCTACTAGAGGGACTGTGTTTGGAAAAAACTACATGAGGTTTCTATTTGAAAATTGTAGCACAACATTATTGATCTGTGTATTTTTAATCTCCTCCTATGTAGCCAGTCACCATTTTGGATTGCCACAGATGTTAGCGCTGGTTTTGGGGTAGGGAGTGTGTGTGTGTGTGTTCATAGTCTTGCAAAAAAAAGCTTCTGTCTTCTCACATTGCTTTAAATTGGGAAACTGTTACAATGAAGACATATTGAAAACCATGCAGGAAAGATGTGCCAATTTAGGTCTAAATCTTAGTGATTCCAATTAAAGCGTAAATGCTTCATTTGTTTTTAAGTTAGATGCACCTATTGTAATCTTTAGATGTACAGCTGTCTATAGTGTTACCTGTGGAGAAGTCAGTGCAGGGATGGTTTAGCAGTCTCAGCAACTGAGATAAAATGCCAAGCCACTTGTAAGTACTTGGGAGTTTCAGTGGTCTTTGTGTCCTGGTGTGGAGATCACCAAATCTGAGACTAATTGCCCTGACACTGTTCACTTCAGTAGAGCCAGGTTTTTGGCCTGCTGCTTAAGGCAGACAAGACTGAAATGTATGGGGCAAAATCTTTCCCTCTATTATGACATAAATCCAGTCTTTGGGTATTTTCTTCATCCCACTGAAGAGTGAAGAAGATCACAACTGTTCTACTTACCTATGGCATATCCATAACTGCTGCTAGGGAATATAATTGTTTCATGCAGTTCCTTTACTATAAAATGTGTGATGTCATCTCCTCTTGGAACCACTGTATTTATATTGATTGTGTGAGAAGCACCACTGACAGTACACGTGCCTGTGCATATGCCACAAGGACCCAGAGGGAAATCCTGAGCCGTACCTTTTATTGTACAGAGGCTGCATTTTTATAGGAATGCTCTTCTCTGTTTAGGCAGAACAGCCTGTAAAGGGAAATAGAGCAGTTTCTATAATTGTTCAAAAGAGATTACAACTTAACAGAATTCCATCCTATAACATACAAAGTACAAAAATAAAGGCTCTTTTCAGTTAAATCTTTCACCAGATTGATGTCAAGAAGCAATGCAATATCTCAAATGATTTGGTCTTTTTTAATCTTCTTAGCTGGAAGAGATGTCAGAAGAGCCATTCAAAATTGAAGTAGAAGGTACATGTAAAATTTCTTCATGTAGTGGTCTGGATGTCTGCTTATTTTGCTTAAGAAAGGCAGACTTTAGAAGCACACTTGATTTTCTTTCCTCTTGGTGCTGACAAGCTTTGCCTTGGCTTAGTTGTCTAAAGAGGTAACAGCAATTAAAATGTCATGTGATGGCGATGTCTATAAACTGTTCTGTGATGTGTCATAATGAAAGATTTTTCTGACCCGATTAAAATCAACAGGGGAAAGAATCTTTCAGCATTATCTCCAGCTTTTCAAAAGTTCAACTGGAACTTCCTCCTGACCACTGAGTCCTGTGAGTGGAGCCTCATTTAACTGGTAAAACTCCTCATAGTGAAGTTTGACCATGCTGGTTTAAAGAAAAGCATGATATAATTTTGCCTTTGGGCCTTCCTGGGGAGCAGAGGAGCTGCTGGTTTAGTGCCAGAATTTGCTTGTCATACTTACGGATGAATGGAGCCGCTGAACAGTGAGACCACGTTGAACTGTTCATCTTGGATGGTGCAGGGAGGCGGAGCTGTGTTTGCATCCCACTTGACACCAGGGAGGATGGGTGAGCTGATTGTATCCATGAGGAAGAGCCACATCGAGAGGTTCTAAAGCAGGCTCCTAGTGGCCAAGTCCACGAGTACCTGGAGGAAAAGAAAAGTAGAAGATAAAGCAACGTTTCCAGGCACGTTATTATTGTCATTGAGAGATTAAAACCCCAAAGCAAACCATGACCCACCTCTGTCTTCACACAGTGCAAGTGTAAAAGTAAAGATCAGCTTTAAACAGAAATGTGAGAGGAGGCAGCATGCACAAGATGATCTTCCTGGAAAGATTTGGGCTGAATTGAAGATCTGATGCTTGTAGTTCTGATCTTGACTCCTGGTTCCTGGGCAACTGGAGTTACTCCCCAAGTGTGCATGCACGTGGAAGGAGCTGCCTTTTGTAGGCCACTTGTCTATGCCCTTATGCCTCCCTGAATTGCCCTGTATAGTGGCTATTTACATCTATTGAGTCGTCTCACAATTGCCCTGTTGTACTTGATTGGTGCCAAAGTCAAAGTTAAATGATGGTTGGCCTGTGCTCAGCCACAGCAGCATTGTCCACTATAATCACCTCCACAAAGTAGGGCTGGATCACAGTCTGAAGTACCAGTCAGCTCTCCTCTTTGCTTTCCTCTTTGAAATCTTCTTTGCTTTGGCATGTGTGCCAATGGTCGTGCTCCCGTGGTGTGCCACACAAACTCGAGTGTCGCTGGGAGGCTTTCGTCCCTGGAGAAAGGAGGGCTCTTGGCTGCCCACCAAAGCCCATCACGGCTTGACAGTTGCGCTTTAGTGAAATGGACCGACCAACTTCTCGGTGGGCAGAGCGCCAGCCCGGCAGATGGGCCTGAGTGTGGGCAGCCAGCAGAGCGCATACATATGTGTAGATGTAGATAATTGTATGTATGGGCATAATAAATAGGGATCTTTGCAATTTGAAAAAAGGTGCCGAAGTGAAAGGCTGAGTACCAAAGCAGTGAGCCTGGGGAGAGACTTCTTTTGGAGAGGGGGCATGTCAGAGTGCTCAGAGGAAGGATCTGTGCTTTCCTTGTTGCTCTCTGCTTGCAGTTTTGCAGATTATGTAATAGAGGAAGTTATTTAGTCTTTTGAATCCAGGCACTCTTCTAACTACAACTGGGAATGTGGAAAATGACACTTCACTGCAGTGAATTTCCTTACAAACCACTTGGAGCTTGCTACCAGCTCCGATTCTACCAGCACAGTTACTAGTACAGCTTGAGATCAGTGGAAATTTGTGCATGTCATACTTTTTGTTTTGAATTGCATTTTAAAGTGTGAAATACTATAATGAGCAAGAGTTGTGTGGAAATCAGTTGTCAGTACAGAATGTACCAAACTTTCTTTGTGGGTCATAGCTTCCAAAATCTTTGTGTAGTTAGGCAAACTCCCTAGCTAAGCCCCTTCCATGGATGGCAGTCAGCAAACACATGCACGCAGGCCATATATTAATTGATAGTTAAATATGTATAATTCTTTTGAAGACGTTAACATTAGTTGCATCTCTGCAGAAAGGACATAGGAAAGCTAGGTGGCTTGAGCTTGTCTGCACATGGATTCGGTTGCAGAAGCCCATTTCCCTTGAGCCCATTTCCCTAATTTTATAGATCTGATGCTGGAGAATCACCTGGTCTTGCTGTCTCAGGGCACACAGGTTTCTTGTTTGAAGGTCCAGCTCTCACTAGGAGAGAGCACTTGTGGATTGCAGGATGAATAGAATCACATACCCAACTGGAAATTGCCATGGGCTTCTCTTAAAATTCTGGAAGGCCTGTGGATGCAGTTTTTCTTGAGCTGGTAAGGGAAACCAAGGATCTGGGATTTTTGGCAAAATCCATAATGAGCTCTGGATACTCTCAGTATAAAAGTAGAGATTCAGCTTTATCTTTCTAGGATCCTTAAGTTAGATTAGCTGGAATTACTGGGCTAAGAAAATTCTTTTCTCAAATCCTGGAAATAAATGACATTTGCCAGATCTAATGTAATCCCTTTATGCTTAACCTGAAGACATGGCAGCTGCCTGTGTGACTCCCAGATCAGGTACTGCTGATTTCTAAGTGCACACACTGCACCGAGAAATTTTGCAAGCCAGCACATTAAATGCACTGGCAGACCTAGGCAGTGTATTTTGGCTTAAAGAATGGGACCAGGCTTTTGTTGGGGATTGACCTACCTGGCGAGGTGTCCAAAATGAGTGCGATGAAAGTGCTATTCTGAAAAGGGGAAATAATGAGGTACTTTCTTAGGGCATGGATTTCAAAAAACAATTAAAACTCCTGCAGGTTTCAGAGGCAGGTATGTGCTCCTGTAATGGAAATGATAACACCATTCCTGGTCTGAGTATGATGTCTGACGTGTATACACACTTTCATTAACTTTTTACTCTTTTTATTTTTTAGTCTTCCAGATGTGTTTACCATGTGGCTCTGCTCATTTTTTCCCTTCTTAAATATTGACCAGAACAAGCAGTTTAATGGTGGTGTGCACTAGTTAATGGGAATTACAGAAATTTAAGTCCTCTGTGCTGGAATACTGCAAGTTTTGACTCATTTAATCCCTCTCTCCTTAGCCCACATCTACCATTTCCCTTTGTGCAGGCTAGTAGGAATACAGCCTTTAAGTCTCAAGGGGTTTTTATCAGTTTTCTTATCACTTGCATTCAGCTGCTTCTGGTGGGACTGTTAGAAAAACACAGGTGTAGTCCTTCAAAGGACTGGGAGAGGACAAAGGGATAGAAAAACAGGATGCAGGAGGAGGAGGAGGTGGGTTGTTAAAAGGGGAAAGTGGGATGGGGAAAAAATAGTGTGTGAAAGGAGAAAAAAAATGCAAAAGGAAAGGGTAGAAAAAAAAATGCCTGAAAACAGCAAAAAGAAAAGAAGGAAGGAGAGGAAAGGAGAAAAAAACCCAACCAGATCATCTGATATGAAGGACTCTACTGTGTTAATTAAAATTAGTACATGGTCCAGCTAAGTTCCTTTTCACTTAACATGACAGAGCACGACTCATTTTCAAAGACTTATTTGGCAAAGAGTCTCATTTGACCTTACAGGACTACTTGCAGGAGGAATTCTCTCGAGAAGACCGGTGTTAGCAGTAGCAGGGTCAGTTTGCTGCGTGTTTCAAGCCCACAGACAGGACACTGGAAGCCGAACTGCATCACACTGTGCCCTGTATAACCTTCTGCAGAGAAAGGTGATACAGACTGTAAATACTGCAATATTAGAGGGACTTCAAAAGCAGTCCCTGTTTCTCTAGACGGATGCAGAAGACTTTAAAGCAGTTAGTGTTTGTGAACACTGGATTGCTAAAAAGGCACTTAGCTAATTTTTCCTTCGTGACCCCTGTTTATCTAGTCATACCAAGACTGAAATTTTTATGGACAACTGCATGAAACTTTTTTGCACAGAAAAGGTACACAATAGGTATTATACAAGGTAGTAACTTAAAATGCAGCTACTTAGTTCATTTCTCTTCACTAAACATTACCAGTCACCCTGCTTAAGCAGAAGAATGGGTAGAATATCTTCATGTTTTAGTGAAAGGTATATTTAATTTGTCCCACTGTAGTGCTCTTCTGTATTTCCACAGGGAATGCTACCTTTTTGATACCCTGGGAGCCCCATATTATCACTGCTATTTGCATTTACACCTAAGTGTTATGTATTTTACTTCTAAAAACAAGCCGGCAGAAAGATCATTATTCCTGCACAATTTGTGAGGTTTTTTTTTTTTCTTTCAACATATGAAAGCACATAGTAGGGCTTATAAAACTCTCTTGATTCGTTGTAGGCAATCAGACTCTTGATGGTGCACTTGACTATCAGAACAAATGACTTCTTTACCGTAAGCGCCGTTCCAAATAATGGATGTAATGTTAGTGGGCTTAGTGAAGCAGTGGGTTATATTGCAGTGACTGCAAAGCATGGAAACCTACTGTGTCTTTCTGTCATAAAAAGGCCCTGCCTGTGCTGTAGATCCTGTGAAGAATTTGTAGAGATACTTGAAAGGATAAAACACTGTATAAATTCCTAAAGTTCAAAGAGAAAATACCACTCAGGATAAAAAAGGGAGCTTAGCCCAGCTGCAGCTTAACCATATATGACAGATCTAGTGCTAAGTCCCACGCCATCAATGCAAATGCTTCTGGAGTTCACCAAGTAGCCAAATGGAAAGACTAGAAGAAAGGCTTTGAGGATACTGACCTGGGGAGAGGGGCAGAAAGAAAAGGCACGTGCTTCCCAATAAATGACTCTTATTCTCTGGACAGGGTGTGAACAGGGAAGGTTTAAGACATGCACAGTTAGATTTATGTTGCATTTCCTGTGAAAATTACTTTTAAAGGCATTAATAATCATTTGTCTTTATTTCTGTGCAAGTATTATGCCATAAATAAAATTGGCAACCATGAAAGTTGGGCATCCTGTTAGAATAACACAGGGATAGGTTACACCAGGCCTAAACAATGCTTTTGAGTGCTGAGAGTTAAAAAAATCATTGGCTGTGCCCTGCTTCGGTTGCTGTATAATGACATGAACATTGGATCAAAGCTGATCACGTTTAGGCCATGAGGGTAATAAAAAATGCAATAAAAAGGCTGGTTTAGAGGTCACACTACTTCTAGATACTTCTCTTTGACCTTCAATTGCCTCTATACATGTCCTGGACCCGCTTGTTTTCTTGTTTTGCCAGCTCCACACAGAAACATCTCATAGTACAGTCATGCCTCACGCTGGCCTCCCTCCTTCCCTCTGCACCACAGAGCTGCTCTTGTCCTCTACAAGCCCAAGGATCCTTTCCTGTTCTGCCAGTGGCACCTGGATTTAAGCTGCTCTGTCTTAACCACTGCTGCACATTGACTGTGGATGGCCTACAAACGTGCAAATCATCTCAGTAATTAATTGCACTGGTTGTGACACAGAATGACACAAACCCTGGTGGCTTTGGCAGGTTGCTGTCGCCATAGATGTGCAGGGACAGCTTGTATGAATGTCCAAGGAAAGGAATGACACAACAGCATTTTAGCAGCTGTGCTGGTACCAGATGCTGTTTCAGAATTTTTACCCAGTGCTCACAGTTATGTTTCAAGTAGTGAGAACCTTTGGAAGGTAGGAAGTGATGTTGTATCTGGAAGACCTTAATGTTAAATAAAATGAAATGCACATATAGTGCTAAGTGCAGTCCTAGGAAAGCAGGTGTGAGGTTGTAGTCCCTGCTGTGAGATGAGCATGTTTGTTACAGGCCATATTGTGGCTTTTTGGCTCTTGCTGGTGACCACAGGAGTAGAAATGGTTCATAGTGCTTTTGCTTATTCGTAGGAAAAGGAAGAAAGATGGAGCTGCATCTCTGTTCCGAACCTAAAGTATAGGCTAAAGGTATTCTTTTTTTCCCATGGATTTGGGGTTTTTTTAGGAGACTGCAGCAGTGTATTCTAAGCAGTCACAGGAGCTTTAATGACAGCTGTTTTGCTTGAAAGCCTGTATCTCTCAGTGTCTGTAACATGGTTTGATGTAATCCTTTGGATTTCCTCATGTTTAAAAAAGCTGCAGAGTCTTCTTTGCCTACCAAAACACATTTAACAGTTGAAATTTTAGCAGTGAATATTTCTAAAACCTGCCATTTTGCACATACTGTGTTCGATGATCCTACTGTTTATGTATTTTAATACATCTCTCACCTTAATCTGAACATCCAATTATGGACATGGCTGAAGAAAATAGGGGAGTTTGGAAGAAAAAGAAACAGAAATAAAATAATACTAGCAGAAACCTTAGTCGTCTCATATGTCTATGCCATTTGCTGCTCACAACCAAGGAAAAAGATTTAAAAACAAAGTT
Organism: Coloeus monedula; assembly: GCF_965178545.1. NCBI lineage: Eukaryota > Metazoa > Chordata > Aves > Passeriformes > Corvidae > Coloeus > Coloeus monedula. The sequence goes on from NC_138781.1 coordinate 116,326,455, forward strand.
GTCTTTCAGAGCAGACCTTATGCCTATGAGTCAATGTCATCTTACTACTCAGGTGTTGAGAAGGTTTGTCCTTGAAACCCAGATTTCCTTTTCATACACTGACATGCGTTTTGCAAGCCCTTGAAATTACACAATGGAGGGAGAGCTCAAAACTGCTGCCAGAGCTACAAATGGTCACGGTTATCCCATGAACCTTTGATTCCATGAGCTCTGGTGCTGCAGATGGGAACCATGGCGCTGCACTCAGAATGCAGAGGAGGGTGGGGATATACTGATCTGACTTCAGCACTCCTGAGCTGGGTATTCAGAAACCAGCCAGGGCACTTGAATTAACTGCTGCTTTTTCCAGGGGATTCTCTATGGCCTCTGCTTAACAGAGAGAAAAAGCAGTGTTGTCCCATTGGCATTATGATTTACATCCCAATTTGCTGAAACCAACATGCCAAGCTACAAAGAAACTTGTTTCATCAGGTCTAGCTATCTGATACTATCAGCATCTAGCTGGATGGCTCTCAAGGGGCTTTGGGAGGAGGGGGAAAGGGTGTTTGGGTTTTCATGGTGGTATTTTTCCTTTCCTTGCTTTTCTTTGTTTTAACTTCTTTGTACTGAAACGACAGCAAAACTTGCATGTTGTTGTAGTTAGCTCTTCATGCATCTATTTCCATTTAAGGGGTGCAAGATACTGGGCCAATCTACATTTTTCTAATGGTCTTCAAACAAAGTAATCAAAACCAATGTGTTGCTTTGTTTGCAAAACCCAAACCAAAAGGTTATCACTTCCTTGTCTCTGACAGCCTCACAGCAGTGGAACTTCCTGGGCCTCTTGCTTGGCTTGGGTGATTGGCTAAGTCCAAAGAATCCCTTGTTGACAAGGGGTTAAAAATTCATTAAGAATGTATTTGCTCTTTATGCTTTACTTCAAATTTTATTATACTTGTATTTGGAAAGAGCACATCAGTGATTGGAACATAATTTAGGAAAAGTTACTAAATGGTGTTAAAGTGTTTAAATTGAAGCTCCAGCATACACTCATACACAGTCCTTGAATTATCAAAACATTTGTTAGTGTTTGTTATGTGAGCAGTGTGGCTGGAAGCTCAGACCTTGAAAAGGCCTTTACTATTTTTTTCACGGCTTATTTTTCACAGTTTATTCCTTTTGTTTCCTTTTATTTTTGTTTTTAAAGAAGACGATCCTCCCCTACCTTGCAAGAGCAGAGTGTTTGATGTGACTTTGTTTTGGAAAATGGTAACACCCCTTTGCATACTATTCATGAATTGTCAGTGTCATTAGATATTATGGTGTTTAGCTGGATTTTGAAATACAAGGTTCTGCTCTGTGTTGTCCATGCATCTGTATTAACTGTCTTCATAACTGTTGTGGTTTTTTACTTGGCAAGTATTCCTATCAGAAACTCCCACAGCAGTTTCTTCTAAAACTTCAAGCATTTGTAACTGCACTGTTACCACTGGGTTTTTTAATATTCTATTTTTAAATCTCCCTTTTAAAAAGAAAATACATGGAACAGTTATCAAGAAATGTTGCAAAAAACCTACCCTAGCTCCTAAGCCTTCTAAGCAAAATACAAAGCAGTACAGCTAATCTGTGCCTTCTCACACAAAAGGAGAGTGTAACACACAATCTATGCAGTAGATCCTTAGCTCCAGAAATTCATATAGCTCCAGTAAAGTCACTCTTGAGGGAATCTGCTCTGGCTGTTCGCTCTGTGTTTCCTGTGAAGCATCCAGTGCATACACTGGGGCAGGATCAAACTACACCTGCACCAGAGAAGGGAAACAAGTGCCTGAATATATACAAATATGCAAAGGTGAGGTGACAGGATTTCTTAGCCTACTGGGGAGAGTTGGCGAGGGAGGAGCCAGTGGTAATGCAAAAAAAAAAAAAAAAAAAAAAAGAAATGAACAACAGGCTTTTTGGAATTTGTAGAGTGGATCACAAAAACACAACAGCAACGAGTAGGTCAAAGTCCTAAGAACATGGATTGCAAGTCCCTTTCAAATGGTGTGGAGTCCATGCCTGCATTAATCCCAGAGAGATTTGTTGCAGTAGAGGGGGATATTTGAACACCAAGAATTGTTCTCTTCTTCTCAGTGACCTGACTGAGGATGAACACCTTTCCCATTTGTAACTGGAGTATGTTAAGTCAGCCCGTAAATCAGACAGTGTCTCACTGTGGGGCTTCAGGTTCCAAAGAGGTGGTTCATCCATTGTTTTATTTACAGCCATATAAACTTGTCTTCCATAGTGTTTACTACTGCATTCCCAGATAACACTGGTCACTGCTAAAAGTAATGATTTGGTTTCATCAGGTTTAAGTGTATTTAATAACATTGTCAAATAACAAATATTTCTATTTCTGTCAGTTCACCTGCTTTTTGACCTTTTCCTACTATAACAAGTAGGAAAAAATGGTACTGTAAAAACTTGGGAGCTGATATTAGAGCTGACTTTTTGTGGGAATTTCTGTGTGCAGTCCCAGGTGGTTTAGCATGACTGAGCTGCCAAGTTAGCCTCTGGGTGCAGAGGGAAGGCTTCAAGGCCGAATGATAAGAAGTTATGTCCTTCCATGTTTTGTACACTTATTTCCTCTTTTATTTTCCTATCTGAGCACTTCAGATGATCAAAAATAAGTGGCAAACATTTTTTCTTGTTTGTTTTTAGTAGTCTTGGACTGACAAGACAAGAAATCTTAGACCAAAGGACAGTATTTTTCAGAAGGCTGCAAATGTCTGAAAGTAGAGACACAGAATATATTTACCTCAGCCATGATTTTACTGCCATAATAAGATTTTTTTAGCTTTGCTGCATACACCAGGACTTCAAGATTATGTTAGCTTATGCTGAGCTAAATCCAGATACAGGATTTGGTTGTAAAATGTACAAGGAGAGGTTTGTGTCTGCAAAAAGTCTCCACAATCCCCTTTCCATGAGAGGATATTAGCGGGGTTGAAAGGAATCCATTGCGCAGTGCTTCCGTGCAATCCCAACTGAATTAATTGTGACCTTGCTTTTCACACCCCCGCAAGGCTCCAGGGAACCAGGGGGTAACTTCACTGGGCTTCTTCCAGATGGCAGTGTTCTTTCCCTGCGGGTATTTTGGTGTTGCTGAAGCTTGTGTTGACCAGAAGTCAACACAAGCACGTGTCAGTAAGTGATGCTCTCATCTGCTTTGTGCCTCTCTGCACGGTGCTCTCCATGTGCAGAGACTGTAGGAGAGGCACCTCCTGAGCCTGGACATCGCCTGTAGGAGAAGCATCTCCTGAGCCTGCACAGCCCATACCAAAGGTCACCCACCCATACACTGCGTGCTCCCGAGCAAACCCTTGTGCTCCCCCTCAGTAGGAGCATCCACAATGGCTGGAGCTTAACTACTATCATTTGGTGATTCATTTGCAGTGCTTATTTTCTAAAAATTGCATAGCCTGTTCTCAAAAGTGAGGCGAAGAAAAAAGCAGCTGTTACGAAAAGAGAGGAAGAAAAACTCACACATACAAAACACAGAGCTTTAAAAGAACCAAGCCCACATTGTTATGGGAGGGGCAAAACCCCCTAAATTTGCCACGTTTTATCTTTGAAAAAGATCAGAAATAGATTTTTGAGGTACTATTCATATTTTAGACATTTAACAGCGATACCGGTGAGTGTAATAACATCCAGATTTAAAATCAGTTCTGACTTAACATTGCTTACTTTTGTGGGTTTTCAGAGAGAATAAACCAGGAAGGTTTTCCCTCTTGTAAAAAGATGTGATTTAATATTCAGTACTAGTGAATTTTAGACATGTGATACTGAAATAAACCACTATTTTTTAAGTGGTCTAAGAAGCATCTGAACAGACCAGTGCAAATTTTATTCTGTTCTATCACTGAATACAAAGAGAAACTTTATTGTGTCTCTCCTTATTCTAGCACAGCTTATACAGAATTTGATTAAAAAAGCAGAAAATTAACATGACTGAAAAAGAAAAAGTTAATCTTCAGTGCTATGGAATGTTTTGCAAAAAGCTTTCGCTTTCTGCATAAACAATTGATTGACAAAAGACTGTAGCCAAACCCAAAACTTCCCATTCAGATATTTTAAAAGGTTTCATTTAAAAATTCATGATCAAAAGATTTTAATTCATTGTTTTCTTTACCTCAGCCTGAACTTATTTTTTTTCCTTCCTGAGCTACTGCAGCACTTCATCCTTTCTCTCCTGTCTCCTACTGTGTCAGGTTTCCCAGGCTGAAGATATTTTTTCTTGGCATGTCATCACTATGCAGCTTCTGTGCCCAGTGGGGAGGTTGTATTTTGCTGTCCAAAAGCAGCTTCATAGTCCAGTCTAAGACACCAAAATTAGAAATCCACTGAACTCCTCCAGCAGCCCAGAGAGAAACAGCTTATCCCAAAACAAAAACACTCAGTCTGTTTTCAAAGTGATGCATTTTCTCTGCATGAATTAAACTTGGCTTTTAATGAAGTACTTCATTTGATTTTGCTGATGGAAGATTTCAGTTTTCAGCTCAAGTTAAAGCACTTCTGTGCTAAAATTCCTGCTGTTTGGTTTTGTTCTCCTGACCAAGTCTCTTCCAAGACTCTCTTAGTCTTTGTTTGCATGGGTTGTAACTGGGAAATACCCTTGTTATGAAGGCTTCTCTTCTTCTGAGATGCATTCCCTGTTCTTACAAGCAGGGAACTATGGAACCAGTATTCTTTCTCAAAGTGGAAGAAACATGTCAAGGTCAGATGATAAATTTCCTTGCAGACTAATACACAGATTTATGTTGAAGGCCCTGACCAACTTGAAGCCCAGTGAAACAAAAATTCCTGCCTCTGTGTGTGTGTATTTAAGGAATAAGCCACAGATGAGTCATGAATGCAGCATTACTAATGACCCTACCCACACCACAGCTGCTGAACCTTTCTGCAAGGCAGGATGAGCTGCAGACCTTCCCCAGATGCCAAGAACACCTCATCAGTACTCTCTGGGTCTGATGGTCTCTGACAGGCTTTCAAGCCTGGCCCCCACCTTCTAGCTGAGGAGACTGTGTAGAATCCCAGAAAAAAAATTTGTTCCCTGCCCTGTGCATGATGTGACCCACCCACATCCCTTGCATGGCCTCACCTCCTGGGCGATGAAATCTCCCAATCCTCCAGTAATTCTTGTAGCACTGAATTTACCTTTAAGTCTTGAAGCTGCAGCAGAGAATTGCTGAATGAGTGAGTGAATGCATGCAAGTACATGTAAACAGGAGAGAATGTGGTCATTTGTGCCATCTTAATATTCTCCCTGTATGTCTATTAGCATTTTCTTTGATGGACTGGCTTTCCTTTGACATACTTTTAAAAATGACCTTTGTAAAGGCATTTCATGAAAGCAAGGTAGGAATAGTTCAGTGTTGTTTTAGAGTAGGCTAAAATCCTTTTGTGGTTCTTCTCGTTAAACAAGCAATTTTTCTTCCAGGGCAACAGAGAATGTAAGTTGAAAGTAGGATGAGAGCAATTAAGATCCAAGAAGGGGTGTGTATAAAGCTAGGATTAAAGAAAGCTGAGAAGCAAAATTTCAGCTGAAGAAGAAAAGACTGATAAATACATTGAAAGCTTTTGATGGCTGCAAAGTATGTAGAAGGGGCACCTCATTTAATTTTGGCTTTTGTTATAACTGTCAGTTTACTGCAACTGAAGGTTTTGATTTCATTCTGAAGAACATTTTGGGGAATGGTGTTTCTTCTGCCCCCAAATGTGATCGGCAAAATAAATTTGAAAGATTTGCCACATGCATGTGGTTTCTCTCTGTTTTCACTAAATCTAGATTTAATAGATTTTTCTTTTTTAAATGAGATCTATCATTCTTTTTTCTCCTTTCTGTTTTGCTTTTCTGGGTGGCTACTGTTGTGTCTCATTTTGGGCCATTGCAGGCCCTTTTATTAAAAACAAGCCATTTTCATAAGAATCTTGCCACTTCCCATTTGGAAACCTGTACATGGGTGCTGCTGCCTTTCTCACAGTGGTGCCAGGAGAAGAGCTTGCTGTTTGATTGCTCCCAGTCTCCCACTGCTAGAAGCACCTCTCTCTCTATCCTCACCCCTTTCTGAATGGGAGGTACCTGAATCTTTCAGAGAGTTGCTTCTCAATGGTTCTTCAGATGCTTGACCTGGCAGGTGCTTCTTGGAGCTGCTCAATCTGCTACTGCATACTTGGAAAAGTGGTTTTTGGTTTTTTTGATGAAACTCACTTGTTTGGGTAAGATGGTGCTTCCTTGCCTTGCTGCCATGTAAGTAAATCAGTTTCTCTGAGGGTTTTAGTGGTGAATGGAGAGTATGAACTCAGAAACTTCGGGCTTTAGCCTCTTGCTGGCTTTTCCACAAGGGAGATGGAGTTCTAAAGCCTGTTGCAACTCTACCAACCTTCAGAATAGTGGCGCTTTTTGAGCCAGTACTGTGATTTCAGGGTGATTTGTGTTGATACTCTCCATTTTCTTTTGAAAATAAAATTATTATTAAAAACTTTTTTTTTTTTAATCTGGAATTAGATCAGGCACCAAACAAGCTCATCTGAAACACTTCAGTACTGCTATACCATGGACCTGTTTGATGTCTAGGGCTTAATAAAATAATTTTTACCACTTAGGGGTAGGAGTTTGGATTAGAGTGGCCTATGCAGTAGTATCCATTAGTCTGAATTAATTGATTGTAAAAAGTGCAAGGCAAGTGCCCAAATCTACGTTATGAGCAAAGATAATGGATTATCAGTTGGGGTGCTGGAGATAGAAGCCAATTTACATCAGCATGTGCTTATTAGTGTTTTTTGTACTTTTGTTGAAAATTATTGTGTGATATTATTCCTTTCTCTTCTAACTTGTGTATCGTAAAATGGGAATCAGTTGGTTTTCAAGCAGCATTGGTTGTTCGCTGAGCATCCAAAATCAAAAAGTAATAATCGTGTTTTAGAAAGCAAGTGAAAAATCACTGCTAGCTCTTCCTTGTGAGTTATGTTGTGAATGGGATGGTTTGCATTGCAGAGTTATGATGTGTGTTTGAAAGTTTTGTTCAAGAAAGAAAAGCTGAAAACAAGTCCAGTCAGCTGATGTGCTGGGTTTCATTTTGCCTTTATCTTTTGCTCCCACAGCAAGAGGAAGTACTTCTAGTTGATCATGTCCTTCAATATTTCACAAAATATAAAGCTGCTGTGACTTCCAGACTTTGCTGAGGATGGATTTGGAGTCAAGGAACAAGAAGAGCTGCCATGCATGGTGGGAGTAGTGTGGAAGAGTTTAGTGCAAACTTGACCCGTATCATTACCAATCTATCAGTATTCACAAACATGAATTTAAAATATAGCAGATACATTGACAGGTATCCTAGTAGAAGCTTTCAATTTTCAAAAAAGTTTTTTTTAATTCCCTTTGGAAATACTTTTAAGAATTGATACTATCACTGTCCTTTCAGCTATAATTACTTACAATAATTAGAGCTGTGGACACATATATTCAAGAATAGATGTCAGTAGGACAAGCAATCTATGGCAGCAATAACTTTATGCAAAGAGCTGTGCTATCCTACACAGTGGCGTTTCTTTCTGTAGGCAGTTCAGTGCATGTCTATCCTCACTGGCTTAAATCCTGGAATAAACACCTTGATCTTCTTTTTGGGCAGATAAAGTGGACCTGAGAAATGTTTTTTCTGAGACCTTTCAGATGAAAATCTAATACCCAAATTGTTTCTGCTGCGCTTCAGTAGAGGTGCTTGCAACTGGATTGCTATTGATTGCTATTTGAATGTGATTCTGCGTTTTAAAAAGTTGCAAGAGAAAAATGACAGTGATAGATGTGTACCTTAATATCCATCTGTCAGGTGTGAAGGAAGCTGCAGTTTATCAATGGCCTGTTAATGGCAGAAAAGCCAATGACTATTCACAACCTGAAGGCTCTGATCCTACAACCACTTGAGAGTTGTGTGTCCTTATTAATATAAGGAACTGCACTGAACATCTGGGATCACTCACATCGATAAAACAACGTACATCTGAGTGATCCTGGAATCAGTACCTTGGAAGCTGTTCATGTAGGAAAAAGCTATGATCAGATAATCGGTGTCAGAAATGTAAGTATAAGAAGGGTATCAGTGCTTCTGACATTTGAGTTTCCCTGTGCTTTCCAGCTCACAGTAGCAAAATATGCAAGGTTAATAATGTAGAAGTAATACACTTTGTGGTGTTAATCACTAGAACTTGCTTTGTCACTTTTGTGACAGCTCATGTCCGAAGGCTGTCTGAGGTCAGTGGGTTATGCCACTGAGGTCAGACTGAGGTTTCGCTTGTTTTCACCCATTCTGTGCTGCTTATTTGCTTTGTGCAGGCCTGATTTTTTTTAAAGAAATATTGTTGATACATGTGACATTTCCTTATCTTCTTTAGTGTGATAATGACATCAGACAGTGCTAGGAAATCAGCTGAGGCATCTTCAGGTCCTGCTATGGCAAAGGAATTAAAGGAGTATTTAGATCTCATAGGGATATTGTAGTCATAGATCCCCTTCCTTCCCAGGTTCTTTAAGTGACTCACTCTAAAACACTCATTTGCAACAGGTACTCACCATGTTGCACATGTAAAATTGTCCTGGTGTGCTTGGGTATACAGCAGAGGTCCAGAGTTCACCTGAAGGTGGGCCTTTAAGGACTGCAGCAGCTGGTGTGAGAGCTCTCATGATCACACTTCCTCGTCCTTACCCTCCTTTTCACCCATCTTCCCCTCATTTACCCTTCAGAACCACCCTGTGGATTTGGTCACCAGCCCAGCATCCCAGGGTCCTGGTTCCTGTGCTGGAGGAAGACACAAACACTCTCTTCAACAGTTAGTGCCAGTCAGCCATAACTTTCCTTCTGAGATCAAAGTTACTCTGAGTGTTCAGCAGCACTTGGGGTGATAGGACATCAAGAAATGTGTTTTGGTTTTTTTCAGTTTGTGCCTTTCCAGATTTTTCCCTTTTGTTTTGCTTCCTGTCTTCCTTTATTTTAGCTTTACCCCTTCTTCAGTCACAGTAGTTAAAAAGAGAAAAAACACAAAATACTTGAAGGCAAGTATTTTGAAAAGGGGGAAAAAAATTAGGAACAATTCATACAGCTTTCACTGAAAATAAAAGTATTTTCAGACAGTAATGTTTATAGTTTTGTTGACTGTGCTATGCACATGTTAGAAATGGTCCTTCAACTGACTGTTTCCCAAGGCATGTAGTTGCATCAAACCTCAATTCTCTAGTCCATGACTTTTTGTTCTAATTAGATGAAGGAACCCAATTGACTCTGGCCAGTGCCCCAAGTGAGAAGTGATTGTCTTCTGGGACTGGAGGTGTTTGCTTCATAAATCTAGACTGCTCTTCGCAATGCAGTGGATTTCCACCAAAGTCTTATGTGGGTAAATATCTTTGGTGTATTACTGATTTTTGTGTTATTTCAGTTTTCCTGTGCTACTGTAAGAATGCAAGAAGGAAAAGACTGGTTTTTAGTTACTTTATGCTGGTATGTGTTTTCCTGTGATAAAGAAAACCAGAATTTTATACTTTAGACTATATTGCATCCACAGTATTATCTCTGTGTCATCTAGTACCAAACCTGACTATCATTTTCTGATCATGAAGTTGTTTAAACAATGACATGCAGGCATAGCCACTCATGTTGATTGGAAAATAATATTCCAGACAGCTTAGACTCTTTGGGAAGAGACTGCAAAGGCAAAGTAACCTGCCAGCAAAGGAAACAGATTGTTTCCAATGTGCAGTAAGTAGCACTTGTTGGCTCCTCTTCTCCTGTTAAGCTACTTTCCGTCAAGACAACATGTGTGATAGACCATCCTCAGCCTGCACCAGTGACAGGGTTTTTGAAGAAGCGTGGAGGTTGGTTGGTTGCTTTTTTTTTAATGAGCCATTTTTTTTTCCAAAAATGGTGAAATGCATGATTTAAAAATATTTTAATATATTCTCCTACTCTCCCTAATTCCTTAACGGTTTGTGGAAAATTACTGTCTTTGTTCTCTGATACATTGTTTGCAAATTTGTAGTTGGACATAATTATTTAAAAAGCAGAATAGGCACCACAGTAAGTTTCACTTTCTGTGATCCTTGACAAAAAGTGCTTTACAGCACCCTTTTTTATGGACAGTCTCGCTTTTTACAAAAATTAAGGCACATCATGTTCAGATTCATCCAAGATACCGTCCTATATATAGTTTATACTGTTACTTTCCCCCTCTTTTGATTTGCAGACTACTGCTGCAGTGGTGAATGTTTAACCCCCAGTCTGTGCTCTGAGGAGCATGTCACTGTCACGGCACAGCTCTTGTAATGGCTCAATGTCACATAGTGGCAACAAAGCACGTGGGTCAAACAGCTTGGCCTGGAAAGATTAGTTCAAATGACATTTGTCTGTCTACAGTACTTGAGAAAATATTGGAAAACAAAAGAATCAAACAAAAAGCCTGTGTTCCATTCTTTCTCTCAGCTTCTATCAGGAAATACTGAACTCCTACTCAACAGATCAAATGTTTGTCTTAAATATGCCTTCAAATAGAGAATTAATTGAACTCAAGTAAAACATGGTGTGACCCGAGACCAAAAATTCTTACCTCTGGTTACATGTAAAACCCTGAGTTCATAAAGTAGCTCCAATAGCTTTTATCTAAGGACATTCTGGCCCAGCAAAATGAGCGTGCATGCAATAATGAAACTGACATTGCTTTTGTTGTTTGGGGGACAGGGGCTGGTAAGTAAAGCATGCTAGATGAAGTCTCTGTAGGATTTAGGCAGATAGTCTAATAATGTGTATTTATGGTTTATGGTCTATGAAGAATTGGATCCTCCAACCATTACCAACAAGTACCCAGTGAGAGCTACCAGGTTGCATTACCATCTGTGTATGCAAACTCCAGTTTCTATACAAGCCACCACTGCACTTGTATGATTCATAGCTGTTAGAAAGAAAGACTTATTAGTCACCTACTTCATTCCCCTTCCTGTATGGAATTATTCTTTATTGTGCTGTACATTTGCTACTTTTTTGTCAGTCTAATTTTAAATTATCAAAGTAATGGAGCTCCCACTGCTTCCCTCAGGAAAATGTTCCAGAGCATTAACAGATCTGCTGTTAAGAAGGATACTAATTTCCTGATATTATTTTTTCTTTTATTAACTTAATTTCATTGCTGTAACTACTGCCTTCTGTGCATTTTCCCATGTTCTCACTTTGAAACTTAAGCCTTGCACCCTGCAAACGTGTCTTGTTTATTTTCACCTACTATACACGTATATGAACAGGTAAAACTTAACCTGTACAGGCCTGTGTTTAGTAGGAGTAAGGCAATAAACCTGCTAAAATTGGTTCATTTTAGAGCAACACGTCTTTGCAAGAGCTCCAGAAGTAATTACGAACAACAGCTAAAAACTTCACAGGAGCTGAAAGTTGATTTCCTAAGCCACTTTGTAAAAATGATGGTTGCACTTACCTGAATTAAGTAGACAGAGTTAAAGTAAAACCTCATATAGACGTCAATTTTGATTTGAGTTTTCTAGTTTATCTAGAGGATTGGTAGGATACTGCAGACAGTTGAAGAATTTTCAGTAATTTTCCCAATGGAACTTACAGTCCTGTGTGAGCTTCCCCAAGCTGTTTCAGCACAAACTTTAAACCAAAGATGGTGTTGGCGTGTGCTGCCTTTCAATTCTGCCCTGAAATAGATGAAGAGCACTTGCTACTCATCACAAGTGTGTGGTACAAGATGGTGGTTTAAGGTATACTTTTCTGCTTTGCATTCAGATGATCATTTTTACCTCAGATAAGAGACAGTAGCTTAGCTCAGGTTGTATCAGAACTCATCAGACATTCATTCACCTGACTATGCTTAAAACCTACTTTCAGTGGGTATCAGTTTAATAAAAAAAGTGATTCTTAAGTGGAAATAACTCACAACAGGTTTGTGGTGCTGGATTCTGCATTCAGGAATACAATCTGGCTTAAACGTGCAGCTTTACAGTACCTTGCTCTAAGAACACATACTTAAGAGCAAGTATTGTATCCACCCTTCTGCTGTGAAATTTGCCATCATGAATTTCCTTGCAAACTTCAGATCACGTGAGCAGCTTTCAGATAGCTTGCATGCTTCCAGCATCCATCTCTTTTCACTCTCTCTTGGACTTGGACTGTGTTGCACTGACCTTGTCCTAACTGCCATGTCTCTTTCTGTTGAGCTCCTTATATAATTCCAGTTCACAAAACTCCCATCTTCTGCTTGGTACAAAGTTTCAGCCATGGTATCTTACCCTGGATACCAGCTGGTATAGCAGGCATAGAGAGCTTGTTCTGAAATTTTTAGGGTTTGTCTGTTTTGTTAAGGATCTGTCATTCTTTTCTCGGAAGTGACAGTGTTTTATATGATAGTATTACCCTAGGAAATGCTTACAGTAGAACTCAAGGATTTTGAAAAGGAAATGTTTTCTGAGGTTAAATGAGGGCAAGAGCATAAATAGAACTTGATTTTACAGAACACATTCTGTAGTCGTGACTATGGAGAATGAAATAAATACCTACAATGCAGAGAGTAGGATGGCAAACACGGCTCTGCTCTTTGCTCAACAGTATGTCTCACTTCCTGAAATGTTTGCATCTCAAATGGCCAGCTTATCAGGCCTTTGAAGTCAGTGAGAAGACTGCAAGTGACATCTCCTGTTGTTTTGGTGTATTCAGTGTTCCTTGTCTAAATATCCTGGGAAGATGTGAGGGCAACAAGACAAAAGATGATCATACAGTTAATATAAATTGGCCATCCTAACTTCTGTCTTTGCCAGGTTACTTGCAGTTAATGGAAGGGAGACACTGCCTTCTGAGATAATAAATCTTAGTATACTTTCTTAGCTCCTTATCAAGAGCCAGTGTACCATTTTATTCTGTAAAATGGAGTAAAATGACAGTCAAAACCAAAAGAGTCTTTTGGGGTTTGCCCCAATATTTGCTCAAATTGGCATTGCTAAGGTTACTGTGAATGTATTATGAGAACTGCAGTCAAATGTTGAGTGTTTGAACAGGTTTTTCCATAGCTTAGCTGCTCAGCCTGTCTTCACCTAGTATATGATCTTTATTGCCACTGATTGATGAATCTCTTCCTTTTGTTCAAGCTGTTTTCTAAAAGGTAATTATTCTTTTAAAATTTTAATTGAATCTTCACACTTTATCTGATAAAGCTGACTGCAAAATGCATGAACCAGCATTAGGATTATTTTATGTAGTATAACTGACCATGCATAATATTCATGTAGTAAATTCAGCTCTGACAAATTAGTCTTTTGTCCCCTTTATTCTCACTGAAGTCTAGGGGAGCAGAACGTATGGAAATTCCCTATATTTAGCAGTCTTAACAGGATCCGTAAAGGTAGAAATACTAACTGGGTGTTTTGGGAGTATTTAGTTCTACCTTGATGGTGTCTCGCTCAGATCTGTAGACTGCTTGCCAAGAGATAGGTCCAGGTTGAAAATACCTGGTAGGAAGTAGCTACTCTGCATGAAAAGCAAATATTAGTACAGGGAAAGTAAGTTTTCTGACGCAGGCTAAGAGACAGGCTTGTTTAGATGAACATCACTTTTGGGATTGTATCAACTGAGGCAAGAAGCAGGAACTGGCTTTACAAATCAAAATGGAAGACTTACTGTAAAAGGTAACATAGCAGAGAGTAGGCTGGAATACTGCTCTACTCAGAGTTTACATTCAACTGAAGTCCTACTATCTAGTGCTACATTTGTGGTATAGTGTGTCTTTTGCTATGCAGGTTTAATGATCTATAAAAAGCCTTTATATGAATTTGTCTTTGGATGTCTGCTCTAAAATGGTGACTTTGCATATTTATATGATGAACTCTACATTTATGTTGACAGATGAATAATTCAGTAGCTCTGAGAAAACAGTAAAAAGTCAACAAAAGGAGCAGAAATGTCTGCAAGACTGTAGAGAGCTGAGATTTCTAACCAGGAGACATAGCTGTTGTGTTCTGATGTCTTGATCCTCAGATCCTGTGGTGAAGTCGGGTAATAAAAGTCTGTGACCTCAGAGCAGTAGAAATTAAGATACAGGACAATGACGTTGGAGGTATGAGGGAAAGGGTCAAATTGAGAAGAGCAGTTGCGAAGACATGTTTATCTACAATGTAAAATACAAAATGGTTCAGGAAAAAATTGCTTATAAAGTAATTTGCTCTCTTAGTTTTCCCCTGGAAAATTTCTTCTTAAGATGCCGGTGAACAGCTCAGTGGAACAATAAAAGCAGTTACCAACCTGGGTGTATAGAGAAAAACAAACCCTTTTTACAAAGGAAGAAACTAATTCTGTCACGTACTAATAAAATGTCGTATTTTCATTTCAATACCTACCCACTTCCTTTCTCTAAACTTCTAGGAATTTGAAAACTGTTCTGAACTCTTACTGGGAAGTTGATGTGCAAGTTCTTGAAAGTTGTGTGGCAATGTATAGACTACAGATGCAGAGTTTGGGAAGCTCTTTTAGTTTGACCATTTGGTTATTTTATGTGTGAACAGCCTTTACAATTAAGTGTATGCTGGTACTTCTGTCATGTCATAAATGCAATGACCCTCAACAAAAGAGGTTAATGGCTTTCGTGTCCTGATGCTGTTTGCCCAACAGAGATGTAAAACAGAGCACTAAAGGGTTGAATTCGTTGTGTTCTTTGGCTTCTTCATAATACTTATTTAATAAACAGCAGCTGAGAAGGTTTTAGGATATAGGATATAATAAATCTCTAATTGCCATCTTCATTATCTTTTAAGTGAAAAATACTTGTTTTTTAGTGAAAATGACCTGGTTTAATCATATGAAACGTATTTTCAAAATAATTTAAGGGTAAATAAATACTTACTACTGATGCAGAATTGTAGTAAGCCACATCAGAATTTTATTAAGAAATAACTTTAATGATTATGTTATAAACTTAAAGAGCAGTAATGAACTTTCAAAATACGGGTCTGTGACTCATCACAGTGTGGTAAAGGCTGTCAGCTAGGAAGATGTGGAGTGGGCTAAAGGGAATGCTCCTGGGACCTGGTAATTAACACATTCTGAGCGCGCAGCTTTCACAACAGCGTTTACTCTGCATGTGGCAGAAGCATTAGGAAAACTTCATTGTTTCACAGAGTTTTTTTTCTAGTAACAAAACTCACAGTTGCAGAAGTTTAATTTATGTATTAGATGGAAAAGCTCTAGGCATTTGTGCATAAAACTGTAGGAAGTACCTTAAATGGTTTTCCTGCCCATAGGATGAAATTTTCAGAGAGGGTCACCACTCCTGCATGACAATATTTGTGCAGAGTAATACTTGAGCAGGTCACTGACCAAGGGCTAGGAGAGATTTAACACTTTGGTTTGGCTTTTCCACAGCTGATTTCATGGCTGGAGTCAGCCGATGTTGGGAATGCTGTGCCCAGAACCTGTGGACTGCTGGGTCCCATGATCCAGCCCCTAGCCTGCTTCCAAATCTTCCTCTATGACAGTCTTTTTGCAGATGGCAAATATCTCCTCCAAGTGCCGTTTTAAAAGGCTGCAGAAGAGGTATCTCTGGGTAGCTCCTCTGTCCTTGATACTCCTTTGCACATTTGTTGTCTCCTGTGAAGCCAAGAGCTTTCGTGCTGGAGTTGTGAACCCAGGGGTGGATCTCAGTTCACCCGTAAATCCAGTAATATTGATGGCAATGGCACACATACATTCCTTGTAGGACTTACTGAGTGTTCTGTGGAGAAAATCCTTAAATACCAGGGGCCAAATATATCCTTGAGAATAAAGTGTTAAATTTAAATAAGCCCAAACATCAAATTCCTATACATGTTGTTTCTATCCCTTATTTTAGCCCCAGTAACCGTCATCTTAGATCTGACAGTGGTTTAAGATATGCAGATAAGTATTTTTGTGCATTTTGGAAACCCAACAGTAAGCACAGTGTCATGTATTTTAGGGAGCAAGTGAAGAGCTTTGTTAGCTGAGTATTACTTGCATAACACAGACATCTTGAGTTTCTTGGTTTTTAAAGCTCAGATTATTGTTTGCAGTTTTCCATAGACCTGATTCATGCCCAGTGGCTTTGAAAAAATGTAGTTGTATGAAATGGATGTCAGCAGTACAAGCTATGTCCTGCTATTTTGTTAGCCCCTCAGCATCCTGAGGTGCAGACTTGCAAAGTCCTGTGGGATAGGGAAGGAATGGGCAAACTGTGGATATTGGTACCACTGCCTGCCGTGGGAAGTTAAAAATTAAAAAATAGCAACCTGTATTAGGTTTACAGTAAAGCTCCTATAAATTGAGAAGCTTTCTCAATAAAGTGGACCCCCATGATGCTTGGCTGGCAGGTCTGTCTAGAAGAGCATCACCATGGAAAAGGGCTGCTAGCAAGATGGAACAACAAAGCAGATCATCAGCTCCTCCAACCAAATGGCCTGAGGACCGAGAGTACAGGCACAGGTTTTGGCACTTACCCCACAGTGACTTCCCTCTCAACAAACCTTTTCTCAGGGCAAAATCTGGTAGAAGAATCCCTAGCAGAGCTGCAACCTCCCTCCCATTACAGGGTTTGCTATAGGAGGGAAGGAGCAAGCCTGCAGCCATTACAGTTCTATTTTACTGCCCTGTTAAATGTGATGCCATACTGCTATTTTTAATTTAATTCTTTGGTGAGAGTGGAGGCGATAAAACAAATTGTTTCTATGCTTCATTCACACACCTAATGGGAGAACAGTGCAAGGGAGCTGCAAACTGTAATCTGCATGAGGAACAGCAAGAATTTCCAAGTGCATGTGCTTGGAGTATGCTGAAAAGCTGTCATTTGCTAATGAATCCACTTTTCATCCCCATTTCTGGTTGTATCCAAGTGTAATTTTTACAACAGCACCTTGCATCCTGAACCCTTTCAGGTTCATTCGTGTTGTCCTGCGGTTTTCATTGTAAGCCAAAGAACACCTGACTATAAGGTGTGTATATACATGACCTTGTAAAAGGCTTTTTGCTGTTTCAGCAGAGGCAGGAGAGACCACAAGTGAGAGCAAAGATCCTTACCAGGGACTAGAAAAAGAGACCAGGGGTTGGGCAAGTTGTGCCCACAGCCATCCACATAGAAAGCTAAAGGATTAAAGAGCCCCACAAGCAGAGAGCCGAAGAGCTCGAGCTGCAGGGCCACAGGGAATGATGGACAGTGTGAGAGAGATTTAATAAACCAAGAAGAGGATTGATGGATTTTATTTCCCTCCAGATTTTTGCATTGAGAGTAGAAGGCTGTCTGGGTAATGTGAGACTCTCTCTGCTCCAAGAACAGGAGAAACTACCAAAAGGCATAAAGGGTAGACTATTGATGAACCTTCTGTTAGGTAGGCAGTGAAAGGAATTACATATGCTTGCTGTGGATGCCTGATACTCCAGATTGTGTGCACGTGGTATCAGTGAGCCATGTGGGTGCATGCCTTTTGGTGCTTCCTTCGTCACACCACTGCTGTTCAAAAGGGGAAACTAAGGCAAGAGATGGGTGATCTCTTAATGTAAATACACCTTCCTACATATTCTACTGATGTTTGTTCAGGTAGCTGCTTCATAATTAGTTCTGCCAGCTCTCGGTTTCCATATGTCTAAGGGAATGACAGTATATTCTCAGATTTACTTCTATTTATACTAATTAAATACTAGTAAACCTGTCTACCTGAAGAACAAATGATAAATCATTTTTTCCTCAGTTCTATGTTGGACTTCTCTATATTCCTAGTTATTAAAGCTCCTTTATTTTTTATGTTCTTCTGTCTTACAAACAGTTATGTAAGTTTATAGTCCTGCATAATTTAGCTATGCACTTCTTGCATTGAACTCAAAGAGAGGAAATCATGACAAATTATGTAGGAGGAGGATTTCCAGTTATTCAAGGCTTGAAGTGATGAAATTATATGGAGATTTATATTTTTATTAAGCAAAATCATGGTGTCTCCAGAACATCTCCATTGCATATGAGCTGGAGAAAAATCATTATCAAGGTCATGTACCTGAATTTCTTTTAAAGAATACACTGTTGGAAAATAACATTTAGCACTATAGCTCTTACAAAGGAAAAACCTACAGTAGCAAGATAATTCCTGGCAATGTGGAAGGTCCCCAAAGTAGACTCTGTAGTCCACTGCCGGTGTAGAGAAAATGTCTGGGATATCATCCTTAATTTGGAGCAAGATAATTGCTAGTTCTGTGGGGTGGTCATTATTTGTAAATATGCTTGGTGGGTGCAGGCTGGACTCTGTCCTTGCTGCACCACCCCTGCCCACCAACTGCGTTGTTTTATGATTCTGAAGGGAGAAGGTGTATCAGTCCATGGATTACAACCCAGGTTTTGCAATCAGCAAGCGGTGTACGCTGAATGATTTGTCTTCCATTTTACAGTGTCCTGCCATTCCAGCTGAGCAGGCAGAGGACTCCTTCCAGGGCTGCAGGTAAAGAGCTTGTGGTCTATTACCTACCTAGTGCAACTGCAAATAGAGTTGCTTTTCCTCTAAGTACATGGATCAGTTCAGGGAGGGCTCCTATGTGGTCTGCCATGACACAGAATGTCAGGGATAAAGCTAGCAAAGAAAGAGCCATCAGGCACTGAGATAGTAGAGGGTTATATGCCCACCTACCTTGTGCCACTGAGGCTTCCAGCTGGCTCTGGAGAGAGTAGTTTTGTGCTTAGCAACATGTCTGAAGGTAGAACACAGAGCAGGTTTTGTAGGTCTGGCTATAAGGTAGAACTTAAGCAGTTTTATCTGCTCAGTTGTGTCTCTGAAGCAGTGATGTGGTCATGGAAATTTGGCAGAGGGGATTGTCATGCCAAGTAGCATGTGTTCTCATTGTCCTTCATGCTAAGGAGCTGTCAGCTTTTGGAGGAGAGTTATATCTTACCCTACAAAGTTGTATGGATGGTGCTGTAGAAATTAAGTACTTTTAATATACTGTAGCCAGGAAGAGCTTGGCATCCTCACCTGTGAGGGTCAGATTACCCCATAATGCAAGGCAAGTTGTCCCTGCATGGCTTTGAGAGAGCAACAGTGTTGGTTTTGCTTTGGATAGGCAAAAGTACAAATCGGAAATGTGGGTAAATGTCTTTAAATACAGGGTGCATTCTAATACCCCATCACATTTGCCTCCTTCATGCCTTTGTAGTCTTACTTCAGTCCCTCCCAGTAGCTCAGTTCCATTCCCAGAGGCCTGAAGTGAATAAATCCAAACATGCTCTATTTAGACTTCTACCCCATGGCCAGCACACATGATATGGCATTTCAGAGACTGAGGGAAGTGAGCTACATTTGCTCATGGAAAAAAGAGCTGCAGCAATATAGTGACGTAAGGTTTACCCTGCAGGTTCACCTCGGGTTACAACCGGATCTAATTCAGCATGCTCTTGTCAGTACAGCTTAGTTCAGCTAAACCAAGAAAATACAGTTCAATTCTGCATACAGCTAACTCCCACATAAAGCATCAAAACATTTCCAATCTAATTTTTTATTGCAGGCTTTTTTTTTTTCCCCCTTTATTTGAAGAGCTGTTGGGCCTGAATAACATCGGTTTATTTATCTGTCTGGTACCAAATGAAAGTAATTTTATGAATTTGATTGAAGGACCATTTCAAGGTAGATGGGAAAATCACACATTTAAAGAATATGTTCCTACACATCAGATGCTAATGAGGTCACCGAAGAGAACATTGTTTTTTGGGGCCTCTGCTCATCCCCAGAGTGCCTTTTCTCACTGGGAAAAGGTCCTGCCATGCAGTATTAATCTAGAGCGTGTTTTGAAATAGCTCTTTCAGCTAGTGAAGTGCCAAACTGCTTTCTTTGTTTCCTTCTTAGTAGACTGAGAAAAAAATGGCATAAATTTCACAGCAGTGAGGGGTTTTTTTATATCTGAAATAACTTTACAGTTTGGCTCTTACATCTGCGTAGTTGCAAGTTTAATCAGCCAGAATACCCTGCAACTCCTAGAACTGCAAATGTGCCTGGTGCGGTGGCAGACCCAAAGTCAAGTTTGTGTTGAACACATCAAGCAGCTCAAAGAAGTGAAATATAGTGTATCTTGACCCAGATCTAGACCAAAGTGGTTTTATACACCAAACCAAGTAGAGTTGATGTATGCTTGCTGCCTTCATCTTCAAATGCTGCTAGCTACTGGCAGTCAGAGCAAAAAATGGTTTAGAACACAAAGCTTTATGGTGCACTCACAATGCCGTAATCTTTTTCCTTAAACAAGCGTTTCAGACAGAAATCTCTTGACTGAACCAAACAGTGGTGTGTTGGATCTGGTCCAGTACGTTGTTCCTGACAGGG
The DNA here is from genome assembly GCF_965178545.1 of Coloeus monedula. Classification (NCBI taxonomy): domain Eukaryota; kingdom Metazoa; phylum Chordata; class Aves; order Passeriformes; family Corvidae; genus Coloeus; species Coloeus monedula. The sequence continues at coordinate 116,346,820 of NC_138781.1, forward strand.
CTCAGGAACTGGCCAGCTGACAGTTATGGAATAATGTGATAAGAGGGGGATTTTCTTAATCCTTGGGGATTCCTCTTAAGGGGGGATATCTTAATCCCTGACACTTAATCACTGTTTGTGTCAGGAAGTGTAAATGTTTGTCTTCTATTGCTTAAAAAAAGCAAGGTTCATTAAGGATTATATTCTTTCTTTTTAAAACAGATGAGTTTCTAATGGGAACGTGCAGGTATTCATTAACAATCTAATGAATATTGGTTTTAGTAGTCCCTTCTGGTCCCAATTATACTATGCTGCAGACAGTGCCACAGGGTAAACTTACATTTTAAGTTTGAAAAGGTAGAACAGAATTTTCCTTAATCTCTTTTAAATTTGCCTGTCGGTTTTAAACTCCCTGTTAAACTTGTCTTTCATATCTCTTAATTATTTTTTCTTCTGGCTTCCATGTGTTCTTTTTCTTTCATTTTGAGAAAATAAATAAAAATCTTTGATTTCCCTTATTTTTAGTATTAATAATTTTTTATACAGCTATCTTGCATTGCTCTCTCATTTGACACTTTTCCAAAGAGAAATCAGTCTTCCTTCATACAACTGATTTTCTGAGGCTCAGAGTGATTTATGTTCGTGGGGTCTGAACCCTTTCTGTGGCTGCTCTTTTTGCAGCGCTGGCTGCCTGCAGCATTGCTGATGCCAGATTTACAGCTCTTTTTCTTTTTTGTTGTTTGCTTAGGTGGAGAGAGTTTCCACCCGCCCCCCCCTTGAATTTCGAGCGATTTGCTTGACATTGCCAGTGTCACCAGAAGTGGTATGAGCCGAGTTCAAACAGGTGGTACCGTCGGGCTGCTGTCACAGGGGATGAGATCATACATTCATTCTGTCTCCGTGATGGATTTGTCTAACTCTCTCCAACTCGAGCTGACTTTGATCCCATATAATGAAAAGCCTTAAAATAGAAAGTGGAAGGGAACAGAGAGGAGCTTTAATTATTTACTGGCTGGGTTGAATCCATACCTTTTGTAAAGACACTTCTTTTGTTGTTTTTTGGTCTATTCAGTTTTCATTAAGCCAAATTTAAATCTTTATGCTCAGCATTGGTTCAGATTCTGGGGCTGATTAAAGAGGCTTTTGAAGGAAGGTGCATTTTTCTTTCAACTCAGTTATTTTTCCCATTCATTAAATGGAATAAAAATGTTACTTGAACAGTTTTCAATATTCAGTCACAGTAGTACTAGGAGGTCAAAGGTACGTTTTAGTTGCTCTGAGCACCTAGAAACATGACACCCACCTTAAAACCACTGAAGGCTGTGCAGACAAAGCAGATGAGAAGTGGGAGGGAGGAAGTAAATGTGTGAATTCCTAAATTGACAAAACAAACCTGTGGCATAGCTGAGACCTGAGTCAGGTCTTCTACTGCTGCTAGCCTAGTGTTTAACAACAAGCCCTGCCACATTCACCTCTTGGGTAATGCCTGAGCAGCATGGGCACAGTGTGGTCGTCTCCTGCCTGCATTTCAGAGTGGTATTCCCGGTTACAAATGTGGGCCCTGCCACCCTGAGCATTTTGCTAGTATATGTGTCTTTGCCCTTCTCTGGAAACAGCAGAGATGTCATCTCGCTCTTTGAGCAGGAGGTGTTAGTGCAGGGGCATGAGTACAGCTCCTTTGGGAGCATCTTGCCCTGGCAGGTTGTGCAGGAAGAGGCCAGGTGCCATCCCAAGCCCATCTCCTTCTCTGGAGGCTGGATGGTGCTTCCTGAGGGCATGAGGGCAGAGGAGCAGCTTTAGGTGCACCACGTCCTTGCATCAGTACCCTGGGAACAAGCAACAACCTTACAGTTACCTCTGTAGTCTTAAGCAAAAAGCTTGCTTGATTTATTTTGGAAGCTACTGTCTTCATGGTGTGCATGTCTGTAAAATCTGCATGCTTGCGTTGAGGCTCAAGGAACCCCAGTGCCTATCAATATCACTGCATCCAGAGCTCCCTCACAAGAACAGACAGTAATGTGAAAGATAGTGATGGTTCAGAGAAATGTCCTTGCTTTATCCTCACTCTCTCTGCCTGTGGATACGTTAGCAGACTACTGTACATAGGGGAAAACATGCCTTTAATAGTTCTGTCTCAGCTGCTGTTAATTTGATTTCCCTCAGGTAGTCAGTGTTGTCACAAAGTCCTGGAGCAAGACTTTTTGTAGCAAGAAGTGCAAATAATTTACACTGGAATGTCTGAGGCTTTTGGATAAAGCATGCGCTTCTCTGAACAAGGCAAAAAAAACCCTATAATTTTTTTTATTTGGGGATAAATATGATGAATTCAGTGAGATGGAAGGAGGTGCTATAAAAAGGAGCAGCTTTGTGGCATCTGACAGCAAGTAGGTTATGACCAGACCTGTGCTTGGTCTCTGTGCCACTCTTTGTATATTTGTGGCTGTTCATCATGAAACCTAACAGGACAATGTCAAAATAATCTGCAGTTATTACTGGCTTACTACAGATAAAGTATTTTTCAATATCTCAGTTTTCCCTTGGAAGTTGTTTAGTTTCTGTTTTCAGCTCCAGTCCAGCTTCTTCTTGCCATGTAACTTAGGCAAGTTGGAATTAGGTACATTGTGTCAGTTCTGTGGTCAAACTGCATTTGTTTGCATTTATGAAAATCGGGAGTGCTGCCTTTGAAAAGAATGGGCTTCATTCTGCCCAAAATTGCCATGTCCCATTCTTTTGCTGGAGTCATTCATTTAAGGGTGGAATTTTTCAGCAGGACTCACCTAGTGCTGCAGCATTCCAATACTACTGTAGTATTGCATGGCTCATATAGCTTTGCAAAAGCTAAAATTAAAGAATTTAGAGCAGAATTGGGTCATGAATTTGCCTAAGTGCATTTGAAAATGCCATGCTAATTATTCATAACTGTAAAATTATTGAATGGATTTCTTCCAAATTTGCTCTATTTCGTAGATTCTATTGACATTTAAATATAATTCATTTTATCACCGTGCTATATCATAAAGTCCAGTTTCCCGTATTTTCATTAGCTGGTAGATGTTCTGTAATATAGAAGGAAATAATACCTGGGGCATGGAGAAAAAAAGTGAGTGAAGAACATTGCCTTTCTGGAACTCACTGATTAATTTTTTTAGTCTCATATTGCTATTAGGAAGAGATTTCTCGTTTTGTTTCTGGTACAAGTTGTGTAAAGTTCCTGAGATTCTCCAGAAGATTTAAGATGAGTTCATGGCCGAATTTTAAAAGATTTAACCTTGCATTCCAGCCTTTCATCACCTCTTTTATTACAGAAAGTGTCCACTTTTCCTGAAGGTGCTGATTCTTCTCATCATTCCTCCCTATTCTGATGAGTGTGCACCTTCTCAGAGAAAAAGTGCTTGAGAGACATTTCTTCCTTTGAAATGGTTTCTACTCTAGCTTGGATTTCCATAAATTAGTGCTAAGAGGAGAGTGTGGAGTAACTGAAATACTGCTATGAAGATTGCAGAAAGTACACTGTAATGTTTGAACATCTGAAAATACGTATTTTCCTTGGGGTACAAGTTTTCCTTGTGTTCAAATAAATGCTTTCATAAGAGCTGCTAATGTCTTCCATAGGTGGTATTCAGTTCTGCCAAATTCTCAGCCCTCAGAAATGAGTGTACAGAGTGGGATTATTGACTGCCGTTGTGTTCAGGTGGTTTTTAGTTAGAGAAAAACATTCTCTACAACAGTCAGACTGTTAATTACCACATGATTAATTGACTTCATTACCATAAGCCACTTCTCCCCTTTCCTTTCTGCTTTTTGTTTTTTCTCTTTTGGCTCCCTGTTGTTTATATGTGGCATGGCACAGATGTGTGACTCGGGGTGGGGTGTTTCCCCCCCTTTGCTGGGGGGTGTTGCTGTGTGCGTCCCTAACGCAGGATTTGGCCGCTGCCCTGCCAAGGGAGCTTCCTGGGCCTTTCTCCGGGGCCGATCCGGACACCCATCCGTCTCCTAAAATGAGATCATGATCTAAATCCACGTCACAAAGAGAGAGGATCGTGCCAAGGAGAGGCTTTATTCCCCTGCACCGTTCTGGAAGCGCAGGTGGAACCCCGGCAGGTACAAAGAGATTTGCTATGCTGGACACACAGAGATCCGTGCCACGCCATCTCCTGAGGGTGGTGGTGGTTGCTGCCTCCTCATCATCAGCGGCTTTATCTCTTCCCCAGGCCTGTGCTACCTGCAGACCGCGCTCAAAGCTGCCATCCCTTATCCTAGCTTTTCACGCTGACATTTGGGATTTCTCCACAGGATGGGTACAGCAGAGGGAGCAGTAGGACAAGCTTCTCCCAGGCTGTCTCACCCTGCGTGCTCTCGCCCCAGCGCAGACCCTCGGGCTGATCAGACCTCCTCTTCTGTCCGTGTGCCCCCAGCAGCAGCGGCACCCCCGAGCCTGAGGGATCCGTGCTGCCTTGGGGCCAGGACAGAGAGGGAAGGGGAGGGCTGTGTGGCAGGGACACCTCCCCCAGCCCTGCAGGGCACTGATGCATTTCAGAGAGCAAGCCAGGCGCTACTGGCTTTTACATAACTGATCTGATGGAATTCCTGGTGTTGGCCTATATATTAATGCTCCAGCTCTCATTAGCAGTTTCTGAGACTTCCAGGCCTCCTCTGTTCTTGCTGTGTATTTTTTTTCTTTATGGAGAAAAGTATTTTCCTTTCTTTTTCAAGTTTTTCATCTGGAGGGTGAAATAAAGTGAGTTTTATTTTGAAGCAGGAGGGTTTTTTTGGTGGTATGTGGGATGAATGAAAGAGGATTGTTCCTACCTTTGGCTCAACTGAACAGAGAATCTGTTTCATAGATTATTCTCTTCCAGTTCTGAAAAAAGTGCATGTGTCACTCCACCCAGAGTCATGTCTGCATGCATGCACTCTTCACGCAATGGCTGAATTTACACAAAAAGCTTGTGGTTGTCTCTCCAGGCAAATATAAAGACAGTGTTTGTGGCATTTTTGTAAAATAACTTAATGGAAACAATTTTCAGTGCAGAATTTAGCACTGCAATGAAACCAAGGTGCTGGAGTGAGACAAGCTAACAGAGCCATTTCCATAACAAAAATATCAATATATAATAATTTCAGGAATAAGGACTTTGTTTTCAGGTGAACATTGTGACGAGACAAGTTTTGGTGTTGTGATCTTTCACTTTTCTTCTTCAAGAACAGGCTCCAATGAGCTCTCTTAATTAGCACTATTCGCTGCCTTTTGTGTACTTGGTTAGAGCAGACATGAAGCCTTTAAAGCAGTAGAGGATTCTTATCATCGAGAAGACAAAGAGCATCTCCTGCTGGAGCAAAGACTGTGTCATGAATCTTTGTAGCTGGCATGTGGGCTGTTTGTTTATTTTATTTTCAGAGTTTGGCTTTTTAAGGGAACACAATCATGCTATGTTTGTTTGTCTAACACTCCTGGCCACAGCCAGTAGTTTTGAACTCACTCGACACTTTCTGCTAAATTAAACACCTAGGAAGAAATCTCAGCTATAGTGATTCTCCTTGACTCTCCTGAAGTGGAATCCAAGATACCAACCCAAAAAAGAACAGGACATGCAACATTCCTCTCCTAAAGCAGCTCCCATGTGTGCTGGCTGCTCAGTCTGAGCACCCACAACTCTGAATCAGCTGCACAACCTGCTTGCTGCTTTTTCCCCAGGTAGGGAGAAAATACAAAAGGGGCAGTGGAAGGGAGTGGGAATGCTGATAACTGAGGGCAGTATCTAGAAGAAGAACAACCATGAAGGCCTGGGAAAGTTGAAAGTATAATTGTGAAGGTGGCAGTGCAGTTCGGCTGCATGAAGCTGGAAATGGAGATGGGCAGCACTCCTATCCTGACAGGCAGGAGTGGTCATGAGAGTTTAGAGGAAACAGGGATTACTGTTACTGGAAGCAATAAATAGCAGAGGATCATAAATCCTGAGGTAGACAATCTTCATTAGGTGCACTGCTCACCAGGCAACTTAAATGAACTATAGCTGTCACTTCAAACCTTGAAAGTTCAGCATTTTCAGGTAGAGGACCAATAATAGATGATATTAGAAAGCCTGAAAGCAGCCTTTTTATTTATCCAGGAGCACTATCAGTTCCAGAAAGACTTTTCCAGGCCTCAGCACTTTGTGGGCCTAGGTTTACCTGGGTTTTTTTTCTTTTTAGAAAAATATTTTTCAGTCTGGTAAAATTATCCATTTACCTACAAAACTTCATTTTTTTTAAAAGTTACTCTTCATTTCATTATATCTCAGATCATAATTTTGTTGATCAATTTGGGCGCCTAACAAAAAGAGTAGTCTTTTTCCTATATTTAGGGTAAAGGTAAATGGAAGCAGAATTGTTCTGGTTCTCCCCTTAGGTACTTTTCAATTGAGCTTGAAAATTGATCTGGTAAAGGCAAGAGTACAGAGTTTTCCGTAAGTTGCTTAATTCTTCATAATTAATGTTTATACTTTGTTCTTGTGTACAAAAATAAAGCCAAAGTCTTTATATCGTGGCTCCTGTACACGTGACATGCTTATATATGATGATAAATACTGGTTTCATTCATCAGTTTGTCCCAAAAACTCTTACCAAAAGTATAAATACCAGACACAGCAAAAAGAAAGACATGTTGAAAAGTAAATAATAGGGTTTTTTTTCCTTTATTCAGTAAAATGGAATGACTGAAAATACTATTTGTTCCTGAAGCTTCAGTTTGTGACCATGGATGATGTCCCTTCTTTCCCTGTGGCTTGAATCACAGAAACATAGAAATCAATAACAGAAAAGTGAGCACAGAAAATCCTCTGTTGCTGCAAAACTGGTGGCAGAGTATGTACTAAGTGCATTCCCCATTTACTTCATTAATGCTTACCAAGAATTCAAACAATTTGCATATGTTTTGCAAATAGCGGAGCTAACCCATCTGAACATTTCCAGTGGCTGAGCTTCCTCCCACTGCCCAGTGAGCCTCGTGGAAATGGCAGGAGTGTTGTGCCCACAGCAGTCAGACTCCACACTGGGAGACCAGGGCAGTGTTTTGCCCTGGGTGAGCCCATGTCCATCCCTTGGGTTTCCTTCCAGGGCAGATGTATCCTGCTGTGCTGCAGGCTGCATGGTGCAGGGGCAGCAAGGGAGTGGGTGCTTGGGGGCTGCCACAAGAGCCCCTGTCCCCACCTGCTGCAATAGCTGTCCCCCATCTCTTTAAGGTCGGCAGGAGAGAAGCAGCACATGGATCAACACTTGGCCAAAGCCCACCTATTGGACCATTTTGGAGAGGGCTGTTGCTGTATGCACATAGCTGAGCAGGCTTGGCTGGAGGTCGGCTGGGGCAGTGAGGGGTGTGCAGGTTGGGTTAATACTGAATAAACAGTGCTGGATCCATTGTGACAGGCAGGAACTGCGTGCCTGTCAGTGCAATTACGGTCCCTACTCCAGAACTCTTACTCTTGAACAAACCTGTGCTGAAATATCTGCAGAGGTTAACAAGATGATTCTAAAGAGGAAGAAATACTCTTGAGTAAGACCTGGAAGGATTGAGCCCGTAGGGTAGAAGATGTTGCTTGTCCCAGTAAGCCCAAATCTTAAGACTGCCAACACCAATGAATTCAAGACACTGACAGACAAGGGGAGACAAAGAGCAAATTCTGTGCACATTAAAAATAGCTAAACATGAAGGGACAGATCATGCCTCTTAGGCACTTGGCTAAATTGGGAATGAGTAGGAAGTCACATGACTCCAAACATGTTACCTCTTTACACTTGTCACTGGTACCAAATTACTCTCCCTTCTCTGCCACTCCCTTCTCTGCTCCCATGCCAGCTCCAACTCAAGCTCCCACTCCTGCACAAGAACTTGCTATTAATATGTTTTCATATATCTCAAATCTAATGCCACAGAAGTCCCTGATTTGTTACACTTGACGTTATAAGCAACAGACCCTGCTGAGAGAGTGAGAATAGTATTCCCCCTCGCAGCTGTACACTTTGTGTTGCACGTTAGACACTGGTATTACTGCACAGCTCTTCATCTGAGGAAACTGGACACCTCTCTTCTCCTTTGGCTTATGTGATACAGTTTTTGGGCATCTGACCTCTGACTGTCTCATTCATGGGATTGAGATTATGCTGTCCATGTTGACATCCAGGGTTTCCCAGAAACTTCCAGCATCATTTTCCAAAGCTCCTCCCCATACTCTTAGGTTTTTAAATACCCTGTTAGGAGATATGGGAAGCAAACAGTGTCCTTTTAGAGGATTCAAAACCAAATCTCTTTTCCCTCTGTATCTACTTAGGGAAACACACAAGCTTAGATAAAAGTGTGGATGTGCTTCTGTGGATTTCCCCAGCCATTGTTTTCCCTAACACTTAAGCACTCTCTAGAGGTTGGTTGAAGTCCTATAAACAGCTCAGTCCTAATCCTTCCTGTTCATTTCTGAATCACCACATTTGTCCATTGCACCTTCTTCCACGGGGAGCTTCTTTCTTCCTTCCTTGTTGCCCTAATTAGAAAGGAGCCCTCAGCCACAAAGGCACAAAGACTTTTCTTTGTTCTTTTGTCTCTCTGAGCACCTTAAGCACTGTGCTTTTTAAAACTTAATGTTGACAGTTGGTCTCTGCTTCTAGTGATTATCTGCCCCTCAAAGCTAACATTTTTACAAACAATTTGGAAAAAAATTGCTTGATGTACGCACTGTACTGCATTATATGAAGTTGCACCATTTGAACGGGAATTCTGTGGCTCTGATTTTCTGTGCTCTGAGGGATTTACAAACCAGCAGTGTTAGAGGTGGTTCTGTCAGCAAGCAGTGCCAGACAAGGCAGCTTTCCTGCAGTTTGCTGCAGCTCCTCAACCTGAGTAATAGACACATGCCCTGAACTGTTGTATCAGGAATCCTGAGAAAAAGCAGTGAAGTGACTTCTTCCCTGTCTGGCAGGAAGTCCATGGCATGTTTTTCTCTTGCTGCAGTTTTTAACACACTCTGGAAGGCAGATACTGAACACACTGGGGTCTGGCTTTGCTAATAGTAACAAATTTTAGTGATTCAAAACAAATCTTTCAACTTTTCAGGAGTTGTCAGCTGATTTGTTATTTAATGTTTCTGTGATGCTAGCAACACTTCCAGGCCTACAAACCTGAGCTCAGTCCAGGTTAAGAGGAGCTCTTGCCTTTCAGTCTGTGTGGACTGACCATGAAAATGACTGTGGAGTTACTGTTTTTCATCAAGCTTTATGTGTTCTCAAACACATGTATTTATATATATGTTATCAGGCAAGAGATGTGGAGTCTTTCCTGATGTGCACTACAATACACCCTTCGGCTTATTTTTTTACCGCCCCTTGAGACCTTTCCAAGTTTGACCAGTTTCCTTCATTAGCCTGAAGTATATGCTTGATCACTTTCACTGCTAAATCAGTCCAGCCTCTCAACACTGGCATTCTGAAATGTGTAATGCCTCATGAAGTCGAGCACTGGCAAGGCATTTTCAAACCGTGTTTTTAGCCAAGGGATTCTGGGCACAGCTTGGCCTTGCCCCCTCTGCCCCAGCCTGTGCTCTCCGCTTGCTTGGCTGCATCCTTACAACCCCCTCTTGGCAGCAGCTCAGACAAAGGCTGAAGACGCTGAGAAACCAGAGACATTTACCACGTTACTCTGTTTGAATTGGTGTGACTGGCAATTGGTGTTTTCCTGTTGCAACTGAAAGTGTTCAATAATTCATACATTTTACATAAAGTGTTGTGGATTGTTCTGTTCCCACCCATGTCTGAGATACGGCAGACTTGATGGCAAGCAACATTCAACTGAATATGCATTTGAGCATTAAAATCTGCTGCTTTTAAAGGCTGATCTTAAGAGTCAGGGGTTTGTGTCAACACTAGGGACTCCAGCAATCTCTGGTAGGGATACTGACTTTCTGAGTTACATGGAAGGACTTTTTTTTCCCCCACTTCAGTCACCTAGAATGCTGCCATGAATCTGTAATCTCGTCACTTCAGAGCCTAAACAACTTTGCAATGCATTGTTACTGTAAGGAGCCACGGACTGACTAAGAGTGGAAGTTTAGAAGCTTTATGTTCGAGATCTGGTAAAAACTTCTTTTTTATTATATATCTTATTTTGGGGCATTTGTTGTTGTTGCTGCTGTTTAAATGCCCTTCCTCCGTAAAGCTCCCTGTGCAGTCAGGAGCACTGTAAGCTTCCAGGTAGGAGTCTCTGCCGAACCTTCGTGCAGCAGCGGGTGGATTGCTGCCTTGCCCCAGCCCGTTGTGCCCGGGATGCCCTGCGGAAGATGCGCCCCACGGGTCCCGCTGTGCGCCGCGGGTCGGTCGGTGGCGCTGGGGCTCAGGGACCTTGCCAGAGTGGGCACAAGCACGGCGGGCGGCTCCGTCAGACATGGGCGGGCAGCCGAGGCTGGAAGTCCGTGAAATCCTGCCAGCCAACCCCTGTGTGTGTGCGTGAGTGTGTGTGCGAGTGAGGAGACGTGGGGATGGGGCAGATGGGGGTGGAGTGGCAGCTTGGGAGGGTGGGAGGGAGAATGGGAGGGAGGGAGGTGGAGGGATAGAGGAGGAGGGGGGGGCCGGCTGCCTGCGATTGGTAAAGCTCCACGAAGGCATCTGCCAGCAGGACTTCAGAGGAATGTGAAACCAAATCATTTAGAAGTTAAAGATAGACGCAGAATACACAGCATCTTGAGCCAAGGTTTAAATTCATCCCTCTCTGCCTGGCTTCTTGCAAAGCTCTGCTTGTCAGCTTGCCTCTGTCTCCTCTAGCAGCTGTAATATTCCCTAAAAAAATAACATCATTCTGGATACTTGGGAATTACTAAGGTGGCAAAAGAGATCATGGTGCATACAGTAGGGTAAGTAGGAAGCTTGCCTCTGCATGCATTTGCTAGGGTGGTTCCTCTGGGCTTTCCTGCTGTCTTCAGAGCACTCTGGCCATTCCTCTAGGATGAGGTGGATACTTAAATAATGCTTATCCCGGGCGATTTAGCCTCCCGTTTTCCCCACATGGAGCATTTGAACTTTATTCCTCAGTGAAGTGTTAACTCACAAGGTTACTTTTTCTAGGCATACCTAGGGAGTCTTGGGCTTTAATAATTTTGCCATTACAGTTTGGAGTACTGTTTTCCTAGCACATAATTTTTGTTATATACCTTTGTTTTCATTAGTGAGAGATGCTGTTTGAAATGGTGTTTATTATTACAAAGTTGAAAAGCAAGTTGTTTTCTGTGTTAGAGAGGATGTAATCAATGCTTGCTTGCTTGCTTGTTTGGCCATGGTTTCACTTACAAACTATTTCCTCATGGGTGAATTTGATTGCAACACAGGGTTAATTAAATTTAACCTTACTCGTTTGTTCCCAAATAATGCTTTTACTTGGAGTTTGATTTTTTTGTTTGGTTAGGGTATTTTTGGAAAAAAAAATAAATTTGGCTCTCATTTTCTCTGAACAAAGTCCTTCTAGCACTAATATAAACATGTGTGCATTCCCCTGGTAGTCCCCACTTAGACAGTGAATTTGTGAGTAAAAAAAAGGAAATGCAGGCTATCACGTTCTTTCTAGAACTTATCAGAAGTAATTTCAGTATCTAGGAGATACATTGCCTCCTTGATCAACGTCTTTTCCAGGCAGCTTCTGAAACATTTCTGGTGAAGTTGTGATGTTCATGTACCCAAGAGGATCTTAAAATACAGAAACTCATTTGGAAGTTAGATGTAGTATTTGTTATATAACAAGAACTTGTAGTCTGAGGGTTTCACCTGAATCTGTGCTTTGAGTGTGTGTTGCCTAAATGCCAGCATGCTTTTACCATTTATTCTGGGCATGTGTGTTTTATACTCGTAGTAGAGGAGCTCCTAACTTGGGATCTGGTGTCAGTTCACCCAAACATACTCAGAATTCCTGACGTGTTCGTACTGCCCATAATAGCCATAGGAAATAGGTGCTGTCTGCGGATAGCTGAAACGCCTGACATTTTTGGTTATAGATATCAGTGCTGAAGGGATGCATATAATGGCAGTCTGTGTCGTGCAAAATACGTGAAAGTGGGTGAACTAAAATAGAAACAGTTCCTCTGTTTCAAGGAAAGATGATGTGTCTGGTATGTTCTGGTATCTTTCTGGCGCTTGATTGAGTTCATCCCTATTGCTCAGCTTGCCTGAATTCTGCAAAACATTTGGGTGTGTTTGGGTGAGCAGATCTGCTGTGAAGTGTTTTCTGTGTGATTGAGTGTAGGGGATGGAGAAGAAAGAGATAGACAACCTTTAACGTAAATCTGGAACAAAAAAAAAAAACGGATGCAGGGATGAGAAATGGCATTCAGGTAATTTCTTTTGCAGTTTAATAGCTGGGTATTCTTTTAAGTAGCTCAGACTAGCTCAGCACTTCAGTCCCATGCTAAATTTCCAGGCCAGCAGTTGCTTACATGAAGGAATTTTTTTGCATTACATTAAGGAATTACTGTAATATTTGTTTTGGTATTGAAGTGGAAGACCTTTGAGACAAAAAATGCCAAGATGAGTAAAATTTGCAGTGAGGCTTGGTGAAGTTGTGGTTAATTTCTGGCTCTTGCACAGGGTTCTGTGCAGCTTCAGGCAAGCCAAAGCCCCTGCAGACCAGAAGGGGTTGGAAGGGGGTGAAAATACCTTTATTATTTCTCTGTGTTACGTATCTAGGTAGCAGTTCCTCGGGCTAGGCATCGTCTCTGATAAGGTTTAACACAATAGGCTTCTGTTTCAGATGCACCCTTCCCATGGCTATGGCCTCCCCAAAGAGGGAGGGAGAATCCACAGATTTAGAAGTAGGGGTTCACTGCACCTTTTATAAGCTTCCTAAACTGAAAGAGAAAAATAGACTGACATTCAAGAGGTGAGCAGAAAATAGAATTAATGTTCCATGGGAAATTCCTGAGTCAGTTCAAAATTAAATTGCATTTCCCTACCGCAGTGTATTGCTTTTCAGAAGTTATAGTTCAGGAGCATGATGTTCCCATTTCATTATCTGAGACCTTCTCCCATAATTAAATGTCCAAGAGGCACTGGGAGCTTTGTCACAAAGAAACATGCTTTGAATTCTGGGAAGAGAAGCTGCCTGAAAAACCTCACTCCTGGAAGGCAGTGAGCATCTGACCCCGGAACAGGATGTTCCCAGGGTAAAGAACTACATTGTGGTATTGGATTGACTTTAAAAAGTATGTTCTGGTCTGTCTAATCCACCTGAAATAATATTTTCCAGTTGTCCTAGCAATAAATGGAAGACATTTAACTATCAGATAGACTGATAGTTTCCCATAGAAAATGTAGCTGTATTTATGCAAATTCTAAATTAATATAATGTTGGCATATTTACTGAAATGGAAAATCATTGGCCAGCTGCTAGGGTGAATTTTTCTTGGTTAGGGTGAGTATGGTACTGCGTGTGTTCAGTGATGATGGTACTACACACCAGCATGATAGTGCTGAGGTGTTTTGGTAAGGATGTGGTACCTGGAACCTCTCTGTCTCCTTGCCCTCCTTCTCTCCCTGACCCATTCTCCGTCATTAGCCATGTGCTCCTAAGGTGACTAGGATTTGTTGGGAAGTGGAGAGGGAGGAAGGAGAGAGAAGGAGACATCACTTTCTTGAATGCTTTTGTAACAAGGTATTGCTAGGGATGGTGACACCCTCTTCTTCTTGATCTTCTGGACTTCTTGCCTCACTGCAGCCTTCCCTTCCCTTCCTTTCCTTGCATTTCTCAGGACCCCCAGTAATCCCACACAGGAGCAAATGGAGAAGTGCTGCTGAGACAGAGGGGATGGGAGAGGGAGAAGGAGATTGCCCCCAGCCCTTGTCTCTTGCTGCTGTAGAGAGAGAAGAGATCATGAAGGTGTTGATCTTCAGGGGCATCAAGCAGGGGTCAGAACATTGATGAAGCTGATGCCTCCTGGTTTTGGGTACTGTGTGAGTGGCTGAGGTGCTACTCTGCTGCTGGTACAGTGTTCATCACTAGCATATGCCATGCTTTCCTGCTCTGAGGAGCTGACTGGTGTCTCCTAGGGTGAAGCACTGCTTTGTCATGGCTGGTAGCATGTCTGCTTCTCAAGGAGGCTGGTCATGGTCCCTCCCTTTTTGTTACCATTAAGTTGTAAGTGATTTTGTCATGAGAGTTCAAAAACATCATGCTTTCTGAGGTGAAAATAGGTTTGCAGCATTTTTCCCTTTAATAAATCCTGCACTTTTTTCTTTGCAAACCATGCTAAAACCAGTGGCAGGGATATGCTTATGGGTATTAAAAATCCCTCCTTGCTAGACTTTACAGTTACTGTACATGGTTCCTATTTTCTTTCTTTCTTTCTTTCTTTCTTTCTTTCTTTCTTTCTTTCTTTCTTTCTTTCTTTCTTTCTTTCTTTCCTTCTTTCCTTCTTTCCTTCTTTCCTTCTTTCCTTCTTTCCTTCTTTCCTTCTTTCCTTCCTTCTTTCCTTCTTTCCTTCTTTCTTTCTTCCTTTCTTTCCTCCTTCCTTCCTTCCTTCCTTCCTTCCTTCCTTCCTTCCTTCCTTCCTTCCTTCCTTCCTTCCTTCCTTCCTTCCTGTCTGTCTGTCTGTCTGTCTGTCATGATCTTTTTTACTTTTGTAAAACTTTGCTCCTAGCCTCATCTTCAAGGTTTTTGCAGTGGTCATTTTGCCATAAATAAGAAAATGGACATGTCATCAGGAACTGGTTGGTAAGCAGTTTAAGGACTGTTTCCCCAAGGTTCCCTGACAATGTGCTGGTATTTTTCTGAGCTCAAAAGAAGCAGCTTATAGTGATACAATTTCCTTTGGGTCCTAATGATTCTGCTCCCAGTAATTTGTTTTGGCAGAGTGTGACAGTCTGTATGGTGCACCACGCTGTAGAAAGCCTCAATTCTGTAATTTTGTCATTCTGTAAAAAAACACAAACCCACCCAACCCCCAAACTAATGCAATTATTAGGTCCTGTGCAGCCATATTATCACCTCTGAGCCCACAAGTGGAAACCCAGGGAAACTGCCAGTCCAAGTGATGTCGGATCTCCTGCACTTACTATTCATTCTGGCTCCTGGTGTATCAGGGAATAAAGAACTTCTTGGCTAATTATTATGGTATGCAGTGACTTTACTTGGAAACACAGTGATACTTCCCATTAATAGGATGCTTAAAAATGCATCTAATTGCAGCTGTGGTAGTTGAGAGGATGTCTAATACCTAACAGTCTTGAGAAATACCTAAGTCTTGAAAAAATCATCCTTCCTGGCGGGGGGTGTTACAGGAAACTGAGTTTCACTGTCTCTTTCCTGTGTCTGAACCAATTATGTGGCCTCTTGCTGTAGAACTTGATTCGGGCATTATACTCTGAGTAATAAAGAGATAGGAAAGCAGTGGAAATAAGGAATCTTTATTAATTCATTTGCTGGCGTGGTGATAGCTGTTGGCTGAACATAACCTTCCCTGGGGCAGTGGAGGGAACAGGTCAGCTTCTGTGCCTGTGATCTTTGAGAAGCCATAAGAGGGGGTTTGGTGTATCCCATTCTGAGAGCAGTGATGGTGATACTTGCCTGGTTCTTTGACGTGCTCCAGGATCAAGGGATGAAATGTAGTACCTGCATGCTGCATTCTTACATTGTTTTATGTCTCTGGTAAGGATAAGACTAGTCTGGTATGAAGTACCTCCTTGTAAATGTATAAGGAAATTAGCACTAAGTGGAACCTAAAAAAAAAAAAAAAAGAAAAATGAAGCAGAGACAGAAAAGTCTGTCAGCAAGTAGACTTTGAAAGCAGTTTAATGACAACTTGTGGCTCGTTCTTTTAAATACAATGAAAGTAAGCAAAGGCGAAGCGCAGAGGAACATGCTTGGAGTGAAGTTGTCCTTGAGTACTCTTTACCAAGTAACAGCTGCAGATAGAATTAGTAATCTTGGGCTTTCCTGCTACATTTTAAAAATACCTCTTGTAAGGGAAGTGTGTGCTTTCGAGTAATTACTACCTTTTCAGTGCGTGGTCATTCTTAATGTGACATTGTCCTTGGAAGAAGATCAGGAACACTTTGATTCTTTCCAGATTTATAAAGCAATGATAGTTTGGCTAGCACAAGTTTCTGTCCCCCTGGCTTTTTTTAATGCACAACTCATTTATATTGGATCAAGTGACCTACTGTATCATTTGTGTGATATGGAAATACAATCCATTCCCTGCTTTTAGATCATTCAATTTTTTCCTGTAAATTGACTAGAGAATGACTAACTTTAGATCTGAAAAGTGTTAAATTACAAAGGCAACACAAGGATTTAAATATATTTTAACAGTTGAGTTAATAATTCTGAAATCTTGTTACTTTTTAAACGTGGAGTCCTAACTGTCTTGTATGACTGAAAGCTTTCTCACCTAATTGAAAAATTAAAGTTTTTCTAAGAGAGCTACCAAGTCCTTTATCTTGTTATTTGATGTGTATTTTTAATTGCTATTACAATAGCAAATACTTAACTTTTCTTTGAATATACACCAGCAATCTTGTTTCCAAACAGATCAAACAAGTTTCCAAACAGATCTAACAAAATGCAAAGTGTTTTATGATTTTATTTTTGTTCTTAAAATTTTGATCAATTTCCATATCTCATTAGGGAAAATAAACGATATCAGCTTAAGGCAGCTACAAATTGTATTATGCGGGTTGGTACAGGAATGCAGGGAGAACTTAACAAAGCTGAGAGTCAACCTATGCTCTCTGCCAGGCTATTCTGTAAACAAGTCATGTTTTTTTCCTTAAAAAACCCACTTCTGATAATGCTATCTATCACGTTACTTCCCATACAACTTATTCTGCATCCTAGTTTCCCATCTTTCTCTGCCACCTGCCAGGCCTCTTCATCCAAAGCTCTGAGTTGTCTTCCCCCAGTTCCAGCCATGGAGTTGGATGACCCATCAAACACAGTCACAGCAAGCGGGGCAGGCTGGTGGCACATTCAGAAGTGATAATTCAGCAAAAGTTCTTGCTCCTTCTCCTCTGCTTGCCTAGAGCATCTCAGTTAGGGAGGAAATTTCTGGAGGAGACGCATTTTCAAATACAAGAGGTTGTGTGTGGCTTGCAAGGAGCCCCCTGAGCGTGTTTCGTGTAGACCCACATCAGTTCAAAACAGAAGTCATCAGCAAAGGTGCAGGCCTTCAGCTGCCAGAGCAATCACTTGCACTTGTAAGCACTAAAACTCCCTGTGAACCATCCTTGGGGGATGAAGTGTGACTTCTGTTCTTAAACTCAGCGGCTGTTCTGTGATAGCAGCAGGAAGGTAACAGTTGTATCTGCCTGCAGAATTTTTGTGTGTGAAACAATGGAGGAATGAAGGCTTCTTAGCAAAAGAATGGTTAAAGATTCCTTTTAGCACAGGTAAAACTATTCCTTTTCAATAATTTTAGCTTTGAAAATTGCTGGAAATGTGTAAACAATACATTCATCCTAACTCTAATATCTGATATGTAAAGTTTCAGATCGGCCATAAAATTTAACAGAGCAACTGAAAAAAGGTTTTATAGTAGGAAGTGGAGGTAAACAGAGGAAACTTGCTAAAATGGTGATGGCAAAAAGCAATTATGTGACCCTAGGTGATAGCAAATATAATTTCAGAAATCATACAGTTAAATAAATAAAGGAGGTAGTGGATGGTTGAAAAGAATCCAAACAAATACAAGTTCTTCATCTACATTAAATCTGGTAATGTATTGTTAAATAGAATTAAAAGTGTTAGAGTTTAAAGACTTTTGGAAAAATAATAGTCTCCAGGCTTATGTGAACTCTTTGCAGGTGAGTACATTTTCATGGAAGGGGGAATAGGTGGTGGCTGTGTGTCACGTGCAGTTACTCATAACTTGGTGGTAACTTGGACTGAATGAGCCTAATCTTTGCTGTTACATTTTTTAATATCCACTTTCATTGGAACAGTGTATTCTCTGTGAAAAAGGCATCAACTAAGAAGATAGACTGATAATTTTTCAGGCCACTCTCTTTTTCAGAAGGCGGAAATAAATTCCTTGTGCACAAAGCCTGAGCTTTGTAACTGTGCATGTAAAGTACTAAATAAGTCATTCATTGTGTTATGTCCAAGAGAAACCAAGCTTTGCCAGAAAGCAACCCCAGCCTAGCCAGGTCTGTCCATACCTATTTCACAGGTCATTAGTCCTATCCTTTTTCTGTTGTACACCACTGTAGGTGAGTGCTTGGGCTTGTACTAGGCTTGACTGCCTATACTGACAGGCTCCATACAGAGTAAGGACATAAAATTGGGTATTTCAGCCTTGGAAGAAATAGTCCTACTTGTTTTTCCATCCTGCTTCTGGTGGATAGAGCAGATAAAAAGTGTGGAAGTTTATGCAAATACTGGCCCAGTCCTTGAGGGATTTCCAGTGTTTTGCACTGTGTGCTGATGAAAAACTATGCACAACTTGGTGCCTTTTGTGAGGCAGCATTGCAAGGATACTCTTGGCTTCTTGGGTGCACAGAGACTGCAGTGGTGCTGTGTAGTTCCAGGAGGTTTGCTGAGCTGTGTCCTCGTAGCTTTTGGCACCAGTACTGGCTGGGGAACAGCCAGTGGCACATCAGCTCTTCAGGAAAGGATAGAGGTTACTGTGGATCTCTGGTTGAACATGAATTGGCAATGTTGAGTTGTTGCACAATAGAAAGGAAAAAAAAGATAGCACAATATTGGGCTGCAGATGAGACCACAGCCTGCAGGGCACAATCCCCACACTGGTGAGTGGCTCAGCTGGAGTTCTGTGTTCAGTTTGGAGCACTGCTGTTGAATAAAATGCTGACTGCTTTGGATGTGGAGAAGAGGGCAGGAAAAGTGACCAGCCATCCATAGGACATACTCAAGGGGAAACCCTGAAAGGGTTACGTTTTCTGAGCCTAAAGAAGAGCAGCCTTCTGATGCATGAGTAGGAGAAAGGCAGGTTTTCAAGCACAGATAGCACAGTACAGGCTGTTGCAAAGACAGCCAGGAATCTCTCCTCTGTGCCATGGACAAAGAGAAATGGATCTAAAATGAAACAAGGAAGATGAGGTAAACCCTAGGAAAGTTTTATCCACAAAATACCTTGCCAGTGGATCTTGTGGAGTCTCCATCACTGGAAGTGTTAGGAATGACTTTAATAAACATGAACAAAGTGTATCTGACTCTTATCTCCCAGTGGGAGGTGGATTGCATATCTTTCCTACCATCCCTGTGATTTGGTGATACTGGTGATAATACTGCTCATGGAATTATTTTAATGACAGACATTCTTTCTAAATGCTGGTTGCAAAGATCTCTCTGCAGAGTGGAATGCTTTTTGCTGAGGTGCAGGAGGCACTTAATCATCATATAATTCCCTCATTTTGAAATGTTCCTTAGATAAGGCATAAACAGCTGGCTTTGCATTTCAGCTTGAATATCATTGTCCTGAAATACTTGAGGACATCACTTTGTCAGCTGCCACTTGACAGTCCATCCTAAATCTGAAACATGTAATAGGATTCTTCGGATGAAATCTGAGTTTCCTTTGAAGTCATGGGGTTTCATAGGGTAAAAATTTCACACTGAGGACAGAGTGATGTCCACTTGTATGTGCTTAGCTTTACTGTCCTAGGCAGGCCTGTTGTTTTCAGGACAGGGTTGTAACAGCGTGTAACCTTTGCTATGACAAACATTTGGCTGCAGAAGGGGGCCTTTGGAGTTCTTGTGTGGGTGAGTGAGACTGCGATAGGCATTACATGAGGTGAATTAATTTTTTTTTCTTTTTTTCAGATAATGTGAACAAAACTAATTTACACCATCTGTTCTGAAATAGTAGAAAAGCAACATCCATTTTTTTTTTGCTTGATGTTTCTTTTGATAATACTTTAGTCACTCTGTATTCTCTTTAGTGTAATGTAATTTCTTCCCTTTTTCTCATTGAGGAAAGAGATGTTCTCCCACCAAATGTATTTTTATTGCCAGTGGCCTTTAGTTTGCATTTAGTATTCAAGCAACTATAGCTCCAAGTTGAATGTTTCTTCAGCTACTGGATAATCCATCCTGATGAAATGCATGCAGAGAAGTTTCCAGGTGCTATGAATTGGAGTAGTTCCATTGGAAATACTCTGGCTTTGTTTACGCCAGTGCTAATTCAGAGCAAGGTCACTGGTCACAGATTTAGAGTAGGTGACAGTCATAACGTCATCCTAAAAAAGATATCACATTGATGTAGATACTCAGTGTCAATCTCAGAGCTGAGAGTTAAATTTTTGTGCCTCATAATGTGTTGTTGTGTTTCACATCCAGATTTCTCTGCAGGCTTTTCTTAACTGTGCCACGATGTGCCATGTGTAGGAATTGCATGTGTATGCCTAAGGCTAAAGTGAGCCCACAAGAAAGCACAAACCCCAGACTTTAGGACCACCAATACGTCTGTTGTTAATAACCTTAAAATGTTATTATTATGCTAACACTAGAAACATAATTAAATTGGACTGATTAGAAACTGCCATTAGAGGGAAGAAGACAGAGGAAAACAGTTTCATCCTCACAACATCATGTTTTCATTGACCTACTTAGTGTAGGGAAGAAAATGTGTCCCTTCCCATTATAGCAGAATAGGTTTGTTCAGCAATTTTATAATGCAACTGCACAAGAGAAGACTGGATTTCCTAACCCCTCCAGGAGGATTTGGAAAGGAGAGTAATGTTATTTCACACACTTACAACTAAGATGTGTAAGTTCCTGTCCAAGCTATAATGTTATTAGTTTCATCAATTTGGCAGAAAGCTTAGAGTAAAAAAAAAAAAAAAAAAAAAAAAAAAAAAAAAGGAAAAAAAAAAAGACTTGTATTCAAAGGTGAGAGGAAAAGGGCAGTGCATGGGCTGGGCAGAGGAACCTTCTGTGGGCAAATACATTTCCTTTGTCTTCATCTTCCATGTTTCAAAGCCTTTGGGACTGCTGGGCTGGAAGTGGAGGAGTCTCTGCAAATCCAGCACCCCTGCCCAAGCCACCAGGCAGGAAGCCGCAGCTGCAGCTAAAGCACCTCCAGAGAAAAATCCTGAGTGCCCTTCCTCCTCCACAGCTGTGCCATGAGCAGGGAGTGAGATGCAGGTGTCTGCAGCTACGGGGCATGGCAGTGCTCGTGGGGTAGGCAGCATGTGGGGTTTGGGGTGCAGCCCTCTTCCTCTATACTTGGGCATTGTGGTATTTAATGTTTGCTGTCTTATGCCTGAGTTAATAAACCATCTTTATCTGAAAATAAACACCTGCAGCTAGTCCTTTCTAGGCTGCTCAGGTCACATTCCTCCACAAGGTGTTGTTGGTAATTTGGTATTGTCAGAGGCATTAGTCACTGCCATAGTAGCTTAATAATGCACGGTAGAAGCCAGCTGGTAATTAACAAATTAGAGATATCATCTACATTTTCCTCAGATATTTCAGATGTAGCAAAAATAATTAAGAGGAGAGCGCTTTGGGTGTTTAAAGCTGTTATGTATATTTAAAATATCTTGCCATGTTAGGAAATTATTCATTGTTTTAAAGGTCAGCTGGGCTTCATCTTGCTGCTGTCCCAGGATTCAGTAATTCACACTGAAGAGTTGTGAAGTAGGGAAAGGGCCAGACTCCTGTCTTTTTCTTTAACACTTTAATTCTGCATCATTTAGCAAATTCATGCCAATGCCTGACTTCTGTGCCTGTTTTTAGGAGTGGCATGACTTTGTAGGTCTCAGTTGCTCTCTTTTGCACTTGAATTCCTTTCATATTAGAAGTGTCTTGAATTGGAAGGTTATGTTTATGTGTGTATGATGGAAAGATGAAATTGGCTTGTAATTGAAGCTAAGGAGAGAAAAAGTTAACGCAAATTGTATGAAACTGCAACGCTGGGACAGACACCACAGTATGAATGAAGGTGATGATGGGTTTCATTATGTAGTGTAACTAAAATATGCTGGTATGCACAAGCTTGCTTTAACTCACTTGGCATCTCCATATTTTATCACCAGATGGTGACCAGCAGTTTCAAACTGAGATGCTCTCAATTACCTATGTGTGATGGGTGAGAAATAGTGTACTTTGATACGTCTCCCATCCAAGCTGCTTCAGCCCAGTACTCCTTGATCCTCCTGCAGCCTGGCTCCAGGACTCTGCTCTGAGTATCACAAGCCTTTGACTCTGCTTTTTCTCTGGGGCAGGATCTGATCTGAGCACTCTGAGGCAGACGAAGCAGGGAACAGAGCAAGCGATCGGAGGAGCATCATTTCTGCGGGTAGGGTGCGGTGTTATCTGTCTTCGTGGGGAGTGCTTGGGTACTGGCAGTGGCTTTAAGAAATACGATTTATGTTTGAAAACATTCTTCTCGGAGATAAAAAAAATGCTTCTGAAAATGTCGCTGGGTGCTTTTTGATACAAAGTGCAGAGGTTTTGTCAGACAGTAACAGTTCATGTTGCAGCTTTGAACTCATGGTACAGTTGTGAGCAGCTGTACTATGTAATGAAAAGCAGAGAAGAATCTGCCCTGTAATACCTTTGCTCTTTGCTACATTTAGTCACCTCCACAGTGATGGAAGAGCACTGGGGATTTCAAAACATGTTTTTCTGAAGCTTATAAAAGAAAAGGAATTCCATATGCAATTTCTGTGAAGATTTTTAGTCTCGTAGAGGCAGGCTGAAGCATTTTGAGTCCTTCCCAATACCTTTTGCTACTAAAGCACAGAGGGTAGAGGTAGAAAAAGGCTGGAAAGTTATTCACACAACACTGTTAACAGTGTAGACTTGTTTTGTGCACCCTGAATTCTCTTTTGTTGTTCTGGGTGGCTTTTGCTTGGAGTCTTTCTGGTAGCTTTGTACTGACTGTTGCCTCAGCAGAAAACTTTCCCTGTTTGTACTGTATAACAGTAGAGCATGAAAGTGCAGGCGACACTGAGTCACACAGCATGCAGACACAGTGAGAGAGCGATGCTGCTGATTGCACGGAGCTGGGTGAGAGCTGACACCCGAGAGGGAGGCAGAAACACAGGAACATGCGAGCCTTTACCTGTGATCCTGCAGAGTGCTGAGAACCGGCCTCACGTGTCCCAGCCTGGTGCCAACAGCACTGCAGGCGCATTTTGGACATTTCCTGCTCCCTCCACTGTCCACACCAAGGAGCCTGTTGAATGCACCACTTTGCTGGTTTTGTTGGTATTCCTGGATTTCCCCCAGTGCAGTGCAAGGGCAGGGTGTAGGGGTGGTCCTACCTGGTTCTGTCCCAGGCTGTGAGGTGGCAGCTTGGCACACACACAGGCCTGGCAGGGCTCTTGGCATCCACAGCTGAGACATGGCTGGACAGTCTCACCTGCATATCTCTCCCAGTGACAGAACAGTGTTTCCTAGTGCAGGAGCTGTTCCTGCAAGCAGGGCCTTGCAGTTCATCCAGAGATTACAAGGCACATCAAATTTTACTACGGTTTTCATCCCCCTGAAGCCCTTCATATACACAAACAATTACACAGACTTCATAATGATTATGGCCTCTTAAACCGCTGTATAAATATTGGTACTACATTTTTTAAATTATTTTTTACCCTTGGTGTTAATTCAGTTCATGACCTTCACACTTCAGGTTTTAAAATGCCACTACCTTCCATAGAAGACTAGATTGCTATTGAGGGGAATGAAAATAACTATCATAGCAAGGGGGGAAAAAAAGTTTTATTTCTTCAATCTGATACAGTTCATGTAATCGTGGAAGGTAGGTGATGTCTTTAATACCTGTCACTCCTTTGTACTGATCCTTTCAAAATATTTGGACACAAGTCATGGTGCTTTCTGTTCACCTGGGAGTGAAGAAAGACATTCAGTCTGAATGTCCTTAGTCGCTGCTTTTCTCACATTACGTTTTGGGTTACTATTTCTGCAAAGAGGCTATACAGAAATCCCAGAGCAATTTAAGCCTCTAAGATTTCTCCATTCTGTAGTTTATTTTGACAAAATAATATCCATATAGCTCTGTATTAATGATTATTGTGATACTTGGATATTGCATTCAGAACACTGCATTTCAGTACAATTGCTCAAAACCAAGCTTTATATAGGTAAAATATATTATTTGCTGCATGCCTTTTATTCTGAACAAATTTATAACTTCTAACTGCATAATTTTCTGGAAAAAAGGCCCCTTACTTTTAACACATTTTATTCTGTGCTGTTTTCCTCCACTGTTTAAGTCAGAATTAGGCTGTCCTCTTCATATTTTATTTTTATTTGATATTTGGGAAGCAATAAGCTAACCTGTGTGTTCTGTGTTCAGTCTGGATGAATGAGAAGTTCCACAAAGACTGCTACTCACTGGCTGATCACTGCACTTGCAATTTGCTTTTGCTGTTAAAAATGCTAAGGCCCCGCAGCTGAACAATTTGGTTCTGAATGCAGACGGCTAAGCTGAAAAACCTTTTTTTTTTCTAGGTTTTGGCACTAGTAAATGAGATTCAAGAGTCCCTGCCAGGGTTGTATGGGCAGGAGTAGAAGTTCTGAAGAAGCTGTGAGGAATTTTGGTTGAATTTGGGGGTGATCTGCTGTTAAGAGTTGTTCAATGCTCTACTTACTCCATGCTTACAATATTTCCTTTTACTTCTGACAGCAAAGCAAAATGTCATTCCCAGCCACTGCCTCAATGTCTTCCCTCACTAAAACAAAACAACAGGTGACTAGATCTTGAAGTGTCATATCTGACATATTTGGCAGTTGTTTTCTGCTTCTTGATGGTGCTGGGATATGAACTTGATGTCATCCCAGCTGCTCTGGCCTCTGCCCACTGAAATAAAGATTGCCTGGTTTAGTCATTGCTATTTGCTGAGGCTGCTTTTACACGTGCATTTACTCTGTTTAGGGGATCCCAAACTCTGCATGTAAAGATCTGTGTTGGCATCTTGCAGTGAGAGTTTCCCTGCCCATAGGAACCCAGGCTTGTGTATGTATGTTTTTGAAAGAAATGGTTGTGGTGATACATGCAGGCTTATCTGCTCAGCCTTTTCATCTGAATGGAGCCTTCCACGATGAATTGACAGGATGAAAAATTCAGTCCATCCTGTTTAGAATTGCATGTGTTTATTCAGTCCTTTGTTAAAGCTGGTGCTGTTATTTGTGCACGGTTTTTGCTTCCATGTAAGTTTTATTATACTTTGATCTCCTGTAGCACCCAACAAACTTTTAAAAACCACTTACACAGAAACCATTGTTTCACTGCAATTATAAAAGAACATGCATATGAATCACAAATGAGAATATTACCCAACAAGATATTCCTAGAAATAGGAGAGCACTTACATGCAATACAACACATGAATCATTTATAAGGAGTCAGTTATTAAAATGATTTTTTTTTAATACTCTGGATGTGAGGATGTGAAAAGCCTGTTCACTGAGGATGTTTGTGGGGTTTTGAAACTTTCTTAAGTTTTCATCCTCACATTCTTGTCACAGATTTGAAAAGCAAAAGCTCAGATATAGTAGTTTGGGTGACTCCAGGTTAAGGTACATCTAGACTGGGTATATATGTATGCATGTGTATATACACATACATGTGTACAGATAAATTCAACAAGCTTTTGTCTTTAAGAGAAGTTCACGGTGTGCTTGGTGCTTCTTAATTTCTACAGAACTTCTCATGATCAAAGATGTTGTCTTCTGAGACACTTTCGCAGTCAGGATCTGTGGTCATCTGTGGTTACAAGCAGACCTCTCAAATGAACAGAAGTCTGATAAATCTAGCTGAGTTACCGTTTCTTCACAAGGCTTTATCCTGGGGCTGGCTTTAGACATGCACACTTCAAATAATGGAATGGGAAGGGAAGGGAAGGGAAGGGAAGGGAAGGGAAGGGAAGGGAAGGGAAGGGAAGAAGAAAGCTTCAAGAAATCTTGTTTTGAATTGCCTGCATGAAGGTGTAGTGTCCCCACTCCCCATTCAGACGTAGGACATGTGTCTGCAGACAGCAACATGAGCTCCCCTCTGTGTCTTCCCCAGGCTGATGGGATGTACTCCCAACACCAGTCAAGAGCTGCACAGCTCACTTCGCACCACACTGTGCCCAGTGACAATGCACAGCATTTTAGCAGCTGCTGAAGCTGAAACCAACCTGCTGACTTGTACCTGCACAGCTCAGGGAGGAAGCAGATAAATTGGGGTCTGTCAATCATGGCCCATGGAGACATTCCTGGGATGGTACACATTTGTGGTGAAGGCAGAAGAGTGAGAAACCTTTCCAGCACAGGGTCTGGTCTGACTTGTGCTTTTGGAGTGGAAATACTATCATTAAGAATTCTGTCACCACTGGACAGAGATGCAGAGCACTCTCCCTGGGCATCTCTGCCTCTGCTCCCCTGCTTTGGAGGAGAAACAGGGCAAAGGAAAGGACCAGCTGCAGAATGCAACTGTTTTGAAGCAGCTTTCCTCTCCATTAGTAGAATGAAGGTACAGTCTGGGTCATTTAATTTCCCGTGTTGATGTAGGCAACAAAGACATATGTGGTGGGAAATTATTCGCCATGTCTTATAACTTATCTTTTAAATAAAGAGCAGGACATTCCAAATATTGCAGGAAGTGGCAAAAGCAGCAGGAGAGAACAGATTCAACACTTGTAAACTCTCTTCTTTTTTAAGTGCTAAAGTTTGGGCAAAAGAAACTGCCATTCTTCTAGGAAGAAAATTCTGTGCAACAAATAAGTTAGTTCCCACCTAAATCCCTTCTACTTGTCTTGCTGGAAAATGCAGCAGTTGTGATTCCTGTAGCAGTAGTTTAAATGACAGGCATATTTAAATGAGTTTGTCTAGTGAAACTTGGCTAAAACTATCACATCAGCAGGATGATATCATGTGAGCTTTACAATTTAAACCAAATCTGTTTTGGCTCTGATATCATCCTCAGCCCCATTGTGATGAATACCCCAGCTGGTTCATGCTCTGTGCTTTGAGATCATTCTGTAGTGATTCTTCTGTTTCTCCCATTTTCATGACCCCTCTGTAGGCCAAAGTGCTGCATGTATGTGCCATTCACAGACTCTCTGGTTGAGGAGTGATGATAGAAAGGCATTCCCTCTTGTTTTCACTGGACCAGCTGCATTCTTGAATAAACTCGATGGTGTGGTTGTGGGACAGGGAGGGGAGATGGTCTTTGACAGAGACCTTGAAAGTGAAGGTATTCCAAGATGGCTTTATGATTTAGCTTTCCTCATGGGATCAAATGCCAAAAGAGATCAGACTGTCTGTTAAGAAAGGAAGCCCGCACTCTTCTGACAGCTACTGCTCTTTGCCCTAATGGCTTTTTGGAAAACACATCCATTCATTCATAAATGCATTCCTTTTTCACTCATTAAATAATCCTGTTATGCTCTAGAAATATAGGTGGCAGGAGACAGTGCATTACATACATAAAATTTCCATGGCTTTAAATGCAATATTACCTTTTGTGTCTGATTTTCAGAGATGTTGAGCATCTCTAACTCTGAAGGCCATGGAAAGTCCACATGGCAGTCACGCATTACTCTCTTTACCAGATATCTCCTGTTCTGTTTTTCAATGCCAGACCTTAGTACTCGCAGTTCAACTGTTTATTGAAGGTGTATTCCTTATCTTATGTCTCCTGTTCATCAAATCTTGTACTTGTAATTTATCCTTATTTTATGCTGCCATATGCATGATCCAGAACAACAGTTCTTTTGACCCTATAAAAAATTGATGGGTAGAATGGCTCACAAAAGAATCTGCACTGGAAATCTTATTAAAAGGGAAATTCAACTAGTTATTACAAAATTGACAGTCCGATTCATTCGCCTGTCCAGGGCGGAATGGAAGGTCAACTAAGATTTGAACCTTGGTAAGGAAGTGTCACTTCATATTAGTGTAACAGGCACTCCAAAGATAGGATCACCCATTACTGAAGGTAAGAGGTGCAAAAACCCACTTATGGACGTAAAAGCAACATGCTGTACAAGTATGGTTATTGAGTAGAGCATTGGTATTGTAATCTCTCAAATGACAGCTTTATCTGACTGTAATTTATCATGAAGTGGAGTTTCTGGTGTGTCGGGGGTTCTCTTGACCTGATGCAAGAACTTTACAGCTTAACTTTATGACCTCAGGAAATTACATAGGTTATCACAATCCTAAATGTAGTCTTTCCCAGCCTGAAGATACTAAAATTTTTGTAATACCCACTATTTATTACACAATGGAAACTTAAAAATTTTAAAACTTCGTCTTTTTATCATAGCTCACACACACAAACACATTGAAGTGTCTTAAGAGCATATCACAAGCTACTTGTTTGTTGGGGTTTTTTTGAGTTAGCAGAAAATAAGTCAAGCTCTTAAATCTTCACCAGTTTTCACTTCATTGGAGTTGTTCTGAGAATTGTAAACAGTACATTCAGAAATTAGTTCCTAGGTGGGATCTTCTGTGTCCTACATGTGTCACTGCAGAAACATTTTAGGTCTGTCCCGTGAATTAAGGAAGGACAGTTCAGTGCCGAGTGCTTCTTTTAGTCATACAGACAGATCTGAGGTACAGTCCTGACCACACTGTCATCACATGGCTCTGGAAACACTCATTTACTGCTGCAGAAGAAGGAACTATTTTGTTCCTCTTTCTCCAGAGGTTGGTTTATGTGAAACCTGCTCCAGTTTTCCTTACAGCATGCTGATAGGATTGCCTGTTGCTTGTCCAGGGATCCTATTTCTTGCAGCTAATCTGAACATGCATCTCAGGTTTCTTTTCAGTCTGCTGAAATACGGCTGTGATAATTTTATCTCGACAGCCTGTACGGCTCCACTCGTATTCAAGCGTCAGTCTGACTGGCTGTGGGTTTCAGGCACATGACCTTGGGAGAGGTACAGACTGTTCATGTTGTGAAAGCCTTCTCTGTCAGGGCGATGTGCATGTGTCTGGTATAGCTTTGTAAGGACATGGCAGACACAAGAAACTGTCCTTGTTTCGGTGTCTCTCACTGGCCAGGCTGGCCACAGAACAGTTTTACTGGGCTTGTCCAGGTTCAGCTGGCAGCTCTTCCCGCTCTCTGCTTCCCTCCTGGTTTTGTTTTACTGCCTGTTTTCAGCTCAGTGGAGGGTAGTTGATAGCGTAGTCTGTGATAAATAAAATATGAAAATTCCTGACTGTGTAGTAGATTGGTAGCACCACCAATTAGGAAAGTTGCCCAGCAGTTCCCATTATAGTACCTTATAGCTTTTCAGAGTATTTGTAAAACTTTTAATGTTTGAACTGACATTTTTCTAGCCAGCTGTTTTCCTCAGCCTGACTATTTTTGGAATATTTTAGCAAAAGTAATTCAGTAAGACTGAGAACAAGGCAGGCATAAAAATAAGTTGGGTTTCTTCACATTTAAAAAAAACCTTGGGTTATTTTCTTTGGTGTGCTTTAGTGTTCTGTTACATTGGAACAAGGATCTAAACTTCAGCAGAGCACATGACCTTTGCATGAGTAGTACTTCTCTTATTTGTCCCTGTGGAAATCTACCCGCATTTGGCCTATACCGTAGCCCTCAAGGGAAAACAAATCCAGAGCACCTTATCCATGTTAAGAACTGGCTGCAGGTGAAGATCATTGATGGAACCAGTCTCTCTACAGGTGCTGGAGAGCCTCCAAGCATGCTTATGGCACCCACGTTGTTCCTTGGTCCTTGAGCAGTTGTCAAGGTTTCTGCTGTATTTGTCTTCACGTGGCTTCGGGTACACAAGTGTGTACTGAGAAGTCAAATACTGTACTGTAAGTCTTGCACACACCGAGGGCAATGCTGCAGCTTCACAGGCAGCATGAACTTTGACATCTCCAGTCTCTTAAACACCAAGGCTGCTAAAGCAAACTAGCACACAGCATTGTTGTTACTGAATTGCTCAGGAGTAATTCTGCATATAGTGTGTCATTGTCCTTGTTTTGTGGAGTAAAGGTGACAGAACCTCCAGTTTCTTTTTAGTAATTACACTGCTTAGCATTCAACAGCATTGATTGAGGATCCCAAAGGACACTGGGCTTCCCCATCTTTCTCACATGAGGTATACATAGCATCTATGCTTCTGGCAGCATTCCGGTAGGACAAGCAGGGAGTAGGAGAGGGATTCTTCTTGTTCTTGGACGGCACTGTGTCGGGGGAAGGAAAGTGGCTTACATTCTAAGTTAATTTCCATTTTGGTTTATGAAGCACTGCTTTTCCAAACGTCTGGGTTTTTCCGTACTTCCATACTTAGCTAAACAGATGTCACAGGGAAAAGGACAAACAGAGGGAGAATAAATATGTGAATATTTTGAAACCTTTGTTATGGCGCACTGGGCCAATACTGAGTAGAAAATAATCCTGCTGTCAACAGTGTGTTTGATGTTAGGATTACACCTCTGCTCAGTTCTGCATTTTTTGTTGTTGCTGTTCTCTTTTAGCAATCTCCCTTTTCTTCAGAAAGAGCCTTTTGATTCAATGTCTGTTTTGTTCAGTTTGGTCAAATGAATATTATTTCCTACTTAGTAAATGCCCCATACTTACTGTACTTTGTTCACATGAGTAGATTTGCTTAAGATCAGTGTGAATATTTCATAGTGGGGATAGCAAAGAGTTAATATTTTTTTACCAGGCTGCATAATACTTCTGGATACATTTCTCTATTGATCCTCCAATCCTCTTACGTCTGCCTAAATAAGTTCTTTATGATGGAAAATAACTTTGCAATTTATAATGCTGTGAGATCACTTTCCCCTCAAAAGATCTCCTTTATATAGTCCTTCTTGGCTTTCAGACTCAGTGCTCCTGCTTCAGTTTCCTCTCTGGTAGTAATGGTTTAAGGATAAATAATAGGCAGAGTTTGCAGGAAATCGTGCTTTTTACAAACTCAACTTGTACCTGATGAAAACACAAATAAAATTCTGGCAAATGGGAGTTGTAGCATCTTAAAGAGATGCGTAAATCAACAGGTCCTCCCCCCAGTTTTCTGTAATAGCAAGGCTTTGAGATGTTTTCCGGACCTCGGTCATAAGATTTTCTGTGTTTGCTTGTCATGCATTCCACTTCACTGGACCCCATGTTTCTTGACTGCTCGATGAGAAATGTCCTGGCCAGGGCATAAAGAGCATGGAGAGGGTATGAGTATGTCTCAGTGACTCCACTCTACAAACAGTTTCCAAAGTTATAAAATAATTCATCAACTGGACAACTAAAAATAGCATAGTTGAGTGGTTCATTAAAGACATGGCCTTTGAGGCAGATTCTCCAGCTACAGAGGAATACATGCTTGGAAACAAGTAAAAAGAAGACATCCTACATCCCAGCAATTTATTCCAGACAAAGGTTGCCTTTCTGACATCTTCAGGGAAACTGTCAGTTGCACATACTTTAATTTGTGTCATGACCCACAGGCCTTGGTATAGCAATGTATTAAGGGGTTCAGAAAGCTGTGCTGAACTCAGTCATTATTTCAACTTAAATCTTACCGGAATAAATGGATTACCAGCTGCTTAGACAAAAATATTTCAATTAAGACAGGAGAGTAACTGGTAAATTCCATGGATAAACATTTTTCCCATGTAATAATGCAGGAAAATTGTTAACTTCGTGTTACAAAAAGGAAGGGTGCTGAACAGCATGAGCTGATGTGCAGATACGAGCAACTGTGAGTTTATATTGCTGTTGCAAGTGGTTTCGTGTGTACAGAAATAACTGCTGTGCAGGCCAGGCTGGGTGCCAGAGTCATCTTCTCTGCTTGTATGGTGCTGAGGTTGCCAGCACTTACCCTAAAACTGACATAGCTGTTGGCATAAGCCAAGACTCACAGTGTTCACTCTGATGTCTGAACTATAATGCAGTGTATAGGCGACTTCAGTACAAAAGGAGCAGCAGAGATACAAATCTTAGTGTCTCTGATGAGAAGTAGCAGCTGAGTGTTTGCTAGAGGCCAGAGGGAATGGGAGATCAGAGCACAAGCAGGATTTTTCTGTTGGTGTCCTGCCAGTTCCCAGGTGCTCTGACCAGAGCCTTACCACAGCATTTAGTTGGAGTGAGTCCAGAGGAGGGCCACAAAGTTGGTAAGGGGACTGCAGCACCTCCCATGTGAAGACAGGCTGAGAAATTTGGGACTGTTCGGCCTGGAGAAGAGAAGCCTGCATGGAGACCTCACAGCAACCTTCCTGTACCTGAAGGGAGCCTGCAGGGAAGCTGGAGAGGCACTCTTCGTCAGGAACTGTAGTGACAAGACAGGGACTAATAGGTACAAATTGAAAGAGGGGAAATTTAGGTTAGGTATATGGAAGAAATACATAGATGGTGAAGCACTGGAACAGGTTGTCCAGAGGGGCTGTGGATTCCATCCCTGGAAGTGTTCAAGGCCAGGTTGGATGGGGCTCTGAGAACCTGGTGTAGCAGAAGGTGTCCCTGCCTTTGGTGGAGGGAGTTGGAACTAGGTGGTCTTTAATGTCCCTTCCAACCCAAACCATTCTATGATTTTGTTTGCAAACAGAATTCAGGTTGCTGTGTACAGATGGATTCAGAGAAAAATACTAAAAAGAAAATAAAAAAAGGTCCTAGATCAAAAAAAATTTACTATC
The DNA here is from genome assembly GCF_965178545.1 of Coloeus monedula. Classification (NCBI taxonomy): domain Eukaryota; kingdom Metazoa; phylum Chordata; class Aves; order Passeriformes; family Corvidae; genus Coloeus; species Coloeus monedula. Next base: position 116,379,365 of record NC_138781.1, read on the forward strand.
TTGGCTGTGCAATTGGAAATAAAACTCTGTGACAGTTACTCTCCAGTTGTATTAATCAAGTGGCCTTTAAGCAACTAAACCATTCCGATGATCAGCTGGGAAGTGGAGTTAGGATGTCAGCTCAAGTAGACTCACTCTGCTGACACTAAACATAACTTTGGAAATTAAACTTTGCCTCTGGCTGCATGATAAAGGAACAAAAACTCCCACTCTCAGATAAAGTATGTAGTTCTCAGGATATGTGATACCATGAGATGTGCTGCTCATCCCAGGAATTTACACCTTATGCAGCAGAACAGAAAAAAACAATATAGGCACAGCATGAAGAAATGAGATACTGCTCATTCACAGAAAGTGCCACTGCATATGTCATCAGTCGATAGCCAGCACAGCAACTACCAAAACTACTTTGGAAAATACCGTGGTGTTTGAGGTTTTTCTTCCTAGCTAAAAGGTACTTTCAGTCCTTCTACACTCAGGAACAGAAGCTAGTATTTTGTACAGCATCTTTGTTTTCATACTCTCCTAGGATGTGTCCTACCTTATTTCCACCTCTTTTCATTTGATAACCTCTGTTTGGAATTAAGGATACTCAAATGTAAAATACGGATTCTTAGAGAAGCTATTAAAACTGAAGTTTACCTTTTATGAGGCAAATCAGCCTTTATGAGTTCTGTTTATGCATTGCCTTGGCTTGCCAAAGAGTTTTGTTTGTATATATCCCAGAGCATGGCAATTTCTTGGACAGGGTCATTTCTGTCTTTGTTTCTTGCTCCAAGCATATGGTCAGTGCTGAAGAAGAAGGCCAGAGTTTGCCCTAATTGGGTCAGATTCTGGCTTCTAAGAGCACCTTAGTGTTCAGTTCATTTGAAAAAAAAAAAAAGTGCAGAAACAGGGAGTATAAAGGGTAAAATCTCCATCAAAGTAGCTGTAGGTCTGAGCAACCCGTCAGGATTCTCACTTATGGCTACGAGGACATGTATTTAAGATTGCAAGGAAAGCTGCAATTCTTTCAGATAAATCAGCTGCTCTGATTACCATTATTATTAATACTTTTGAGAGAAAGAAACTGATTTGGAAATGAGCTTTTTTAAGCAGCGTGTCATTTTTACATCATTTTGGAAAGAGCTCTGGCATCCAGATTCATATATCTAGCTGAAGAGGTAGAGACCTCAACATACTAAATAACTCACTGACTGAGACACTGTTCTAGTAAACACACCAGAGAGATTCCTCTGGCACCAGGACAAGCTGGGATGGCACAGCACATGTCCATACCACTGAACTCAGTCTCTAGGGTAGGGTGGCCACAAGCAAACAGCCTGCTGGAAATGTCTCTGGACTCTGCAAACTCCTAAATTCTGCCCAGGAGCCCTCTGGAGGAAGGAGGGCTGTTTAGGGCCAAAACCGTGCCAGGGACACTGTGGTGCTGTGGCAGTGCAGGCAACAGCTCCAGCTCTCAGGAGCATGTCCTTGCCCGGTTTCACTTACTAATATAGACATATTCTTATCAGGGAGATGGGACCAAATAAAGAAGAAACCATGGTTTGGTTGCTGTCACTCTCCATGGTGTTGCAAGATGTGGTTATAAACCCTGTTGAATGCTGTAAGAGGTTATTGAATAATTGTGGGCAACCTGCCCCCCTAACAGCTCCCGAGTTAAGCTGGAACAAATCTGCTCTGGGAAAAGCCAGAGCCCAGCTTGACTGCTTTTCTTCTGCTGGGCAGGATCTTGCTGTCAGCAGGGTTTTCCAAGACACATTATACATTTGCTTTCAAAAGCCATGAAAATATTTGTGGGGAAATCTTGACATTGGATATAAAAAAGTTTATCTCCTGGGCCCAGCACTATACTCGGTGTGCTGCAGTAAATCACTGAAGCCCTAATTTCTGGCATTATTTTTTTTTTTCCCCAATTCCTCTATATCTGGAATTCTGTTTTCTCTGTTTCCAAAGAAGTATTTTTATTGGTACCTTTTATTGGTACCTCAGTGCACATAACATGGTGATATTACTGTGGTTTAAGTAACAACACGTAGCTCCGTTGTCCCCGCGTTGCCAGATATTACCAATGTATGTGTGCAAACAGCTAAACAATCCAAATGGGACAAATTTGGTTTTGGAAGGAGACTGAGCTTCCAGGGCTTGTCAGCATCCATTCCAATAGATCCAAATTGCGTCAGGATGTGCTTGTATGTAGATGTGAGAGAAATCACAGTGAGGAGGTGAACTGAAGGACTGGCACTGCACAGCTTTCATTCCTTTTCAGAGGAGTTTTCCTGAGTCATGGCTGTGAAGGAAATATTTGTTGATGTGCACGATACTAAGCAGACAATTCCACACAGACTGTTAAAGTTAACTGCACAAAGTTTGTATCCATTTTTAAGTGTAATGTGAAGATCTGTTTGCTGGTTGCCCAAGTTGTTGTTTTCAAATACTGTAATAATGGGCATTGTGGGAAAGCTTAAACATAGTAGTGCTGCCCGTCCTGGTTCCACCTGTCTCACTGATGATCGCAGGGATGGAGCACCTCTCATATGAAGACAGGCTGAGAGAGTTGGTGTTGTTCAGCCTGGAGAAGACTCCAGGGAGACCTTGGAACAGGCTTCTGGTACTTAAAGGGGACCTGCAAGAGAGCTGGAGAAAGAGACTTTTTACAAGGGCGTGTAGGCATAGGACAAGGGGGAGGGAATGGCTTTAAACTGAAAGAGCTTAGGTTTAGATTAGATATTAGGGAGAAAATCTTTACTGTAAGGGTGGTGAGAAACTGGAACAGGTTTCCCAGAGAAGTTGTGGATGCCCCTCCCTGGCAGTGTTCATGTCCAGGTTGGAAGGGGCTGTGAGCAACCCGGTCTAGTGGAAGGTGTCCCTGCCCGGGGCCTGGGGGATTTGAACTACATGATCTTTAAGGCCCTTTCCAACACAAACCATTTTATAGTTCTGTGTTACCCACAATATCCAAAGGCTTAAGGAAAAAAAATTCACTGCTGTGTAGGCCAACTGAAACTGCTGAGCACTCTGCAGTTTAATCATAACAATAAACATAGTGACATTTTTAGGGATGTAGATTTATTTCTTTTCTTAGAAATAAATTCTGTGCTGAGTAAGCAGGCTACTTCTGTAGTTTCCTTGGTATAAATCAAAAATTTCATTTGACATATAGATTAGATTCATGCTTTGGGGTAAAGTTTCTAGTTTAATTTGCAAATATTTCCATTTTCCTTGGGCACAAGAATCCTTCCGCTCATCCTCCTTCAGTCTGGTAATGTGGGAGCTTTGGTTTCCAGTTCAGTGTTCATAGTTTCATGCTTCTACAGTTAACACTCCCATAGTGTGATCAAATGAAGTTTTGGATGATGGTGATTCTCCATGTAATTTGCCATCGTTGGGTTTTTAAAGTCTCAGGCAAAGCAGAACTGTTGTATCCAGCTCAGGACTTGATCCACAGCCTAATATGGATGTAGAATGTCTCTGGCCTCAGACTCTCTGAGCATGTTCAGAGCCTGCCAGGATCTCACTTTGGACTGTTTGCATGATGAATTCATCCAAAGCAGTAAACAAAATGTCGTTAATGCTCTAAATAGACTGCCCTGTTTCCTGGGTTCTCTGTGGTTCAGCTGTTATTTAACTTCAACAACACAATTTTTTTCAAATCAGAAAATTAGTGCTTCAGCTTTTTGTCGCATCTGTGCAGGGACATATAGCAGAACTGTGGCACTGTGAAGCATCTGTTTTGCTTATAAACTAAACTTTGAAGATAATTTTAGCTCTTCTTTAACGTTGCTATTGTCCTAGCATTTACAAATTCCCTGCTTTTAATGCTTACCCTGAAAATTATGTTGTAAATGTAGTGCTATCATGCTGGAAAGAACTGAGCAGTTCCTGGGTAGGACATCAGTAGTCCTGGGCAAGCAACTCCGAGTGGCCCTGTTCGAGCAGGGGGTGGGAGCAGATGACCTGCAGAGGTCCCTCCCAACCCCAGCCACTCGGCAGGTCTGTGGCGCAGTTCAGTTGCTGCCTCCACAAGATTCCTCCTGTTCCTGTGAGAGCAGCCACCTGAGTGTGGATGTTAACCACCTACTTAATTTTTCCATTGTTTATAGTTGCCAAGGAAGAAGATTAAAACTCAAAGTCTTTCTCTGGTGGCATTGTCTCCCTAGGAGACCTTGGATCTGCATTCTCTGACCATGGTGTGTGGCCATATGGGTCAGCTTGTAGCAGGGGATCTGGACATTGCACAGCAGCCCACCTCAGTGGTTTTAAAAAGTAATACTATCTGTAGGAGAAGTCCTGTGGGTCCTAGGATGTAAACCAGTGTGTTCCAGTTTCTATAAAAATACAGTCCAAAAAGAAGAAAAAAGACATTCCCTCTGGAATGTTATTTCTGGCCCTTGTTTGTTTGTGTTAAATGGAAGAGCTAAGGGGAAGAGACTTGTTTCTCCATTTTACCCAATGCCCTTGAATAGGAGGGATTCTCTTGCTAAGTTTTGTCTCTGACAACTACAGCTGGTAATCAATTCACCAGGTCCCCCCACTTGTGCTCCAGTGTATCAAACCTGAGAGTCATCGAAGAATTACACAAGCTGCTTTGTTTTTGGAGGTCTGAATTACCTTCAGGGAATTGCTGGACCTTCCGAAGTAATAAGAAACTCTTCCGAAGTAATAAGAAACTCTTCCGTAGTTTCGTGTGGCTGATCTCTGATCACTGTTAATCATGTGCTTTAAGTGTTCTAGTTGCTTTCCTTGTCATGGAATTAGTAACCACCAAGCCCTGTTGGTGTCCTCAGCATTTCCTTTGTAATGGCTTTGGAGACATTACCCAATCCACTTAATTGCTATTAAGACCAAATGCAGGGGGGAAGATACAGCCAACCACTACCACTACTCAGAGAGTAAGAGTTCAGACTGGAAAAATCTGTGTATTTGGATTGAGATGGAAATTGTGTTGTTTCTCCTGCTATCCCCAGCAGAATTATCCAAGTTACTGTTTGGAAGATGGGGAATGTAGGGGGGGTTTGTATGAAATTCATCTTTAGAAAAGAGTTAATCAACTCTTGAAGACTAAATTATTTGGTACTGCATTTGGTTTTCAGGTTTTTTCGAAACTTAATAGATCTTTGATCTAACTAAATCTTAGATTATTTCTCCTGTCATTTCATTCTTTCCTGGAGTATCTCTAGCCCCAGACTAGACACCACTGAACATACAACATTGCTGGCATATAAACACTTTGGAGAGGGACCTAGTTTAGGGTGAAGACTGTGAGACATTCCTGACAACTAGCAGGAAAAAAAAGTATTTAAAAAAAAAGCATTAAAATTTTTTTGTCTCTCTAATCCTTAAAAATGGCAAAGTAGTTCTTGATTTTATCCAACCATTACTGAGTTCTTATGTAGCAGTAGGGGTAACCCATAGTGTTGTAGGTATTTTTCTTTTGTTCTCACCAATGGTCATGTAAACACATGGGTATGTGCTTTATTCAGGTAATTGACTCTGCTAGGAAAGAAGTGTTCAAATGCCCTTCCTAAATGTCTTGTTTTGTCCTCAGTTTCCTTGAATTAGAAGATATTTATTTGGTACCCTCATTCACTAACCAGTTGTAAATGAAAATAAATTATTGTCTCATTTTTAACATCAACTTTCTGGGCTTTTTCCATAGGCTAGGATTTGGGGCTCTAGCACAGCCTTGTGCTAGAATGAACTATGCTGTGCTTGAATGGTCTTACGGTTTAAATGGGCCAGGTCAGTTGAATATTCAGTGTGCAAAGCTAAATTTACCAGTCCCTTAAGTAATATGACATCTTTGAAAAACACAGATAAGGTGTTTTTGTAATTCAGCCTTTTCTCTTGACAGCATACTTTTAAAGGACAAAATAAATAGGCGATTAAGGAAAACGGTTTCTGACCGATGTTCAGCCTTGGAAAGCTTCTTACTGCCCTGCCTATGAATCAGGAGGGTACCAGGGTTTATCTCCTTGGAGCACACACACGCACCTCCGCCTCCTCATAAATCTGCTGCTCGGTAGGTCGGCTCCCTGGGAGCTGGATCCATCCCTGTGGGGCTGTGGGACTGGCAGGGCTGCGTGCTGGCCTGACTCTTCCTCTGTCGTGCCCTGGGGTTGATGTGTCACAGCTCTTACTTTGCCTTGACCCCCTCCTCCCTCCTGCCGCGCACGGGGGAGATCTCCTAGCTGAGGTTTCAGAACGCTTCGGTCCTGGCTGGATCCTGCTCGCTTGGCAGCAGTAGGGCAGGGCAGACCCACAGCTGGCTCCAGCGCTCCTCACCGCCCCGGGCTCGGCAGGCAGGCAGGCAGATGCTACTCGACTCAATGCAGGCAATCAGGAGACTCCCCTGCAGTATTTCAGCACAAAGAATCCACGCTCAGCTGCATTACCGTGCTGGAAAAGCTTTATACCACCATTTTGCATATAAATAAGATTTTACTGGTGGTGAAAGACATACCTGGTGTAAGCTAAGAGGCTGGTGCACAGAGCAGTGTCCAGCTCCGGGGCGCTAAAATGCCCTGGCCTTCTTGGATGAGGGACGTGTTGGATCACCTACCAACTCCTGTGCCGGGTGTGTGTGGAGAGCAGCGTGGGCATGGTGTGGAGGGAGGGGAGCCTTGACCGTGTTAGATGCTGGGGCACTGGCAAAGTGTGTGCCTGAGATGGGGAACTGGATGTGCTTTCTGTGTCCAGTAATGTAACAAGCACAGCAAGAGTTATTTGTTGAGTTGAGAGAGGCCGTATTTTCCATAGGTGGCCAATACCCATACCAGTTGTTTTTTGAACCTTCTGTACAAATTGCCAAGGAGTGACAGAAAATAAATTGAGGCAAAGGATGAGTTGTAGCACAAACCGGTGAAACACTGTTGCAAGTAACTGTTTGGAGGCTTGTTTTAGCATCTAGAAAGGAAGCAGGAATTCACGTGTTTTATTTTTAGCTTGCAAGGGAAGAGTTATTTAATGTTCCTTCATATCTCATCTCTGAAAATTTTCTCACTGAGGCAGGATCTGAAGTCCTGGAGCTGGTTAACCCAAGACTTGCATGCCTGTGAAAATTTATTTTTACAAAGGGGAATTACTGGAATTGCTTTTACCCTATAAAATTTTAAGCAGAACTGAGTCCAAACTCCAAAATCAGTAGAGTGTTAAAATACTTTCTGCTGCTGGCAGTGATTTGTGATTCACATTGTCGGGTGCATTTTGCTTTCAGGACCTCATAAGCATTTTCAGCTTTTTATTGCAGAGTTGTTTTTGTTGCCATTTGCTTTGATTTTGGCTCCCATTAGATTATGGGAGTTCTAATTTTTCAAAAGGAATATTTTTGTCCAAGATTTTAATAGTGTTGCTGTGACTGGGCCTTAAATCTCTAAGCAGAGATGGGATGAGCTACTCACAGCTAGTGCTGAAAAAAACCTCTCTAGCGTTTCCCTCTCCCCTCCTCCCAGGTCTCTGAGCGTCAGTACCATGGCTCATGCTTTAGGTTCCTGAAAATCAATGAAATATTTATGTTACTTGTTTATCCAGCAGCTGGATAATGAATAGGGTTGCAAGATGTTGCTGGTCAATACTCGCTCCTCTTGTCCGGTACTCTTGGGTCAACAAACATGCATCTTAACATCCTTGTGAGACTGCTCTTATTTTGCTTGCTTTTCTTTCCTGTGAGGCAGCAGAACAGTGTCAGCAGCAATGAAGTGAGAGCTATCATTTCCTCGAATGGGTAAGACAATCTGCAAAGCATGTATTAAAAATAAAACAGGAAGTCAGTGATTATCAATTTTTAGCAAACACGTTTCTGCTGATCTTCAGACTGATGCCTAACGGTAACAAAAGGAGAAGCTCTGCATCTGGGCAATGTAATTTGTAGTTATTTGTAGTATCTTTCCCCTCATTAAGGCATGGATGGTTTTTATTTGAAGGCCCAAGACCTGTAAGAATAATAACAGAGTCCTAATGTTGTTGGTTGTAAACAGCATGTGTTGAACAGCATGGCTGGGATAAATAGGTATCGGGTTAAAAAAAAAAGGGAGTGTCCTTTTCTTGTGCATTTACAGTTTTCTGAAGCAAAAGGCAGCATATGGCACTCCTAGCAAGGAGGAAGTCCCTCCTTTCAGAGACTCTCCCCCAGCTCAAGGAGTTAGTGATTGCTTCCCACCCTTATGAAGGAGTATTACTGGCATCCCTGTGCTGAGCAGCGTGCGTGTGGGTGATGGGAAATCAGGCTTCCTCCAGACCTGGCCACCTGCTTGCGGAGCAGCGATGGTGGTGGGAGGGGAATCCACTTGCCAGCAGGCTGAGAGTTTTGACTGATGTCTGTTCTCACTGCCGGAGAGGAGCCAGTGCTCTACTGCACGGGCAGCTTCTCCTTCTTGCATCTCTTTTCCCCTTGAGAAGAGTCAAGAGTGTTCATTTGGACCCCGCTGCAGAGGAGAGGGAACAACCTGCACACCTGCCAGGAAAGGGAATCCTACACAACTGCTCCCGCTCAGAAGAGATTCGGAGCTGGGCCAAACATTTCATATGTGGGTGATTAAAATTAGACTCCTGCATCCATATGTATGTTCTCATTTTGAAAACACTGCCTGGCTTACTTTTCTCTCCTGCCTTTTATGTACTCCCATAATGGGGGAATGCTTCCACCTTTCCTGTGGCTTTGACAGTGGCCCTTGCACTCACTGAAAGTACATTTATCTTTTCTGTCTGTAATCATACCTGATCACAGGCCCAGGAACACAGCTCTGTCTTTCCATTTTCCACTAATACTCCCTTGACAAGTATCTTCTTGAAAGGGGAAAAAAGTGATAATCTCTCCTTTGGAAAAACAGCCAAGTTTTGAAGTGGACTTGGCTTTTTGCCTGTCCTCCCATGCTGCTTCAGCCTGAGCAAACTGAGACCTTCCTGCAACCCACGCTGGCTGATCCAGAGAAGTCCAGGTCTTGCTGGAAAGGCATCCTGAGGAAGAAGGGGAGAAGTAGCCAGACTGGCACAGCATTCAGCTGTGATGTGCTTGTCTGCAGCCTGTTCTGTTCACAAGCACCAAAACCACCGAAGGATAAAGAAACAGCAGGGCAGCGAGTGCCTGGCTGCATGACCTCCGATTATGAAGGATGGAGACATGCACATACTAAAGCTGGTGGTACAGGAGAACTTCGTGCAGAATTCCAGCTTTCAGTGTCAGATGCATAAGATCACAGAGATGCTTATCATCATTAGTGATTTGTTCCTGAGAGTTCTGAAGCATTCCAAGACCCCAGTACTTCCAGAAAGAAATCCTTATGTTTTGAAATACTTTTGAGTATTTTTTATGTTCTCCTCTTAATGGCTCTTCATAGGAAAATGAGGAGACTTCCTGGAATTAGCAACTGCTAGGAAAACCCTATTAATGCTGCTGTTTTATAAGCAGCCAGATGTCTGCATCCTCCTGCTTCACACTGTGTACCCACTGCAGTCTAAGGGCTACCAGTGGGGAGAGAGCAGTGGGGACCCACATTGCCCTGGAGGCTGATTAGTTGGGTCATGTCATGCTTCAAAGACAGAATCCTTCCTTGGGTAAACTCCTCTGGGCAAGGAAGCAGCAGAGCCTCCACTGTGCCATGAGTGCTTGGCTGGTGTGGACTTGCCCATCACCCTGGTAATTGCAGGGCTGTTCCTGGTCCTGGCCCTTGCACAGAGACGTGCATTCCCATACAGTTCAGCAGCCATCCCTGTACCTTTCCTGGGGAAAAACCTGCTCACACAGAAGTGCTGAAATACTTTCCCTGTTGGCGCACATCGTGGATGGTAAATCAAGGCTTGAATCCTCCCTACATGGTCCCAGCTCTGGGGCTTGGTGAGGGTGTGTGGGATCTCCCTGTGCTGGGTTTCCTTTCCTTTCCTCTGGAACAGCTACAAGCTGCTGGGTGCAGGCCAAGGCAGAGGCAGAGGAGGCAGCCGATGCACACCCCATTCTTGCCCTAACATGGAGCGAGGACAAGGCTGCAGAGCACACATAGATACAAAAGCTTTTTTTAAAATATCAAAACTAAGAACAAAGCACCTTGTATAGCAAAGTGAAGTTTGTAGCTTTTTCCAGCCTGGAAAAAGGCTTTTCAAAGCAGATAGTGCTGGCATTGTCTCCTAGCAAGTCTGCAGGCTTTACTCGAGGTAGTTTATCTCAAGCTGGTTTTTTCATTCCAGCAAATTTAAATTGTCCTCCCAGACCCACAAAATTAAACAAAAGCAGTGACTTTAAAACAAAATATCCCAATAAAAAAGCCCAAGTGAAATTCGTACATTTTTACAGAGCAGCTTCCAAAAGCCTGCCCAAAATTGTAGTTTTAAGAGGATTTGTACTTTATGCATAGCCTCTAAACATCTCCCTCTGTCAGTAAGTTTTCTCGTGGCACGTGGAGTACAGCGGTACAGCACAGCCCTGCTAACACTAGAGATGCACGTATTCATTGTGTACAAGCAAGAGGACAAGGTATGTATGAAATACTTACAGAATTAGCGACGACTATTACTGTCATAAAAATGTTGGCAACTGAGCACAGGGGAGAAGCCAAAATATGTTCCCCAGAGAGCAAAAGGGGAGCAGGACTGAGCAGTTGGCTCTGGGAACTGAACCATCCCCATGTGTGCAGCCCCTGTGCATGCTGTCTCTTGCCTGGGAAGGCTGTTCCAGTCTGTCCCCCCACCAACAAAGGTGCAAAAGCCCTTACATTAATGAGAGGGGAAGATGGAAATTATCTGCAGAGGAAGGAAGTCTTTTGAGAATCACATTTCAGTGACTTAAGGAAAAGCCTGTTTATAATAGTATCCTGTCAATAGGAGGTGTCTGTGTAGGTGTGTGTATATATGCACGGAATGTATGTGTATGAGGAGAAAGAGCTTTCACTGTGGTCTATCAGCTTTAAGCACATGGCTGCTATTTTTCCTTAAACCCTGCAACTTCATTAAAAAAAAAACCAAAAAAAAAAAAGACATTAAGAAACTCCCAAGGTAGAGTGCATGTGAGAGTGTGTGTGTGTGTGTGAGAGGGAGTATGAGTAACTTATCTTCACATTTAGCTGGAGCTTTGGTATTGTCAAAGCAGCTGAATCACTGCCTCAGTGCTGCCATCTTTGCCATGGTGATAATTTGTCAGAGTGCCAACACTGCTGCCTACTGTCTCTGAAGAGCTGACCTTGTGACAACATCAACACTCTTTCTTTGGCTTTTGCTGACATACTCTAGGCTTTGGAAACTGTTTTCAAAACAAATACATAATGAAGTGTCGTGCTTGTAAAAGCAATTGTGTTTCTGTCCGTCAGATTATTTTAGGGCGTCTCGCCTGCCAAAGGGCAAAGTGAAGGAACAGACAGGGAGGACACAACTCTAAATAAAAAATATGGGGCTTTTTTTTATACAGGAATGTATAAAAGTCAGAATTAACCGTTAACAAAATCAGAAGTTAATGGTAAAGTGGCAGCTTATGACTTCTTGTGCTGTTCTATTGTAAACTTTTGTTTCTCAAGGCAAGGACAAGTAAGCAGAGCTCTACAAACAGGAAGAACACACAAGGGCCAAAAGCAAAGAAAGCTCTTGATTTAATGCTTGTTGTATACAGTCTTTCTTCATGCAGGCAGGAAGAAATTGCCATCTGAAATACTGATGGAGACTTTGCATCTAGACATTTGATACGGAGAAATGAGAGAGGCTTAGCTTAGCAAGTGGGGTAAAAGCATTGTCAGTACCTGAAAATACCAAACTTCTTGGCCCTAGGTTTACGCTACTCTGTACCAGGTGACCTGACAAGTTCATGCATTCCCCAGTTGTGGGGGATTATCTGAGCACTTTGTATTCCACTGTTCACATGCGTGTACAGGGCACAGCTGCAAAGGAAGCAGAACGAGCCAGACACATGACTCACCCCACACTTGTTATGGCTTTGATTGTGGGGACCAGTGGTAGTGAAATGCTGTTACTGATTTCTTCTTGCTGTCTTCACTAAACTAAATTAATATAGCACTCACTGGTGTCTTAAATGGCATTTCATGGAAAGGCTTTGTGATAGCAGCAGCCAGGTAGCGGATGCATGGCAGGCTTTCCTTAGAAACTGCCATGCAATGCACAAAACCCATACATATGGTTAGGTAACAGCAGTTCTAATTTTAGCTATGGGGTTGGAAAATGCAGTTAGATTAAACCTACTACTCTGTAGGTTAAGACCAGAATGGAGGATGTAGCTAACCAAAGTTTGGAGGCAACATCTTCATGAGACGCCCCAGTTTTCACTCCCCCTCAGAGTTCTATTTTCAGGTGTTTCCAGAAAGGAGAACACTATAATTTATACCAGCATGTTTCCCTTGGAACATGTTTCCTTATGAAAGTGCAATCCTTCGGATTTGTTGAAGTCAGGTGAATATTTTATATAGCTGAAGTTTCACTTCTGCATGTAGAAGTAAAAGTTACCCTTGATTTTGCATAACAGAGGATAAAAATTGTGGTTTGTCCACTTTCTGACTTACTTGAAAAGCCTCCAATGTAAAGCACTCTGAATTCAGCTGCTTCTGACACTCAGAGAAGCTTTGAGATTTGTGGGATTTGGCTCACACGCATCAATGTATTGCTCTGTCTTTATGTGTGTGTGTATATATATATATATTTATATTTAATATGTTTATATATATATATATGGTCAGCAAAACTGCAGAAAATTGTATTTGAGAGAAACAGCAAGCAAATTATATTTTACTATGCATTATTTTCCAGCTTGCTTGTTTTTGTGGTTTAGTGCTGGATTTTAACCTGCAAGTTTCTGTTTTGGTCTACATTTTCTTCTCCTATTTCTTCCTGTGTAGCACTTGAATCAATAGGCCAAAGAAACAAACAAACAAACAGGAGAACACTGAAAGCAGGATTTTCAATAATGTGGATCTAGCTTGCCATGGGACTTATTTTCAAACCTGTTGGCCGTTTTCAAGGCTAGTCTGTTACTCATGGACATTGGAATGATACAGCATCTCAAATGGCAAAGAGTGAGTGCTGCAAGTTGCTGGGCCTGTTGTGTGTCGCCTAGATGGGATGTGCAAGTTTAGCTTTGAAAGGAGCATTTCTGCCTGAAAAAAAAAGAGGTTTTGTTGCCCTAACCAAAGACATACCTTGGAATGGAAATCTGAATGGTCTCCAAGCAATGGTGGACAGGCAGTGACTAAATCTTTTAAAACATGGCCACCCATATGCGTTCAGATTTGGGAAGTCTTAGGAGCTTGTTGGGTGGGCCGTGTCTAAAATGTTTGCATGAACCAAGCTTATAACAGAAATTTGGTGCAAATTAGCCTCCTGAGATATTCCTGAAAGCTTAGTTGTCTGTGCAATGGAAACATGATTTTTTCTGAGAGTGAGAAAATTCAGTCGTTTAGTGCCTGAAATTAGCTCACAAGACACATGGGTTATAATTCATTCAACTTTATATTAAAAGCAGACACTAGGTTTTGGTGCACTGTTTCCCAGCTAAATGTCAATCCCCTGTACAGCAGAAGCCTGCTTCTTACAGATTTAGCTTCTTCTGGATGGATGGCAAGAAGGACTTTCAGAAGAACTTTCCAGGGGACTGTGCACTCTTACTGGGAGTGCATGATTTTTAGCTAATGGGTTTATTAGCTTATGCAATTTTCTTCCTTCTTGTGTGAGTGGGATCGCACAGCAGAGACCCTCCCGGCATGCAGCCCTTAATAATAGGTAAGGACGATTTTTTTATCAAAGGACAAATGAGAAATTGCTCCTTGGGAGAAAGCTAATTTGAGGCTATCTGAGGCAGACATGCTAGGATTTCTACCAAATAGTGCCTAAAAAATGCAAATTGCTTTTAAAAAATGAATACTGCTTGAGTGTTGGCTTCTGAAACCAAGGGAGCCGTGCATTAGCTGCTCAGTGAGCAGAGTATCAAACTGGACCATAGAAGGAGAAGAGGAAAATACCATGGGAAACAGGCCTGGAGGCTGAGCCAGATTTTTTCCTTGTTTTGTGCATAAAAAGGTCTTGTCACAGCCATATCCTTTAAGCCCTGTGGAGTCAAGATGCATTGCCAAGAAAGGCTTTTGCATCTCTGTTTGCATGCTGCCTCCTCCACCAGCCTGTATTTTTCTAAAAATAATCCTGATTTCATACCTTAGCTGATGGACCTTCTAGCAGCCACAATAGATGCAGCCTCCCTGGAAAACACTCAGTAATATACAAAAGCATTGGATCCACTCTTTGAGGGAGGTTGTACAGAGCTTTTGAAGAGGCATCCTTTGTATTTTGAGCTGTGCTAAAAAGTAGTAAGCTTATTCCAAGCCCTTTCTGCTTCCTTGGAACAAACAAGTTGCTGCTGAATACCAGGTATCTTATTCAGCAGAAGAACAAGAATTCATTTTTTTTCTTCAAAACAAACAAGACAAGAAGTCACTTGGCAGGGGGGAAAGAAAAGATTTGTTTTCCTGTCCGTGGGGAGATTTGTCAGGCAGCACAGCCTGAAACGTCTGCTCGGGGTGTGTGACAGTCACTAACAGTCGAGGGAGCATCCTGAGACAGGTGTCATATTCTCCATTTGATAAGCAGGGAGAAAAGCTGCCTTGCACTGGCAGCACAGCTTTTGTGGACTCTGTGGTCCGTGTTGCTGCACTGTCAGTGGCAGATCCCTTCTCCCACACACACTGCTCAGCCCTCTTCATGGCACCATCTGCACAGCTGTATCAGCTCCTGTATCCACTTGGCTCCCGGGAAGCTTCTATGCCAGATCTGCTGCTGGAGCAGCAGTAATGTACAGCTGTGCATATTGTGGATATAAGAGCTCGCAGGCAGCCCTGAGGTGTCATACATGTATTCATCAGGGTGCCAGAGGTAGGAAAAATATGCTGATGGTCATTCAAAACCTTTTCCCAGCACAGAGATGACTGTGGCTTGGTGACTTCCTGAGCCAGAGGTGAGGTCTCCACATTTAACAGCTTTAGAATATGATACGGTGGTGTGAATGTCCCCAGCCTTCATTCCCTGGGCCAGGCTTGGCTGTCTCTCTTCTGAGTCATACTTTTCCTCTCCCATTTTTTTTTCCACAGCAAAATACAAAGGAACTGGTGGAGTTTGATAAATGCCTTGTAGTAATGCTGCACCCAGAACTGCCTAGACCTGACTGAGCAAAGCTGGACCTTAAAATTCACTGTGGATATATCTGTATCCATAAGATTTCCCATAACCAGATGGCACCAGAGCAAACCATGCAAACATTGATACAGGAGGCAGCACTTCCATGTGGTGGATTGACCCTGGGTTGACTCCAGGTTCCCATCAAAGCTTCTCTGTCACTTTCCTCCTCAGCTGGGCAGTGAAAAGAAAATACAATGAAAGGGTCATGGGTCGAGATGAGGACAGAGGGATATTGCCCAGCAGTTAATGTCACAGGACACAGACTCGACTTGGGGAATGTAGTTACATTCATTATGCAGTCAAATCAAAGGAGGATAATGAGAAATAAAGCCAAATTTAAAAACACTTTCCCCGTACCCTTCCCTTTCCCCAGGCTTAGCTTCACTTCCAATTTTTCTGTACTTTATTCTTGCCGGTAGCACAAGGGGGACAGGGAATGGCAGCTGCAGTCAATTCATCACACATTTTCTCTGCTGATTCTTCTTCCTCAGGGGGAGGACTTCTCATACTCTTCCTCTGCTTCAGTGTGGAGTCCCTCCCATGGGAGACAGTTCCCCATGAACTTCTCCAACATTTGTCCTTCCCACTGGCTGCAGTTCTTCATTAACTGCTCCAGCATGGAGCAAAGTGGGTTCACAAGTCCTTCCAGTAACCTGACTCCCATGTGGGCTTCTTTTTCCATGGGGCCACATGTCAGGAACCTGCTCCAGCATGGGCTTCCCATAGTATCACATCTTCCTTTGAGCATCCACCTGCCTCTAGTGTGGGGTCCTCTACAGGCTGTAGATGTATATCTGCTCCACCATGGACCTCAATGGGCTTCAGGGGAATCTCTTCTCTGATGCTGGAGCACCTCCTCCTGCTCCTTCTTCACTGATCTAGGAGTCTGCAGAGCTGTTTTCCTCACATATTCTCATTCCTTTCTCCCTCTGCAATCATTGTGCTACTACCATTGCTGGTGGGCTCAGACTTGGCCAGCATCACGTGTGTCTTGGAGCTGGATGGCATAGACTCCATTGGACATGGAGGAAAAGCTTCTAGCAGCTTCTCCCAGAAGACAGCCCTGTAGCGTACCCTCTACCAAAACCTGTCCACACAAACACAATACACAGCATCATGGAGAGTTGTCCTCTGCCATTTCAATTGATCAAGAAACAATTAACAGAAAAGCCTCCAGCAGTTTCTGTCACCCAGGAACACACACTGGATCAAGAGTAAAAATCAAGAAGTGATTACAGTGTGACTACAGCTGTAGTGCCTCGAAGAAGGCAAGCAACACCGATGGCATCCTTGTGCAGATGTTGGCCAGCTTATCCCTGGCTGTTGTTTGACAGTACAGCACATCAAGCTTTTGGCTCCTAGAAGCAGCTTTGGGGTATCTTAACACCTAGCACTGGGAGAGGAGGTGGCAAAACACTGATCCCTGGCTCAGTCACTCAAAAAGCACTCACGGGGTGACCTCCTGTGCACAGTGTCAAGCCAGCATAAGCTGTGCTTCGTATGCTGAGGCAGGTTTGACAGCAACGTGCTTGTGTGACAGTCTCAGATGAAGGTCAGGTTTGTGCTGCTAGAGTGACCTGTCTGTCACAGGCTGCTTCAGTGGCCATGGCATCCCAGCATCAGCTTGAGCGTGGAGGGAGTGGGTTGAGCACTTTGTGTACACACAGCAGGAGGATCAAGTGGGTTTCGGGGAAAAAAAAGCGCCAAGTGAAAGGCTTTCCCTTTGTCTTGTCCTGGGTCTTATCACCTGCACAGAAATGTGTGACCTTCATTTAAAGACTTCTTTTCTCTGATGTAAGTATCCTAATCTTCAGCATTATGGCTAACTCAGTGTGTCTTTGCGTCATCCCGATGGTATACAATTTCACAGCATATCAGCGGTTCATTTCTCACTCTCCATCCCACATTATAAGAGATTTCCCCTAAAATGTTAATTGCCCAGTCTAATAAGCATAGACATTTTTACTCTGACTTACTTCACCTTTAGAAAATACTCTGGAAGTTAGCAGTCATTTGGCTCGGTTGCACTGGAAACACCCACAGCAAAATCGGTACAGTCACTGTGTTTATACTGCTGTGAATAAGGAGCTGGATCCACATGCCTCTGGCTGTGCAGAGGCACAGTAGGTCCTGCAGCCAAGTGCCCTTTGAGATTTGGAGAAGAGTCATAGTTTTCCTTTCACTCTGTGGCCAGAGTTCAGTGTAATTTTAAGGCCTTAGTGGGAAAAGCAAGAACATAACAGCCTATGTGTAAACAGTATTTGAAACTCTGGGAGTTGGGGCAAGGGGAAACCTGGTCTATAAAAGCATTGGCAAGTGCTATTTTGCCTTACATTTGAAGTAGTGAAGTGTTCAGTAGTTAGTGAAACATACAGCATTCACAAACAGAAAAAAACTATTGAGAGTAAACAAAGATTTTCCCAAGGGCATTTGCAGCTGCTCAGTTTAGAAATTTAATCTGAAGGTCTCTGCTCGGTGAAATGGGCTTTCGATTTGTGTCTTACCATTTCGTTTTTGAGGTGATTGGATTGGAAATTGTGGTAAGATACTGGAAATTACTTCAAAATCCTGTACCATTTAGAGGTCCTATATACAACAAGAGGTCTACAAAAGCCTGTACTGTTTAGAAGGGCTATGCAACAATGTCAGAGCTGTATTTATGGTTTTAGCAAATAAATTTTTCAGGCTGTCAAAATAAACAAGAAAGAGGTTTCTGACATACACACATTGTATTTGGTCTTAGCACATACCTGGGTGAATTTCTTGAGGAATCCTTGCCTTCCTCAGAAGATGGTGCCTTTCATGTCACTTAGGTAAGGATTAAGCACTATTAGGCAGAGGGATGAAAACTGGTGCAGTTGCTTTAGTGAGACGGTGGGATGCTTAGACTTTTGGCTCACTTGATTTATTGCTCAATTATTAGACTGTGCCCTGACACTGATATGTGAGAGACAGGGAGAGCTATACATTTCTGCCTGATTTCTATTAACAGCCTCCCAAATAACAGCCTGTGTTAACAGCTGCTTTATCCTTTTCATGTTCAGGGAAGAAATGTCTGAAAGCTTTTATACTGTCCAAGTGAGTTACAGAGAGAAAGAAGGAGCCCTCATCTCCAGCTCAACCTTTATGAGCAGTCCATTTATTTTTTCACAAAGAGCAGTGAAATCCAAGGCATGTTGTAATGCTCATTGCTATTTTCTTATCTCCTGATTTATGCAACAGTTTAGAGAGAGGCTAACAGGTATGTAACTGATGAACTATTAAGGGCTCCATGTTCAGGACATCTGGTGTATCACGTGAGTGATGAGTGCAAATCAGCTGATCAATCAGTTTCTCTCATGCTCTTCACAGCTAATCTTTATGTTGATCCTGGTGGAGGGAGCGATGCCTTTGGTTAAGAAGGAATGGTATTTTACACTGTGCCGCTACAGTGCAAGGAGGATGTGTGTGTGTTATGTGAGATAATTTATTATGTGAGATAATTTAACTGCCCTTCTACATGTTTGCATGGAGTAAGAAATGTGAAGTACTCAGGCTGCTTGGAGCTGACACTGCCAATGTTGTTACAAGACACAGGAAACATAAGAACTGAAAATTCTGAGAAAATCTCCATTAAGACCCAAACTGACACCAGGCTGGGTTTACTGAGCAGCTCCAGAAACTACTGATAGGTTCATATGAGCATGAATTAATGATCATTAATAATAGTTACAATTCATAGGCGAGGCATGTGTGCCTTGCAAGAAAGTTTCCTTTATAGCTGCTCACACCTTCCCCTCTCTATTTTCACCATCATTTGGCTCTGCTGTGTCCCTTCTCTCCTGCTCTGATGCTGTCTTTCAGCATGTCTTTACCTGTTACTGAGCCCACGTCTTCCCTCCTCCTCCCCAATGTCTTCTGGTGTCCCCGGCTGCTCTCCTGCCCAGGAAATCCCCTTTCTCCAGACTGACTGTCGTCTGGCTTGCTTGCTTTCCTCTCTGCTGTAACAAACACTGACCAGGGACTCAAAGGAACAAGGTAGTCCTTGTCTTCATGTCAGGCTGGCACTGAGCCTGTTGGGTTATTGTCCAGACAGTGCTAGCAGGAATGGTCTATCTTGGATATTTCTAAGCTTCTTGTCTATGTGATCTTATCACACCAGGCTCATAAATGTCTGTGTCCCCAGAAAAATGCTGTGAGATAAGATGTGCTATTAATCCAGTTTTATAGACAGGGGACTGGAATCAGAACAAACAATGAATTAAGCCAGAATCCCCCTGAATTACAAATTAGGAGCATAGTGCAATCTTTTATGAATATAAAGCTCTTTGTTTCAATTTGGCTGGACAGTTTTTTATGATTGCAAAAGAATGTGGTTATGTGGGACATGGAGAAGGCTGAGCTACTCAGTTGCTTTTTTTGGTTCAATTTTTACCAGCAAGTGTTCCCACCACACCGCCCAAGTCACAAAAGGTAAAGGCAGGGACTGGGAAAATGAAGAACCACTCAGTGTAGAAGAAAATCAGGTTTTAGACCATCAAAGAAACCTGAAGGTGCAGAAGTCCATGTGACCTGATGAGGTGGATCCATGAGTCCTGAGGGAACTGGCAAATGACATGGCTAAGCCACTATCCATCATACTTGAGAGGTTGTGACAGTCTGGTAAAGTTCCCACTGACTGGAAAAGAGGGAGCATAACCCCCATTTTTAAAAAGGTAAAACAGGATGGATTTGATGGATGACCACTCAGTGGATAAGGAATTGGCTGGATGGTCACACTCAAAGAGTTGCGGTCAATAGCTCGATGTCCAAGTGGAGAGCAGTGACCTGTGGCTTTCAGGGGTTGGTATTGGGACCAGCACTGCTGAACATCTTTGCTGGCAGCATGGAGAGTGGGATCGAATGCACCCACACCAAATTTGCAGATGACAGACTTGTGTTGTGCGGTCAACACAATGAAAGGACAGGGACAGGCTTGAGGGTTGGGCCTGTGCAAACCTTACAAAGCTCAGCCAGTCCCATGGATTGAGACCAGCCCAGAGGAGAAGGACTTGGGGTGCTGGTGGATGAGAGGCTGGACATGACCCAGCACTGTGCTCTTGTTTCCCAGAAAGCCAATTGTGTCCTGTGCAACATCAAAAGCTGCATGTCCAGCAGGCCGAAGGAGGGGATTCTGCCCCCATACTCATCTCCTGACACCCCACCCAGAGTGTTGTGTCCACTTCAGGGGTCCCCAACACAGGAACAACGTGGACCTGCTGGAGCGAGTTCCGAGGAGGCCATGAAGATGATTAGGAAGCTGAAGCACCTCTCCAGTGAACACAAGCCAAGAGAGTTGAGGCTGTTCAGCTTTGAGAAGGCTCCAGGGAGTCCTTAGTGTAGCCTGTCCCTACCTGAAGGCAGTCTACAAGGAAGCTGGACAGAGACTTTTTAGAAGGGCTGACAGTGAAAGGACAAGGGGCAATGGCTTTTAACTGACGTTAGGTTGAATGTATGGAAATTTTTTATTATAAGGGTGCTGAGGCACTGGAACGGGTTACCCAGAGATGTGGATGCTCCATCCCTGGAAGTGTTCAAGGCCAGGTCGAATGAGGCTTTAAGCATCCTGGTCTAGTGAAAGGTGTCCCTGCACATGGCAGGAGTGTTGGAACTATATAATCTTTAAGGTCCCTTCCAACCCATGAATCTGTATTGGAAAAAGTCCCAGCCAACTTGGCTTTTCACAGTACTTTGTAAGAAAAGGTCTCATATTTCACGTGAAAGTTTTGAACTCTCTGAGCAATGCTTGCTGCAGTGTCTGAGCAGATAAGCTGATTTCAATTACCTTTCGTTTGATTGCTTTATATTTGTTTGCAGCAGTATCATTATATTAAAAAAAACAAAACAATAAAACCTAAAAACCAAGATTTATTTAAAAGTACCAGTACTGGATTTAGCTGTAGCAAAAGTTAAGTGAAGTTAATCACTGCTGGGGAAAATGGAGGTTTAAACTGACCTCACAGGAGAATAAATCAGGAACTGAACAAAGATTTTGAGATGCCCTCAAGGGAAACAGAGGTTGCAGTACTGAGCTGCAAATAGTGCCAGGTGTGGGCTGACTACACAAAGGGGAGAGTCCTGATTGCTCTTCTCTCAGTTGGTTCATTCTCCTTCCTGCCAACTGTACTAAGCAAGAAAAATGGACCAAACAGGAGAACTGCTAGGCAAGCTTCCCATTTGGAAAATCAGAGCTACATGGGCTTTCTCATGCACTGTCTGTGAGCCATTTGCTCTCTGCAGACAGGGTGAGGTACCCAGGTGCCTGGCATATTCTCAGAAACTGGTCCTTTGCATCTGTGTGGTGAGAATCAGAATGCTGGAAACAAGTCCTCGGTACACCTCCCCACTCATTCCTCCAGGCTCGAGAGACTCTGAGCCCAGGATCCTGTGTTGGGCCAGTTCAAATACAGAATGGCACCAGAACTGGAAAGCTCCCTCCACACTCAGCCACTAGTTTCAAGTATGTATTGCAAATACTTGAGTAAAAGTGATTTCTAACATGAGTGTCCTTATGCAATTTTTTTTCTAAAACCAATTTCCTGTTGTAAACCAAAAATATACCCAGTTATGAATGATGTTGCTTTTACTGTATTCCTTAAGACTTTAGAACTTGCCTCGCATCCCTTGCTGGAACAATTTCTAAAATATAATGTTCTCAGTGATACCAAAATATAAATTACAATTTGCTATAATTTCAAAGCCACATTTCATTTTGAAGTATTTTTGGAAAGTGTATGATGTGTTTTACTGTTAAAATAATTTCCATATGGAGAGCAACCTTGTTTCTACTGAACTAGAGAGAAACAAAAGTTTTGGTCTCAGGTGGAGCAAGTTCAGGAGCAGAATTTCAAAGGAAAAGGTAAAAACAGAAATCCACAGTTTTCCCTGAATATTAGTATTGAACAATCAGCTTTGATTTTTAAGTAAATGGTTGAATATGGTATTTTCAAGGTAAGTGTAGAGCCTGCTCGCAGATAGATCCTTTGAAAACTAATTTTAGGTTACCATTTCTTTGAAAAGTTTGTCATAGTTAGTCATAATAAGAACCTGTTGAAGGCAAAGCAAACAGGTCTGATGGACTAATGGTACCAGAGGACAGTCAGGATGGATGTAGTCACATTGCTTAAGCTGTGGGGTGTATTTGTCCCTTCTTCTACAGTATAATGAGATAAATATATTGGCCTGTACAGTTTGCATTTTGGGCCTTTACTTCCCCCACCCCAGAAAGCTTTCAAGTGCAGGAGTCCATATCCATTTCATTATGCATTTTTTTATCACAGTTGAATGGCCTGTCGTGCTCTTGTTGGCTGTGGGTGCTCTATGATCTGCAGACATTTCAGCAGTTTCTCTAGTGACTGCTACCCTGGCTGCCCAGGCCAGATGCCCAGGACACACAAACATTTTATTTGCATTCTTGCTCCCAAGTGCTGACTTGCTCGGTACTAGTTAATTAAAACTGGTTTAATCATCTGCAGCTGTATTCAGCTTGACTTCTTCACATACGAATTCCTAGCTATCTTCTCCCAGCATTTATCTGTAGATTTGTTAATAACATCTGTAAAGATAGATAAGGATAATGTCAAGATTATCTATATTTACGCAAGTGCTTCATTTGGAGGCCCACAGTGTAATGCACCAGTCATTCCCACATGCTGGAATCCCAGGAGGGCAGTCGCCTTTGTTTCCTGGGCCAGAGTACACTTAACTCTGCAGGTCATAGAGGGTTTTCTCCTGCCGTGCTTGATGTGGAGAATCGTCCCTGAGAATGGGCACCTGTTAGTCACCCGAAAGGCTCTGCTCTTTCTGCTTGCAGGTGAAAATATAACGAGATTCTTGTGTATCATGAACATTCTTTCTCCCTTACACAAACATTCAGTGACTCAGGTTTCCTTTTGTCCAAAATTGCTGAAGAGATGCTTTAGAAAGAAGAACAAGTTGGGTTGGGATGCAAACAACAGACACTGTTTTTAATATGTTCAGAGCTGGCTAAGGAGAAATGGATCCCACAAAGTTCAAGATAAGTACAGGATTTAGAGGGTTTAGGGGCACTTTACAGCTTCCATCACAGGTGAGTAGTAGCTGAGAGAAATCCTTCCTGTCATATAAATGTGTTTTGCTGATTTACATCTGGAAGAAAGACAAGATCAGGGGTTCTTGCATGAGCCTGGGGAGAAATGCCACCAAACCTTGTACATCCATGTGCTGGGAAAACAGGAGTCAAGGTGCAGGTACAACACTAGCCTGCAGACTAGAAACTCCTGTCTTCAGGAAGGGCTGGATCTGGAAGGGAATAGGTCAGCATGTCCTCAAGCTCCCATACACTGTCAGGGGCTTCCAGTGTCTCTCAGGTGTGAGGAGTGAGTACTGGGGTCCTGGCCTCTCTTCCCATGTGCCAGGTACACATGAAATAAAAGATGATTTTGCAGAGCAGAAGGAGAAGGGGAGAAGTTTAGTGGTGCATTTACACTGGCGTGCATCTTTTAGTAGAACTGGAGTGGAAAATTTGAGGCTGCAGGTGAAGTGAGATGGGATTAGATCCAGCTCATTGACAGGCAATTGACAGTGAGGGGAGATGGTAGCATACAGTGCTAAGTTTTAGGACAGGTATGGGTGAAACATGTCATGGCACTGGGAGATCTGGCTTCCCAGCTGTCTCTGCTGATCTTTCATATGCAATCAAATCAAAACCTTGCCTATTTTATAATTTTTGTCCTCTTTCATCTTTTGTGCTCTGGATGGCAGTCCTGTATATTCTTCTCAATGCAAAATTCAAAGACTTAGGGATCATGCTTCCATTTAAATGCTGAGGTTTAGTGTGGTCAGGGGATCAGATGAAACACCAAGGGGGATTGGTCATTTATCTCTTGTACTTCATCCATAAATTTAGCCAGAAATGAATTTTAATTTGTTTTTTTTTCAGGGAAAAGTATGGGCCTGAGTGTTGCCATAATATGTGGCATTTTATAAATTGTCAAACATTGTTTCTAAAACTATTTTGGTAACACTCAGATCTGTTGGGTTCACAGTTACAGATGCCTTCTTGCTATGGTGATTGTCTGATACAAATACCAAATGTTGCTATTGAAAGAAAAACAGCTGTAGTTAAATTTAGGTAAAACTTAAGGAAATAAAATGTTGCCAAAACAAAGATGATAAACTGAGAATCCCTTCCAATTTTTCAGCTGATACTAAAACTAGAGCTTAAATTAACAACAGTGACATTGCTAAAATACATTTGACCACATTTTTCAAAATATAATTAAGAAGTTTCCTTGTCTAGTAAAAATTAAAACTACTGTTTTACTTGATGTGAATGCAGTTTGGGTTGGTGCTGTATTTTTAAATGATCAGGAACCTGATCCTGAGAGTCACTTTTCCAATATGAACCTCGAGGCCATTTCAGTGTGGTGTTTTAAGAGGTGTGTAGGTCTCCTCAGGAAGGTAGGGACTGTTTTGCCTGCTTTTTAATCAACATCATTTCTTCGTTTTCCTGCATTGGCCTGTCTAGAGCAAAAGGCTGCTTATCTACTCAAATGGAATGGGAACTTCTTATGGAAAAGCACCAGGAGAAGATACTCATTTGAATATAAGTAGGAAATGAATCCAGCCTGCCAGAGCTGGAACCCAAATGTATTAACTCTTTACAGACTCTTCTGCCAGAATGCCTTATGCCAGAACTCTGTATGGAATGTTTTTAAGGGAAATGAGTTGGATAAATGTCGGGAGAAGGCAAACCAGACAGCTGGCTTCAGCAGTACTTGTGCTGCCCACAGCCTTGGCTCTATCCAACAACCCCAGATGGATTCCCCAGCAACCCAGCTCAGGAGTGATACCTCTCCTGGGTACTTCAGTTCCTACTCTCTCTCACCGTGTTGTCGCCCTATTTTCAAGCTGCCCTTGGCTGTGGTTGATACTCTTTCTGCACACTGTTAAGGGGACAGCTGCCCACAGCTGGTCCCTGCCTTTCTGGGGACCCCCTCCCCTGCAGAGACATGCATAGGGAAAAAGAGGTGGATGCAGGAAGGGGTCTTCCAGGTGAGCCCACCAGACATGGGTTGAAACGACTTGCCCCTTTGAGATTTGGGAATAGGGTTGTTACAGTAATTGTGAAGTTTGTTTCAGGCTTCATGTCTGAAGATTGCAACAAACCGGTTGCAGCTGAAGCCAGAACCCTCTTCAGCCATCTGAGTTGATGGCAGGCATCCAACCTGACTAATTTTAGCCAGGATGCTCTTCCGTTTCCTGTACAGCATTTCACACTTCAGTGAGTCAAAGTGAAAGTAGGTGTGGATATTATGAGCGAGGTCCCAACTTGCACTTAGAGCTCTGTGGACATTGGCATGTGTGTTGTATGGCCAGATGAAAGCAGCGAGATGTCCTACTGCAGCGCCCTCAGCTGGACACTGGAGAGTGTTTGATTTGCACAATGACAAAGTTCACTGAAACATGATGATCCGTTTATTTCATTCTGTCTTCTTGCAGCTTTCCTTTTGTTCCCCATATAACTGTACTTCAGCATAGTCCCAACAGGAAAGTCAGGCTTTCCTTGGTAAAAGTCATTTAAAAACCAGTGTTGTGGTTTACCTACTGTTTATAATCACATTTTCCTCTAAGATTTCTCTAGAAAGGCTTTTACATTCATCACAGGTCTGTGCCTTGTACTTACCTTCCATTCTAATAGCAGATAGACACAGTTATACCTACACATTATTGTAATTGTTGATGGTGCCCTATTTAGTTCACCATTTCTTTCTGTTGTAATAGATTCCCTGAATCTGTCCATTTTTGCTTTTGCTAAACTAAAAAAAAAACCACATTAACATGCTTTCAAAGAGATTTAGGGAAACCACTACATCCCAGTGCATGAATTAAAAAAAAATGCTAATAGGCCCATAAATGAAAATCAGTTGTTGTTTTTATTTCAAATAGTTGCATCTCTGTCAATGCAAGATTTATTGGTTTCCAGTCCTCCCAAGGCTTAGGAATGAGCTTAGTTTGACTCCCTGAATTGATAAGCAGAGTTTCTTCCACACAGCAGAGCAGGGGCACAGGAGCTGGCTAAGTTTCTCCAGATCCTGTGAGCCTCACTTGTGCTTTGGCTGCATGGGTGCACGGTGACCTCCAGCAGTGAGTCTGTTCAGAAATACCAGCTTTGTTAGATGTAATACAAGGCCTTCAGAGAACCAGTTTACATCTGATTTTCCTGCTGGAAGTCGACCAGATGATGGAGATGTGTTCTGCAAAATGGGATGGATAAAATGGCAGAGGATTTAGGCTTGTACACACAGCCTTACCTGTGCTTGGTTTGTCCATCATCCAGGTGGAGACTGCCTTGGGCCAGCACAAACAGCAAGGTTCAACCTGTGTTTGTCTAAAGTCCATGCATGAATGTGGATTTGGATCCTCTCCAGAATTCTGGGGCTCTTCTCGCTTACAGGGAAATGTTCACTCAGTTAAGAGCAGTGAGGAGATGGAAGTATCTCAGACACGTTGCTGCTTCCTGCTGATCTCCCAAACTTATTTAGGCAAGTTGCTAAAAAGGGCAAAAGATGGGTATTGGCAAAGCACTATAAATAAAAACATTTGGGGTAAGATAATAAAGCAACATGTACACTTGCAGCAAAATCCTACTTTTTCAAAAATGTTGATGAGCCATGAAGTGTAATCAAATATTGAAGTAAGAGTTAAAAATACTTCTAGCTTAATGTACTTCCCTTAATCTCGTCTGTGTTACTTTTATTCTGTTACTACTCTCCTCTGCTTTTATATTAAAAGCTGCACAAACAGAAGTGCTGTTCAAGATGTAAAGCAAACAAAAGGAAATAAAAATACACTTACAGAATTGTTTTATTTGAAGTCATTTTACATACTGTGTAATAATAGCATATTTGAAAGTTGAAGATGTGATTATTTAAAAAAAAAGTTGATTGTATCTTTTAAGGACTGTTCATGTTAAATACTATGGTTCTTTTTTTAGTGAGAAGTCTTGTCAAACAAAATTTTGTTCGGGTTTCTGTTGCTTGAGGGCAAAATAACTTTCATAGCATTGAGGGAGGCATGCTGTTGCAGCTCCACAGCAGAATGCTCATGCTGCCTGGCAGCACAGGAACACAACAGCAAGCTTGAGAGAACATGTATGAAAGCAGATAGATAGGAATTTGTTCTCGTTGCCATGGTGTTGGACACTGTTTACTTCACCTATCAGCTGAGTCTGCTTCTTCCCCTGTCTTCTGGAGACCTGCAGACCCGACCTGTAGCCAGGTTCAGCCTCAGAGAGGCAGTCAGGTCCCAGTAGCATATGGGCGAGAAATGTGTGGGTTTTTTCTTTTCTTTGAAATAAGGTTTCTGGCATTTGTGGCTGAGGAGGAAAGCTCCAGATGGTGAAGTGTGCATTATCTGTTCAGTGGTGTTTCAGGTAGCCTAAACCCCTCCTAAGCACACAGTCAGCTGGCCACTGGAGCTTACAGCCGTGGGTTAGCAGCAGGAGCCCCACAGAGATGGATTCTGCTTCTTCTGCCCCCAGGCCCTGGGACAGGCGAGGGAAATTAGGGGTGGTCCTGAGGTCTCATTTAGGTGGTGGCCTCTTTGCTGCAGTCCCACTCTACCTGCCAGACTGCACAATTGCTCTCAAATAGAGATGCTTAGCTGTTCTAAAATTTGTGGCAGCTTAATGTTTATCTCAGATGAGGGACCGGATGAGTGTTGCACATCAGTTTCCCTCATAGTACGTGCCAAGCTGTAAATATAAAATGCCAGGTTGTGGTTATAAAAGCAGTCTGTCAGATATATATGGCACACTTCCCTTGATACCCTTAAACTAGGTAAAACAAAGCAGACCAGACATGCCATATCCATTTTAGCTTTTCAGCTACTAATGTCATGGTGCTATCTTCAGTGACTTTGGTTTTATCATGGTGCTATAACTGCCAGTGAACTACTGTACTTAAAAGGTTGTTGGCATATCCTTTGTCATTTTGAAAATAAAATATCCTTGTCTCCCTCTGGCTGAGTGGTTAAATCACACTACAGTGGCCCTACTTGATAATTTTCTCATGAAAGACTCAAATCCTAGGGTTAATTAAAGCATGGAATAAGTATCTAGGGAGGCATACATAAATGCTAACAGGATTCCTACCACATATCTACAGAGGCAAACATCACCATGTATAGTTTATGCTAAGCTGAGAAAAGGAAGTCCTTAGATCTCTTACAAGGCAGAATTTCTATATTTTGTGACAGATGTAGGCAAAAAAACCCCCCCTCAAACGATAACAAAACCACACAAAATTGGATTATGGCAGTGTGTAAATATATCCTTAATAATCATAGGAATTAAATGTTCTGGGAGACTGTATAAAGCATTGTATTTGCAGGAATCTTAATACCCATTGCTATCAGAGGAACCTGGATGTAGGATCAGAAAGCAAGGAGGAGTGCTTTGCCTGACTGCAACTGCTGAGGAAACTTTAGCAATCAAAATTATCTACTGATAACATAATCTGGCCAGTACTGCTGGGCAGAATATTATAGAGAAGAACTGCATGATTCATAATGATAGATTATCAGAAATATTGCTCAGCTCCTTGTCTAAAAGCCCTGTTTCTGAGAACATCCGCTGACACTCACCATCCACCCCTGGCACAAGCACTGACTCAGAGGGAAGGGTGGCACTTCCTGACTTCCACCCACCTCCTTGGCTGGCCTCCATTTTGCCCACAAGGTTTGCTTTTCTGTACTGGGTTGACCTTCTTCAGTTTGTGCTGGTTATGTGAGGTAAAGGCAAATAAATGGATGAAGTGACCTAGAGCTTTAGGCAGAAGCCCTCATCACTTTTCTCTCCGCAGGTATAACCACTCTGGCATGAGGGGATTCTGCAGAGGATCCCTCCAGCCCCTGGATCACCTGGATTTTAGGTCTGCACTCCTATAATTTATTTTGTTCATTTGAAAAGAGGTTAGGGTTTGTCTGCTTAGAGCAGAACCTTAGGAGATGTACTGATACCATCTGCTTTAAGCATCCAACTTGGATGCATTTCAGACAACAGCGTTAGGAGCAGCAATTCCAGTGACTTCAATGTAGAGAGGCAGATGTCTCTACATGGGCAGTTCAGGTCATTCATGTTAGATTCTGAAAATAGAATATATGCAAATTCAGGCTGTCTGCTGCCTTCACCTTGTCCATTGCCTATGTCTGTGTATATCTTAAAGGTGATTTATCATTGAACTGCTGAAAGAGACCTTGCACTCTTCTAAAATTGTCTGCCCAATGTAAAAAAAAAGGCATCTGCCTTAGGCCATGCCTGCATGCCAATTATAGCATGTGTCCCCCCAGCACACACTTCACACCTAAGCTGCTTGGGAGGTGGGAATGAGGTGCTGGGTGGGTGGGCAGTGGTGGGGGAGGAGAGAGCAGGAGGTCTGGGCAGGACTGGCAGCAGCCCCATTGCTTCTGGGTGAGTGGCCCGGCCGGTGGCTGGGCTATTTTAGCCCCGATGGTTTTTGAGGCAGTTTGAGCTATTGCCTTTGCAGAAGTATGTTAAAATATAAATGAAGAAATGTGTTTCATGTAAAACCGTCTCTGCAGGAGTGCAGAAGCAACCATGGTAGTAGGGAACCTAATTGCCAGTTTATTTGTGGATTTTTTTTAAATGCTTCCTTTTGAGAACCATTAGAAAAAGGCTCTTTTATCAAACTGCTCCCTGGCACCTTGTGTTTGCATGTTTGCTCCATTGCTTTGGAAGTGCTCAAGCTGTCACTGCTGTAGAGTTGTAGTCCAGTCTTCAAACATTTGTTCCTGCCAGTGTTACAGTGCTGCTTCATACGGCATCACTGGCCTTGTATTCAGTGCCATAGTAACCATTCTCTGGAAGGGCAGCAGAACGAGGCAAGGAATATGTCAGGCACCTGAGAGAGAGAGAAATGCAAAGCCTGACTTGACAAAGTCCTAACATGGATGGCAAATATTTGACACTGTTTTGTGGTAGCTGGTGAGTTCTCCCCAGGAAGGAGAAATACAGAAATGATTCAGAATAGTGAGCAAAAATTCCAAGTGGCCCACCAGTAATTAACAAGGACATTGCACAGACCAGTCCTGTGTTGGAAAGAGTGTGCTGCTTGTAGCAGCATGGAGAACACAGGTCAAGCCCTTCAGTTCCTAGGCTGTTCATAGGCACTCTTGGGGAAGAGGTAAGACTGGTGAAAAAAAACCTGGAAATTATGTATATCTTCCTTGCTTGCTTGCTTTCTTCCTCTCTTTTTCTCTTCCCCTGCCCATGTATCTGGATTTTCTCAGTTGTTCAGCAATCCTATAGGAGCCAGCTGAGAAGCTGGCAGGCTCCTTGCAGGCATCCATGGAGGTGTGTGCAGGCAGGGTCACTGTACTTGCTCTCTGCCAAGGTAGGGTTACTCATTTGGCTTGGTGTGGCAGCATCCCTGGGTGGCACACCTGTCTTCCCAGCCACCCCAGGGGTCCATCACTCATAGGCAAAAAGCAAGACTGAGCCCAGGCTTCAAAGGGTTCTTTTCATTCTGACCCATTTTGCATAAAGTGCTTTATTTTGCATTCAGAATTTAATCTCAACTAGAGGCACACACTGTGTAAGAAATCCCACTCATCAAATAATCGAAATAATTTTTTGGGACTCTGCTGGTTCTTGCACCATAGGGCTTGAGTGTTTGTTTGGCTTTCAGTGGCATGCACTGCCAGTTAGCAGGTAGTTATATCCTCAGGGAGGAGGGAATAGGGGGAAGGAGGAGCTGTAAAGACTTCAGTTGTCACAACCTTTTTTCAGCTATTACGAGATAAGGGCGCAGTTTTGTAACACAAACTCTGCCTGCCTCAGTGCAAGGTCTCTCCTGTGCCAAACCCAGGCTGCTCTCTTCTGTCTCTGCTGTCTGCCTTCCCAGCCGTGCTGGAACTGGAACAAAATAGTTGCAGTGTCATGAAGCAGCTCAGCCGCAGAGAGGACTCTGCGTTGTATTTCCACCACTGTGGCCTGAGGCGTTTTAATTTGAGAAGGGCATCCGGCTAAGCTTGAGCCCAGACTTGGGCTTGTTAGCACTGGTGCAGCCACGGCTGTGCCCTCTGGCTGTCCCTGCCCTCCTCTGCAGTGGCTTGCATGGGGCTCGGGGCACTGGAAAGCCATGCTGGATCCATGCTGTTGGGGCCTGCAGAGCCCAGGTCCCTGAGGATCATCTGGTGGTGTCTTCCAAGTGACTGCAAGAGTTGCCTGCGTCCAGCATGGCAGGCTGTGAACCAGAGCTGGCACAGCATTTTGACACTCCTCAGGAGCCAGCTGGGCGCCCTTGCACCGTGCCCAGCAGCTCTGCCGAGACACAGAGACTGGCTCAGCCAGGATGCATCTTGGATCAATGGGACTTAATGGTCCTCGCTCCTTGTGAAAGCAATTAAATGTGGAAAGAAGTCTGGGCACTGGTCTTTATATAAAGGAAAGCCTAAAACTGTGATTACCTCTGGCTCAGAAATCTGACAGCAAACAGACCCAACCACAGGTTGTTTCCTTTTAGTGTCTCGCAATCTCCTGGGGTTGCAGCCCAGCTTTCAGCCCTTTGGGCAGCACTGGGGAGGCCTTTTCTCCTCGTTGACCCAAGCAGCTGCCTGATGCCTGGGCAGGGATGCTGTGAAGGAAGTCATGCTGTTTGTTGGGCAAGTGGGGCAGTGAGATGTGATTCCCTGTGCCATGTCCTGCTTGGCTTTGGAAGTGCCGGAGCAGTGCCATTATCCCATCCCACACTGCCTTTTAAAAGGGAGAGTCAAGTCTTGGCAAGTCTGCTGCGGGCTGAGTTCATCCAGAGGGAGTCAGCACTCACAGGAGCCAAGTTTTACCTTTATTTTGTATGGCTTGAGTATTGTGTGAGAGGATCAGTTACCCTATGGCAGTAGGAACAGAGCCCTCTAGAAGGTTCAGTAGCATTTCTGATGAGAATATACATTGATGGGGAAATAGCCATTCGTCTTAGAAGCACATATGTGCTTGATGCCATCTCTGTCAGGCAGTCCCTGGCCAACAGGTGTTTAAAGAAAGGCAGAGTAACCTTCCTGTGAGTACATTTGACATTGGCTCCTTCTCCTGTTGCATTTCCCAGGTAGTTATTAACTGACTCTGTTCCAGAACAGTAAGCACGCGATGATGCTTCAAGCCGTGCCCGACTCTTTCCGTACAAAAGTAACTGCCATCTGGAAGCTGGTTTCCACCTTCCTTAGCACATTCCAGGTGCCTACCTGTGTTTAAAAAAACCTGTAGAGTTCAGGGCTGTCTTCCATTACTGACAGGCACAATTTCTAAAACTGTCTGGATTTTCCTGCAGGTCCCCTGAAGTTTTTTACAAATCCGTGGGATGAAGAAGAGCTGGAACACAGCAGGAAAGATAAAAACTGTGAAAGCGTGAAATCATGAGTGACACGGGAGCTTGCTTTTGGCCTTGGGACATCAGAGCAGACATGAATTATTGAAATTATGGCTCTGTTAATCTATGTGTTGTCAGCCCTTCTGTAAACAGTGAGCAGGTGCTGTACAACCACAAGTTCTGTTGAGTGGGAAAGCCCTCTGGTCACAGGATGGGGGGGACTTCTGCTGGGGCTCCAGCCTGCAGCTTCAGCTGCCTGACCTGGATCATACTGATGGTTCATACTGAGGGATATTGCTCTTCAAAAGGCTGTGTTCATTTCTTTTATAACAGGTGATGTTGTTTAATAGTCCATTAGACTCCCTCAGTAGGTTTTCTTTTTCACTTTTTTACTCTGTACAGAATTTGAGTGAAACCACTAACAGTACTCAAGACAGACTGTAATATTAAGAGATGTGCATAGAAGGTTTGCTTGCTTTTCAGCTTTTGGGGCTTTTTTGCAATTGTTTGTGTGTGAAGTACTTAACACAGAGCTTGCAAACAACTGTTTAGCAATTGAAACTCAGACACATTATTCAACTTCAGGCTGTGCTTTATGGCCTATCTGTTCTGATAGTCAGCATCAGGGGAAGAAAATTGACTGTGTATTAACAAAAGGATGGCACTGAGTAATTGTAGAGATTATTCTGGGGAGAATCCTCTTGCACCATGTGTTTTGACCCTGTATCCAGAGTGCCAGACAGAATTTTAAAAGTGAATCAATAAGTAAATACCTGTTTCAAGGCAGAGTAAGGTGACGCTTCCAGGAGCCTCCATGGCTGTTTTCCATCTTCAGTGATCTCTTAGAACAACTGCAGCTTTGAGCATCTTCAAAACTGGAGATCTATGAATTCCAAAGCCAGCTTTTGCTGACAGATACAGCAAGATGCAGATTCCACAAACAGCTTTGGCAAGCCTTGTATGAAAATAGGGTAAAAATACTATGAATTAACTTGGATAGAGTTTGACTCTACTTATAAAGCAGTAAAAGAGAATGAATTAGTAATTAGGGGTTTATTTTTATTTTTATTTTGGACTCTAACATAGTGGGTTGAGGTCCGTGATTGCAGTAGCTGGTTTTTTCTACATCTTCCATTATGCTCAGATAAATGGAGAACTAAATAGAAAAGTTGACTTTTTGATGATGTAGTTGCTGAACTACATTCTTAATTCAGGCACTCCTGGAGCAATAGTATCTTTCACACCTTGAACAGGATTTTAATCTTGAAAATGAGAAGCAGTTTGGACTACTCTAAATGCCTAGCACATTTCGGGGAAGGCAGGTTCCTGGGAAAACCCCATTAGGACCACTTCAGGAAAGCAAGGCGCAGTTCATATGGCAGATATCAGGTTGCTGCCACTTCAGTCTCTGCTCTTGCAGAAGCTTTCTGCGGGTGAAAGGCTTGGCTACATTGCGTGTTCTGTCCTTTTCTGTGCTGAAATTGCTGGAGGAAAAATTTGGCCTTGCTTTGCAGGAAGAATTTGTTCTCAAAGATGCAGTTACAAGACTGGGACCTTAGAGGTGATAATTCATGTATTCTAGTACACTTCCCAAGGCAGACTTTGAATGGTATTACTAAGATGTCTCAGTAGTGCAAGAATACATTTGAAGCTGTACAGCATCAATGTTTAACCCAAAAGGCTCTGCTGTGGTTAGTCCTCGCCCTTATTCTAGTAGGGCACTATTAATAATGATTATTTAGTACTTTACAGAGAAATTATTTTCTGTTCCACAAGCAAACAATTTTGTAAACCTTTTTTCCCAGACCACAATAGTGGAAGTGCATGGTTTCTTTGTTTCTGAAGGTGTAAATCTGGTGTTTGTCACCTGTACTGGCTCTGTATCTGTACCTGTATTACCACTGCATTTCTGACTGCTGAGCATGATTTTGTGATTGCAATTCCTATGGAGATAAGGACCTAAATTTTGAAACCAGTGAATGGCAGGAGCAGAAAAATAATGATTATCTGTTTAAGGGGTGTTGATTTCATACTGTAGACTCATTTGTTTTCTTAAAAATAAACCCCAAGTCATCCCCCAAAGCAAAACCTATAGTTTGTGTCTCTCTTTTGAGACTTTGCCGTTACTTAGCTCTCACAGGTGACATGAGTCTATCTGGGTTAGATTTGCTGCACAAGAAAACAACCCTGACTTTTACCGGGTGGGTGGACAGGAAAAAAACCCAACTTTTTGTCAGTCTTTTGTGTTGCAGCAGCTGGATTCATTGCTGCTATAGCAACACACCACATGATGAGGTGTATTAGATTGCTCTGCGCAGAACACGAGGGGGAGAAGGAACGCAGCTCCTTGCTGAAGGTAAAGGTTGCACTGGAGTTTCTGGTGGAGAGCTGGGGAAGGTCAAATGCTCCAGCTCCCAGCACATGCTGTGCACAGCGGAAGGTAGAGGCGTGTGGAGGTGTTAAACTGCAGAACCAGGTAAGGTACAGCTGCATCGATTAACCTGAGATCTTAACCCTCCTCTGTGTGGCAGCTCAACTTTCCAGAGAGTTTTCTCTTAGCTTTTCCAAGTGTTGGGGTTTTTTTAAAGTTGCTTTGCTAATGTGACAATGTGAAAACATTGGCAATGGTTGAAACTGTTAGAGGGACTCTTCTACTGCAGAGAGGCCAGTCTTACAGATTAGGAGGTGATTGTCCTCAAATCAATGCAAAAAGTATATATAGGGGGTTTTTTGTTGTTTCAGCTTCACTTGAAGATGTTGAACAAGTTTTGGTTTTGTTATTGTCTGCACGGTGGTTCAGAACATCTCTGTTGTCAGTCAGAATTCAGGGCATTATCTACTTAGTGATTTTTATTATCAGTACTTTCAAATTATCTGCTCCCTTTAGCATTTATTAACATTTCTTCCTCTCTCCCTCCCAGTCTGCTTCATCAGGGTGCCTGAGTCTTCTTGGAAATGAATTTTCATGTAATTTACTCCTTCAGGTTTTCTGCTGCCTCCTTAAACCTAGCAGTGTTGTTAATGCAGTTAAACAAACATTAGTGCACCTGTAAAGACATGAAAGTGGAAACAGTGCCACAGGTTATTGTGGGTTTTACCCTGTTAACCATTCATCCACACAGGTAAAGAGAAATAATTAATGTCAGCCTTGAACTTCTATGTTTATTCAGACCCATGTCAAACTCAAAAAACTGTTTACTCCCCCATGTTCTTCATGCACCTTTTCTTTTGCTTTTACTCATCACTAGGTTAAATGTGTCAGGTTTTCAAGTGGCATCCTTTAGGTGGAGGAAGACAACAGTACTTTAGAAGGGGAAAAACTGAGGGACCAAAACGGTCGTGGAGAAGATGGTGAACCTTCCTGAAATTCAAGTTAGATGGTTTAGTACTTTTCCTGCTTCCCATGAAGGGTTACCAACATTTTGAATGCTTTTCTATTATCTACAACTTAGAACATATTTCTTTCTTACCACTTACCACTACTTTAACATAGGGCAACGTATCAAGAGTGTTGAAATGTGCAGTCTTCCTCCACTGCCCTAAGTAAAAGATTTCAAGCAGCCCTTCTGTTTCTCCAGATACATTTATAGCCCTGGTGCTCCAGAGTTCAAAGCGCTCATTGCCACTGTCGGCAGACTGGGAGCATTCCTGTGCAAAGTGAGGGATGTTGCAAAGGCCAGACCTTCCCTTTACTCACCCCTTTCAGTGGCAAGAAGGGACAGTCTGAGCTGGGGTATAACTGAGCCAAACCTTGAGTGGTAGGCTGCTTTCCCACAGCACAGAGCAAGTGTGCTTTGTGCTGCGCTGTGGGAACTGTGCGGTCACAGCTCAGGGTTGAGTGAGGCTCCCCTGGCTGTAATGAGGTGACTTTAACAGAGTGGAAGAAGCAGCCACTCTGCCTGTCAGCTCACAGGAGAGAATTTGTGAAATAAAAAACCATATAAACGTGCAGTCCATTAAGGATCGCTGATCCCAGAATGAGACAGGTTTGCAAGAAGTTGAGTAGGGGTTCTTGAAAATGAGGATTTAGAAAGGGTGGAAGTCTTTGAAGTAGGACAGTGATTTAGCTCTGATTCCACCACTTCAAGCAGAGCAAGGGAGTCCAGGTCAAATTATTTAAGCAATCAATGGAGCTTAATCTGTCTAGATTTAGGGACCTTGTTTGATTGGGTGAATGAGGAACCTAATTCAAACACCCAGGAGCTCTTTCACTAATACAACCCATTCATTGTGGCCCAAAGTGTAAGGCACCAGGGATGCAAGTGATTCATAGCATAGTATCACTAACACACTGTCTAGCTGTTACAGAGATGCACTAGGAGTGAGTTTGTCCAGGGAATTAAAAAATTAAGGAATCTAGATAAAAGGAAACAGTTCCTTCTTACTGAGTACTGCCACTCTCCATATGTGTTTGCAATCACAGATGTAATAGTTTATCACAAGGAAGGGAGAAAAGGAAGTGAGAGTATCAGTTAAAGGCTGCATTATTGAGCAAAACAACTTTGGAGAGAGTGTCCAGCTAGTCATCTTTGCTAGACTAGCAAAAAGGTAAGAGATTATGGATGTCTGGGTATCAAAAATCATATTCTTGATGAAACATGGTGAACAGAAGGAGTATGAGCACTGTCAGTAAAAGGTGGCTTCCTTCACCAAATAGCATTCCATTGCCTGGGTTTTTTCTATGACCATATTAGACTCTACAGATGTTCTTAAGGATTATAATCCTGATCATGGTTTGGTGAAGAATAGCATGTTTTCAAATATCACATTTTATTTATTTATAGGATCTGTGAGTACATATGAACCTTCCCCCTTGGACTTTTGTTCGTCTTACTTTCTACTGTCTCATTAACCCCTCTGAATCTTAAAACCTTCAAAACAAATAATACGTGCTGCTAGCTGAAACCTCTGAAAGGTGCAGTAAAACAAACAATAATTCTTTAGTTTATGGGTGCCTCTTGTACCTGAACCAGCTGAGAAAGTCATGGAAGACTGCTAAAATGCACTACTGTGCCATGAGAATAAATTTACTGCACAGTTTTGCAATGCAGATTTTATTCAGCATTAAAACTGTAACTCATTAATAATGTCAACAAATTTGCAAGGGAGATCTCATCTGCCCACTCCTACAGATTAAATCACACAATTTATTGATATGATAATCTTTTTACTAGATTTGAATTTGTGGAAAACAGCAGAAGTACCTAAGTGACTTGACTGGAAAGAAAAAAATTAATCCATTGAACTGACATGACTGTGTGTCAGCCTCTGAGAAGAAAGAAATCTGGAATCTTGATTAGTAGGAATCAAAACAGACACCAAATTGCAAGGCTACGTGATATGATGTGTATATGCCTTGTATGCAAATAGTAACGTAGGCAAAATTCCAATATGGAACAACTTGCAGTGACTAATTGATATAGGAATATGTGCACCAGTAGGAGCAGGCCAGTCCCTCACTCAACCATCAGATGGCTGTGATATTTTTCTAGGGATAAATATGTACAAGGATGATTACAGTAGCAGATGCTAACTCTAGGAGCTTGGGCTCCACATCCGAATGTTCATCTGGCTCAATCAAAATGAACAAAAGCGTTTCCAAAGGGAGGGCTAACATCTCCAGGGCCGAGTGGGCACTGGCAGCAGTCCAGAGTGTCTTCTTCACATGCAGGAACTGTGCTCTCAGGAACAGTTATTTCCAAAAGGTCCAGCCACTTAAAACATTCAACACAGAAAATTAAAGAAAACTGTTCTCTTTGGTAGAAAGCTGGCTGTGAAATCATCCTGGGAGAAGTTGATTCAGTTCTTCTAGAGCACAAGAGCTTGTGGCATCAGGATGTTTATCTCCAATGTCTGTTGGGCTGGCTTCACCCATTTCAGCTTTAAGTATGTGCTGAAACAGGTCAAACACATTCACAGCTTGTGGAAACACATTCACAACTTGTGGAAAAAGAAGCTCTGGTCCAGGACTGCTGTGGCCTCTAAGCAAGGAAAGGAGGCTTGTATATTAATGCCTCAAGGACAGATGTAAAGCTGCCATTTGGCCACATTTATCTGTGGTCAGACTTCCTGTAATTCTTTCTCTGAGGAGCTTGCTTTCAGTATTGCCAAGTCCCAGGTGCTCACAGATCACGAGTCTATGCTACAGAGCAGTCATGAGATGCTAGAGCTCCCCTGCTTTCAGGCTTGTTGCATGTTGTTTTCTGCAGCTGTGAACCGTGGAAAACTTCTTTGTTCTTTTGCAGAGCAAAAGAGTCTGTTCAGCCTCCTGTTTCCAGTATTACAGCCTCTTAAGGAAAAAATGCCAAATGCTGTGACACCCTGAAAATTCTCTTATCCTGATGGAGTAGTAGAGGTACAGCCAAAAGAAAAGCTCTTTAAGGTGAGCATATAGTGCAGACACCCTAAAACTTAAAGATGCATTTGGGAATGTGTGCAAATGATTATTTTCAGTAAGGAATTAACTTCCTATGAAAGAAGAAAATCAGCTCCTTTAGCCAGAAACTCAGGGCCTCTCGTGGGTCTCAGAGATGTTAGGTCTTGGAGTTGAAAGGGAGCACAGCTTCTTCCAACAGATTTGTCCCCCAATAAACCTGTGCTGAGATAGTCTGTGGCTCTAAACATCAAAGACTAAAGCTCCTATCCAGATGCTGAGCTAAGGAAAAGCTCTTCTCTGTGATTCTATCACCTCCTCCATGAACTTCAGGCTATACTAATTAATTAATCTATGACAAGACACCTCCCTCCCTCCCTGCCTGTCCCATGTAGCCCAAGCCTCAAATACTTGCTTTTGAGTGTGCATATATGCACAAGTGCACACGCAGACACACTTAAAGTAATTCATGTTTGTCATTAGACACAAATTATTGGGTTGAATTACTTCGTTTTACATGATTTCCAGAAAGAAAGATGACTGATGAAAAGATGAAATGCCGTGAGCTCTTTTATTAAAGATAAGTGACCTAAGAAGTGCTGTCACATTGGGCCAAGGAGAGTTGACTTGCTAACTGCAAGTCTCCCTTCCTTTTGCTGGGCAGGTAGTCTGTTAATGGTGTCAAGCTGTGTGCTGTTCCTCTGAGATGCTGAAGCAGCTCTGGTTGCTTCTGAGGCCAACCATCCCAGCCTCCCTGAGAGCCGCAGCCGAGCCTGGACTGAAAGCAGCTGGATTTGCAGGGCTGAGAGGCACTGTGCCACCCACCCACCTACTAACTGTAATTAGGAATGTTCCTTCTCACACGTTTATGTCACGAGGTGGGGACTAAAAGCCTGTTGGCTGTCTCTAGTTAGGAGTATTTTTGTGTGGAGTGCTTCTTAGAATGGAAAGAGGCCGATTAGACTTTCAAGCACCCTTTGACAACAGCGCTGAAGCTGAGGGTGCACTGAGGAATGCTAATACTGGAAAACTAGGAACATCTTGACTGTTAATTCTGCTGAAGTTAGCAGAGCAAGGCAAAAAAAAGGGTTGGGTTTTTTTTCATTTTCGTAACCCCTGGGCTTCATAAATGCATCACCGTTCTTTATTGTCAATTTGCCCGGAAAATCATTGCTGACATCTTACCTAAGGATTTATTATCATTCCAGTCAGGCTATCTTTCACTTATGTTAAAGATTTCCTGGATTTTTACCAGCCTTAAATTATATTGAAAGTAGGCAGATGAACATTTAAATTAAAAGGTTAATTGAAACGGAAATATTGCACCGGCACAGTTAATTTGTTTCAGTTTAAATGTTTATTAGCTTAATTGAATATTTACAGAACCAAGACCAAAAAAAGTTGTGCGTCTGTTTCCACAGACACAAAAGTAAATGTACTTGTGTTCAAAAGGTAAATACCCACTAATAACCCTTAAAAACAGCAGTCTGTAAGAGTGTATTTCCAAAACAAGGAATGTTCTTCTGTAGCTAAACATCAATTCTTTTATGATTTCCTATCAGTCCCAGTTTCTTTTATGGTTCTTTAGGATCTATGAGCACACTGAAGTCCTCAAAGGTGTCAAGAGAAAGAGCTTACGTGGTACTAATGCTTGGGGCAGGAAACACTGGTAAGATCTTCTGCCTGACAGGAGATAACCATATGATTCTCTTGTCTTCCCTGTGGAGTTTTTGAGATTGATCATCGAGATCCTCATGAGGAAGAGTTGTTAGAGAAATCTGTCTGCTTTTCTTTTCCCTAACTGGAGAGGAGTCAGGAACTGCAGGAAAGGGAAAATGCGATCCTTTCCGGATTTCCTGGAAGAAACCATATTTCAGTTAGTTGGCTTTCCTAGGGTGCCTAATTTAATAGCACGGTCAAACTGTATTCCCAGTCTAGGGGGCAACTTCAACAGCAGTAGTAACACCAAAATTTAACTGATCAGACTTCATCTGTATGAATACAAATGTGGTTTTTAGACAGAACAAGTGCTGCAATAAGGAGTAACACATTATTTGGAATATGTTTAAACATGGAAAAGTGCTTTAATTGGATTCTTTTAAAGAAGTTTATGTTTGAATACATCTAAGCTTAACAAAAATGGTATTGTGTGATTTTCTACTCAAAGAGAAATGTTATGGCCCTAAATAGCAACAGAAATGGATTCCTTCCCACCCAATGTCTAATAGATGGACTATTTTAAATTCTGCTTCATCCCCTGTATTAGTTTCCTGAGAGGATTTCCATCATCAGGCTTTAGGGAATGCACTTAAGCACTGAGCTCTTGAAACTGTGGTAATTTTTAATCTTTAGCAAGTATCCAGTTAGACCTCATTGGCTTTATGGCACTCAAACTTCTCTTCACATCTTCCTAGGTAATTTTCTCCTTACAGCATCGGTCCAAGTTTTACAGGTGGATGTACTGGGACAGTATTATACCAAAACCACCAGTTTGTAACACGTGGGAAAGGGGCTTTCATCTCAGTACATGATTTTGTGAGTTTATACATCTTAGCAGGACTGCAGGATGGAAGACAGTTGGTAGTCTTGGGCAATGATGTGGATACAAAGGTCAAGATATGCCTCCTGTTTTGCTGGAAGTGTGGCCATAGGAATCTTCAAAGAATATTAGCTTACCCTGTAACTAACTGCATTAGTCCTGAGCATCTTAAATGTGCTGCTTCCTGTGGCTTGAGAAACAAAGCCAAGTCCTTTGGCCTCTAAGCAAAGAGCTACTGTTTGATTTTGATCATTTCCTGTCAGCCATTCGTTGTTTCCTGAGCAGTGCACACACAGCTCCCACGTCAGCAGCCATCCAGCAGGTGCCCAAAAGCTTCTCTGGTGCACTGCTTCAAACTGATGCTCTCTTCATCAGGAGGCTGACCAAAAATACCTGTTCTTGTTTTATTCCACAAGCCCACTGTGTTTGTTCCCTGTTAGAAATGTAGCTGTTGACCTCTGACAACTCTGTGTGCAAAAGTACAATTCAGTGTCTTCAGTGGGCTTTGAAAATACTTCCAGTATCTTAATCTGAAGGGCACTGATGGGAACCCCTTAGCTTCCAGGCTGCACGTTCCTTGTATTTCCTTTCTCCTCTGGTATCCCCTCTGCCTTCCCTTGTCTGCATTGTCACTCCCTTCTCTCCCATCTTATTTCTGAAGTGCCTTTAAGTGCTTTTGTACTGGAAACTTGGAAATCCCTAACTGCCAAGATAATGTGTTACAGGGGAACAATGGTGATGTCTGCACCTTGAACACTTAACAATGATCTTTGGAAAGGAAAATCTGTGGGTGAATGACAGAAGGTGATGATGGGTGATTGTGAGCACAGAGACAGGGCACTGCCTGCTTGTGAAAGAAGAAACCTGTTCTTACAGCTGCATCGTGTGTAAGGTTATGAAACCAGCTCCTGCCATGCCGTCTTTTTCATGTTGTTGCTGCACCTCAATGCTGAGTCTCCTTTGCAGAGTGAATTTATTACAGTGATACATTAAATGCAGGAAAATGGAGCAATCCCGAATCATGATTAGAATCTAAAGGAGTAAGTTTTAAGCTAGCCATTAGTAGGGGTTTTTTTCCCTCTGAGTTGGTAGTGTAAAATTCTGTAAATCACATAAATAACCTAAAAGACTAAAAGCAGAATTAAATAATTATTCATTTTGGGTCAGGTTTTGGTTTTTAAGAGCCTAAGTGTAATTATTCTGGCACAAGGGACCTTCTAATGGTTTTAAAGCAAACAGAGCTGGGTGCAACAGGAAACTTTGTGCCATCAAACCATCAAGCACACCCAGTTGGGAGAAGGAATAAGGCAGATTCCTGTGAGCTGGAGTATCACCAGTTTAGTCTTGCAGTGGGTCTGGGAGGTTGCAGGCCTGGGAGATCTTCCTTGCAGGAGGGATTGTAACCACACATGTGGACTGTGTATGACTAACAGTGAAGCGTGTTCTTTGCAGGGCTTTTTTTCCAGCCTGCTCTCTGCTTGCTCTCAGTTGAACAAGGGACTCAGCACATTTAACTGAGCTGCATGGAGAGAGAGATGTGATTTTAAACTACTGAAATTGTAGGAATCCTTTCTTTGTGAGGCAGAGAATGTATCAGGTAGGTGCAGAAATAGCTCTTGCGGTTCAGAAATATGTTTTGAATGGGAGAACATCCCAGGCCCTTAAGTTTTGGGTGAAGTTCAAAGAAATCCTTCCAGAAAGCCAACTCAGAACGTAGCCAGGCCATTCTTTTCCCATTTGTCTTTCTAAAGCCTAGTAAATAAGTTTTTTCAGCAGTCCACCAGTGCAATTAGTTCAGAAAATTTTCATTGGTTTGGGGTTTGGCTTGACAATGTAGAGAACAGCTACAGATCTGAAAACAGTGAGACAAGGAGCAGAAAGTGCTTTTGCTCCCTTTTACTAAGTCCACATAATTGTATTTTGAATTCTGACCAAAACCAGGATAATAAAAAGTTGTAAATAGCATAAGGACAACAATGCAATGATCTCACCAGTTTGTAAAAAAAAAGTATTACATTTTCTGTTTAGCTGAAATGCTATCGCCCTGTCCATAAACCTGAACTTTAAAGTGTAAATTGTAATTTCTAACAGAAATAAAATACTCTATGTGATGTTTTT
This sequence comes from Coloeus monedula, assembly GCF_965178545.1. Lineage (NCBI taxonomy): Eukaryota > Metazoa > Chordata > Aves > Passeriformes > Corvidae > Coloeus > Coloeus monedula. Next base: position 116,422,929 of record NC_138781.1, read on the forward strand.
TAAATTGAGTGCTACCACATGAGAGAATATGTCTTCATAATGATGTTTCTGATCTTGAATTAACTGTCAAACCAGGGCATTTATATTGCACAGGTGTACCTGTTGGAATGGGATAGTAAAAATCTGAAGCTCCATTCCAGTTTCTGAAACTGATCTTTTAGGGAAGTAATACCAGGGCTTTAAGTACATTCTGCCTGAGAAAGTGCTAATCCATCTTCCCTTCCACTAGGCTGGTCAGATGCAAACAGAAAGGTCCCACTTGTGTGCTGGAGGCAGAACAGACCATGACTGGTCTCTAAAATCACCTGCAGGCCAAGAAGAGGAGTTTTAGTTGTTATGCCCACATTTTAAAGTAACTTCCCCCTCCCTTCTTCAATTTATTGCATAAAGAGACAATATTTTAAAACTTCTGGGAGTGTCCCATGCAAACTCTATGTCTTGTCTTCCTCTTTTTTTTGTATTCACTGTTTGCTAGTTACACTTTTCATGCCAAAATTCTGGACATCTGAGGGGTAGATTACTTTCATTGGAATCAGTGACTGAAATTACTACCTCAAGGTCATTAGGTTACTTCCCTATCTTTGTAAAAACAGCTTATTATTTTAAACCCAAAGTTACTAAAGTGGATAAAGACGTGGAAAAAATGAGCTGATTAAATGGTGTATACAGTCTCCATCAGTGACTGTTTCACATCTGCCACTCCAGGATGAACCAGATCCTGTGGTTTGTAGCAAATGCCACCTTTTTCATCGAGAACCTCGCAGTGACTAAAGAGCAGAAGAGATTGTTGATTGCCGTCATTCATCTCTTACGGTTGTTATTCCTGATGTTGCTGTTCTTTTGTCTTGGCTCCCCCTTGATTTTGAATCTGATCACATTACAATTTAACCTTGCAGCATTCTAATTTTAACACCGCAACACTACAAAATAAACAAACATACAGTCAAGACTGTTTTCAAAGGATGATGTTTCTTCTCATTGCCCAGCTTGATCTTTTGGGACAGAATGAGAACTCTTCTTCTGTGAAAGTGGACATCTAATGGCCATCTTACAATATACCTAGAAATAGAGGTATCCTAAATCACAGGTTACTTTTGAAACACAAGCTGTTATGGCTAAAATTAAACATAGGTAAAATCCTGGCAAAATTGACTTCACTGTCATTGAAGTAATTGAAAGCCTTTCCATTGATTTAAGTGGAACTGAGATTAAACTCTGTATTTATAGAGAAGATTTTTTTTCACTTGCAGACATATGCACCCTTTCTATTCCTTTTTTTTTGCTCTAAATGTACCGTGCTGGAGAAGAGCCACTCTAAAGTTCATGACCTGTAGGAAAGTTGGCATGCCAGCAGCGAAGAAACATCAGTCAGTGCAGGCCAAGCACGGCTACAAGTGTCAGCCAGTGCCTTTTAGTCCACAAGCAAGAGGGTATTTCACTTGACAGGGCTGCAGCAAAAAACTCCAGGTAGATTTCAACAGGCTTCAGTGCCCACTGTGAAGGAGAGAGATTTTAGACATGTTTACTGGGGCTCTGAGTTCCGCACAAGACATTTTCCGTAAGACGCTGTGCAGGCTGCGTTTGTGAAAGGATATTGTTGTAGCAGCTTGTGTTGAATATCAGCTCAAGGGAGTAAGTCTACAGCAAGCTAAGCGATAGCAATACTCAGAGTAAATGGCTTCTGACTTTTAGAAGTGTTTGTTTCTATGGAGAGATGTTAATTTTGCCCTTTGTCTCTGTGGCAGAAATTAGAGGAGCAGTGTCACGTCTGTCTTGTCCCAGGTGTTGGTGCTGAGGGAGATTACCTGGGGGCCTGCAAGGAATAGAGCAAGTACTATTGCATTTTACAGTGGACATCTTCAAGGGAGAAGCAGGGGTTGTACAAGGATGCCACTATTTCAAAATAAAATTCATAGTGTTTGTTCCAGACAAGAGAAATTCACCACAATATTTTGCTCCAGGACTCATGGTAAGTCTGGCTAGGAGCTGTCAGATGCACATCTCTCTAAGTGCCTGCTCTTCATCATTCAGGCAAAACTTTGTCTCAGCTTCTGAAGAAACCTAAACCCTTTCTTTTAAAGAACTAACATTTACTTTCCCCTGTAATTACCTGCCTGGAATACAAGAGAATTGTTTACGGAGGGGAAAAAAAAAATGAAAAAAAAGTCACCCTGTAAAAAGGATGAAAAGTATACATTAAGGTCCCTTTCTTTCCAAATCTGTACTTTTCCCCCATAAATATCAGCATAAATTGATGCATGTACATGTGTTTGATGCTTCGTGACTTCAGGCAGAAGTAAAATCCTTTCTACCAGGTCAGAGATCGTCCAGATGCTGTATTTTGCTTGGAAGGACAGAAAATGTGTATAGAAATCTTTTTCATGCATAGAAGTATAAAAGAAAAGAATTTTCTGAGTAGGTGTTGCCTGTGGGAAGCTTAAAAAGTTTAATTTTAAAAGGTTTTCTATCCCATAAACATTCAGGTGTTACCTGTTTTGCAGTCAGTGTTTGTAAAACTAGGGAAACAAATACAAAGTGAATACTTTTTTTTATCCTGATGTAACAAAATGTGTGCAGATGTGATCACTGTTTATTCGGTGTGCTTGAGGAGAATGGGAACATCTTTCCTTTAGACGTTTGAGAGAGTACTGTATTCATTGTTTTTCTAATCCTTTGTCATGTCAAGGACTGAGCAGTCAGGACAAAGATTATATGATGTGTCATTTTGATCCTAGCAAATACAATATTCAAGTTGGATGTGGTGCTGATTCTTTAAAAATGTTTGTACCTAGCTTTTCTAGGTATGTAGAAAATGAAATCTGTTGAGATTTCAGAGGTGAACAGAAAGCATTCACATGTGAAGCATTGGATTTGGTGCTCAATATTCTTCTTGAGAGTAGCTTACCTAAAACTGTTCCAGTATCTGAGTTTTTGTCAGTGTTCAGGAATTCAGCTGATGTTACAAACTGTTGCTGACAGATTCAACAACTTCCAGGGGCTTAAAAATGTTGATTCTCCAACTCTTTTAAGTGCATTAGTTTATCATTTTTATGTGTATGTATTTTTATAGTTTTATAAATACATAATCTTAAAAACTTGCAAACTTTTTAATATTTTCTAATGTCCCCCTCAAGAAAATGACACTGTTTCAGTCAGAACAATTTCAGCAGATCATTCTGAAATGATACGATGTTTAGTTATTTGTGTCTCAACCTTGAGTATGTTCCTTACATAGCTAACATGATTAGTTTCATCTAAGATCTTGGTTTTTTGATAAAGTTTGAAGGGGTCCTGTATTGTTTCTTTCCCTCCTCATTATTTTGATCTTATGAACGCTGCTGAGTTATTTATAGGTCCATAACTGCTATGTTAAAACCTTTGCAGGCTGACTGACTATCAGAAACTGCATTTTTGAAAGACTTCCAGGGTTTCTGCTATGTGGAGTAGGATTGGCATCCTGGTTTCTCATGGGCCCTTTGGGGCTTCTGCTTTGGGAAGCCCTGCTGGTGTAGCCAGCTCGTAGGACTAACTACAAATGCTACCTACAGAAGTGCTACCCTGTGATGCTTTTCTACCTCCCTCAAATCTCTGTGGTGCTGTGCATTAGAGGGTACAACCTTAAATAGCGAGGATAATGGTGAGGAATGACTGGCACTTGATATAAACAGACCTCCTGGTGCTGGGGATTGCCACTGGAAATCCTTTCAGTGCTTCTCCTCAGCTGCAGAATAAAGAGGTGTATGCAAGGGACTCTACCAAAATGCCTTTGCCAAATATTGCAACACTCTGCAGCAAAGGTGTTTGCTAGCTGTTCTGAAAGTAGGACTGAGTGGCAAAGTGGTAAATTTAAAAAAAAATTGTAAGCTTCTGGGAAAAATCTGCCTCTCTGACTCTTTTGAGTCCCCTTTTCCATTCATTTGTGTTGTAAAACACACTTTCACAGGATTGCTTAAAACCAAGCCTGCAGCTAAATATTTACCCGATGGATTTTGTTAAATCTGTTTGAGTGCCTCTGGAAATGAATTCACACCTCTAATTCCTAAGTACCCTTTGCCTCTGGGCATCTGTAGTGAAATGCAGGTATTAGAAGAGCTGAAATCAGTTGAGATAACTGATAACCTGAGTCAATAAGCAAAGGATTGAGAAGACAGAATGACCTTTTGTCTCTCAGGGGGCTTGGAAATTTTTGAGCTCAAATCAGTTTTTCAGATAATGCTTGAAAAATATTTTCCGGACCTGTTGTCAGCCTTCCTGCATCAGTTAAATACCAGCTAATTTAGTCCAAAAATATTGCCCACCAGCGCTTGTAGGAGCAGGTGAAGAACACCTGAGAAGGCACTTGTGCCAGGAGGCTTTGCCAGCCCTTTTTTCTAAGGGAGGGGCTGCTTCCTAACAGCTCTAACTAACACTGCTCGCAGTCAGCTTGTGTCTTTAGTGCACTTCACTGGTGTATAGGTTGTTACTGTCATCTCAGTCCCAGGTAAAACGGGAGTTTGCCAGTTTTTTGTATTTTTCATGTGTCAGCCTTTGGCATCTCTTTAACACAAGGGAGATACGAGCCCAAAATCCAGCTGCATGGTTTGCTCCCTTCCTTTGCTCTCTGTTTAACATCCACAGGACTAAGGCAGGAAGCAAAGTGGATAAGCTGTCACTGAGCACTCTGCTGTTGGACGTCACAACTCCATGATCTAACACAGGGGAATTCTGAGGAATCACAAGTCAGTAGAGGCAAATGGATGGTTTGGGTGAGAAGGGGCAAAACAAAGGTAATAGTGAAGGCAGAAAGAGCAATGGGGGAGTGAGGTGTGGCTTCTGAAATAGTCTATTTTGAACATTCTGTGTTTAAGAAACTAAATTATGAAATATGTAGGAGGAAAAAACATATCTACAAGTGAGGAATGCAAGATGAGCCTCTGCTGATAAAACTCTACTACATGTTATTTTATACCACTGAGATTCTCATCCAGAAATATGTCTGGAGTCTCCATTTCACCTCATTGGGCCAGCAGTGTATGTTTCAGAAGATTTATTGGGGTAGTTTTAAAAGCCACAGACTGTAGGGCATTCACGATATCTCTTGAGAGACTGTCTACAGCCTCATACATCTTTCTCTTCAGAGTTCCCCTGTTGAGATCAGGCGTTTTCTGTGTTTAAATATTATTCCTGTTATTCCTAATTAAACCCTGTATATCACACCTCATAATTCTCTCCTCAACATGAACAGCAGATAGCTGTTTTATTCCCAGCTCATCAGCACTTAACAAAACTGTATAGATTTGATGTTATTCTCTTCCCAGAAATCAGACTCTCCAGCCTCAGTCCTCTGAGTGTTTTCCATCTCTTTGCCTCTCTCCTTCCACTCTGTCATTGGCTTCCAGACAACTTGGTGCCTAAACTAGAGTGTAATAGTTGAGTGTAGTTGAACCAGAGCCAAACAGAAGGAGAAGGTCTCTTGCTTCCTGTTCTGATGTGATGCACTTGATAAGGCAGACCAAAAATATACTGCTGCTTTCTTGCCAGAATACCCAGAAGAATATTAGACATGGTCTCAGAATTAAGCAAATGACACCTGAGGTGCGAATGTACTTATTCTTGTTTGCAAATAACATTAACCAGCTTAGCTCCAATCTGCTTATTACCATCTCAGATGCCTTCAGTTTAGATGCCTCTGGACCAATTTAAGGATTGTCGCCTCTTATCAACAGGGTCAAATTGGGCATGGTTTTTTCCAGGCAGTGGTGTGGCACTTGTAACTCACATGGATTTCTCCTTAGAGCCACTTTCTGTTGATCTCTGGAGTAGGCTGGTGGCCACTCCGACAGCAGTGGTTTGGCGTGCAGCCGCAGCATCACTTGGGAGAGCTGGCTGCTGGCTCAGAGGATGGCTGATTGTACACAGGGCCTCTGGGGGTGGAGGGGCTGTAATTGCCCATGGAAATTGTCACTGTGGCAGTGAATTCAAATCCGTTTTTCTTCTCAAAATCCAGGTCTGTAGATAGTACTGCTCTCTGCAAGGATTTATGTAATGCTCTCGCTTTTGTGGCCTAATTGAAGTGCCCCTGCAGCAGCCACGAATACTTGGCCGCTGGGCTGCTGTGGTACATGGCTATAAAGCATCTGCAAAGTGTTTTATCTGCTCAGAACCAACACATTTCACATAAAAATTGGCTCCTAACAGTTTTCATTGGTATTCTCTGTCCAAGGATATATTTTGTCTTGCACGCTGCTGCAGGCCTTAGTGCCCCATGCTTTTCTGTAGGATGTCTCTGTGCCTTCACGTTGACCGTCCCTTCCTCTTCTCCTGCCAGCTGTGAGGCTTCCTCATAGGTGATGGCTGTTGAGTTTTGGTGACTGTGAAACTCTTTGTGAAATAACTCTTTAAAAAGTGTGGTGGATCTTGGGAATGGCACCTTTAAAGCTTGTAGTTCAGTGACTGAGTTTCTCTGTGGAGTGGTTTTTGAGGTGTTCTCTTGGAACTACTGTGTCGTGTTAGAAGAAAAATGAGATCTTTTCAGAGGAAGGAGGTGTTGAAAAATTAGTTTGAGGACATTTAGTCTTTGGGGGAACGTGACATACAGACATGAAGTGCTGTGTGACAGTTTTGGCACCTCGTATTTCCTGTTGTTAATGATACAAATGTCATCTTTCCACAAAAGTCGGTGCACTGTATGCATCCTAGAGCAATGCTTGTGTAGGAGTGTGTCTTCTGTCTTGACTACCCTTAGATGAGTGTTTCTAAGAAGTGATCTACTTCATTTTACATGAAGAAAAATCTTTAAACAACCATTTGGGGATTTCAAAGCACATAAGGATTCTTTGCAGCCATGAGTGCCAGCCTGCTTGGATGTGCTTCTTCTGGGCTTTCATGTGCTCCCCTTGGCTTTCTTCACATTCCCTTCTTGCCATGGGAGAGGTAAATTCAGGGCACTGAAATTTCTCAAGACAGGAGTCTGCTTACAAGCCCATTTCTAGCATCTGAAATGTTTGTGCAGTGTTGGAGGAATTTTTATAATCTAAACATTCTTTTGCAGTATAATTGATACTGTTTTATTAAAAATCTTCCTCCTCAAGCATATACAACACTAATTCAAGTTTAGCAGGGTCCAGCCAGTGTTAGAGGTAATGTGCATATCTGAGAAGAGAGACCCAGATGAGTGAATCATATGTAGCAGCCTGTTTCTGTTGTGTCCATTTACAAGCATCACCAGCCATTATCTCTGAATTCAATATTTCAAGCATTAGCTTTCTGTTCTGGCTTAGTATATGAGACTATTTGCTATATAATTATATTGTATTTCATTTTCTTCTGTATGCTATTGTAATAATGATATTGCCTAATAAAATAATGTCAGATTTTAATTAGGTTAAAAGTAATTTTTTATATTAGGTTTTTTATTTGAGAAAATAAACTAGCTGGTAGTGCATATCAAGCTGTCCATTTTTTTTTTCGTTCACATTTGCTTTCATTTCCTGTCGTCCTTTACCTGTTGAAATAAGGGTGGGGTTTTTTCTTGAATTGTTTTAAGTTATTACAGCCCTCCACAGCCTTATGTCTAACATATGTCCTGTTCTAGCAAGGACATAAGATGCCTACCTTGCTATTTATTAAAAGGATAGTTTTGCAAAAATTTCTGCTCGTAGTTAATAGCTGCACCTTTTTAATCACTGAAATAAATTAGCTATACTGATGTGAAAGAGTATGATAATACTCTATGAGAGTACTCCAGCAAAGGGAGACTTAAATTTTCTGGGAGGCAAAGACAGACTACATTTGCATCAAAGACAGTTTTGGAAAAGCTCATGCCAACTTTTGTGGCGGGGTACTTCAGGAATAACCAGTGATGTAGGAACTGGCACAAAGTGTAGTTCTCCTCCTAATTTACTTTTATAATAGTGTCATGAGTAGCATCTCAACATACATCCAAATAATGAAGAGAAGGATGAAGGGGTGAAAGATCCTTCTGTTTCTTAACGCCCTTCTCTTTAATTCTTTAATTCCTTTTGCTTTCAAAGTGACCTCAGTACTCTGTAAACTTCCACATCACATGCAGAGGAGCTATGTTCTCTGTTATGTGGCTAAAGCTTATCTTTATTGGGAGATACTCTGACTCCTCCTTGAAGTGCCATTTCCAAGTACATTCCCTTTTATGTAACTAACTGTTTGTAGGCTGTCCTTTTTTGTTAGACCTTTATTAAGAACTAAATAGAAAACCTCTGAGCCCAGTTCAGCAGCCCATTCCTCTTCAGCTAGGTGCGGTCATCACAGTGGAATTCAAGCATATGCTTGGGGTTCAGTGTGTATGTGAAGGTTTTGCAGGATAAGGACAGATTAAAGAAAGCTTTTGTTGAACTGGAGCCCATCTGACTTTGCCTTTTCTATGTATTCCTTATTAGAAGACTCAGATATTATCGTATTGGCCTGTAATTTCTTGTCATTTAAGTTTCATACAAATTTAGGCATCTCATTGCTGTTTTTTCCTGCTGATTCTTCTTGTATCACATGGTACTGCCAGCCTACCTGTTCTGTTTCTGCTGTGTATAACAATTGGGTTGCTGTACTGCTTGTGTGGTTATTCATGGGTACACAGGCAGGCAGTTATGGGACAAGAATGTACAGACCCTGATTCCAATCACTCTGACTTTGTGAGAGGTGGTATCTTAACTGAGTATCTTGAGGTTTGAGCTTTATTATAACTAAGGCTGCCTAGTGAAATCATTTTAACAGTGCATGTGAAACTTCTTTTTCCGGCACAAAAGTAGAGACGTAGAGGTGTGACCTTCAGTGAGATCTGGTACTTGAAAACAGAATTAAAGTTAATAAGTTGACATCTGCTTTTAAAGCATCTTCATTTGAATGCAGCCACCAAAACAATCAAGTGGTATCCCTCTTACCCAGGTCATCGCTTACCCATTTTACCAGGCCATTCATGGAAGGGATATGGCCAGGTAAAAGAGATAAAATCTTACATTTCCTTATGCCCTGACAGCAGCTAATTGCTAAAAACCCCTTCTTCAGATATTAATTAGATCAGCCTGGAGGCTGCTCCTGCTTGCGTTAAGGATCTGATTTCTCTCTGCATGAGATCCTTACAGACTCAGTAATCAAAGCTTTCTTTGTCTCAGAAGGTATATACTTAACCCAAATATGCTCCTGAATGCCTTAATTCCAGTCCTAGTGCCATTTTTCTGTCCTAGTGCCTGCTCTCACTGAGCTTCAAGACAAATTAACAGCTACCACTATGAAAGGGTATACGTGAACAATTTCATCAGTGCCTCATCATTCTTTCATTTGTAATTTATTTCCTACCTTTCTGGCAAATAGATCTGGAGGGACTTGGATTTCCATGGGATTGTTTTTAAAGGTTCTTCTTTTTAGCTGTGTTGTTTAGATATAGTTCAGACTTTCTTTTCTATAAATCTATTTGTTTTAACATTTCAGAAAATTGAAAAGTGAAAAAAAACCCAAAGGCATCTGTTTCAGGCATAAAGGTAAAAAAGCTTAAATACTTCTTGGTTGTCAGTTGTATAATGGAAAACTCTTTGTAGCTGATATTTTTCAACTTCTCTGGATCAGTGGCTATTGCATTAATTGTTTGGGCGCCAAAACTTTTCATCAGTAAGGTTACAAAAGCCAGTAGTCTTTCTATTAACTAATTTTTTTGACTACTCACAGTACTTAATTTTAGTGAGATTTTCCTATAACCTGCAAAGGATCTTAATAATTTCAACTGCCTAGGAATGTGTTTTCTCCTGCAGCTACCATTTGGTTTATTTAGTGGGTTTTGTAATTCTGAGGACGTGAAAGTACCTACTGTCCTACAGCAAATCATCATCAAATCTGTATTTACAAAAGCTGACAACTTGTATTATTAAAATTGGCAGAAGCCGGGAAATGCTTCCTAACACAATTGTTTCACTGACAGCTTACTCTCAAATGAATTTGGGTTTAATTATGGCAGCACAAGAGGAACTGAAAGATCCCTTTGACTAAGTAGGATTTTAATTATATTTGAAATCCTGCAACCTCCTTTTTGCCTCTACAATGGCAAGTAAAAAAGAAAGAGGACCAGACTACCAGAGTATCAGAGTATAAATTAAATGCTTCCTGTGATAAAGGCCTTATAATTCTTTATCCCTTGAGTTTCATTACAGTTTTCTCTATCAATTATGCCTTCTCTAACCAATTGAAAGAAGCAGAATTGCAAATTTGAGTGTTCAGAGGTCATCAGTTCTTTATTGATCTTGGCTTCTAGAAAAATAGTTTTAAAAATACATATTCTGAAGGAAAAACTACCATTTCAGTGAAATCCAGCTCCAAAATGAGTTAATGGGTAAACTCCATAAAGATATTTACACATCAGAAAAATCAGATTTGGTATTGTATATTGCCAGCTTTTGTGTTTGAGTTTTGGGGGCTTCTTCTTTTCCTGGAATGTGTTTTGAGTGTAACCAAAAAGAAGTGACTGTTAGTAGAAGTTATTTTTAACTACCCCTTAGTAGAATTAAGGCTCTGAAATGTCATATTCAAAGGAAATCTGCATCTTCTTTATTGTTTTAAAATATTTAATAAAATTTAGACAAAATACAATTTTTTAATTGCATTTGAATAGAAGTTTGAAACACTGCATTGAAATTCAGTAGCAGTTAACTGGAATCAATCCCTTATGTTTAGCAGAGGTGATGGCAGTGAAGCCCTGGAGAAAAGTTTTTTGGAGGTGACCAAAATTATTTTATTGGATAATCTTACACTCTCAAAAAATGAAAACATATTTGAAGCACTGAACATTAGCTTTCTTTCCATATTTCATCCAATAGAGTAGTTTCTTCCAGTGTCAGGAAGGCTGACTCAAAAAGATCATGGCTAGAAGAATTCATCGAGGCAACGCCTGTACGACAGCTTTTTAAAGTTTCATATGTATATTTTAAGTTACAAGTACTCATTTTCTTAAATGTCTTTCATGTCTGGAGTAGTAAGATTCTCTAAGAGAAGTTCTCCACGTTGCAGAGAAAAGCTGAAAATTATACTATACAAGTACCCATGAAAAGAAGAAAAATAAGGATTTTGGTATATATTTCAGCCTAGTTGGTAACATTTTTAATTCCTAAACTTGGTAATGCCTAGTGCACATGGAAAGCAACTGATGTTTCCTTTGTCATGGCCTCCTCTAGTAAACTGCTGATTCCATACAGTATGAAATTAAATGAAGTACGTAATTAGTCTATTTTGACTCTCACATTTTCTGTCTCAAAATTACGCTTTCTTTTTTTAAGTGTTTAATCCCTTCACACTTGTTTTTTAGACCTGAGAGATAAGATTTGCATAGCATTCAAACTTCCTTGAAGACTGTGCATTATGGAAATCACTTGCAGTGGGTGCCTTATTAGGCATTTTTGGCAGTTTCCCACTGAGGATACAAAACTCCCAAAAGGGGAGCTGATGAAAAAATATGTTGGAAAATTCTTTCTTAAAAACAGAACCACATTTCACTAAAGAAATAAATCAAGACAGAATTTCAGGTTTTTTGGTGTTATTAAAATCGAAAAATACAACAAAAATGAGAATAGTCAGACTTGCTGAGACTCATGTTGGAGATGAGCTTAGCAACAGCTTTTGTTTTCTTTCTTCATTGCAAAAATCTCATCTAGATAAAATACAAGCACACTTTGTGAGTGCAGTGCAATTATAGCTAGCCTCAGGAAAGAGCATTGACCAATTTTATTACAGTGCCAAAGATTAGTCCTGGAATGTAAAGCTGAGAGAGGCCTGTTAGGGACTTGCTTCATTAGAACATGTGGAACAAGACATTCATACAGTACCAATAAATCCATTAAGGGGAAAAGGGCTCTGAAATAGCCCTTCAGGATTTTTATTATTAACGACAAGGATTGCTGAGGTTGGTGATGTCAGAAATATGGTTTTAGCCAGCACTCACTGTCCCTTTTAACTCACTGATCTCCAGTCCAAATTCTTGGAAATAAGCAGCCATAACTGTTCTAGTTAGCTGAGGAAAATCTACCTAACACACCTGAATTTGGAGAAAATAGGAGAAAATAAAAGATCAGTGGAACATCTCCTCTCTCACATTGCCATGAATCCTGCATGAACAGAATCCTAGCTGTTGACTATAGCTTTTAAGTTCCTCATGAAGTCACTGTTAGATAGACCCTAGCAGGCTCATTCATTTTCATAAATCTAAATTTCTGATGCTGGTAAATCCTGAAAAGAAATAGCAGTTTGTTATGTATGGAGGGCATTTTGATATAACTGTTCTGAGCAATGGCAGACAAGAAGCCTGTGCTGCTGAAAAATGGTCATGTTGTCTGCTCAAAGCTGGGTTTAAATATTGTCCAGCTGCATAGAAAATAGCATCAGATTTGTCAACAGCATAAAAAATAGCCACTGAGAAACCAGCACATTTCTCTGCATCCTAATGCTTCTAATTCCCAGAGACACTGAAGTGAATATCATTTCATGGAAAAAAAAATAGCTTCTATATCAAGAGTTTGAGATTTCCTCACTAGGGAAGTACAGACTGCTCAGATAAAGGATGCTTGATCCTGGTTGATATTTTCTGCCAAATGGTGGTATTCTTTCCAAAAAGTGATTTCGAGATACTCACTGTTGGGATTACCAGTCTTGTGGTGCAAAACTTCCGGCTAGAAGTTGGGTCCCAAAATGCTCCCAAGAGCTTCAGAGCACCAGCGCGCTCAGGTGGACAAGACTGGAGCAGAGAGGTGTTTCTCTTTTTCCTCTGTACCTGCTTTGACAGAAAAACAACTTTTATCCAGCCTGAAAGACTGTCAGAAGTGTCACTGGCCAGGATTCGGAGCCTCTTTTTTCAAAGCCCTGGCTGCGTCACAACCATCACATGGGACTTGATAAATTTTTCATGCCAGAATTAATCAATTTCAGTGGGCAGTTTTCCTCACTGGCATGTATCCTGCCTCCCTGGGGCACTTCATCTGTCACGACAAATGGGATGGGGATTTGTGGAAGTGCTAGTGGGGTGGCTCTTCTCAGACCCATCAAACTGTGTGTACGCATGTCAGGTCAGGAATTTTTGGGTCTCCTGGGACATGTGTGGGACTTTATAGAGAGGAGTGCCAGGTACGTAGGCAACTGCTTCTTTTGATGGTGTGGTGCTGCTTTAACCCCAGCTGGTAACAGTGTCACATGCAACTGCTCCCTTATTTCACCACCAGCCTCACCACCAGTGTCGGGTAGAATCAGGGAAAAAAAAGTGAAACTCATGGATTCAGATAAAAACAATAATTGAAACAAAGCAAAATATAATAATAACAATAGTGAGACAGAGAGAGGTAATAATTACGAGACAGAGAGAGGAATACAACCCAAGATAAATAAGTGATGCCCAGTACAATTGCTCATCACCCACTGACCAATGCCCAGCCCATCTCTGAGCAGTGATTGACACCTCCCCGCCAATTGCCCCCAGTTTATACACTGAGCATGATGCTCTCTGAAATGGAATATCCCTTTGGCCAGTTCAGGTCAGCTGTCCTGGCCTTGCTCCCTTCCAGTCATTTGTGCACCTGCTTGTGGATACAATATTGCTGCTAGCAAGAATTTTTCTTGCTTCTTTCCAGTCCCATGAAATACTTTTCTCTTATCACGGAAGATATTAGCAGAGTTTTATAAACTATGAACACCTGCGACCTTGCAGAGCTTTGTTTATGGTACAGTAGAAAAATATTTTGACAATGGATGTTCAGGATTTTAGCCAATCCACACAGGGGGTGGCTGATCCTTTGACCAATTAGACTATGAAGAAAAAAGTCTATAAAAGAGTTTGTAAAATAATCAAATAAATCAATCTTGCTGCACAATTCCTGCCTGTTGGATCTCTCTTCTCCTCCCTACCACTGCGGGATACCATAATACCTACTCACTGGCAGAGCCTAGGAATCTGAAAAGTCCTTGACTTAGGGTAAGCACTGCTTAGCAACAATCAAAACATCAGTGTGTTATCAACATATTCTCAGACTGAATCCAAAACACAGCACTGTACCAGCTACTAGGAATAAAATTAACTCTATTTCAGCCTAAACCAGGACAGATTGGTTTTTTGGAGCTAATAATTTAAATGTAGCATGCATTCCTTTTATCATGCACAGACATAGCTCGAGAAATGGAAATGTAATGGAAATACGCTACTTATGAAAAGAATGACATATAGTGGGGTTTAATAAAATACATTATTTACCCTATAAATACTAAAACAAGAAAAACACTTATTTGTGAGAGAGATTATTGCAGTGCTCATAATCCAAGCAGCACAACAGGAAAGGAAAGATAAATGAGGCATTTAGTTCTCACCTTGTGCATATTATATGATATTCCCACCCACATTTTATAAACCAGAAAAGCATATTAAAAATAGACCAGTTATGCTTCTGATAAGCATGAAGATGAAATTGTAGTCAAAATAGTTCCAATCAAACTATATTCTTTCTTTATTTATTCTTTCTGACACTACTGATGTCATAAAAGTTTTCAGCTTGAAACATGGGTAAAAATGTAACATTCACAGTATCTTTTTCAGAGGCTGGAAACCTCATGCTTGGAATGATTTCTGCTTTGGAATGTCTGTAATATATTGAAGCCTTAATACCATGCTAATTGGTACCTTACTAATTAGATTGTGACTAGAATTTTAATTAGATGCACAATAGGTGTTCTACTTACCTGCAGTGGAGGAGCTATTTCCTGGGAAGAAAAGTTAAGGGAAAAAGATAGTGAAAGGAATCCATGGAAGACAAATATAATCTAATCCCTACTATGAGAAATGCATACATTCATTAATATTTTTCAACATTCTGTCTCTGGAAATGTATTCTGTTTTGTAAAGCACATTAAAGTTTGCTTTGTGATTTGCTTTTCTCCCCCGTAGAACAAATTGTACTTTTTTTTCTGTGACGTGACGTGTGCTGTGAGCAAAATGAGAAATACTGGAACACGACTGTAGTCACTTAGCTCAGGGCCAGCCCCAGGGACTGAGGTGAATGCTTTGTGGGCTCAAAGCAGGAGTCTGTAATCTGATTTGAAGAGCAGAGCTGTGTACCTGGGAGCTGGGTCGCAGGGAACAAGGCTGAAAAGGGAGATGCCCGGCACCTTGACAGTGGCATTAGTTGAGCCTGGGCTGTAGTGCATTCTAGAGTTAAAAATGCATGTGAGAAGCTTGGAAGACACAGCTGAGTGAATTCCTGTCGTGGCAACTCCGAAGTACCAATACTTTGGTAGATGAGCATCATCTATCATTTTTCTTCTATCAGGAGAAGAAGATAGGAAAGAGGGATGGAATGTAGCTGTCTGAAAATATTGCCACCACTAATGCTCTCATTAGCCTAACAACATTTACCCTGTTAGAGGGAATTTTAGGATTTTCATTTGGGGTGCAGTTTTAAAATCTGCAAAATATCTAGTGCAAGAAGAGTCCTAAAAACATAATACGAAGCTCCTTCCTTCTCCAGTGAAGCCTGAGTTGTGTGTTTATAAATATGAAGTTATTTGTCAGGCCTGGTAATCCCCATAAGCCCCAGCAGTGAAAAGGGTGATTCAATTTCAGAAGATAATGGGACATTCTGAAAAATGATGATCAGGTCCAGGGAACATTTTTATATGAGGAGATATAAAAAGTAAAAGTAAAGGGAGGATGAATTGCAGAAAATGGAAAACCAGTTAAAGAATTTGTTTTTTCCCCCCCACTAAAGGGACACTTTAAGAACAGGCTTTCTGAAGGAAGTGGAAAACATACTGTACAATTTGCATGATTTGAAAAATACTTTTTTTACAGAATTTAGACTGGGAAAATTCTTCTGCATGGTGAATAAGGTCACAGGTGAGCCACGTTCCATGCTCTGCAAGATATTTAAAAGCAATAGCTAAGGAATATTTTTCTCCAGGTGGCAGTATGAGGGAAGTGAGAATAAAGTTGCACCCCTTATGTTTTCAATAAAATTTGTAGCAATCACTCTGAGACCAGCAATTATTTCACAAATGTTACAGAACATTGGTGGAATGAAAACAGCAAATTATTAACTGGAGAAAAATCTGTAAGATTTAAGTGTTAGTTGTGTCAAGAAATGGAAGATGATGTCATCCTTGTGCCAAACTCAAATTAACCCGATCTCGGTCAAATAACAGAGAGTATTGGGTCTGAAAACAAGCTGCACATTGTTGGTGGAAAAATGCTGAATATAGAAGTCAGAGAAAATTATGATGGCTTATAACCAACTCTACAAGCAATTAATATTAATCAAAAATTGTGCTTGCTCTGAAGTATGCACTCAACTGCCCTGCCTAGTAAAAGGTGCTATCTTTTCAAAGGGTGTTATTAACCCACCTGTCCTATGAGATCTGGTCATTTCCCATGGCAAACTTGTCTCCTACTATGAGTTTCATTGGAAACAGAAAGGAGCAGGGACTCAAGCCATGGTTAGTGGAATTATATTGCTTTTAATCTTTTATGGGCAGAGATTTAAACCTGATTCATGTAAAAAAGATATTTCTTGCTGTCTAATTAAGGTGCTGGTTGGGTCTGGCGTATCTTGAGGTATCTCATTTTACTGGGAGTCTTCTCCGACACCTCCAAGCTAGCAAGACACCAGCTACCTCCAGATCACAGGCTGTGACCACTTCTATGAAGCTCTGTACTGAGAGCTGTTATCTCTGCAGAAGGGGAGGACATATTAGCTCAGACTTAATGCCATGCTAGACACATCCCTATCACTCCCAGACAAATGAAAGCACGAGGGTGAACTTGAATATCCCTGCAAAGAGGCTGCATCCATACCCTTTGTCCACTTCCTAGTGGGACTGCTGCTCACATCACAAAATGCCCACCATAGATAGCACTTCAGCAGAGTCTTTATCAGTATTCTGAGAATTGAATAGGCTATTTGGAAAAGGCAATTATAATGTACCACCACTTCATTTGAACAGTGCATTTTGAAAGGGAAAAAAAAAACACACAACAAAACACGCCTTGTGTGATTGACTTTCTGTCTTCGAGAAATAAAAGGAAACTGGTTTTCTATCTTGAGTTCTTTGGTGATGGCAGACTTCAGCATCCATACTTTTATCCTTCTTGTTGTATACATATGGAAGTTTGCTATGGGATACAGTGCAATTTTTGATTGCAGGCTTCTATAGAGCATCTCTTTTATAACCTAGGTAGTCTGATGTTATTTTACACAGTCTAGTTGACATGAGGGTGTAGTTTAAAATGCAGGTCAGAAGCCCTAACCAGACTTGGCAGGCAGGAAAGGATATTGGTTCGACAGGATAATTACCCATAGAAGGTGGTGATGCTAGTTTTAATTTTTTGAGTGCTGCTAAAGATGTTTATCTTTACTTTGAAGGCCTTAGTCTTTTATGGTTTGAATGCCGGCTGTGAGAGAAGCTGTTGCTTTTCTCTATGCTGTATCCAGCAGTAGTGCTCTTCAAAATATTTGAAAGATTTTTTCATCTGAAAACTGGAGGAAAATATATTCTTACTTCTGAGCCTTTTTCTGAAACTCATTTAATCAGAGATTTACTGTCCTGAATTTGAATGAATATTGGGAGTGTTTGCTTGGGTAAATAGCATGTATTATGTTACGGTGTAGAGATTTAGTTGCTGTTGTTTGGTTTGGTTTTTTTTGTCTCCTCCAAATAGAATTGGCTAGAACATAATTTTTGAGACTATAAAATAATATCCGAATCTTTTATGATTTCTTCTCTCTTACATAATTTAAACTGAGGATTCCTTATTTAAGAAAACCTAAAATGAATTTCAGAGCTTGTGTTATGTAAGCCAGTTAGTTACATCAAGCAGAAAAACTGAACACTGCCTTTGGGAGAGAGGGGTGGCGGGGGGGAACAAATGCTTGAAAGCAGAGTCCAGGGAATGGAGGACAGTTTGAGGATCAGGTTCTCCATGAACCACGCCACACAGAGGCTGGCAAAAGGCATCGGATACGCGTGGAGCACCTGTCAACCTCAAAGGTTCTTCGGGATCAATTTTGGATGCTTTTGTACGTATGTTCAGTCTGGGAATAATACTTAATGTTTTCACATGATTTTGTCTTCCAGAATGATTGAAGATTGTGGGAAAAGAGGAAATACCATGGCAGAAAGAAGGCAGCTGTTTGCAGAAATGCGTAAGTACTTCCTGGAAATGTTTTGCTGTGATAGACCAAGCCAGTTGCTATGCAGTGTCAGTTAAATTTATGCAAGCTTTCCACCTCAAATCTCTGTTGCACAAATGAATATCATGAGACCAAAACCACACAAAAATGGGCTGATTTGACCAAAGCAGGAAAGAGAGATTTTCTACATCAGATTTTTTGATTGAATTATTTTAATCAGTAGCTTCTTAAGACAAAGATGCTGGAATACACAGGTTGCAATGAAGAAAGATAGAGGTCTCCAAAAGCTACATCTTTTATTGGAGGTATCTGTAGTGGATTGACTCCAGCCAGCTGTGAAACTCCCACACATTTGCTTAATCCCTTACCAGCCCCCAGTGGGGTGGAGAAGAATATAGGGAGCAAAAGCAAGCAAACTCATTGCTTGAGATAAAGACTTGATTAAGTGACAGAAAGAGGGAAAAAATTACAACAGAAACCAAGAACCAGTGATGCAAAGGTGGCTATTTCCCACTTCCCAGAGGCAGACTGATGCCCAGCCAGTCATGGAGCGGTGTCCACCTTGGAAGACAAAACTCCCCATCCCCTTCTTTCCCAGTCTTATTGCTGAGGATGGCATTACATGGTGTGGACTAACCTTTGGCCAGGTGGGGCCATCTGTCTTTGCTGTGTCTTCTTCCAGACTCTTGCCCATCCCCAAACCCTGGGAGGGGGCAGAGTAGGAAACAAAAAAAAAAGCCTGGGTGCTGTGGAAGCACTCTTTGCAACAGCTGGAACAGCAGTGTGTTAGCAACACATTTTTAGCTGCAAATCTAAAACACAGCAGCACACAGACTGCTATAAGGAAAGTTAACTGCATCTCAGCCAGACAGTACAGGGACTCACGTACGTCATACCCTAGTTCAGCATATTTTTTATAGTTCCTAGAGAAGTTCTGTGCTCCCTGCAGGATAGCGTGTCAGGGATGTACCGTACCAACAATGTTCCTGCATTTCTGACAGTCATTTCTGATTTCTCTTTCAACCAATCCACTGTTTCTCCAGGAAATTCTATTAATATCAAGTTTTAGACTGTCACCCTGTTACTAGATTTACCTGAGTTTTGTGTGTAATTACTAAGCTTCCTGTTGTTTGTCTCCTGCTACATAGTAAACAATGCCAGAGCATCTCCCTGGTCTTTGGTGGGAGACTAAAATGGGCATTACTGGGACTGGAGTTATTGTGCATACTGAAAGGCCAGGTGTGTGCTGGTGAATTCAGTGTGCTCAGGACTGTTCCCTAGGGGTGAGCCCTACATCTGAGCTCTCCAAATTAAAGACTTCTCACTCAGATGGCCTACCAAGAACTGTCTTGGCCCATTCCACAGTGTCCACTAGCTCTGTTGTGCCATTATAAATCATTAAATTATGTTAAATTATTTTAGTATCACACAGGGCTTACTGTTGTAACTCATGAATATTTCTCACTGATCTTTTCTCTCTGGTGACCAGTGACAGGACCTGAGGAAGTGGAATGAAGCTGTGTCACGGGAGGTCTAGGTTGGATATTAGAAAAAGGTTCTTCACCCAGAAGAGAGTGGGTGGTTGGGCACTGGAACAAGCTTCCTAGGGGAGTGGTCACAGCACCAAGCCTGACAGAGTTCAAAAAGTATTTGGACAATTCACTCAGGCACATGGTGTGATTTTGGGGATTATCCTGTGCAGGGCAAGGAGTTGGATTCAATGATTCTTGTGGGTCCCTTCCAACTCAGGATATTCTATGATTCACTTGTCTCTTGTGTACAGCATCTTGGACCCTTGGAGGGAGGTATTGTTCTTTGGCTAGAATCAAAAAATGTATTTGTCCATTATCAGAACATTCTATAGTTTTAATTAGAATTACAGAGGGGCCTTGATTTTTTATCAGCTAAAGTCAGTTGCACAGGTACCATTAATTTCAATTAGTTTGAAATATCCCTAAAATGCTTAGGACTTTGCTGTGAGGATTTGTGGTTTGTTTCCACAATTTTGAAGGCTGTTTTGATGTGGAATTGTTTTGGAGGAGTTAAGGAGGTGTTGGGAAAATCAGCAGTTGGAGGCAGATGAGGGACTATTTTCCTGTATTGTACACCATTAGTTATAGTCTACTATTTTTTTCTTTCACATTTCAGTATTTTGGCATATTTACCTGAGTCTGGTTTATCTCACATGTGCTTCCCTTCTCTGTTTGCCTACCTCTGTTCCTCCACCTACTACATATGTACACAGAGAACTGGGTGTTCCAGCTAGGTAAAACTAGGGGGAAATATTAAGTCTTTGTGAAAAACTGAATGTGTTTTAGCCATATTCATAAAACACTGAACCTTGCGTTCTGAGGGCCCCTCAGATGCCTCTGTGTGTGGAGGGTGTGCTTCACTGAAACCAAAGTTTATCCTGGCATTGCATTCAGGTGCCCCTGGCTGTGTGCAAGCCCACCTGTTTAACATGTTTAACAAAAACCACGGGCTCCTGATGACCTACATATTGTGGGCTATGTGAAGATTCTAAATGTTCTGGTAGGCACAAGCCTATGGTAAAATGTTAAACTCCACAACCTGCCAATATCAGAGGAAGAAAATTTGTAATATAAAGGCTTTTGCCAGCAGTTTCGGTTCTTAGGGCTTAAATCTGCAAGTCTGTGATTAAAACCCCACAATAATTTTAGAAAATGGGTCATGTTCCAGACTACACAAGATAGAAAAGAGAAAAAAAAATCCAACTTTTCAAGCCTTTTTAAGTGGGAAGTTTGTCCTGAGCAAGGAATAGAACTATTTGATTCTAATTTTAAATTTGGACCGCTGGGATTTTCCCTCTATTTTGAGACATCCCGTTTGACCTTCTTGTTTCCTTTCCTTCAGAAGAGGCATCCTTCTAGTTCCAGATTACAAAATTTTGTGAATTAATATCATAATCATTATCACCTTCTGTAGAGTCCCATGGTTAAAGCTTGTCTTATAACTCAAAATGCTCTATTGGACATCAAGCCACTAGGTCTTAGTCTTCCCTTAGTCTGACCTGACATGCCCAGGTATATCCACACTGATGAAGAGTTCAAAATGTACATCATTGTTGGCGCGTATTATCCAGCAAGAAAACAAAGCCAAAGCTTGCAGTGTGTCCCTTCATAATCTTTGCAAACCACAAACAGTGTTACATGACATGAGCATATTCAAAGGAAACAGAGTGAGCACTGCCACCAGTGGAAGGAGAAGGCCACTGGCAATCCTGTAGGGAAGTTACAAATTCACTGTCTCATTTGCCATGCTCAGTCTTGCACGTCTTTCCACTTGTTTTTCAGGATTCTCCATCATGTAAGTGATGGTACTTTTCTACAGAAGTTATTTGACAAATAGATCTCTGACTGTGGCAAAATGTGAATCATGACAAAATTAAATTATCTTTTCCAGGGTATTACCAGCAACACCTACTCCCCAAATAATATCAAAATAATATCATCCACTGTGCATGCAAATAGTAAAAAAGAAAGAAAAATAGCAACGTTGCATACAAATTTGTTTATTTAGATGATTACTGCAACCTCAGAAGCTCAATGAACCAGAGTCTCACTTCACTTTCACTCTCTAAATCTTGTTAAAAGGCTGAAGTTTTGTAAAGGAGCACTGGAAGTTTATTGGTAGCTTTCACTAAAGTTAAGAGAAGAAAGTTTACATTCAGTTTACTCATTTTTCCTATTAAAAAGGAAGAACTTAGTGTTGCAAGCTTTATGCTCCCTTTCACCTGTGAAGAAATTTTCCAAAAGCTGTCAGTGAGATACTAATGGAGAAGGAGAAAACCTGTATAATTTTAACAATAGAGGATATGATGGAAAAAACTCACAAAAATACTTCCCATACCTGATGTTAAGTAGTGAAAGGTAATTTCCCCCAGGAGCAGATGGTGTTGAGACAGCTAACTGGAAAAAGGGAGTAGCTGGCAGCCCTGGGGAGACAGTGTGGGAGAATTTGGTCAAGAAAGGAGCAGAATCTGGGGAGAATGGAGAGTATCATTCTCATTTTCATCTCATAGGTCAGAGCACATTTGAAAAATTCGGGTCTGAAGAATGACACTGTTTAAGAAAGCGTGGGTGAGCAATGCTGCCACAGACAGAATGGAAGCTTCAGGCAAGATGTATCCGGGAAGGAAGCCCTCCCATTGAGCCACAAGGTGCAGAAAGGACCCCCTCACTCTGGAAGCTCCTTCTGAGAGAGTAGTCTGGGTAGAGCTCAATCCAGTCCTAGTTGCAGACTTGGTCAAGAGTTTATGTTTTAAGGATTATACAGATGTAATTGATACTTTATATGACTTTATCATGCAGGATTAAGGATAGCGAACCAAATATATTTATAGGAATAAAATAAATATTTATTTAAATTGATTATAATTATAATAATTAAACTAAAGTATTTTAATCAAAACTAGTTACCGGACAGTATAGATAGTTATAACTATTAATGTAGGGCACTATTTACTAAATAAATTATTTCAAAGCTAGTTTAATAATTATTAAGTGGTGTTACTGACCCGTATCAACACCATGGGCAAATCTCTTTCATTTGGCCTCAAGGAATGACCTTGAGCAGCGTCCCCACTCAAGGGAGGAATCACCACATACATATCCAGAAGGAGTGTGTTGGAAGTCCCTGCAATTAAAAAAGGAACTGAGCTTTTATAATATAAAATGATTGACTGTCAATCAAATGTTTCTAGGCTACCTGTGCCACCTCAGCAGCTCTTGATAAGTTATCAGTACTATCACTTGTTGCTTCCTTTATCAGGAACTTTGTGTGCCACATCCTCACCAGTGCTGATTTCTGTCAGGCAAGACTGTTTTTCATGTCCTCAGAAGGTTTAGCTTTGAGATTGTGGAGTCAGGCTGGTCTCAGCATTCCTGAACACCAAGAGCAGCATGGTCCACCTTCTCCATCCATCACTGATAGTTCTGCAAATAGGAGAAAATTTGAGCTGTTCTACCCCCACTTCCACAGAGTATCCTGCTACAGATGCCAACAGCAGTTCAGCTGAGAAATCTTAAAGTATTTAGGAAGCTTGTGTAAAAGCAGGGCTGTATTCCACTCCTCTTACATCCTGACTGTGCCTTGTTTGGATGAGTTTGTTGGACACTGTGCCAGATTCTGCCCCCACACTGGCCTCTGTGTACTGTCCTTGTATGTGAGGTAGCTGCCACTTAGTTTGTTCCCATCTCCTGGACAGCTGCTTTGGGAATGTTACCGGATCTTAAGTTGCAGCAGCCAGGGCCAAGTTTTGTGTGGAGCATACAGCTTGACCATCAGAGGTCTCTGTTGCAGAGAACATACATCCAAAAAATGGAGAAAGGCCTCACCCTTTGCATTGTCATTGCCCCCTTCTGCAGATTGCCTTAAGTTACAGCACGGTATCTTTTCTGATTTGGTTTGCTGGCAATACCTTGTTCTGATAAGGCATGTTGGCTAAAGATATTTGTTATGAGCTTTTTTTGTTAAATATTAAAATTCACTGAGGTTTTCCCTGCTGTTGGAGCTTGGCCAGTGTGTCTTTTAGCCTGCAGCTTGACCAGATTGTTCTTCAAAGTGACAGACACAGTGGGCTGACTGTTCCTTGCCTTCCTTTATAAAATTCTTTTAACACTGTAGCTCCTGACATCCCCCTTCTTACTCCTCACTCCTCTCTACTCTCTCTGCAAAGGAGAGAGCCTTGAAAATTGTTAAGCAGAGGCAGCTCATGTGTCCTCTTTGTTCTCTGGCTTCCCTGCTAGCAAAGATACGCACAGGTCATATTCCATACAAATGTCACCGTTATTCTCTTCCACTAGGGGCTCAGGATCTGGATCGCATCCGTTTGTCCACCTACCGAACAGCATGCAAGCTTAGATTTGTTCAGAAGAAATGCAACTGTAAGTATGCCAGCGCTTCTTTTACCTACCATTGTTGTAAGCTTTCCACTGCACTCCCTAGTCTGTCCTTCATACCACTGACAAACTGGGGCTGTGTGATCAGGCATTGCAAAGGACACTAATCCAAGTGCCTGGGCAGACTTCAGATATTAACCTGTTTTCATAAGGAACTTGCCTCAAATACGCCAGTGACTCAGTCATAGAAAGGTGGGTAAGGATACAGGCCTGTATCCTTATTAATTAGTAAGTATGTTAACTGCATTCTCCAATTTTCTTGTGAATAGCATTTGTGGGTTCCAGCACGGCCCTGCAAATTGAATGCTTTTATAGCAGCTCAGTGAGAAAAAAATGGTGGTTCCAGTCCCCTTCTATTTAGGGTGCAGCAAAGTAAGTGCAATGTTGGCCAGACCCCTTTATTTCCAGAAGGCCAGCTAGACAACAGCTCTTCTGAGAGACTGAACCTGCTTGTAATCTCTGCATATCTGTCTTACTCCCTCTAGGTTTTATTGAGAAATTTCCCACTTGATAAGTGACTTTTTTTAACTCTTCTTCTGAGATTCAGTCTTTTTTCCTTTACGGCTGCATTTCCTATTAGCACAGTCATGTGCTGTGAACTTTAAAGGGGAAATACATATTAAATTTGTAATGGAGTGTATCTCCATGTGCTTCTTCTCCATTCAAAATAGTATGCAAATACTTAGAAGGGCAGGTTTGGATATATGTGGTTTATCAGACCTTTCCACACCAAGTTAAAAAAAAACCCTAACCAAGGGAACTCTTATCAGCAGTAGCGGTAGGGAGAGGACCAATGCAGAGAAAACAAGTGGGTTTTAGTCCTCATATATAGATTAGAATGACAACCTGGCTGTGCTTGTGCTACACACAGTGGTAAGTATGTTAAAAAATTCTCACTGTAGATAAAAATTTACCACCCTCTTAAGTTCCTTGTTTTGGGGTTACATCTGTCTGTGTTACAGAAATGTTTAGCTTATGCTGTCCAAACATACTGGAGAGGCCAAGTTGTGATGGAAAATATTTTGGAGAGTGTTTATTCTGTTATTAGCCACAGAGCTGATAGTTTAATCACTTCCATAGCACACTTTTCATATTTTTAATATGTCCTTAGCTGAAGTATGAATTGAAGGTTTGGTATCACATTATGAGCAGTCTGCCAGACACAAAACCCACGGGGAGTTTAGTACCTGCCTGGCAGCTGGCTTCTCCCATTCAGGAGAAAATGGGTTGAAAGACACTATTATGTTGCATTCAGTTGTTTAGTTTTTTAAATCTTATGCTTAGGAGGATAACATTTTCACTTCATGGTAACAGAATACAGTAGTCTGAGGTGACAAAAGTATCCAATTAATTGGACAGTGATAGCAAAGTATGTATGCAACTGCATGCAGAGCAAATGAAAAAAACCTAAGGGCTAACAGTAGCCTCACTGCTGGGAGTGTCTGGCTGGCTGAAAATGCACTGGTTGTTAGTCTTAAATTTTGTGCCTCTTATTTATCAATTGCAATCTGCTTTTGTGGAACTGTTGGTTCTCTTCATAAAGAATTAGTGCAGATGCCCTGCAGTTTGCCAGCTTGTGCCAAGTCACTCATGGACAGGCCTTACCTTCTGGTCTCCATTGATAACCTAGGAGGAGTAATTTGCTGATCCTGTTTCAAGATTTATACTGTATCAATCTCTTCTGAAGGGGGAAAAAAAAAAAAGAAATTTAAAATGTCATCCTAAGAATTAGGTTCTGTGCAACTTAAGGAATAATGCCTGTTGCTCTGGAACAAGCTGGATTGTGTGTGTCTTTCCACCATCAAGTACAGGTTTCTTCTGGTTGTTTCGGGTAGACTGCTGCTCTCCCAGATGGGTTTCTCTTATCACTGGGAAAAAAAGTCATTCATTCACCTGACAGGTATTCAAGCAATGGCTGTCCAAGAAAGAGCTGGAACTGAGCACTGCCCTTGAAATGGTTAATATCAGACCTCTGGATCATGTCACCTACTGTTCTGGGGGATTTTTTTGCCCTACAGAAATTGTCATTATGCACCACCGAACAGTAAGTTTGCAAGACAAAAAAAAAGAGTTCACAAGGAAAAAAACCTTTCTGCTGCATCTGGGCTGCTTCATTTAGGGTAGAATATAACAAGAAAAAGCTCAAAGACAGCTCTGCTCCACTCCCAGTGCATAGCACCTCCTGTCACTCAAGCCATCCTTGTCTTCTTTCAGCTGTGCTCTCCTGCCCTGCCCTGGCACACTGGCCCAGACTTATTAGGGAAAAATTGCTTGAAAAGACTGTATTTGAGGGGTTCTTTTAAAGAGCTAATTTAATAAATTGCAGAGAGCTGCTCTTGGCTACAGTCTGAAAGTGTATAAGGATGGAAGCAGAGAGCTGCTTTGAGTGCCAGAAGTGTTTGTTCCAAGGAAAGCAAGCAGAGGCTTCATTAGCACCGTCTTTTTTACCCGGAGGTGCCCATTAGCATAGGCAGTCATGGGATATCGTTTAACAGGCAGCTACACTTAGCACACACAGTGCACTGTTTGTTTCTGCTGCCTTTAATGCAGACGCAGACACAGGTTCATCTCCTGGCCTTCCTTTGTGAATTCTTCTCTCAGTACAAAAGCAGTTTTTTGCTGAAACCTTCAGCAGCAGGCTGGGTTCTTACTGGCAAAGTAGGCAGTATGCAGTGGGCAAAAATCATATTCTAAGAGCCGTTCTCTCTTGCAGAGTTTCTCCTGAAACTAAGTAAACCATCTGGGCAAAAATGATAGAGAATGTGACAGTTTATCACCTTTTACCAGAATATATATGTTGCACCTCCAGTACTAACACTATTGATCAAGTAATTTGCTCTGTGAAATTATTTCATTTTCATAAGAAGAAGATTTCTTTGCAGATATTTAGCCAACAGTCTTCAAAATTGCAAATATATGTCCTTCTGATAATTCTATAAAACTTAGGGGAAATACTCTGTGTGTGGAAAGTATTTCTTTTACAAAAATGTCTCTGAGCATTCTAAAGCAACAGTTTAAATACAGTCATCAAAGTGTGAAAAGTCATTATCGGTCATTGCAATTATTTGTCAAACAGGATAGAATTTAATCCAGTTCAGCCTCGTTCTTCAGAAAAGCAAGAAATTCTTTGTAAGGACTCGGGACAAAAAAAGTAGATAAATTTGAAAAACCTCTGTTATCTTTCAAAGAAAAATTCCTGCAAATTTAAGCATTCCTCTTTACCTAAGTTAACCCTGCAAATAAATAATAATAATATTTACAAATTATTGTTGCCACACCTATGAATCTGCTTAGTGCCCAAATGTGGGATGCAATATGTGACAAAAATCCCAAAAGCAGGAGACACACGACATTCTGAATGCAGAAATCCTAAAAGCTGGGAAACCTTGTTAATTCAGCATGAATATAAAATAATTTTATGCTTCTTATTTCTGCTGACAATTTCTAAAATTGGAAATAATGAAAAGAGAAACTCTGTGGGTAATGTAGGTACTTTTGAAGATGTGGTGGGTATAGAAAGAGATAATTGCAGGCTACTTGCTGATTGCTTTACAGAACTCCTGTAACAATAGACCTGTTGCAATAGCAATAGTCTTCCCTGAGTTATAAACACCAGCACAAGACATAGATGCCTCTTCTGGAAAAAAAAAAGAAAGAAAAAAAATCAAATAAATACTAAAGAAGTCTTGTGAAAATGTTGAGATTTGGACATGAATAATTCCAAAGGAATGCAAAGAGTTGTGGAGAGATGGACCCTGGAGAACATACTGCTGGTGATTACGTCATCTTAAAATCCCAGACTGTAAAGCCAGGAGTGTGTGAGCTGACTGTGGCTGCTTTACTGGTGGATGGTATTGGATATAGTCTCAGAAACAGTAGCACCCTAATTGTTTGAGGTTAAATTTCATTATTTGGGGTAATAAAAGCAGGTAGGAAGCAGGTACAGGAACCTGATCAAACATGCCATCTGTTTATTCCAGTCTGGCCTGTACAAAATACACCAAATAGGAATAGCTGAATTTATCATAAAAATTTTCTAAATGTGCTTTAAAGGTGGTCCTAGATAATGCACACTGCAAGCATCAGGGAGGGAGATGGAAAAACTACAGGTGAGCACCATGAGGTCTGAAACAATCACAGAACTTGAAAAACCTGTGAACCAATGTTGCTCTGACCAAGTCAAACAGGAGAGTATTGTCCTTTATTTCACTTCCAGTGCATTGGAGTAGGTTTTGGAGCACCTCAGTGCATTCTCAGCAAACATAACTCCAGCTCAGCTCCCCTTACTGCCAGGAAAATGCTGTCTTGGCAAGGTTAATTTGCTGCTGTTTATCCATGGCATCTAGGCACAGAAGCATCATAGGCTTTCCTAAAACAAGGATGAAAGACCAATGACAGCAGTTAGACAGATCTCTGGACATTCACCAGTATCTGGGAACCGCCAAAACCCCCAGTTTACAGTTATTCCCAGTGATCATTGTGCAGTTGATTTATTTTAGTACTTGATTCTCAGTGAATTTATTAACATGCTGAGATGAAATACCATGTTCACATGCAAATTCCTTCTGGGGTATGGTGACAGCCAGGAGTAGGACATAACAACATATCGTAATCAAAACCATTATACCATTAAACATCACTCACTAATACAGAACTGTGTGGCTGGAAAACTACTGCTGTCCTTGATGAACTATCCTAAATGTGTTGTGAGATCATTCTGTGACTGTGGCTGCAAAAGCAGATCTTGCTGATTTCCCTAGATCAGAATAAATCATTGACAGCTGAAAGTGTGAATCAAAAGCTGTGCTGGTGATTGTAACATGTGGCTTAATTAATGCAGACAAAAAGGGAGCTTGTTTTTCCGGCAGTTTAATCTCAGCACCTTAGGGTGTTGGTGTCTTTGTTTCTCCCTTTAATATTGCTCTGTGTGAGTGATTTTTATTTTTTTTTATTCTTTTGGCCTATCCAGGTTGTAGTACAGCTGTTTCCATATGGGGAGCACAGCTGCCATGACTGTGATGGAAACCTTATGTATGTCCGAGGCAGCCTCCTTGCCCTCCAACCTGCTCTTTGTTGTACTTCCTCTGGGCTTGTGTAGTCACAGCTGAGGCACGTGGGCATGTCAGCCTAATCTCCATACATGCTTTTGGGTGCTTGCCTGATCTGATCTGCATTTTTACATTTGTTTTAAGATAGGATAATTTCTCCCCTCCTGAAATGTAGTAATTTCCTGGTGAAAATGAATGACGGTTACTGTAAATACATTATTTTTTAGATGCTTTTCTTAAAGCTCTTTTCTGTCTGTACTCTTAGACCTCCTGTAATGCTACAGCAAGCTGCTGAAAACGGGTTTGTCCTAGAAAGTGGCAATCTGGGTATGAAATGAGATCAGCCTGAATGAGCTACTGGCCCTCATCATGATGGCAAGCAATTTTTTAAAAATTATTTGATTTAACCTAAATAAAATTGCTGGGGTTTGGGGTTTGACTGTATTTTTTCTATGCTGAGCTGACATTTAAAATATCATTTTATCCCATCCCATTCAACATGCCATTCACCATAAAATGAAAAGACACAGTATCTGGTACTTGTAGTAAAAGGAAAAGATAAGCAAGTCTTGATCCCACACTGGAAATGGTGCTGTGACCTTTGTGTTATCCAGTGGCTGAGGAAGTTTACAGGACATCCAAGTTCAACTTCCTCTTCTGCATGAGAAAATCTGCATTGATCTTACATATCCAAAAGAGTTCCCTAAACACAAAGCTAGAAGATACTCACAAGTGTTCTAGTCTCTCCTGTTGATGTTTAACCACCAAATCTTTCATCTTTACATGCTGATTGATGTAGGACCATGTAACTGCTTCTCTTTACTCAAACTAGACCTCTTGCCAGTGTAGTATAAAGACATTCGTCCTTTGATTCAGTGAGTATTGATTTTCTCAAATGTGAAATAGAGTGCACAGCAAATGTGCAAAGGTGCAAGAATCCCATGAAGATCCCTGCCATGGCAGGAGGTATTCACTGTCACTATCCTGCCTTTTACATCTCAAGAACTGATTAGCCCATGCAGTTTTGTGCTTGCCCTTCTTTTTCTCAGGATGACTATCAGAAACAGAGCCACCAATTACGATGATTACAGAATTTTGTAGATTAAATAATTTAGTCCTTCATCACTGTAGGTTTCCATGGTTAGTGCTCTGTTCTCATTGTTGGGTTTTATCCTGTTTTTCATTTCATCTTGGAAGCAATAAAGCACAAGATAGTTTCAGGCTGGGTCACAGAGCAATCAAACTGAATGACAAGCAGTGTTGCCTACTTGAGAAGTGCAAAAGGTCTTCTTGGCTGCAATTTGAAACAATCTGCCTCTTGAATTTGTGATCATGGGATTCTCATATTCTTCCAAACCCTGAGTGATCAGTCTTTCATGAGATTTGCTTAAAATCCTATAATTTGGAAAGAAAATCACCATTTTGCATTCTTACTTTTGTTCTTCTCTGTTGACCACCTTGGATATTATATGGCTTATTACAATTACATAAAGGTAGAGGCTGGAAATATTAGTTGTGTTCTTTGTTTTCTATTTTAACAAAAGCTGAGTCTTACAAGTTCCCTTACAGTGAATGACATTATTCACTGGGCTCCAAGAGATACAGCTTTAAAAAAAAGCCACTCTGTATTACAAGAGTCATGATACCATTGTGTAAGTTACTAATTCTGGTATCCTGCAGTATTTGAAGAATGGAAAGAGAGATGAGTTAATGATTTAAAAAACTTTTTTGTTCCTTTGTCTTCACCAACGACTTAGAGACTAAATGCTTCTGGAATTGCTAGTACTGTTCCATATGGGTTTCCAGGCAACTATGGAGAAAGGATGCATATATTATACATTCTGCATTATGCATCAATTATTTAATCAAAAGTTCAAAAGGGCTTGATTTAGCATATTCCCTGCAGACAAATCCTTAGTCTGTAAGTGTTCACTCAGAACACAATATCCTGAAAATAGGTTCAGATTTTCTTTTCCTTTCAACTGTAAAAGTTTATTAATATGCTTGACAATCATAATAGCTGTTAGAGAGCTGGCATATAACCTGTATATTTGGCATGTTCATTGAGGGACTGCTGTTCAGCTTTTTCTTCAGTGTTAGCATGAAGTGTACTCTTTTTATGTAAGAGGGTTGTGTTATCTCAGATGTCCCTGAGTATTTTTTAAAGGCTGCCACTGCAAGTCTGTCTCTTACAAGACTGAGACAAGAACTATTAGTGGATATTTGGAATTAATTTTAATGTCAAAAGGAGTGAAACATGGATACCTACCTTAAAACTCTTTCAGTTGCTTAGAGATTGATTTTTCAAACACACCCATGATCCGAAGTGGCTCCTGTTGAAAACAGGAGTTGCAGAAGATTGTCAGCTAATACTATTTTGTCCTTTAAAGAGGAAAATGACTGATTTGGCTTTCTTTAAGTCCAAAGTTGACAGACATGTGGCCTAGGTCATGTCACAAGTATACCTACATGCTGCCCTCTGCTACACAAGTGGTGCGGCTCTGCCTGAATGCAGACAGCTTTTGTAATTGGATCATAGCTGAAAATCTCTTCTTACTGACTTCCTGAACTCTGTGAAGACTGCCATTCACTGTGCTATTTCTGATAGCTTTCCTGATGAACGTGTAATGTTGGACAGTCTGTTCCGTTCCCACTCGTGTCTCTGAACATCTGCTGCTCGTAATAGGCATCACTCACCTTTGTCTGGCAGCCTTTGGCTTAGTTACCCCAATTCAGAAAGTTTTTTATCCTTTTTCACATTGGACCTCCTAATAAACTATTAAAACAGAAGAAAATAAATTATTACTTTTATTTATTGTTGTTGTTGTTATTGTTATTATTTTGGTAATCTTGTGGACAGTCTAAAAATTGCAAAATGTATGTAGACATACTGTTTGATGGAAACAAACCAATACCTTCGTGATCACAGAATCACTGTATCTTCTTATTCTTCACATGACAGCTTTTTCTTCCTTCACCCTCATGTTTTTCCCCTCAATGTGGTGCTGTTTGTAAGTCACCTTCATTATTTCCCTGTCCCTTCTTCAGCTTCATGTCATTATCCGTGGCATTTGCTTTATCTCTGACTTCTCTGCAACCCTCATTCTCTTGTCTGCTCTCTCTTTTCTTGTTATCCTCTTGGTTCCAAGAACATTTTTTCAGGCAAACCCTCTCTTAGACTTGAGCCTTTGTTCCCTTTCCTTGGGCTGTTCTGATCCATCCTGTTTGGGTATTTTGCTGGGTCTGCCCCAATGTCACGTGAGTGAGCACCTCCATGTGTCAGAGTGCATTAAGCAGTGTGACATAATGCCTGTCACATTTGGGTCATTCTCTCAGGGGTTTTTCTGTATGACATCCTGTTTATGTGGAAAGGGGGAAAAGAAGTAACAAGTCATCTTTGGAGCGGTTACCAGTGAGTTTGGTGATCATGGTCCTTTGTTCCTAAGGACCTGCATCTTGAAGCCCCGCATCTCCATTCCGGACTCAAAGCAGTTATTCTTGAGGAGTCATACATGAGCTCAGTGCATACATACATGTTTTCTGTAGAGACTAAGGGATTGTTTTTATGTCCTTGCAGATTCCTGACAGGATAAGCTCGACTATTTTGCCCAATATGTGTATTGTAGCATTGCATTCACAGAATCACAGAATTATGTAGATTGGAGAAGACCTCCAAGATCATCAAGTCCAACCTTTGACCCATCACCACCTTGTCAACTAGACCACAGCACTTAGTACCATGTCCAGGTATTTCTTGAACACCTCCAGGGGTGATGACTCCCCCAGCTAACTCCCTGGGCAGCCTGTTCCAAAGCTTAACAACCCTTCCAGTGAAGAAATTCCTCCTGATGTTTTGAGCTCCTTCTTCATTGCATCTGCCAAGTTGGGTATTTTGCTCAACTTTTTTTGCCCTGTCCTGGTTTCTAAGCTGTCAGTCGGCTCAGGAGAACAAGTAGGCACTACGGAGCTTTCCTCCACCTTAACCACAGTCTGCGCCATCTTCCTGCTTAAACAGTGGTCTCCATCACACAGAAAGTCCTACCTGTCTCCAGCCATTCCTCATTCCTGTCTCCAGTAACTTTTACAAATAAACCCACTGGTGGAGCCAGCCACAGCCAGTGGTGAATGTTCTCAGCGATTATGGGCTTCTTCAGGGTGAAGATAGCAAATAGTCCCTAGAAGGGAAGTAAGAATGTGGGACCTGATGTCATTTTTATTATAATTCTCTTCTCCTGTAGTTCCTGAAGAGTGGTTTTTTCCATGTTCTTTTGTTTTCAGTTACATCAAAAGTCAAGTCTGTGTTACTCTAGTAATATAGATCAACTTCATAACACGCAGAATATTCAGAGAGAAGCCTTAACTTAGCTCTTATATCCTATTTTACTGCATCTAGTTTTATTTTCCATAAGTCTTAGTGGAAGATTTCATACAGCAAGTATCTGGTATGGTAGGACAAATTGTGCAAACAGAAGATGTTGGCCATAAAAATAATTTCCTGCTTTTGTAAGTGTGAAGAGCCTGCACAATATAATGTCCTCAGTGGGTATTGTTATTAATACAGTTCTGGGTCTCTATACAATGAACATTAAGCTTCCTGGCATTAATGTTTGTGATATACAATGGCTTTACAGAGGCATTTTCCTTGTGCTGAATCAAGGCATTCCCAGGCTGAATTCAGACTGAGTTGTATCTGTGATACTATTTTTGGCTGCAGAGGTTTTCTAGCAGGATATTTGGCCCTTTACCAAGAAAAGCGTGGGCTAATTCCACAGAAGTTCTCTGTCTGCTCAGCCTTTTCTTTGGTCCATGTGGATAGATAGACAGATGTCTCCTTTCCTGACAGGGAGTAAATTGAAAGTAGCTCGTTTGAACTCACTGACATCACTATGCCACAAAGGAAAGAATGAATCAGTCTCTCAGTGTATTGTTTGAGGAGGTTGAACTCAATTTCTGATAAATGAAGTTGACAGTAGTATCATACTGCATCTCTTGTAAAGGTCCTGATCTTCCCTGAGTTTAATTTTCCACAGTTCATTCATCTATATTTTGCCTTGAAACTCTTTATTTTGTCTTGGATTTGCAGGATATCTTCAAGGACTGCATGTGTAAAATACAGGATGACAGATAAGTGGCCATGTACATTGAGACTCTTACTCCATCTAGGGGCCCTAACAACATCATTAAAGAGCTTCTATCACACAGGGGGAAGGATGGATGTGCGAAACTTCACCTAAATCTCGTTTATCTGTCATTGCACATCGTGCAGTCTTGTTGCCTTTCTAAGTGTTGCTGATTGTCAAGCTTTGTTTGTATCAACTGGAGCTTTTCTCCTTTGCCTAGTCCTTATTTCCTCAAGAGATGTGAAGTTTTAGAGCATGGTATTTTAAGGGGAGATACTGCAGTTGCCTTCTGGTCTGGGAGTCCTGGTTACTGAGGGAATCAGCTGGGGAAGTGGAGCACTGACCCACTCTTGCAGAAGGCATTGCTTTGAATATGAGTAATGTCAGGAGAGAAAAGCTGGAAAGATTGTGTGAGCACAAAGCCAGAGTTCAGTTAAATATTATGTATAGTTTCTCTGAATAGGATGCTGTCTACTCAAATGAAACTGATACCCCAAAAATGAATATTCCAGATACCAGGATCCATTTTTCCCTCTTTTCAACCTGATTATGGGTCATATGCCAGAAGATTTTGGGGCAAATAAATTGCGTTGTTTTCAAATGGAATACATGATTAAATACCTGTGAAAACTTGAACCTATGACAGTAATTAGCAACTTGATTACCAATCTCAGGAAAAGGCCTGAACTGTCATTATGACTTCAGGCAGAAGATGCTTTTTCACCATAATCCTGTGTGTCACATGAATTGTCCTGCTTCACAGCAGTGCTCTCACTCTCAACAGCTGAAGTTGGTACTGGGATTTTTCCCAGAAACCCTCTGGACTGAACCAAACTCTTCGTAAGAGAGAAGCATATGGCTAATAGTCTTTAGTAAGTCTCTTCTGCTCTGGAGATGAAAAATGTAGTTGTGGTATCAGATTGTTTACCCAAGCATTAAGTTCAGCTTAAGAATTTCTCTAATTATTTTTAATTGATGAAAATGTTATGGGTCAAATTCAGTCCACATTACATGAGAAAATATTTAAATTAATAGAATAAGGATCAGGTTAAGAATTTGCATATATGTAAAATACCACTTCTTTTATATTCAAGAAAGTGAACAATTCATCTTTCATTAGTAGTCTGTACCTTGTGTTGCTGTTTACAGTCTGGCCAAACCTAAATTATTTTTAAAATAATATTACAGAAAACAAAGTAACCATGGATCACACTCTGAAAAACAGGATATATGCCAAGGAGAGCTTTTGTTTTCAAGCAGTTCTAAATGTGTAATAGATGTTCATTCATTTTCATTGACCTTTTTGATATGGTTGAACCTTAAAGGTTGATAATGTAATCTCAACTTGTTTTCTATAGCTATTAGGTAAGAAATT
This sequence comes from Coloeus monedula, assembly GCF_965178545.1. Lineage (NCBI taxonomy): Eukaryota > Metazoa > Chordata > Aves > Passeriformes > Corvidae > Coloeus > Coloeus monedula. The sequence continues at coordinate 116,458,542 of NC_138781.1, forward strand.
ATTGTAAAGAACTGTTAAATCGCATTTGCCCTTATCACAAGCTGTTTTTTAAAGGAAAGAGCAGTTAATACAGGATTGGGGATAATACCCTATATCCTTAAGCTGGTAACATGCACTGCTTCAAAATTAATGAAAAACGTAAATAACCCAATTTGTTAACATTTGCATTCACTCTACACTTGCTTTTGGCTGGTAACAGTGCCAAGCAAGCTGTAGTCCTCTTGTGGCATGGGGAGTGTTTTAAGGGGAGTGGATGGAGCTGGCAGCGGTTGTATCAGAGGGGAAAAGGAAATTATTGATGAAAGAAAGATGTGGTATAAGTCAGACTTGGCATTTGAAGAAGCATACTGCTGGAGAAGATGTTATCACTGTAATAAGGGCATCCAACACCAAGACATTGTGCGTTTTCCACCGCACGGGTTTGGCATTGTTTGCCTGCCACGTGTGATCTCCGGTACAGGACATCCACACAGCCGAATCTCCACGCACACAGCCTCGCTTCGGCTAAATACGGAGACAAGGCCGTTCTCGGGGCACAGCGGTGGGGATGCACCGCCTTTGATTGGCGCTGTCTCGCTTGGCATTGTGCCAGGAGAGAGTTAAAACGCTGGAGCGAGTGTGGCTGCGTTTAAAATCCACCCAGTAGTGCCATCCTGTGGCGAGGAGCGCGGCCGTGCCGCGTGTCCCGCCGGCTGTCGCAGATCTCAGCCCGTGTGTCTTGCGTGCTTGCGCACCATCTGAGCTGTGCCAGCCTCTCGCCCTGTGGCTTCCTCCGCGTATGTTCAGGCATTTCTGAACTTCTGCTTTTATCTCCGAAGTAGGAGGGTTAGACGTGGCTTCTGGTTCTCCTCTGGAAACATTTTTCGAAAGTCTCCATGATTTGGTTGCTGTATGCACTGTCAGGTTCGCCAGTTCTGTATTTTACAAATTGAGCTGAGAACTCAAATGTAAGGCAAACCGATCTTTTTTAAGAGAAATGAGAAATCTGTTGTATATCGTACATATCTATTGACCAAGTCTTGTTACCTCGTGAGTTCTTTAGCTATTTAAAAGCTGACACTTGCAAAACCCTTTTGAAAGAACTATTAAGTCAGATTGAGGCCTGATCACACAGTGCCACAAGTAAAGCTGTTGTTATTAAAATAGTTTTATAGTGGGATCACAAGAAAATAGAGACACTGTCTAGAAATACCATTGTCTTCTGCAGAGGGGGTGATTATAAAGTTTCTGACTGTGGAATACATATAGCCACAGGTCTGCTATTTGCTTGTTGGTCTTTAATTCATAAATATGCTTAACTCTTAAAATAAGAAAATTATGTGTAATCAATGGACTTAAACCATTGTTGTTGACTTCTTAGCAACAGGGCAGAGTTTTAATTCTTTCTTGGTTTTCATCAAAATACTAAGAAGCTTAGAGTTAGATTTTTTTATTATTTCATTTTATATATGTCATACTTCAGTCATCATTTCAAATAAATAATTTCAAAGCACATTTATAAAAAAGAAAACACTTTGCCAGCATCTGGGTGACAAGTAGATGACAACAGTTTCCCAGCCCAGCACTCAAGAGTGGATCACCCACTGTTCCCTTTTGCAGAATTGACTGTCATTAGTGCTGCTCCTTGGGGAGACTGATGGCTTCTGCCGCCCACAGAGAGCCCTTCAGGCTTAGGTTAAATATAGGTGAGACAAGATGGTCAGGAATTGACAGCAGGGGAAGAAGGAACTTCTGTTGTAAATTAAATTAATGTGTAAGAGAGGAATTATACTGGAGATCTTTACACACTCATACACATTGGTGGATTTGTCAGGTACCATATTAAAAGTGAAAAGACCACATTTCAGTGTAATGTTAGCTTAATGATTATTCCTCATTAGTAACACTTGACCAAAGTGCTGTAGTGATCAGAATCCCAGGAGGTTTTAGAATAACTGATTTTACCTTCTGGGCACAACATAGGTGGAGTATAATGGGATGCCAGCCCAGGTATGCAGACAGGGGAGCCTTTAAAACTTTCCCTACATTTTCTGTGCCTCAGTTGTACACATCATGTCCTGCAGATTTCCAGACACCCAGCAGCCAGGTTTGGCACCCCCCCAGGAATGTCTTTTGTGCATGCAGTGTGCAGCTGCCTGGCACATGCACAGACAACCCAGCTGCTGCTGGCTGGGACATCACTTGTCCCATGTGGCATCACATGGACAGGTGATGTGTGTGAATCCACTGAGTCCAAATGCAGCTGACTTACTCCATATGCCCATGGGTTCAGGAAAAGCTGCTTCTGTAGGCTGATCTAAATGTTCAGTTCCTAACAGGCACTCCTCCTTGCCACTGAGATGGGCAGGTAGAAGTGGATAGCCTTATTCCAGCTTCCTGCTGAGCCTATGCATACCACACACCTGTGCAGTCTCATAGCACAGGCAAAAAGGTGAGGAGGAGGAGGAATGCATGCAGTTGGCTGGGAACTAAAGGGAACCATGGCCTCCCTCTGAAATCCCTTGGCCATCAAGGGAAAGCTAAAGGAAATACCTGAGTACGCACAGTGCTGTGAAGGCCTGCTGTACACCTCACACAAAACCTCTTGATGTGGAGGACTCTTTCTCAAACATTCAAGAGGCCTCAGGGTAGGTTCTGTGTTTTCTTTATTTATGACATGTGTTAGGAAAGGGCCTTGGAGCACAGCTTACTTGAGTAATGATTTTAGAGAAAAGTCAGTGGGCAACACTGGTTCCTTTCCAATAAGAGTTACTGTGTTTTTGCAGTATAGGTTCATGATTAAACAAGGATATCACAGAATCACTGGGGCTGGCAGGGACTTCTGGAAAGAACAGGGTCAACTACAGCAGATTGCTCGGGCTTTTGTCTTGTTCAGGTTTGATTATTTTCAAGGATGGAGATTCCACAGCCTTTGTGGGCATTATCACAGTGTTTGAAAATCCTCATAGGGAAAATCTTTTCTTTACATTTAAATGCTTTTCTGTATTTTAATTCTTGCCTGTTTCCTTTGGTCCTTTCACTTTCCTTTCCCTGAGAAGAGTGTGTCTCCATATTCTCTATTCCCTTACATTGGATCATAGAATCATTAAATGTCTTGGGTTGAAAGGGACCTTAAAGATCATCTAGTTCTAACCCCTCTGCCATGAGCAGAGATACCTTTCTCTAGACCAGGTTGCTCAAATCCCCATCCAGTCTGGCCTTGAACACTTCCAGCAATGGGACATCCACGACTTCTCTGGGCTACTTGTTCCAGTGCCTCACCACCCTGACAGTGAAGAATTTCTTCGTCGTATCTGATCTAAACCTACTCTCAGTTTAAACTCATTCCCCCTTGTCTTATCAGTACATACCCTTGTAAAAAGTTCCTCTCCAGTTCTCTTGAAGGCTCTCTTCAGGTACTGAAGAGACTGCAATTAGGTCACCACAAAACCTTGTTTTCTCCAGGCTGAACAGTCCCAACTGTCTTTGCCTTTCCTCATAGCAGAGGTGCTCCATCCCTCTAATCATGGTGGCCAGATGTTTATACACACTTGTAAAGCCCTCCTGAGCCTGCCTGCCTGTAGTCTGAGCAGTCCCACCTCTCTCAGTCTCTCTCCATATGCTCCAGTCCCTTCATGATCTTCGCTGTCACCAAGGCAGAACCAAGGGGAAGGGTCACTTCCACCTGTTGGCAATACACTGCTCAGTGCAGCCAGGGAGGATGCTGTCTGCCTTTGCTTCCAGTGCCTATTGCAGGTGGGCATCCAGCCTGTATTGGTATATGGGGTTCTTCCTTTCGACGTTCAGTGCTCTGTATTTCCATTTGTTGCCCTTCCTGAAGTTGCTGTTGGCATATTTCTCAGGCTAGTGAGGTTCCTCTTAGTGGCAACCCAGCCCTGGCCTATCAGTCGCTCTTCCTGGTTTTGTGTCACCTGCAGACCTGCTGAGGGTACTCTGTCCCATCATTCAGGTCATTAAGGAAGGTGCTGAACAGTTGGACCAGCTGCCTAGCAGGTGCCCAGCTGTGGTGGAAATGACTGGGCTGTATGAACATTGCCTGGCAGCAGCAGTGGGCAAGGGAGGTAAATGAGAAGCCTGAGAGACATGGGAGCAGGAACAGGAACATCCAGGACATATCCAGGTACAGACTGAGCAAAGGTTCAGATAATTTGGTCTATAAGTAGTCTGGATGTCCCTGGCTGTGTAGAGTGACAGCTGTCACCAAGTGTACCCTGCCAAAGAGTACCTCATCTTAGCTTGAGCAGAAGCAACACCCTGGTAAACTTTCTTTTTCATGTAATTTGGTACCCATGGAGCATAAAAAACTGCAAGCCTTCGTCACTGGCACTTTGATCTGCGTAGTGGTGGGGTGTGCAGGTAAAGCTTTCAGTGATCACACTACAGCTGACTGATTTGAGGGGCAGCTTGACCACCAACAGGTGTAGTTTAGAGGAAAAACACGCCTCAGGCAGTCCTCTGTTACCTGCCTGGCAGCAGGAGAGAGGGATCCAAACAGAAAATGTGAGTAACTTCCCAGGGCTTCTTAGCGATGACAAATGGCTCCAATACCCTTATTTTTGATGGGTTCATAGATTCTAATGAAAAAAAGAATCGTCTAACATATTTTATAATATTTTTAGGATTGTTAGACAAGGAAGCATAAATCTTTCCCTTTTAATGGAATCTACCTGAAATACCTGACATACAGTCAAGTGCCATTGATTTCAAATGACAGTACAAGTATGCTTAAAGTCAAGCATGTGTGTAAGAGCTTTCTGGACTAAAATCTTTACTATACATGAAATGTATAGTAAAATATTGGAAATAGTTTAAATTAATATTTCTTTTAAAGTTTTTCCTGTATTCACCAATAAAGGAAAATACATCAAGGAGGATTTTGGTCCTAACTATCATTTGAACACGTTTAACTTATATTTACTTAGACCTACTGTATGTTAGATAAATTTTGAATTTATTGTTAGAGTCCTAATTTAGTCATTTCCTGTGTTTGATAAAATGTAGTCTCCTCTTCCATGTTCATTTAGTAGTAAATGGAGAGGTAACCTTGTGAAGTTCATGGTTCAGGTGTAATACAAAAAAATGAAATAGAACAGATGAGAATTTTTGTATAAGTGGATCCATTTAATGGTAAGAAAGCTTAAGCACACAGACTTTTTTTTTTTTTTTTTTTTTTTTTTTTACTACTTAGAAGATAAACTTTGCTACAGTTTTTCATTTTTATGTTTGCTTAGGGCAACATCATTTCTTGACAGCTGATGTTTGAAGTAATCTGCCTCGTTTGAGATTAGTGATATATCCAAGATTATCTGTATCTCACAGCCTTTCCATAATTATAAATTGCATGATGGAGAGAAAAATTCATTTTTCACTGCATAAGTAAGTATTAATGTCTTTGCTTTGAGTTGAAAAAAGGGAGTGTAGCCCATCTCTTCTCTCTCATTTTGGTTATTAAGATACTATATCTACCAAAGAGAAAATTACTTACTGCAAATAAATTAAAGTTACTTGTTACAATAAATTAAAAATACATTGGTTTTTTGAAGATGAAGAACGAAGAGCCTAGGAAATACCTGAAGAAAAGAGGGAGGATCAAGATCAGTAAAACTGACACGTGTGTCAAATGAGCAACATAAGATTGCTAAAGTCTGTTTTCTCTAAATGTATCCAGGGTACATCTCTTGCACAAATTGACCTGTTGACAGAGTTGTAGGTGATGGAATTCTGCACTGTAAATACTAGTTGCTCGTTTTCATTATAAAAGTAGTAAAAAGTAAAAGGAAGAGGTATTCTGAACACAGGTAAAGGCAGAAGGGCAGGATGTAAAACTTGAAGGTATCTGAAAACTGAGGAGAATACAAAACTCCTTTCAAACTGAGCCAGCCATCTTCATCCACCCTTGCATCCTGCAGGGAGAGACTGATCAGTTCTGTCTCAATGCGCTGGCAACAGGCACTCTCCAAATGTTGTTTTAACAGCTGAAGGAGTCCACTGAAGGAAATAACATTTGCTATTTGGAGTGTATTTTCATGCATTAATATTAATTCTCTGCAGTTCAGCCTGGGTCTCCTCAAAGAGGGCACTTTTTGGTAGCGTTTACTGTGGAGTGAATGGCAGCCATCTGTAATGCTCCTCATCTGTGTCATCCCACTTCTGTCCGGACACTGAACTTTATTTACATTCACTAATGTCTCTTACTGAGCATGCTCAAATATGAAACCTCCTATGATGCTGTTTAAATATTACATAATGTCATAGAAGTTAAATTAGCAGACAGTGTTCACCATAGAAGATGTAATAATGCAGAGCTTTATCTTAGCTGTGACTTTAGAAATCACTTCACAGGAAATCTAAAGGGAAACGTAGTTTAGCAATTGCTTATGGAGATTGCCTACATTTTTTTTCAGACATGAGGCAGATGAGTGAGATCTACACCTGGGTAGCTGTGCTGTTTACAGAGCATGAGGCCTTTCTGAAGGGTCCATGAAGGTTGGCTGGGCTTCATGATTTTTGATTGCCTTGTATCACACAGGCATTAGATACAAGCAGCTTTTACTCCTACCGCATAGTGATCATCTGCTGGCACTGAAGAAACAACTGACAGATTTCTCTAGTTTTCCAAATCTGTTTCTGAAGGGGCATATTTCACATGCTGAGGCATAATTCACTTTTCAGTGGGAAATGTGGGCAAGGCAACAAAAGCAACAACAGCAATTAGAAGTCAAAACCAAACTTTTGAAGTGTTGGTCTCTTGACGGAATTCAAGGCAGATTTTAGGAGAGAGAAGGCTCTCCTGCATTTATATGCTGCTTTGTTACTCTGCAAACTCTTCTTGTTAGTATCATAGTAGCATGTAGAAATCAGATTTGGGGGTTATTGCACTACGTGTTGTGCAAACAAAGTAAAGAGATATGCCTTCTTCAGTGAGATTAAAACAGTCTCAGGGATGGATAAATAAATAAATGAGCATAGCAGGGAGAAGATGAGGAATGTAGGCTTATGCAAAGTTTGCAAGGTTGACATTCTGTTATTACATTGAAAAGAATACAGATACCACATTAGCTATAGGCATAAATTTCTATTAGTACAAACGAGTGGGGCTTGCAGAGTCCTGTGTTTTACCTTCCCTTTTGCCAATCCTGACAGGTTGACTTGGCAGCATGATATAGTATGTAAAAGTTTGCTTAATATGTGAGTAACCTTAAAAAAAAATAGAATTCAAGGTGATCAGTAGGGCACTATACCTGAATGTAATCTGCACAATGTCAAGCGATGCAATGTGAAAGGTAGTGACTGTGACAGGATCTGATAGCTGTTCATACAGATTGAAGTATTTATTATTCATATTTTATATAAAACCTGAATTATTCTAGGTCATGTAGCAGTCAGACTAGTAAAGACGTATTTTCTTAATGTTTCAGGAGGAAGGTGTGATATTCAACTCAATTAACTTTACCAGCTCTGAGGTTACATGTCTCATGTAAACATGTTGCTTTAGGCTTTGTCTGTGGTCAGTGAAGAAATATGGGCAGATTCAAAGCAGTGTTCATCCCACCTGTCTCCCAACAGATGCTTTAAGGTGCTTTTTTCTTTCACTGATATGAGAGGGAGCCTTGCTCACTGGTCAACAGTAGACACTTAGTTTTTTACATTTAATTTAGCTGCATGATTCTTGTCCATAACAACTGACTTGAGTAAAGGTCAGAGACTCCAGTCATCTGTACAGCAGCCTTAACAAACTCTGCTTGTGATTTGGAGCTAGACATTTGAGCAGGTATTTTCAAAACTAGTAGTTCTTGTTAAATGTCTGGCTCATGTCCATCTTCCATCTCCTCCTCCAGGAAATATTACTTCTCAGCCTCTTAGATATATGTAAAATTAATGAATAAAAAGCAAAATAAAATAGCGCAGTAGGATTGTTGTTTATTCAGCTTCAAGTGGAACCGAAGTGTTTCTGGAGAAAAAAAAAAGAGCCCAAGTAAAATTATTTATAGCACAAATACACAGCAGTTCCTTGAGACTAATATTTCATGGTGGGTAGGGAACTCTTACAGCTGTGTAATTTCCAATAAGTCATTTTCTTAGTCTTGTGCCCTACCTTTCTGGCATACCAATGAACATCAGGGGAGCTTATGAAGCTTTCAGGTTAGAGTTAACAATAAAACCAGTAATTTTCTCTCAGATGTGTTTAGTATACTGATGTTATTAGTCCCATGTCTGCTAGCCTCTGGACATTTTCCTTCTCAAGACCATCATCAAAACTAACTCTGGATGTCAGTGTGTTATGAGAAATATAATATCAGTAGGAAAACAAAACAACAAAAAATCCCACATTAAAATCTGATAGCCAGATAGTATCAGTACTAGATCATGTGAAGAATAAAGACACCAACCCCCATTTCAGCCTTATTCATAGTGCCATCTCTTTTCCTCCATATTCTTTTATTCAAGAATTTTCCACTACTAGGCTACAGCAATTACAGTTTAATTACTGCATGAAATTCTCACTGTTAGGGAGTCTGGATGTCTGGTTCTTCCTCCGTGGGTAACCTTTTATCAATGTTAGGGAAACCATCACAGCTTCCAGTGACTGCAGAAGTGAACATGTATGGTCAAAACAATTCCTGCACAGGCTGCTTGAAAGGTACCCCAGCAGTTCTGATGACATGATTTGTGACCCTTCAGAATGCCCTTTTCCACTCTCCACTACCACACTCATGCACTCCCAGATAAACAGCCTGACCCTCTTTATTCTTTTCCCACCAGCTCTAATGTTGCTGATTTTACATCCTTATTCAATATTTATTATAAGGTTGTCCTAATAATTTCTGCCTTGGTCAGTAGTGCTGGTACCCCTGTTTGTTCTGTTTCTTGGACTGCTCTCTTGTTAGTGTAGCCTCAAGTCAAGGTGAGCCACCTGCATATGGCATGACTGTCTTTTGCAGTTTGTTAAGCCTGGTAATTTCTCACATTGTTATCTTTCTATAGTTCATGTTTGATGGTTTGAACACATAACTGGAAGCCAACTTGGTGAAACTGCTGGTGGAAGCACCTTCTTCATCTGCTTGGTCTGAATGACCAGAGACAGCCACCATGGCCATAGACCTTGAGGGAAACATCCAGCTTCATCTTTTGCTTTCTGCCTGGCCTTCCCTCTTCCTACCGCCACAAAATACATGCACGTGGTCCAGCCTGTTCCTGCATCTTCTGGCATGTTGCTCTGTATTTCTGGTATTTCCCTTGGCTGCCTTGTGTGGTGGAATGCTCATTAACCCTTCTCTCCTGGACCAGACAATGGCCTGCTTTCTGGTGACTTCCTCCATTCTCTGGCCTCTGAGCCATGTGGAGAAGCTGCCCAGAAAGGGTCAGTTATTACATGCCAGCTGTCTTCCTGGAGATCATTCATCTTCCATTTATCCAGATTACCTCTGTGACAGTGAAAACTGATTGAGTGGGAATGGGAATGACGGCATTAAAAGGATCTGAGACCTATGCCAGGTTTTTATGGGGAAGTTGCTCTTCCACCAGCTAGAAAACAAACAGAAGAGTTCAGAGGTTGTATACTCCACCCACCCAGCTGTAGTGGGTTGACTCTGGTTGGATGCCAGACACCCACCAAAGCCTCTCTATCACTCCCCTCTGCAGCTGGTGAAGGGGAAGCAAATAAAACAAAGGGTTGAGATAAGGACAGAGAGAGATCACCCACCAAATACCATCACAGGCAAGACAGATTATAATTAGAGATATGAACTGAATTTATTACTAATGAAATCAGAGCAGGATAATGAGAAGTAAAATAAGACCTTAAAAACACCTTTCCCCCATTCCTTCCTCCTTCACAAGCTCTACCTCCTCTGCCCCAGTGGCACAGGGAGACGGGGAAGGGGGATTATGGCCAGTTCATTACAGGTTGTTTCTGCTGCTGCTCAGGGAGAGGAGTCCTACCCCTGCTCCAGCCTGGGATTCCTCCCATGGGAGACAGTTCTTTGTGAACTTCTCCAGCCAGAGTCCATCCTGTGGACAACAGTTCTTCACAAACTGCTGCAGCACTGGTCACTCTTTCACAGGGTGCAGTCCTTCAAGGACAGGCTGCTCCAGCACGGGTCCCCCACAAAGTCACAAGTCCTACAAGGACACTACTCCATTGGAGGTTCCCCTCTCCATAGGTTTGCAGGTCTCTGCCAGGACCCTGCTCCAGCACAGGCCTCCCACAGGTTCACAGCTCTCTCTCAGGCACCCACCTGCTCCTCATGGGCTGCAGGTGGATCTCTGCACGCCCATGGATGTCCATGGGGTACAGGGGCACAGCTGCCTCGCCATGGGCTGCAGGGGAATGTCACCTCCAGTGCTTGGAGCATCTCCTCCCCCTCCTTTCCACTGACCTTGTTGTGTACAGGGCTGTTCCTCTTGCATATTCTCACCCTGCTATTCTCTGGCAGTAATTACAACTGTGCAAAACCCTTTTTTAAATTTTTCTTAAATATGTTATCCCAGAGGCATTACCACTTCCTCGAGGAATTTCTGGATGGTGCACACTTGGCCAGTAGTGGGTCCATCCTGGAGTGGGCTGGCATTGGCTCTGCCAAACGTGGGGGAAACTTCTGGAAGCCTCTCACAGAAACCACCCCTGTAGCAACCTGCTACCTAAACCTGGCCATGCAAACCCAATACATCAGCTTAATTCAGGATAACATTTTGAAGGCAACCTGCCAGCATACAAGGTTGCCTATAGAGGTTTCCTTTTAATACAGAGATAAAATAAGTACTTCGGTGTCACAATGGAACTGCATCTTCTAGATTTTCACAGTTATTTGCTAGGGAACAGCAAGAAGAAGGGGAAAAGTACCTTGTCTAGTCCCTGAAGTCGTTGCTGCTGCTGTTACCACTCATCTGTGGTGTATCTTCCTCTTTGGGCTTGCACATGCACTAGCAGGGTGTTGGAGGCTTTTTAGTCCTGACGCAAAAGAGGGGAAACCTAATCATAGGGAAAAATTCTAGACTAAGTAAAATGTATCTCGTTTCATCATCCATCTACTATCAGCTTACATTTCCCTGCCATCAGACCATCGTGTCACATTGCAGACAGCACCTGCAAACCAATCAAGTAAAAACATAATGAGAAGGATTTAAATTAAGTTTCTCTATCTACCAAAAAACAAATCTCCTCCCACATACAGGTAGCTCTTGATACATCATAAGACATATCCCCATGCTGTGTAATGAGAACTGTGCAGTGGTTTCTCTGATGAAAAAAAGAATTTGCACCCTGAGGCTCCTGATTTGTTTTTTATTGACACTTTAGTAGGACAGTAGGTAATACATAAGATAAAGGGATGAACCTTTGAGTTCAGGTTTGAACTAAATCCAATTTTTAAATTACTGTAGGGTTTTCTTTATTTTTGGCACAGTCCACCTCTTCTGGAAATGGCAATCCACAGCAAGCCAGTCATACTGCCACAAAAACAGTGCTATGCAAACAAGATTTCTGTTTGGGTACAATATGAAGGGTGAGCAGAGATTGTCCTTTAAGCTGTCCTTCTAGGTAAAAACAGCCCCCATCAAATTCAGCTTAGACCAGGACTCCATCAAAGAGAGAGATTTAAAAAATCGTTTGGCAAATATATTTAGGTGACACAAAATATGACTTTAGGATCACTTCATTATGTGTTATTTGTTTAACTGTAGCTTTTCTACCATGACTCAATAACAATTATGTTTCTGTGAAATATTTTGCTTTCCATACAAATTGCTGAAAAGAATTTTCAAAATATCAGTATGTGATAAGCACTTAGTATTCGTAGGATCTTCTGAAAAGCCCATCTGCTATGCAAATTAATATCTAAGAGTAATTTCTGAATGGGGATTCATAAAGGCATGGTTCAGAAAAACAATTAGCATATGTTTACCTTTCAGTGATTTCTTTAAAATATGGACTTGTATTTGAATACTTTATATAATGAGGAATGATTTCCCAAGGTGAGGTTGTACTCATTACAACTAGTAATATCAATATATTGTTTGCTTATTAACGGATTTTATTTGCTCATTCCTCCACCAGATTCAGTATTTGGTGATGGAAAACACATTAATTCGTTTAATCATTCATGAGGTATGTTGTACATGGTGGTGTTATTCCCCACCCTGTGGGAGGAGGTGACTCTTTGTCTCAGTTGCTTTCAGGAGCATGTTTTCCCAGCTGAGTCTCTCTGTCCTGTCCCCTAGTGCACCTGGTGGACATCTGGAATGTGATAGAAGCCTTGCGGGAGAACGCCCTGAACAACCTGGACCCCAGCATCGAACTGAACGTGGCTCGCCTGGAAGCTGTGATTTCAACCATCTTCTACCAGCTCAACAAGCGGATGCCGACGACCCATCAGATCAACGTGGAGCAATCCATCAGCTTGCTGCTCAACTTCCTGCTAGCGGCCTTTGATCCGTAAGTCTGCCTTCCTTCCCCTCTCTCCCAACTGGTGAAAGGATTTTACTTCCTCCAGAAATATCTCTGGAGAACAATTGAGCAGGCTCAATTCTGTCCCAGATAATAAGCATGTGAATAGTGCTAACTAGGGAGACAACCTAAATTGAGGGCCTCCGCTTTCCTTTCTTTCGAGCCAAATTCAGCACAACTGTGTTTTCATCCAAGCTACTCAGACTTGTTCCAGTTTATATCAAAGAAGAATTATCTACAGAAACAAATTCACATGCGCTTCTAATTTGTCTTGTTGTTTATTGACACACCAGTGGCTGACACCACTGCAATGCCTCTGCAGCAGTGCCATGGGTTAATAGCTCATTATTTTGAAAGAGCTCATTTCCCTGCAAGTTCTTGCAGCTGTAAGCAATTTTTTTTTTCTGGCTCATGCCAGTGCAGCATGATTTTGAGACCATGACAGAAATAGGATTAAAGACGTGGAGGTGATGAAATTCATGTTTATTACTGCATGGGACTCATATTACAAAAAGAATAAGTTTGAGATAGAGCAAGCCACTTACATTAATGTGTATTCTGTGTATACCTATTACAGTTTCTGAATACGTAGTTGGCAACCTGTACTGCAATATTTGCAGTCCTCAAAACTGAGTTATTGGAGAACAGTGGTTAAGTCTGACAGATGCAGATGTTGTCGCTTTATGGCTTATTTTTTGAAAATTCACCAGCAGAAAACACTGGCCATTAAACATTAAAATAAGGATGCTTCCCCTTTCTCTTCCCAGTCCTCTGTCTTGCTGCCCTGGTACTGGGTGTCATTGAGCACCTCTCGGTGCCAGACCAGCCAGTGGCTCAGTCACCATGGCAATGAGGAGAAAAAGTAGATGTTCCACATGAGAAGGCTGCACTCAACCTTTCCTCCGGTCCCTCCGAGGGGAAGAAAAGAAGCCAATCCATTGTGAAACCATAACCTTCAGGAATATTTTCCTCCCCTCGAGGACAATAAAAGAAGGAACAGGCATTTTAATTCATACCATTGTGGCTGTGAAAAGAACACTGAGGGATTCTGGGAATGGCCAGATGCATTTATTGCTGCATGCCGCAAGTAAACTGCTTCCTGGCTGGTAAACACAGGGAAAGACCCTGGACTGTGGAAGCAAGACCTGTGATAATGTGCTTATTTTGTAGCTCACTGTAAAGGAGTAAAGATCTCAGCTACACAACACAGTTACTTGCAGCAAAATGGAGTAGAGGAGTTTATCCCCTGGAGGGAATCAGAGAATGTTCTTAAGGGGGTAAGGTTTTGCTTTCCTTGAAAACATCTTATGTGCTGTGGTTCATGACCTGTTTCTGGGCTCCCATCAGGCCCCCCCCAGGGTGAGGAAGCTGTCACCCTCACTCCATTTGTCAGGCAGCAGCTCAGTCTGTTGTGCTGCCTCTGAGTGGAGTGCATGGGATGCACTTCCCAGAAGAGCAGAGACACCCAAGGAATCCTTAGGAAGAGGCTCCCAGCTCTGGGGTCAGAGATAGGGACTAGCTGCCTATCACCCCATATTAAATACACCAAACATATGAGATGGGGTTCATGTGCAATCTGAGATACCTAACTTCAGGCTTCATGGAGATACATGTCAGCTAGATCTCTCTGTACTGTAATGGAAGTCTAGACACCTGTCACAAATACAGATGTACCAGCTAAGCATCTGGTTCTCAAAATGTGCCCTACCCTTTAGTATGACTCATATTATTGAAGTTTTGGGTTGAATATTGGTTTAACAACCACTCAGGTTTCCTGGTTTCTGGGAAATTGAGGGAGGGAGGTGGCTCTAGATGGTACAGGGACAGTGTGAGAGCTTCTGGAGTCTGACCAGAGCTGCTATCTCTGCTTCCCATGTTGCTCCTTTCCCTCCCCTCCAGTGCAGCAGAAGGATCATTCTCTGCCAGAAGTTAGAATTTGGTGGAATGATGAGCAAGGTCTTTTCTTGTGGTCTCATGTTCAGAGAGAAGCAACACTTTGCATGCCATCCAGAGGGATTCAGCAGGCCAGAGGAGTGGGCCTGTGGGAATCTCCTCATGAGGCTTAACAAGGCCAAGTGCAAGGTGCTGCAGGTCCAGAGAAGGTGGTGCAGTTTCTCATGTCCCGTTTGAAATCCAAAGAAAGTGGAGAAATGGACCTAACGTATATGAAAGGACCACAAGGGACAAGTTATTTCATGTTTTAAAATCTAGTAAGCCTGTCACTGTCTCATTTATTTAGTAGATATGTTGCTGTCTGTGTACTGTGCTGGCTGAAGATCCTCCAAACTTTAAACAAAGCCTCTTCCTTCATTTATAGCCTTCTGAAAACCTGGCAGGTTTCTCTGCCCTCTGGCAAGGAGTGTTTCCCTAGGCCTGCAATACAGATGCCTTCTCAGGAGCTAAAACTTGGCTAGCAAAACATAAAAGGAACCACAGTGTAGTGCCATGGCATCTGGGCCAACTTGGCCACTGCTGGTGCTTGCATCCTGGTTTTTTTATGGTTTTTTCATGGCCTTGGGAATTCATTAGGCCTACAGATAATTATATTTCTCTGCTGCTCAACCCTGAAGGGAGGAAGAGTGGGGAAAAAGTATAGTGTATAGAATTTCACATGACACTCAGTGTTATATTCCTTCATGCTGCTAAAACTAAGCTAAAGTACAACCTTGTAAAACTGCAAGCCAACAAATTCAAAATTCACAAATAGAGACACTTCTCCAATTAATTTATCATTAGTGTGTGGAAGTCAGCATCAGGTGGTAGATGACCCTGACAGACCAAAACCAGTGAGCAGAATGAGGTGGTCAGACTTCAAAAAATCTAGACAGAAACATGCCTGATCTATGTTGTTAACCACACATTAAAACTGGGCAATAGCTTTTGCTTCAAGGCCTAAGGTGATTAACTGGCTTTATGAAATAATAGCACACTTCCCTCACTGGCATGCCAAGTACTACATAAAAAGTTGACAAGTTCAAACCTTCCTGAAAAATTGATCCCAGGCTGGTGTCAAAGCCTAGGCAACAAGGTGGAATGTCAGCCTCATTTGGTCAAGTTGTTCCCCAAAAAGCTTCTTTTAAACAGACTCTGAAATACTCTGTAGATCATCTCCAGCTATTCCTGCTGCAAAGTTTAACTGATAAGAAAATAGCTGAATTTTCTCTGTTCCTTAATATACCCTTTCCTATGAATGGAGATGTGGGCCCTGGGCTGTGAAACAGACCCTGTCTGGTTGGGGGGGCTTGACTTCTACAGAGAAAAGAGGAAGTATTCACGCCCTTGTTTAATCAAATGAACATTTGAATTGTACTGATTTCAGTACCTAAAGATGATCAATATCTATTTTGGAAATACAACTTGTTCATTCATCTTTTCAGAGCAATAAAGTGTTTAATTCCCTCTCTTCTCCACCTTTGCTACTCACTGAAAGCCACAAAAGCATTTACAAAGGAAGTCCAGCAAAAAAAATGCATTTCAGAGATTTGGACATCATGCATTTTGCTCTCCTACATGAAAGATTTTTGCTCAATGTCAATAAAATTTGGTCTCTGAAACCTCTTTGTGAAAATGTGAATTTGTAATTATGGCCTCTGACATTTCAGAAGTGACTGCCTTGATTACAGTGGGTATTAACCAACAGCTGAAGAAAGTTTGTTACTTTTGCAAAAGATACCTCAAAGTATTAGGGGAGCACTATTTAAGCCTCATTAATGAGAAATATCATTTTTTCTCAATGTCCTTTTCATGGGACACATTTGTTGTTTCTAAAGATGTGATGTTATTTCTTGATAGCTTCCCCCTCCATATGGCTGTCTCAGTATGGGTGTTGCTAGAGATCCTGACAAATGACAGTGTCATCTATTTGGTACCACTCTCCTTGGTGAACCAAAAGGCAAAATCAGGCCCTGGAGCTGGACTCCGCCTTGTACGGTCTGTGGATTTTGTCAGGCAGTCTGTGGGGTTTCCTTGCTCCAGGGACAGGCTGTCTCTCTCTGCAGCTATGCAGTGGAAGAGGAAACCTTCTGCTCTGCTCTGGTGTCTAAAAGCATGTATTATTTTTTGCCCTTCTTTCCCCAAGCAGCAGGAGATAACCTTTAACCCTGGCCATCAATCCCTTTCCTAAGTACTCCATCCTGTATTGTTGCTCAATGCGCGTCAGCTTCAAGGTTTGCTTTTGACATCATTTACGCTTCTAGTGCTTTTCTTGCTGAAGAAAAACCTCAGCAAGAGAGGTGCAATATAAAATCAAAATATTCTCTGTCCTCTCCTATTTCCAGAAGTAAAATTTATTTCTCTTTGCATTAGCCAGTCCAAAGCTGCTTTCAGGGAACGCTGACTTCTGACGCGATCTTCCCGCTGCTGTGAGCCACTGCTTCAGCATTTGCTTTTGCACAGCAAACGCTGTGAGGCCCCAGTGCTGCCTGTCAAGGGCATCTGTAGTGCTTAGACATAGCTTAGGGCACTTCTGGATCCAAATGATACTGGCGAGTCTTAGGCCCCATTACCCTGTCTGTTCATCAGTCATATGTATTTAAATATGCACGTGTCTGTATGCACACACACACACACAGACATACATATTTGGAGGGCAGATTGGGTTTATACTGGCTCTCGTGATGCTTTTAGGAATACAAATGACCGATACAAAATACAGTGTCAAAACTAATCAACTCAAATGGAGAGATTGAAGAGATAAATGATATCTTTTCTTTTTCTGTTCCTCTCTTCCATAACCGTTTGAGTATGGGAAAAGCCAATGGCTCTAGGGTGGAAAGCTGAAGCCAAGTTGATATGTGTCTGCCATGCAAGAATATAATCCTATTAGTAAATGTAACTAAACCTCCTGGGAAAAATAATCTAAATCTGAAGCACTTCCACATGGGCTTTTTTTTCATCTCTAAATCTTCCATTGCTTCTTAATAATGTCATTGCTTCTACTTAGCATTTATTTTTTTTTAGTATAACAGCTCTTTTAAAGGCAGATGGAAACCTTATGATGGAACAGTGCAGAAAAATTCCTAAGGGTCTAAAGGGTAACATACACAAAAATAATATGAAGGGACCACATTCTCAGCCATAGCAGTGCTAAGTCTGGTTTACACAAATCAGAATCCAATCAACAAAGGATGGGAATACAGAAGTCTGGAAATTCCTATGCTGTGATTTTAATCTTATGAAGCCAGTCAAAGGGAACTCAATGTAAGGAAAATGTGTGCACAAAAGTCAGCATTAAAGAACACGGTAAATATTTCTTTCTTAATTACTGTAGTAGTGGATTTATTACTTTTTGCCTGTATTTCTAGTTGATTTCCTGGCAAAAAGCAGAATTTTAAATGAGTGTAATGGATAATTAGAATTAATATTTAGAATTATGGGTTACACTGGCATAGAACTAAGTCCAATTCGATGAACTTTAAAGATTATTACCTAGTCAAGCTTAGGGAACTGACTCATTTTCTAAAGTCTGAGTGACTTGATGAATATAGCATGAAGCATGCATCATGCATCAATGTACATATGTGAATATCCCATTCATGTCTGTCTTACATGTATATGTCACTGCATTAGTCTGGTTTGGGATTAGCAGAGAAAGAGACATAGTCACAGGCTCCAGGTCTTTCCAGAATCAGTTCATACTTTAGTACTGATCAGACACAATTTTCTTCCTTAAAATTATGAGTGACAATGAACAGAGTAATTTTAAAAATACTGATGAAGAGCTAAATTTCTGTATACTGCTGTTGCCAGTGCAGTGAGACCTTCTTTATGTAGGACATGACTGTATACTTTAAACAGGAAATCCCTTATAAACATTGTGTTCCCTGGTAGAGTAGACTGAAGATCACAGAAACTCCATTTCCAAAAACTTACACAAAACTTTATCATCCATCTCTGTCATTAGTCCTGTCAGTAGAATTTAAAAGGAAACATGGCTGCCATTTTGCTAAGCTCAGAAATATTGGTTGTCTCTTTTTTAAAGCATGATGACATGTTCTCACTGATGTCATTAATTAATATCATTAATTCATGTGGGAAGCTATGAAGTAATGGCAAGGAGATCGGATGACGGGTAGAAGTTGCTCCAGTACAACTCTGGACTCCTACTGCCTTACAGTAAGATTCAAAGAATTCCAAGAGAAACCACATTTCACCATTTGGATGTCAAGAAAACTAACATTAAGAAGCAGATGAACTTAGGAGAGCATGTTCATTCTCATCTTTGGAAAGGGGCTGAACACTAAGCTGGGGCTGATAGGTGTTTTAGGAGCTCAGTGTGCCATGCAGTGTATGAAGTCATGTTTCACTCATGCAGCTCAAATAAACCAGGATTTCTGGGATGGCAGGTGGTCACTGGGGACCGTCATGGCTGTAGCAGGACAATGAGTATCATTTAAAAGGACCTACTGACAGGTACAGATGAAGCTTGTGCAGTGATATGAGCCCTTGCTTACTTTTCACTTTTGTTCCCAGTGTTGATTTTTTTCACTTACTTGCAATCTTCTAGGTCCAAAAGATTCCCAAAGCACTTGGGATAGGGAAACCATGAGTGTGATAAGTGTCTCCCAGTGCTACTGTATCACAAATAGCAGTAATAATTATCACTGTTGTGTATAATGAGATAAACAGTTTAATACTCAGCTTCATATATGTAATAAATCTGCTCTGAGGTCTTTACAGAACAGTATACTGATGTGTGTTCCCACAAAACAAACTTTCTTTTTAAAGGTCTTATTTCTCTGTATGTCAATCCACATATATTGTCCATTACAGTAAGTGATGTCAGAAAATACATTTTAGTTGAACAGATTCTTGTAAAATGGACATATAAAATATGTCTACTTTCTACTTTTGAACAGGGAAGGACATGGTAAAATTTCCGTTTTTGCTGTCAAAATGGCCTTGGCAACTCTTTGTGGAGGAAAAATCATGGACAAATTAAGATGTAAGTGATGTTTTTTACCTGTTAACAATTGTTATTGTTGGAGAAATAACAATACAGGTAGAAAAGAGGGAATTAGAATAAGTTACTGTTTCATGACTGGGTTTGGGAGTTGCACTATGTATATCTCCAAGTAAATCCCAGTAAATGTTTGGTTGAACTTCACACTGAGGTTTTTAAAGACAAATTGCATACATTGAGGTTCTTATTGGTGGATTTTTATGGTTTTTTTCCATTGGGGTTATTGAATTCGGAATACAGACAAGTGCCTCAACATCATGAAGCATCATTTAACAATTTCTTCTGATTTTTTAATAACATCTATGTCTTCTCACACCTAGAAGAACAATACATTTATGTACTATTTATATTTTCTTTCACAGGGCATTCTTATGCCATGTATTTTGGTGAACAGATTTCTCATTTCACAGAATTTATTCCCAGTTCCTCAATAGCAAAGGCATAGTTTACTTGTAGCTGCAATGGAAGACTTTCTGTTTAGTGATTCTGCTGAGCCTTCTACCGCAGCCCAAGAAAACTGAGTTTAAAAATTGGTGTTGATTAGACAAGTAGAAATCCCAGGTGCTGATTTCGTCTTCCAGATTTGGTGCCATTTTTAAATATATTATTTCTATGTAGAAACTCAAATGCAGACTGAACTAAAGTTATAAATTATAAATTGAACACCATTTGTTCCCTAAAGTGCTTTAAGAATAGGAACTGGGTCCATCCAGTAGAAGGCTGAAGTACGGTGATGATTTTTGGGTCAGCAGTTCCAGAGTCATGTTGTCAGAATTTTCCTTCCAGGTTCCTGTAAATGAAGCAGCTGACATGACAGCCTGAAAAACAATAAATGTTCCTTAGTCAGAGATCTCCTGCTAAGCAGAGGATAATTTTAAACAAGCAGAGAAGTAAGGGCTGACAAACTGACATCTCTGCAATAATAAAAGTGTGATATTTTTATACATAAAAAAATGAAGAAGAGTGAAAAGTAATGCATTTTCAAGACCTTCAGTGCTTTGTGTGTCCAAGACAATAATAACTGACTTAATGAACCCATTGTTAAGATTTTGATTTGACATGGTAAGCTGGCAGTAGGCAAAAAGCTGATGTAGCATATCTTGTCAAATCAGAGCGTTCTTATCTGATTAAATTACTGCCTCATGCCATGCATCAGACTTTGCTTAAAAATGACCACATACAAAGAAAAAAAAAAAACAGGAATATTAATATTAAAATCAGCAAATCATTATTCTTCTTTTCTATTGAAAGAGGTCAGAATTAAAAATGCAGTAATAATGGAAGTTTCCATAAGCCGAACATGTTTAGTACTTGTCTTTCAAATCAGATGATACTGAACTCAGAGCAAATCTGTAGCTCACACTGAAGCTGCTGTGTTCTTTCCTTGTCTTTTCCCCCCTCAGATATTTTCTCCATGATTTCTGACTCCAGTGGTGTGATGGTTTATGGCAGGTATGACATGTTTCTGCGCGAGGTTCTCAAGCTGCCCACCGCTGTCTTCGAGGGGCCTTCGTTTGGTTACACTGAGCAGTCAGCAAAATCCTGTTTCTCACAGCAGGTAAATGAACAGATGCAGGATCTCAATCACCCCTCTGAGCAGGCCAAGACTCTTCCTGTCTTACACATATGTGCATATTTGCCCAGGAAACACAGGGCTGGATGAGGGGAAGGTCCACTCCACTGATTCCTGGTGTGTAGCTTTGGTGCCTTCAACAGGAAACTGGTCTCTGTAGGTTCCCCATATAACCATGAAGAGAGAGGCTTAGTCAAAAAGTGATTCAGAGCAGGATCTTGACTTACACGTTCCTAAATTAGGGAACCTCCTAATTTAAGCATGTGTTATATATATACCTTTAGGTATTTTATATATATGTGTATCCCAAGACATGCAGTCCTCCATTCCACTTAGTTGGTGTTGGTGTAGGCATACACAAGACTACCTTCTCCATACAAAGCTCAAGTTCCACCAGAAAGAAATCAAACTTCAGGTTTCCCCACTGATAGCACACAAGTTTAGGGGTGATAAGAAAATCACCTTAAAACTTTTTTATAAATGGGAATCAGTATGTATTAGAAAATCCCTAGTCTCTTACCAATAATACCAGTGAGATAGGGTCAGGAAAGCAATGGATTTATCCTGAAGAAAATGCAAGATTTTTCCACAGCTCAGCAGACTCCATAGGTACACTGAGTGCAGTACATTGGCTTCAGCTAATACACTATTGGGGCTGGTCATCCACTTCTCCATCTGGCTGTTGCCACACATCACACTGTATAATTCCATAAATATATAGTAGGAGAATATGCTGAAACTGGCACAACATTAGAAATAAAGTTGTATTTTCCTTCTCCTTATCCTTTCATTTGCTAACTGAATACTGTTGAACAAGTAAGTTCAATGGAGCAGGAATAGTGTCATTTTCATGCAAAATAGAGTCTCATTTTTTGTACTCTCTGTTTCATTACTAATCAATAGGCACTCCAGTCAACCAAAAGGCATGTTGGAATTCATTGAATCATCTCCCAATTAATTTTAAATTTTAATGTCTGCATATGTGAAAATAGTCTTATTTCACAGAGGGAGACTTAAAACAGCACTTCTTATGATGTTGAAGAATTGACATGGTGAAGTGACTTCTGGTAGTTTTGTGTTAAAATAATGGAAGAGTACTCTTGCATGACAACAGGGCATTCAAGCTTTGCATGTTGAACATGCTGTTATAAATGAAAAAAGGAATTTCTTTTCCTGAAAAAATGTAATTCAGGCCTGATTTTTTATCTCCATAGCCATCAGAAATGGCACTTGTTTTGAGATTGCATCTAGCTGAGTGGACCAGATGCATTAAGGTACCTTTAGAAACAACATCTTCAAGGAGGCATTAGATGGTTTTGTTTACAAGCTCCACTTAGAGCTAACAAGAGTTAAGTGTCTGACTGATGTAGGTACACAGCAGGTTTACAAAGCTGCTGTTTTGCATCTGGAGGTAGCCAAGTACTTTGTAAATCTAGTCTAATATTTCACTTAAATTGACTTTTATGTAGTTCTCATTACATCCTCACTAGGGATGAACCAGAGTTTTGAAATGAGATTCAAAAAACCAGATCTTTATGACACCATGATAAATGGTATTTACACTCTCAGTCACAATCAAGTCATTCTTTCACTCTCTCACGTAGCATTATCAGAAGTTGATACCTTGGAATAAGTTTGGCATTCTTGCTTGTTGTTCTCACTATGGATCACTTGTGCTTACCAGAAGCCTTTCAACCCCCTGATATATGGACATTCTTTGATTTCAGGGAAAGAAAAAATTCTGGGAATGATCTGCTTATGGTGTCAAATCCATTTCAGTTTACATCTGAAAGGATTTTTCCTATTACAGGAATGTTTTATTATTCCCCATTGTATTAGTTTACTTGATCAAACCATGTGTTTTCCTCTGCCTGTGAACCACTGCTAGATTGAAGGGCTATTCAAAGTAGAAACAACAGTGTTTCCTCATCAGCAAATTTAGGGGACAGAAGTGCCAGAGCAAGTGACTTAATGTTTCAGAATACAAATCTGTGGCTCAAAAAGGAGTTTATCATCACCACTTTACCCCATAAGTAGGATTGATGTGATGTTACACTCTATTTGTATTAAACAGTATTATTATTATTGTAAAAACCACTTAAAAAAAAAATTATCCCAAGCTAAAAAGATAGACACTAACTTCATTTTCTTAGCACTTGTCTAAGTGTTATTCCACAAACCTAGACTCCATCTGTGTGTAGTGTATATTTAGAAAACAGCTTTCAGTTTCAACTTTCCCAGCAGCTGAAAGAAAATTGCAGGAGGAAAATGTATGGAAATTGCTCTGACAGTGTCCTTTTAAGGGACACTGCTTTTTTCTCTAATCCACAAAATCAGTGATCACCAGAGCAGTTTGGCCATAAAGCTGTCACTGAAGCTAAGTTGCCTTATTTGGTGCCAATCAGGTTTTAAAGTTATAGCTGCATTCAAAAGTCCACTGCATTGTGGAAGAGTTATTCTTGTCTCTTCATCTGTTTGCTTGTTAGGCTGGCTCTGTGTATCCCCTCAAAAGCAGAGGGAACATCTAAGGCTACTCAACTCTGCAGTATGGGGCACTGGAAGTCCCTTCTTTTCCTGGGCTTCCTTCCGCATTTTTCCCCTCTGTGCTTTCAGTTCTGCTGCAGACAACACAGACGTTTGCTGGCAGCATTGGTCAGCAAAGACATGCCAAGCATCCACAGCAGAAAAAGAAATCCACATCTCTGAAAGAAAGATCCTTTTCTGTGAGCTGATGCTTATAGCATAGGATGCCTGTTTGGGAAATGGTTCTCCACTCTCCGTGGCTGGGAAGATAATTCATACAACAAGCAGATGGTAGTGTTTGACTGGACACTGCAGTTATTGTGGGGAAAGGTAGCATTCCAGTGAGATTTAGAGCTCATATTCTGGCTATTCTGTTCATTAAAGAATCAAGTCCATTTTCACAGTAGCCTGAGGTATTTTCTCCTAGGGACAAACATCTCTATATATTTCCAAATACCTTGCAGTATTTTCATCCCTGAGATTGTTGCAGTGTGAGATGTTTTCCATTGATCACTCAGCGTATAACAGAAGTAACGCTTTTATTTACATCTGGTGGTAATTGTGTATAAATGGAGCACAGATACTCCATCTGGAAATCTCAGCTCTTAGAAGAATTCCACAACACACAGAGATGATACATGTCACTGCATAACTGCTGCTTAGCTTCCTCATGGGGTAACCACAGTTCTTTAGCAAGTTAAAGCAGCAGCTTATGCAATCAGATATGAAAATTTAGCCATCCCTTTGGATATGAGTATACTACTTAAATATGTATGTCTATAAAATATATCTGCATATATTCTCAGCAGGGCTCGGTATTTTTGCATCTTAAATTTTATTTAAGGAAGGCTCAGTTGCTGACTGAAAAAAAAAAATGAACTAAGATTTGCGATTATTTTTTCCAGACACATTAGAAATTTAAGGCCCTAGATTGCATTTTTTAAATCAACAGGGATATCTTAGAGTTTAAATCTCTTTGAAATTTAAAGGGGCATAGATCTCTGAGTGCTTAAAGGCATGAAGAGTTTAGGAACAGTTGCAGTCCCTGAGTATATGCAAACATGACATCCCACAATCACAGCTCACCCATAACTAGTTGCCATTTCTCCTCAGACAAGCATAGTTTCTTAAATTACAGTAACAAATGGCCTGTGCTGGTCTCTCCTTACCCTGTATTTCTTTTGGATTTGTACTCCTTTTCCAGTATTTTCCTTCATTTTCTTTTTTTGGAGTACCATCAGCAGTGATTTTTCATTTGAAAATTGGTCATACACAGTGATACCCTACATGCACTTGTACTTGTCACACAATACTCAAAACAGACGAGAACGTGCAGAGTTGAATACCCTCCTTAACCACAAAGCATCTTCAGGCAGTGACTCTAGAAGAGAGTCTGGAAGTGAGTGGGAGCTAAGTGTCTCCAATCCAGCCTTGTGAGAGTGACTGCTAGTCATCAGTTGTATCATTGTACCAACTAAAAATAGTCTGGAAAAGCTCTGCTAGTATCACTTG
Source organism: Coloeus monedula (assembly GCF_965178545.1). NCBI lineage: Eukaryota > Metazoa > Chordata > Aves > Passeriformes > Corvidae > Coloeus > Coloeus monedula. Next base: position 116,483,556 of record NC_138781.1, read on the forward strand.
TTCTTTTTAGTAAATCAGGCCTACAGAAAAACAGTGTTTGAAACTTATTCCCAAGCGTTTCTGTAGACACAAGCTAAAATAACTTTGAGATGTCTAATTACTGGTTTTTTGTGCATGTTTGTTTGCTTGCTTGAGCAGAAAAAGGTCACATTAAACACTTTCTTGGATACCCTCATGTCTGATCCCCCGCCACAGTGTCTAGTGTGGTTACCACTTCTGCATCGACTGGCAAATGTTGAAAATGGTAAGTAAAGACACGCTGCCAAAACACAGTTACAAGAATAAATTTTGGTGTGATGATTTTCACACTCTGTAGATGGTTTTGTAAAAGCTACTGTTCTAGGTTCATTGACTCCATGCGCTATTTTTACAGTGACTGGTAAAATATTTGGAGAAGTCTGTTGGTCATTCAGCCAGGAACATGGGTTAAGTTTTGCTCTGTTCAGGAGGTTAACCTGATCATGTCTCCTCCTGTGCTCTGGATAAGCAAAGAGCAATAGGACTTCATCCATTGACACACTTACATTTGGTAAACTATCAAGACCACAACTTTTATGAGCTGTGACATTTGGCAGCAGAGAGGGAACAGCTTGGCAGCTTCCGTTCATGCAGTATTCTTGGCAGGAGATGTCCAGTGCAGTGCAAAACACCAGCCAAAAGGTCCTTAGGAAGGATGTCCTCCTAAGTCTACACTGCCAGACCATATCCTCTGAAGAGGAAGTTCCATGTGGATGGTGTGCACCCATTTTTGGTGATAAAAGGAAAAGAAGGAAAAGCTGTATGTGTTCTTGTACTAAACAAATCTCTCTTCCACTGAAAGGCACCAAGGTGGGTAAGATGATATTCCCAAGTCCTTTTTGGCTACAGAGCAACCTATCTATCCCACCTTCCTCAAGCTCTTGTCATCCATCCCTATCCCTTCCCAACTTCACAGTGTTTCCTAGCCTAGAGCAGTAACCCTTCCTGCTGCAAAATTCTGGCAAGGAATTAAACCCCTGACATATTCAGCACTGATCCAAATTCTCCCAGACTGAACCTTATGACAGAAAGGCAGAAGGTGCCTGGGAACAAGGGGATGTTCAGTACCCTGTGGTAAATTGGGTACATGCTGTACCAAGGAAAGAGGAACAGACATAGTACTATTGCCCGGAAAGTGCTTCAGAATATCTCAGTTGGTACTTTAGAGTCCTCTTGTGAGTGACTTGCATCCTTGTCAGTTTCTGCTTCTGAACAGAGAACTGGACCACACAGGTCCCTCCAATGGCCACCTTTCCAAATCTGGGCATCCAAAGCCGAGTGTTCAACTCCGCATGTAGGTACCTAAATGACACCACTTGTACAGATGAGACGGCAGTAATTAAAAAACAATAGTATGTCTAAGTACACTTGCATCCTTTCCATAGCCATACAGCTGAGTTTGACTTTTCCTCCAAGGTGCCTCACTTCAGCTCCATAAAGCATAATGAAACATTCAGCTTCTCCCAGTAGTGCAGCAGCAGTGGATTTTCCCACATACAAATTTCCTCTGTCATAGAATAGTTTGGGTTGAAAGGGACCTTAAAGATCATTCAGGTCCAACCCCCTGGCAGGGACACCTTCCACTAGACCAGGTTGCTCAAATCCCCATCCAACCTGGTCTTGAACACTTCCAGAGATGGGTCATCCACAACTTCTCTGGCCAACCTGTTCTAGTGCTTCACCACCCTCACTCACAGTGTATCACAGGGTATCCACAGCGGGTGAATATTAATTTCTTCCTAATATCTAACCTAAACCTACTCTCTTTCAATTTAAAGCCGTTCCCCCTTGTCCTGTCACTACATGCCCTTGTCAAAAGTCCCTCTCCAGCTCTCTTGTAGCCCCTTCAGGTACTGGAGGGCTGCTCTAAGGACTCTCTGGAGCTTTCTCTTCTCCAGGCTTAACAACTCTCTCAGCCTGTCTTCATAGGAGAGCCCTCATCTTCATGGCTGTTCTCTGGACTCTGTCATGTATTCTGTTAGACACTGAACATGTTTTTTGCTGCTGTGAGCAGGAGGTACAGATACCAGCTCAGAAGTGAAGAAGGTTTTGGTGCCCAGTGTAGGAAGTGTTGCTCATAGCTCAGCACAGATTGCTGTATTTTCATGGGTCAGAGCTGTCAGCAGCATCCAATGCCGCAGATTGCTTTAGACAAATAAGGGAACACTCTTCAGTTCGGGGCTTTGTCCATAAAATTTTGCTAAGTGTTTCTTTGTTTTGGTTTATGGCTCACCATTTCTTTCTCCCGCACAGTCTTCCACCCCGTCGAGTGTTCCTACTGCCACAGCGAGAGCATGATGGGGTTTCGTTACCGCTGCCAGCAGTGTCACAATTACCAGCTCTGTCAGGACTGCTTCTGGAGGGGCCATGCCAGCGGTTCCCACAGCAACCAGCACCAAATGAAAGAGTACACGTCATGGGTAAGGGAAGGCTCCTGCCTCGCTGCAGACTGCTTTGCCCTCCAGCCGTCGGAGAAGCCCCCAGCCACAGCTCTGGGCAGCTGTCTGGCTCAGGGGAGCAGGAGCCAGGCTGGCACTTTGGATTAGTGACCCTGTCTGGGAGGCTCTGGCCCTGGGAGCCATCAGGAGAGCATGGAGGTGGGAATGGCTTTTTCAGGGTGAGGATCTGGGGCGCCTGTGACGGTGCGTGCCGCGGTGAGGGCAGCGCAGGAGGGGCTGGCAGCAGGGCACCAGGCTCATGGCAGCTTCTCCCGTTCCCACAGGACTCACGGTAAAATCCTCATTGGCTTGCTCTGTTTGGCTACACGTAAATGAAATGATGAATACTTAATGCTCATTCATCAATATTTTCAGTTGAGTGGCTGCAGCATATGCGTAGCATTTGCGATGATCCTGGCACTGTAGATTTGAGCGTGGTCACAGATCCACAGCAGTGTTTACTATAGAGAAAACCTCACTTCTGTCTTTTTGTCGTTAATCGAAATAATGCAGTGTTTTTTCTAAGCTGAAACAGAAGTATCAACAGCTGCTGGAACCTTGACCTTCTCTGAAGGGCATGAGACCTGGGGACTTAGCTCTCCATGGACTGGAGCAAAGCCCCAGTAGAACCCCTTGGTTACAGAACATCATAATAACCCTTCAGGGTTCAAATGCAGAGATCAGCAGAAAACCTAATTAATCCCAAAACTTTCAAAAGTATATTGTTTAAAAAAAAAAAAAAAAGTTACGCATACAGCAAAAGCTCCCATTTGAACAGTACTTCGTGTTTATTTTTTAACAAAGTTCCAAAGTTTAATACTTTTAAAATGTCTGGTTTTCTGTTGATGGAACAGGCAAGGGTTAAATTTGACATTGTTTGCTCTGTATGCCAGTCATACAGCTCTGCACTGTATCCCAGCAGACCTGGGTCTGTAATTGTTTTTGTGGGTCCTAATTGCTGCTTGTTGCATAGGCACAAATGGTTGGAGTTTAGTATCTGAATAGGAAAGTGCCCACTATGTAGCTCAAACTCCATTCTTAACAGCAATTTTTGCTATAAAATCCATTTTTTGCTGTAGCCAGGGAGCTGTAATTATAGGTAGGAAGTAATTGGAAAACTTAAGATTTCTGCTCAACAGAAGACAAAAATGTGACCACATGCCTAGTGCTTTCAAATGTTTCCTTGCCAGAAACAAATGTTTTGCTTCAAGTTTGAAGTTGCCTTTCTGTAGCATTCATTAGCATTTGTTCAAACCTAGTTTGCATTCTCCATAATGCATCAGTATTGAGCTCCACATGCAGATTGGAAGTGTTCATAGGTGCAGTGAAAATCAACTGTTCTCGATTCAGAGAGAAATTGTATTTATAATGAAAGAGAAAGAGCTTGAACTTTACATATTTAGGTTGGATTTCTCTAATAGAAATATTTCATTATGGACTTGACAATCATAAGTTGATGCAGGATGTGTATGCACAAATACAAAACCCTTTCTGTCAGGTTCCAGAAGGACTTCTAAATTTCAGCCTGTAGAGCTGGGTTTTGGGGAGAGGAGACAGTGCAAGGATCACTAACCCTCTTTTACTGGCAGAGAAGCCGAATCACAGAGAGCTGAGTTGAATTCCTGAGAGTCCCTCACACAGATCTGAAAGATCTCAGAGCCCTTCCTTAGAAGGGAAGTTTACTCCTCAACTGCATAGTCTCCAAACAATGCAGACAATACTAATTGATTTTTTTTTTTTTTTTAACTCCCTGGTGAAAATCATGCTTCTTGCACGGACCCTCCCCATCTTTTGGTGGCAGTGACAGTACGTCAGCCTCTTTTGATACCCTGTTGCCACAATGGCACAATTGGCACAATTCTGTGTCCCAGATTTCCCATTGTTGTCAGTGGCCAGAGGAGGTGCAAGAGAAGCTTTGTAATAGCAGCTAAACAGTACAGGTGTACAGCTAAACACTGGAGGTGAGGAGGGAAATACTAGCCAGGGAAAGAACATAGCAGCCTAGTGCCTGGCCCACGTCTAGGAGGGAAATTCAGTGTATCTGTAGGGACAGGCATACTCTGATCTGTCCTCCTTGCACTCCCAAGCTGGTGAGGTACAAGCCAGCACCAGTCCAGGTGACACAAACTGTTTCTTCGTTCAACACTGCTCGAGTGCAGCATTGCAAAAAAGCCCTGGCAACTGTCCCTACAGATACACCCCCCAGCCTGCTCTAAAGGTTGCTGAAGATAAGAGTAGTCTTTCCCCAAACCAGCACTTTCTACCTTACCAGACTCTCTGCATGGGAGGGGGGCAAGGGGGATGTCAGTCCATAGGTACATGAGCTGTTAGAGCTTCCTGTTGTTTTGTGCTTCCTATAGCAGAAACAGTATGCACCTTACTTGTCCAGATTACCTCTACCTTCCTTGTTCCTCCCAGAAATCACCTGCTAAGAAGCTAACTAATGCACTTAGCAAGTCCTTAAGCTGTGCTTCCAGCCGTGAACCTTTGCACCCAATGTTCCCTGACCAGCCTGAAAAACCTCTAAACCTGGCTCATATTGTGTAAGTATCTGTGTGCTGTAGACAAAATAAGCTTTGTTGTAGGAGTTGCTTGCACCAAGTGTAGATACTATGGCTCTGAACACAGCAGGAGGCAGGTGTGGCTTGTCCAGCTCAATGCATCACAAGTGCAAATTTGCTGGCAGGGGTATTTAGTGTAATAGTGCTCTTCTGATGTGACTTCACTTGAAAAATCAATGGGATATATACATACAGTCAAATACTGGGACACAACACTGGAGTGTCCCCATTCTCCTCAAGAGATGTCCATGCAATTTCATGGAATTTCAGCACTTTGGGATGTATTGATGCTGAGAACATCAGTTCTGTCGTCTAGAGACTCTAAACTTCAGTGTATCACAGGTATGTCTTGACACAAGGCACCAGAGAAAATTTTGTCAAAATGGGTGTCAGAGTTCTCACTGACTTTAGTGAAGCTGTGGCTTCACCCAACCCTGAAGAATTGTATGAGTCTGCATAAAAAGTGTGTCTTGAACTGCCAAGTCACTTGAAAAGAGTCTGTTATCCATATGTTTTGGTATGTTGAGAAAGCAAGATTATTTTTTGGTATAGCAGCATGTCACTACTTTTTTTCTGCAGGAGTCAAGAAACCCAAAGCAGAAAGAAAATGTATTTGTGCAGGGGAAAGTACCACTTTGAAAGTTTCTATTTCTAAAACATGTCCACTACCCACAGTGGCAGACACTCAGATTTTCTCATTTATCAACTTGACTTACCTTTGCTTCTTGGGTCCTTAATAAAAAAAAGGGAAAAACCCATTGAATTCCCCATAAAATTAAGGAAAAATCAAGACATAGGTTGGAAGAAAGGTACAAAGAAATTTGTACCTTTATACTTGGAAAAAAATATTCCAAAAATACTGTCTTTAGAGTATTTCTCTTACTCTGGTGTATTTCTTAAGAAAATATCTTTCTTAAACATGTTCTCAGGGCTCCTGACTGAAGTATTTCAGGCAGCAGCTATTAGAATTGCATTTACATGCTGCATATCTGTGTTACTGGCTCCTGGAACTGTTATAGTCTGTAATTATTATACCTATTTCCCTTTGTCCATCCTGAATATTTGTATGTAGCATCTCTAAGGGCGAGTGCACACCAGCCATTGTGGGCTGTGCAACACCTGGACAGTTCACCGAACCTGCCTGACATTTTAAGGATAAATCATGCTGATGGTCTTCCTTATGTGGTTATAGCAGAACTTCTTCAAGGTGTAAGAGAGTGCTTTGTTCTTCAGAGACAAGGTGCCTCTGACAGATACATAGTGCCAAATCCCTGTCACTCTCAATTGTCAGTAAAACACCTGCACCTCTTTATGGAAGAGTGCTGGGAGGATGTTGTTCTTTTGAAGAAATGATCCGGAGTTGGATCTGCTGAGCTCCCTCACTGCTGTGCCTGGCCCTGCTGGCAAGTCAGGGATAATTTCACAGGGCAGATTTTGGCCATCCTTGAGGGAAATGGAGAGAGACAGAGAGCTTGAAACTAAAAGAGAAGCCTCTGTTCCCTGTTGGCTGGGGGATCTTGAAGGCCTGGGGATATGTCAGAATATAAAAGATAGGGAAAATGGGCTACTGTGAATGGATTAAATGCATTTAGGCAAGGCAAGGGGAAGGTTCCATAATTAAGTAGGCACTGATCCAAATCTTTGCTGTGAAATTAACACCTTTCCTTATTCCTAAATATACAGACAATTTAGAGTGATGGGAAGTGAGAACAAACCACCATCTATTCTGTTTTATGACAGTTTCTCTTTATTCATAGATTGATGGTAATATAACTTGGCAATATGTTGGCTATAATGATGCATGAGTGAAAAACCTGTAAGTTGTGGAGGTATCATGATCTGCAGCATAATTCACACAAATTAACTGAGGGGAGAGGTATGCTACAGAACCTCATCAAGAATATCTTCTCACTGATGCAATTCTTATTTTTAAACATAAGGGAAGTTGTGAGAAACAGCTCTGGGCAGGAATCCAGGCAAAAAGGGGTTTATATGTGCATTAGCTGGAAGAATTTTGGCAACAAAACAGTATCCTTTTCTTAGCTTCTATCTTAAATGGGGACAAGTTCTCCCTGCATTACTATAGAGACTTTCCTTTTGATTATTCTTCCACCTTTGACTGGCACCAGACAGAAAGACTGCATGGGTTGTTTGTTTTACTGGTGCCACACAAAATTTTGAATTAAGCAAGAAATACATCTAAGACTTCATCTAGAGGGGTAGTTATCGAGATGTCATAAACCTGATGGTAGAAACTCCCCCCACTGGTGGAAGGGTCATTTTTCCTCTCTGTACGTAAGAATAGCAACGTGAAAGGAAGTCTAGACTGCAGAGATGACAAATGGCATGGCCAGTGCATCATGGAGGTATTTTTCAAATCCATTCTGCATTGGCCTGACTTCATTTCCATCTTAAGCCTATGGGAGCATTATTTTTGACATCAGTGTAAACAGGTTAGAGCAGCCTGGAGCACTTTGGAAAATTCCTCCTATTTAATTTGGTTTATTACTGTGGATATTTGTTGTGCCATAGTATGCCTTTATTACACAGCTTGTTTCAATAGCAGTAAGTGTTTTCTGTCTCCTTGAGGACAGTTAATTCAGTATCAATAGCTCACTTTTATCAGAAAGCTTAATCACTCACTTTCAGGAGTTTAAAAATAATCTCAGAAAGATATAATTTATAGTCAATAGCTGAGTTTTCCTTTGCTTTACAATAAAGTCTATTGTGCTTGTCTTATTACATCACACAATTCTGTGTGTTTGAACATCCATTTGATGTTCAAGTGGAACCTGAGGACTGTGACAGTGGAATGAGCCTTTAAGAAACTTGCCGTGGGAGAGCTCCAGTTTAGTTTAATACTATTTTCTTCTTTATAAGAATTGACAAACTAATGCTGATCACGAAACCTTAGCAAAGCCTTGGAGTTTAAAGACGTTTGTACACAAGAGTGACTTTGCTTATGTGAACAGATTCATGACCCTTTATGCATAGAGGCTCTCATGCTTTTTGCAGAGTCAGGGTCATAAGAATGGAGTAGGTCCAATGTATTACTTAGATCATATACATATTAAACTGACAATTTAATTAATTATCTCTTTTCCATTTTATTCTGCCTGCAAAAGAGATACTTGGTGAGTATTTTTCTTCTTTAGTACACTTGTTGGAGGAAAAGCTTGGAAAAATTGTGATAATCTCAGTGTTACCAAAAAGAATAACATCAAACACTTCTCTAGAAGTACATGGAAGACAAAGGACTGCTTCTCAAATTCATGACTGATCAGAACTGGAGGTTTTCATGTGGTTCTGCAGATGCAGGGTTAGGTTAAAACTATATTTTCATATAAATAAATAACACTCCACATCCTACCTCTTTCTGTTCACAGTTTTAAACTTCCCAAAATCAGCGTGGCATTATCATGCTGAGAAATTCATTTGGATTTTTCAAATACCATAGATTTGCCTGTTTTATAACAAGTCAGAGGACAAAATATAAGTCATCGTTCACTTCTATGCAGAACTGGCTTTCTTGCAAATGCTTTGGTTGACCAGTTGTCTTGCACAGTTGGAGCCCAGTGAATATTTTGCAGATGGCTACTATATTTTGATTTGCACATATGCAGAATTCAAAATGCAAGATGGGTCTTCCAGAGAGCCTGAAGGGAATACTAACCAATTTGAGGTCAGAATTATATGTGGCTTCAGATTCTGCTCATATGTGATTGAAAGCCCTGTGATTTTAATAACATACCTTTTAGTTGTTCCTGAGTAGATGGATCTTTTGCCCAATGTTGCATAGGAAGTCTGCTAAGAAGGGGAAATTTCTCCTTAATGGATACAGAAGGATAAAATTATACAGAGATTATTTTTAAGAGTAGAGAGTAAAAGAAAGTAGAGGAAAAATCCTTCTTGTTTCATTTTTTGTAAAATCAGGAAATAAAGAATGTAATAATAAAATCATCATTACTAATGGATTCCCTTGAACGAAGTACTTACTCTAAATTTTGATTTGGGGGTTTGATATACCAGCTAAAAAGCTTTGCTGTCAAAGTTTAGTTCTGCATGTATTGTCTGGGGTACACTGTGGTCACTATGTGGATGTGGTAGCACGGAGCTTAGCACCAGGGGATAGCTTCATGTAAAGATGTGTCATTTATTGGCAGTTCCCCCCTGCAGACCTCCATGCTGCCACAGAGAACTGACTGCCAGTGCTCATCCAGGCTGGTTGAAAGCAGGGACTACCTCCTGGACTGTTGCCTCTGGAAAGGAGCAATGGCATAGTGGCAGTTCTGCCAAAGCAGGGAAAAAAGTCAAGCAGGTTCCTTAAAACTCACCTCAGAACACACAAAGGCATTATTTCCCTCCAGGCCTAAGTATCAATGTATTTTTATCAACTTCTTAAAACCACAGCATCTGTGATTTGGAACTAGTGCTAGCAGAAGATGCCAGTTGCAATGTTACTTAAAACAAGCTCATTCTGTTCTGCACAAATACTCTTGCTGATGATGAGGTTTTTGGTGCAAAACTAATGCAGCTGGATATTTTGCGTTTCAGGCCCCCGCGACCTGTAACCAGCATGAACGACACACTCTTCTCCCATTCTGTTCCCTCAGGAAGTCCCTTTGCAAACAGAAGGTGAGTTCTTATCCTTATTTATATCAAACAATTATATGATAGTGGTGGAAGTTTCGATTTTCAGTTCCCTCACAGGGGTAAAAGAAACCAAACCCTCTCACAAAGTAAAATGAAGAGACATGAGCAGAGAAATACCTTGGTTAATTTGGGCTGATACCCAGACATCTGAACAGAGAGCTGGAGTTAAGGCACCCCAAGCTCCCCACAGCAGAGCACTGAATTTGAGCTCTCATTTGAACCATTCTGACCCACTAAAATGTGCTCATGTGCAACCCAGGCACCCTCCCATAGGGACAGTGGCTGGTGAAGAAGCCATTTTGTAATTTAGTGTAATAGTGGGGAACACTGTGGGAATAGGAACTGGGATGTGCCACTGCCTGCTGGGAATGCCTGCGTCATACCGCAAAATACGGATGAACAAAGAGAAAGTGTCTTCATACTTGCAAGATAAAGCAAAACATCCTTTCCCCTGTTAAACCATTCTGATTTTCATTAGAGGCTACAAGGGAGAAGGAATATGGTGACTGACCCTTCAGTAAACAAGCCAGGGAAGTCTCATCAGAAACATTAATCCCACAGAGGAGATGCTTGTAGCTGACTGTGTACATTTTGAGTCAGTATTTTGGCTCATCCCACCAAAATATGTGTGTAGCATTTGCTGGCTGGCTGACCCAATATATGTAAGCCTACAAATGTACATAGATAAGAAGGTGGCAGGAAAATAACTTCCTGCTGTCTTAGGGAAGATGAGCAATGTGTCTTCCTTGGGTGTACTTCATTGCTTGATTCCTGCTGTGTGTGTCAGTGCTTCAGCGTTCCCAAATGACTAAACACAATCTCTGCACAGCTACATATTTTAATACCAAAACTGAAACCAAACCTGCAGTGTACACTGCAAAGTCAGAGTAAAGATGGTTTACTACTTCTTTGATTTATGAATTTTGTTACCACGAGCTGTAAAACTGTAAATTCTCAGTGTTGAGTGTGACTCTAGAGTAATCTCAAGTGGGTGTGACTGAGATGCTCTTCAAAAGCCGGTCCCAAAGCAGCCCCCAAGGTCAGATTTGCTGCCTAAACAGAGACACTGCAAATGCAGATTCATTTCTGTTGTTGGAATATATGGGGGTTTATGTGCAAGGCAGGGTAATGTATTTGTAGCCTCTCCAGGAGAGGTCATTAAGAGCAGCACTCTTTAGGAGTGTTGCTCATGCTTCTGTTTATTCCCAAGAGGTCCCTGTGGTCGAACAACAGAAGTGTACTTTGCTCCTTAGGCCAGGGACCTGCAGTAACACTCACAGCACTGTCACCTGTGCTGCTTGTCTTTGTTTGCATGTAAAACATACCTGATTATTTTACTTTTGTCTTCTTTAGTAACTGACTGTCTTTAACTATCAGAGTTAAACATACATGCTTCCTCAGCTGTTAGAATTCCTTTTTTTTCCTAGGAAACATTCCTTGATGAGAATCCCCTGAGGGCAGGTGATAGTACCACCCCCCTCAAGCATAGGTACCCATACTTCCTTATAAGTGGATAGTGTGACATCGCTGTACAGTTTAAAGCTTCCATGGTGCAGCAGTCGTTCTGGCTCTTTTAGAGTTAACAGTATCCTGATATGTAAGGTAATTACATTGATTGTATCTTAGAAGTTTTGTAACTTTTGTTTCATTGATGTAGCAGGATTTTAGGAGTTTGACAGCTTATTCTCAGTATTTTTATTTTCACCTTTTACAAATTTAATTTGCATCTTTTTATTGGAAAGAAAAAGCGCCCTACAAACAGCCAAGTCAGTATTCTTTCTAAATAAATGGGATTTATTGTTACGAACCCTCTCTGAACACTCTGTGTATTCTCTTTGAGGTATTAACAAGCTTTCATTGTTTGAATCACTCAGGTTACTTGGGGGTATAAATGCAGCCAGTCCTGTGGCTGATGAGCATTCTCTTATAAAGCAGTATGTAAATCAGCTTCACAACAATTCACGGTCAGTATGAGAGCACTAACCTACTAATTGCAGTAGTTCTGTAGCTCATGCACTAAATCATTAGCAATTCTGCTAAACTACTCAAAATATTCTTTAAGGAAGGCTCTTATGGGCTAGAGGGTTTCTGTGGCTCTAATTAGTCTTTTGAATAGACTTCCTGCTGGCTGTGGGCTTTGCCAACTTCTCTTGCTTCTGCGCAGCACAAGTCTTTCATTTTACCCCTTCACGTAGGATTAATATTCATGTGTCTAATGGAAGTTGGAAACATTGCTTTTGAAAACTGGGAAAACTACACCTTTATGGTTCCATCATCGATGTATGAGTTGCCTGTTGTGTTCTTGACCAAGGAACGAAAGAGGCTTGCACAAAAGCCTGGAAATGACTCCAGGTCTCACAGCCAGCCTCCTCTGCCACAGCTCTCGCTGTGGGTGGTTGCTGTTCTGCCGTTAGTGCTGCTTGCCAATAACCCTCCCCAGACCCCTCAGCTTTGCTTTTCAAAATGACCACAGGAAAGGCAGATCTAAGTCCTACTGAAGCTAATGAAAACTTCCCATTTACATAGTGAGCACTGGATTTGGATCCATGCCTCTCGTTGCTGCACCCTTTTTCCAGCATTCCCTCACATCTCAGTGACCTAAAGGAAGATCCTATTTCATTCTGCAAAAAAGAAATACGCAATTGCATAAGAACAGTTTCCCCATCTTTTTTTTATGTGGAGTGTAATATCCTTTCCTTTTTTTTTTTTGTTTTCTTATTAATCCATGAGCATTCACTATAATTCAATAAGAATTATAGATATCAAGGTACTTTTCTGCTAAATGCCAAGATATTCAATCTGGGTTAGACTAATAACAGTATCTTCATTCATTCTTTTAAGTTTTACTGTTACTATTGCCCTGGGAAAATCAGGCCTTATTAGTGGAAGCTCATCCCCTTGTACATCAGAGAAACAGACTTTGATGGCTCTGTTTGCAATTGTGCTGATTTTGTATTAAATATTCCATTCTTCATAATAAGAAAAGTACGAACTCCGAGTAAAATTTCTAGCTGGATGTAATCAACACTAAAAGCTCTGCTGGCTGTGTTTTCACTGAAGATAACTTATGGTTGCTTTAATTTGTGTTGCAGTCTAGTCCAGAGGTTTCAGATAGCTTTAAGTGAAGTTTTTATGTAATTTGAATGTTTATTCAAAGGAGAATTGGCAGAAAATGTCATTCATAGCATTCCCGTGGTATTTATTTCAGCTACTTGTGTTCACAGAAGAACATAGCCATTCTAACCGGTTTCTCCCTGTAGCAGCAAATGCTAAATTCAGCACACCAGCTCATTCTGCTGCTGGAAATGGATAGCATCTCCTAAGTTCAGCACACTACCATCTTTATTTCTGGATTCATGGGTGAAAGCTGGAAATTAACTGGGAAGATAGACAATCTTGTTAGAGGAAAGATCTTTGATAATTGGTTAATACAGTGACAAATTGCACAGAACAGCTGAAAGGAGATGGAACTTTGTATACTATTTACACTTTAATTGCATCTGAAGCACAGATTTTGGGTGGGTACACAATTACTCGAAAGCTCAAAGGAAGTTGGGTTCAGGCTTTCCCAACGATGCTTTTTAGTTTCTTCAAACTGCTTTAGAATCAAAGTCCACTTAAAATTTCTGTGCTTGTTTGCTTAGTTTGAGCCAGCAAGTCCATAAGAGAGCTTTAATGAGGAGGCTGGCTTAGCAATTACAAGCACCTTTCTTCTAAATGTATACAGTGTGGAAATTGGTATCAACAATATGCTGTGTATGGCTCAAGAACAGCTTTAAAGCACTCGTGTTAGAAAAGAAAAAACAAAAAAGGTCTGTGATCTTCTCCCAAATACCAAATGATGGTCATTTGCTGTGTTGACAGCTAACGTGATTAAAACCACAAGGACTGTAATTCTTTTGCTGTAGCTAATATTCAGAGGGTTTTTTCTCATTTGTTTTTGCAATTTCCGATGGCCTAGAGGGCAGCAGAACAAGGGAATATTAGTGCAGAGTAGGTAATGCCCTTGCAAACCCAATGACTTGGATATGTTACATCAAAACAAGCAAACTGAGCATTATAGAAACCTTTGTCCAGTCGAGAGAAATAACTCTATACCCTGAATTAATGTTTTCTTCTTTATTTGGATACTTCTGTTCCCCAGCTGCAGTCTGTCATGCTGATTTAAAGTATATAGCTGCCATAGTAATGGGTACAATCTCCTCTCTTTCTTAATAAATGTTTTCTTTAAGCTATTGAATTGTTGAGCTTAGGTAGGATAAGATGAAACAGAATATTTTTTCTCTCATTTTCCTCAGCGCCCCCCGTCCACAGCTAATGCATTTAGTTCTTCTAAAGGAGTAATAAATTGGAATAAATGGTGTGATGCAGCACATTCTGGTGAACTTGAAATGGCTTGGCAATTGTGTGATAGATAGAAGGAATTCACTAGGATATCAGATACCCATAGCCAAGGAGGAATTGAGTCTTATTTAATGCTGAGTCAGAATGGCTGGTGCCTTTTTTGAACTCCACATGAAGTTAAAGGAATTGGATATTCTACCCGGGCATAACAAGAGATTAGGCCAAATTTCTAGACAACGACTAACTTGGAGCAAAACATACTGGTTGCTGCTGTTCTCCATGTTTCTGTCTCAAAGGAGCGTGGTAGACTTCAACTGCATGTTGTCTTTGCATGTTGTTTTCAGAACAAGATGAGAGTCCTTATTTAATCAGCAGTATTCTACCTGGCTAAAGGAAAGATTTATGTATTTAATTGTTTAGTAGCCAGGTAGACACTAATGAGGGCATAACATTTACAGCAGTATTGTTAGGTCTACATCTTTATAGACACCTGCTCATGGTTGGAAGGTTTGTTTCTAAATTTGGATGGGAAAGCATTATTTGGCATCTTACAAGATGTTCCATTTTAGCAAGAATATATCTTTAAAATGTCTGTTCCATTTGGAAACTCACTGTGGCCAGCATGATCTCTGAAGTTTTAACTGTATTTTGGGGAATATGTGGAGGATGTAGGAAGATAGGGAAGAGCAAGAAGGACAGATATCAGCTCTTCCAAATGAAGAAGGGTTGAAGGCGGAATCAGGGACAAAGGTGAAAGGGATTATAAAGGAGACAGCCTAACCTTGATGTCCAAAGATACTGAAATTATAAAAGAGTCAGTAAGGTTTGGAGGATAATAAACAAGAAATAACCACCATAGATTTGTCAAGAACAAATTATATCAACTGAACTAATTTATTTCATTGACAGGTAACTGGTCCAGCGGGTAAAAAAAGAAGCAACAGATACAATACAAGTTGATCTTAGAAGGACTTTAGACATAGTCCCAGATGACACAGAAGTACCCAAAGAAAATAAGGACATAGGGAAATTGGTAAAAGAGCAACATTGAAAATGAATAATGACATTTTCAGAAGTTTGCTGTCTCTTTAGGAGAAGGACATCTGCTGGGATTCTTGAAAGCTATCCTAAATCAGACACTATGCACTATTTCTTGTAGTGACTTAATGGAAGCAATAGAGTGAATATATCCAATTTGCAGGTGGTACAAAGGTTGAAATGGTTATGGAAAGAAGTGCTTGGAGAGCAGTTTCTAAATAAAAAAATTAGCTCAGTAGCAATGGTAGTAATTGATGTCCAAATGATCTGAAATCAATTACAGGAAATTCAGTATTTATAAGTGAAAAGTGCTGTAGCAAGAAAGCAAATAGTCAAATAAAAGATGGGAGCATAATTGGATGGATAGAACTATTTTAACAGAGGACCTAGGAGTTGCAGTGAACCACAAACTAATTGAAGTTAGCAATACAACTGTTAGATTGCCTTTGACCCTGGAACATCATCTGGAAACTCATTCCCCAGAGGAGGAGACATCTGCCTGAGGTTTGCATCCAGTTTAGGACGACAGCACAGGGGTAGATATGCTAACCAGCGTATCTGGAGTCCAGAGGGAAAGTCCAGAAAAACTGAGAAAACATAACTTGTGAGAAGAAGTTGGAAGATTAAAGTTTGCTGAATCAACTAAAAAGGAAAGGGACCTGGATAGACATGGTAGCAGTTGCTCAGTGAGTAATGCTTGCTTGCCTGTCTCTCCACACTAACTGTGGCTTCTGGAACACAGGAGAGGTGAACTTGTGGTTGGTGGAGGGGGCATCACACCTCACTGTTAGAAAGCAAGGCACAAAACCTGCCCTGGGGTCTCTGGTCTCCCACTGTGGCAACATATTTATCTGTACTTTTAGAACTGAAAGGCACATTTTTGGCTGAAATAGCACTCCCTGTACCCCTTGAATGCATTTTCCTTCTGTAACTGGGAAGAAAACGTGTGGAAAATGCATCCTTCTAGATGGCACGAAGCACATTTATCTGTATGGATATTGCCCCAGTGGAAGTGCAGTACACATACGTAGCATGCAGATGGACAGAGAAATGTGAAAGAAGCAGCTTTTCTTCCTGTGCAGTACAGCATTTCATTCAGCTATCTTACAAATAAGAGCTTGAGCTCTTAGGACAACCTTTGGTCCCATCCTCTCGAGAGCCCTGCTGCCAACCTCGCCCCCCTCCCAAAAGGAGGGGAATTACATACATCTCGTCTCACTGAATTCCTTCTTTGTCCTAATATTAAAGGTTTTGAAGATTTATCATGCACCACATTTGCGCAACATCATCTGCCTACACACACACAAACAGACCCATACAGCCTTGGATGCACAGGTGTACACATGCTCACACACCCAGAGGTGCCAAACCAAAAAAAAGGTGAATTATTTTTAAAAAGAAGGAAGTAAAATATAATTTTGCTTTGCTTTGTTGTTTCTTAAACCGAAAAATGCTGCAGCATGAAAAACAACATTTTCAATGTTTCCCATTTTTAGGCAGTGGTAGCTTGTTAACATAGATATTTAAGTGTTGGGAAAGATGCAGCTACTACAATCCATTAAATACTGTAATTAGGGGAAAAAGTGTGTTTGGTGAACTATATATTATTTTAAATCAACAGAAGAACAGTACTTCTGAAAATTAAACTGCTGTATCCCATCACTGCATCTAAAAAATGCCTTTCCATAGATAATTGAAACCATCTTACAGTTAATGTGGGGAAAAGCAATTTAGCTGTTATGGTGAAACTTCCCCAGCTTGAAAGCAGCATTTGAGATCGCGTTTATCTCGGACTCCATCTGGAAAATACACAAGCCTTCATCTCTCCATTTGTGAGAGAAACACATTTTGTTTGTCATTTCTGTAGTGGAGGCTTTAATAGTTTGCTTTTGGAGAACAGGAGGGAAAACTCATAATTCTTGATTTTGCATTTCCTGAAGTTTTCTAGAATTTCTTTAAAGCTTCCATTGTTATTTTTATTCAGTCCAGGACACTCGAACAAGCTTCTCCAAACTCTGTTCTATAATGAATTTCAGACATCACTGTTTACCCTCTTCTTAGTTTTCCTGTCTTATTAACTAGCTCTCCTTCCAAGAATACTGAAGTAGAGCAGAGCAAACAGCTGGCTAGGGCTGCTCCAGCTTTCTTGAAAGGCAAAGGGTAAGTTAAAGAGAGAGTATGTTCTTAACTTGCGCTAATACAGCTAAACCAAAACCTTTTCCTCTATTCCTCCTACTTTTAATGTATTCTATATACATCTTTCCTGAGAAAATTGTGATAATCAATTAACCCAGTGAGCTAAGTTGGGCATGTTTAAATATATTTATGTACACCTGGATACATAAAGTCTTGATCAGACCCTTCCAAGCAAATCCAGCTTGTGAATTCAGTGTGTCAGTCATGTATGTTACATACCTATATTCATGTTTGTATGCAATATATAGTACAGTAAAACAAATAATGCTGACCTCACAATTTGCTGTATTTTGTAATAAATGGTACCGTATAGCTCCAGAGCTTCAGTCCCTGGCCTGATCTGGCATCTCACTGATTTCTGAGGCTGGCTCTGTCATCAAGTGGGATGCTACCATCCTAAATCACTAAATACTAAACATGTAAATTAAAAAAATAACAGAGTAATTTCTGCACGTGGTGTGTTGTTTTGATGTTTTTTCTAAGAAGGCTGAAGTATTAATTCCTAGATTCCCATTTCACAGTCTCACTTGCTCCTGCTCTCTGTTTATCTCTGTGTCTGTGTGCATCACACCCTCTCCCCGCCCCCGTTTCAGGTTACAGTACAGCCTCGATGTTGCAGACAGGCTGGCTGATGAACATGTGCTCATCGGGGTGTATGTCAACATGCTACAGAGCAACCCCGCACGGTTAGTGCAGGTTTGGCGCCTTTGGGGGACCCAGGAAAGGGACCTTGCTCAGCCAGATTCTCTACTGTTTCCTCCTCTCCACAAGCTGGAGCAGCTCTTCATGAGCACAAGCCTGAAATGAATGTGTATAAATATGGGGTATGTCTTCCCAAAGCTGGTGGATTGTGGTATTTATTGCTATTCTCTCTACCGAGGTCAGCAGGTTACTGCTAAGTACTGCAAATAATTGCGTAGTTGAGAATGGCTGTGCAAATTGTTTGGGATACTGAGCTCTAGGCAGTGCAGGACTTTGTTGTGGTGCAGAAATCTTCACACAACAATGCTTAAACAAGCCCATGTTTTCAAGGTATTAGTTTTTGAGATCATATATATATGTAGCTTCACCTTCCTTGAAAGTTAGAAATTGTAATAGTACATAAATAATGATAATAATTTTCTTATTAACCTAGTGAGAGAAATTGGTGTTGATTTTTACATGTCAGGCATTGCTTTTAAATCTGCCTGATTTCTGCGTTGTTTGAATCTTGTATACATATTTTCCCTTCTCTCATTTTGACTCAGGGGTTTTAAATGTCTGTCTTGAACATAATCTATTGTTTCTGCTGGAGTGATTATAGAGCTTTGTCTCCAAAACCCATCAGCTGTCTTGGCACTTGAGATGCTGGCATTGCAGCCTGCCACGCCGGGGAAGGGAAACCCTGCCTCACCTCTCCAAGTGCAACAGAATTCCATAGACTTTGCAGCCCTGTACCAGCAAGATGGTGAGCAGTGTCGTATATGGCCCTAGAAAAGGTGATGCTGAGCAGAAAACTGCACAGTGTTTCCACCAAAACTATACTCAAGGGGTTTATTTTGCTCATAAGAAACCCTTCCATTTCCTGTGCTGCCACTGCAGAATATTTGCTGCGTTAGAAGAAAGTCTCCATTTTCTCCAGTATGTAGGAGGCAACAAGCAACTTCATTTAGGAGAGTGAATGCAATGGTTCTCTGCAGTCTTAAAAAATTCACTTCTGCAAGTAGCTCCTATTTGTTCCAGTAATTTGTCATGCCCAGTGGGTAAGAAAGTCTGCCTCCATTGTCCTGGATCTGCTTCTCTACTCTGTAGCCCACTGGAATGTGCCCAGTGGTGGGGGCTGAAAAGGCAAAGTAGGTTTAAGTGAGGAAAATGAAAGCCATTTATCTTAAACAAAAACATTTTCAAGGGGAATTTCATTCCTGAAGAAGCACTTCCAGAAATCAGGCTTATTGAGGAAAACTGACACTGTGGCTGTGAAAGCAAGCTACTGGGGGCGTGTGTGTGACCAGTCACTGCCCACCCATGACTGAGGACAGGAATATGCTACCATTTGGTCTGGTTTGACAAGGAGAAGGAAATGTGGCCCTGGCTACAATGAGTGACTGACTTGATATGGTTGTCGTTCAGGAGGTGAGTGAAGAGTGGGCATGGTTTAGGGTGATTCTTGGTGCTAGGCTGGTTTTCCAGGCAGGGCATTTTGGATGCCATGTACAGGATTCATTTAGCTTCAGTGAGGGCTACCAGTTCCTCACGAGACCTCTTTGTGGGTGCCTCACCTCATCTTTGCTGTTTTCATCCTCCATTCTTTATATTCCAACCTGTTCCCTCAAGGCTTTGAGCCAACCTCACCAAGTCATAGCACATTTATTTCCAAATATGCATATACACATCATATGCCATGATATCCAACATTTATTTGGTTTTGAGGAATGAATTGGGGAGTGACTGATAATGGCCTTAATTGTTTAAATAACTGATGCAAAGCATAGTACATAACATCTGATTACTGACATTAAATCACTGCAGTCACAGCATCCTGAAAGAGAAGCAATCTCAGTTATTTGTATAATTAGATTTTAACAGAAACATAACCTAGAGGGACAGCAGTCTTAGTCAAGCATCAGGCCATACTGCATTGCCTTTTTCTGTGTCGTTGGACTGAGACTGCTAGTAGAGAAATAGAATATTTTTATTTTGACAAAGACAAGAACAAAGTCTTGCCATCCTAAAGCTCTTGTGTGAAGCCACTTTCCAGAAGAGTAGGTGAGACCTCTGCAGGAAGCTCAGCTGCTGCATCTCAAAGTCTGGCGTGGTATCTTCAGGCAAAGCTGTACTTCTCCTGCCCGTCCCCCGAAGTGGCTGGATGCAGGTTCCTCAAAACCCACACACTTGTGTCAGGATGGTGCTGAGTTCAAGTTATTTCACTCTGCATCCTAAGAAGATTTGGTAACCTGAGTAAAGCATGTAGTTAACCAAAATGAGGTAGCTTCTGATTTGGGAGAGGTTGCAGCTGGCCAGCTCTGCTGTTCAATCTGCCTGCAAAATACTACCTGTACCTACCCAGACATCAGATAATTCAAGTGCTTCTGGCAACCAAAGATGAAAAGAGGAATGATTGTAGCAGGAGCTTTATCTGCAAGAAAAACCTACAGAGATACTTCTTGAGTATAATACATAAAATTATCTGAAGAGCTGTATAGTGACATTTCAAAACAAAACAAGGTTTGGGTTTTTTCAGATATTAAGGCAGGCTAATTTACAGCTAATCAGCAGTCCAATATAACCCAGTATACCCTTTTTTTCCTGTTTTAAGTGCAGCTAGTATTTATATTTTGGGCTTTGTGGTGTATTTTTAATTCATTTACTTATTTTCACTGCTTATCTTAATTTTTCATCTGCAATTATTTGATGCTGCAAGTAGAAGTTTTCCTTTCCTTCTACCACAGGCTAATAAGCTATTTGAGGATGTTTTAGAAACCAGTACTCCAGAGCAATTTAATAAACAAGAGGAAGAATTAATTCATTATTTATAGTAACTGTATGGGTAGAAAAAATAGCCCTTAGCCAGATGTTTTGAATAGTTTAATTGCAAAGTCTTTTTTAGTATTTAAAACCAATATTTGATACTTACTTTAGTTTACCGTTAGTGTCTGATTCTAAAAAAGAACTTTTAACTGCAAATAGTTTTCATTTGTGTAAGTTAGAGACGTTGCCTAGCTTTGAATATTAATTCCATATATATCAGTCTTTTTCTTTACAAGTACAGAAAAAAAAAGATAAAAGTAAGAGGTTATTTTGGTTCCATAGAAAGCTGTTTTCTGGGGGTTTTATGTTATACTGCATAGTACTATGTGAGTTCTATTTCTATATAAAAGTGCCATGCTATTCTGTGGCATTTTTAAAAACATTTATTAAGGGGGTGTGCACAACTCTAGCTAGGAAGGCTGGTCTAATCTTACTTTGAAAGAGGAAAACCATTCAGAGACCAATTGCTACAGAGGAAATGTGTAGACATTTGGCTCCATTGAACAGAATTAGTTTTTGTAATTATTCCCACATAGCTGAGTATTACAACATTTTGGTGGTAAAATCTTGGTGTTCTAAAGGAAATGGCAAATTAACAGTAGCAGAGGACTCAGATGATTTATCTCAGTTTAAAGTGTCTTAAAACCAGGCCAACTTTGAAAGTGTAACAGTTAAAGAGGCCTCAGAATACATTTGGTGTGTTGCTAGTAGGATTTGTTTGGGGTTTTTTTTTACAGCCCTGGGGCTTAGAAACCAACCTTTTAATTTTTATTTTTTAGACCAAATTATTTATTAAGCAAGGCTTTGTGGGATAAGAGCATGTCATGAAGACCACACTGATACCTCTATTGCAAAAATTTCACAAGAGACTCATCTAACCAGTGGTGACATAGTTGTAAGACCAGCAGGGAGCATCCACGTCAGCTATTGTGGCATGCCTGCTGCAGAACAGGCTGGTCTGACACATCTGAAGCCTGAGAAGTAGCAAAGATCCTCCAGAGTCACTCCTTCGCTCATAGGTTCTCATGTTTTTCATCCTTTGCCTGCAGCTTTGAGATCACTTTTTTATGGAGCTACCTTAGACCACAGAAGTCCTATTGTGCAGGTGATAATACTGGATATTCACTCTACAGCTGAATGGTGATAGATGCCAGACCAATTACTGCTAATAATTGTAAGGTCTTTAAAGAAATGATCACTAATGGAGAAGCAGTGTTTTTTAGAGAAGAAGGAACAACAGTAGGACATTTGTATGCAAAATGTCCAGTTTCTCTCAAAAGGATGCCTGAATCTTTCCCCTGAGGTCCCAAATTGTGCACGTGTATTCATAATATTTTAAACCTTTTGTATACAATTGTCTTACTGTATCACTGTGTGGTTGTCTGTGAAGTTGGTGAAATAGAACAGAAGGGAATTACAGTAAATCTGAGAACTCTGAGACATAAAATTCTTGGCAGTGGAGGCTAATGCTGCCATGCATACTTCTGTGCTTAATGGTCACATAGAATAGGTATATTCCAGAAGTAAATTTATCCCAGACATTGAAATTTAATTTTTAGAGCTTTGGGGTTAGTGATTTGTGGCATTCATAGACCAAATTTGACTCATTGCTACATCTACTTTATGACATCCATCCACACATAAATATATATCACAGATATTAAATACAAGTAAGACTCAAAAAGCTGCAGGGGCTTGGTTCATTCAGTAAAGCAGTTTTCTTAAGTGTTAGCTTACATCTCAGAACTGTGGTGCAGATTGTATTATGCCAACAAGTGGAACTATAATCCATTTTTTCAAGATGGATAATATGGCTGCACATTGCCATAAAAAGGAGAGTTGATGCTGAATGCTTGCTGTTTTCACAACCATCTGTTAGGATGCAATGTTTTAGTATTATGGTAAAATTAAAAATTAATTAAACTGTCATAAAAGTAGCCCTTATTACCCAGTTTACATAATTTTATGTGTCTGAAAGAGTTGCTCACCCCTTTCTTTATCTGGATGACATATTAGACAGTAAGCGTAAGTATGTAAGATGCAGAGCTATATAAATTTAGAAAATTGCCTTTAGCTTTGGTCTGTTCAGAAGGTATATCAGTTATCCCACCAGAATCTCAGTAAGCATAAAATTAAGCCTGTATTTGTAACAAAATGAACATAACCAAAACCAGAAATGTTCATCTACCCCCAGAAGTCTCACATGCAGTCTGCAGCACAATTTTTGTTTACATAGAACCTCTCTGTGTCTCACTTTTCAGAGCTTTACTGTATTTCTAAACCGTGTTTGTGGTCTCACAGGTTATTATCAGAATGAGAAAAAGATGATGTTTGTCTCTTTTCTCTTGCATCAGTAAGCTGTAGCAAATCCACATGACACCCAGCTTTAGTTTAATGATCACTGAATATGAACCTCTCCTTATCCTCCAAACGTAACGTTTAAGTCCTGGTGGATTTAATCAAGCCAACCAAAACATGTGCACTGTAGTTCCCTGAGGGACACGGAGCTCACTGAGAAGTTTTAGAGAAATATTCCTTCTAAATATATCAGTTCTTCAAAAAGCAGAGCTTTTGGCACAAGTGCCATTTTCCTCTGGAAGGCTTTTGAAGTTCAAGGTACAATTTCTGAGAAAAAAATCACAATATAAATCCCATGCCCAGACTCTTTTGAAATGTGAAGCTCATTTGCCAGCAACCAGTTGCATGCCCAGAAGAGCCCATGGGCAGGGAGATTTGTGCCTGTTTCCCTTTAGCCAAAAACCATCATACAGTTGCCAAGGGATAAGAAAAGAGGCCAGACTTACCTGTGTCTGGGATAGTCCACCAGCTGCCTTGTATTCTACATGGCAAAGCATTCCTCGCTTAGGGACTTCATTGTTTCCTCTCCTGTATATACTAAAAGTAATGCAGTATAGGATGCTAAGGCCCAGGCTTATCCAGGGTCAACTAAGTCCTCTTCAGGTTTCTGGTTTTGTCAGTTTATTAGTTTTGATGGCTCTCTGCAAACTTCTAAATGTTTAGAAATAGTGAAGGTTCTCACTATAGTACCTTTTTCCTGCTCATCTGGCTAAATAATAGCTTCCATTTAAAATAAGGACAGCTCTAAAAGGATTAACCTGAAATATTTGCA
Organism: Coloeus monedula; assembly: GCF_965178545.1. NCBI lineage: Eukaryota > Metazoa > Chordata > Aves > Passeriformes > Corvidae > Coloeus > Coloeus monedula. The sequence continues at coordinate 116,507,441 of NC_138781.1, forward strand.
TTTTATTTTCTTAAGGGGAGAAAATAAGGTGAAATATTTTAAAGGAATTCAGCATATTTTCTGTTTAATTTTTACACTTGTGGATCACAGTCATGTGACTCTTTGAAATCTTGCTCCCAAATACCAAGAATAAAAGAGAAAGTCTGATTATAAGTTCTTAGATCAGTGGTTCCAAACAGTGATCCATGAGACCTTGGTAAGTGCCCTGCAAAACTGTCCTAAATATTGTGTTCTGTTACAAGTCTGACAAAGCTTCTAAAGTTTTTCTCAACAAACACTGAGGTTCCTGCTAATCTGCTGTCCAAAAAGTTATCACTCTTCCAGGTGAGATGACAAAGCTGAGATATAAAATAAATGCTGACTGGTGGTCCTAACTACCTCCCAACCCTTTTTGGGCAGAGCAGTCTGCACGTTGCATCCTGTACAACCCTTACTATGGATTGCAAACTGTTGCTGTTTTCCCCCGAAGGGGAAGGTGCTACTTGGGCCCTTAGAGCTGATCTTTCTAGGGAAATTGCCCTCCCCCTTCTCCCCTTTGCTCGGTTAACATCAGCTGTTCCTAGTTTGGTGGTGGTTTGCTCCTTTGTTCTGTACTGTGGGGGTGTGAGGTGGTGGTGTGACTGAGGCAATGGGGTTTTGCCACGTATAATCCTGTCTTGCTGTTTCCCCCTCCCCCTGAGCAGCGTCCTCGACAGTGCAAGTCGCCTGGATGAAGAACACAAGCTGATCGCCAGGTATGCAGCAAGGCTGGCAGCAGAAACTTCTTCATCAGTAAGTGTTTTAATTAAAGGAAGGTACTTTCCTTCTGTCATGTTCCAGGGGCTTGGCAAGATCAGGGAAATTACATCTGACAGTGTAATGATTAATGGATTATTTTTCCCTATCCTTTTCATCAGAGGCTGTTATGCTTTAATAATAACACTTTTATGCAGTCCATTTAATCCAAAGAATCCACATACTAATGCATATAATCGATATACTAATGCAGTGGTATTTAAATAATTGCATCAAAGGGAATCTGACATCTTGAACTCAGGAAAGACTATAAAATATTGTCTGGACTAGCTTTGGTTAAAGGTTAATGATTTACTGCATTGGAAAAATGGGATGGTGAATCCATTTTACTCTCTAGCTGAAATATCACAGCAACTGGGGCCTTAAGTACTAAGGATATTAAAGAATGTTCTTCAGCAGGATGACTGTAATGACCCCCTGCATTAGCCCTGGCTCCCATTTTCATTTCAGAGCAATGATTATTCCGCTCTCTGTATCCAAAGATAGAAGGTGATGACAGGCTAAAACCTCACTAACTGCATTCAGGAACAAGAGAGAATGAAGCAGGAACCTAATCAAAGTATATAAAATCTTAAATGGTACATAAAAGGTCAGCACAGCTACTTTTTTTCAATCTCAGCCCATTTGGTAGAACAAGGGACCGTGAATGACAGTTAAGTGAAAAGCAGCTGGTCTGGAGTGCCCAGAAACATTTTCACACTGAGATTTACACTGTGGGGTCAATTGAAAGGGTGAAATTGGGTACCACACGTCGTGTAAAGATTCTGAGTCACGTTCACGCCAGGTGGAGATGAATCTGCTGCCCTGTGCAGACTCTGTCACGGAGACCTCACACTGCCTGCAGCTGCCTGGGAAGAGAGGGGTGCTCCTGTTCTGCCAGCCGAGCCCAGATCAATCCTTTCCAAACATGTGACACGGTGTTTCAAATTTAAGGCAACCTGTAGATGATGGTCTTATTTCTGAATGACAGTAATTCTTTACGGAAACAAGATTTCCCATTAATAATGTCTCTGGTTAAAAATTGGTCGACCTCAGTTCCATATAACATGTGTCCTTGATGTGGGGGGAAAACAGTATAAACAGAGCTGACTTGAAGTAAAATACTGAATTTCTCATTGCCATCTATCTGTGGTCTTTGAACAAAAGAGACAGAAGGAAAAGAGAAGGTTTCTATAGACAGAAATCTTTCCAAGCAAAAGAGTGACACCCAGGAGGGGCAGTGGAAATTTTTAAAGCTTTGCCAATGGTCATTCTGGTTTTTTAAGGAACTAAATATATTAATAACAGTGGGCATTCAGGATAAAGATCCTGATTCCTCCTGTATGAGTCATGACATCCACCAGCGTGTATCAGTTCTTCTTTATGCACTGTTCTGCTTCCCTGTGGTTGATGTGTTAATGGGAAAATGTATCCATGGCAGAAAAAATAGTATGTGGTTACAAGGGAGACATACTGTCCTTTCCCCATAGACAGTCCTAACCTTTGTTAGGTTTGCTAGGCTATTGAGATGTATCTTCATCCTTTTTGAGGGTCCACCTCCTGGTGGAGGAGATGCCTGGCACCACATAAAATAGTGCTCCAGAGTTACACTACACAGGGCTTTTTGTGGTGAGAAACCCTCATATCACAGCAGTAACTCAGCAGAGTATTTTTAAATACCTGATTCTTTCAGGTTGGAGTTAAAAATAAATGGATATCTTTGGTAGTTGTGAAACTTTTAAATGTCCTGCTCTGTGTTGTCATTGCTACAATACTGAAATACAGGAGTGTGAACAAGGGAAACAGTAATTGGTTATTGCTGATAGACATGCAAAAAGAGCATGGTCCAGTGAAGCTGTAGTGAGCACTGCCTAGTTTGGTAAGAGACAAATTCCCATCTCATTTTATTGGGGGAAAAAAAAGTTTTCCTGTGCCTGAAGGACTGGGGAAAGAGGTGTTCTGAAGTATCATGAGAGCATATAGGAAAACAGCCAGACTGAAAACTGAGTACTGTTTTCAAACTGAAAGTAAAACCATCCTTTCAAGAGAGTGAAGCATCACTGCACTGGAAACACATCCCATTCTTTCTGGAGGCAGACACTGGTTTTTGCTTCAGTGTATTCCTCTTGTCTGTAGCATCAAAATCAAGAGCCACATTACAGCAACTGCCTGCAGCAGTGTCATTGCCTTTTATAATTGGTTCAGAGGAAGCTGCATGAAAAAGCAGTGAATGACAGGATGGTAAACACTGAGTCTTATTTACTCTAGCACTTACTCTGCTTTTACTAGCAATGGTTCCATACTGGTATGAGCACAACATGAATGCTCTTTTTTTAGTGTAGGCAAGCTTGGTACTGCACTTCCTGTACACAGATTTCACAGAACAGATCTATGTTGAGCTCATGGTGCATGCTGGCTATTCCTCTTTCAATGCAGCCTTCTCTGTTTTACAACAGCAGCCGAGTCAGCAGAGAGGGGCATCAGATATCTCCTTCACCATCGATGCAAACAAGCAACAGAGGCAGCTGATTGCAGAGCTTGAAAATAAAAACCGGTAAGCATCCACTAAGTACCTGGTTTTGTTCAGTCCCATATTTACATATGTGCTTGTTTCTTAGCATTTTTTACCACCTACACCTACCTGTACAGTGTGCTTATACAGGCACAGACATCTCCCCCTACAAAAAAACCATAGCACAGAAAGGTCCACACAATATGATAAAGGCTCTGAAATCCATAACCACCCCCCTGTTTTAATAAGTGTACTGTCCAATGACATGATGTAATCATGGATACTTTACTGTTTGCAGCTGCTGTTTGTTAAGAGTTTAAAAAAAAAAAAGCCTGTCTTGTTTCAAGACGGGATTAACTTTCAGTTGGATTCTCAGTGGCACTATAACATGAAATGATAAAAGGATCAGTCACGCTTGTAATGTTATGCTCCCCTGCTTTTATTTGGGAAAAAGATGATTAAAGCTCTCCAGAACACAGTCTGCCTGGAAAAGGTTTGCAGGAAGATTAGCAGCCAGTTAGGCTGCTAATCAAATGAGACGGGAGGTACAGATGTGACCAAGACTGAGAGAAATTTCCAGGAGAAATAGGCCAGCCTGCCCCAAAAAGTAGTGATGCCCGTTTGTCAACAGCAGAGAACCTGGCCCTGGCTACCAGACTGCCTCATGCCATGAAATGTATGGCAGCAGAGCTCTGCTTTTAGTGCCGGACTGTAAAACAGAGGCCAGCCCAGACCAGATGGTTTCCTATTCCAAACTCTGCACTGCCTTCTGTCACCGTGTAATGAGCACCACCAGCTCCAGCCTCTATTTGCCTTTCATAGTTTGAGGCTGCCTCCTGACTGTCTGCTTCCAGCACATTGTGAAGAAGAGACAAAATTCACAAAGGTTTCAACCTTCTGCTGTGAAGCTTAGTGTTAGCCTTTTGGCAGCACTCCAGGGCTGACAAGCCAGTTGTAAGGAGTCCTGTTAAAGTGCTTTGCCGTGAATTGTCAACTGCTCTCACATCTTTACTTACATTAGAAATACTTTTTTAAGTGCTAAATATTTTCTCTGATACTCAACAATGTCCAGAAAGGTTACTTTAATTTTTGTTAAGTTTGTGGTGTGCTGGAAATGTGCATGGTGAAGAATTAAAAGCATAGTCAAGCATAGAGCTATTTTATGTCTACCTCTGTTTTTCGGGAGGGTCTTGAAATAAATTTCCCTTTATGGCAAAATCCTAAGAATTTATTTAGAAAACATCCAGAGCCCTCTCACATTGCTGAGGGCTTCTTTGGTTAGCTGCAACCCAGTCATTTTGTGTACATCTTTAATGATTAAAAGCTAAATACAGTCATACTTTTTCACCTCTTGCAATGTCCAGTGAACTGGTTTTGTGGAAAATTACTGACTTGTGGTCTTCTGCTTATTCTCATCCCCAAGAGAAATCCTACAGGAGATCCAGAGGCTGCGACTTGAACATGAGCAAGCATCTCAGCCCACACCAGAGAAGGCCCAACAAAATCCCACTCTCCTTGCAGAGCTCCGGCTCCTGAGGTAAGTCCACGGCAGTAAGACCTCTGGCCTTGACAGGGGCCAACCAGTCATTCTCAGTAAGAGAAGAAACAAGAGATAAGCCTGGCTTATGGTTTTGGAGACTCTTTAAAGTAAGTCAACCAATGTGTATCTTTAATCCATTTTTGGTGCAGCCTGTTGTCCTAGAAGTAATTAAGCTTATGCTTTAAACTGCATGCATGAGGAATCTCATATATTACTCCTCTACATTAAGTTAAGCATGTGCATTAGTGTTTGCTGAGTTAGGCCCTTAGGTCATTTGGAATAGGTCCCCACAGCCTGGTCCAATTGCCATTAATTAGATGGGAAAAAATGTTCAGAACAAATGCCTTTACGAAGATTTCTCATTTATGCTGAAGAAAATACGTAACTACATGAAAATACAGCCAGAATTAGATGTTCCCCCATGTGTTGAGCTCTAAGGAGAGGTCAGTTCTCTTCATGCTGCAAAACCAGGTTGCAAAATGATCCTCCTTGTCACATGGGGGTGAGGAGTAATGTCATCTGCAGCTGCTGAAGATTTAGAGGATCCTTCCTCCAGTTATCCCACAAAGCTAAGAACTTTAATATGGATGTGTGTGCATGTTAGTTACAATACTGTACCTGGATTTACTAATTTCCATGTATATCACATTGAAGTACAGTTGTCATTGGCCCAGATCCATAGGCTCCCTGAAAGTCCTGAAGTTAATGTTGTAAGAGCCAGACAGAGAATCCAGTAAGAGCTATTCAAAATGCTCTATATAAATAGAGAATAGAGTGTAAGCACTTTCTTCCCAGTGAAATAATGCTAGATTGCTCTGCCCCCTGACTGAAGAACATTTTTTGCCACTTAGCCACTCCTCACACAACTAATATTTTAGTGGTCTGATTCATAGCCGAAGGAAGTTACTGTAAGAAATTGTGCTAAAATTTTTTCCTTAAAAATACTTGATAGTTTTATTATGGAGTTTTCCACACGAAAATATTTTTCTGATTAACAAATGTTTACTTTTGCTTTCCAATCTAAATACAAATTAGCCTTTTCATTTCTATGAGTGATTTTAGTATGTAATTACTTCTAGAGATCTACAGGCAAGTGACATTCTGTGAGACATGTAAAACTGACCATCATGAAAACACGTACACTCTATAAAATATACCAATAATGTAGCTCTTGTCCATCAAACCTAAAGTCTATTTTCAGCTAGGAAATCAGCTTTCTATGTAGCTGACTAATAAAATTCATTATACTTAAAAAAAAAAAAAGGAATGATTGTGCAGTGTGTGCAGTGTTAGCAGGCTGACTGCTTAACTTCTCCCTCTTTTCAATTTTGATACACATATTAAAGTATAATACCCTTACTTTGATGTCTTGACATGCGATGTCCTTAGGGCAGTGATGCTGAATTCCTCAACTGTATCTTCCCTGATTTAATATGCACTGTGAGAATCAGAAAATAACTTTTAATCTGTGGGTCTGAACTGCTTTGCATTCCTTCTGAAATGTTCACCATTTGAAAGGCGAAAGTCTGGCTTTGGATTTACTGGGGAATTTTGACACCACCTCAAATTCCTAGATGCTTAAGATGGCACAAGGCTGTTCTTATGTGTAAAACAGCAGGACTCAGGATAGCAGCCCTGATTTATGTCTGTTACCCTGCCGATTTTTCAGGCTTAAAGTCCTTAAGGCCGTAGAGCAATTTAGTTCACATTGTATTAAGAAATGCTGGAATCTGTAAATCATGTTATGGGTACCTGTCCAAGCATCTTTCACAACTACTTTCACAACTGCTGTAGTGTGGCACTCGCTGAAATAAAGTCCTGAACATGGCATTCCTTCACATTACCAGTATTGTCTTGGAGACAGGCTGGAAAACCCTTTACTTCCAAGAAATTGCTCCTGAGTACAGCAGGAAAAAAACATCAGAGGAGTCGTACAGTGCACACTACTCAGATCCTGTCTCCCTGTGGAATGAATCTAAAACCCAGCAGAGCTCTGTACCTGCCACTTTGAATTACACAGACCTTATTTTTGTTAGCAGTTTCTTAAACTCCATTGCCTTTGTGCAGTTCATAGCATTTCCAACCATTACACGTGTGTGGAAAAAAAAAGCCAACACAGGCATTTTGTAGCAGGAAATAGATCAATCCTTCAGAAGACTAAATGCAACATGGCAGTGTTACTATATGATCCTATTATATAGGTGAGAGATATCACACATGAGCAGTCCTGTAGAAATCTACAACGTTGACTGTATCTGTAGTTGCTCACTTACAGTGAAGGCTTGAAATCAGGGTTTCATATTGCCCTAAATACAGGAAATGTACTTAAGTCTTGTTGGTTCCAGTGCTTTTCCATTTGGGATTAAATTGTCATATCTTGTAGGTAGTACAAGGCTAATAACACAGTGTTTATATGTTATTTGCAATGCATTAGTGTATAAAATATACCGAATAGGTATATTTTTCAATAGTAATGTTAATTAAATCATTACTTCCAGGAAGCAACAATTTTATTTTGTTTTTAGGTGGGGACCTCACCCAGTTTAGTGATTGAACGTGTGCAAACACTGATCCCCCATCCTGTGCAGTGGAGCTGTGAATCAAAGCAGAATCAAAGCTGTTCAGATTTATGGGGGCACAGAGAGACTGTCACACTTGCAGTGTCTCAGTATTCACACTGTCACACAACCAGCACTGGACTCCGAGTCCAAAGAGCTACTTTCAAGCAGTCATATCTCTACTATGTGATAGTCTTCCTCTTGCTTTCAGAAAAAAAAAGTAGAAACAAAAGCGGATCACTGTGGGTTTTTGTCTGAATTTCTGAACTCTCTTAGCTTCTCTCATATCTCACTGTGTTCAGTGCCCCTGCTGTAATTTCCTGTCCTTCAGGGCATGGCTTTAATTTCTTCTGACAGCTAGTGAGGTTATTGACGAGAGAGTTCCAAAGCTAAAATTGCCAGGCATTTCCACAAGGGAATATAGCAGAAACTTGTTTGACCCTCATTTGTTCTTTGAAGAAGGGTCTGTATCAGTGTCTGTCTTTTCCCTAATCACTCTTCAGTCCCACGACAATTCCCAGTATGAGGGAACTCCCCAGCCTTCACATAGCCACTTTCCTAAGCACTGTGCTGAATTTATAGTGTGTTTGCTTTCCTGTGGTCTGTAGGCATGTATCCCATAGTAGGGCTGGGAAAATGATGCAGTTAAAAGCTGCTCTGATACTGTGAGGAGCAGGCTCTGATCAGATCTGCTTGTTTCTCAGACAGCGGAAGGATGAGCTGGAACAGAGGATGTCTGCTCTCCAGGAAAGCCGAAGGGAGCTTATGGTTCAGCTAGAAGGCCTCATGAAGCTGCTGAAGGTAAGGAGCTGCACCTGGTACTGCCAAGGAGAACAGAGTGAAGCAAGAGAGGAGAGGAGAGAGAGCAGATGTAACCACAGAATACTGCAGAACCTGACTGTTTTCTACCTACAAAATTTGGCTTTGCTTCTCTCCCTCTTTATTTTTCGCCTTGGTCATTTAATTCAGGGGTTTCAGATGATGCTCAGATGATGTTGTTCCTGTAGCAGCGCTGCATCATCATTGTCACCTACTGCTAAGTGGTGTAAGAATAAGAAAAGAAACTGACATGTAAAACAAGTTAACTGTTGGCTGTCAGAAAAAAAAACTCAGCACTGTACACTATTACTCACAGCAGCTGACAGTATAGAATCACTTGGCTATTCCTTTAACTTTGCCCTTAAGTTAAAGTTCCTTGAACTTATTCAGTAGTTGGTTCTGTCAGATGAGTTGTTTGACAACCACATGTACCTCTCTCACCTTAGAGATGCTTTCCCTACAACACTTGTTTCACAAGTACAGAAGCAGGCCCTTGTTAAACAGATGAAACATGTCTCAACAAAGGATCTCAGTTAAAAATGAAGATATCAAAAAGCATGTGCATTTTTAAAGACAGACTGGGGTAAGAGGGAAAATGTGTTTTTATTTGCAGCCCTATTTTACCTGATGTGCTTCAGGACAGATGATGCCCGAAATTCACATTGGAAGAAAGTGCCCTGAATAGCATAGGAGTCTATTTTGTTGTTGTCTATGGCAGATAAAATGAGTTCATGGAAATTCAGTGCAACTTGGGTCAAATATGGTTCAGATAACAGCAGAAGGAATTTCACTGAAATCCATTTAGATGCAACATGCGTCCATTTAGATGCAACATGCATCCATTTAGATCCATTTTCATCAAACCATGAGTTTGAGCACCTTATGTCATTTGCCCCTCCTCAGAGACAGGCTTCTGCAGCTACAATGCACAAATCAGTGGCACCTCGGCAGAAGAGCCCACTGAACAGCCAGCAGATTTTTGGGAGCTGGAAGTAGGCAGGGTACTTTTTGTTCTACCCATGAAATGCTGCAGTGCCACAACTAGCAGTGAGGTCTGCCTGGTGTCAGTCACTGCCTGGACAAAGAAGATTTGGGGTAGGAAACAACAGCAGCTTTCTGAATGCTTTGCCCTGTTCTGGTGTTTCAGAGTGTGCAGAGGTGGTACCTTAACCTGGTCTCATATTGTCAACTATCTTGACTGTACTTTTAACACTGTACTCCAAATTTGGCTTTGTTTTTTGTTCTTCACTTACATCCTGGCTCATCTCATGTGCTGATCCTCTTTTTTCTTTAGGAAGAAGAGTTGAAACAGGTAGCAAGTTACCTCTTCTTCGGAGGCCTGACTAACTCCTAAATGTGATTGTGTTCCTGTGATTTGTTTTACTTCCTTTGCTTGAGAAGTGTGTGTGTGTGTTCTTTTGACCAAAATTAATATTTTGCGGTTATTTCCCACATTAGTGTCTTGGAACAATTTTCACAATGAAACATCTTAGCACTCTAGAAAGTGAGTCATGGCTACAAGGAATCTTGATCTTTTTCTTATTCCTCTAAATTAAAACATGTAAGGTGTAGAAAGCACCCCTCAACTGTAGTGAAACCAACCTAGAATATGAATTAAATAGATAATATTTTGAAAAGGTAATGAGAAATCTGATACTTTCAAGAAAAACAACTGAGCTTAGATTAGACAAGGGCAGTAAGTTAGAAAGCCCATTTTATCCAGGAAAAGTCAGAGCATAGTCTGCACATCTTTACAATTGGCACTGATGCGAACAGTCCCATGAGTCTTCAGGAAAATAAATGTTTTCTGCAACCTGGATCAAAAAAAAGAAGTATTTACATTACTAATAGTAAATTTTAGAAGATTTAGTTGTTTTGGAGCTTTTGGGTATTGTAACAGATCTTGGAAATATATTAATTAGGCTTAAAAAAAAAATGTCACTTTACAGATAGCAGTCTGATTTATGAATTCAATAAAAGCATTTCATTTTTACAAAATGCACTTCCTCCTGCTTTCATCAGCAGAAGTGCAGTCACAAGTCTGGTGTGTTCTGTCTGCAGAACAGCATGCAGACTTTGTAGGTAATGCTCACCTTCATAAAACTAACATTTGACTAATTTTTGTAAGCATCAGTTCGTTGCACACAAAAAAATAAATCTGACCAAATATCACCTCCATGTAAGATCTGCTGGCAAAAGGGAAGCTTCCATTGTGACAGGAGTTACCTTATCATATAAAATGTTCACTGGACAGTGTAAGTGAAAGCACATTTTCAGGCTGTTACGAGGTATTTTTATGAGATTTTTTTTTTTCCAAGAGTAATAGCCTCTCTGAATACCAGGTGATGATGCTAAAGAATTACTCTCACCATTTCCATTTAATGATCCCCATTATGCTATGCCATTTCACGATCTGTTGAGAGAAACAGGCTTAAATTAATTTCTGGAGGAATTCAATTGGAATGAGCAGCCTTGCAATTCATCTAATGCTTATGAATTATCTATTTCTCCATTGTCCTTCCTTGAGAAAGGATAATGAGTTCTTCACATCCCTGTCGTTTGATGAGGCTGTGCGATTTCCCTATGTGTCATCCCAGTTCAGTCCCAGCAGAGGGAGCAATGGGCTAAAGCTCCCGTAAAGCCGGTTTTCATTTCAAGCATTTTATGCTAAGCATGCATGACTCCTGATAGTGGGAAAATTTTCCTGTCTAGCAATCGTTGACTTAAAAGCTGTAGCAATTCGACTAGGGATGGTGAATTAAATAAAATACCTGAAAGTTTTCCTGAAAGGCATGAGAACACTGATAGCTGCAGCCAAGTACAACACAAAAGCTGAAGCCATCCAAATATCCACGGTGGCTGTGGTAGCTCCCCTTTCAACGTGCCTTAGTCCTTAGCTGGTAGAGCTGTCAAGGTTTGGGAGCAGTTCAGTGCTTGTCTTCTCTGCTGACCTTACCAAGAAGTTAAGACTGGCTGTCATAGCGGATTTCAGACCATTAGGTCCAGCCTTTGAAAACCACAATTCTCCTGACAACAGCTAAGCAGGAATTCGATCCTAATACCACTTCATTCCCAGAAACCTGGGCTGAGGTGGATCTAGATGAGTAAAATATATTTTCACCTCTCTGAAATCAGGCATTCCCTAATGTCCTCCTATTTTAACTTGCCGTTCATCAGTTCTGTCTGATACTACCCAAATAGTATAAAAAGTGAGGAGTTTTTTCCTGGACTCTGATTGCTTCATCTTCCTGTGCTTCCCAAACGTTCTGTGTTTATCATAAACACAAGCTCTCAGTCATAGCTGCAAAGCAGACAGAGGGTAAGCACTGGGTGTGCAGCAGCTTTCGCATTTCTCTTAAGGGAAAATTCCAGCGCTGAAGTACTGATGGGCACCTGTTATTTTTAGTAAATAAAATGCCTATTCTGAAGTTCATTCCTGAATGTGACTTGATTACAGGAAGCAAATTTTGTCTGTTTTTTTCCTCATCTTTCTCTGAAAGTTCCCACTGTTGTTGATGTTCACAGAACAGAGATCAGAGGCAAAGGAGAGCTAAGGAAAAAAGGCAGCAAGTGAAAAATGGCACTTGTCTTTCAAAGAGCTGAGAACCAAAAATTCTTTTGCAGATGTGTTTCACTGAGGATGAAATGTGCTCCATCAGGGCATGAGAGAAGAAAGCTGTAGATCCTGGATGCCTTGCCTGATGTGCAGGGATCAAGGACCTTGGAGCATCTCCAGGTTGCTCTGGGCCCTTCCTCTGGAGGATTAAATATCTCCATTTCTTCTGGAGCTGGTATAGATGATTCTAGAAACAGGAGAGCATCTGGCCTTTATATATTTGACTTGCCTTTCATCCATCATTTAAATGTTCTAAATCCAGTCATTAAAGAAATTATAAGTATTAAATCTTCCATTCTTCCATCAGTAATGTGCTTATTTCTCATGAACCTAATTTGCCCTTGATGGCTTTCAGGTGATAATGTCTCTTAGAAAGGGGTGATAGGAGAAAAGAGCAAATAGCGTAGTATTCTGTTACATTATTTATGGTCCAGGGCAGGAATTTATAAAAATCTCAAGGGCAATGCTGCACTCATCCTGCAGTGGGCTGCTCTTGTCTTTTTTAGAACATATTTGCCAAACGATATCAGAGCTGCAGTGGCAACCAATACCAGAGTTAAAATAAATGCCATGGGAAGAGTTAAGAAATCATCCTGTATTTTTAAAATAAAGCCAGGATAGGGGAAACACCAGCCCTGAGATCACTTTTGACTGAAAACAACCAGGAGCTTGGGTTGCAGTTCCCCTTTAAAAGCACTCAAGCCACCTCCATCCTTGGCATCTGCTGAACACTGGGTTTCAGTCAAAAGCCATGTGCAGTTTGGTGTGGGCTCCAGCATTCGTTTTTTCTTACATGGATACACATTCCCAGGATTTTGAAACAGTGGATGAGAAGAGCACTGTGTCTCTTGCTATCACTCACCTAGCTGCGTTAGTAAAAATGGCAATTTTGTAAAGTCTGCTTGAATTTCTGCTAAGTGATCCTAACTGTGAGGTGCTAATAGCATGACATTTCTATGACTGGTGTGAAAACATTTTCACTTCCAGCAGCTGAACCCATAGCAGAAATTTATATTGCCCTATCCCCACAGTGTTTTGGGAGGGCCTGAGTATATCCTGTGGAGCAGATAATTTAATAGTGGCTTAAATAGTTCTCTAGCTCCAAATAAAAAGCAGAAATTTGTATTATTTATTGCGAGTGTCAGACTTTATGTGACTGAGAGGTTGCATGTACCATGAACTTGTCCTGCAGGGAGGCAGAGGGCAGGGCTGTGGTCAGCTGTAGTGGCAGTGCTCTGCTGAAAGGGGCTGTGCCAGTCCCTTGCCCAGGCTGAAAGCTGCGCTGGCGCCAGCAGCTTTCCCCATCTCACAGCCAGAATGGGTTACAGTTTGTCAGACATGCATGTGAACTGGGGGAGTGAGAGAAGGGAGAGGGCAGAGAGGTCTGTAGTGTGGTCTTTATTAACTTGGGTTTTTTTAATTCAGCTGCCTGACATTTTCCCATGCTTAAAGGAAGTCAGATCTTGACTCATATTTTCCTACTTACTGTTTCTCTACACAGAAGCCTTGCTGTCAACTAACAACTGACTTTGGTTTATTTCTTTTAGCAAAATTAACATTACCCAACTGATCTACAAACAGCATGATGCCTTTAAGCTGAGGGATGGGTGACCAGGAGAGCAGGGAGGCTCTTGCAAAGCCCCTGTTTAACCCCTTGACTGTTTTGCAGACGCAGGGGGCAGGCTCCCCACGTTCCTCACCCAGCCACACCATCAGCCGGCCTATTCCGATGCCCATCAGGTCTGCCTCTGCCTGCTCCACCCCGACCCATGCACCTCAGGACTCTCTGACTGGGGTGGGAGGAGACGTGCAGGAAGCCTTTGCACAAAGTAAGTCTCATTAATAGCTTGTCTGGAGACTGAATAATCATTATTTCTTGTGGTTACTGACTAAACGTGCTTGAGCTTCTCGGCTGCATGCAATGAAAGCAAGGCAAAACAAAAAATATCTGTGACAACTGCATTTTGCCATTGAAAATCAACTTTGTCAGCCATCAAACTTTGCTGTCAAAAGCAAGCAGGTAAGCACAAATCGGACAGTGATGCTAATTAGTGGAGTTTGGAGTAAGAAGGAATTTTGATGCAAGATGATGAGAGCAGCTATCACTGCTCTGTTAACCAGAAAAATTGCTATTGACCTCAGCAGGCATTGTCAGTGTGTTTGGTTTTAAATAAAGACTTTGCTAGAAATAAATGATACAATCATAGAATTAGTTCAGGTGAAAAGGGCTTTTGTAAGTCAGTGTGTCCTTCTGCCCCAAGGAAGAGAGCTTTAAAGTCAGACCAGACCATTCAGGACCTTTACCAGCTGAATTCTGGATGGCTCCTGTCACTCATTTTCTCTGTTGCAGTGTTTCACCATCCTTATTGTGTATATTTCTTGTCCTTCTATCTGATTGGAACATCCCTTGATGCAACCTGTGACTGTTGTCCCTTGTCTTTTTGCTTTGGGCCTGGGAAGGTCTAACTGAGGTCCAGTTAGATTAGGCAGGAATCAAGTCTGAAAGTCTAGGTGAACCCTTTCTTTGCATTTCCAGAAAACTGCCATCCCCTTCCCACTCTTCTCAAGTAAGAATAAATTTTAAACTGTTTTGAATTTCTAAGGCCACAAATTAAATTATGATGTTGAATACCACAGAAAGTAAGTAGTCTGTGTTATCTAAATAAAGAAATATTTCTTATTTTTCTAATCTGCTCTCTCTAAAATATTTACATAATTGCAATTCTGTGATCTGAACAAGTCTTTTTCCCTCTTTTCCCAATACAAATTAAACATAAGTTTAAATGTAAGCTCAGAAGTTCCTCTGCTACAGTGGAGGCATGCTTCTTCCCAGGAACCCCATTCAGCCCTCTCATGCACCCTTCCCCTTGATTTTCCTGTGAATTGTGTCTTTGTGTGTATTTTTGGACAAGATTGAATCTGTAATGCAATCAAGAACTTACTCCTAAAGTGCTGGTCAATTCAAGTATTGAACACAGGCATAATTCCTGGTCCCAGCATAATGGGTTGCTGCTGATCTCATTTTCTGTGGCAAAAGAAACAGGCAATATGTTTTCCTTTTTTTCTGCTATGAAAAAAGATCAAGACAGGCAAAATATGGAGCCCTAGCTTCTGTGCTGTTATGGGACAGCTTCTTCTAGAGTTAAGGGTAAGATAAATAATGTAATGGCCACAGTAAAATATCCATAAACAACACTAAGTCTGCCTCAGGCAAATGCATTTTAAGTGTAGAAATGTGTTCTGTTCAAGATAAAAGCAATGTAAGAAGTTATATGATCACATTTTAAAACTGCTGCATTTGATAAATGCCTAGGTTTGTGCTATTATTTACTCTAAGCTCTAGGTGGGAAGGTCAGACCCAAAGAACTTGAAGCCAGTATTCTGTCACATCTTGATATACTACTTTGTGAGGGGGGTTGGGCTGAGATTTTATGGCTCCATTCTCTGCTGCACCAACAGAGATCTGCCTGCATATGCATAATGCAGACAAGCCATGGTTAAATGATGTTTTCTCTTCATTGTTTCTGTTTCTCTTTCACAGCATTTGCAATAGTTCAGAGGGACAAAATTGGGGAAGACTTTAGAGAAGGAGTGGTTGTGTGTAAGAGTTTACCTACTATAATTTACATTCCAGTAACTCTTTGCTAATGGAGACATTAAAAAAAAACCTCTTTAGGATGTGAGAAACTTTTTAAAATGTATTGGTTTGCATTCAGCCAGTTTTAAAAAACCTACAGTAGCCAATTCCTATAAATAGTTCCATTTGGAAGACTGGTGATTCTGTGAAATATATTGATTATTCAGCTATTCAACAATAGTATCTATGTTTGGGATTTGGAGCAGTTAAGCACACGTTACCCAGAGACCCCTCCTAAGGAAGGAGTATTTCATGCAGCTCACAAGAATCTCTCATGATTGATGGTTAAGGGAATATTGCCAGGTTCAGCAGGGAAACACTTCTAGATGCGTTATTAGAAAGAGTTTAAAAGCAGCCTGGGGCTGTTTAGAGAGGCAGTAGTGCTTCCTTTATTAAAAAAAACAAGGGGGGTTGGGGGGAGAGAGAGAGACAGTAAATTATAGAATATACAAGAAAGTCCTTGAGCTACAGGAGAGGCTGAGAGGGAGCAGAGAAGAGAAATCTGTATAGTCTTGATGAGGGATGAGGTCAAGTGTGTTTCTTCAACGTTTGCCATAATTATCTGGCAAATACCTGGCAATAATGGTGTCATTAAACAGATCTGTGGGAACTTAGAGAAAACACTTCATTTCTTCTCTCCTCCCCCACAGGCACTGTAAATGAGTTCATGCTGGATTTAATCTTCCAGGCCCAGTCTGCTGGTGTCACCACACAAATGCAAGCTTGATGGCAATGAATAATCTCCACATATCTGGCATTGTGATTAAATGAAGCATGAGGGGAGGCTTCTGCTTTTGCATACAGCATAAGTAAATGAGGCCATTCTGCAGAGAACTCTTCTGCACGTGTCCCTCGTAAGGACTTTGATACCCTGAATTATCACAGTGACAGCTTTCAGCCGGGGCAAAACTGCTTTCAGCAGTAAAACATATGTCATGTGGATAATAGTAAGACTGTGCTTTGTCCATCTCTTGCTTCAGGTGCAAGACGAAACTTAAGAAATGATTTGCTGGTGGCAGCAGATTCAATCACCAACACCATGTCTTCTTTGGTAAAAGAACTAAATTCTGGTGAGTGAGGCTAACGAGGGGGAATAGTCACCACAGTGACATTTCACATTTATATGAAAGAAGTGGGTTGTGGGAAAATACATATCTTCAAAGCTTTTTATGCTTTTATTAAAAAAATCCCTAAGTAACAACTTCTGGAACTCAGCAGGTCTCAAAGCCATGGATGTAGAGGTGCAGCTGCATACAGTGAAAACTTTGTCTGTGATTGCACATGGAGTGGAATTTCACTCTTTAGAAATTAGATTTAGCATAGATCATACAGGACCTGTTGTAAAATGCAACCTGTAGTATTACCATTAAAATATCCTACCTAATAATTGAACTAAGCAAAAGCTTCAGTAGCACCTTCAAAAGGTGCTTTCAGTAAGAAAACTCTACGCTTTGCCAATATAAGTAGAATAATATGCTTTTATTCACTGTGAGGAGGTGGCATTCTCGGTTGGAAAAGCAGAGAAATGCTTAAAGAAATAGGCAAGCATATTTACTTCGTGAAAGTTAAATGGGACTTCTTGTTTCACAGAAGTGGGCAGTGAGACAGAGAGCAATGTGGATTCTGAGTTTGGACGGACTCACTTTGATGACCTGGTTCCATCCCCGACATCTGAGAAGGCTTTCCTGGCACAGATCCATGCCCGGAAGCCAGGATACATCCACAGCGCTGCTGCCACCGGCTCCATCCGCAGTGACATGTGGGTACCTGCTCAATGCCCCTTCCTGACCTCGTTCTTCTTCCTTTGAAAACAATGTGCAGCACACAGTATTTCCTCTCCCTCTCAGTTTTTTGGTTTCAAAAAAGCATAAATCCAAGTGAGGACTGTTTCATGGTTACACAGTAGTGGGCTCTGTAAACAATAAAGGCCTGAACTTAGGACTCCCTCAGGAGTGAGCTGTCTCACATCCAGCCTGGTACACTCAGGCAGCATGGAGGCCATGGGACAGCTGTTTTTCCTAATAAGCCCTGCAGTCCTATTCCCTGTTTATCCAGACTGAGGGACCTGTTGGGGCTCACTGGAAAAGGAGAAATGTGTAAATGGAAAACACAGAATGCTTTTTGTTGACCTGCTTAACTGATGAACAAACAGATTGATTTTTACAACCTGATCATTCCTTTCAGAGACAATAGGCATCTTTCTAGTTATTTTTAGTTCAGCCTCTTTGTATGAAGTTATTGAGAACTTTGTTGCTCATTTCCTTAGGGTATTGCCTTCAGCAGAATATGCCCTTTGGTGTACTTCATCAGTGCCAGATCACTGGAGAGGGGAAATATCAGAAGTGTTCTCCACTGCCACGAAAATACTAACCAGTGGAGCGTGTGGTTAGACTAAAATTATCCCACAGTCCTCATAGATTACAATAGAGGGAAGTTTTATTGACTCTGAATGTCATTCATCTCAGGAGGCTATTTATTAATAATTGTCTTTAGGGTTACAGAAGATGGAGACCCTTATGTCAGAGCAGATGATGAAAATTACGAGAACGACTCTGTCCGCCAGCTGGAGAACGAACTGAAAATGGAGGAGTACCTGAAGCAGAAGCTGCAGGATGAGGCATACCAGGTAGGAGAAGGACACCAGCTGCCCATGCTTCTCCATAAGTGAGAAAGGATGATGTGCCTCAGGTGCCCAGTGCCATCTAACCAGCCCTGGGCTCTGGGATGTGATCTCAGTTACCAGAGCAACCACATTCCAAAAGCTGCTGCCACCCTTCCGCAGACACACGTGCATCCAGCCTTTGTGCATATCCAAGACCACACTGCCTGAGGGTACCAGGGACCCAGGTGGGACAGAACTGCCTCTGAGCTTGTTCTCTGCCCATGCCTACCAAGTCACTTAGATCTCATTCCCCACTACCACAGGTGCTGGTTGGTGGTGTCAAGATGTCCTGCTATTTTCAGATCTTTTTTTTTTTCTCCAATAGCAAAAAACATTCACAAGGGTTTCTCCAGTGTGAACTGAAGCTCAAGTGCAGTCTGTGTGCTACTGTCATTGTCAGAATCTGGAGGTACAGAAAAGGTTCTGAAACGAATTGTATCCCAGAGAACCAAGTATTCAACAAGCATCTGGTGCAGAGAAGCCTGGGGATTTGCCATTAAACACTTCCCTCAGGAAGCTCTCAAAGGGCATTTGTTTAAGAGTCTGAGTAAAGCAAATATGCCAGGAGGAGCTGGAATTCTGTAGATGTCCCTATCTGCATCATGGTCTCCACTTCTACCTGGTGTTGCAGATTATTGCCATGTTTTCAGTTATTCTAACTTGGAATATCTGAATTTAAAATACATTACTTCTTATAAAGTTGGAAATAGTGTCAATAGGAAGGAAAACCTAGTTCAGTTATTTGGGAGCGGAGCTGAAGCAAGCAAAAATAACTTTGTTCCCACATGGTGATCAGCTCAAATATGGACCTCATCCCTAAAGAACATATTAAAAAAATGGGGTAAAAAAACCAAATTAGACATGTTCTGAGAGATCAGATGTCTGCAAATAAGGTTCAAAATCACTTTATGGGCAAGAATTCTTTAAACTGCTGACTTCTGGGAGCTAATAAAATCTAGCCTTTTTTTCTGGTAGTTTTCCTCTAGTGTTCAGTGCTGGTCACTTTGGATACAATCTGTGTCTGACAGGCTTGTGTTGTAATGAAGATTGGCTGCTCTTCTGGTCTTCTTTTCTGTAAAGCTGCTAGGATATGTTAGTCTTGTAAAAGTTCATTGAGTCTTATCAAAATTTGAGGTAACTTTAAGGTTGATGTGAACATCTTCTTGTTGTTATTATTGTTGTTGTTGTTTATGTAGACCTGCTACATGCCCGTGGTAGCTTGGCAAAAACCATTCCATTGCAGAGGTCTTTAAGGACATAACAAAAGGAGCAGGATTGTTACAGATCATCTACTAAGGCAACAGCAGGTGACCAGGTGACATAGGGAGTGTTGTCAGAATTTTTTACCCAAGATAGGAAATGTCAAAAGTCACAGCCTTTGAACTTCTGAACAGGATGAACAACAACTGCTGATGTAATGAAAAGTGGTTGTCAGTTTAGAGAAGGAGTGCCTAAATAGTCACAGCTGTCAGGCATCAAATAATAAATGTTATTCTTGCTGGTAAAAAATCTATTTTCTTCAGAAGGAACAACAGACCAGTTTGACTGTATTTTGGTTACAGTATGGAAGTGGCAATGGTGTTACTCGAGTTTGACAAGTTACAACGGGATTTCGTACATACATAAAATACAGTTTGTATGTCCACTGCAAATAAGGGCAGGAGAAGTTATACATGTCACTCAATGACACTGGGTGCTAGTCTTGCTTCAGTCAAAATAGTTTTTCTGCTGTTTACCAACAACATTCCCAGAAGAAGCAGAGGAAATCTTCTCCCTTATTAACATCAGAATAAAACTCCTTTATTTAGCTGAGCCAAGACTACAAAGTGAAGTTTATTCCCCGTTGTTTCACATTATTTGTTTCCACCAGGGAACAAAGACAAAAAAACCAACACACACGCACACATCCCCTCCAGCCAAAAAAAAAAAAAAAAAAGGCTTTTTTTAAGTCAAAAATATATTCACTGAGGGAACAGAAAGTCCTCATTCTAGACAAGTTCTGCTTAACAGCATTTTTCCAAAACAAGTTTCATGATGTACTTTACTGTCCATGAGATTGTCAGCTCCTATCAGGCAGTGATTTGACAGTAGTGACTTGTAAGTAGAATCTAATTTTAGTTGATACCACAGCCCCAAAGCATGTAATGGCAATGCATGAGAAGTTCTTCCCAGTATGGTTGATGCCATTTAAATTAGGGAATAGGGTTAAAGGAAGCAAGAAAAGGTGCTAAGTTAATAGGAACTGCTAAGATGATTAGGAGCTGGTTGGATAGTATCATATATTGATCCCAAGACATGCTTTGGCATTGGTTGTTCTCTGCAATTTGCTGTTTATTTGTGGTATTTTGCTCTTCTATTCCTTTTTCTACTAATATCACCGAGTATTCTAAAAAAGCCACAACTTTCTACTTGGGAAAACAAAGGAAAATTGGGAAATTTCTGTTCAGGATATCCTGTTGAACTGAGGCCAGGTCAACTACTCTCATTTGCATCAAACCATTGAAATTTATTACAAGCTGTTTTACTGTTTGTACTCACATGTACACTGCATTCATCTGGATTGCCAAAAAAAGTCAGAAGCTGTAGCTATCCTAATGCAGTTGTCAGCTGAAAAAACCTGCAAGAAGGAACTCCTACTAAGATGGCAGAATGGTCACCTCAGTAACAATCTGGTAACCATTTTTATGTTATTAAATGTCTCACTTCGTGTAAAATCAGCACATTTAGAAAAACACGTAGATGTAGTGTAGCATGGAAGATGGTTAGCCCAAACCCACTCTTGTTATTTTGTGTCACCTTGTCTCCAAGAAAGATTTTTATGCTGAACTCTAAATTAGTATTAAAGTATGAGCAAAAAACCCAAGATACATAGGGAAATCAGGGACATGAAACCTTAGAGGAGGCTTCTTTATCTCTCTTTTTTTTTTTTTTTTTAAGCATGTTGTAAATAACAAGTATCTGTATCAGAAAAAAACCCAAACACATTTGATGCACAGGTGTAAATGCTAACAGTGTGTATCCTCCCACATCTGCTTCCACTTTTGGTCTTGGTACAGTCTTTTGCTGATATATTGTGTAAGACAGTTTTCACTGGGTTTATTTTCTGGGTCTCTAATTGCTCCCTTTATTTCTAGGCTTGTGCATGGCTTTTTTCAGAATAATACACTGCCTGGCTGCTCACGGGCTTAATTTGTCATCTTCCTGTTTTCTGTCCTTTGTTACCTACAGGTCAGTTTGCAAAGTTGAGTGCAATATTCTTCTCTCTCCTCTCAAGTAAGTATTAATAGAATTTAGAGGAAAGTTTGGAATTAATCCTCATAGTATACATTTCAGTTGCAATGCATCTTGTGGCACCTGAACAATGACAATGCTGTTTCTTTATCCTTTTAACCTGTGTTGGGATGCCTTGGAATCTCTCTGAATCAGTTCTAATTTATGGATCTGTGATCCTAGTCCCATGGTTTCATGTTAAGCCATCACCCTTTTTTTAATTTTTCCTTTTTTGACCATCAGAGTGAGAATGTGGGCTTTTTATCCATGGGGATGATGACAAATACATTAGCCAGTACAGAGAAACCTTATCCAGGAGATAAGGAACCAGATTACATTTCAGGAGACCTGAGTTTAATTCCTTTCAATGCTTCAGTCTTCCTAGGGTAACTGAAATAAATAATTTCTGATGAGATCAGAACATCTACTTCAGTGTGTGAAACAAGAGTTACGTTAAAGAAAGCAATCAACCAGCTGCTGAACCACAGAGGTCTCCTCAAATGTGTTGTGGAGGTTTAAAATGCCCCAATCCAAGTGGGAGGCACTCAGGTACTGGATAGAGTCTGGCAGTTCAGAAATATGGCAAGATCTATAAACTCCCTGCTGTCTCATATTCAGGTCATGTTCCTTACCCATGCCAACCTCACAGTTGCAGCACTGAGATTATTGCCAAGTTCTGCAATTGTGTTTCTCCTCAGGAAAACAGACATCATCTATTTTTATGAAGTAGCCTGTTACTCTGAACATTTGCCCAGGAAATGGGAGACCACACATTTCTTCTTGCCTCAGCTGAAGCCGTGGATTATGCATTTCTGACTTTCTAGGAGAGTGCAGTGCCCTGCTGTGAAGATGGCACTGAGACAGTGCTGTCCATCCTGCTGAGACACTGAACCATGGGATGACGGGGACAGAAAGGGAGGAGAAATCAGAATAGGGATCTGATTCTGGTCTGCAAACTGAGCCTCTTGCTCAAAGCCAGAACTAAAAGCAAGCAGAGGTCAACAATCAAATGGACACTAGAGCTTGGGAGCAGGGTCATGTTCAGATAAGAAAAACCAGTGAACCAACCTGTGCCAACTCTAACAGGAACTCATATTGTTAGATTTTGTGTCATGTTTTATGGTAGACCTCCTTATTTATGCGGCAGTTTTGATGGTAAAACTTGACCCTGATTCAAGGGGTTTGCATCTTCTGATGACAGTGAAATTTGACTGTTAAAATGTGTACCTTGTGAAAGCAGCTGCTAGTGGGTATTTCCAAAGCATCTGTCTCAGTGTCTTGCTGCTGAAGCAGAATAATGTGAAAAGCAAATAAACTGCAATACCCAGAGTACTATAAACACCAAATAACTGCTCATAAAAATTCTCCTTACATTGCCCCTCAGGTTGCATTCATTTTCTCAGTAGCCCTGTTAAAAACATGATCCATATAGAGTTTCCTAAACATTGATGGCCAGAAAAATAAGTTTTCTTCCTCTGTTTTGGTGCAGTTGTCAGTTTTAGACCAGGTGAAAAGTAAAATGGATCTTTCAACAACGTGTGTGTATAACTATGTATATAGTAGAAATTTTGTATATAACTGAATATAATTACAATTTGCAATAATAAGTCAAAAAAAACCTTTTTAATTAGAATTACAAAACTCAGGCACTTCCATTTAAAGTTTCCTCTTTTGTTGGGAAGCAGTGTTAACATAGTGATGTGGAGAAACATACTGCCCTAAAGCCTGCCTTTCTTGAAAATATGTATCCTGTCTCAAATAGCAGAGATCTGAGACTGAGCTACTATTTCCTCTCCTGGATGATTTTTGAAACATTTTGAAACCTCGTCAAAAAGAGAGATTTTTATAGTGAGATTTTTTTGGCTCCCAAGGGAGCCCTTTGGCCCGTACCAAAGACTGTAACGTTCCCAGGAGCTATAAAAGCCCAGCCCTACAGAAGTTAGCATCCAAAACTGGTAGACTTGGCACTTCACCTATATCCACAAGAACAAAACGTATTATGGTGCATTATGATAAATACATCTTCATGTGGTAAGTGAAACTTCTCAAGATTCACTCTGTTGTGGATATGGAAGTCTGTCGTATCTTGTCTATTTTATTTGGTGCTTACATTTCACAGCACTGGAAAAATAACTTCCAAATAGTTTATACCAGTCATGGTATCGAAAGTGCTTTTGCAGTTTTCATTGGGTTCTTGCTTGAAGCATAGAGGCTGCATGAAGAGTTTTATTTTTAAGCCCTTATCCAGTCAATAGTGGTACAAATACAGTCACTATGGTCCTAGATGGCCATAGGAAGTAGAAAGCCAACAGGCTTTCCTATCTCACACCAGTATTACATCTGTGCTTATTAAAAAAAAAAAAAAACAAACAAAAAAAAAACCCACACACACAACAACAACAAAAAAATTATGGAGGAAATGAGATCAGTTTATTGTAGCTCCTTATGAGTGATACTGCAGCTGATGGCCAGCCACAGAGTTTTGCTCATTGCCTAATTCATCTGGAGTTGATGTTATTTGATTGATGCTTTTTGCAAGCTATTTTCATTTGCATCTTTAAAAGCACTATGTACAGTTTTCCAGAATTGATTTTAAATAGCATCTAGTATAACAAATTCCCAAGAGAGCAAGTCCAGTGATATATAAAACATAATTTAATCCTGTTTTCAATTTACTTTTTATGTTAAATGTACTTGTTTTATTTTTAGTAAAGAAACAGAGTGAATTTGAGCTTGTTTTCAGCAGGCACTAGGCAGATCTTGACATTAGGTGAAACTGCAACTTTGATGTTGCTTTACCTTTATCCCCTTGATAGCATTTGATTTTTTGCCAAGGATGGCCAACAGGAGCAGAAAGCCTGCATTTCAGAAAATTGCTGAAAAGTTGTCATTTTCATTTAGTTGCTGTTGACTCGTGCAGTGGACGTGTCCCCACGAGACCTACAATCTCCTAGATTTTCTAAAGCTATGTTTTCTTAGTGCTGGCACACATTTGAATTGGTCATGCCTAATTCATTTATATGCATTATTATAACAGGAGAGAAGGTGTGAAAAGCTAACAGAAATCAGACCTAAAGCATGCTCTGAGAGGGAGTACAGGGAGGAGGCTTTATTACAGGTTTTGTTCTCAGATTTTAACTGCGATTTTCCCTATCTTGACAAAAACATAATAATTTCAGTTAACAACTTAGTTCCATTCCCACTCCAAACCCTCTCACTCTCTCAAAACCTTGTAACATGAACTGTTGTGGTGTCTGAGCCTTTGGGTGTCTGTGGGTGACATTTTCCATTGCAAAAGTGACTGAATGGTTTGTATTGAAACAGGTGGGATTTTTTTCAAGCACAAAACCCCCAAATCCTTTCAAATTTTTGATATGAATGCATTCTTTAAAAATACTATCTATTCAGCTTGACTGTTTTTCCAGGACAGAATTCCTGTTCAGTAGCACTTTCATATTTTTCTCATCTCTTGCAATTTTTCTCGAACCTCTGCTTTCACGTTTACCAGCAGAGATTGGGAATATCATCAAATGTCGGGTGATAAAAACCATGGGCCAAGGGTGATGGTGTGGTCAGTCTAGTCCAGTCTTTTTTGGTTTTTTCTTGAACAAATACATAAAAGCCAGCATTATCTGGACCATTCCATTTGAAAATAACAGGAGCATAGCAGCACAGTAATTTTCAAAAATGTCTGCTACATTCACTCAGCTATGTTTTGGTTTTCTTTTCTTTTTGGTTTATTTTTCTCCCTAAGTCCTCCTCTTCTTAGCATGTAGGCGTAAAAAACACTGTAAAAAACTGTGACCAAGTTAACAGGGAAGAAGCAGCTTTAATTTGTGAATTCAATTCTAAAATTACACAAGTGATAGGAATGTTTTTTGAAAAACGACTGAATGACAAGTAACGGAGAAGAACCTGTGGATTAAGTAACAGAAGAGGTCAAGAAACAGTTTTATATCATGACAAATCATACAAGTCTTAACTTGGAATTAATTTTGGCTCTTCCAAAATGTTGCAATGAATTTAAAGCTCTGAGGTTCATTAGTACTCATTAATTCTAGTTGGATAATCTATCCCAGTGCTGGCTGTGGAACAGAGAGAAGCCTGGAGAGAATTTAGAATAACCCTTCCCACACTCCACCAAAGAGAAGTAATTTATCCAAAAAATATGAAGCAAACCCAAATACTTAACATTACTGTCAATGCATCTTAATGCATCCCATGTTTCACAAGCCGCTCTTACTTTACTCTTGTGGTTTATAATGGTACCATCACTAAATATGAGATGTTCCTATATTTTTGTGTATTAGGAAAAATTTTGTCACCAAAAGGGTTGTCAAGCATTGAAACAGGCAGCTGAGGGAAGTTGAGTCACCATCCCCAGAGATATTTGAAAGGCATGTGGATGTGGCACTTGGGAACATGGTTTAGTAGTGAGACTTGGCAGTGCTGGGTAACGGCTGGACTCAATGATCTTTTCCAACTTAAGTGATTCTATGGTTTCCATAACGCTGAAACTGATTCAGTAAAAGTCAGTCTGAAGCAGCTGAGAACTGACCTCTTCCATGCCTTTGATTTTCATTTTTTTGTCTGAATCGTGAAGAGAAAAACGTTCCTTTGCTAAGATTTCCAAATTAGTTTGCAGACTTAAGTGGTACAGGGGCGTGCCTGGTTTTTAAAAGATATCATTTAAAATGTAACTCAGAATTTTTTTATGAAACTCTTATTAGACTTGCAGTGCAGGCTTCCTTTGCATTTATCAAGAAAATGTTAATGCTTGTCTTTTGTAACCATCTGACACAAGGAGACACACAATTAAGATCATTGTACCATTTGGCGTGCTTAGGTATTAAGGAGTGGGGTGGAAGTCTTTGTGCTTGAATAATTAATACAATCAAATGGTCTCAGAAAGGAGAAGCAGCAAACTAAACTACCTGGCCTTTCTTCATTCATCAGATTTAATTTAACTATTTTTGCCAGAGTGACTTGCATTTCATCTCCCATCTTTTAGACCAGCTTTATGCCTGAAATGAGTAGAAAAGAATTCATGTGGAGGGAGTTGTCTGTTAAGGTGTGATTATCATATCTCATGCAATGCAGATTGGTTTTCTTTCTGAGGTAGTTCAAGAATAAAAGGGATGAGTTCCTTAACTTACAAATATGTAAACAATGCCTTTACAATAAATGTGCCAAAAAGCAGAAGTTTGCAGTATTACCTGACTGTAGATCCTGACGTAGTTCTGAGAAGGAGCAGCAGTAACCTATCAAGCATTTTTCCATTACCAGCTAACATGCCTCTCCTGTAGGAATTCGACATACTCACTGATGCTTCAGGACTCAGAGGAGTACCAGCAGAAACTGGTGCACCAGTGGACTAGGCTGTTCATGAGCTGTAGCACTCAGAATCACCCTTTCAAGTAACTACAGGTTTTCTTAGACACTAAAACATACACAGGGCAAGAAATTTACATGTGAGGGGAGGCTCATGATGGTGAGTGTTAAATGCCTGAACACTGCACAAGGGGAATAAGCCATGGTTTCGCTTCCAACATTCTATTTATAGAGCAATTTGGAAAGGTGAAATGGAAAGGAAAATGGGAACACTGCAAATCTGTGTCAATGCAGACTGAGTTACCCCAAGGTCCCACAGCAGAGCAGGCAACAGTCTTCTTGCCCAGGGCAAGGAAAGTTTCCAACTTCCCTCATGCCCTGTAAGTTTCTGTTTACAGCTCAAATACCTGTGGCTCACATAAGTAGGATGGCTTTTTTCCTTTTTGAATTCCTTGAGGGATAACCACAGGAATTGGCCAGCTCCTTTTTTCTCTCAATAAAGCAGCAGTCAGAGGCTTTACTTGCTCTGCCTGCGTGGGTGCAGCATCTTAAACCAGCACTCTTTAAAAACCTTCTGTAAACATTTCTCAACAGGGAAGCTGCAGTCAGACAGACAACGAAAGCTACGTAAGAACTGATGATGAGGAGAGCTGCTTTCGGACAGACGATGAAGAAAACTCGGCTGCGAACTTCACGGAAGAGTGGAACCAAGAGGTGCAGCGTCTCTTGACAAAAAAATCACATAACTAAGTTCTGAGGACTGTAGCACAGTACTTTTGTTCTAAGAGTTGTAGTTTGTAGATGTGTGTTTTTTGACAACAAGACTTTTGTTCAAGGCTAACTTATATTAGCTACATCTTCTGTAACATGGCTCATTACCGGCGAAGCAAACAGACTGACGCGCGTGCTGCTGTCACACACGGCGGCGCTGTTAATAACTCACGAAAACCCTTTGCACATGATATTGAACCTGTTCAGTTTACAATGACAATACTGTTTATAGTTAGAAATTTGATTTCTGAATACTTTGAGATTTTAGTAGGTCGGTTTACTATACACTGTACATTTTTTTCCACGGGAGAAATAAAAAGCGACAAGTATGCATTTAACACTGAATGATTATACTCCTGAGTGTATATATCTAGTAGCCCAAAAAACTAAGTACCAGACTATATTTGCAATTTGTTTGCAAGTCTTTAAATTAAGGC
This sequence comes from Coloeus monedula, assembly GCF_965178545.1. Classification (NCBI taxonomy): domain Eukaryota; kingdom Metazoa; phylum Chordata; class Aves; order Passeriformes; family Corvidae; genus Coloeus; species Coloeus monedula. The sequence goes on from NC_138781.1 coordinate 116,535,368, forward strand.
TTATACAAAATGTACTAAAATAATAATAATAATTATATCATTAATAATAATAATAAACTTCTCTAATTTAGGGCTAACGTGTAACTTAGGAATGTTTCTTTCAAAATAATCTAACAAATCAGCCATAGAAGTTAGTGTAAATATTTTTTTTCCAAATAGATATCATATACAAAAGGTGACATTCAAATGATATAGAATCTAGTTTTTAAATCAGCACAGATCTTCTTAAAACTGTGAACTATGTTTTGAAATACTCGTTGCTAAAGCTGTTTATAAACCACAGGTGCCATAAGATCCCTGAACTGACTGATGTTATGTATAATCCTCCATGGTATTGTTTCATTGATGTTTTAGCTTTAGTAAGCATGTGTTCAACAAACCAGCTCTTTCCATCTCTCTGCCCCTCCTCTTCCCCCCCACCCCCTTCCATTATGTTATTTTTGAGGCCTTCAGCTTTAAATGTACAGGCTTAAAGTGCGCTTGCAACTGTTTCCTTTTGATTTCCGAATGTGTACTGCCTTAGCCAGCCACCAGATGTTCTGCATGCCCTCTTGGAAATGTGTGGTGAGACTCTTTCAGAGCTGGATGGAGAAATAGCGATCAGTGAAAAGCACAAGAAGAGCAGTGGATTGTTTCGAAAGGACAGGCATACAGTTACAGAATTGGAGTTTCGTCCGGTTTCGTATTTTTCCAGTATCAAGGCATTTCAGGAGAGAGGGGACTGACCTGGCCATTAGGCAGGGTTAGGCAGTGAGGCTGCTGGCTAAAAAGTGTTTGCTCTGCTGTGACTACAAACCTACAGATACTCCTGAGCAGGCATTGACACAAACTAGCATCAACGTGCTCCCCAGAGCACCCTGCTCTGAAACAAAGGTGACACCTCTGTGGCACATGGCACTGCCGTGCAGAGGAACCAGAGCCAGGCCAGGGACAGCTGGAGCAGCAGCCGGGCAGGGACACCAGGAGGTGTTCCATGCTGGCCACCCGGCCCTCCTGAGCTGCGCAGTGTCTTAGCCCGGGGCCGCCTCTGTGCCAAGGTAACTTTACTGCCCTAACACAGTATTGGGCTTCCAGTGCCTGGCTGACCTGAAGTGACACTGTCTAACAGCCCTGAAAACAGTGGTGTTTCATACAGATATTTCACACCAGCACAGTTTGCCTTCAGCAAGTGATGAGATACCCATCTAAAGCAGGTTAACATGGCTTGTCTGTCCTTGCTTTCATGGTGACGTGGATGTGTGCTGCCGTATTTACGTGAGATTGCTATGTCGCTCGACCCAGTAAGTCCACTTGTTTGCATGCATTCTCCAGGCTCGTGGCTGTTTCCCTGGGCACTATGTGTTGGGGAATGAGTATCTGTATGAAAGAGCTGCTGCCATTTTTCACTTCTGTATCATTTCATTGTGTATGCAGATCTCTTGTCTGTATATCCTTGTGTATCTGGGCTTGCTCTCAGACATCCAAATGCATACTAAGGGATCCTGATATCTTCATGTAAGCTTTTCATTTTTGCCGTCACTGGTCTTTGCTCCTGGGGTATGTGCTATCCTGGCAAGGCAGGCACCGTATCCTCCACTGTCCCCTCCTCCGACCTCCTCTCAGGAATGAGTTAGCCTCCACTAGTGCCTAGCACTCCATGTTTTAAGCTACTCCAGTGAACCTGTAGACATTGCTGTCAGCTCAGGATTCCAGGCAAGCATTTCCTGAACAGGGAGAAAACAAGCTAGAACACAGCTATGTGCAATGGCTGATTAATTCAACCTATGTCATGTTTAACTGTACCAAAAGTAATAGATCCCTCTCATCACCTTAATGTCTGCGTGCTCATTATCACCATGCTTAGAATAGATGCAGTAGACGAAATCCATTGCAAGAGCTTCCAAACCAGGAGTAAGAACTGAAGTTGACTAATCAAGCACCTTTCTTTTAGACTGGTGTCAACAAGATGATCCCTTAGAGTTGGAGTTCTGGGTCCCTTATGCCCTGGAGCTCTGAGATGAAGCACCTCTTACTTAGCTCTCCAAATGTCTATTTTAAGCATTTTTCCAACTCTTAAGCTGGCTGCATTTTCACCCAGCTGGTCTTTGTCTGTTTGTTGAATATTATTTTGGTTGTGGTTTGCGGTCATTAAAACAGAGTTACAGAAGAGGTCCTTGGTATGGCCCTTTTCTGAACTCCCAATGGCCCACCACGGCAGTCAAAACTCCAGGTGGTTTTACTGTCACTGGAGGAAAACCAGTGGTTTGGAATCAGGAGACAGGGATGTGAAGATGTGTAGGGTCCTTGAATGTCCAAAGCGAAGGTGGAGAATGGGTTGTCTGTAAGTAGTAATGTTAACTAAACTGCATAAAAAGGTGTGTGGCCTTTGTTGTGATATAATATGTATTTTCTTATATGCATGAGCCAAATTGTTGCATCATAATTTATCATAAGTGTGTCCACCTTTACTTTCAGTCGTCATCTTCTCCCATCCTTATTGGTTCTTGGCAATTACTGTAGATAGACCTTGTAAATATTGCAACCTTGGGTTGCTGTAATCACACTGGTTCAATTCAGCAGACGGAGCTGTGAACAACAAGCACTCCACTGTGTCCTGAAGAATAAAGGGCATTTTTACCTTTGAACCAAAAAGAAAAAGTATGAAGTTACATCTTGAGGCTACTAGCTGTAACGCATTTTTAAAACTACTGTACTTGACACCACTTGAGACAGATACAGAGACACTAAAGATGTCACAATATTCATTGGTATTGTAACAGAACTGCTATTGTATGGGGTTTTTGTATTGCTGTTAAGTATTGTTTTGTGTGTGTGTGTGTTGGAACCTACTGGGGACATGTTATATTTTGAAGTGATTAAACTATTTAATTGTGTGTCTATATTTTGGAATGGAATTATTTCTTCATTAAAAAGATTTTTAAAAGGAATTTATGGAGCATCATGTTTGTGGCTTATTTTGGTTTTGGATGATCTGTTCCTTGGAGCCCAAGCACCATTTTTATTGAGTAGGGAAGGAAAGTGTGTCCCTGTGGTTCCTCAAGTAGTCTTTTCATGGAAGAACTCCTTCCACCACCTTCCACAGCACTTTGAACATGGTACTGGGCAGCACCTGTATACTAGTTTGAAAGCAAACCAGTGAGAGACTCTAAATCAGAGCTACAATTAAATAGGAAAATTGAAATAAATGCAATAGTACAGAAACACTGACAGGTCAGGATACAACCTGACACCCTGTTGGTCAGGGTGGTGGTAGCAGTCTGATTAAATGGTGGCTGCAATCCTGTTGAAGTGGTACATGTGGTTCTGTTGAAGCAGTGATCCTGTAGAAGGGTCTAGTTTTCCTCAAAAGCCCCAGTGGTGGTTATGTAGCTCTTCTCCTCTGGGAATCCAGTAGCTAAGGGCTGACCGTGGTGTTCCAAACCTCAGATTATATCCAGGTAGGAATGCTTGGTTCCTCCCCCTGGGCAGGGCATCTCACAATGGGATGATGTAATTTTATGAGTCATGCAGTGAGGCTTGGTGGCCCATTAACAGAAGTCATCCAGGATGTGTCATGGAAGAGACAAAGAACACTGCCCCACCTGGTTTTAACAGATGGTGGTAGAATACTTGTGGTTACATCTTACCTTGTAACCTCAGACAACCTGCTTTCAGTGGCCCAGGCAGTTTCTTCTTCCTTTCTTAATTTTCTGTATCTTTAGCAGTTTCACAACCTGAAAATGCAGTTCCCCATCTGTAAAACACCTGCCCCTGTATCCACTTAACAGCAATGAAAATGACCAGAAGACATCAGGGCCTGACAAGGTGCCCGGTGCAGACCTGTAAGGAGGTACCTGTTCCTCAGGAACCTAAACTATCTGCAATAGTGTAATTTTTTCTTGCCCACTGTGTTTCTCTGGCCTTAGAAGGAACAAGACATTGAAACAGGCACATTTGAATGGCCTTACCATTTTACAGTCACATGTTCTTTTATTGCAGAAGGACACAAAGTCTTTGTTTTTCCAATTACACTTTAAAGATGTCTTTCCATATAGTCGTTGGTAATTGGATTTGGTTGCCAGCCTAGAAGAGCATGGACTTGGAAAACGAGCTCACACTTAGAGCAGCATGTTTGTGTTCTGATGCAGTGCTTGGGGCTACTTCATCAGGACGTGGCAACATCAGGAGTCAGTGCCCAGTGGTGCAGCTGGGTGTGGTGGCAGCCCTTCCCAGCCGATGTGCTGCAGCTGCTGTCCCAGAGCGTGTCCCTGGCATCCAAGATATCCCCAGCTGCGCACACAGCATTGTTAGCCTGGCCAGTGAGTTACACCAGGGCGGGGTCTGTTAAAAGGAAAGCAGTAGCAGCTCACCAAAAATAGTCTATCTACTTAGCAGATATTCCAGTGTGCTGGGGAGAAGAAAAAGCCCAGTCTGCTGCCTCCTTCAGCACTGACTGCTGTGGTAATCTATAAATCACCAGGGTTTATTTGCCGTAATTCCCCTGTCTACATGTTGATGTTCTTCAATGAAGATGATCATTTTACACTGTAAGTTATTTGCCAGATCTGCTGAACTTTGCCTCCACAATCCCAGTCCAAATTCATATCCGCAAGATTGTAATGCATGATGACATATCATCAGCTCATGAGGATAACTCTGTTTTATCCATGCATAATCCCAAATTGCTGTATTGCTTCCTAACCCACAATCAAGTCTATGGCCCCTGGGGAGCAAAGGAGCCAGTGAAAACTAATTTATAGGCAAGAGCTGTTTTTCTCTTTGCCTCTTGGTTACTTGAGCTGCTGTTTGCTCCCCGCAAGGAAAATAGACTTATATGGGAAGAAATAAATTTGTTTCATTTGCAAAAGGAAAAAATATAATATAATATAGTATAATATTATATTATACTTATATTATATTATATTATATTATATTATATTATATTATATTATATTATATTATATTATATTATATTATAATGTGGTCTTTAGATCAGGGTAGTTGATACCTTGATTGCATCAGCACTGAACTAGGGGATGAAAAGCATCTGGAATTTTCTGAAAGCACCTTAGAGTTTCATTTAGCAGCACACAATTCTATGGCTGCTCTTCCAAAATTTGCTTAGGCCTGTTGCTCAGCAGATGCATATTCCCTTGCAAGCAGCCTTTAGGTCTGGGTGAAACATTTAAGAGACTATTGCAGGAATATGAAGCTGAGTTTACCAACAGTATGTTGGGTAGGAAGAGCAATCTCTATTGTTCCACAAAGAAAAGATGTACTGAAGAATTTCGTATGCCTCAGGATCATCCTGTCTAATACCCCAGATAATCCGCAGATTAAGGATTCCCCTTTGCTTTCTCCTAAATGATTGCCACCAGTTGAGTTGCCCATGGATTAGGACAGCTATCCTAAGATGCCACCACTTCACCAAGCCTTTGGCTGCAAAAGGCAGAGCAGCAGAATTAGGCTACGCTTCTCCCCCACCTTCCCATTCCCCAGGGAACAAAGGGGTGCCAAACTGGAGTAAGTTTTTCTGAGAGCCCACAGCTCTGGAGCTTTCTAACAAAGCTGCTTTGCACTAGTAACCTCCTAGGACAAGGCTGAAGGATGTGCACAGGGGAGGAGGGGAATTGTGCAACCACATCATGCAAACTCTAGCATAAGATGGTTAATGCAGCTTGGAGATAATAAAGACCGAGGAGGTGATAGGAAAGAGTAGTTGCTTTTCTGTCTTCATAGGGAATGAAGGAGGGCATGGTGCATTTTGTTATTGGTATGTGATGCTGCAAAATGTAGTTTGCTATTTAATGCAACATAATTTACTACTAGCAAATTAATTTCCTCATGACTTGTGTCTTTTACATAACACTCAGCAGTGGCCAGATGGCAGATGTGTCAAGCCTGCTGCTTGTTATGCTAATTGTCAGCCGTAAAGGCTGCCCAGTTAACACTTCTCCCCTGCTTGCTGCAGCCCAGCATTGCTGCTAGAGCCCAACATTGCCTGCAGCCAGCAAGCTCATTCAGAGAAGAGGCACCCTTCCAGGTGCGTGTTTTGACTGATTTTCTTGTTATTGTTCAGTTCCGTTTTGGTCCCTCTTGGTATATTTCTGTCAAAAATAACATGGGTCAAACTGTTCTCCAGTATGGGAATGTGTCTGTGCACACCTGCATTTCTCAGCTTTTGGTCTTTGCAGCCCCCAGATCCCTTGCAAGCCTCCCTTAACCCCAGGCTGGCGTGCAGAGCATCCATGCCTGCTCCTCCTCCCTCCACCACACGCACCTCACTGCGATTTCAGGACAGGCTGCTCCTTGCCTGCACCAATGCTTCTCCTTATGATTTTGGTGGTGCTGTTCAGCACCTCCTCATGGAGCAGGGGCTGCTGCTCACCTGGGAAAGAAGTTTCTCACTGCTGCCTTCCTGTGCCACGTCCCACGGGAGCTGCTATGGGGCCCAGACAAGTTTTTTCCTGGGTGGGATCCCATGCTCAGGTCAAAAAGTTCCTTTTGGACATGGAAAATCCTTTCCTGGTTTCACCAAACAACCGAACATGTTTGTACTCCCTTGCCCCACAGAGTTACCTCCCCTCCTGCACCCTTCAGTGGTGTCTAGTCCAATTACATTCCTTTCCTTTTGCTTATTTTGCTTTATTGATTTTAAGGCTCCTGTCAGTAGCCTTAAATCCACTGTTTTGCACCTACACTGCTGCTATGAGCAGGAATCGGGTGCTTAATAGGTCTCTGCACTTCTTTAACATCTGCCTTCATGTGAAAAAGCAAGAAATTACATGCTCTGCAACAGGCACTTTCATCATCATATTCATTATGTTGGTGCAATTAAACTTAGAAGTCCCCCCCAAGAGACCCCAGCTCAGACAAGTGGCCCTATTGTCCTCTCCACAAAGTAGGAAAGTTGTATTTTAGCCCTTTCACATGGCACTGAGTGCTCTCTGGAGTGTTTTCCACTTGCTACCTATATAGCTGCACCCTGGCTCCCAGCTCATTTGCCTGGAGACCCTCAGAGCCCCCAGCCCCCCAGCAGATGGAGGGGCTCAAATCCTGTTTGTTTCAGCTGAGAGGCTGATACTGAAGTTAGTGCAGATGGTAATTAGTACTTGAGGGAGTGCTGTTTCCAGGGAATCCTCTCATCACTTGCTCTGAGTCACCCGCTCAGTGGAAGACACTTCACCAGAAACACATTTTCTGCTACTTTTGGATCTAAGCTCTCACAGATTAATTAATTGAGTTCATGTATAAATGCAAGAAGGAGGAATTCAGAACACTTTTGTAAGGTTGCAGTCGGGAGAAATGTATGCAGGCAGACAGACACCTGTTCTCCAATTAAAACTGGGTTTATAGAGGTTATACAAAGTCTGCACAGCTCTAATATTGATTGTTTGTCTGGCAAAGCGATAATCAACAGAAAAACTAACTGGGTTTGACTGCAAGTTGGGATTGCTGGGGATGATGGTGCCTGGAAGCAGAAAAATTAAACTGTTTTGTGTTTAGCTGGGGATGCCTCACTTAACCCAAAGGGAGCAAACCCGGAGGACTAAAACCAAATGAAAACCAGACTGCTCGTTGAGTAGCTATTCAGTGGCCAGCTACTGCTTTCCTTGGGAAGCAATTCATTATTCCCTTTATATTTTGCACTGCTGGGAGCAAAACATCTCATCTGCTCAGCCAACACTGCCGGGTGGCAGGTGGTTTTCCTGCCACAAGGACACAGCGGGCTCAGTCCTGCCATGGCTGGGCCATTGGGTACAGCTGAGGTACAGCAGGCAGAAATTTGCCCTAATAGCTCTCTTGAGTTGATAGCAGGACTGCATCTGGTCAGCCTTTTACTAAAATGTGATGAATGACCATGGAGTGTTTTCCCTGGCAGCTGAAACCTTTTCCAAGATGGAAATAATGTTCATGTCTTTAGCCACCTAACAGATGAGACTGAAAAACTGGTGGCCTTGTCCAGAAAGCATGAGCCAGCCTAATTCTGGGGTGAGGTTTCCCACCAACTGTGTGCTAATTCAGAAAGCAAGAACCCTTGTGTCAGATCCTTCCCCTATCCTTTGCTGTAGACTGTCTGTACCAATATTTATAATATTTATTGCTTCACCTCTGAATATAGAACTTGGCCAACACGTTAAAAATAAAGGGGGAGAGGCAAGGCTTGAGTTGTGTCGAGTATCTGCATCATGCCCTGTTGCCTAGGTAGCTACATCTAACATTTAGGGACTCATTTCTAGGAATTTTGAGCTAGAGAGAGATAAACAAGCTCTTTTAAGGATGCAGAAGAGAAGAGGACTCGAATTTTGTTTGCTGTATTTACTTTGTTGTGCTCATTTAGGCATTCATGGTCTGACGATGACCTGGGAACAGAGATACCCTCCGGAAGGAAGTGTGTGCTTTGCTCCCTTCAGGCAGCTCTGTGTGCCCGCCCTGTGCAATCCCTGGCACAGACACACACATGGGCACACATCCCAAGGTGATTGTTCTTGTTGCGTGAAGAAAAGAGTGGCATTCCAGATTGCTCAGGGTCCGTCAGATGTTGTAAGAGGTTATCCAGTTTGCATGGATCAGGCTGCTCTCATTTTCACTGTACAAGAGGATGAACACTCCCCGCCAGGTAAAGGTGAGAGCTGCACCACCTGTGTCCTCATGCCAGCCGCTGCTGGCCATTCCCTGCCAGACATGGTACCCATCCATATGCCAAGAGCTGCCTTTCCTTGTCTCACAACTCGGGTACCAGTTCTGCTTTTGTGAGATCCCACTGGTGTGGGGGTTCTGATTTTACTGCACAGTGACCACCAAACCTTCTGGCCTTGGTTTTATGCCTGCAGAGCGTGCAGATGCTGCAGTGCAAGTCAGGGTCCCACCATGCCAAACACAGGCAGGTGTCTCTCCTCCTCCAGAGATGGGATGCTCCAGGAAAAACACCTGAAGGAAGTATGAAAAGTTGAGGTGACAGGGATGTTCACCTGCTAACATGAAATATCAGCAGACATCACTGGTTGGCCCCAGACCAATTTACCTCTAAGATGCCAATACTGGAGTGTCAGCAAGGTGTGCTTGTCCATCAGCCTTGTCTGACTGAAGCAGCAGCAGTGCAGCTCCCCTGATCCAGGCAGAACTTTTCTCAAAGGGCACAGTAGCAATGAAAACGTTTATTCTTCAAGGCCCATGAATGCATTTCATCATCATTTAGCAATACCACGGATGTAATTCCAGGAAAACCTATTTTCAATATATTGTGTGTCTGTAGAGCTATTCAAGCTTGCTCCAGAATTTATGAGCAGAGTTCTGGCAAGTTCAGCCCAACCCAGCAGTTTCCCTCATCTAATTTCCCACAGAGGCATGTGGACGTGTCTTTAGCTGCATAAACCTAATTATGCTCCCGCAGCCCCAAAACTGACAACTAAATTACTGTTACAGAATACTTGCAGAACAAAGCTTAACCAGAAGCGTCACAGCTTGATTTGTTGGACCAGCAGTCTGAAAAGAGAGATTGTTATGCAAATCTAATTTGGAAATCATTAGCAAGAGCGATGCCATAGAACAGAATCCTTTTATTTTTTAAAGGGATTCCACCTTATTATAACCACATTCAGTTTCTGGTTACATTAGCATAAATAAATTGCAGGAATATGAAGTATTTTTTGTATGGTAGATGGGTTTTTGAAGCTGAAGTCTTGCTCATATATCGCAGTCTTAAAAGAGGTCTTAAATATTTTTTTAAATCCAGCCTCAATTGTAAGTGTGATTTCTTTTCCCTGTAAAGCTGCAAAAATTTTTGTTCTGGAAGTGCCTGTTTTCAGCAGAAAGTTGGAAGTGTTCATGAGTTAACTCACACTGAAAATTAAAGGTAACCACCTGGGCCATACCTTGCTCCACCCAGTGCCTTTCCTCCTGTATTTGCTTCCTGATATAAACCTACAGTCCATGAAGATCTGCTGCTGCACAGGGGGGATACAACATAATCCTGGAAGAAATCATCTCTGCATAGCTGAGACTTCGTTTGTATGTCTGTCTTTCATGGTTACAAGAACCAGTATACACTCCAACTACTGAAAGATAGAGAAGAGTCTTGGAAATCAGGGCAAGGACTTTTAGGATGATAAAGTCTTCTTTACATGTTTTATCTGTCAGTAGGGGTTAAGGTTTCTATCTCAGTTGCAAGAAACACTGTTTACACTCTACTAACATTATTTATACTTGTTTACATGTGGTATAGCAAGGCTTGGAAAGACAAATTAATACAAGCCCAGTCCTCATTGAAGAATATTGGTCAGGTCCATTACTCAGTGACATAAAACACAAAGATCTTATTTTTGGAAGCATGGGGTCACGGCCAACATGCCTGTCTGCTGGGCTCTAGAATATGGAGAATTTTTCATCTTTTCCTTACATTTCTAAAGAATTTGGGAAGTAACATCCAACAGATATGGAACAGGAAAAAGAGTAGTTGATTCATACAAACTACAAACCTGCAGACAAGGAAATAAGAGAGCAATGCAAAACCCATTCAAATAACTGTAGAAAAAGCAGAAAGACAGGAATGTGTATGTATTTTTATTTACAGTAATCATCAGCACATCTGTCTTCTAAAAAAAGTTCATTGCATTTCCAGTGACAGCTGTATCCTGGGGTTTTCTTGTAGAAAAACAGAAATTAAGTAGCAAAGTTGTAAAACTGGTAGAACTAAAAAAAAAATATGCAGTGAAGAAAAATCAAAAGCCTTGGGTTTATTTATTGCAGATAAGGACTCCCCATAGAAAATAATCATAGGAATGAAAGGTTGTGCCACATTTTTCATGACAAACAACAACAACAAAAAACCGGCACAGATTTCAGGCATGATACTATGCTTCAAATTTTTAACAGCCCTTTTCACTGCGTGTAGAGACAATAATGCTGGTGGGATGTGAGCCAAGCCACTGGCATGCAGCACAATTTTCAGCCATGCTTTCCTTCCTCACTGCAGCTCCAGCTACTGTGCAGCTTGGTGTGAAATCTTGGTCCCATGATTTGTTCTGCGTCCCTCCAGGTCTTCAGTGGAAACGGGGGAACTAATGGGCAGTGGGGAATGAGACCAGGAAGGAATAAAAATCACTTTGGAATGATTCTGAAGCTCTTCCCTGAGCTTTTATGGACAAATAGTTAATTAGGACATCAGGGATATTTAATGCCTTGTCCTTAAGCATGAAGGCATACCTAAAACCCCACTGTTGTCTTATATTTTCAATTTATGACCAAAAAGCATAATTTTTGCTGCTGTTGCTGCATTTCCTCTCCTCCTTCATTCCTTTAACCTAAAAAGGTTTTTTTCTCTTTTCCAAGGCCGATCCCTGCTCCATGATGTCCTCCTCCAGGCCTGGTCAATCCACATGACCTGCATTTTGTCCTGGCTTGTCTCACTGGTGGGACACAGTTGGGTGGGAGTCACCTCCTCATGCCCCAGGGACAACAGCCCTGATCCTTCCAGCAGCCAGGAGGCCTGATATGCTGCTGTCCATGTGCTGCCCTCGGCATGAGGATAAATATCTGCCTGGAGAGCACCACCACACCACCAGGGACTCTCCAGGAGGATATTCTCCTCCCTGGCTGAACTGGAAACCTGGTCCCGAGTCACAGCTTTCCTCCCCGCAGCAGAGTCTACTGCCTTCTCCAACACACAGTTAAACTTAAGGCTGAAGTTCAGATACTCACAAGACATGGACTGTGACCCCCGAAAGACAGAAGAGGAATTGCTTTTCCCAATTTCCTTTTGCTCTTACTATGGTTCAGCAAAGGCCTTTATTTCCATGGCTTTGAATATTTTCTTCCTCAAGAGTGTCATTGTTTTCTGCATGAGACATTTACCTCTTGTCTAACCTCAAAAATTCAGGTGTCTGGAAAGTTGTAGAAATTACAGCTTCAGAGAAGCCTCAAGACTAAACAATGAAGTAGGAGAGGAGCTTCCAGGCAGCCTGTAAATTCCTGGGGCAGAGACTGTAAACTTGTCCAAGTTCTGTTCATTTGTTTATTTTCTCAAATGCCTGCTTTAATGCAGTGGTAAATTAACACTTTATGGTGCCTTTGTGTATGTTTGTATCCCACAGCTCTTACTATCTCCCGTGTCAGCCAAGGTTCCCAGCTGATCAGCACCTGCAGAAGCAGAGGAGCACAGAACTGGCTTCATCACTGTTCTGAGGTCACAGGGGAAAGAACTGGGAGACAGCTTTTGCTTTTTCAAGTAATTTCAGCTTTTAAAATACGCCAGAAGGAATGATTACAAAGATCCCCAGCACCTCTTTAAACCTTTGCTATGAATGGTCACCATTAACATCTATTTGAATGACACGTTCACTAACTCTGTGTGTTCAATTTTGTATATGAAAAAATAATGGAGGGTGGTTATTATAATTATTATTATTGTTAGTGGTAGTATTGCTGCTGTTGTTATTACTATTCTTTTCATTAATAATAATATTAATGTTGTTGCTATTATGTTTTCTTTTATGGATTTGAGAATTATTCAGATGAAAACCAGTTGTAAGAGAAAATTTCTTTTTTGGAGAGATACTGGCAACACACACAGACACACAGACACACACAGAGTAAAGGAGGTAGCATTAACTCATTCCAAAGTGAGAGCTTTACAGTTACTTTATATACTAATTATTTTAACAAACTGCATTTGAATGCATTCAATCTGTCTAAAATTTCACAGATGTCAGACTGAGGCAAGGTGCATGTGCACACATGGCTGGGGAGACGGCAGGGGGACAGTCATGTGTCTTCTGCATTTCGGGTGTATTTTAGCTTTAAAGAGAAAACTCTAATTAACAAAATCAAGTAGCTGTCAAATGTGTTCTTTTCTGTTGGTTTCTATTTATAATTCCCGCCGGACATAAGTAAAGGCAAAATATAAAAATCAGAATACATTAATTCTACCAGCTCTGCCTGCTCCCCTGAAGAGCTCCTGTGAGAAGGCAGACCAGGTGTCTCCTCTCTCTGCACTTCCATCCATCCCTCCTCTGGCTTTCAGTTGCTCTGAAGCTGTACATGTGCTGTGCACCACAACCCGGAGCAATGCTGTTGTAAAGGTTTTCCAGTTCCTGTGGGACTCCCCAAGTCAAGCAAATGCCTGACTGATCAGAGTTGTTCTTTGAATACATTTCTGCTGAAGAGGGGGATTTTGGGAGTCTGGGCAGTGCTGGGGGCTGTTGACAGGCATGAGGCAACACGCTGACAGCGTTATTCTCATCTGTTAATAGCTGTCCTAGCCCTGGTGAAGCTGTTGCAGGACACTTGCTAAACCTGCTCATTTTGTTTGTGCATCCACCAAGACTTTCAGTTATTTTATCCACTGTTTTGGAATAACATGCCAGTTGGTGACTAAGCAACTAGAACTGTAAGTTATGCATAAGTGAGTGGTTTCACCTCTGCCTCGGCTCCTCTGCACAGGAGGTAATGTGCTGCTGTCACGCTGTGCAAAGCTCAGCCAAAGATCACAGAGATCAGCTCCCTGACCAGCTATGCCATCCTCTTACTTACTCAGCAAAATTGCTTTTATGTGTCTGCCCTGGTCACATTTCTCCTTGCTTAGCTCATAAAGAAACCCAAATAAATCTCCCTTGAATCCAAATTCACAGGCTCTAGAAACTGGTTCAGTCAGCAATGTCCATGCTCTTCTCTGCTGGGAACATGCCTGAATTATCCACTTGCCTTCTGGCTCTGCCTCTACAGTCAGAAGCCAGAACAACCCCAAAAGCTAAACCCTCAACAGCATAATCCCACTGCACTTTTCAATTAATCCTTTACCACAGACATTCCTCATCCTTTGCCCCTTGCATTGCCTTTGTATGATGGTTGTTAGAAGAAATAGCTGTAAAATGCACTGGTGAATTAAGGACTGTGACCCCCATACATCCAGAAGGCAATAAAAAGGCTTATCAATAACAAACTTGATTGATGGGATGGGAAGGCAGTGTTAAGGAAATTTCTTGTTCATTAGTTGATTAAGAGTTCTAGGAACCACAGATCATACCATTCTCACTGGGCCTTAGCCAAAAAATTAGACGAAGATGGCAACATCTCTACTACAAAAAATTGATTTCAATAGTACTTAGGTCATACTTTGTACCAACTACAGAAAGTATTAAAATTTTCCAGTAATAGATGCAAATGCAGGGGGTATTCAGGGATATCAAAATTAGTAAGTGTTAGCACCATACCATGAAACCAGATCTGTGCCCCACTTTGCAGGGTCCTTCGCTGACATGGCCATGATAGTCTTTTATAATACAAAAGCTCAATTAAGTTCATCCTTACACTTTATCACACAGATTATGAGATTCTTCATTCATCCATGGGGTCCAGTGCCTCTGCTTTATAGGGTACCTATACCAGGCACGCACCAAACCTATTGCAAGACCTCTCCCCTTGCCCCCAGAAACCTGGAGCTCTCGGTGAGTAAGGCGAGCAGAAAATCCTTCAGGCCTCTCATCAAACTGAATTTAGCCAAACAGCCCCAAACCCTGGTGTTTCTCTCCTCTCTATGGCCTCTTGAGACAGATTCCCAGTGAATTTTTAGCTTGGGTCGTGTGGTTGCACTGTCCTGACTAATTGTTTGTTGCTGTCTCAGATCCTGTTTCCCCAAAATAAGGAGCAACAGGTGAAATTGTTGAAGCAAATGGCAGCCATTTGATTTTGACTATTTTAAGGGTTAGTTATTTTCTCAGCCAGCCTACAATTTTAAGTATTCAAAGCAGCAATTTCTGTATTTCTTGTAGAATTACAGCAGGAATGGTTTAGCCACTTGTACGCTTTGAACAGTGATTTTTATCATGTGAGAGCACTGTACTCCACCTTGCTGCTGTATCAGCTGCAGTTACAACTACTTTAAGGCTTTGTTCCCCTGAGGTCTCATGAGGGAGCCTGGTTACCACCTGCATCCCATCATTACAGGTCCCAGGAGATGCCCTGAACCCAAATCTCAGGCTCTGTGTTCTCCAGCTTTCCTCTCTTGATGCAGCTCCATTTATTTTGCCCTTCGCACTCAGTCGTTTCTCTGCTGGGGTGACTTGGAGGCAGAAGGGTCAGTTTTGTGCAACCAAAAGTAATAAATTAGATCAGTCTCTTGAGGCCTGTTTGGGAGGGAAAAATATCTCCTGATACTAATCTGCTTCAGTAATATAAATGATGTATTTCTGGCTCCTCAGATGCTGTTTCCGCTCTTTTCACGCATCTAAAAAGGGAATGTACAATGCAGCAAACAGTCCAGGTTAAGCTGTGAGGTCCTGCTACATCATTAACCTTGGGATGAAACCTAAACTCTCACCCTTTCCTATCTATACTCTAAATAATGCTTTAATTTTTGTATGAAAGTCCATCAATGCCAGGTAAAATTCCACATCATGGATCCATTCAGGCTAATACATCATAAAACTACTGCCATATCCACGGGTCTTTTTAGATCCTCCTTCTCAGTGGATCTTTTTTCAGTAGCAGCAGTGGGGTCATGAAAGCAGCAAGGTACAGTTGCTGTAGAATACTGCCAGTGTTTCAGTATCTCCTGATTTCTGACTGTGCCTTTACACTCCAGTCATTCCCCTTCTTCTGCTTTCTGTTTCGTGCTTGGCTTTGAACAGTCAATTTGCAAACTAAATGTTGTATGGAATAGGGCAGGAGCCTACAGATTCTTTTATAGCTGATGACTTTCACCTGTTTTTAGAAACATTAGTACATAAGTGTAAAGACTAACATAATTTTTAACTATAATGAATACTTTCACTTAAAGGGAACACTTGGAGTCTGGGAAAATGTTTGCTTTTTAGCTGCTTGGTAGCTGTTCTGATCTATCCCAGCTTCATGCCTACTGAGCATATTAAATGGTAAACCCTTACTTATAACCTGTGGTTCATCAAGCTCAAAATCCTACAGCAGGTGTGACATGCAATAATACTGCAGAGCTTTGGTGTCCACCAATTCCCAACACTCCAATAAAATTCAAGTTCAGTTTTATATCTATAAGAAAATTATCAAAGAGCTACTCTGACACAAACCCCCTGGTCTCTGGCTGACTGAGCCCCACACAAAGTCTGTCTCCTGCATCAGAGAGAGCAGGAGGGGTCGATACCAGTACCTCAAACAACTGTCAATTTATAGTAGGCGACATCCATCAGATAAAATGATTAAGAGATCAGCTCTCCTAACCATGGCCCCAATGGCCAACAAAGATGCAGAGTGCAAGCACTGCTATGACTGCATCTGTCAGGATGTATTAGCTCTGAGAAATCGTTACCCACCCTAGGGAGGAAAATTAGCAAAGAAAACCCCCAACATTAGTCTGAACTGTGTGTAAATGGGACTTCCAACAAGGAGGAGGGGGAAACAAAGCAGAGATTTTCCTTATTGCTGGGCAGGCATTAACTTTCTACATCTATTCCTGATGAAAAAATAAGCAGATCTGTGAGAATAAAGTCTGGGAATAATGGGATTTTTTTAAGATAACTCCTTCTGGCCTCCCTAGCCTGCCTGTTGTGAGAAGTGGGTTTGGCAAAACTGGGAAGTTTCTTCTTTCTTTTATTTTTGAGGCCATGTTCCCTGAGTGCTGACAACTTTACACTCAAGTGATGCAAGAAACACTAATAATTCATAAACTAAGAATGGGGTTCCCTCTTCTGGGTGTTTTTTATTCTTCTTGTTCATATTAGAAGTTTCATTACCTACTAAAAGCACTTCTCATGCCAGAGACTACCTCCAGGGAGGCTAGAATGTCTTTAAATTAATAGATATATAGATACCTATTATAGATATACACAGGTATAGATTAGTCTTTAGGAATTTTGTTGTATCTAAGCTAATCCTTGATACTTGTTGTTGCATGCTGTGTTCTACATAGGTGCATATGATAATCAGCACAAAGTTTTCTGGGGACAGGGATGTGAGAGGAGGATGGCTTCACTGTGTGAGTCTAGGTTTGGTAATATTCTGAGCTTGTGGGAGGTGTAAAGTTTTTCTTAAAAAGGATGGAATTTTTGGCACATGAAGCTGACAGACAAATATATATCTTGTTCTGAAATATCTTGTTAATGTAATTTTCCTTTTCTGTATTTTAAAATCAACAAAAAAAAGTGTGCTGATTTTGGAATGCTTTTATTTTTCAAGGGCTACATTAGAATATAAACAGCAAGGAAAAATCTATCCAGGTCACATGGTACAAAGGAGGACTCCTTCTACGTGTTGACAGACAGACATAGGGGATGGAAATAAGCAAGGAGAGGAAAGTCTTTGAAGCCTTGTTCCGGTTTGGCCCGTCACCCCAAGACAAGCCTAAACTTTACTTTTCCACCCCAATCGTGTACCAAAATAAAGGCAGAAGAAAGGTGTACCTGAGGAAGCAAAGTGTTCAAGAAAAGCCTGGAGAAAACATCCTGGGGAAAATCTTAGCACTGCTGAATGAGTTTTGCCAGCGAGTTGCATAAGATAAGGCTTTTTCCAGCTTGCCCCAAGCTGCACTGCTGGTTCTGCTGCTGGTCACTGGGTACCCAGGGACCCAGCTGGTCAGGAGGGATGGCACAGGACACAGGGACTGCATAAATATTTATCTCTGCCTTGTCAAATGTCTGTGAGCACACCAAGGCTCAAACACCTATCACAAATATTAGCACAGCTTGTCCTCTTACCTTACTCTCCCTTCCACTACTAACTTCCACAAGATCCTCTAAGATACTTGCATTTTTCAGTGGTTTCCAGAATCTCAGCCATATTAATGGACTCTACAGCCCTGACATTACTGACCCACAGCCACATCCCCAGAGGACTGAAAAGATGTATCAGGCGAAGGTTAAAGCCATTTGGACAGTCAAGGTGCTCACAGGCAAGGGTTATTCCTGTTTGCTCCAGGTTTCCTGGGTGGCTCTGGGTTTGTCACCAAATCTCCATGTGCATCAACTGCCCATGGCCTTTCACTTCGTTTTCTCTTTTTGCAACCTAATTCAAGTATAATTTAAAGCACTGTAGTATCTAAAGGGCCTCTGACATCTTCTTTCCTCCTTCTCTTTTTTAATCTTATCCCTTTTCCTTTTGTCAACTGTCGTACACTTTATGCCATAGTGCTTAAACTAGGTTTTAAAAACAAACTCAAAGCCTATGTGATTTTTGTACATCATTACTATGACCTCTGTTTGCACAGTTTTAGAAGTGATTCTACATTCTGCAAGATAAATACAGCTATACTTGTCTAGCAGGGATATTTAGAGAAGGTTCTCAGCTCAGAAATGGTGGGTAATGTAAAAGATCCCCACATGCATGGATGCAAGCTACAAAGGTTGAACTAAGACTGAATGAAATTTGGGGTTAAGTCACAATTTTTAATTCACAATTGAAATGTGAATTTGGGAGATTTTGATGAGAAAGCCAGACTGTGTCCAGCCACCCTCCACATCCCGTTGGCAGCAAAGGAGAGAAGTTCACAGTACTCCAAATACAGTCACATGCTAAGATACAACCTAGAGCATCTTTCCTTCAGAAACCAGGGATACTTCTGCTGCTCTTATTTACAGTTCATGCAAAATTCCCAGACAACAACAGTTCTGCAAGTGTAAGAGAGTCAGTGGAAGTGCTCAGAAAAAAAGCAAATCAGAAATAGGCCTGGCATGGCTTCCTTTGGCCTTGGAGAGATCCTCTAGTCATTCTTCTGGGAATGAGTAATGCTGGGCATGGGCTCTCCCATTCATCAGTGAGGCTGTGTTGACTGTGAAAACTCAGAACTGTAGGTTAATCTGAAGCACAGAGCAAACTGAACAAACACAGCAGTAGTGGTAGATACCGTGAGAACATAAAGGGAAATTTTGAAGCAACAGAGAAAAGTTCAGGCTGAGGTGACTCAGTTGCTGAGCATTTACCTTGGCCCAGCAAGCAAGTCTGTAAATAAAACAGTGTATTAATACACTGGCATACTTTCAGCCATTGCTGTTCCAGCAAAAAGCACTTATGGCCTGACAGATATTCATGTATTTGCAAAGGCCAAGTGCCACGAGGTGACATCAGCCCCAGGGTCTCTCTGGACCCGGCTGACTGAAGGCAGAGGAGAATCTTCCACTGGCTTCCAGAAATGTTAGCTCAAGACCTACGGGCATGTGGAACAGAAAACAACAGGCATCTGTCACCTCAAAGGCAGGGAGCTGGAAAAGTCAGGTGTTGCATTAGCACTACTGGCTGTGGTTTAAAAGGATTTAGCCTAAAAAACATGCCTTTGGATGCTCCTGCAGCATGCTGGGACTGAAAATGTGTACTGTTTCATGCCTGTTTTTCAGTGGATTTTTTCCACTGCAGTATTTTTAGGTCTTTACTCTCTCCCTCTGAATCAAGAGGAACTGGCATCTTACATACCCAAAAACGGGCAGTAAATCACGGGGTGTCTGGTCTTGTAGCTGCAGAGTGGCTGCAAGGTAACATATGGGACCACCCCAGTGCCGTAGGCACAGCTACGGACAAGCCAGCATGCTGTGTCTTCTTGTCAGGTTCTCCTGTTCCTTGGAGGGAGGGGGAAGAACACAACCCAAAAATGAGGAGAATAAGGCTGCCTTTTAGTCCTTTGGTTTCTAGATGATTTTTGTGGTATAGGAACATGAAATCAAATGCAAGGATGAGCTCAGGGTGAGATCTTCGGACCAAAATCACCCTGACACAAAGAGGGAGCAGCTTCCTTCAGGAGCTGTACCCACCTACTCATAGTCTGGAGGCTTCCCATCCGGCAGTATCTGTTCACACGTTTTGCTGTGTGCTGCTTTTCTGCTCTTTTGGCATCACTTTTGGGATCAGGAAACAAGAAATCTTCTGATGTTTGGCACAAAAAAGCAAAATGAGCAAATGTAATCCTGCAAGTCACAGGAAGGGGTGGAGGCGGAATCGCTCTGCTCTGCCCGTTGCCATGTGCCCTCTGGCTGGTGCCACTTCAGCTCAGCAGCTCCAGGGCCAAGGCTGGTGGAGCCATGGGCACAGGCAGCACCATGGAGAAGCAGCCACTGGCACAGCAGTGCAGGAGTGTGGCTGTGCTGCCGAGTCAGTGGCGGAGACGCTGCTGGCTGCTTCTGATTTACGGCTTCTGCCAGGGCACGGTGTGGCTCAGGGACAGCACAGAAATAGGCTGTGCAGACAAGGCTGCTTCTCTGCAGCAGCAGCAGGAGTGGGGCGGTGGAGACACGGCTTCCGAGGGTTTGTCACGCTGCTTTCAATTAGAAGTCTGTCAGGGAAATAGTCACAGATACCAAATCACAGCAGAAATCTGCAAGCATATGTAGGTGGTGAAATAGGGCAGCTACAGAAAATGAAAATCCCTGAAGATGGCTTAGCAGTCTCAAAGGGAGCAAATATTTTCCTTATAAAATATTGCATAGGAATGCCTTGTGCTAGTTGTAGTGAAACATTTATGGTAAACATTTGACCCCTTTTCTCTCCATGATTGCTCAACAACTAGACTCAATTCTTTATGGTTTCCCTTCTTAAAGTAGTCCATAAATGTTTTATATGAACACATTTCGGTCTAGGCATGCTCTTGAATGCTGTATGGCTTTAGTCTGGCATGTTTGCTTACCCTGATTTGATCCGTGTTCCCTCATTGCTCATCGAAACAACAGAAGTTATTTTTCTTCCATACTAGACCAGTGAGCCTGCACAGATGGGAAAATCATTTGTTATTACTTTCCTGAGAGCATACAAGTGACCACGTAAGAGATCTACATTTCAGATAAGAAGGAATGCATTTATTTCCCCGACATGTTTTTATGCTGTCACAGACCCAAGAAAACCAAAGCATCCCCTGTATTAAATTAATTCTCACAGAATTGTAGTGTTCTACTAGCCACATTTACAAGTGAAAAACATGGAAGAAAGAACTGAAGATGTGTTCTGCTACAAGGTCTTCTTCAGCAGTGATGTTACTTTTCTTTTTTTCAAAATCTCTTCTTCTCATAATTAGTGAAAGACCACAATCATAAAGCAGGAATTTTATTTTTCTGTTTCTGTAGTCAAATCTCTGTAGTGAGATTTTGGGGTAGATGAAGCAATGAACTCTTGACTTGTTGAATGGATCCAGTGCTTACCCAATCTGATTTTCTGGAGCAAAAGATTATGTCAGTCTGTGTCTGTCCATCTCTCTGTCTGCTTGTGCTGGTGCATGCTCTTTATTTTCACTTTCTTCAGAAGTGATTTCTTTGCTCATATTTCACTAATCGAGTATGTTCTATAGATCAATTTTCATTACATTGCATTTCTGCCTCACTGGTTATGAGGAATGAGCCATGAACTGTGGACCATATCTCATCCTGGCCAGGGGAGATAATCAAAGAGATGGTTAAGTCAGGATCCTATACAGTGTGATAATACTAAGCAATAATCCTTTTTTTTTATCTCTCTGCCTTTTCTGACCCCTGTGAACATGACTTACTAATCAGAACTTCAAATGAAAGAGGAGGGAGAAAATAAAATAAAACTATGTACAGTGTCATATTGTGGCTCAAATTAACAACATTGTGATCCAAGTAATTCTCTCTTGGATTCAAAATTGCAGTAGAACAAACCACATTTTTAATCTTTTAATTAGAAATTTTTTTAATCAGAGTCATGTGAAGTTAACTTGATACTATAAAACCAGAAATGTGACGCTTAGCAGAGGTAGGTCCTGAACAATTTGTAAAAAACTGCCAAGAATCTTCCATTGATTTTTGAAGGAAAATATGTGTGGAGAAAGGACTTCTGTTTTACACTGCTACCTGAGTGTTATCTGAAAATCAGAGATTGCACCAGAACAATGGTGCAATCCATTGTGTATTTCAAAATGATCAGAAAACAGCTGTGAATATGTTTATTTTCTGAGCTTTATTTTGCACTCCTTTGGCATACCGAAGTGTTGATTTACTATGCATTAGAGCCCTGCTACTCATGAATCCCAAGTCTCTGAAAAATCGTGGTATTCATTTGCTATCCATAAGACTCAAGTTCTTTTTACTCAGCTCTGGGAACTGAATGTAGAGGATTCAAAGTTTAAAAGTCCTGAGTACTGAAATATCCCCTCTTCTTTTTCTTGCAGAAAATTAGTGTAAGATCACAAGAACAGATACATTGGATCACATTCAAGGCCCAGCTAGTTCAGGATCCTGTCTCTGGCAGCAACAAATATTACCTACTTTGGGTAGAACACAAAAATAGGCGGTAATATAGAAACATTCTCTTAACATAGTTACCAGCCCTCTGTGACTGCAGCTGCAGATGTGACATCTTGGGGTTCCACTGCCTCTCTGGATTTTTCTTGCATTAATGTATTCAATCAATTTTAATCCTTTTAGGTTCTTAGACCCATAAGATCCTGTGGCATTGAGATCCACAGCCTAGATACCTGTTGTGCAAAAACCACATTTGTTCTTGCATCTCTTCTCAGTCTGCCACCTAAATCTGTGTGTTTTACCCCAAATTCCTTTATTCTGGGCAAAAGCAAACAATTACTCCCAAATTATTTTTTCAGGTCTGGTCAGGACTTAATAGAAGTCTCTATCATATTCCCTCACTTGGCCTTTCTCCTGGCTGTAGAGAGTCTGTTTGTCACTCCTTGAACAGAAGAGGTGACACATTTTTGGTCTGGCTGGTTGCTTCTTTGTGTAGCATTTCTTCTGTCATTATATATTTTTAACCAAGAGTGGGAGAGAGAAACTAGATCCAGATGCACTATGAATTTATATGTGTTATGGCATAATGATAAGCAGCATAAGAATGTTGTGCACAATAAAATCACAGAGTGGTTTGGGCTGGAATGGGCCTTAAAGACCATCTAGTTCCAACCACCCCTGCCATAGGCAGGGACTCTTTCCCCTGCACCAGGCATTATGCCTGTTTCAGACAATTCAAGACTTATGGAAATGATGGAAATATTGACTGACACATCACACTGACTGACATGATGTGGCCCAGCTGGGGTTTCAGGCTCAATTTTTGCCTTCGACTCCTCAAACACTGGTAAAATTTTCAAGCTTCTACTTGAAATGTTTCTGGTTCTACCTTGGCACAGATCATTTCAATTCAAATGTAAGAACTAGGAAAAATGGGAAAATACTGATTTTTTGTTTGTTTGTTTGTTTTGTTTTGAAAAGCTTTTTAGCATATCTGTACAGCTGAAGTTCTTCCATGCCAAAACCTGAAATTTACCATGGAATAGCTCCAGTTACTGAAAAGGACTTTGAGTGTTTTGGTAGAACTGATTTAAGTCAGCCTACAGAGCCATCACTGCACAGAAATGTTTGTTCTATACAGGGCGTGGCAAAGTCAGGCACCACAGAGAGGAGTGCATTGAAGCTACACTGAAGAACGTCTTGCAGAAATACTTGATTGGGTGTCCCCAGGTGAAATGCCTGCAGATGTTATCCAGAGCTTTGTAGCTTGTAGCCAAGGACACGCGGTCCCTGAGTTATGTTTCATGTATCTAGGAGTAGCAATCAGTCCTCAGGTTACTGTGCCAGAGGTGCTCCCCATGGAGAGCAAGCTGCAAAGCCCTGAAATGGCACACAGTGTTTCCTTCTTGTTCCTCATCACCTCCTGTTGACACAGGTGCCAACTTCCCTGCAGCCGGCTTTCAGTTCTCCTGAGTTTTTGTAGGGTGGAGAAGAGGCAGACCCAGAGCTCGGCATAGCAGAGTGTGATGTGATGCAAGCTCAGATTGCTCCCCTTTGTCCCTGTTGGATCACAGAGGCAGCAAGGCAGGGCTCTGGCAAGGCTTGTGACGAGTGACAGTCCTTGGGACATGGGGCCCTCTGAGCTGGGACCCCGCCCCACAATGGAAGACCAGCCCACTTTTGCCTTCAGGGTCTTGCTGCTGCGCCAGCAACACCTCCTGATCCGGAGGTGCATGGAGCAGCCCGGTGATGGACATGTACCTTGATGCCTCAGGTTTTAATTTTTATCTTTTTCAAATCCTGCACTGCCTAGTGTGTAACTCTGAAGTTTCTTGTAGCCTGTTAACTGCTGCTCTCTTATGCTGGTTAGACATAACAAGCCTCTCCAAGCCTGTTTTCCAAGGAGACCCAGATTGTCCTAGGCCCAAAATGTGTAAACCAACATCTTAAGAAGGGGGGTAAACTTGGGGAAATTACATCATTAACTGAAGTTTTAATTGGAGAATTAACCCTGATATGCAAATTAACCAAACAAAAGTGTGAAGAACCCGTGACCCAGGGTCCATCTGGGGTGTAGCATTTGGCCTGCCCAGGGTGTACCTCTGAAGGCCCTTCAAATAAATACGTACCTTTATTCCCTTATTCTTGTCTAGTCTCTGTTTTTAGCTGGCCTCTTCAGGCATCAAGCTGAGGCACACTTCTCCCTTGGGCAAAGGGAGCACGACTGTGTGTGGGCAAAGGACAGATAGCCTGCTCCAGCCCAGTGGCTCAGGCCACGGCAAAGCTTATCTCCTTTCACAATTTACTCTGCAACTGATGAAGCTGAGAGAAGCTTACTTTTGTGGACAGCTAATTTTTAAAACATAATAGGGTTGGTTAGGGAAGAGTACTTGAGAGGGTTGTAGTTGTAATTCTTTTTTCAATTTACTTCCCCCAAAGCACATGGAGTAGTAGAAAGCAATAACTATTGTTATTGTGTATCTTTCCATGGAATCTCATTAGTATCAGGGCATCTGCAGTGCAATGAATTGTGAGTATTATTTTTTTACTAAACCATTACAAGCAACCACTTTTTTGGACAATTTGTAACAAAAATATCTGTGTAGTTCTCTTCTTTCTTCCTCCCACCACTGCTACTCCTGGCTTTGCTCCCAGACAACTATCCTCATCAATACAGAAAATGTCCTTTATTACAAATCAAAATCAACACATCCCAATAATTAAAAAAATATTTTTGATGGTCTTTATTTATTTATTTATTTATTCCTGACTAGTTTGAGTCTACAATGTATATTCTGTGTCTAGTACAGTGATGCTTGCTTTCAAATTTCCAGCCTTACAAGTAATACCATGAAAGAATTATATTTCTTTGCCTGCAAATAAGTAATTAAAAACAGAATGATGGTTTTAAGAGAAAAGACTGATCTGACTTTCCTTATTATCGTCATTATCATCAAAAACTAGATCTTTGAGAGTAAAGGCCAATATGTTCTTGCATGCCAAATACTAATAAAATTCTGGAGTTATTTAGGTGTCTCTTTTGATTACAGGACTTTGGACAACTAATTACTCTTGAAGTAAACTTAAGCAAGACTTTGGGAATTAAGTTCTGGGAACAGAGATCTTGTTGAAACTCTGCAGGTGTGGAGCATGGTGAACTCCTTGTCTCACCTGAAGAGCTCTGCTCACCTTTTGATGTCAATGGAAATTGGGATCTCCAAGCCCAGTCAGTAGAAGATGTGCTGACATGAAGATTTTGCTTCACATCAGCAGTGCTTTCTAAGGGGACTCACCTGGCTGTCCTCACAGGGCTGTTTTCTCCCGTGTGGCAGGTGCAGAAGCCACAAAATGGATTGGTTTTGTGAAAAAATAAACCAGATGATGCATTTACAAATAGAAATGCATTTAACAAACTTCAGGTGTTAAAGCCTTCAATCCACAGCACCAGCCCAGATCTTGTCCAGGATATCCCCTCCCTAGCACACATGTGGCCCTTATGTTCACCAGCACTTCCCTCTGCAAAGCCACTGCCTGCTCCTGCAAGCAGGGCCAAAGCCATGCCAAGGATAATACCCTTTGCTAAACAGCTGCCAAAATACTCAGCTCACTGCAAAATACAGTCCCTGACAATTTAAATATGTTGTTGCTGGAGTTACTGAAGTGCTGTGCTACCCACACCACTTAGTGACAGCAACAGGTACGTAGTGTGCAGGAGAGAAAGGAGGCAATGGGGTAGGGCAAGGATACAGGATATATTTTCTTATCATGACTGAGGGGGCAAGCTGCTCTTTTAGCATCAGCAAGGCACTACAAGGCCAGAACTACGGGAGTCTGCCCTTTGTAACTCTCCAGAGCTGTGCTTTTCTGCATTTGTGACAGCATTTCAAAAGAACTCCGTTACATCCCGTATAAACTGAACTGCTTTTACCATCTCATACTAATTCATCTTTCTTCAGAGCCCTCTATTACAAGTTTAAATATGGTCACTGACATCACTGAAATAATTTTAGCTGCATTGATACATGTGTTTCCATCACTGATACGTTTCCATTCTATAGAAACAGCATGCCTGGATTTTCAATGAAACTCTGAAGCTGTAACTCTGATCAGCAGTCATGATACAGATCTCTAGTTCACTTCTTTCTTGTGCTATTAGGATGGCACAAATATATACATCTTTGTGTAAGTGACAACCAGGGAGCTTTTTAAGTTCAACAGTGATGGCATTTGCTCATGAGTCTGTTATTTCTCCCTTATTTCCTTTTAGGAGTGTTTCTCTCATATGACATTTAACTTAAAATGTTACTGTCTTTGTGGGAGAGAAAGCGACTTGTGGAGGTAGGCATTGCTTATGCAGATTGTTCAGTCCTGTGGGAAAAGGTTTAGTTACTTGTCATTAGTTTCCCTATTAGCCACTGTAATGGATTAGCAGTTACTACTTTGGAAATGCCTTTTCAAAAGTAATATTTAATAAAATGTCATATTTTATACAGCAAAATAATTTGTGAACCACTCATAGAAAATCTACAGCCTGACAGGGAAAACATGTGTTCATTTTTGTTCCCTTACTATTAGTCACTACTGTGAGACACAGCCAAATGTGAGCACACGGATAGTGCACAGAATTAATTTCATTGAGAACAAAGAAACACATGGTGGCAGCGTGAACAGTGTTAGGGGCTTTCAATGCTCTGCTGACTGGGATATTCAGCCCCCTGGACTCTTCCACCATTGTTAGTTTTATTCCTACAGATTCAATAAGACCTGATCCAGCTCTGTACACACAGTTCATTTACTTCTTGCATGGCTTGTTTCTATGGTAATACTAAAACAGGAGATTTCTGATTACTCATGCTTCCTTATTTAGGAAAAAACCCAGTCAGATGCCATAAACTAAATCGTTTTAACCCGTGCCACTAAGGAAGTGCATAACTTTGTGTCTGGTTATGGCAGTGCATCTTGCTGCTGTGATTACCCAAAGTGACCTCAGCTTTACAGGAAGAAAAAAAACCTGGGTTTTTTCAGATGAGACAGTTCTTCACTTGACCCCTCCTTTCATTGTTGCCGCTCCTGACAGTCACGGAAAGAACAACATGGCTCCCTCCAGCATCTGTTACAGTGAGATGTGCACAATGTTTTCAAAGAGGAATTACCCTCCAAGTTCCAAGAGAAAACCACTGTAAAGGGAAAGTGTGGTTCAACACTGAGTTTCAATTCAGCTGCCTAATTATTCCCTCAGGGAGCAGAATTTCTTCCAGTTGTAATCATGGTAAGTCTGGCCCTTCAAAAGAGAAGATTTCTTGAATTCTGCATAGTTTGGGGGCCACCTGTAGAGGGTGAGGAGGCCTTGTATAATGGCACATTGCCAGTAGCAACTGTTTCCACAGAATCAGAGTCATAGAATGACTTGTCAGACTTTTGCTGCTTTCCCTGAGACTATTCAGGAACAGCACTTCCCACAGTGCCGTAGGGGTACCGGGACCAGCTTCACACTTGGTTAGGTACTATCTGTCTCCTCTGCTAAGTGCCACAGTGTCTGCTCGCCCATCTGCTTCTGTCCCACAGATACCACTATGATCCCATGTCTGGGGAGGTGAAGTTTCCGAGGAAAGGAGATCTTCAGCCCTGCTGCTCTTCACACTCTCAGTGTATTTCCCCTGATTATCATCTGGTCAGTCCCAGCAGTTGGGGACTGTCCCCATCCACAGTGAGGCTCCTTTTTTTATACTATAACCACCTTCTGAACAGCCTCCTGCCAGTCCACTACAACTGCTGGCTAATTTTTCTCTGCTGTTGATGACAACTATTAGATTAATCTTGAGGGGTTTGCTTCTTTCCCAACTTATGTAATGACAATCCAACCCAGAAATCGTCATGGCATCAGGGAAGCCATCCCTGGCCTTGCAAAAGTCTTTCACAGACCCAGAGAGATTTAACATCATGGTTTCAGCAACTTGATTAGCCAGGCTCTCACTGATAAAAAACTTCTTCCATCTAATGAAAGACAATCTCATATCCTGAAACTTTAGGGTCGAAGGTGACTCAGAAGAGACTGGCCAAGAAGGACTTGTGCACCCCTTTGGAAAATAGGGATTTGGCATACATTCAAGAAAGCATCCTAGTCAGAAAAAGATGTGGCCCTGACACATGGTGCATGCTTAGGAACTTCCCTGCAAAGGACCTTGGTTAATAGATACCATTGCATAAGTGCTTGTAAAGAACTTGAGTGTAGCATCTATTTTTTTTTCCAAATGTTGCCGATTTCCTTGAAATGAATACATTTATCACAACTATCTGACTATTTCAAAGTTTGAAAAACCATATGAGAAAACCATTTTAAAAGGCTATACTTGGGTCTGACCTCATAAAGGGGTCCTAACCCCTTAAATTAAATGCACTCTTAAAGCTCATTCACTCATTCTAGTGAGAGGGGATATCAGGGCCATGGAGAGGTTAGAGAAGAGGGATTGCTCTCCAGAGATGCTGGTAGAGTGGGCAAATATGTAGATATAGCTAAGAACCTAATTTTTAATTCTGGAACTGGGCTGAGACAATTACCACTTAATGCTGCCCTTCCCTGATGCAAGCAAGATGAGTGAGGACAGGACTGTGCCAAAAAGTCTTGCCTTGGTCCTACTGGAAATAATGGATTTGGATGGCAACAAAAGCAAATTATCATATCCTGTATGAGTTGGGAACTGCTCTATTTGAGCCTGCCCTTGAGCAACAGAAGGTGACGACCTTGAGTGAGACTTTGCAGACTTAACCCCCAACGATTTCTATAAAATATTAAGAGTGACAGCCGATATATTGCTCCTGTTCCACACACACCATGAAAAAATAGGCTGTGTGTATCCAACCAAACTATTTAATAGCCCACTAATGCATTTGGGGGTAGTTTTTTGAAGGCTTTGGCAGAGAAAAGACCTTCTGTAAAAACACAGTGCATCATATCTTTCAGATTACCTTGTCGACACAATGCAAGGTGCAGCTTTCTCAGTCTCCTTCTTTCCCCTTCCCTCCCTGTGCTCTGCTCTGCTCTCTGTGGCTACTGGAAAAGAAGTAGCAGAGACACTGCGTGAAATTGAGACCCTGTGACCTTCAATATGCCGTGCCCTGGGGGACACACAGGTGTGTGTGCAGGGCTGCACACTTGCAGCATGATGGTGCACTGTAGATGAAGTTGGCATTTTATCTTATTCTTTGGTTTCAGATTAACTTTCATGGGCAGAGTCACCACCTGTGGACTGCTTAGTGCTTCCTGGCATATTGGGGGCACTTGGCCAAAAGTAAATAAACATCCCAACAAAGCAAGTAGGGAAAAGAGCAATAGTAAGAGATCATGGTTTTCTGAGGATTTCCTCAGATGTTTCTGGATACCAAACGGTAAGGTTTGACCAAATGCAACATTTTGTGGGAAATGTGGTTTGTGGGAAATGGAGGACAGTTGGTCAGGGGAGAAAAGGAAGGGGAAAAAAAGTCTGAAAACATTTTATTCAGGTAGAGTGGAAATTTTGCATGAGGGAAAAAAATCACTTTCTTCAATGGGATTTACAAAACAGCAATTTAAGCTATTTGTGGCTTTTAGGAAGTGCTATTACTTATCCTGAGACAAATTTGTTTTCTGTATATTCTGTAAACAAAGGCTGCTGCTATATATAGGATGTGTTAGTTTCAACTCTATCCATTCCTTCTAATATCTGACATATTTTGGGATACTGTAAATAAAAGAGAAGTCACTATCCAGGAATTATGAAATAGTAAATGAAGAAACAGAGAAGCATCTGCAAATGAGATTGCTAAGTTTTATATTCTGATAGGTGTATTTACATGGATGTTTTTGTGTATGTCCTTGCTAGAAGACTCAACCATACGCTTGGCTTGTACTGGGTTTGTGTAATGGGTCAGATCCAAATGCTGACAGAAGAGCATCTAAATCAGTTCTGCATTACAGAGACTGATGTCCCTTTTATTCCTCCTTTAACTGCACTCACTGCTGAAGATGATGCAGAGAATTAATTACAGCTATGAAGAATGAAAGGAAAGGGCCATACTCCCTCTTCAGCACTGGGTTGACATCAAGGAGGTTGCAGGGTCAAAGGAATTCAGGAAAAAGCCTTCAGTAATAAATTCTACTGAGATTACGTCCTGTAACCTAACTGCATCTCTTCAATCAGCGATTAGAGATCAAGTGTAAAGAGCTCTTAAAAATCTGAAAGCCATCGTTTCTTCCGGGAAGCAGAGTGCAGTTGAAGATGGATGCACTTCCCTGAGGCTCTGAAAAGGTCACAGTTGTATCTGTAGGTGCTTCTCTTGCTGTGTTTAAAGGAAAGATAGGACCCTAGCCTGTTGCTTCAACCTTTCCTTTGTCAACTTGGAATCACCTTCTGTTTCTTCGCTTGTTGCAAAGCAGGTTTTGTTAAGAGATAGCCAGCAAACATCCAGTTTTAGAGATGAGAAAAATGTTCATTTTTAAAACTGTTTTGGTAGGTAAAGACATTTGGTCAGCCCACCCCAGTGCCAGCTGCTACTTCCAGCATCATTGGTGGAACATGGCACAAAACCAAACTGGCCACAAACATATTGTTAGCCCGATCCAGGATGTCCGTGATTCTAGGGAATGTGTGTGATCCTAATGCTTCTCTGCCAAGGGAAACAAAATTGACTGCACAGGGACTACAGCAACAAGTGACTGTTCTTGCAGCAATAGTTCTTGTGTTCGTGCTGGTGTTGGCATAAAACAGAAACATGGGAAGTGTCTGAGGGAAGGAAACACATGTCAGGATGTCTACACAGACAACAGCCTCCATGTTCTGGGACTGATAAATCCCCAGACTTTACATGGACCTCATAATGAGCCTCTCTATTTTTAAAAGTTCTCGTTTCTGGGCATTCAATACCTGAAGGCTCTGAGAGATGATAACCATCAGACTGGGCTGCTTTGGCTTAGGAAATCACAGGTATGCAGGGTTCAGGGTGAGCCACTCTGCACACACAGTCCAGTGATGATGGACATGGAAGCACCTGGCCATAGCTGGGACCAAATACACCTCTTATCTGTGACGCTGGGAGCCTCAAGCAGGAGAGGGGACCAGTCAGCAGTGACCTGCAGCTAAATCTCCAGGCCACAGGTACCCTGAGTCAGCAGGTCTCCTCACGGGCATTAAGACCAGTCTGGATGCACTCATAGGTGAAGTGGAGTTTTTTAGCTTGACTGTCTCTCTGCTTTGCAGCCTCTCTTCTGCACAATGAAGATTACAATTCCTGAAATACTTAGGCACATGCTGATGGCAAAATCATCCACCAGGGCCTCAAACACTGCTGTGTGGAACCCAGAGAAGACCTTACAAAAATAGCATATCTTTTGATCTTCAAACTCAGTTAAATGCAGTCTGCAGATGCACTGAAATCCTCTAATTGTTCTGCAGGCACAGAAATAGGGGTTTTGTCACTATGACATGAAGAAACAGGATTAGAACAAAATTCAGGTGTTTTTAGATGAAACAAAAGAAGCCAGAAAATCCCTTTGGCTTTGAGTGGTAGGTTTTTAAGGGGCTAACGACTCTGCATTACCTGAAAACACTTATATTTGGGATTCCCCTCTGCTCCCCAAGGGATGTTTGTGACCTCATGAGAGACTTAGCCTCCAGGCCCAGCTTCATACTTTTAGCATCATCTCATCAACAGCATGGCACTGTCACTGCTCTTCTGCCATGAAAGACTCAGCTACCATGAGCCCTACTCTGCACCCTTCAGAGCAGAGGGTCCCAGCCCACTTAGTGGTGGTGAACCCCTCTGCACCTCGACTTCAGCCCTAAACTGCTCCTAGAGAAGGGAGTGGTCTCTTTTCCCAGCAATGAGAATGGTTGGAGACTCCACAGGCATCCCTCATTGCATTTCCAGGCTGCTCTTTCTGTCAGTTAATTGGGACAGCAGAGCTGCTGTACCAGGTCGGTATGGGGTCTATGCATCCCTAGGGACATGGGGTCCCTTAAACTATGCAGCAGGAGAAGTCCCATAAACATTGGAGAAGAAGCTGAATCTCAGCCCTGCTCCTTCACACAGAGCTGTTCAGAGGGAATGGCACAGCTTCCTCTGACATGCATAAGCACAGAACAGCTTGGGTTGGGAGGGACTGTCCCCCCCCATTTTAAATTTTGTCTTCATGTAAATGATGTGCACTAACATAACTCCCGGGGGAAATACCGGGTGTCATTACAAGGGCAGGAAGACTCTGCAGTATTTCTCTTTTTCTCCGAGCCTTAATTGATAGCTACCATTACAAAAATAGGAAAAAACATCCTACACAGAGATCACCTCCCCTCAGCATTTATGGCTACATGACACAGAGCTTAACAGCACAAACCACTAGACTCCATGTGGGCAGAACATGACTAACAGTCCATCTGTGGAGCAAATAGCTAAAGATAGGCCTGACAGCTTCCCTGGCTAGCTCAGTTTTCGAGAGCAGGTGGGACGGTTTTGCCGCAGGGAGTGATTTCGGAGAGCCTGTGGAAATCAGCATCTCCTGCACAGCCGGCTCTTGCGCTCTGCCCCTCAGGCGGGTCCGACCGGCCTCAGAGCCGAGCCGTGAGGATTCAGCCGGCCAAGAGGGGCGATGCTCGGCATGCTTCCCAGCCCCGGCGTCGTCCGCCGGGCGCTCCAGGACCGGCGGCTGGGGGGGAGCCGCGGGGACTGCACGGTGCCGGGCTGCGCTCCTCTGGGAACCGCCGCGCCTTAACCTTGCACGAAAGGGAAAGGGAAAAAGAAAAAGGAAAAAGAAAAGGGAAAAAGAAAAGGGAAAAAGAAAAGGGAAAAAGAAAAGGGAAAAGAAAAGAAAAGAAAAGAAAAGAAAAGAAAAGAAAAGAAAAGAAAAGAAAAGAAAAGAGAATTATAATCTAGAAATAATAAGTAAATAAAACCAACAACAAAGTAATAATGATAATAGCAGTAAATGCATCCAGGCGCGGGTTGGTGTAGTCCATCCCCATCGCGTGGAAGCCGCCCGGGCGCGATGCTGCCGGCAGGGCAGGGCAGGGCAGGGCCGGGCACTGTCCCGCGGCTCCGGTGCCGAGCCCGGAGCGGCTCCCGTGGCACCTCCCGCGCGGGGCGGAGCGGAGAGGGGCGGGCGGACAAAGCCGGGCTGTCAGCGGGCGGGCGGGAGAAAGGAAAAGAGGCGGCTGCTGCCGGCGGGGAGCGGAGCAGGTGAGGCGAGAGCCGGGGCTGTGCCACGCTGGCACCGGGAGCGGCCGGGAGGTGCCCCGCGCCCGGGGGCTCTGGCGGGGCGGGCGCGGCTTTGTGCGCTCCGGGCGAGCGCCTCGCCCCGCGGGGGACGGGACGGGCGCGATCCCTTCAGCCGTGGGCAGCGCGGGGCGGAGGGCGGTGATGGCCGGCGCTGTCTGATTCAGCCATTGCCTGTGGGGCCGAAAGTACTTTGGGGAAGGAGAGAAGAGCTTAGTATTCCCTGCTTAAAAAAAAAAAAAAAAAAAAAAAAAAAGGAAGTGAAATTTCAGCGCTGTGACGGTGCTAAAACAGTCTCCTGACTCGAACCGAGTCCGCTATCCTGTGGCAGTGAAGCTGGAAAAATCTAATGAGTATTATGCTGAGTTGCATCACTAGAGAGTAATTAGTATTTAGCGGACTGAAGGACCGACAAGCGTGTTTGTGTGTTTGTTTTGTTGCTGTGAATAGTTGGGAAGCAGAAGAGTTGTTGGCTGGCTCTGTGGTGTGCTGTGTTTATGAATTTAAAATCCTTCAATATATAACCAGTTCGCATGTCCCTGCTCAGCTGCAAGCATCCAAAAGAGCTTCTGGTAACAGAGGCTTGAAAAGGGAGCTTTCCTTCAGCGTGCTGCATGGTAGGAAAGCTTTGTGATAAATAAATCCTATTCTAGGGAAAGCACTTAAAAGCCTGATGATTCAGCATGCTGCATCCACTGACTAAGGGTGACAGTTCCTGCGAGGAAGGATGCAGCACTGTGGGCAGATATAAACATTACCTGAAGCTGCAAGCTTCCCATGCAGTAGTGCCACACATGAGGTTGTGTCAAAAATAAAAAAATGAGCGCACCCCCCCCCCCCCCCCCAGTTACCACCAGTTTTTCACTTTAAACAGCTTCTTCTGATAATTCAAACAAACAACCCTCTGGTGCTTTCTGTGGTGAGTGAGTTACAGTCCTTTTTGTCATTGCTTCCCAAAGGGATAGTTGCCTTTTGTCTGTGGCCCCAAACTGTGTAGCAAATGAATAGAGGCTAATAATATAATAATATTATAATAATAGCTCATAACTTAACATGGCAAGAAATCTAAAGCTGTAAAGAAAGTGGAAACTTTTTACAAGAAATACTGTGACAATTTTGCTGTCTTTTAAGAGAAGATAAACACTGAGACTGAGATGACATTTGAGAAGTGGAATAGCAGAATAGTATTTCAAACAAAGCCTCGTGCAGCTCAAAGGTTATTTTGGTAAGTTGCACTTGCTCTTCAAAAGACAATCTCTTTTAAAAGTCAAATGAACCTTATAAAAGCTTGTACAGGAACACTATTGTGGGGTGAATCTAGTCAGGGTTCTGACTGCTTCCATGAAGAGCTAAGTATTTAGAAGTATCATCTCAAGGGCATGTTGAGGTATTTATTATTCACCAGCTGTATGAGCAACTGTACACACTGTCATGTCAGGATGCCCAGGTCACGAGCTGAATGCTCTCCAAATCCTCGGCATACACACACTCGCTCTGTGTCTTTGCTCTGAGGTACAGGGATTCCTGCTTTAATCCTTGTTTATGTCTTTACGTGCGGGGTGGACCTTTACCCAATGAGTGAGAAGATACAAAGAGCACAAACTGTCTTTGTCTCACACAGGGGTTGTCAGCAACCACTGCTGAGGTTGAATGGCTACTTGTTAGTGAAGCCCTTGCAGTGAAAATCATCCCTGAAGTGGAGGGACAGGAGGGTTATGACCCCTTAACTCACCTACTTCCTTATAATGTGGGTGAAGTGTTTGAGTTACAGGAAACTCTCCATCTTTAAAAAAACACTCAAGATTTATGGTACTGCTGCAGTAGTGAAGTTTCATGCTGTCCCTAGCAGGGAAAGTTGACTGAGATGCTATATAATCTATTTAGATTCAACCAAGGGCTTCACAAATTATTAGCCGTTGATGAATTTGACTTTTCCTGAGGGCAAGCCTGCCTCAAACTTAGCCTACAAAATCCATGAGCTACTTCAGTTTCCTAAGGAGAAAAGATCAGCTTATTAAGAGAGGAAGGGGTCAGAGAGAGCAGCAGGTGGGGCACTTAATGTCTTGCAGGCTTGGTGTGTATGAGACACTTAAGCCTTATGGAGATATAGCAAAGATAGGAAAATGTAAATAGTTTTCTATAACCTCACTTTGTAGCATGTGCCATGGGATGATGGTATAACTTGGCCCATTGTCCTGTTAGGCTGTATCAGAATGCCTGGTGGTCAGGTCTGGTCATTTGGTGGTGTCTTCTGCTTATTTAAAACCTTCGGCATTTGGCCACTTACCAGGTACCTGTTCAGGTGCCTGGAGCTCCTGGAGTTGGTCCAGCAGAGGGCTATGAAGATGACCAAAGGGCTGGAGCATCTCTCTTAAGAGGAAAGGCTGAGGGAGCTGGGCCTGTTCAGCCTTGAAAAGAGATGACTGAGAGGGGACCTCAGCAATGTCTGTCAGTATCTGAAGGGAGGATGTCAAGAGGATGGAGCCAGGCTCTTCTTGGTGGTCCCAAGCGATAGGATAAGAGGCCATGGGCAGAAACTGAGGCACAGGAAGTTCCACCTGAACATGATAAAGAACTTTATTGTGCAGGGACCATGCAATGGAACAGATTGCCCAGACAGGGTGTGGAATCTCCCTCACTGGAGAGACTGACTCAAGAACTGGATGCAATCCTGTGCCATGTGCTTTAGGATGACCCTGCTTGAGCAGGGAGGTTGGACCAGATGGCCCACTGTGGTGGCTTTCCAACCTTACCCATCCTGTAATTTTGTGATTCTGTGATTCTTGACGGTTAAGTCCTCCTGTAGCATGCCCCTTCCTCTGAGAAGCAAAAGGGTCTCTTGTGCCACCACTACTGCTTCTCAGGCAGGAGAAGCTTCCTGTCAACAAGGACAGCAGGCATCACTCACTTGGGAGGACATTGTCTGAAGTGCATTGGAAATAACCTGTGCCTTGATGATGCTGACTGGTAGTCTTGGGCTGGGATAGTTATTTCAGCCTTATGATTTTGTTTGTAATGGCCTCTATTAGTTTTAGTCTGATACTCTAAATCTAAGGCCCCTCTCTTATGATAGAACTCTCAAATCAGATTTCTTTCAGCTCTTACAAGTCCAAGTATTCTCAACTATTTATCATTGTCTCTTCTGGCTATCTGGCATTTTTCTGTATTATTTTTGAAAATTCTTTCAAATTCCAGTGAAATATTTGGAGGAGTTAAAAAACAAATTATATCCTCTCCACCACACCACACCCCTTCTCCCAAATGGATAACCACAATAATTTATTGTTGTGGTTTAACCTCAGCAGGCAATTAAGTACCATGCAGCAGCTCTCTCCTCGCCCTCGCAGTGGATTGGAAAGGAAAAGTAAACCTTATTGGTTAAGAGCAATTTAAGGTTTGAAACAAAATATAGTAATAATAACAAACTACTAATATTAAATGCTGTCCTTGCTGTACTCCCTCCTGGATTCTTGTGCGGCTCCTCAGTTGCAGAGCAAGAGATACTGAAAAGTCCTTAGCTTTGGGTAAACACTGCTTAGGAATAACCAAAACATCCGTGTGTTATCAACATTATTCTCATACTAAATCCAAAAACCAGAGCACAGTACCAGCTACTAAGAAGAAAAAGAAATCCCTCCTACCCAAACTGGGACATTTAATAGTTGAAAAACAAATTTGTGGGCTTTCAAAATTACTACAACTTTGGCTGAAACATATAATTCAAATTTACCTTAGAATAGCTTTTATCCTGATCCTTTTTCCCTTAAGCCTTGAGACACTGAAACCATAATACAGTCAAGTTTTATTATTTAAATAGCTTAATTCCAAAAGAGGGAGAAACATTAGACTAATGCAATTAGGTGAGTGGAATGCATTTTTCCCTCAGGCAACTCTGGAGAGTGATACTATATCATGTTAAAAACTGCAAGTGGTTGTGTCAGAGCGAGTTGGGCTGGGCAGATGTTGGCATGAAGCACGGGAGGGAGAACTCTCTGCACAGCTGATTCAGAGCCCCAGTGGGAGCATGTTGATAGCATTGCTCTGAGTCATGGGGGGCCCAAAAAACAACTCTGTCATGATGGCTCACATGGTGGTGTTGGGTGAAGTTTAAGTGAGATCCTGAGCCTTCCAGCACCTTTATGTATAATATTTATTTTACTGCAGGCACAGGTACACGTATGCGTACATAAAAGTCTGTTTTGGCCCAGCTCCTCTGAGCAAAGCTACAACTGCTCATGTGAAATCCTTGCAGTTTCAGTGGGGCTTGATTTGTCACTGGTGGAAAGGTGAGGGGATTTGGGCAATTCCCTCTACGGCTTTTGCCACGTGGATCCTGTGTATCCTCTCTGCTGATGGCCTCCACTGCGTCTGTCTCCAGGAGCAGTGAACCTGAAGGCTGAACTCTGGCAGAGCAATGGATGCTCTCACGGCAGCAAGAGAAAGTGGAGTTTAGTCTGCCTCCAGGAAAGGTGGGGAAAGAGCCTCAGGCAAGGTGTTGCTTTCAAGGGGTTTGAAAAGATGCTTCACTGACTGTAAGGAAGCAGCAGTGACTCATCTTCTGCCTTTGGGAAAGCCAGATGAGAAGAAAGGGTGCTGGCAGCAGGGTTCCGGAGCGGGGAGAGGAGAATGCAAAACCTGAACTGCAGGGAAAGGATCCCGAAAACAAGAATGTTCTAGGAAAGCTGTCAGGGAAAGCATTTATCATATTATTATTTAATTGGATCTCAGAACAATTTCACGTTGTGTTTGTCCCCGATGAGCTGGAGCACAGCCCCAGCGAGCAGTCGCAGGACAGGCAGGATTAAGGCACAGACCTGTTCTGGGAGCAGTGCCCAGTGTCAGCAGCCAGCAGCAGGGCTACCCTGTGCTATTTATATTACGGCCATGACCAATAAGTGTTTTAAAAGTACCAAAGGAAAGCAATCCTGCTAACAGAGGCCCTCTAGCAAGAGAACGGCTTCAGGAGGAGCAAGTATGCTGAAAAATGATCAGCAACTGCTGCCCTAAAGAGGGGACATTTCTTCACAGTGCTCCAAAAAGATGCCCCATGGTAGTGAAGAGGAGGAGGATGTGATAGAGAAGATGAAAACATGACAAAATTTGTGGGAAGAGCCTCAGTGATCCTGGCTGAATGCCTCCTCAGTCCCAGAAACTCTTTTGTCTCTTGTGCTGAAGAGTTTTACAGTCAACCACTGGGCCTTTAAAGGCCACAGATTTCAAATTTGTCCTATTTAAAGTTTAGGAATGGTTCTCTTAATAGGAGCTTAATCTTTAACCCGGTCTCTTTTGAGAATGGCTCACCGTGTTACTTTTCCCCCTTCTGGGAAGAAGCCAGTAGTATTTCTTCAGCAGGGCAATTTCAGATATTGAGTACACCATTTATTTGAGTCTACTCTTTTCCTTAAATGATAAAATTAGTAGGGTCCTAACACTGGATAATCTACCATACGCATAAATGAAAAACTTCCAGGTTGGTCTAATTATCAATGCCAAACCACATAAAAATGTCAGGTTGTCAGAAAATAAAAATCCTGCATAAATTTGACAGGTAACAAGGATGTAACTATAGTGGTCTATCATCTATAAGCTTCAGACACCTAAATTGTTTTAATCTAGTAAATCTTGATAGAATCATTACAGTCTGCAGGGGAAATCTGTCTCTCGTCTCTCTGCATGGTTAGTTTGTACAACCTGTAATGTGAAATGTCTGAATATCTGCTCAGGCTGCTCCTTACAGTAGAGTTTTATTAAAATAGGCTTTGATCTGATAACCATTTTATGCCTCAATTAATACTGGGTTGAATACAGACTAGTAACAATCTCTTCAGAGAGTTTGAATGACACTGCAAGCAAAGCGTGTCACATTTTATCAAAGGAAAACAATGTGTTTTGTTTGGCTTTGCTATATTCAGACTAAGTAGAAACACTCATTCTTGAAGCTTCTTTGCAATATGGCACTTGAAACTAACCTTGGATCTCATGACTCATCTCTGCTGGGATTGTGGCATCCCTTACAGTTCTGAATCCAAGAATATTTGTGAGCCAGATGCAAAAACACAGACTAAGAAGCAAAATGGAAGCAATAGATGAATACCTCTCTCGATTTCCATCAGAGTCTGGAATTCTTCCTGTCTGATATTAGTTCAGAAGACACTGTCTTGCAGGAGTACCTGAAAATGCAAATATTGTTTGGCAGCGTTTAAGTCTTGTGGATTTAGTGGCCAAATAAACACATTTCCAAGCACCTGCAGGTATTGTCTAGTGTGCTTTGTAAAGTTGGAAATGGCTCCTTGGCAGATGGCATGAGCACATTGTTTGTATTAATAGACCCATACACAAGGAGAACAGGGGACTTCTGTTGGTAATTAAGCTAATCACAGAGGCAGCAGAGAGCTCCTGTTTTATCACTTATCACTGCTTAAATTTCAGCTACCAGACTGCACCAGCAGAGCAAATAGTTTCCTTGGCATTTGATTCTCCCCAGTATTGTGTGCTTTGGAGTTTCCCTGGAGTTGTAAGTAGTCAGGGTAGGACATTCCACTCATGCAGCTCTGTTCCACTTCAACAGGTTAGTCTGCAGGTCTGCTATAAATCTAAATGATTGCCAAACAATTGGGTATTTAAATCCCCTGACACAAATAAAGTGTGCAACATAAACAAACAAACACTTAAAGCTGTTAATTTAGTTCTTTTCTGCTAGCTTTTGCATCTTTTTCTTGCAGCTCAAGTTCTCAGACATTATTGATTGCAGTAACTTTTTATAGTCAGTGCTACTCCTTTCAGCTCCATTAACCCGTTAATTCCTTCATGAATTTTGATGTCAATCATAATAATGGGAAATATTACCAAAAGAAAGCAGGAAATTTAGAGGTACAAGAGACTAGGTATTGGCAATTGGTTGTGAACATCTTTGTCTCATTAGCAAGCCCCAGAAATTTTCTAGGAATATACATTTCTGTAGAAGAAGGGGTTGTGGTGTGCAGCTGAAACCAGTCTGGGGAATGTCCTAGGAAAACTGCGCTTTATGAAGTTTTGAACAGCAGCTCTAGGTAGGCTGTCTCTTGGAAGACCTTTGAAGGGCATATGAAATAATTCCAGATGATGACAAAAAACTTTGTTAAGAAAACAAAAGATCTGGGCTTCCAGCCACTTCAGGGTAGTTGGTTTTGTGCCTGGAAAGAACCCTGCATCCATGCACTGCTGCTCTCAGGCTGCTCCTGTGGAGTGCCCCTTTCTTTCTCATCATACAAGATGATCTTATGAGATTTTTCACATTCTTTATCTGTGATGTGTCTCTTCCCCTGAGCTAGCTGCATCCTGACTTCACCACAAAATTGGCACTTAATTCTATTCTGTCAGTTTGCTTTTTAACTTCCTCTGGCCTTTGCCTGAAAGGATCCCCCATTTTTCATAGTAACATAGAAGACATCATAAAATGGTTTGGGGTGTAAAGCACCATTAGAGGTTACCCAGTTCCAAGCCCCCATCTCTGGGTGGTCTTGGACCACCAGCCTTTCGGGTAACAGCAAACACGCTGACTGATTGTGCCACAGAGACTCCCCACTTAGGCTGCTGTGCACCTGAGCCCCAACTTTTACCAGGCAGAGCCTTGGTTGCTCTTTGACAGCTCTCTCTTGTTTCCCAGCCTGGCCATGGGTTCAGTAGGAAAGGGGTATCACAGGTTAACCTTAGCCCAGCTGTGCAGCAGAGCCAGAAAATGCTGTGCCTGACCAAGAGGAATGAGAAGCAGCCTCTGTGCTCAGAGGTTGAACACACTGCTTTATCAAAACAAGAACTTTTGATTTAGGGGGACCATGAAGAGGGAGGGGACTATGAAACAAATCAGGACTGAAAGTCAGTCGTAAGTTTTCCCCTGAACATGAAATGTCAGCAGGCAGATTAATTCTGTGCTTTAAAACATTGCTTCCTTGCTAAGTACAGGCAGATTTAGAGGAGCTCTTGTAACTGTTCTTGCTCAAGAAAGCTGATGTGTTTCTAAGGCTGGCCTTTGCATGGAAGCAGCTGGCAACAGCAATTATCAGTACAGGTACTGCTGAAGTGCCTCCTCAGTAAAGACCAACCCACCAGCCCCTTGCTTGCAGGCATCTACTCACCTCTCCTGCTTTTGGCTGCTAAAATATGGTCTGGTCACCTAAGTTTTAGCAATTCCCTCTGGTTATAATGGCAAAAGGTGTGATTATGCTTACAGCTGCATAATGCTGTGTTTGCCATTATTTTATTGCCAGCAATAAAGTAGCTCTGTCAGGCAGTGCAGGTGTGCCATCGTCTTTGTAAGAGCTGTTGGTCATTGTCAGAAAATAAGGCTTCAGACTTCTTTTTTCCACGCATGGTGATTATTAGGAATGAATCCCAGGCACTGAGTGTTTTATCTATTGATTTTATTTGCTAGCTGCTACAGATGAGACTATACTCCATTTCAAGTTTCACTATTGGGATATAGGTACTACCAGCTGAAGGAGCAAGTCCTTTGGAAGTCAAAGCATCATCTCTGGTATCTTCCCAGTACTGTATTTCTAAACAGAGCATGGTTCCAAGCCCTAGCCTGGGAGGTGCATCTGTACAGTGTGAACTGCACTGAACACAACATGCTGGTACTCCTACCCTGATTTCTGCTCTTGCTCATCTCCTGTGATACTCCTCCTCCTTTCACCCACACCTGTGGGTTTCCCCATTCTGTCTGGGAACATCAATTCAAGAGAAGTGATAACCAAGAATGTCAGAGCTGACCTGTTTAGTCAGTCGTTGCTGAAGTGGAAAGAGAGGAAGCTGGCCCAGAGGGAGCACCTCTGCTAGAGAACCTCACAGATTGGAAAGAAAATGAGTTTGTCTCAATTTCTCCCAACTCTGAGTTTCAATAGAACTGATTTGTTTTCTCTTGTATGCTATGTTTGTGACCTCATTCAAAATTTATCTTTTCCTGAGAATCATCAGGCTTTCTCTAAGGACTGAAATGGTTTTATTAGCCTTGGAGAATGCTGCAGAGTTTCTGTATTCACATACAGTAGAGCATGTGACTACAGGCTTCCAGCCACAGCAAGAGACATAGGTATCTGTCCTTTAAATATGGATTTTAAAGTCAAAGATGCTTTATCCTGCCTGCAGAAGTACAAAAGCAGTGAAAAGTGAATGCTGTATTTTATTATGTAACATTTCCTGTTGCAATAAAGGTGGCTTTCTTCGTTCGTCTGACATCTGGGAGTGCCTAATATTGAAGTAAAAGTTCCACATGGATACGTATTTTTTAAGCACCAGTTAGCATTATCAGACAGAAATGGCCTGGTACTGTGAAAAGGGATGAACTTTCTTCTTGTAGTACTCTTTAAAGTTAAGATTTGGCCCAAGTCATGAATTCTCAAGAAAATACCTCTGTTCTTTGTATCAAGATGGAACAATCACTTCAGCTTAAATACAGGAAATGTTGGGTATAATAGTCATTACTTGCACAGATCTTGTTAACAAGAACATAATTTCCTAATCGCTCCCTTGAAAGCAAACCCAGATGATAGAAGCATAGTTGAACTCCTGCCAGACACCTCAAGAACTCTAATTTCACACCCAGCCTCCTTCAGGAGTGCCAGGATAACCTCAACTATTCAGTGAAAAAGAAACCCCAAATTTAAGCCCTTTGTTTATGGTTCCTCATACTTGTATGCCTGAACAGTTGGGATAGTACGAAAAACTAAGAGACAGGAGTGCAGCCACCTAGATGTGTTTGTACTACACACCGAAGCAATATAAAACTCTGCAGACAGTATTGCCTTAGTGGCAACATCCTAATCCATCGGCCCACCCTCTTGAGTTAGGCCTTGAGAGAAAAGAAAGTTGAGGGGTTTTAAAATATAGAGTACTTAGAGGACAAAAGAACAGATTCTAATTGTTATTGGTGGCCCCTCCATAGTGAGGCGTGTGTGTGATTTAATGAGTCATGCAAAGGGCTTTTGTGTTGCATCATCTTCACTCTGGAAGTGCTGAAAACAAGAGCCTTCACTGGTGGTGGAGGCTTGTCTTGAGGTGATGCAACTGGAAATTGTTGCAAGTTCAGAGATATGCTGCTTTTCAATATAATGCATCTCTAATACCAATAAACACTCCAAGCTGGTAGACTTCCCTCAGGTTGTTACAACACTACTTTTAAAAAGCAAACAACTCAGCAAGTTCACTGACCAGGTGTCTGCAGACCAAACACCAAGATGTTGCAGGAACTGCAAATATGGGACACAAATTTAATTTTGTCTACATTTTCCCTGTCAGCTTGTGAAACTGTCAACTAGTTATCTACTTTAAAAAAAAAAAAAAAAACAAACCCAAACCAGCACATGATAAGTTGATAAAATAATTATATAGCTTCAGAGAAGTGGTGGTTTGTTTTTTTTTTTTTTGGTAGGGTTTCTAAATAGGATGAAAGGTGGAGCTAGTCATTTAGCCACACCCATGGTAAGGTTTATAAAGGGAAGTTATCTAAGGGAAGCTCTTTTCTACCAGTCTATGACAACAGGCAGTTTCATTTAACTGGTTTTTAGCTTAAAACATAATACCAATCCTACCATGTCAAGGCTTCTTAAAGGTTCCCGTACTGGGGATACTCCTCTAAATGAACCTTTGAGACAGCAAGGTAAGGTAAGTCATGGAGTCTGCTTTACTACTTTAATTCCTTTTTTACACCTAATATTTCTCTGTCAGAGAATGGAGTATTACTGTCATTTCAAAGGCCTGTGTTTTCTCTGCCATGTGTGATTGAGGTTTTGTTCTTTATAGCTTTGTAATCCTGTATCACTAACTCAAATGGAGAAAAAACAGTTTTAAAAAGCATCCCCAAACCTGCAGAGGTTGTTGGTTGTCATAGGGTAATTATGCTTTCAAGACTGATGACTTTGAGGGCTAGTTTGCACCACCTGCCCACAGCACTGAGGTTAATGTGGCTGTTGTAATTGTGCTGCTGTTTGTCAGTCATACCAATATTAACTTCTCAAGCATACAAATAAAAGATATGCTATGCTTCATTGTGCAATTGCTGTGGCTTAGTCATGACTTTTTGATACACCCAAAAATCCTGCTATAATTTTTGTTTTCTACTGTATCACAATTTCCTTATATATACATGCACAGGATTGCTTATGAATTACTCTGTTCAGCAGAGGCCTCGTGACTGTGGATGTTCCTCAGTGAGATCAGGTGCCATAAAAGTTTGTTTGCTCTTGAACAGGTGTTCATGTTGGTACAGTATTTCTGATGACAGGTTTCTATCAGTTTACAAGATGTCTGAGTGAAATCTTTCATAGTCTTTAACTGAAGTTAAACGTACTGTATGAAAAAGTGATCACAACAGTGCAGGGGGTGTAGCATGGATGTGGCAAGAACACTGGTCAGCATAAAAAATACCTATCTCATTAAACTGGTTACCTAACTCTGGGCTTATTGCTGGTGTGATGGTAAAGCAGAACTGTGAGGAACTGGAGAGCAGGGAATGAACCTTGAAAGTACTTTTTAGGAGCTCCTTCCAGGCTTCTGGGAAAATGGAAGGATGTGTGGATGGATTTCTTTGAAAATTTAATAAGCAACCAGATACAAGTGTCTTAACTTTCTTCCCCAATTACTTCATCTGTACATAACTAG
The DNA here is from genome assembly GCF_965178545.1 of Coloeus monedula. Classification (NCBI taxonomy): domain Eukaryota; kingdom Metazoa; phylum Chordata; class Aves; order Passeriformes; family Corvidae; genus Coloeus; species Coloeus monedula. The sequence continues at coordinate 116,580,364 of NC_138781.1, forward strand.
ATCAGAGAAGAGAGTAATAAGTTTTCTTTTACAAGCCTTCAATATAGAAGGAGTAGAAGTCACTAATATTTTTTGTTACTAATTGTATCCAAAACATGGGAATATTTGAGGGTCAGTAGTCTACCAGTGGTCTGAGCATATTCTGGAATAACTACCATGGGCTACAGAAATAACCAAAGTAATGTTTTCCACAAAACTGGTGCTCTTGATGGGTTCTCTTTTTCAAACTGTAAGCAAAAGTGTGAAGTAATGTATTGGCAAAAGCTGACTGATGGCCTCTTGGGCAAAATGTCATGATGCAAGTTGGAGACACTGTCAGAGCACTTTGACTTTGTGTGATTAGAGACATGAGAAAATAAATGCATCTTACATTTGAATAGACACATTTTTCACCTTGATAATGCTGTGGTTTTTCTTCAGAGCTTCTGCTGTCAATGTTAAACTTGTAGGATGCTTGACTTGAGCAGTGTGGTCACTTCTGCTGTCTACCATATGTTTTTACTGATATGTGGCAAATTGTGGCTGTGCTGGATTGTGGTGAGAAGAGTCTTGTTTGACAGCACAGCATCTCCTGCAAGGGCGGGCCCTTGGCTTTGTCCACTGCCATGCTTCCGGGAGATTGACATGCTGCAGTTAGATTGTCCATAGGTATTTTTAAGTGCATTGTGTTTATTTTAAGTACCTTGTGTTGATTAAAGTCTTAAAAAATATTTGCTGATATCTTATTGTTCTAGTACAGTAGATTGAGGAGATGAAGGAGGAGGACAATACTGTCAGTACTGGCAGATAGTCTTAGGTGTCTCTACTCTTGGATACTTTCGGCTGGGTTTTCTGAATCAGGGAGAGAGTTGAAGCTTTTTCAAGTGGGTAATGCAGAGTTACTTAATTTCTGACATCATTGCATAGCTTAACATGTTTGTAAATTTGGTCACTCCCCCAAGCAGGGATTAAAATGACTTGGAAAGCAATATTTTATGCAATACTTATCTAGCATAATTCTGACACCTGCTATTCAACACAAATTACTCAAGTGACACTGACTGTCCTGTGGCTGATTACTTATTTTATTTGATAAATTTAGATAAATCTTCAAAAGGCTACTTTTGAGTGGCCAAATTACAAGCCTTTGGGTGCCATCTTCCTTTTCTGATTTGATTTTTGGAGCCACTTATGTACTAAATGTAGGAAGACTTCTTGGTGGTGCGCTGAGTAATGAAGAGGACGATGGCTGATGGCAATCTCTTGTAACTTCCTTGTAACTTCTTTGAGGCACTGTATGATGCCACATTGGCAGTGGCATTACCTTGACGTGGTATTCTGTTAGTCCCTTCACATTTCAAAACTTCTGCTATCAGAAGATTTCAGCAGAAAATTTAGAATATGTAAGTGGATGCTAAAATTGAGTCTGGCTCTGGATTCTCCCTCCTTAACTCATGCATGGCAACCCCAGTCTGTTCAGAGCTGAGCTGGAGGTGGGATGTGGGGTGGCTTGCAGGTTGTGTTGGGATGAGTGCAGGGCTGGTTGTGGAGAAGAGTCCGGTGTGGACGGCTTGAGAGGGTCCGAAGGGACGACGTGGACGCCCAGGAGAATAGGGAGGGCAGAGTGGAAGAGGAAAGGCCCTCTCACAACAGCAGCTTCTGAATCTGGGCCCAGCCTTTAAGCCTTGCTGGCCCTGCACAGTCATCTCTTCCACTACCACCAATGGATGAAAATAGAAAGGCATTTTTCTCTACATTCCTGGGTCACAACCAAAGTCTATTTTACCTGTACTGCTGAGAAGACCCAAACTGACCCTGCTCAGCTGGATGCCTTACTGCTCTATGGATTCCTCTGTTCAACTGTCATCTTAAAATAACTGCAGTTTCTTTAACATTATTTGATGACCTTAAATAATGTATTTTTTCTCAGGGCAGTGCTGTCAGAGGACAGAGACAGCTGGCTTTTGTTGCCCTAGTTTAGTTGCAGTCAAACCAAGTTGCTGAGTTTAAACAGTAAATCTTGTAGACTTGCAATTTTTCAGTTTTTTTCCACCTGACAGTCATGCATATAGACAACAATTTCCAACATAATGAAGAAGACTGAAATTAACTCCTTTGTGCAAGCTGGCAGGGGAGTTGTAAAGGATGTGGTATACAATGAAAACTCCTTAGATAAGTGAGATCTAAATAATAAACAGAGAAAGAAATATAACTCCCAGTCAGATGTCACTTGGCCTGAAACAATGTTTCTGAGGTGTGTTGTAAAACACTTGAAGGCCACATCAGGTAAAGGATGTGCTTAGCATCCTGTCTATGACTTTAGGGTGATGCATTGTCTCTGCTGCAGCAAAAATCTTTCATTGGGATGCAGGGACTACAGGCAACATGTGATCATGGTAGAAAACCAGACAGAGAAGTCCTATCATGGGCTTGTCAGATGACAGGGAACTTATTATGTAGCTGTGGAACAGACCAACAAGAAGCACTTGTCTGATGGATGGCAGAGATATCTCTGGTGTCCCTTTGAAAGGAACGCGTAGCTACTGGTACAGTTCTGTCCATTAAAACAATGTGGCACAGAGGGATTGATGGTGCTTTGTTCCAGCATTCACTGTGTGCTACTGCAAGAAATTGAAGTGCTGCCTTCTGATGTGTGACGGTGAAGGTCTTATTTCAGGTTTTATTGGTTTCAGTGATACATAATAAATCACAAATAAAATGTGTCTGTTCTGCAGTAGCCTAACTGTACCCATTTAAATCCACTAAGATTGGTGGCCTCTCAGTTTCCTGCATATATCCTGCTGTACAGTGCAGTGTTTATATGTGTTGCTTTTCCTGATGACCTGTTTAAAATTTGAAATTGCAAGTAAAGATTTGTTCAGAATTATGTCTGAGGTAAAACTGAAAGGCATTTCTGCTTTACTCATAGCCCTAAGCATATGGGCTGGTCCTGGAAAGTGCTGGAGAGCCCACTCAGAAGTAATCAGTGGGAGCTGGGTATCAGCCTGTGTGCTTGCAGGGTGCTGCAGCAGGGCCTGAGCTTCATGGGGGAACCACACACTCTTTCATATAAGCATAAGTGAGGTGTTAGGGGCTTGCAGCCCACAAAACTGATTTTATTAGAACATAAAAATAAATGTGACAAGAAAAAGCACTTACCGACAGGACAGAAATCTGGTGGGTGAGATTAAAGCTATTTAATAATATATACCTTCCATGCCCTATGTATCCTGTGCAGTAGGGTCCTTCCCTCCTATCTTTTCTAGTTGTCTAATTTTGTGACTTCTGAAGCTGAAGAAATTTTTTGCTGTCTCCAGTTTATTTCCACTTCTTGTTTGGTTTGCCTTTTGGTCCAAGTCCCTGGCATGAGCCCAGTACTTTGCTCAGGCATCTCCCATTGTCCACTTGTGCATCACATCGAACACGGAGGGGTTTCACTCCCAGCTCACCCCATGGAGTGCACTCACAGCAGTCAAATAAATAGCTCTGTGTATGTGTGTATAAACACAAGAACTCTTTGAGTTGGATTCTCTTGCCATGCTACAGGATGCCTTTCTGTTGATATCAAGTACAGACAGGGCTATTTCTTCTGGGACAGGGACTGACAAAACAGTGGCCTTATTCCAGTTTTAAAAAACTACTATAAAAGAAGCAGTAACTTGTGTTCCTGGACTTATTGAGTTCTTAGTGTCAGAGAACTGTTACATTGACTTGAACATCCTGTTTTCCTGCATGGAATAGTAAGGGAAAGAACACAGCACTTCAAACAAGGAAGATTATAAGCATCTCTGCTGAATAAGGAAAGCAGGATTGTTCCTGGGATTAAAAATACTGCACTTCCCAGAGTAGCTTCAGGTCACCTGGTTAAAGCTGGGACAGGCTCAGTTATATTTTTCTTTACATGTCTTGTATGTCAAAATATGTTATCTTGATAATTTTCATATTCTGGAAATTAAACTTCAACATCAATTTGTCATCAGAAAGGAGTAGGAAAGCTGAACCCTGACATCTTGTCTTGGATACAGCAGTTTCTCACAACCAACACTTCACGCCGAGGGAAAACAGAACAACGTGAAGTAAAATGATGTGCTTGTGCTCTCGACAGGCAAAAGGCATTTAGTTTGATAAGGTGCCAAACAGTGTCATTTGAGAGTGTTGTAAAGACTTCCAGCTGTCTTGCATATGCTAACTAACTATCTGGGGGATTTGGAATTTATCTCTGTGAGTATTTCACCAGAAGTGACCTTGCATTCTGGTCACTTGAATTCACCTGAATTCCAGTGAATTCAAGATCAAGTGCAGCTTGTTGCATTGTCCTGGTAATATTTTTGACCAAGGCTGCATTTCTCTGTGCATCCTGTCCACTGCTGAAGGATGGACTGTGTTTACACAGCCAGTCTCTCCTCTTGCCTCCCTCCCTGCTTGCTGCAGGAGATGCTGCCCTGCTCTGTTGACTCATGTGGAAGGTGTGGCGTGTTTTGACCAGGAATGGAAGGGCGTAAGAGAGTAGCAGCAGAGTGCAGCAGACTCTGAGATAGGCCCTGAAGGGACATCAATCTTATGGGAAAGCGTAGGTTGAATCTCAGATTTTTGCTATGTGAGTTAATAAGTAATCTGACTACCAAAAAGGGAGAAAAATTGGATTTACACCACCAGCATACGTAAAACTGCTCAGTGGCTTGGGAGAGACAGACCTGCTTTCAGCTGATGGTGGATGCTTCAGCTGCAGGCACTATGCAACTGTTCATTTGTTCCACAAGTTACTACCTTGATTCACCTTGGGCATGTTCAGTTCAGTAATATCTTGTTATGGGGACTTCCAGTAGCTGACTAATCTTGATGAAAACACAAAGGCTTTGTTAAATGAGTTCATGCCTGGGAAATAAGGATTGTGTTTTCACAAGTTTTATTTAGAGCCCCAAAATGCTTTTGTACATGTGTTTTATATCTAGCACCATTTACTAAAGCAGTCATGCCTGAAAATACCTGATAGTTGCCATCTCAGGAGCCTTTGATGCAAAGAGTGTGAGTTTATGCAAGACAGGAGATGTGCCAATTGTTCTTTCAGGCTCATCTGAAGGACACTCTGGTCATTCCAAAGAAAAACAGCTACTGGGAGGCTGCTGCTACAGCAAGTGGCACAGTTTGAAGAGAGCTTATCTGCAACATTAACAGGGGCTGGGTTCTTGAGGGCAGATTGCGTGTGCCGGAGTAAAAACAGTAAGACTTGTTATTCTGCACAGAGTCTGCTGTACTGACAGGTTTATGAAAGAAGGATACAAACAAAACCAAACCCTCCCAAACACCAAAACTGCTAAAAGGCTTTGTCTTCTAAATGTGAAAGATTGGCTCTTGTATAAGTCTATAAGGGAAATAGTGTGTATGTAAATGACCAGTCAATCCAAAGTAGCTGTTTTTTCAGTTAAGTGATGACTTTTCTTGATTGGTTTGGCCAGCAAACAAAAAGCATAAGTGTCTGGAAAGGCAGTGAGAGAAGTGTCTACACTTAAATTGTGTATACTATTGAAATTAGTTTAGTGCTCTTCCAAATCAGTGCTTACACAGTGTGCTTGAAGGAAAAGCTTTGCAGACCAGATTGTTGTGGAAGTTTAAATTCAACCTGATACTGTAAAATAACTTGAAAACTTCCAAATTAGGTTTTCTTCTTATGAATAAGTGATGCACATGTGTTCATGTTAGTGGGCTGGTCCACTGTGTTCTGTGGCACTTGTCTGCAGAGCAACATAAAGAATTGGTAATTCATGTGAGCTTTGTACTGCAGCTTCTTGGAGGAAATATTGCAGCCCAAAAATTTCTGATACAGTAGAATTCAAGTGCAGGCTATCCTTTCAGAACAAAGCAATATTAACTTGAGGGCTTGAGGCTTAGCAACCCATCTTTTGAACTCCCTCCCATACGACTTGCTTTATTGTGTAGTATCATGGAGTACTTAAATAAGGCAACAAGCTGTCACTCATCTCACAAACTGGAATATTTTTCCTTGAAGTTCACAAGCTGTGATCAGGTAGCAATGCTATTGTAACTGAAGGAGTAAAAGGTATTTATGCAGTTTTCATATACAGTCCTGCCCTGAAGAACTCCTGCATGGCTTTTTTTAGTTTCCCTCAATGGGGAAACTTCCAGCTCTACATACACTCAAGATCCCAAAAAAGCTGGGTTGGTTCCGTGCTCTCTTTGTCAAATATACAGATTTGCAGTTTTAGCTCTAGTTACTTGTGTGGGATCATGACCACCATGCAAGTGTCCTCAAGCTTCAGTGTATTTTAGTTTTCCCATTTTGCAGGCGGCAGGCCCCCAGTTTCTGACAGACCTTTTGCAAGTGCAGGTTTCTGGTTGTAACTGAGAATATAGGTAGCTGTTATATTTGTCTGTGAAGTTCTGCTTCTCTTAGTGATAAGAGGTACTGCACCTGGGTAGGGTAAGCAGATCGGTACTCACTGATTTGAAACATGAATAAATACCAAGCTGTATTTCTCTGCCTGCTCCCCCAAGAGATCCAATCCTATCAAATCCCCAGATTCGCCACTTGCTTTTAGTCAAAATATGTGTGGAAGAGCGTGAAATGTTGGTGGGCCGTTCCTCCACCTTGTAGACAAGGAGGGCTAAAGGACTGACTCAAAACATGGGATACTAAAGGGGATCTGCCCCTCAGCAGCTTGGAGAAGACTTAAAACATGCTCCTGCAGAGTTTCATGATCACCAGGTTGTGACTATATCACTGCGACCCCCTACTCACCTTTCTCCACTGATTAAGTAGTGTAAAAGATTAACATGGTCCTTTCAGCAGAGATGGGAACCCAGGGGTGATTGTCACACTGTGGATCTATGGAAAAGTGATTCTTGCATTCCACCTAGGAAAACTGGATGGTTGGGATTGATTAGATGAAAAGGAGAGACTTTGGTTTTTGGAAGTACCTGTGATGATCTGTGCAGGTCAAATGAGGTGATGCTACACCCTTCAATGTCCCATCAGCCATCACATGAGCACCTTATCTAATCAGAAGTTCACAGGACATTTCTACAAATTGTAGCCTTAAAGCCTTCATAGGTTTGCACATACATAATTGACTGCAGGTAATCCATTCTGCTCACACAAGACAGGAATCCAAGAACTCTTACCTGCTTCACCAGTGCTGTAAAGAGAAAAACTTTTGAATTTAGATATATGTATTAAATATTATTTATTATAAATTTATTTATAGAATATATATGTTTAGATTTCTAAGGACCAAAATAAAAACCAAGTTCCAAGACTTGAACTGCTTTAACTATTGCCACAGATACCGGAATCTATCTTTACATCTTTGAGTTAGTTCCCTTTTTCTGTTCAGCAATTTACGGCAGAGAAGGATGCCAGAACTGTTAAAAGGGCTGAGATGGCAGTTCAGACCCTAACTAGGGCTCTCTTTCCTGGGTAAGGCAGGCAGGCAACAAGTAGCCTGCAGTGATGCTGCTTCTACATGGAATCACTGCATGATACTGGTTGAAAGAGATAATCTTGTCCATTCCTGTTCAAAGCTATCCTGAACAGGTCAAGTTGCTCACGAACTTTTTGAGTTCTGAGTATCTCAAACATTCAGATTTTCCAGCCTCACTAGACCCAATGTTCAACCACTCTCATGATGAAAACACTTTTCCTAACATGCAGTCAGGATATTCCCTGTTGAAACTTGTCTGTTGCCTCTTGCTATGTCCATGTGCCTGTGAGAAGATCCTGGCTCCATCTTCTCTACACCCTCCCCGTAAGTAGCTGAGGGCTGCAGTCATACATCCCCCACACACCTTAAACCTTCTCATCTTCAGGCTGAACAAACCCAACTCTCTCAGCCTCTCCTGCATCGTACACTCCATCTCCTTACCTATCTTGGTATGGTAGACTGGGCTCCAGCATGTCTCTCACTGGTTTGTGGCTCCCCAGTACACAAGTACCGTGCTTTCGTAAACCCTGAATGCAGTAATTACTGCCCTGGATCTGCAAGCCTAGAGCTCGGTGTAGAGTTCCCCTCCTTTTCTGCAAGAACATTCTGCTGAGTTTTTTTCAACTTGTCCACTGAGACCCCCAGGTATTTTTTTTCTCTGAAGTTTGTCTCCAGCTGGCTGGTACCCAGCAAGGTCATTCCTTCCCTGGGGCAAGAATTTGCATCCTTGCTTTCCAGACCTGTCCTCACCTCTTTCCTGGTCTCAAATAGGCATAGGTTGTGAATCTTGCACTGTTTTGGAGAACTTTTTAATTTTTAAAGGAAGTTACTGAATTCTGTAACTTAGCAAAGACCACCAGTTTGTAAGTCTAAGCAATTTGTAGGCAAAGTGCTTATAGTAAAGCACTAGGTTAAAACAGAGAGTTGGTAGGAGCATTTATTCCCCCTCTGTCTAGCCATCTAAATGATTTTTGCTGAATGTTCTCTGATGTGCTGAATTTTCTTCACTCACTGTAAAGAGAGATCTGAAAAACTAATCTCACAATAGTTGGGGGATTCAGCCCATTTAATCTCAGGCACCTGAACTGAGCTACCTGCATTTTTCTCAGGCATGTCTGGAGGTGTAAGGCTTACAGTGAAGAATGCCACTTCCATTTAAGTTACTTTTTGAGTTAAAATACCTGTCTTGTAAACCAGCTTGCTCTTCTAAATGTTTTCCTGAAGTTGGTACATTTTATATCCCTGAAGCAATTTTGAGAATTCCCCAGACACTGCATAACACCCCTATGGAAGTTATCTTTGGGCACTTCCTACTGTGCTTGTTCAGCAGGCTTATTTTCAAAGAATGTCAGCTTGGGTAATTCAGCATATTATTATGCCATCAGAACTCTTCATGTTAGCTTCAGGATTTGCTGTTTTAAAAGAACTTCAGAAAATAGCTCAGGTCAGAATACAAAGGGGTTTTTTTTGTTGGTGGTTTGGTTTTTTTTTTACTTTTGAATGTGTATTTTAATGCTTTTCCCTTGAACCTTCTTTTTAATTCTAAGATGATGATTAGTCTGTAAGATTCAGCTACAAAATGAAGCCTAAAACTGAGTATAGGAGAGGATACATCTGGAGACTGGTGGTGAGTTGACCTGGACCGGAGCAGTTGCTGCTAGCTGTCTTCCATGTGTCTCTTGCTCCTTCCATATTGAACAGGGGAAAATTGATGTGTGTTCTGCCTTAGGTCTGTGTATCCTCTGGTCTTTAGACCATGTCTGAGGACTCTGTGTCTGCTTTTAAAGCTTGATATTCCATCCCACTCAGTGGAGTTGTTCCCTATGTCTGTTTCTGGCCAGCAATACCAGCCAGTGAGAGAGATCCTGTCCTCCCAGTTGTGACAACCCAAGTGTTGATGGGGCCTTGCTGTGTACTGTAAAAACCAGCAACTGTCCCAGATTTACTTTTCTAAATCTGAAAAAGAAAAAAGAAAAAAAAAAGGGGGGGGGGGTGACCTTGAAATTAGATCCCTTTTTGCTTCTGCTTCAGAGTGGATGGGATTCAGAGTTCTAGCAAAACTGCAGGGCAGCCCAGAGAAATAAATAAGGAGCAAACAGTAAGGGCTGGTATGCCTTAAGGCAATATTATTGCCAAATTCTTCATAATGGGAAACCTTAGTCAGTGCTGGCTTTTCTTGCCTCACTATAAAACATGCATCATCACAGCATAACTTTGTTTATAAGTATTTTAAAGAAATGTGTTAAATGATTGTAGTGCATGAAACTAAGCAGAAACCTGATCAACTCTAGTTATTTTTAAACCAAGTGCTTTCTTTAAGATGATATAATGCCTACCAGAAAAAAAGCCCAAAATATAATACATACAGTAGTGCATCAATAGCAAACTGCAATCCAATGTGCCATCTGCAGACAGGCACCAAACAAAGTTGGTGTGTTGGATGTAGAAGTCAACAGACACAGGCACTGACTATGGCAAGTGGGACACAGACTTTTAGTTGTGTGATAGAAATTGAGATGCAGACATCAATGACTCTGAACTAAATTTTAAAGAAAAGGATGCCTCAAATAATTGAAGCAAGATTCTTTTTCTCCAAATGAAGCAAAGAGAAGCTTTTTTTTGGAGATGAGTGAGATGTGACAGCCTGCTGCTAAATACAAAGAACGATAAATACGCAGTCTCATCTGATCACCCTATTAGGTCTGCCACCTACTGCTTGATAAACTGGTTTGGCATTGCTTGTCATGCAAAAAAAAAGGGTTTGCCAAATCTGTCACACTACCTAAGTAAAATCACACAAACTGAGCTCTGTTACCGTTTCCAGGTTGGAAGATAATTACTGCATCTCAGAGTTACTGGGCAGGAAGGGAGTGAAGGTGTTTGTGACTAGGAGGAGGACAGGTAGGCTGCTGCAAAAATGTAGGTGTCACACGGCAGTTGGCCGGAGCTTTGAACCCAGCAGTGTCATAGAAATTCCCCTTTACAAGAAGTTGAGGGGGGACAGGAGAGGACAGCAGAAATGACACAAATTGGTTTACTGCTCTATAGGGAGAAAAATCTAAAGGCTTCCCAAACAGAGTAGAAGTCTTCCTGAGAAAGGATGTATGTTCTTTCCTACAAAGTTGCTAAGCAGGACATGCTTGGATTTACTTTATATGTAAATGACAAAAAAAAGTTTATTTGCTTTGTAAATGAAAGGGAGAGAACAGAGTCTTATAAGAAATCTCTAGGACCTTTTTCATGCCAGTAGATGACTTGAAATCAGAGCACTGGAGAGAAGCAGAACCGCTGGGACAAATCCATGTTTGAAATTGGAAGAGGAGAAGAGGTGGGAAGTGCTCAGTACCAGCATCTCACATCTTCTGGGACTGCCTTCCTTGTGAAGCACTCTGGGTCAGACTAGGTTTCTTGTAGTTTTGGAGCTGGAGACAGTATTAAACTCAGCTCTATTTCATGACTTCTTTGCTTTGGGTCTTTGCCTTTGTGCCTTCCCTGTAGTGCCGCAGAGCCGAGTCCTGAGTGGACACAGAGGAATTACTCAGGAACAGTGAGACAGCGTAGGGCTGGGCTGTTAGTTACCAGCAAGTTGAGAAATCTGCCAAACTGTGAAGTAGATGGGGATTTTTATTTTGGTTTTTGTGATTCATGCTCAACTCATAAAAACAGTCGTTCTTTCCTTTGACACTGGAAGCCTTAAAATTAATGGTTTTGTTCATCTTTTCAACAGGAAAGCATATGTAAATAGTGATATACATGGTTTTCTGATTTACACTCTGAGTTTGTCCATTTCTGTAATTCGTCAAGCTATTCTCCACTCAGTAAATGGCTGGATAGCAGCCACATGGGGTTGCTTAAATTCTTTCAGTTGCTAAAAATAAGTTGGTTTTGAAGTTTTTTTCTGTAACTGCTGAGGATATTTGAGGCAATAATCAGTGACTGTCAGCCTATATTACGAATTGCTTTCATGCAACATTGCATTTCCAGTCTTTGGCAGGGGGAGGAAAACAGATATGTGCAGTATGGAAGAAAGCATCCAGTATGCAGAGAGACAGTAGCAGAAGACAGGGCTCAGTGCCCACAGGGGAAACACAGTTTCTGGAGACAAAGTTTTGAACTAGAAGACATTAGATTTAAATGACTTTAATTACATTCTGTCCTAACTTTTCCTCCTTGGTCCTTCAAACTAACAACTATGGGTACTACTTTTCATATTACGATTGTAGGATGTGCTTCTAGACGCTGTTGTTCCTTGTTTATTACAGATTCTCTGCTGTACTTTTTTCTTCCATTTAGTTGCTTTGCTTTCTACTTGCATTCTCATATCCTTCTTGCCCAATTCTTGTTTTGTTTGGGGTGGTTTTTGTTTTGATTTGGGATTTGTTTTTGGTCAATATTCATTCAAATTAAATGTAATGCTTTACAGCATTTCAAGGGCTATTATTATAGAAGCCCCTTCTGCGTCAGTTTGTGTCAGTAGGTTCAGCATTGTGGATGCAGCAATAGCTGTTGTGCACAGGGAGGAAAAGTATATGCTGAGAGGGAGCAAGTGAAAGCCTCCAGAGACCACGTAAGCCCTGGAGAGCAGGAGTCTGGCTGAATCCGCTGGACACCCCAAGATTCCATAAACTCTGAACCGTAAAAGTTTGCCAAAGCTGCCCGAGGCCTCCACTAGCACTCATTAGTATCAATCAGAATATGTAACCCAGCAGCATCTGAAAAAGTGGCAAACGTACGCTACAGAGCTGTGTACACAGCTGGTGAAGCAAGGGAAGGGACCCCTGAGGGGCCCTCTGGAAGCCAGTGGCCCACTACTCCAACCCCCCTCGCCTGGGTTTCACTTCCCGACTGTAGCTGTAGCGGGATGACACAAGGGGTTGTGGGAGGGGGAGAACTGAATGCACTATGTCATTGGCTACTAATAAAAGCTACTCAATTCTATTAATAACAGCTAAACTCAAAAGCATTTTATGATAAACATTGATCTGTTTTCCCCCAGTGTAATTCACTCCTCAGGGAAATGGATAGTCCAACATAGGGAACTTCCTGCTATGTGTAACTTCACACATAGCTGCAAATATTTGCATTACAACATTGAACAAATCATAAGTTTCTGTCCTGAAAGAAGAAAAACATAGTTGTTTTTGTCTGTTTTACTGCACAGGATTTTCTGAAACTACTCTTTAAATTGCTCTTAATTTTTTTTTTTCTGTATCCTAAGGTCTTTTCCATTTTCCTGATCCTCTACAACTTCATCCTCTTGTATTTTACCCCTTTTTCCTAGGTTTTCCAATGTGGAAGAAGGAATTTCTTTAGATGTCTTGGTAGGTGACTTTTTAGGAGATGGGAACCTATTTTAGAATCAGTTCAGCCTGTGTGTGTTGGGGAGTTTTGAGGAATTGAATTGTGCTTGCTGGCTTATGTAGGGTGGTGATGTGATGCCAGTGTCTGCAGCTGAGAGCAGTGCATGGCCTGCTATGAAGTAGAAGGATGTGGAATCCTTTTCTCTTTGTCTTCATTGTACATCTTTATCCCTCCACCCTTTTAAAGGAGACTCCAGCTCTCCATCCTTACCTTCCTCACACCCACTAAGACCTCTACTGCATTCCTTTGTCCACCTAAATTAAATTCCACGCTAATGATCCACTGTTTCCTGCCGCTCCCTTGCCTGGGTGCTGCTGCGGCATCTCAAGCCAGCAGGACGGGTTGAGGTGTTGGTGTGGCTTACGGAGCAGGTGGAGACCTGGCAGTGCTGCTGCACACAGCAGCAAGTGCCAATTATCTCATCTGGCCACAGCGATCGCACTGCTCCCTGCAGCTCAGGTAAGTACCTGTTAGAAGGCAAAAAGGCAGGAGCTGCTGCTGAGATGTACCTCTTTGGCCTGACCTGTGCAAGCATCAGCAGAATCAGCTTCCAAGTTTTAGGATCCTGTGCTATGAGGATTTTTTTATTTGAGACTATATGAATGAAGTTCAGTATGGTGGTGTTACTCAAATCCCTCTCAAACTGAGGTCTACATACTGAAGACGATGAAGTTAGCTACCTCTGTCTTCAATATGCCATAAATACCACACTTTTCAGAAAGTATAGCTAGGAAAACTTTCCATGAGTAAATTAAGTGTCATATTTCTAACGGAATCACTGTGTCTCCATTGCTGCTGCCTGTTAGAAGTGCTGGTCAACACCTTCTGGCGAGAGATGTCTTCTTCTAACCATTGTCTCAACTTGTAAGGACAGGACACTCTTGTTGGAGTAGTGCTGTCAGATCTCAGTTCAGAGGGGCACTACTTAAGCAAAAGCCAACGTACCATGATGGATTTGCTGTTCCTTTGCCAATAGGATGCCTGAGGTTTGTCAGCTGTGCTGGAATCACTTTCCACATTAAACAAATGGAGGAAAAAGAGTACATTGAAAACTAAAGCTTAAGAGGCTTGGAGAGATTCAAAGAAATGAAACAATAACATGTTTAATAGTTAATTCCCATTCTGGTTTGGCTTTAAGGTAGCTTCAGCCTTCCAGTTTGCTAGCAGCCTTCCTAAGTTCTCTGCCAGGATGAGTCACAGCTTCTGGAGCTGGGATCCAGCCCTTTAGACAAGCCATCTTTAAAGGTCTGTTTACCTTTTCCAGATGATAATGAATTATAGTGAGAATTGCTTTATGTTTTCCTCCTCTTGAAACAGGGGTTTTGATGAATATAAATTCACCTGTGGTAGCTTCTTACATCCCTTGGTCCCTGATGCAGTCTGAGTACTCCTGGGATCCTATTTGGTGTAGTTTCGTGCTGTTACACAGAGATAGGTGTCTTTGGAATACTCCTCCCTGCTGGGCTGTCTCAACTAGTTGACTAGGAATGCAAAACAAGCAATAACCAGAGCCCTGGTCTGACTGTAAACCATTATTTACCTGCTAGGAATGATATTTCCTGCTGACTGAGGAGTTGAATTAAGAAACTTAGCCACGTAACCATAGTATGTAATTCAAGGCACAAACTGAAACCCATATATGGTTGCTCCATCTTATGTTTCTGTAGTCTGTAATGTACCACTTGAGAGAATGGATGTGAGGACAAATTTAGCATTCATAGGCAATTCCATGTAGGAGCACAGAAGGGAATGGGCCTTAATGTGGCTGCTACAAGGGGGCAGCACCACAATTTCATTGTTTAGTGAGACACTTCAAAGAACTGCCAGCGTTTTTGTGCTGTGTTGGCAAAGACACGGGCTTTCCTGGATAACAGTTACTGTGCTTCTCAATGGCAGATTTTTTTTTTCCCTCTGCAAAGCTGTTTAGGCAAGTGCAGCAAGGCTCCAGTTGCATGACACAACAGTCATAACTGATTGCCTGTGCTCAGAGGAAGCCTGCTTGGATGAAGAAAGACCAGTGTGCCTGGAAATCATGAATAAACTCTAAATGCAGTACTGCATAAGGGAGCTCATAGACCTGCTACTCTATCGGGGGGCATCTGATTGTTGTGCAGATGTGTTAGACACTGAGCCATTGTGAACACAGCTGAATTGGGGCATTGTAATGAAGGATTTCTACTCATTTCAATTTTCAGCATACGACTACAGCATCACTGCTCAACCAATGCAAACAAAGACCATCCAGTGAATCTTTTTTTTTTTCCCCCCCTCCTGTTTGGTGGTTGAACTAAAGGTTTCATGTTTTCTTTTCAGTGCCAAATTGCTGCAAGGAACAATTCAAGCCGGCAACCAGGGAAAGTGTTTGGATGCCCAAAGTAAGTATGTTTGTGCATTTGTGGTTTTTTTACCTAAGAACTTGTGTTTGATGGCTGTAAGGCAGTAGTTAAGTAAGTTTGGTATCAATAACAAGTGATATTCCTCTCCATCATCTTTGACTATGTAACAGTCATGAGACAAAACTGATGAAAGCTAAATGAGAGGCCACAGATATCTTATAATAAATAATTTTATAATAAATATAGTAAGTAATTTTGGGGGAGGGGTTTTGACTGGAGTAAGAAGGGAATGGTGACAGAAAGGAACTAAAAAAAAAAAAAACCTAGAGGTGGACAATGAATCTGATGTCTCCCTTCTGCTTGGGAGATTCGAGAAATTGTATCCTTCCTTGCTTTTGTTTTGTTAAATGTTAGCTCTTCTGCACTTTATTAGTGCTGCCATCATAATGTTAAGTGGAAGAAAAGCAAATTACATGAAGCATGTGTATGGAGTTAGTAATTAATGCCGCATAGAATTCGTAAGGTGCTGTCCCTTTTTTAATCCCCAGCTATGGGATTTTAACTTCAACCATCCAGCCTCCAGCTTGGCATCTGTGAAATCTGCTCAGGAAGTCACCTTGGGAAAGTGGAAGGACCGGTGATATCAGACAGGAGGCCCACAAGGTGGCAATGTTTAGAAAGCCTTCAGAAGGGATGTGCCCTGAACAGATCCCTGCTTCCTGCGGTTGCCATAATTTTCTGCCCTTGTACCATTGCTGCTGCCTCTGTGCTGTTAAACAAGAAATGCCAGTGTTGCCAAAATGGAGCATAGGATACCTGGTACTAAACCTCTTGTTTGAACGGGTTCACCATTGGCGGTGCTCACCATACTGTGCTGGATACCATTCCTTCCCTTTCCCTTGGAAGGAATGTGCTGCAGCATTAGTGGTTTGCAGTAGCATGGGGTTTCTTTATTCACAGCTAGTAATAAACACATGCATGGCACTGAAATGATGCTCAGCCTGTGTAATGAAGAACTTTCATTTTCAAAACATACTGCTGCATTTTAGCTAATGCTTGCAAAGCTGTTACAGTGTGTAAATAAATGCTAACTTTGGATGTAGGAGGCAGCTCAGTTTGCAGTGATACTTTCTTCGTGCTTCACAGCTAAAAGTGAAAAGACTAGCTTTACTGTGAAACTAGGGGGGTTGCTCCAGGTTATGTAATGCCCTGCCAAAAAAAAAAAAAAAAAGAAAACTTAAATATGTTTGCAGAAAGGTTTCTCTAGATACCTGATAGGTGTGAGAAATTATTCAGGATAAGTTCTATGGTAAATACAAGAATTGCCACCAGCAATTGTTCACCAGCACAGACATAGGTAAGTAGGAGAGGGACAGTTAAACAAGGAATCATATAGTCCAGATTCATCAGACTGCAAGAGTAACTTCGACAGCAATTAGCAGATATGTGGGGCTCAAGTGTATTTGATGACTCTCAGGACAATCAGCCTATAATTTAGTCAAAAGTGGCTCATATGCCTCAAGGACGAAGCAATAAATCTAGACTACAGGAGGCATCTCAGAGCAAGAACTAGGAAAATGTAATGTTCTCCCCCGTGGATGCAACCCTTCCCGGGAAGGTGTTGCAGATGGAAGTGCAGCAGGACAATGCCCTGTGCTGAGCCACAGAGGCTTTCATCTGTTGCTTTCCGCTCTGGCATGGAGTAGATGCTGCTGCTTAAAGTCAGGCTTCGTCACTGTGGTTATACTGGCATTGTCACAAGCACTTGGAAACAACAGGAAGTCTAAAGAAAACTGTGAGCATGGAGATAGTGCACAACCACCAAGTGGACATTTATAAAAGCAGACTGCGTCCTACCTGTCTAACAGAAACTTATCTGACATGTGCAGATTTCCTGCAACGTGTAACCCTTTCTGTGAAGCAAGACCATTTTCCAGTGTATTCCCAACGGATTGCTGCTCACTGTTTAGCCTTTCCTTTTCAAATCCTTTAGTCCTTATGGCCTATTATATATCCAAATGAAGATCTAGTTATCAGCCTTCTAATACCAGAGATTCATTACACTGCTATAGAATTAGCTGAGCTATTACAATTCCAAATCCATGTAACATGTTATTATATACTAGTCTTTGCACAGGAAACCTTCTGGTCAGGTTTCAGTGGCTTTGAGCCTGACAAATGGGTATATTTTTCTGTGGAGTTAAGTTATATGGACAACAACATGAGGGATGGATATTGGAATATCCAAGGAGTTTTACAGTTCTTGTATTAGATGCTCTCATGTGCGACATGCAGATGGGGCCTTTTGGCAGTAGCAATTCCTTGATTGATGCATTATCACCAAAGCAATTACAATACGTCCTAACATTAGAAAGCAAGGCTGGTTTCTACTGGAACATCAGCTCAGGAATTACTCATTAGATTTCAGTTATTTTGGGATAGGTGAAGAGAAAGAAAATACCTTAAAAGTGTGTGCATATATATATATATATATATATGTACACGTGTATATAAAGTATGTTGGTATGATGAAGTACTAATTCATGAAGTGTTCAGGGGAGATCTGAACAAAGGCCGTTACGAGCTTTTTTCTTCCCTGCAGACATAAATATTCTCTGGCTGTTCATGGTAAAGGTGCATGTACTTACCAAACCAGCAGACTAAAGAATTGCTTCCTCTCACTTCTTTCTCCTTATCTCCCAGCACCAGCACTGGTACAGAAGAAACACTATTTCTAGATGAGAGCACTTTGTTTCCCCCTCAGTTCCCTGCTGCTTGTTTCCCCCAACTGGTTCCCACAATGTCCACCAAAGAAGACCTGACTTTCCTAAGGGATGCCTTGCAACTTCAGCCAAAAGACTGAAGAAGTGGGAAGTAGGTGGGCTGAGCGGAGTGCTTTTAAAGCGTGGTCATTCTGTGGAAACGCCACAAAGTCCCGCAAAATGCAGTGGAGGACATCTGTTTGGGAGTCAGTCCTGCACAGAACACAGATGGTTTATAGCTGGTTTAGATCCAACATGAGAAAACCAGAGCCCTAAAGCCTGAACCTGAGGGAGCAAAGTTAACCAAATGGAATGTTTGCTTATGGCTGTGCGCTCACCAGCTCCATTCCCTTCTTAACTTAGGAACTGGGTAGCTTGGATAGCCTTTTATGGTGCTGTCTGAAAATATTCTGAACTTTGGGGTGATATTTATTTTTCCAGTACCCGATACCAAAAATTATCCCACAGGAGCTCAGCAAAGCAGCTGATGATTCATCAGGAACGTAACTGTGCTTTTCAAAAAGATAACGTGTGGTTTTGTTCAGAGTTAATGAGATCCTTTCCAACGCAGAAGCTGTCAACAGCACTGACATACATTTACAGTTACAAAAACACATAGCCTTGTGGTTGGGGTTTTTATTAAATAGAAACCTCATTTTCTACTGTAATGAGGAAAAGGCACTGTTTTCTTGCCACTAGTACCTTTTGTACTCGAAGTGTTAGAAGCCTTTTATTATTATTATTATTACTTTATATACAATGTGGCTGTTCAGAGGTTACAAAATGGTGCGACTTAATGCCAGGACTGCTGAAGCCATGATAATATAAAATAATATATATTAAAAAATACACCCTTGTTTCTAGTCATCTTTTATTGTCTTCTGCATCTTGCCTATCAATGGTGCTTCATTTAGAAGCTGGAGAATGTTGATTAAAGGATGATTCAAGTAATTATTGAGTTTTGCTCCAGCAGAAAAAGAAACCATAAAATCTAGGACCCTGGAAAATAGTAATCCTTGTCAGATATATCAAGTATTTATAGTGCATGTAGATGCTATAAAAATAACTGTGTGATTTTTCAAAGCAGTTTCTAGATTTTATAAATATAATCTTGCATGTGCCCCTGTCCTGTGGTAGGCACCAGCGAGCTTTCCTGGCCTCTCTTCCCATGCTGCTGCTAAAGCCTGCATCTGCACAGCAGGCATTGGGATACTGAGCTGTGGTGCTCAGGGCCTCCAGCAGCAGAGTAAAATCCAGAGGTGGAGAGGCTCCAAGTATCAGCATTTTTTAATATTTCTCTGCAATCAGTGGAGCTGGAAACTTTGGTTTTCATTAGCTGACTGCTTGGATGCTTATACAGTTCAGTTGCTCCATGATCTGCAGCTTGCAGAAAATCACTCTATATACTGAGTCAGAGCAAAGTAGGAGTCACTGGTGATGCACAGCACACTAATGAGGTCAGGTGGAAGCAACATTTAAGTTGTTCTTATGGTAGAATTGTTCCTTGTAATAGTGGCTTCTTCGACCTTCTTAGACACTTGTTTAGCACTAGGTCAAGTATGAGAAGGCCACTGTTGTGGACAATGCTATTGTGTTACAATACAAGGTGGCAAAATTAGAGGTTTTCAGGTCTTGGGACCTAGTAATTTGTTGCACTCAAATCTAAATGTTGTAATCACCGGTAGCATCTTGCATGTCTGCTCCTACTTGAGCCTGGAGCAGGCACAGAAACAGGCATTTGGTGGGAGGTGCAAGGGGGCACAGGGCAAAGTCAGTGGCATCTGGTTTGAGCCTTAAAAGCCTCAGCTGGAGATCTGCCACCAAAGTGTGCACAGTTGCCACCCGTGTTAAAAATCCTCTCTGAGGGATGAGGCAGGCCAGGTACATGTCATGGGTACCACTTATTGTGGGGAGCAGCAGTTTTAAGTCTCATCAGTACTTGTTCCTCATAGAAGGAAGCTGGCAGAGCCCCCATATTCAGGTTTATGCAGTGGCTTCCATTAGAGCTTCATCCTCTTACAAAAGGTCTGGATTTGGCGCACAGCACTAATGACCTGAGCGGGATGTGTGGGATAAATGCCTTCTGAACAGCACTACGGGGAAACTACCCTTATATCATGTTGTAGGTTTTTAAACAAATAACTAATTCCTGTCTTGTGTCTGTATAAAAGAACAATATTGACTGTGCTCAAGTATTTTCAGACTTGATCTGATTTCATAGCTACGATCGTTTTTGTGTAATGTAAGAGGCTTCACATAATCACTCTTTTAAATCTACAGCTTATGTTTGACAAGTGGGTCATTGGTTAATGGAAGCAAGTAAATCCAGCTGTTTATCTTTTCAGTGGGATCATGCACTTTCTGTATGCTCTTGTCTGCTCAGAATGGAGACCTGTACATTTTTAATGGCCCTCCCTCTATTTTAGAGTAGGGGCATGAGCTTTACATTATATTTCATTTCTTCCCTACATTCAAATAAAATATAGTCACAGTATTACTTCTGCTGGTATCCCACCTGATCCACAAATTTGTGGCAGCAGTTGTGGTACTGTTAATTTAATTCCTATGTGTGATTTTTTAAAAAGTTGTTAATTTGACTTCATGAGGAAAATTTACTGTTGTACACTGTTTAAAAATTTTCTTGCTTCTTTATTTCTCCTACCCAAACCCCCAATATTTCTGTGTGTTGCTCTCAACAGATGCATCTTCCACTAAAGCAAACCAGCAGGAGCTTTCTCCCAGCTAGCTTTAACTCTTAACATTTTTTGGGTAATTTGAAATTTCAGGGTTTCAGAAATTGCTATGTAAGCCTTCTGTAGGGTCCCAGCATCTAAATAAAGCACTTCCAGCACTAGGTTAATAAAGTGCTCAAAGTATTAATGGAAACTTAGTCTAATAGGTCAAGCTCCAAAAGTCCTCTTAGGGAATGTCTGTCAGCAACATAATTTTCGTGACACAGTTTTCAAGTATTCTAATTTTTTTTCAATTCAGACTACTAATATAAGTGTAACATGATTAAAGCTGTTTATGAAAATTATTTTTCCTCTGCATTTGAAAGCTATTTTATTAATAAAGACTTAGCATAAACACTAAGATGATAATGAGCATTGACTTGCCAGGGGAAAGAGTCTGTTTTCCATCAATAAGTGAGAAAACGAAAACTTTCAGATTAGTAAGGATATTGTGTTAAGTAGCAATTAAATTATACTCACAGAACACTTTGTTGCTCCCAAATGCTCTAGTACTTGCAAACAGAAACTATTACTTTAGAAGTGTGTTACAGGTCTAAATTCTTAACAGCAATTTAAAAAGCATGTGTGTAAGAAATCCTCAGAAAATAAAGAGCAGAATTCCTCAGATGCTTGCATTTGGCCGGGAAGGAGCCTGAAATAGCTGAAACAAGTCTATTTGTCTATGGGAAGGCAAACGTCTCTTCAAAAACGTTGTGTGCAATACATGTATTTGCTCTAGCCCAAAGAGGAGGCACTCCCTGATTTCTCTTCGAGCTAGAGATCACAAGCAAATCCTTGGCAACCTAGTTTTTCACAGGTGCTGAGGTGCCTCAGGGATTTCGGCTCTTTGGTGTGTTAATGGCAGCAATGTGTCACACGAGGTGGTGAATCCTGGCTGTGATGCAGCCTTTAAATACAGGTGTCACTTCCTGGGGTGGCTGCATGTGAAGGTGCATGCAGCTCAGCAGGCAAGTACTGCAGCCCATTCCTCTTGGCCGGGCTGAAATGAGGCGTAATGACATATGTTAGTATGTTAGCTGACATAATGACAGTATGTTAGCTGGACAGTAAGTATGCTGGAGATTTATCTGAGGGAAGGAAACCAATTTGACCCAGGTCCCCTGCAGGTGGCTGAGGAAGGAAAGTGGAAATTGCCCAAGCCTACAAAGGATTATGTCTGACAAAGGAAGAGTGGGGAAGAATGGGAGAAGGAACAATGGAGAAACCTCAGGTGTGGAAGAAATCCTGAGATAAAAAGGAGGAGGCGCTCATTAGTTATAGCAGTGGAGAAGAGGGATTGGATTTGCTTAGCTGCAGAGCTGGAAGTACTGAGAAGATTAGAAAGCAACCTGTGGAAGAAAGGATGGAGATGCACCACAGTGGTGCTGAGGATGAAGCTTGCACAGACTTGTGACAGTTAAGTGTCTTGAGGAAGCTGGTCATAACAGCAGGACCCGTTTCTGTGCTTGTAAAATGAGGAAAGCTGACAGAAATCAGTTTTTGTTGAATGTTATGAATGTCCCAGATAAAAAGCAATTATCTGGATAAGGGGGAAGGTTGCATAGAAACAGAAAAGCACACCACTTTCTGTGTAACTTCTTGGCATTTGCTGATTTGATGGGCAACGAGACACCTTGGCTCTGAAAGAGAATGATTTGTAGTGCAGTGTAGGGTCCTGAGAAAACGTATTTTGCAGCAGGGCAATGGGTTCTTGGGCTGGGGTTTGCAATCACAGAAACACTCACACACTACTGAATGACTAGGCAGTGTGATTTTGATCCTGGTCAGGCATGAATGTGCTCTGTATTTCTTTCACATTAGCTAGGGCATGTAATACTGTTTATGTTGGCTTTTTGCTGGGTGTGGGAGGAGAGACACTTAATTAACAGTTTCCTGGGACAAAGTAACCCCTTCAAATCCTGGTTTGTAAAGTCTTTGTCAGCTGGTTGAAACATTGTTGATCCAGTAAAATTTAATAGACCATCTGCTGGAATCATTACTTTCTTGTGCCAGCCTTCTCTCTTCCTCTTTAGCAGTGGCGAGCATCTTGGGCAGGTCGGACAGGTCTGTAGCAAAAGACTGAAATGCCTTCAAAGTGTATTGCTAACATTTTCAGTGTAGAGCAGTAAGAACATACATCAGAGATGGAGACTGTCCACTCCCACCTGATTTTATCATCTTTTTACCTTTTTCCAGACACCCTTCCTGAGCCCCAAGAGAGCCAAAGATTCCTCAACAGCTGAAAATAAGTAAATAAATGCTAGGCTTAGCCTCTCACATTTCCAAGCCCTTCCAGGCTTTTGCCATTTATAACTTGTTTTACTGGTTTTGTTTAAGATACGAATGTCTGAAGCTCTGGCTTTTCCCAGTTGTAACAGTCATAAACTATACTGTGTGGAAACATGAAAACCCAAATCCTTCTCTTCTAGAACACTAATCTCACTTTCATTTAATTCAAATTCTGTCATCCTCTGAAAAAATGTAGGAATCCAGATTACCTGAACATTTTTGATGTGTTTACTTTTGGCTTTCCATAGTCTTTGCATCTGAACTCTGACAAAACAAGTCTAGAAAACTAGTTAACACCTCAGTGCTAATGGAAGTGGTAATGGTACATCTAGAACAGCTCCAGCCAAACAATTCCATGTAAATGCATGTGAATGAGCCATGAGTCATTCTCCAGTCTCAATTCCTTTCAACCAGTATTAAGGACACAGGAATCCTTACTCAAAGCATTTATTGATCACAGCCTCCATTTACAGGTTTTTAAATGAGAGCTGCTCCACAAGGTGTGTCTGAAACTCTGCTTTAGCCCAGTGGGTATCACTGAAAACAAATGCAACAGACACTAAAGAATTCCAAATTTTGGGTTAGTCTGGAGTTAATGGAAGTAAAAATTTCTTCTCTTTGGAACCATTCCTCACTGAAGTATTTCCTGCTCTCACGGGAGCTTTTTGTTATGTAGAAAGTACTGGATAAAAATGTTCTGGCTATTTGGTGTGAACTTCTTATGGTTTAAGTAAGGAATCCTTTGATGTATACCGAAGAATGCTTCTTTCTAAATAGGAATTTGGGGAGTTTATTCTTTAAAGCAGCTAGATTTAGCTAATGGGATTTAATAAATGTCCACTAAACCAATTTATTAATTTTAATCTAAGAATTAATATTAAAAGTACACAACTTAAAATATTTTATTCAAGGTTTTTTGAAATCCTGTTCCTGTGAATGTAAGCCCTTGTTTTGTAGACAGTATTTGAATCTTGAATTAATCCTTTGATTTCTATTTGATTTCTACAGTAACTATAAAAGGTAACTGCAGTCTTTCTGAAGGAAAATACCCACGGACTGTGGCTCTACAAGATGTCTCTCTTTAGCAATCGGTTCATGCACTAATGGTCAGATTGGATTTGCAACTCGTAAGACCAAATTTTCAAGTATGCTTAGCAGACAAAGACTCCAACACTTATTTTACGCTTCCTCACAGGCACAGAGCACTTCTTAAAATGTTAAATGTGAGCTCTGAAATATAAATATGTCTGTATATTTAAAAATAGACTTGAATTACCTCATAGGGATGTGGTCCATGCACATTGTGTAATTGGGACAGCCCTCTCTTTTTTGGTTTTTTTTTTTCCCCCCCTCTTTATCTCTGTCTCTCCAGGGAAGGCAAATAATCAAGACTTGCTTAAAGTGGCAACACCAGAATCCCCAAGGGTGGGAAGCTCATTCTTTGTCTACAGGATGTCTGGAGTGATAAGTAACTGTTTTAATACAACTCATGCAGTGTTTCTTTGTCGTGACAAAATTATAATTTGCTGTTTGGCATAGTGAGTTTAAATGCCTAGAAATACAAGGTACAGAATGAAGTACCAGGATGGAGGTGGGACAATTTATTCAGTGCTGTGTAAACAAAGTCTATAAAGTTACAGTTTTGAATTTTCACCTGAAGTGTTTTTATGCCACACTGCCTTCCTTTGGGTTGATCAGTGCTGTTGACAGTATGTCAGCAAAACAGGAAACATGAGTTCTGCATAACCCAGGTCAGCTTGAAATTTACCATGCACCACATCATGTCTGATACATGTTTGCTGTGTTAGTAACACTGCTGTCGCTGATCCCTTTATGGGTGTTTCTGTGTGATACGTTATCGTCGCAGGTTAGAACTGTGCTCTAGTTTAGGCTGGCACAAGCCGGTGCTGTCTAATAGACATTCAGTTGCAGATACCTCACTTGCACTTCTCACAGATAACATGCAAATCTGATCTCCTAAATCTTCTGTTCCTAATCTAGTAAATGCAACTTTAGAAATTAGGCTGATTGTGATGCAGCCTAATTAAGTATGCTCATGGTTATACCCATCTTACTGAATCTCCTCTTGCTGGGAATAAAGTATGTCAATGTACCTTAATGAATTGGGACTTCCTTGAACAACCAAAATGTGCCCAAGACTTAACAGAGTGACTTCTTTTAGCTCTTCCAAAACTTTCTTCCTGATTTGCTTTATTCACTTATTTTCAAATTTAAACACTCTTGGCCAACTCCTTCAGGAGAAAGAGCCTGTTTCTGCATGGGTTTCTGATAAACACAGGCACACGACTGCTAGAATTAACTTATTTTAATCTACAGTGTGTAAATCTGTGGCTTTACAGAATTCTGTTAATCTTTGTTGTGATAAAAAAAGACTATGAGAATAATTAAATTAGGAAAGCAGACTACATTGCTCTGGACTGTTGCTTTCCAAAAGTTACTGCTACCTTCCAACTGTTTTCTGAAATCTAATCAAAGGGGTTTTTTTCCCCACTGGAAAAAACTGCACTTGTGACAGGAATGTTCATTAAATTCCTCAGAAAAGTGATGTCCATGGCCCAAAATAATTATATTTGCATGGTGTTTGCTGCAGTTTGTAGCTGGGCTGTATTCTGAGAAGAGTGCAAGCAATATCACACTGACTCCTTTAGAGCTTGAACATGAACAGAGATGTCAGAGATGAGGGATTCAAGCTGGCCACTGTAGGGTTAAATGTGTTTTTCTTAGTCTCACTCCCTATTGCTTCCACCACCCGAAGTTATCCAAGCAGTGGGGAATTTCTGCAATCATTAATTGTATTTATAGTTTGGCTATGTCACATGAAATACTCCCTAAAACTGTGTGTGTGTGTTTTTTTTAATCCCCTTACAAATGTATCAGCAGAAGTCTCTAGCCTGGCCATCACCTCTGCTGTCAGAGGCTGTACGTTGATTGCTTCTTATCAGCATTAAAATATTTATAATTTATTTCCACATTAACTGCCTAATATAAAATTCTGGGTTGAGTGTGCCTGAGGTCTTTCTAATGCCGCATCTTGGGCTTTTAGAGGATTTTACTCTCAGGCACTATAAATTAGCCTGTATGGCCTTTCCACTGCAGTAAGTGAGACTTAGAGCAAGTAAAGAGAGAGGAACTGAGAACAAAAGCTCTGAAGAGGAAGGAGCAACCAGTTTGGAGAATGATGTTTAGGCCTGTTCTAGTGTTCTCTCTACCTGGTTCACCATGGCAGAAATCAAAGTACTGGAATGCATTTGATGTGGTAGGGTGATACTTTTTGCATCAGCAGTACACCTGGGACTTGCTGTGTGGCTAGCATGGCACGGGAGCATGTGGTCCTGAGAGGATGTGACATCTCCGTCCTTGAAGATTTTCAAGATTTGGATTGATTAAGATCATGTCACCAAATGTGACCTGATCTCATATCGGTGATGGTCCTGCTCCAAGTGGGAGATTGGACTGAATGACCTCCACAGGTCCCTTTCAGCCATTGCCTCTGTGGTCTCAGTGCTGAAGATCTATTACATCAGGTTTTGTAATTCCACCCTTCAGAGTAAATTGCTTTCCTGGCTCTGTGCTTTGCTTAGTCTGCACATCACTTGTGAGTACCAGATTTCGGTACTTTCAGCATACCACAGGTGGAGCTTTTTATCAACACTGACGCTGACCTTTCCTTCTTCAGATCAATTCTCTTTTGGTGTGCCTAGTGCATGTAAAAATCTATAAAGGTAGCACAGATGGACGGACACCTAATAACAGCAACAAGTTTCCTCTTTCTTTGAGACCTCTTAGCTTAGAATGATGGAAGTGGGAAGAAGATGCTGGGGGCTTCCAGCACATAGAGATAGGAGTTGTGATTGTGGGCCACACAGTGCCCAGAAACAGAGATTAAGTAGAGGGAAGGCCGTGCACATGGAATCCATATTGCACCCAGAGCCCCCTGAGCTGTGCTAGATCCACTGAAGCCCACTGAAATGTGTGCTTCCTGAAAACCAGTACCAGGCTTCTTTTTCCATAAGGCTAAGGTACTGTGCTGAGGCAGCATGGGTTTTTCTGACCTTGAGTCCTAATGCAGAGGCAAGAAGAGGTCTGAAGCAAAGCTGTCATGCTCTCCTCACCTGCACTTCTCTTCTATACTTTTGTTGGTACATGTTTTAAACAGTTTTGGAGACTTCAATAAAGAAGCTTCTGTTCTTTGCTACTGGTGAAGAAATAAAAATGTTTTTACAAGTTAGGGTTGCAGAGTGTTTTACTGCTTGGTGCCTTGCAGAGCAGGTAGGGTTATGTCTGGCAGATAAAGACCTGCTATTGATTATTTTTATATTCTGTCACCACATAGCCTTTCTGGCTTCTCCATGTCCTTGAGTGTTACTAAGATGCTTACTGGCCTTTTTAACAGAATGTTTTTTGTTGCTTGTTTTGAAAAAGGCTCAAAGGTAGCTTCCTCCAATTACCAGATGGATGAAACATTTTTCAGTGAAGTGTGCCAATTGCAAATGTCCATAGATTGGTTACTGAAAGATAAGTTTGAGTGTATTTGAAAACCCAGCAGAAAGAATAAGTAAGATCCCCTGTCTTGATGTTCAGAGGACAGTTGCAAGTTGTCAGACTAACTTGAGCCTTGTTAGAGTTTGCTCTAAAATGTGTGTTAATGTATACATCTGATTTAAATCCAAGGATATTCTCAGCAGTCCAAGTGTTGTGCAGTTGGTACTATTGATAGTATTCACCTTATAAGCTCTCTGTGAGTGGTCTATATTATGAATATAATCATGTAAACTAAGCTTTCAGTGAAGTGTCATTTCAGTCTGAGGTTAGGTAAAAATTAGTTAAAATTTCAGTAAGTCACTGTCTTTGTGCAGAAAAAAATCTGGGGTAGAAACCTGATCAAACTCATACTTCAGAACTTCTGAGTTAAAATATCAGCATATGTCTCTGAGAACACATTAGAAATACTCACATGGCTTTTGTTTCACCTACCATCTTGAAATTATTTTTAAAAGAGTGTTGGATTTGGGGGCATGTATTTAAGATGTTAATAGATCGGCTCAAATACTTTGCATCTAACAGCCTTGAGGTCATACAGATCTGTTTAGAGACTGTGCCTATAGCCCCCCCCCCCCCCTTGTTGGTTTCTGCTTAGAGAAAACAATTTGTAAACAGCTGGATAGTATGTTTTTCTAATGTGGTATAAGTGTGTGTTTCGATGAACTATTGGGACATGAGGGTAGGTTTGGACCACAGTGAAGTTCAGATCTGCTCCTTAGGATGACCAGCATTGATCTGTGGTAATGTCAAACTTTGAAGCACGTTGCTATTTAGGCAAGGGGAGATATACAGAAATCATGGTGCTTTGCAGAAGGAAATGGACTGGGGAGGATGCAAAAACCCTTCTAGAAGAAGGGGAAGAAGAGAGGAGGGTTGTGTGATTGGTGACGCTACCAGTGCCAGAAGTTCAGTGCTACTGCTTTGGCAGGTCTCTTCCATTCTTGTTTCTGATCCAAGCAAGATTTTAAAGGATGTACCATCAAATGTTTTTTCTGTGGAAGCCTGAACGCAGGAGAATGCTGGAAATGTGCAATACAGCTTGACAGATGTCGTGCTGTGCTCTCCAGTGAAGTTGTAAGCAGGGATACAGACCTTGGTAACTTGAACATCCTGGTGTTTGGGGTGGAAATGCAGGCGGAATAGCAGACACAGGAACCGGGAAAAAAAGAGCATAAAATAACTTACACCTTCGTGTGCTGTTTTATTACTAGGAGTCCATGATTTTTTACATCTTGTAGTTTCATGTCACTTAATATTTATGCACTTTTTAAAAATAAAGTGTTTACGATATGAAACACAAAACGCACTCCATGATTCTTGCAAGCTGCAGCCCGTGCAGGCGGGCTTTGTGCGGTGGGGATGGCCATAGCCCCCGGCACACCCGCACCGGGGGAAGATGCTGGGGAGGGCTGGGCGGTGTTCGCTGCTGCGGCTCGGCGCTGTGTAACCGAGCAGCCCGGCGTGGGGGCTCCTGCAAAAGAAGGAGCCTGAGCGCGATAGCTCCCTGGTGCGGGGAAAAGGCGGACGATGCTGAGGTACCGGGGCACGGAGGGTGATGATGAGGCATCGGGCTTCGAGGTCTCCTCTGGTCTCGTACAAGCCGGGCGCACACGCGGCTGTCACAGTCGGCGGTGGGCAGGGGCACGGCGCGGTCCCCTCGGGAGAGGCGGCGTTTCTGCGCCCACGGGTGCAGGGACAGGCGCGGGGGCGGCGGGACCGCCGTGCGCGGCCGGGGCGTGTGTGGGGGTGCCCCGGCGCTTTGTCTGTGCCCGCGCCGGGCGGGGGCCGCCGGAACGCTCGGGCCGTTCCGCCGCGGGGGCCGGCGGCTGCCCCGCACTCCCGGGGCGAGCGGCTCTTTGTGTGGGGGCGCGGGGCGGGGCGGGCCCCTCTCTCTCCCGTCCCTCCCTTCCCTCGCCGCTGCCGTCCCCGGGCGCAGCGCGGCGCCGGCCGGTTGCCATGGCGAGGGGCGGTCACGTGTGGCGGCGGCGGGGGCTGACGCGCGGCGGGGCGGGGCGGGCGGGCGGCAGAGTCGCGGCTGCCGCCACCTTCCGCACACCAGCAGCAGCAGCAGCGGCAGCAGCTCGGGGCTCTGCGGAGCGGCGGGAGCGCCAATGCCCGGACCGACCCAAGCCCTGTCCCCAAATGGCGAGAACAACAACGACATCATCCAGGATAACGGGACCATCATCCCCTTCAGGAAGCACACGGTGCGGGGGGAGCGCTCCTACAGGTACTGCGGGGGCGCTGCGGCGGCGCGGGGGGCGGTTGCATAAGGCGGGCGGGCTGCAGCCCCCTCCTCTCCCCCGGCCCCGCATTGTCCGGCTGCGGAGCGCTCGGGCGATAGGCGGGATGCGTGCGGGGGCTCGCCGCGCCCGGGCGGAAGAAAGGCGGTTAAAAATGATAATTAAAAAAAAAAAAACAGAGGTGGGGAGGGGGAAATAAAAAGGAGGGAAAGAACGCCCCTCTCGCGGGCAGCCAGCTCCCCTTGGAAAAGAGCCGCAGCACCTCGCTGCGGATCTCGGAGGGAGGCGGCGCCGTGCGGGAGGCGGCGGCCGCGGATGGCGGGGCGCGGGCAGCCCCTGCCCGGCCGGGAGAGCCGCACCGGGCACCGGGCAGTGCCCGCCCCCCGCACGCCGGTGTGGGGGTGACAGCCGCCCCCCGCTCGTCGGGGCGGGGGTGACAGTTCCCGCGGTGCCTGCGCGGGGGAGGGCGGCTCCATCCCCGCCCCCCGCTCCCCGCCAGCCCCATTTTGTGTTTATTTATCGTCTCTCATTTGGGGGGACACCCGTCTTTTGTCGCAGTTGTAGGCATTTTTGATGAATCGTTTGGCATGCGGTGCTGGCAGCGCTTCTGCATTAACATCTCTGACAATATGTTCCGGCAGATAAGCTCATTAAAATTGTTTGCATTGTTTGATAAGGGTCGCGGCGCAGCCCGGAACGCAACTGGTTTGATGTGCTCCTTGCTGCCGACTCGAAGGGCGGTAATACGGCCGGTGGCTCCTTATGTCAATATACAGTTATTTTAAATGCTCCCTGGATGACAGCAAGCAGTGCCTCTGCAGAGTACACGCCCCTCAAAGCTGATTTTCAAGCAGCAGGAAATGATGCTGCTCTCAAATATCTGACTAAAGTGGCGAGTTGTAGCTCGATTACATGAAAACAAACGTGGATGGCTTGGCTTGTTTGTCTGAAGAAAATCAGAGTATTTTTTCTTCTGCTGAGGAATAACGGAGCTGCCACCGGCGTAGCTGGCCATTAATAACCTTAACAGTGAATCTCATTGTTGATAACACACTGACGGGTGAGCATGAAAGGCGTCGGAGATCCCACTGTGTGGTTTGTTTGAATTGCACAAAATTTAGTCGGTGTCTCTCTCTGAATCTCCTTATACCTCATGCACTGGAACCCCAGTGCACGCACTTAGCACAACGCAGCAAAATTGCTTTTGTAAGGACCTATTTCTACTTGCAGAAAGCCTAGAGCTCTCACTTCTTATATCTCAATTTCAGCTGAGTAGTACAAGATTCTGTTTTAGGGGAAAGCTGTATTTCCATCTTGCACCTAAGCAGAAATATGAAATAGATTTGAAATGCCATGCATCTATCTTTATTCTGACATGTCATAGGTACCACTGATTGCTGTCTCACTTGTTTCCTTCAGAAGGGTTCTTTTGAAAACCTCCGTTAAGTGGGGTTTTCCATTCTTTTTCAGTAGGTGTGTATGTTTTTCTGCAGTCATCAACAAGTCAGTTTTCTTGCCCTTTTGCCTGTCATATCATACACTGAACTATGTCTAGAAAAGACGTTTTGTGAGGCTGCTGTGTACAGCACATGATGACAGGAATAACTGTATCACTTGCCCAGTTTTCCAGAAATTGTGAAGTTACTCTGTATCTGAATAGCCTTTCCTCCAGAGAAGTGCTTCTTAGTCCTTTACGGATTTTTATCCTTTTCTATCTCTCTCTAGAGCAATATAAAGGAATACAGAACTACTAATGCTAATGTTGCATGTTATTTTTAGGCAGTAAATAAGTAATTCAGTTCAATATATTTCAGAAATAAACCTTTAATGCACAAATAAAAATTTCCACTGGGGAATTCTATTTAGGTTATTTTTTTCCTTTTGGAAATTTACCCTGTTCTGCAGAGTCATAACACCCATATCTTTTGATTTCTCCCTTTCTCCGGGGGAGAAAATGATGCTTAACTTGCTTCCATCTGTAGGTAAAATACTTCAGGAAGGAAATGTCAAGCATAACAGAAGAGAAACATTAAAGAAAATACGTGAAAACTGAAGTGAAGCTTCTCCTTGATACTGGAAAAATGGCTTTCAACTTCCATGACAACCTTTAGTAGCTAGGCAGGTTTGGTCCTTGTTCAGTGTGAGTGGCAGCAGGAGATCACTTGGTACAACAGATGAATTCCATCAGTTTAGTGCCTGCTGCCGCACTGGACTGTCGGTGTCATTCCAGACTTATGGAGCAGCTTGTAGGACCTCACCATATGACACATCAAGTTGCTATGCCTCTGATTGTTGGCCTGGGTTGTTCCATCTAGGAATATGGAATAAATATGTCATTACACACACCCTGGAGGTTGACATCAGATGAGCAGTTGTACAAAGCTAAAACACTTCTGCGTCCTGCAGCTTTGCTCTCAAGTTAACCTGCATCTGCCATGTGTATAGAGGTTCAGTATTTGCCTTTCAGTCCTTCTTTCCTGTAGTAACAGAAATGCTTTCTCATTTTACAACTTTTAACATGTTCTGTTTCATAAATATTTTAAAACAGAAGTAGTCTTACCTGACCAGAAAATTTGTATTGATCAGATTGGATACTCTCAGACCTAAGAAACAACTTCGCTATTTCTAATACCAGGTCTTACCAAAGATTTGATATCCACCTCCTGAAGAAGATTTAAAAACAACTACAGGTTATACCTTTTTACAGACTAGGAAGCTGACATGGAAGGAGCTGCTGTAAGTTGTATGCTGAGCTGAGGATGCAGCAGGGAATTGAACTTATACCACAATTCCCAGCCATGTGCTATGTATGCAAAGCCACAAATAGTTTTCTCAAGTCTTCCAAAGGACATACTATATTTTGCAGACTGGGACATACAGGCCCAAGGTGTTAAGTTTCTCAGCCAGATTTACTTAGCTGGTAAATGGAAACCAGGCACTTTGGCATAAAATTTAGTCACAGGGTGATGTTACCTTTTGGAGTTAATAACTGTAATCAATCTGTATTGCTCACGTGCTGTTTCATGTGCTTCAGATCAGGAGACTGTTGAAAATTTGTTTGGTACTGAGGTCTCTTTCTGTTGGCCCAAAGTAGACTTGGGGTCTTTTCTGAAGCAGTGAAGAATAGCATTAACATTTAATGATAGTTTATTTCCGTGTTCAAAGATGGCTGAAAAAATTCAATGAGAAACAAAATCAACAGCTGTGTGGAGAATTTTTTTTTAAATAGGGCACGTTTGCAGTGCTTTTTCTGCCAGACTCCGGGCATCCTGTGTGGTTGATCAGCTCATCATATTTTTAAAAGCTAAAGTATTGAGTGAATACTTGTAGGTTCAAATGGCATACCTAGTCTAAAGCACCCTGGTCCTAAAGAGACAAACTGTTGTACCTTCCTTTGCAGGATACTGTGCTTAACTTCTGCTTTGTGTGTTGCTAGAAAAATGGCTTTCTGGGCCTTCGTTCCCTGGCTATATTTAGTTTTATACCCAGAACTTGCATGAAGCAGAGGGGAAGGGGCCAACTTCCTGATTATTTTTCTTCAAATCACTAAGCTGAAAGGAAAGAGTACTTTTGTTTTAGTTTTTATCTATGAGTGTATACCTTTTTAATGTTACCTGTTTTAAGTATTTGTTTTTCTTAAGTGTTGTCTTCATTCTAGAAATCATTGTGTAAGCAGTGAGTCATGGTGTTGTGCATAATAATGAAAGCTAGACAGCAGTGGTGATTTCCTCACCCACTGCTGGAATAAGTTGTGGGGTGTTACAGAGCATAGCGGGCTGCCTTTTACAGCAGTATGGGCTGATAACTTCCATGCTGAAAGTCAAGATTTACGTTGTAGCAAAATCTGTTCTGGTCTTTGCCTTCCGAACTCCCAGTGAATTGCCGGATGCAGGCTGGCCCTGTGCAGCAGAGAGCATCCTTCCCTTGGCAGGACCTGCCCCTGTCTCTGGTGACTCTGTGCCTTCCACATGTGTGGCTTTACTCAGGGTTCAAAGGGAGACCTGTTGCTTCACCTGACTGTGGGCAGAAGGAATTTATTGGTCTTTAATTAGGTTCCACTGAATATGGTAAACAGGTAGATACACTGGAGTAAAAAAAAAAAAAAAATTGTGTTGAAAAAATTAATATATTAAGGCCCAAGCTTGCTGAGAACTCGGAAGATGATACAGAGTAAAAGCAGTGAGTTGTCTTCTCACTTCACAGTACAGATGGGTGTGACTTCTGAAACGGTAAATGCCAGTCAAAGCAAATGCTATTAAATATATTAGTAAGTGAATCTTTATTTTCAGAGGCATCTGCTCTTGTCCTAACAGCTGCATTGCAGATTATGAGAATTTTGCCCTAGATTTCACTGAAAGCAGGAAAAATGCAATAACAAATGTTTGAAAAAACCAGCAGCAAACTAATATAAATTACACCCCATAAATTTGGCTTGTGTTTTTCTAAAAGTTGTAGTTGTGATAACCCCCTTGTCTGCCAAGCATCTGGACTGCAATAAGATAGTTACTGCAGGGAGAAGACCATCCTGATGACTTAGAGCCAACAGCTTACTAGCCAGCATTAAAGAGGGACTATGCAGAAATCTTTCTTTGGTTCCTGTCAGCTTAGGTACCCTCTATTTTCTCTTCTTTCACTTTCATAAAGCTGTCTTCCTATTGCTGCCACTGCTGTTCTTCTTTAATCTTGTTTTCTGATTAGGGAGTACTCTGCCTAGAGAGAGCTGTTTCGGTGAGTATCTTCTGCTGGGCAGGTCCAGCTCTCAAAAAGCAAAGGGTGAAACTGTCTGAAGATAACTTGGAATCACATGTGAGTGCATGTAAATGTCTCTGAGGGGTAGGAGGATGACTCTGCTCAATACTGCATGAGTAATTTGAAACCTAGATAGTCCCTGCCTGCATTATTGGGGTATCTCTGTTGAACTGGATTTAGATCTTCCTTGATGGAAATACCTTCATAGTGTTTTGGGGGTTGGGGTTATTTGTTTAAATCAGGGGCTAAGACGGAGGTAGCTTTTTGGGGAGTGGGGAGAGAGGAGAGAAAACACTGCACAGACAGCCCAGTTTGTTTAAGGAAATGGAGGTAATTTTCAGACAGCACGAACTTCTCAGCTTACACCCAAGTGCTCTCACCAAAAAGGTCTGAGAACGCCTAATTTGCACCCAGCCTCCGTGGGTTTCAGAAACATCCTGTAGGTGGGAGGCTGCGTTCTGGTTTTTGTTGTGTGATGTGGTTTTTTTTAAACTACCTTGTTGAGCTGCATAGCAACAGCAATGTGTTTTTGGCATATTAAAAGAAAAAGGAGCAAGTTTGGCACGCACAAGAACTGAACCTGATGCTGGCACTTTCAGAAACAGACATTTTGGCTTCTGCCTAGTGTCTTCAATCTAGTCTTCCTGGAAAACAGGCGCTGAAAAATGTGCTGTATTGTGAAAGAAAGGTGATTTGGAGGTGGGGCTGTGCAGCAAGAGACCTTGATTAAAGCTATTTCTTCGGCTCGTTTGAGGGAGGTGCAGTTATCTCATCTGGACCACAGGAATGTTATTCCAGGGGGCATACCTGGACTAACCTTTTGTGATATAAAACTTGTTTTGGGAGGCACTAAGAAAAGAAAATGTGTGGTAGGTCTACATTTCAAGCCTTGGCATTTGAATGTGTGACTCTTTAAAAATATCTTCAGAGGTTTTGGGGTTTAGTGGGGAGGTTAGTTTAATTTGACAGTCTCTCCTTCCTTATGCCCAAAGCTAATTATAGCAAAGGCTTGGTAAGGAAGCAGATGAATAGTGTGCCAGCTTTTCATTTTGGAAGTGCAACTTTCAGCCTTTGATAATTGAAAACGAGTGGTCTTGCCACATCTGTTCTCAATCACGCCAACCACCGAGTGGGATGGCACGAAGGCTGTAGCGCGGTGGCAGCAGCCGCGAGACTCGCGCTGCACCGGGACAGCGTTTGGCTGCTTGCATCCTCCTCACTCCCTGAATCCTGGCCTCCAGCTAGCAGCACTGATCACTCACTTCCAGGATCAGTGCTAGGGAATGTAAATGGAAAACATCCGTGTTTCTTCTGTGGATGGTGTTAGCTGTGTGCTGCGTAGCTGTTTGGATCTTGCTCAGATCTCTGCTGCCTGACTCACCGATAAAGCATCTTCTTCATATTGTTTCATTACAATTAGGTGGGACGGGAAAGGGAATATCAGCTACAAAAGTTTACTAAACATGCCTTTAACTGTTGGGGTTTAAAAAGAGTGGGGTTTTTTTATTTTTAGTACAAATCTACTGTCTTTGTGCTATGAAGTATTTCATTCAAAATTGAAACCTTGCCTGCGATATTTTGACAAAAGTTTGTCTAGTTTTCTAGTGGTATACTAAGTTATTAAGTATTTTGTAGAGAAGGCTCTGTATTCTGAAAGCACACCCATTAAATGTCTCAGTTTAGACACTCTGAAATAATTTCTTGTTTCCCATGGAGCCCTATGATTAGTGAAGGGTGCTTTTGTGTTAAATGTGGTTTTTTGCTATGCTATCCAAACAGGAAGTGTAAACATTCATCAGTGAATCAAGACTTAAGGATGTAGCTTCCGTAGGAAATCCTACAACTGTGCCAAATTATTCTGCCTGGAGAGAAATATGCCATGCAGGTTGTACTGTTGATCTTCTGGCCTTGTGTATGACCATCTTGCATTGTTTTGTTTCGGAGGCTTAATTTTCAATATTATGTTTCTTGGCAATTTGGAATTGTGAGACGGACCTCAGTGGAGCCCTTAGTGAGATCTGTGCACTTCAGTTTTATCTTTTAGGAGCAACTCAAGTGAATTTTCCCCCCTAGAGCAGGGCTCCTTAGTACCATACAGAATTCCTACACAAGCAGCTGTAATTATTCAGAGATGCACATGAATGCAAATTCTTTCCTGTCACTCTGGAATGCAGTGTTGATGCTCAGAAGGGCTCGCTGGCAGTATGTATTAAACAATTTAGGGGGAATGAAAATTCATTTTAGGCAAATCTTACGCAGTTGTTATGCTTCGCTTCTTAAGGTTAATCTCTATGGAGCTAGTCCAGTAATATCAGGAATAGGAAGCACTGAAATATTTGAAGTAGAATACTCATTTGTTTTGCTTATGGATTCAGTGTTACACAAATCATAGCTTGTTAAAATAACTATAGAATCTATGAGTAATTGTTTGTATGGAAGTGGAACACATAACCCAGTGATATGGAAGTCCCACGGGAGCTTGTGTATACAGAAAGACCATGGTGTGTAGGAGTGCTGAGAGCAGGGAAGCAGTGGTAATTGGTTGGATAGAAGGGATACATTTTCCCAAAAGGACAGCATTCAGTTGTAATTAGTCATTCTGTTGGAAACCTTGTTATGCAGAATGGTGTTCGTTATATTTTACTGAATTGAATTGTTTGGGGTCCATATCACTGCTTGCCCATAATAATGTTTCAGAGTTATACATGAGGTAGATTCTGAATCAGGGTCTGAAAACACTGTTTTCAGTCAACACATTTGTGTTGTGCTAGTTGTCAGATTCAAGGAGGCATAAGGAATATTCTCTTTTTGCTTTTTTATTTCATTTAATATATCTGCAATGAAGACAGGCTGAGAGACCTGGGGTTACTCAGCCTGGAGAAGAGAAGGCTCCTGGGAGACCTTAGCACAACCTTCCGGTACCTACAGGGGGCCTGCAAGAGAGCTGGAGAGGGACTTTTTACAAGGGTATGCAGTGATAAGATAAGGGGCAATTGCTTCAAACTGAGAGTATGTTTAGATTAGGTATTAAGAAGAAATTCTTTACTGTGGGGTGGTGACACACTGAAACATGTTGCTCAGAGAAGTTGTGGATGCCCCGTTTCTGGAAATGTTTGGGACTTGGTTGCATGGGACTTTGAGCAGCCTGGTCTAATGGAAGGTGTTCCTGCCCAAGGCTGAGGAGCTGGAACTATATGATCTTTACGGTCTCTTCCAACCCAAACCATTTCGTTATCCTGCGTATTTCTGTCTGCAGAGGTTTGGCTCTCTAGTGCACGTTTATAATCTGTGGTTCCCAAGTGTGGAATGAGTTCCACAGCAGCAGGGATGCTGTAGAACTGCCTTGTCTCTCAAGCAGCTCTATTTTTAATATGGTGAGGTGTTTTTTTCCACTACCACATTGTGCACAGTTGTTCCTGAAGGGTTACACAGTGTGGACCTGGTGGTGCTGGTGAACAAGATGAACATGAGTCAGCAGTGTGCTCTTGCAGGGAAGAAGGCCAAGCCCATGCTGGGCTGCATTGGCAGGCATGTAGCCAGCAGCTCCAGGGAAGTGATTTTTCCCCTCTGGTGCTTCTGAGACCACATCTCACATACCTTGTCTGAGCCTGGCCCTCTCCACTTTGAGAGAAACAGTGACATACTGAAGTGAGTGTGGCAGGATGCTCAGGGGGCTGGAGCTTGTGACCTGTGTTTGGTTAGTCTGGATAGGAGCCATCTCAGGAGAGGGGAAGACCTCGCTGCAGTCTATCTGTCTAGGGGGAGACTGTGTGTGAAGAAGATGGAGCCAGGTTCTTCTGAGGTGCATGGGGAAAGGATGAGAGGCAATGGCAGTCAGCAGCTGCAGCAGTACAAAGTACTTTAGATATTGGGAGGAATGTGTACGCGGTAGGGACAGTCAAACACCAGAAGTTACCCAGAGGGGCTGTGGAATATCTGTCCTGGGAGGGTCTTGAAACTGAGACAAGATGGGATCACCGGCAGCCTTCTCTTGCTGTCTCTGCAGTGACTGGGAGGCTGGAGCAGGTCTCTCTGGAGTTCCCTGCCTACCTGAGTCACTTTATGATTCCATTCTGTAACTCTAATAAACATAAACAGCTCGTGACTTAAAAAACAAAGTAAAGAAATCACGTGCTTTAAAGATGAAAGGAATATCATCTGGCAACAACTTTTTTACTGCCATGGAGGTGAAATCAGCCTTGCCATCAAAGATTTCCAATGGAAAAGAAAAATATGTGTATGCAGTCTCAGTATGACTTCATCAATATCAAATGTTTTCTAGTTTAATTCTTGCAAAAGCTGTACTGCTGCAGCTGCAGTATATTAATTCATATTCATATAATTTCATATTGCATTCTCTAAATCGCTGGGAACAACTTCTGCAGTTTAGTATCTAGGGCTGATCAAAAGTTTGTAAGACACAGCAGAGCAAAGGGATAGTTTTGCTGTGTCATAAAATTAATTATGTACATTGCAATTAAAAATTATGTCTTGAAGTTAATAGCTGATAAATTGCTTGCTCTGCTTTTAAGGAATTTTAGCTTTTTTCATGCAGAAAATATTGGCATTATTGATAAATTGAATCTGCAGAAAATGTTTTAATGATGAGCACAGTTCTTAAGCTGTGTCAGATGTCTGCTTAGTTTGATGTGCTTTTTACAGGGAGTGGTGCAAAACTGTCTTGTCGCATGGCCTGCAGCAACACTGAGAGGGTTGCAGGAACTAAATATTCACACTGAGCCCAGATTACCTTCCTAACTGCACTTACACGTAGTTGAAGGCAATTCAAGCAATAAACTTTTTTCTTCCTTGTTTATTGTAAGAGTTGCACTTGGTAATGTCACTGTTTTCCAGCTGGAAGCAATACAGTTTAGGAATTGACCTCAAGATATTCCATGAAAGGAGGCCAAATCCTATTAAACAGTGCATCTATGCTTCTCTTAGCTTAAGGTGCACAGCTTTACTGGGGCTTGTACATAAAGACTGTTGTAACTAATTCAGTTTCTACAATCACAGTTACATCAAAGCAGTGAGCACCATCTAAAGAACATTATTTAGAAAACAAAGCTTTGGGGATTTCCCCCTTTAGATAGGCAGAAGATGCTAAAAGTTAAAATCTGTCTGAAAAGGCCAATTTCACAGACCTTCAAAGACCAACATGGTTGAAAAAAAAGGTTTTGGGGAAGCTTTAGATGATGCTGGTAGACTCACCAATTGTGTTGGTACTGCAACAATGGTAAAATCAGTCTGTGGTTACTGGCACACAGCAAGAATAATATGTTACATAAATCACAGATGGTTGAGCTAGAATGTTCCTACAGGGCAATTTACTTCATGAAGGATTAGTGAATTCTAGTTTTAGTTGCTCCAAAATTAATTTAGCAGTTAAGCAATTGCACTTGGAAGTTCAGCCCTGTTCTAGATAGTACTTGGTAGGATTAATTCTTAAGATAGGTGATTTACTGGTAGTATGTTGAGCACCAGAATAATTTAAGAGTGCTTCTTTGTCTGTTATGGTATTAACTCATGAGAACAAGGGAAGAGATCAAGTTACTTTGGTATCCAAACCCAAAATTAAGTGTTGTGGCTGGTAGTCTTAACACTTGAAGTCTGGATAATATTAAAAATGGTTTGTAGGGAGTTTGTAATAAGCCAAAGACTTGGATATTTATTTGTGCTTATATCAACAACACTGGAGATGTCAGAACTCCAAAATGTATTATTATCATCATTATCATTTTTAGTCTAGCTTTCACCAGTGGTTGAGGGAGAAGAGGGAGAGCGGTTGGCCTCAGAGCATAGTAAAAAGCTCTGCCGTGTGTTGGTGCAGTGGTCTGCAGAGGCAGTGCTGCAGGGGACTTTCAGCTGGTTATCATCACAGATGTTGTCTGGAGCATGGTCCTGCATTCCCAGCAGAAAGCCTGGTGCTTTTCCTTTTCCCCAAATGGTAGCAGAGCTGTGATAGCACTGGGAACCCTGGGCAACCGTACTAAAGCTTAATACTTTCGTTGCAAAAATACACAGCTGTGTTTTAGAGAGTGATGCACCAGTGAAAGCAGCTAGCGTGGTTGCCCGTTGCTTCATCTGTTGTCACATGCTTGTTTACAACTTCAGGGCTTAAAATAAGTGTTGCCTTATACCCCCTGATCAGTGCCATCACCTTCCTGCCAGGATGACTTGTTCAGGGGTGGAGTGGGGCTGGTATCTCAGCAGCTCTGTCGTGCAGGCTGTGCTCTGACACCTTTGCCCGTGGGTCCTGGGATGCTTGCATGAGTGGTTGCTGTGCTGTTTCTTGACCCTTACTTGGTACCACTCCAGGAACAGTCAAAGTGAAGGTGGCCTTAGAAAGCCACTTAAAAAGGGCCTTGTTCTCTGCAGGAACAGAGAGTTGGACTTGATGATCCTTGGTGGGCACCTCCCAACACATTATATCCTGTGATTCTAACATATATGTATATTAAGGTTAGAATAAATGTTGGAATGCATAAATCAGTGTGTATCTACACTTGTTTTTGATGTAGGAGAGAGAAGAGTTGATGCATGACAAAGTCCTTGTGCTCCGTCCCATAGTGCATCATTTGTGAGTGGGAAAGCTGTATTGCAGTCCCTCCTTAGCTAATGCAAGGGGTTTCCCTTGGGAGTGCTCTCCTCCTTAGCTTTGCCTGCCTTGGGCAGCCAGGGTATTTTAAGTATACTGCAATCTCTTGTTAGGAAACGGCAGCTCTATCCTCCTGTTTTCCCTTCTACCCAGACTTGTCCTCTTCTGAAACCCATGGATGCTCAGTGCCTGTCTCCTGCTGAGTCACTGCCTCTCTTGCCTGGCTCTGCGGGGTTGTGAGGCACTTGGAGGCTGCTCAGGCCCCCCCGTCAGGAGGGCTGTATAGTATTACAAAATCTCATTTGCCATTAGGTTATGCTTGGAGTAAATCAGCGTGTTACTTTAGCCTTTCACCTCGGAATGTATACATGCCGGAGAGGAGGAGGGGGGCAGCGCAACCCCGGATAGGTTAAAACTAAATTCATTTGGTGACTTCATCTGTCTCTAGTTGGATCTCATCCCTGCTGAAACTCCCAAGCCTGCCCGCAGCGTTTTCTGGACTTAAAAGGCGGAAATGGCAGGAGCCGGGAGCAGCCGGGCTGGCAGAGCTGCCGCTGGGCTGCAGCGTGGCTGCTGTCCTGCTGCGTTCTGCCTCTGACACAGTGCCTCGGTGCCCTGCAGCCCCGTGCTCAGCTCTGCTGGCCTTTCTCAATCAGGGCTTCTGACTGTGCTTGTCCCTTCCTAATCACGGGCAGGTATTCCTTGGTGTAGACGCAGGTGGGTGGCTGTGTCCGCGATGTTTTGCCTGGAAGTTCACAGGCTGCGCTCGTGTGGGGTCAGTGGATTTGGGGACAAGCTCTCCTCCACTGCTGTTTTCATTTTCCAGTAAATCTGCATTTGCTAAAGAACTTGGAAATCTCCTCTCTGAAAGTGAAACTACTCATCCATCAACTCGTGGGAGCAAAATAATAGGAGGTTGCCCTGTTATTTGCAGAACTTGAGCTAGGAGCTGAGGTTTGCTTACATGGGCTGCCTCTCTAGGCATCCTTCCTTCAGTGCTCAGCGCTGATGTTACCTTGCTTTATGGCACGTTTTTAGTCTCTTGGAAATCCTTCATCAATGTCTCCATGTTTGCTTGGTAATCTGTTGTTATCCCTAATGGAAAAAAAAAAAAAAGAAAAAAAGGGGAATTGAAGTTCCTGTTTGTGTCTGGGTGAATTTGAGACTTCGTTTAACAGAAGATTAAATGATGGTTTCTTCATCAGCTTTCTAGAGGTTTTCTCGTTACAAAATGGTCATAGGCATCTTCTGTTTCCTAAAATGTAGGTGTTTTTAATTGACTTGAGAATTATAAGTCTGAGAATTATTTTCCTTTGAATCAACTTCTTTTTCCCCCCTTCACAATCCCCTTGTCTATTGTGAAAGGTAGACTAGTTGCCAGTGTCTATTGTGAAAATTTGACACGTTGAATGTCTTCCTTCAGGGCATCAGAGCAGCATTTCAAGCTTAAGATCTTAGAGTTGAAAGCCTTGGCAGGGGGAGGGTAATAACTGTAGGTAAAAGCAGTGAAGTTTTTTAGCATTGCAGCCTTGCCACAGTTAGGTTCCTCTCATTCAGCCAACTTCAAAGGTTTCTTGTTGTTCATCATTAATAAAATGCCTTCTTAATTTGTAGTAACATTCTTTTTATACTGAAATGTGCGTGTCCTTACCCCATGTTAACTAGTGCCTGTCTGTTCAACACAAAACATTACTACAACTTCGTTCAATTGCTCTAAGGTGTGGTTTGAGGGTGCTGTGCGCTGCTGTGGTTCATTTCTTACTGCAGTGAATATACCTATGTGGAAATGGTGGTGGCCAGAAGCTCTGAATTGCTTCCATTTTGTGTAAGCTATTGATGTCTGCCTTTCTTGAACTTCTGTCCTTTGTCAAGAATGCTTTTTTTTTTTTTTTTTAATTAGGATTTGTTTCCTCATATAAATTGATCAGGAGCCTTTCAGAGCATGCAAATACCTTCAGCCAAAATGAAGATATTTTGTAGTTAGGTGTTACTGTTGCATTGTACTTTTGAAGGCAAAGGTGAAGCGTGGAAAAAAAAAGGAATTGTGTTACTGTAGAGACATGACATTGGTGTACAGTTTCAGTGGCAGCAGGAGTGAGAACATAGTTGGAGAAATAAAGTCTTGCTTACGATATGCAAATACGACTGGCAGATGCAAGTGAGTCAGTGAACGTGGCTTGTCCTCCTCAGGTGGACCTTTAGGTGCCCTGAAATCTTTGAAACACTAAATAATTGTCTTGGAATTTGAAACTGTTATTTTCATTTTTGTGAACTACCCCAATTTCATAACTGGTTAGTGAATAAATTTCTAAGTATTTCTAAAAGCTATGCAGTAGACAGTGTAATGCAGTGCTAGTTATTAGGCTAGTTATTGCTAGTTATTAGTTATATCAGAGGTTTTGGCTCAAGTTGTGTTTATTATTTGAATACTTACGGTTGTGTTTTCCACATTTGAGGGAACTGAATGTCTGAAAAAGAACTAGTATTTTTCTGACTTAGATAATAAGCTTTTTGGGGGGTGTTAGGTTTTCTAAAGTCACGTGTAGCATTAACCAGAATTGCCAGGAGTCTTTAGAAAAGATACTCAGATTTGGGTCTAAACCAGTCCTTTAGAGCTGTCATAAACATTTATGTAGGTCAGAACATCCCAGCATTGGCAGGAAGCCTCTAATTCAAAAGAGAAAATTCCGTAATCCAGTCCGAGTACATCTCTATTACTCTCATTTCACTTTCATTTAAACAGGGAAGTGCAATGAGAACAATAAAAAATATGCTGTTGGCTGTGTTAAATGATAATCCTGCAATATTCAAGCCATAAAATGTACATGG
Organism: Coloeus monedula; assembly: GCF_965178545.1. NCBI lineage: Eukaryota > Metazoa > Chordata > Aves > Passeriformes > Corvidae > Coloeus > Coloeus monedula. Next base: position 116,624,244 of record NC_138781.1, read on the forward strand.
ATTGCCTCAGTTTCGTCTAGACTCTGTAGAGTACTTCACAAATCATTTTAGGTCAAGTCAGATCCGTGTGATAAATGTAAAATGGCATTCAGAAGCTGGTGAGGTACACAGATAATAAAAATATTTTTAACATTTCAGGGCTATTTAGTAACATGGGAACAGTGCAAAAGAGATTTGACATTCAGCATTTTAAAACATTAATTTCTCACAGTGTTATAATCACAGGATTCTTTTATTCTTTTCTTTTTTTTTTTCCCATGGCAATGCCTCATTGTGATTAATCTTGTATCTGATTCAGTTTCTGGCTAGATAGAACCTTTATGTTGCTTGCTACAAATACCACTGCAGTTGCAACACTGATGCCATGGTATTTGCTGCAGAAGTACAGCGTAAGTCAAAAGGGAGAGTATGAACAGTGTTGTCAGCACTGCATAGGAGCTTTTTGTGTTGATTTTCCATCCGCAGGACTCTTTTCAGTAAAGACAACCTCGAGCATAACTGGCCTCTAATGACTGTGGCTAAGGCTGTGTGCAGTGAGCGTTAAAGAAACAGGCAAGGTCCAGCTGCAAATCAGTTGTCATTTCAGGATGATATAAAAGGATGACTTTTCTTTGTACAGGGATTTAGCTACTGAATATGGCAGGTTTCTCCTGTGGGGATTTTTTTGTTTTTGCAGTAGCTTTAATCTACAAAGCCTTTTCACCAGCAGCTGCAGCAGTCTCACTCGGCTTGATCTTAGCCTTTCTGCTGTTATCTTCTGCTTTAGTAATTTTTGGTGTGAAATCTTTTGTTTTACTGGCAGTATCTTATCAGGTGTCAGCTTCCAGAAGGCTCCTCTGTACTGTCACACAGACTTTCCACTGCATTTAAAAACTTAGTATCTACTTGTCTCTTTGTACTACTATTTAGTACAAATATGTCTATTTGTACTAAATGAGAGGCAGCAGGCAGAAGCTGGAACACAGGATGTTCCACCTGAACATGAGGAAGAAATTCTTCACTGTGAGGGTGACTGAGCACTGGAACGGGTTCCCCAGAGAAGTTGTGGAGTCTCCTTCTCTAAAGAGAATCAAAAACAACCATCTGGACACAGTCCTAATGTGCTCTGGGTGGCCCTGCTTGAGCAGGGAGGTTGGACTGGATGACCTTCAGTGGTCCCTTCCAACCTTGCCTATTCTGCGAAAATGTGAACGCCTTGTGGGTTCAGAGGTGATGGCAAGTTCTTACACTACAAATAGTTTCCTCGCTGTAATCCTTCTAGGCTTGTCATTATTACTGGTTTGTTGTGATACAGCTTCTGCTGTCAACAACCGTTAGTTTATCCCTGGAAAAATAAAGTAAATGTGCTTCTTGCAAAACTGTCCTTAGGAACAGCAGCTGGATAGCACCCTGTAACAGCTGCAGTTATCTTTAGCAAGAGCAGTGGAAAATACCCAATATTTCAATGTTCAATGCTGCATATAATGCCTTAAAAATCAATAGGCTTTTGGGTGTAATGTTTACCGTCAGACGTGCTGAGCCAGTATATTTCTAGCTGGGGAAACTGCTTAAGCATGTACAGGATTTTCAGCACCTGTCTAATCCTCTGAACTCATGTCTGTGATGTGTAGTTGTGCATGTGTGAAGTGTTTTTCTGAAATGGCCTAGACTAATATGTGAAGACTTTCCTAGGGCTTGAAGTACACAAGGGAGAGTCCTTTGTGGTTAGGCAGTGCTGTAACAGCCAGAGGTTTTTAATCTCCCCCTGTGCCCTCTGAAGTGGGAGGTATGATGTGCTATCTTCAGTCTGCTTTCAGTTACTACAGCACCACCAGGCACCTCTATGGAATCCAGGTAGATACTGGTTTTCAGGCTTGTGTAAGCTTCGTTGCAATCCTATGATTCAGAGCCTTCAGTCTAAACAAGTGAAAGCCTGAAAGTTGAAAATGTAAATAATGCTGTTGGAAAGAAGCAATATGTTAGGACATAAAATCAAGTTGTTAGCTACTTGGCTGTTCCAAGTATGGCCTGTGTGTCTCCACCTGTCCAACTGTTCTCTTGCATTGCCTTACTCATGTTTATTAATGTGTTTTGAAGATGGATCACATTTTTCAAAGTACTTCAGCACTTGGGGAACTAAGTCCTGCAGAAAACCCCAGCCCAGCTGTAGATGTTGAGCACAGAGGTTCTTGGCTGTTGCTGAGCGTGGTAGCTGTGCTACCTACACCTGCTTGTTCTTTTTTTTTTCCTTCTTTTTTGTTTTGTTCAAGGTCTCTCTGTGTGGCAAACAGGATATGTGTGTATCTGAGCACCAAATTAGAACATGCTTACTGTAAAGGAAACCTTTCCCAGCTGAGTTTATTTAGGACATAACTAGTAGGAGGATGGGGAACAAGAGATGCAAAGACAGAGTGAACTCTTTCAAGAGAAGCAGCTGTGGAATATTCACGTGTATGTCAACAAAACACTTAAGAATGAATGGCAGTGGCATGTTACTGAGTTTTTTAACAGAAATTCTGATTAATTTTGCTTGACTTTGTTTACAGTTGTACTCATACACCCTTGTGCATACTTGTGTACAAATCTGAAACCGTTGTGTCCAACAAATAGTTTGAACTTGTCTCTAATAAATAGTCTGAACTTTTGTTTGACCCATAGACCATAATAACTCATTTACAGATGCAGCATAAGTTGTATTATCCTTCAGGGTAGCATTGTAAAACTCAAGGTTATTCATTTACTCACAGTTTCCTGCAGTGGAGTTCCCCACCCCATGCACTGCAGCAGAGGAAGTTGTTTGCTCCCCTGTGGGTTGCAGAAAGATGGATATTCCTCTCTGCAGTTCTTTGTGGAAAAAGATGATGAGGGAAGTTCTGCTTCCTTTCTGTGTGTGTGTATTTTCTTGATCTTTTTAACAAAGCGAACTTTCCCTTTTCACTAGCAGTAGCTGATGGTTGTTCTGAGCTCTGCCTGGCCTCAGAGGCCAATTAAAATTTTCTTGAAGTAGGGACAATTACATATCAGAGTAACTTTATTTCACATGTTATCATCTAAATATCTTTAGTTGCTTTAGAATTCAGTGGACTCTTCTGCATTGAACTGTTGGTTTATTATTAAGCTCAGTATTCTTAATTCTAAGTGAATGTTTAATTCATTATTAAGCTGTCATTTCAACTGATTTTACAGACAATATCTAACATGTTAGTTTAATAGTGACAGTGGTGGTATCCTTCTATTAGTTTCTCATCTATATAAAAAGGCTAAAAATAATAAAGTAAAAATGATGCGTTTCAAACTTCAGATGCCATTGGTACCAAAGGTGGTGTTTGCCTGCTCACTGCCTTCCATCCTGATGTTGAAGCTAAGCTTTTATGCTTAGCCATTATGGTGTAGTTTTAAGAGTAAAAGGGCACTCCCTGTTTCTAAAACTTTGTTCCTAGCGCTTGGTTCAATCCAAGCACTTAGTGCATGCCAAGAAAGTGACCTTTGCTAACTCTTACAGTGAATACTGGGCTGTGTTCACACAACTGGCTGTGCTGCATGTGAGCCCACAGGAAGAGCAGGGCAGACTGAGCTGTCACAGGCTGGTTTCTTGTGTGCTCCAGAGCTGCCTGTACAGAAGCAGGTAGGGAGGCAGCCTGGTTCCGAATGAATTTCTGGCACTGGTTGTGTGACTACTGGAGCATGAATTTTTCAACCCTATTTTCTCTCTCTTTTTTTTCTTTAATTCTCCATAAAGCAAATTTGTGGACTTTATGTCTTGCATCGTAATGTCAGCAGGTGGGAACAATTTCAACAACTTTCTGTTTGTGAGATTTACTTCCTAGAAAGTGACCTGTATTATGAACTTTGTAATCTTGTATTTAAATGTATTCTCTGTGTTGTGTGCTTATGCACTCATATGTTACCAAGTCAAGTTTGTGCTGGTGGGTTTTTCCACACATTTTACCTAGGTTGCCCCACCTAGTTAGCACACCTAACTGTGGGTGGAGTTAATCTGCAGTCTTTGTGTTCCCTGCAGAATTATCTGTCAGGCTTCAAAGGGTTACATCTCTGCAAAATCTCAGTGGAAATAGTCCACACAGACTTTGGATCCTACAGAGGAGATCCTGCTCTCTTGCATTGACTGAGAAGGTTGAGGTCCAAAGCTGAGATGGCAGGACTGGCACCAAAGTTAGACAGATAAGTGTTAGCTACAGGGTGCCACTAGAGACAAAGGTGTGCAGTCCCCAGCAAACCAAGCATATTATTCTTTCCAAGAATAATCGTTCAGCTTTGACTCTTTGGTCGTTTCTGAGACACCTCATACTTGGATTGCTTCTAGTGGACTTTCTGAAGTCCATTACTCATGGGAACATTACTTACTCTCTTCATGAACTCGATTCTGCTCTTTGAAACTACTGATGAGATAAACTTGAGTGTGCTCATCTTTCCTCTTTGCAACATCTTGCAACAGAAAGATGGGACTCGGGTAGGATAACAGGAAGCAAAGTTCAGTAGTACGTGTTCCTAGTCTATGTACCTAGGAACATGATAAAAGCTAGCATGAGTTACTGACTTCCAGGAAGGGACCTTTGCTAGCTAAAAGAATCTATCTGAGGTGATGTAGCTGTGAAAACTAGGGACAGAGTGGCATTTACCAAGGTCTCAGTGAAATGTTGTCTGAACAGTGCTTGAAACTGTCTGTTCAAAGAGGACTGCTGGCATGATCAGTCACTGAATGTCTTAACTTGATATAAGAGACTCAGATTGATTTGTTTGATCTAGACTACCTGGGCATTGGAACAGACACTGAGTGCTGTCCCTAATGCATTAGGAAATCTGCTCTGGGGAAGAAAAAGCCATTAGGGCTGGAGGAAAATGTTGGCAGAAGAACAAATGGGTTTAAGCTGAGAAGAAATGCTCCTAATGTTTTAGGAGAATCAGGCTCCACGGCAGCTTTCCAGCTGGACAGTTAGGGGTGCAAATCTCAGTTACCTTCACGATAGAGGTTGGTAAATTGATAACAGAGTTTATCTGATATTCACTCTGTGACTGTTAGGAACTGAATTAATGATCCAAAAGGGCTCTGTACCAGTAAGAAATCAGTATTTCAGTAAATAGAACAGCTACATCCTCATTTAGAAGTTATCTCAAATTAAATGTTGATTTAGGGAGCCTGATCATCCTGCAGTGGCAAAAAAATGACAGATGTCAGATCACTGTATTGGTGCAGCACAATGTAGCAAAATCTTTGGTCTCTGATCCTGTCTATGTATCTTTAGGCTATGTCTGATGCTGGGTTTTTTTTCTACCTTATTGGCATGAAGCAGAGTACCATAGGTTTGTATGTTCTTTAAGGTCACAGTGACAGCCAGAGAAATATGTTCATAGATTCCAAGAGGACATTGAGGAGGTTACGTATCATCAAAGAATAAAAATTAAGCCTTCCTTTTTCAACAAATAAGAGAGGGTTGTGAGTGTTGCACCTTTTCTTTCCCTGTTTTGAGCATGAAGCATATATTCACTGTATTCAGAAAACAATTACCAAAATGTCAAAAATATTTTTGTCTCTCTTTTTTTCCTAGTTGGGGAATGGCGGTCAACGTGTACTCTACCTCTATAACCCAGGAGACTATGAGCAGACATGACATCATTGCATGGGTTAATGATATATTAGCTTTAAACTACACAAAAGTTGAACAACTCTGTTCAGGTAAGAAAGCACAGTATGCTCTACAAATGTTTATTTTAAAACCACTTTAAAAGTCTGATTTGTTGAAAATAGATAACTTTTAACTTTGACATAAACCAGTTGCTCTGAAAAAAGAGACAAATGTATGTGCACAGGAAGCATTTTTGCATTTGTGTTAATCACGGGAAGATAAGGTACCTTGGGAAAGCATAACAAAGGCAGAGGTGAATGGGACAAATGTAGCAGGAGATACATAGAAGTAATAAAAAGGTTGGCTAAGCAAGCAAAGAATACAGTGGTAAGTTTTAGTGTTTTAAAGCCACTGGGGTGGTATCTTTACAAATGGAGAGTGGACATAACTGAAAAAGAGACAAATAGAGAACCAGCACCCCAGATGAACAAAATTCTCCAGCTCCTTTTCCTTCCTAATGAGGTTTCTCAAATCCCTGCTGATGTTTGCAGGAGAAAAGCACAGGTGTGACTGAAGAAAAAACATGGATTTGAGGAAACGAGCCTTTAGCTGCTGTGAGGGCTTCAGAACTTTGTCAAAATCTGCCTGTTTCTCTTTAAATCTAACTGAGTTATTGTTTTAAGTATATTTGGTAATGAGCCCTGAAGAAAGGGTATTAGTTGGAATATTTCAGACATTTTGGTTAATCAGAGTGGCAGCTAGAAGATAGGTGTTAAACAACAGGGTCTGTAACTAGATGATGGCTAGAAATGACACAGAAAAAGGCTGATGTTTCACTGTGAATATACATGCCCCTGGGGAATGATTTCTTTCTGATTTCCTACTGTGATTTTTAAATGTGAAGATGTTTGTGGTGGAGGAGATCTAACTTAGATTGCTACTTCAACTAACGTGCTGGGAATATTTTATGAAGATACTATCTTATCTTATGAAGACAGTGCTCAAAGTACATGGAAGAGGAACCACATGACCAGATTTCAGCTGTTTCATGGTTCAGATGAAATGCATAAATGAGGTCTTATATTCATATATTTGATTTTACCTACTGTTCTGGGTAAATTTTCTGTCTTGGAGATATTCCCTGGAAGGTATAGATAATCCTTTGAGGTTGATAGTCTTGTAGCTTATTCTTCAGAATTAAAAAAAAACCAAGTCACAGCTGCAGAAGTAGGGTTGCATGTTTGCAGCCTTGCACAACTGTAAAATTGAGGTTGAAAAAGTGCAGGTTAGGGTGCATGTAAGCAAATGATATAAACTGAACAACTAAAGACATCAACCATGGGAAATAATCTCTTTAGCTGTTACCAAACTTTAACTTGAAATGTTGTCTTTAGCTGTTGTTATATTTACATGTCGGGAAGTTAGCCTAAGTATTTTATTTTGGAGTAAGTAAGGACAGTATTCACCCAGGGAGTAGCTATAGATAGATAGATACATGTGTGCACACACTGAAGGAGATAGAAACATAGAAGAAAATAGACATTTGCTCCCAAAATACCCAAAGTTTGCTATTGTTTGAAACAGGAAGCATAGTAGACAAGTTATTGACTTGTTCCTGTGTAGCTATTTAAATGCTTATAAATAGTTGAAAGGAAGCTTTTAAAGTGAGTTCTCAATCAAGTTAAATGTGTGTGGGCTTACAAAAATAACCCACCCAAACAAAAAACCAACTAAGACATAAAAAACTTCACCAAAACCCTTTCTGAAAATAGGGGAGAAGTGATCTAAGAAAATATTGACTAAGCAGAATAAAATGAGTTAAAGTTATGTAAGAAGATCAGATAGAGAGACTTCAGCTGGGTGGGGCAAGGAGGGGAAAAGCATGGGAGCTGTCACAAATCCACTGTCCCATTTCATCACACAGCTTCTTACACAACTTTTTCTGTGACCTACAGTGAGGTTTTTGGGACATGCCACAAGGGAAGAACTGAAAAAGGCTTGTCTCATTACAGCTCTTACTCCATTCTGTATAAAATTAAATCTTTTCTTCCTTTATAATTTCCTGGATTGTATTAATTGTTATTGTTACCTGATGCTTCTACATTCTTGTCTTTACGGGTGAAAGCTGTTAATTTGCTTGGTTTGGTAGTCTTGATGCTTACACATTCCTGTTTTTACATTCATATGTATTGCAATCCAGAAGGGGCTGTAGTAGTTCCTTATCTAAAGAAGCATTCTAGCATGGTACTTCCTGTGTTAGTGTTACAGAGGACTTTACTCTCTGAACTGATGAACCAAAACACTGAGAGATTATTGCAGACACTAGAGCACAGTAATCTTAGTCTTAATAGGTCCTTCCCATTTGGGACTGTGCAGTGCATTTCTCATGTGCAAGGCATCCATGTGTAGCGATTGAAGACAGATGGACAAGCAGCTTTGGGAATCTTTCTGCATTTCATATAGTACCCTGTGTAAATGCAAAGCAATTTATTTAATGTATGTGTATTTTATTTAGACTATTTCTAGCGTAGCTTTCAAGAGAGAAACTAAGGGAACAGTAGAACAAATGATGAGCCAGCTAGCAGGCAGAGCACCAGGAAGCATGGTATGGACTGCAGTTTGAGAACAGCCAGCCTAACTCATTCATTCTGGCATTCTTTGGCAGATGTTCCTTGAACCATTGGCAGCTTTCATGCAGATTAATGTTCGTTTCCATAAAATACAAGCATTTCTCCGGGACTTCAAAGGGAAGGAATATGTGGGAAACTCTTTACAGCTATGAAGCATTTCACAGCATTAACAGGGATCTGCAGAGCTGCTGTAACTGAAGTTTTATAACCTACTGTAAAATTGTATGGACATTTTCTTCTTTTTTAAAAAAAGCATTAAGATTAGTCATGCTGTTTTATGACTATTCAGTTCTTGTTCATTTTTGTTAATAAGGAGCTATCAAAATGCCAGAAAAAGCTAAGTGCAGGGCCAAAAAAGCGGGAGAGGGAAAAGCGGGGGGGATGCTATATCTGAATTAAAAGCTTGAAGGAGTTACTTTTAGGAGGTAGGAGCAACCTAGATATGGCATGTGCTTCTGTTCAGCACCTGGCTGTGAGACCTCATGGGTGCTCACATTTTGCAGCCAACCTAGCAATAATTTTTGACATTCACAGCTTAAGCAAGAAGGAATAATGTGACATTCTGCCTTTACTGAAGGCTTTATTCAGAGCATATCTGAAGCTTAATGTGACAGTAGTTACAACAACAGAAAAAGCAATCAGACCTTCTTTTCCTCATTGCTGGGGAGAAGTAGCTTTGGTGATACACAGGCTGTAGCAATACCAGCCTGTTTCTCAATTTCCACTTACAGGAACAGAGCTGCTAGGATGAGGAGCAGCAAAGGAAGAGGCTGGCTTAGTCATAAAGTATTTGTATTCTTTGGGAGTCTTAGATGTGGTTTTTGTCTCTGCTAAGTAGGCCGAGCAAAGTGCAGTGTCCCCTGAGCTTTCTGAATGCTTGCTGTGGTAGTGATGTGCCAAGAAAGCCAGGTTATGGATGGGTGCAGCCCTAGAGAGTCTAAATTTAGTCTGCAGCTCCTCTGGTAATTTAGTTTTGACAACTAAACAGGGAAAATCTCTCCGGGCATCTCAAAGTAATACAATTCTCTTTGCTTTAGACACGTCATATTGTCAGTTTTTGGACTCTGGGTTTGATTTCCTGCAAAGTTGTTTAACCTGAGCATGAAATTTATAAACCATGGTTTTAATAGAAGGCATAGTGCATTCCCTTTAGATTGGCATTAGAGAGGGCATTTAATTTGATACATCAATGAATTATAATAGAGAACAATGGAGAAGTTGTAATGTCATAGGATCCCGTCTGCAAAACACATAGGTTTGGGGGATAGGAGTTTCATATGAAGTATGACACTAGTTGTTTCCTAGGAGTCATGCTATTTTTTTTAAGGAATACACGGTGGCTTCTTAGAAAGAATTCTGACTAAGCAGCTTGTAACTGAATTTTCTTTACTAAGGCTGTTTTTCGTCTCTAAGGAATACCAAGTATATGTGTTGCAGGGCTTTTCATGACTGTTAGAGTGTTACATGAGAGTATATTCAAAATAAGAGTCAGGCAGGAGCTAGAGGGCTTGCATATGAATTAAAAAGAAACAACACAATGCGTACAAGCTATATAATGTCAAGGAAATGGTAAATGGATAGAAAGGCAAATGTGGCCTGGGGCAAGGTACAATTTTTGTCTTAGCTATACCTCTGTGATCCTGTGAGATTAAGGAGATACAGAGTCTCCCCACTCCGTGCATTTGAAAATTCTCAGTAGAATTATAAACTTGCAAATTGTCTGGCCCCCAGTGCATACAGACCTTCTGTCTTTGAGGATTTGTATGCAAGGATCAAGGATTGAATGCAGGGTTGTTTTTTGCCTTGCTTTTAATAAATGGCCGTATTATAAAGAAAGCATGTGGTTTGGCATTTTCAAATTTTAGACTGTGATGCTTTCTCTGCAGATGCCCTGGGTGCTGCCACAGGGAGTTTCTCATGTGGTGACTGCTGTCGCTGGTACCATATCTCAGTTGGTGTTCCTCCTGTGGAAATATGTAGTCCCTTTATATATACGTTTTGTTGGCACTCTGCCGCCCTGGTGTCGTAGGAAAGCAGGCAGTGTGACAGTAGGGCAGATGTCATTCTTTCTTTGACTGTGTTGCCTCTCTGGCTAGGGATTTGGGGGAGAGCTTCACTGCAGCATCTGTGGGCTGTTGTCCCTTGCGACTGGTGCTGTGTGAGGGAGGAGGGTCGTTCCTGTCTTGTGGAGGGTGTCCATGGTGTTCTGCTTCCAGGAACTGGGTACTGCACGCCAGCCCCTCAGCAGGGCAGTGCCTGTTTTCAGGGCAGCCATTGTGTCTCCAGCCCCTCACCCTCTGGGCAGCAGCTGGGAGCGCGTGCCAAGCATGCTGCCTCCTGAGCAGTGCTCCATGGGAGCCAGCTCCTCTTCTCTCCACCATATGAGAGGCACGATTGAGGGGGCTGGAGAAGAAGGGTGTTGGCCAGACAGAGAAATGGTGAGCAGGACTATTTTTTTTGAAAGTCAGTCATGTAAATATACACGCAAACGCGGTTTGTTCTGTGGGTTAGCTGCATAGGATTTGTGTTTTCATATCTCAGAAGGTGTATTTTGCTCAATGCCTATATTAACCCATAACCTCCTACATGCGGATTACTATAATCTGCATTACAGGACCCTGTTGCCAGCACTCCTCTACATCCCAGTGTGCCTGAGAAGCCAAAGCGTGTTTCCACGTTGGTGGTTTTGGTTTGTTCCCCGTTTGCAGCCTTGCAAAGGCTGGGTCTCTAGCGCAACTTGGGAACATGATTAAAACATGGCTTGATCCCATTTGCACTCTGTAACCGAGGCATGTTTCAAGGAACTGGCATGTTGTCCTGAGGTCATGCAACACAGAGTATACTCAGTGTCAATGACTCTCTAATGTCTTCCATATGATATTTAGGATTAGAGGGATACAATGAATGTTAATGATTGAATTTAAATCATTTCCAAAACTTTCTGGAGAAGCTTGCAAAGCAGTATCGTGAGATTCCCAGCCAATAATTTATTTTTTTTAAATGTCACTCATTAAAAATTCAGGAGGAATAGAACTTGAGCAAGTTTTTGCTTTTTAAAAATAATTATTTAATTACTCAATAGCACTCATTTGCAGTCAGTTGCTTGATTTCCCCCTGGTTTAAAGAGCTTGTTAGATTTTGTGTGGTACTTTTTTTAGGCATGATGAGTTACACAGCTATTTTAACTTAAATGGGAACTGTGTTTTCTGAAATTGTTCTGATCTTCCTGTTTAAAAATTAACGAATTCCAAAATAAATTATTGCCAAAAATTTAAGTGTTAAAAACTCTGCTGTGTATAATTTATGAGCAGCTTAATGATTTACATATTTAAGAAAAAGAGAAAACAAGTGAACACAGGGAAAACCTACCTCCAATATCCATTATTTAAGATGGTATGGGGATACTGTGGATTACATCACACGCATGCCCTATCTCTGTGGAACAGGACTTTGGAAGCAGATGTCCTTTAGGTGCACGTTATCTCAGGGGCTGTTGGTAAGGCTGGTAGGAGGTACACAGTTCTTGTAGGCTGTGTCCTGTGGGGACAGCACTGCTTTTGCGAGCTCCTGTCTGTATGCAGGCACTCACCCTGCCCTCTTCGAGGCAGCTGTGCTCATGCAACTGTGGGCAAGAGGGCAGGGCTGCACTCTAATCTGCGTCCGTTCTAGGGCTTTTTAAGTGGCCTCCTAGGACTGTTGCTGGGAATGGTGAAGCTAGGCCAGAGTGGCTTCAGTGATGCACAGCCCCATAAAAGCTTGCTTCTCTACAACTAAGTAGGTGGTAAATGGATGTGTTCTTGAACACTCACTGGGAAAGGGGCTGAAACCTCTTAAATAAGAGTGAAGGCACAAGGGAGTGTGTGTGTGTTAACTGGAGAAATAGAATGGTGTTGACCTATATACTAGGTCATATAGGTGCTTCTGGAAAGGAAGAGGAATTTGAAGACTGTGGTCTCTCCAGTGGAGCACTCAATATAAAGTGTTCTGTTTCTTAAACATGTGGTTGTATGTAACACAGCGTTATGCTCACAGACAGGGAATCATAGAATGATTTATGTTGGAAAAAACTTTAAAGATCATGAAGTCCAACTGCCAAGTCCACCACTAAACCATGTGACTAAGAGCCACATCTACACGACTTTTAAATACATCCAAGGGATGGTGACTCTGCTGCTTCCCTGGGGAGCCTGTTCCAGTGCTTGACAACCCTTTCTGTGAAGAATTTTTTTTTAATACCCAATCTAAACCTCCCCTGGCACATCTTGAGGCTATTTGCTTTTGTTCTATGGCTTGTTGCTTGGGAGAAGAAACTGACCCCCACCTGGCTACAGCCTCCTTTCAGGTAGTTATAGATAGTGAGAAGGTTCCCCTGCAAGCCTCATTTTCTCCAGGCTAAATAACCCCAGCTCCAGCTGCTGCTTCTCCTAAGACTTGTTCTCCAGACCCTTCACCAGCTTCACTGCTCAGTTTTTAAAAAAACCTTTGAGTGGCATAACAGAACACCCATACTTGAAATCTAAATGAAAATCTATACTCTGATATCCAAGTTGAAGACCTACTGCTGTGTGCTTGCCTAAACATCACTGCCAAGGAAGCAGTCCTAGAAAGCCTGAGGTAAAAGACCAGCCCTAAGTGCTGCTATACTGTAAACAATGATTGCTGGCGCTTGTGGGTTTTTCTCTCCCTTTCTTATCAAAACTATTAAGTCACACGTGCTCCTTGCGAGTCACTGCTCTTTTTTCATTGTTGTTGTCGTCCCAGCAACAGAAATACGGGGTGTGTGCAGCTTTCCATCAGCGTTAGCAACCATAGTGAACTGAAGTACTGATGACTAATTCATACACAAATCATCCTGTATTTCCCAAATGCATGATCAGGTGGTTGCAGCTTTGGAGGGAATGAATAGTTTGAAGGAGTTTGTATCTATCTAACATGACTGGATATGTGTTTTTGTATTATCTGAAAAATACTTCATTAAAGCAAACAAACTAATTTTGTTACAGAAAAAGGCACAGTCAGCCCTTTTCCCAAATGGAATTTTTCAAAAACTGAGTGTGTGAAAATCAAACTGGGACTGGTTAAAAGGTTTAAACTTGATTTGTATGCAATTTTAGAACAAAATTAATACTAAACATGTATACCAAATTTCTAGTGTAGAACTTGGCTCTATTTGCTGTGGTTTGGGTTTCAGAATTAAAAGAAATCAGCCCCACCCCTGCCCCAGAAAGGCCCTATCTTTTCATGGGTCCTTTGTTTTCCATATTGGGTGGTGTGGTTTTATATGGTTTTCTGGGATCTTGCTCCCACACACTGCAGGGATTCAGGGAGGAGCCACTAGGGAGTCTTTTGACATTAGATGTCGAGGATTGACTTAATTTGTGTCGGGCACACTCATATTGGCAGTACCTGAGCTTATAGTGTTTCTACTAAATATTTTATTAGCATAATAAATTCTAACTATAGTATATTAAAAGCAGTTAGTTTGCAGATAAAGTTTTCCTTTTAATTTAAATATATAAACATCAATGCTAAATAAAACCAAGGGTCTAATCTTGGTTTCAGATCTCTAGTCTGAAATCCAGGAAGTTGACTTAGTGGTAAAAACTTGTTGCAAACAGGATTCTCTTGTCTTCATTGTTGCCTCCTTTAATTTCGTTTTGATTTAAATAGTCAGTCAGGAGCAGAAGTATTTCTGATAATCAAGAAAATACTTCTTTGCATTTGTGGATTCATCAGCCTCCAGATGGTGAAGGAGAGGAGAAAAACTGAAAATCTCTAATGATGCAGAGTGCATATGTTTCACAGCAGACTAAGTCAGCATGGACAGTGTCAGAAAGAAACATAGAAGCAGGGAAGGAAGCATACAGGACAAAAGCTAAAATTAGTTCAGTATTGCTTACTGCAAGGGGCTAGTGAAAGATTATCTTCAACTCTGAAAATTCTGCAAGACATTCAGCTTTTATAGATTTGGTAGTAATTTTCAGCTTTACCCCACTGCATGTGGCAAAATTCTTGAATTGTGACAGCTTTAAATAATCACCTTTTCAATTCTGAGTTTGTTCTTTTGTATCTGAATCCTGCCCTGGCATCCCTTCCCCTCCCCTGGCAGCTGCTTGCCCAGCCTGGTGGATGCAATGCCCTCCCTCCACTTGCTGCCTGCCCTGCCCCAAGCCTGGGATGCCCAGGAAACACCTGCAAAGCCCTCATGCTGCTGGGCTCTTTCTGCTCACTGATGGGGCTAAAAATAGCAACTCCTGGGGGTGATTTCGGCACAGCCACGTTTGCAGGCTTGTTTCAGAGCCAGGCCTGTGAGTATCTTCTGTAGCTAATAGCTGCATCAATAGTCTAGATCAAAACACAGAAGGACTTTTAGCCAGTGATTCTAAATTGCTTGTTAGCTAATAAAGGATTAGAGGTTTTTAGCATTGATCCCTCTTCTGCAGTGCCACCAGCTGTACTTTTCATCTTTCATTTGAGTAGATGTCAAATTATTTCTTCTTGTGTGTGTATGTGCATGTTTATGCATATAAAAGTTTTTTGGTCAGAGAGATTTATTGTAAGAGCTAGTCTGGTAGTGTGTTTTCAACTTCTCTGTACACGTTTGATAAGATATAGGTTTGGGGGTCTTTCAGGTTGGGTTTTGGAGGGGGAGGATTGTTGGGGTTTCTTTTAATTTTTTTTTCCTCCAGAAAATGTAGGGAAGTTTTCTAATACCGAATAAAATACAGTAGCATAAAAATTCTTTTGTTTGTGTAAATTATGCAAGAGGTATGTCACAAGCCATAATGTCTTTATCCCTACTGTCATTTTCTTTGTATTCCATTAAAAAGATTCCTTTCTCATGCCCCTACATTGAGACATCAATTGTGCAGTACATTGCAGAGGCCTAAAGTGCTGTCCCGTGTGCAGAGGGCCACATGGATATGCTGCAGCTGTAAGATAAAGGCACTGCAGTCTCACATCACTTAAGTAGAGCTCTTCTTTCTGCTGCCTCCAGGAAACTCAGCCATGGGCAGCGTAGACAGTAGTGTCCTCATTCTGTTGCACTGGTGTTTCCCATTTAAATGTAATCTGACAGCTACAAGCTTTAGGGGGTAAAATTTTGAATTATAAATAAACGTCTGTATAATATTAAATACGTACATAACCTCAATGTCCAAAATCAGGCAGTCTCAGTTGACCGTAATGATATTTTTACTTTCTCCTGTTCCTGTGGTAGGCAGGTCTCTGGCTGTTCGGAGTCGGGAGGAATTTCCTCTCTTTGTAGTTCAGTGTTTAGTTCAGTCCATGTTTGTGCGTTGCCTCTGCTCTTCAGGAAGGAGTATTTTAATGAACTGTATTTGCCAGTGTAATAAAATCCTCCTGTTGGGGAGACAGCCCAGCAGCCGCTCCAGTGTTGTGTCAGAGAACAGGTCCGTGCTGCCATGTGGATGCAGTCCAGTGTTTTCTGCCCTCGAGTGTTGTGCAGACCCAGGACCACCTCCTGGCTGGCAAAGGCGCAGAAACAACTGCCAGCAGTCCGGGGAGAAACACACGGAAATACCCTAACTGGAGAGAGACTATCTAAAGGCATGCAGAAGGAATTTGCATTACCAGCAGAAGAAGAAAAATCTCATGTGAACACTTTGGGCTTCTAGTTTTCTAAAAGGATCTAGATGAAAGGTTGTGCAATGCATTTTTAGAGCCTCCAGGCAATTACTTAGATATCAGAGTACAGCTTAGAATTGGGGTATGGGGAGGATGAAAGGACAGAGTAAGGAACAAATTCAATTTATAACATTAAATGATTGCATAAAAATCTTTTTGCATTAAATTAAACAGTAATAAGTGTACTCAACCTATGCATTATCTGTATCCATGCTTTTAACTGCAATGTAATTTTTCCATTGCCACGTATTTACAAGTTCTCTTGCTAAGGATGCGTTTTGAATAAATAATTGTGTTTATAAAGTTTTCTCTAAGACAATGCAAATTTGTCATCTGATGCTTGTAACTTGCCAGAAGGCTCCTTTTCCTTTAGGGAATATTTTACTTTGATTCCTAATCATATCAAGACCATTGCAAACAGCTAATTACAAGGTGTCCTTGGAAAATGAGATTTTATATTAACCATTTTCCCCGCAAAGTTAGGCAATGTGAACAGATTGTTTTTTTAAATGGCAGTGGTTTTCAGCACTAAAGTTGGATCTTGGTAAGTCCCTTAGTAAAGTTTGTGTTGGTATTTTAGACAGCATTTTTGGACCCTACTCTCAAACTCTGCTTCTCTTTGGGAAGTTACAATCTCTGTAACCCTTCGTATGATGGCTGACTGGATACAGAGAATGAGAACTATCTCATGCATAAAATTGGTCCTGTCAAAACATATGCATACCCATGGAGAAAAATGACTTAAAGTTCAAGTTATTGTTGACTCTCCTGTAAAACTGGACAAGCCAGGTGTCTGCTTTGTTAATTTGGTTTCTCTGTGAACACTCAGAAATATTTGTGATTAAAAAATCGTTGTTGATACTTGGCTGAACTGTTAGGTGAGATCTGGACACTTCTTTGTCAAAACTGATCTGCACAAAAAGCACAACAGTCTTTTTTGTGGAAGTGAAATTGAACTTGTCAGGGGTAATCGGGCAATTACTTCCCTGCCCTGATGCTCAAGCACAGGGGCTTCACCCTCTACAGCCCTCTGTGGACCTCACTGAATCTTTGCCGAGTATAGAGCATTTTGTAGAAAACTCATCTGAAGAAGAAAGAAAATTGCTTTTCCTCTGATTTCCTCAAACATTTTCATCCTTTATTTCTAAACACTTGAGTGTGTCAACAGTAAAGGCTTTGCAAATGTCAATGGCATGATGCTGTAGGAGGAAGCTCCCTGCATACAAGAAATGCTGTCTCTATTAGCTCTCCTCAGGATGCTGGTTAGAAATTTTTCCATATACTTCCTCCTTTGTGCTGGATTAGTTACACACATACCCCTACCTTCTAAGTTCAGAGAGCTCTCAAAGTTGAACTTAGGAAGCTTACTGTTTGAGTGGGAACTAAAGATGTCAGGCCAGCTTTGAAAGCTATGGGTGGACTACGCTAGAGTCTGCTTATTTAAATGCTTTTCTCAGGAAATGAAAATTAGTAAGGATGTTCATTGCAGAGGGGTGGGAACTGACTAATATGTTTTAAGAAGCTGGAGCCTTGCAATTAATTTTTTTTTTAAATCATGGATTTAATCTCAAATGATTGCCTTGGACTTGCTTGGCATTTGGGTACAAGGGCCAGAAGAAAGATGATCCTGGCTTGTTTGAATTCAGGAGACTGTGGATTGAGGAATCTTATTAAGAGGTTTTCATTTTCACTGTATGATTATCTTTTCATTATATGGACAGTCCTACTGTGTATAGGGACTCCAAGAACATCCATTTCACTTTGCATTAGTTATGGTGATTCCTCGGATGCTGCACAGCAGTGCATCATGCATCCAGATCGAGTGGAAAAGAACCACTTGAACATGTCACTGCTCAATGTACATTAGATAAGCAGGTCTTGGGTGCATAGTGTTAGGCTGAATTACAGCAGGGACTTGTTCAGCACCATTGCTTTCTGCTCATGCTTTCTGCTAATGACATGAAACACCATTTGGTCTTAGCTGGGTGCATCTGGATTAACGTCAATGCATTCTCTTGTTATAGGAGCAGCTTACTGCCAGTTCATGGACATGTTGTTCCCAGGGTGCATTAGCTTGAAGAAAGTAAAGTTTCAAGCAAAGCTGGAGCATGAGTACATTCACAACTTCAAACTTCTGCAGGCATCATTTAAAAGAATGAATGTGGATAAGGTAGGCATTCTGTATTTGTATTTCGGTCACTACATGTTTCAAAAGTTATATGAATTGTGTAACATTAATAAATAGGGGAAACAAACTTCAAAACACTTGAAAATCCATTTTTTCAACTTTTGGATAGAGAACTGGAATTGCAAGTAGTGTATGAAGATGTTCTTGACCTTTCATCATCTGAAAAGGGTGTTTGGGTGTGAAGAAAGAAGTTTGGCACTTGGCTCTGTTTAGGTACAAATTGAAAATTGAGTCCATATGTCTGCTGAGGAGATGTGCCATCTAACTCATTATATCTTAATATCAGAGATTATATTTGATAAAACACCATGTGTTGGAAATTCCTTGTCATTGGTGAATCTTAATTTTCAGATAAGTAAAATTATTGGTGACCTGCATTTCCAATGAAACAACTTAAAAATATGCTGTTATAAGTATTCCATGTTTTTTGTCCGAAGCAGGGTTTAAGGAATTTAAATAATTTGAAAGCTGGAATAATTTACCCAGTGTTTTAATAGATTGGTCAGCACATGTGATCCTGTAAAGTTGAGAATGGAAGTCTCTGAGAAAATGCTTGTTCAGACATAATGTATTTGGTTTATGCTTGAATGTGAGAGTTTGACAGACTTGCCAATATAAATTACTGTGTTGATAAAAATGAATAATGGAAGTTACGTTGTCATGCTTACAGTTTTACACTGATGCACTACCTGTTTACCCTTTTAAGGTTCTGCCCCGGCTTTTTGTGTTGCCTTATTCTGAAATTTAAACAGTCATAATAGAGGGTCCCTTAAGACTTCTATGAAGCACTGGAAAACCTTCATTGTTTCGTGAAATGTTACGGATACTTCTATTTACAGTGTGATTTGCTAGCGAAACATTGGAAAGACTAATGTAGTGAACATTGTCAGTTTTCTTGTAGGGAGCAAATTTACCATACCTTTTTAAGTGGAGTTAAGATACAAATGGAGCAACGTGAAAAGATATGCAAAGTGCAATGTTAATTCTTGCAGAAGCATCATAGATTTATAAAATGCTGTACAGTTGGCTTAATCTTGAAGAAGAAATGAAAGCCCTTTTCCAGCTGAAAATTCAATACATTCAAGAGGCAATTAGGTCCACCTAACTTGGCTCTTTAATCAGCTGCATGAATTAAGCAAAGCAGGGCAGCTCTCCTGCAGCTGTGGTCCCTGTCTGCCCTCCCTCCCCATGTCTAGGAACCTTAGGTACTGTAATATTGGCTGAAGACACCTTTTGGGGGTTTCATGTCTGTGAAAAATTTCTAAGATATTGATATGGAGACATCCTCATAACCTTTCCTTTGTTTTACTAGAACTTCATAGGCGTTTAAGTCAACTTCTGCACGTCCACAAACTGTTCTATGTATAGCTCCATGTGGAAGAGAAAAAAATTACACGGTTAAAACCTCAGGGTTGGTTCATATGATGACCATGTGCTACCAAAATGTAGGTTGGTTTGAACTTTAGCACGTCTTGGAAAAGCTGCTGGGTTTTGTAGTTCAAATAGTAGGACAGAAAGCAAGAAACTTCTGTCTGGAGTTTTTGAAGAATTGTTTGTTTGTAGTATGTCAGACTGTACCATGTGCATTAAAACCAAAAATCCCTAGTTGGCTGAGCATAGTGTTATTGCCAGAACAGTCTCATTCGTCATGGGATGTACCCGTGGGATGTAAGGGAGTACCTCTGTAGAACAGCAGCTATAAAGGCTTACATACACCTACTGTAAAGCTACGTCAAAGGATGGGTCCACATTGGGTTTTGTTTTCATTTTTTAAGAGCACCTGCAAATTTACCCTTTCTTTTAGGAACAAAACAATGGCAGAGGTTTATTTGTTGATGCATTTAGTAGATCTTTTTAAGTAAGTGTGTATATGTAATTTTTCTATTTAAAAATGGCAGTGACATAATATTTGATATTAATATCTACCTTTCAGGTAATTCCTGTGGAAAAACTGGTCAAAGGGCGCTTCCAAGACAACTTAGATTTCATTCAATGGTTTAAGAAGTTCTTTGATGCTAACTATGATGGGAAGGAGTATGATCCTGTGGAAGCTCGACAAGGCCAAGATGCTCTTCCTCCACCAGACCCTGGTGAACAGATCTTTAACCTGCCCAAAAAGTCTCACCATGCAAACTCTCCAACTGCAGGTATTTTGTGTCTTAAGAAATTCCATTTCTGTCTCTGAAGACAATCACAAACTGTGGTTCACTTTACATAAATCCTAGTTAAAAGTTATTTCCTTGTGTGGTTGAGCCATTATTTTTACCTCATCATAGGTTTAGCATCTTGAGACAGCAGAAAGTTAACATCTTGTGTGCTCTAGTTTGGCCCAGCCCCGCTGAGCGTAGGGTCTCCTCCCCTGAGCCTCTCCATGTAAATGACGTGGACTCTGGTAATGTCTGACAGTGGAGACAAAGGCATTTAACCATCTTGTTGCTGAATGTGGTATGTGCAAGTGTATTCAGGAACATTAAATGGAGTGTGTTCCTCTTTCACACCTCTACCTTTACAGGAGAATGCTTGCACAAGCTGATGTATTTTTTAATTTTTATGGTGAGTAAAATGTTTCCAAGTCTTAAGGGCTGACGAGAAGAGCAAAAATTAATTTTTTTTGGTTTTATGTCTGCTTATTGTTTGGGTATGCTAGTCCTCCTAACTGAACAACATACAGCTATTGCTCTTTCACAAAGATACCTCAGTCTTCTAATTTTTTATTCTGTGCTTGGGTTTTGCTAGGATAGAGAGAACACTTCAGAGGAGATTGGTGCTAAATTTTGAATTTAAAACCAAAACAGTGTTGATAAGGCATGGATATTTTAATTATTGCTAATCAGTGCTTACACAGAGTCAAGGCTTTTTCAGTTTCTCACATTGCCTTTCCAGAGGCAGACTGGGGGTTTCCAAGAAATTTGGAGTGGACACAGCCAGGACAGCTGACCCCAACAGGCTGAACAGCTAATCCATACCACATGGCATCGTGCTCAGCAAGAAAAGTTGGGGCAATAAGAAGGGTGGGGAGGAAGGTTCAGAGTTACAGCATTTGTCTTGTCAAATCACTGTTATGGGTGATGGAGTCTGGCTTTCCTGGAGGTGGGTTAATTCCTGCCTGCCCATGGGAAGTGGTGAATGAATTGTTTGCGTGGCTTGTGTTTTACCTATTAAACCGTCTTTATCTCAACCCATGAATTTTCTCCCTTTTGCCCTTCTGAGTTTCTCCCCCGTCTCACTGCAGGGGACAGTGAGCAAGCAGCTGTGGGGGCTCAGCTGCATGCTGGGGTTAAGCCACAGCAGTGTTTCTGGAAGAGGCCAAAGGACTAAACCTGATCTTTGGTCTTTATGTAATGTGGGCATGACTAGTCACTAAGCAGATGTCATTTTTGTTAACTGAGAATTAAGTGAACAGGAGAGCAGCTAACATTTAAGAAAAATAATTAGTCACTAAAAAAGTGTTACTGGACATAGGTTTGTGCATATGGAAGTACACACACCTAATTCCTTTATTGGTTTGTCCTGGGTTTATGCTAACCTATTCCTCAAGTAAGGATTAATATTTAATTGTTTTAAATCTGTGACCTGTCCTCTCATGGGCTCAGATATGCACCAGTACTGGCAAAAGCAGGGGCAGGTGTGAAGCATGAAGCACCCTCGCTTTTAGGCTGCCTTGTGCTCTGGAATCCTACCCAGATTTCAGTGTTCTGCTCTGATCACCTCTGACGTCAAAGTGGGGCATACTTGGCCAGCTGCCTTCAGCTCATTAGTGCTTCCAGGAAATGGGGCACCTAATAGCAGGCCAGTGCTACTCTGGGCTTCTAAAGCTTGTTTACATCTTTGTTTTGTACCATCTTGTGTGTGAACTTCTGAATTTCAGGGTCTGGCGCACTCCAATTTCCCATGTGATGTCTTGTACTCCCTTCGGAAACAGAAAATCCAATTGCTAATGTCAAGATGTTGTCCAATTCAGAAATTGAAAAAGACACTTTTATTAAACACAGACTTTACTGTGCTTGTTAATTCTTCCTACAGATGGTCTATTTTTACCAAAGTCACAAATATGTCATCCAAATTAAAGCTGTGGAGGTGACAATCCTACAGAAATCGAATAGCTACTGAAGTGGAACCAGCCAGCTGATATGGAGGATAATGCAGTGATGCCATGTTGTGTTGTTGGTTGTATGAAGAGCATGTCCTGTGCCTTCCCAGCCTTTGTGTGGAATTGGAATTGTACAACTGAGATAGTGTGATGAGTTTTGATAAGATCCTGTGGCTGTGAGAGTTACCTTTTTCATGGAAAACTTCCTTCATTATTAACTTAAGTATTGTCCAGAAGTATGACAGGCAGGACACTAGTTTAATTGCTGAGCTGAGGATGGTGGGGTATGGATGTTACATGATGCAGGGTGAAATGAGAGCTCTGGCTTTTCTTGCTGCTTGCATTTCAGAACAGAACTAGTTCAGTCAGATGTCAGTCATTCCGTGGGTTTACTGAATTCTGGGTGAGCACAGCATCATGGCACTGATGTATGGTGCCTTTGTGCCTCGCCTCACTGCATCACAGAACCTGCATGTTGGAAGGAATGGGAGCCTTTACTGATGCTCTGAGAGGAGTTCTGTGTGCATCTGCAAACTTGTGTGTGCCTCATCTCCTGCTGTTTGGGAGTAAGTTGGGATGACACAGGAGCAAGTTCTGGGCAGCTGGGAAATTACCATGAAAGATGTGCTTCTGTACCTCTGTCTTGTGCACCTGCACACTTAGCTGGAAGTGAAGGGAGTATTCATTACAGCTGCTATAGGAGCCATAATATACAATATATACATGGCTGGCCTTCTGGGCTGCACGTGCACACTGCCAGGTCATGCTGAGCTTCTCAGCAACCAATGCCCCAAGTCCTTCTCAGGGCTTCTCTCAATCCATTCCCCACCCAGCCTGTGTTTGTGCTTGGGATTGCCCTGACAAAGGTGCAGGACCTTGCACTTGGCCATGTTGAACTTCATGAGGTTCCACCTCTCAGGCCTGTTGAGGTCCCTCTGGATGGCACCCCTTCCCTCCAGCATGCGACCGCACCACACCACAGTTTGGTGCCATTATTAATTTGTGTGATTTGCTCTACATTAACACTGAAGCTTTGAAGTTTTAGTACTGCCTTTTCAGTTCACTAACAAAAGAAAAGGAAGCCCTAGTGAGAAAAAATAAAGAACCCAGAAGATCCTTCAGCATAATCCAAAAGGTTTTAAACAGCGTGCAGTGGACATACCTAAATGTACGCATCTGTTGTTTGGTGTCAGGGGCAAGCAGATATATGGGTACTCATTCATATTTGGGGGTTTGGCAGGCTTTAAAATATGCCTATTCTAAATTGATCAGATATATGTATTTCTAAGGGAGTAATTTACTTTAGCTGCTAGCAATTTCATATGCATTTCAGGTGATTCCTGTTGCTCCATGGAGTAACTCTTCCAGTGAGTGCCCTTTGACAGAGTTTTGGGTTTGAGTGATTTAGGAGATGCTTGTTAACTATTCATAACTGCTTTATAACACTGTTCTAACAATATATTTTCAGAGGTAGACTAAGATATATGTCCTTGAGTTAACAAGTGGTCACATCCCTACAGACTGCTATGAAAACTTATCCAAAAAGGTACTGGCATGAGTTAAAATAGTTTTTGACATTTTAATCTAAAGCTTGACAGGACCCCTGGTATCAGGTAGCTACTTCCTGTACCTGTAAATGGATATTAACCTGTATCTCTATAAATGCAGAGTGTGGTCTTGATTTAATTTGAAAAATAAACACTTTTAAAACAACCCAAAACTCGAGAAATCTAAAAATGCAGCGGGTTTTGTGTTAATCGGTGAGCAGGCCAGCAGCCATAGCCCTTCCTGTTCCAAAGGTGATCCTACTGGGGAGTCAGCGCAGGTCAAGGATAATGCAGCTCGGAAATGGAAGCATAAATAGGTCCCTGCAACTAATCTGCTGTGCCACCCCCACGTTGCCTTGTCCCCTCCTTCAGAGACAGAGCCGATTTGTGGCTGGGCTAACGGTGGTGCCGTGGGTGGATGGGTTTGGTAACGTGCCGCACTCTGCTTCTAGAAACAGCAGGAGCAGCAAGGATTCACCAGGTGGATGCAGCTCCCAGCTGGGGAAATGAGGGTCTTCTCCTCCTTCAAGGAGCAGAGCCAGCAGCACAGACCACTGCTGTAGGTTCTCTGGCAGCAGCACTACAGCTGCTTTTAGATCTAATGCCCTCTGCCAACCCTGAGCTGACTTTCGATCTCCTACAGCCTCCGCTCTTCTCTAATGCAGTGGTAAACAGCCTACTGATGTAGAGTCAAAATTAGGATTAAAATATTAGGGCACTGTTGTTTGTGCCACTTCTAATGCTCCCTGCGGGAAGTAGGGGAAAAAACTCCATCTGATCAAAATTGAAAATAGTGATCAGGTTGTCAGGATTTTAGCTTAGTGTCTTATGTAAGTATTCCTGTATGTCACAGCAAATCTCCATGGAGCACTCTGGTGTATGTAGTGGGGTGTCAAAAATACATGGGTAAAAGACAGCTTCATAAAATTAATTATTTACATGTAAGCTAAAAATGTGAGAGGTTAGATCTGAAGACTGTTAGATTTTTTTTGGTTTGAAATATTCAGTGAGAGCAGGATGACTAAAGCAGAGCTGGAAAATACTGGAGAATCACATGAGGGCTAAAAATACTCACACTATGACAGGGAAAATAACCAGGGCAGAATGAACTGTTCGTGCATGAACGCATTACGTATAATGTGCCATCGAAAAGCCAATTGCACAAGAGAAATACTGATTTTCTGTAGGGAAATGGTATATCCTGCTGTGGCAGATGTGCTGTAAATTAATTTTGAGGGATAAAATTACTCAGCAAAACCTGTCTTTATTTTAGCAGCTAGTGATACAATTAGGACTCCTGGGAGACTAGAGAACTCCTAATGCTTTTTTTTGCATTCCACCAAGACTTGCTACCTTTTTCCCCGGTGGCAGGCAGTAGGTGTTGGCAATGGCAATCTCTGCTCGCAGTGGTGCGGTGCTCCGGGACAACGTGGCAGAGCTGGAGAGGGGAAGAGCTGCAGGGTGACAAACTGAAAGTGTTTTCATCCCTAGTTCATACAAGGCCAAGGAATTGTACTAACCGATGGGAACAGCATGTGCAGTGACAGTGCTGGCCTGGGAGGTAAAGTGGCTCAGCTGTAATACAGACACATCTCCCCTGCCAGCATGAGGAGAATTTAATTTTTAAACCCACTGAGCTTGAGATTTTAGACCAGGAGGCAACGTTCCTTTCAGTGCAGGAGCCAGAGCCTTTTTTCAAGAGAGGTGATTGTGTTTGGAACAGCAGTGGTGAAAATGGCTATCTTAATTTTCAGTGTACTGTGGGTGTGGTTTGAGTGTCTGTGTTGCACAAATGTTTGCACAGTCTTTCATTTTTCAACATGCATTTTTTTGCAGATTTTTTTGCAGATTTTTCTTTTGAGACTGCTTTCTCCTTATAGCTAAGCAGACAGTGAGATTTTAGAAAATGCAGGTTTTTAAGACCGTTTGAAATTTTATATTGTATTCTTCTGTTAAGCCTGTGTGGAATGGTTTAATCCATTGAAGATAAATCTTTGACTACTTAAAGATGTTTCTAGAGCAAATAGAGGTTTCAGTTGAGAACAAGTAGTAGGTGTTGATTATTTTATATCTAGAGTAGAGTCTTCATTTATGATGGGGGAAAGGCTTTGGTTAGTTCTCTTCTATCAAATATTGTATTAAAGACGAACTGACAGAGTCATGCCATCAATAAAAACTTTTTCATTTGACTAGTGGACTCCATTGGACTTTCTTGCTTGGGATAGCTCTGTTGAAATTATGAAAATTTCAAGTACTCGTACACACTTCTACTTGCCAGCTGTCTGGCAGAGAGGGTGAATGTAGAGCTCACCAGGTTGTACTGGACCAGCAGCAGTGAAGGTTTGGGGAGCTCAGGGGACAGAAGGGTCCTGCCAGCCAGGGGAAAGTAGTACCACGAAATAATTAGGACAGCTGCACCCGCAGTAAGTTGGGATTTTGAAAGTTGAGTCAGATTTTGTCTGAGGTGATTTAATTCCCCTTAAGCATCATTTGTCATCGCTTATTCCATTAAGTGTCCCTAAATTGAGCATTTTCTTGTGTCCTGGTGTAGCTACAACTGTGTGTGTGAATATTAATTCATCCACTGTTCTCACTCACTTGGTTTAAGCGGGTGGAGAGTTTTTCTTTAGCTTGTGAAGAAATTACTGTGGCCTATTGTTGGGTTTGGTTTTTCTCCTGTGGCATGAGTCAGGAATATTCATTTTATGAAATCCTTTAATTTGACTAAAATAGACAGCGAGTGATTCCCAAATTCCACTGAAGCAGTGGTTGTGTGGGCTCAGCCACGTCTTGTGCTTGTTCAGGGCTCCCATTGCTCTCCACTGCTCTCCACACTCTCCTTGTGCACATCCACACTGTATTCATGCATGTGTTTTCCTGAAATTTTACATAATTATTTAACAGCATACTAATTACTCATATAGCTTCAAGGAGGATTTCTCCCTAAACGCTAAGTAGGTCTCTTGTCCACAAGACTGTGCCTGTGATGCAAAGAGAACTGGAATTTGCAGCCTAGCTTTTTTGTACCCAAACCTGCACAGTGCCAACATCCACTGTTTTATGTTGCAGAAGTTTACATCTGTTTGTAGAACTTACGTATTTAGCAAAAAGAATAGCGAAGCTGAAACTGTGTGGGATACGTTTAATTACGGTGGACTGACTAGTAATTGTTTCTGGAGTACCACAGATGGGAAACCTCTAATGCACTTCAAAGCTGACTCATCTTAATTCAGTACAAGAACAGAATAATTTGTCTTTCAACTGTGAATTTACTTTTCTCATCTCTGTGAGTATTATGTAGGTAGGTACAAAAAGTTATCCAGGTGCAAACTGAAGCAGCTGCAATACTGTTTACAAAAAAATTCTTATTGGAGTCCTGCCTTGACCTAAAATCAGAGCATGCTGTCACAGAAGTTCTCACAGAACCATGGAGGTGGGAAGACACCTCTGAGGTCATCCAGTCAAACTGCTCTGCTGAAAGCAAGGTCACCTTGAGCTCATTGCCCAGGACCATATCCAGTCATGTTTTGAGTATCTTCAAGGTTGGAAGCCCCTCAACCTCTCTGGACAGTTTCTTCCAGTATTTGATAACTGTCAGAGTGAGGAAGTTTTTTCTTACGTTTAAATGGAATTTCTTGTGTTTCATTTTGTGTCCATTGCCTCCCATCCTTTGGGGACCACTGAAGAGGAGCCTGTTTCCTATCTTCTTTGCACCCTCTCTTGAGGTGTAGATAAGATCCCCCCCGAAGCCCCTCTTCTCCAGGCTGAACAGACCTAGCTTTCTGACTTGGCTCATGGGTGAGATGCTCCATTCCCTCAGTCTCTGTGGCTCTTTGTTGGTCTCTCTCCAGTTCATCCATGTCTGTCCTGTGCTGGGGAGCCCTGGACTGAACCAAACATTCCTCATGTGTCTCGCCAGTGCTCACTAGAGGGGGAGAATCACCTCCCTGAGCCTGCTGGCGATGCTCTTCCCAATGCAGCCCAGGAGGCTGCTGGCCTTCCTTGTTGGAAGGGTGCTTTGCTGGGTCATGCTCAACTCTGTGTCCACCAGGACTCCCAAATCCTTTTCTGCCACAGTGCTTTCCAGTCTTTTGGCTGCCAGCACTGGGGCATGGGGATGTTCCTTTCCAGGGAAGGGCCGTGCATTTCTTTTGAACATCAGCAGTAAGCTTGAAGAGGAATTAATAATGGCAAACAGTTATGGTGCTGATTACAATGCAGTTCTCTCACTGATTGGGGAGCAGAGATGATTATTTGATACTTTTTACATAAAATACCTGTATAAAATTTTGTGCTTTCTCAGAATGTGTAAATGGGTTATACATAAAAATATTTTCATGAAAGGTATGTAGTTGGAAAGAATTTAAACTGCTTGGATTATATAGTCCCTCTGAACAGTGCATTAGGAGTTATTCCATTATTGCACTAATTGACTGTGAAACCATTGCTCAACACCCAAGTCATTCAGTCTATCAAGATCTTTCGTCTCTGTTTAGATGTCTGGCTGTTACAAGTGCTTTTCATTACTCTATCAACCAGCATCCTTTAATTATTTTATGAAATTACGCTTCTGCTGGAATGGAAGCTTACCTCTGAGCCGATTATAAAACTGATGCCTCAGAACAAATGTGCAGTAAAGGTTTTTTTTTTTCCTCCAGGAAATTTAAAATTAGAAATCCCTAAGCGTTCTGTGTTGCAATTAAGTTCTATCCAGCTGTTGCTGGTACCTTCTAGCAGCTAGTTAGCTGGTTTTTATCTGTGTTACTCAAATTGGGATAGCATGGTCATTTAAGAGCTGATCATAAGCAGTGCAGCAAAAGTCGAGTTCTTTTGATTTGTCTGGACTTTATAAAGCTTAGTAACACTTTGCTGTAGAAATTCAAAAGGCTTTGTTGTTTTCAAAGGAGGGCAGAATATAATGCCATGTATCAGTGCTGCAGACACTGGGGATGGGGTTTGCTCAGCATGCTCTGGGGGGGCACGTCAGCTGCAAATTAGAGAGAATACCTAGGGATCAAATGTTTGTGCCTGCTCTGTCCTTAGCGCTCTCTGTGTCAGCTTTAAAGCATTTACTTTTCAGTTGATACCCTGAACCTGCATCTTGTAGTTGTAGAATACAATAAGAAGTAAATGTTGATGCTTTGGTCATTAAATAACTTGAGACCCAACTGGAATGCTAGAGTCAAAGTGATTTTATCTCATGTGTGTGTTTTTCTTGCATATTTTGACACTAGTTTTCTTCTGTTTATTGCTAAACCAAATGAAAATTATTTTACTGGCTTTGAGAACATTTTAGCAATCCTGCTCTGGAGCAGCTGATTTTTAGTTAGTCAGAATATGGGCTGAACCCCATTGAAGGCAGAGTGCTAAAGTTTAGGCGATTTCATAAAGAAAAATAGCAGCAAAAGATCTTGGCATTTTTAATGTTTTTCCACAAATGATTTATTCTTTGCTGATCTAAGTATGATGTGAAAAAAAGTTTCATTTCAAACATATACACAACACTGAATTTTCCCAACTTTAGCAAGCCTGTGTACTATATCTGAAACGTGCTAGCGAAGAGTTTGTGTATGCAATAGACATGGAAGCTATTGGAGTCACCCGTTTCTACAAGAAACAAAACCAAAACAAAAAGCACCAAACAAAGGGGAAAAAACCACAACAAAAACACAAAAACCCCACCAGTATGGTTTTTTTCTTATCCATCTTATGTTAAAGAGCATAGAAAAGGAGGATGGCCATCTTGCACAGAAATGTTTACACATGCTAACTGGATTACCAAGTTGTTTGTTTGTGTTCTGTTGGCATTAGGTGACCCAGTTAATACAGAGTTATCCGTAGGGGTGGGAGGAGATGCTTGCTACAGAGGGAGGCCTGTGACTACATCAGGAAAGCTTAAGCTTGATTAAATAACCCATTGCTGCTCTCCTTTCCCATCACTTTCCAGCTCCACCAATGAACCACTGTCACAGTTCTAGGTCAGTGACATTGTGAGCTCCATGGTCTGGACATATGGACAGCCCCACAAGCTTTCTCTTCCTCTCCCTGCCTCCTTGCAATTTCTTCCTAGTGATGGCTTTTTTTCAATGCATTGGGTTTACAATGGATTGCTTTATTAAAGCATTGTCTGACACTGGGGATACATCATGGAAATGACAACTTAGAACAATTTGTAGTGTGCCATAAATCAAGTAATCCTATGGGAGGAGCAGCTGGCAAGGTGTGGGGTAGAAAGTGGCTGCTGAGAAAGCCAGGGCAAAATCCCTCTGGAACTGGTGAACTGCCAGCTCAGAGCTGGGTGCCTACTGGATTAGGGCTGTCTCCTGTGTGGCTCAGGCTTCAGAGCCAGCAGCATTTGAGGAGGATGGCATGGAGCCTGTCAGCACATTTGGACAACTGTGCTTTGCTCTTTGTAGGAAACAGTGATGAATGTGGGTGCTGCCAAGCAGGACCTCTGAGTCACATGCCTGCTTAATAAGTCAAACCAAATAGGCCAGAGAGAGGCTGGGTTTCTGTTTTGTCTTCTTAACCAAACCAGTTTCTCTATTAGATGTCTGTCCAGTACATCTCAAATGTATTCCTTGTTGGAGGGACTAAGGAAAAGGGCGAGTCAGAGTGCAGTGCTTGTGGGAGCTGCGGCAGGGGGAGAGCTGTGAGCCAGGCACTTGTGTATGGGCTGAGCGACTGCATCAAACAGCCAGCATCAAGAGGTGGAAGATGGAGAGGCAGAGCAAGGCGTGAGGAGTTGGCTGGGAGGTTCCTGTGAAGGCACTGCAAACCCCTTCACACAACTGTTCCTCTGCTGTGGCATTTATGTGCCAAGTCACTGCAGAAAAAGAGTCTCTGTACGCACCCGTTACTTGCCATTTTTGCTGATGAAGATGTTGCTCCATATTCTTCTGGCAGATTTGCAGTGCAAGTAATTAAAAAGAAATAGGAAAATCTAAGGAGATCAAAACACATCTGGTCGCTGTGGCCAGCTGTGAGTTCACCAATGGGTTTAATTCTGCTCTGAGTTTCAGTGCCCTTGTCTCAGGGGTGGTTTACATTTAAAAATGAGAAAAGCACAGATGCAGTTTAGCTGAGTTTATTTCAGCTCTGTCTTTCTCCAGGGAAATTGAGGATAGCTATGTATGTTAAGTAATGGGCTGGGGGCACGCTCTCTTAATGGCACATTTTTTTTAAGCTGAAAGCTGCTCAGATCTAAGGGAACTTTATATTATTGGTTTGATGTTGTTTATTTTGGTTTTAGAGTTACCTCACTCTCAGTAGCAAACTCAGATTGGTAGGAAATGTGGTTTTTCCTTCCCCAAGGTATAACAGCAGTGGAATTTCCTCTACTGTCATCTTGAAGTAAGAGAGAGGATGGACGGCTGTAAAATCAATAACTGTGTTTCCTATTCCTGCCTATTAATCAGGTTAATAGGAATGCATTTATTATGGAGATCAATCTTGTTTATTGTTTACTTATTTATTGTGGTTTTCAGGTGCTGCTAAATCCAGTCCAGCTTCTAAACCAGGATCAACACCTTCTCGCCCATCTTCAGCAAAAAAAGCTGCACCAAGCGGCTCGGCATCCAAATCAGACAAAGATTTGGAAACTCAAGTCATACAGCTCAGTGAACAGGTAAATTTGCTTTAGGCACAAAAGTAGATGCATTCATTGTCACAGGCAGGCATGAAATCTAATATTGTCTTCTGATGAATGATGCTCTCCAGAATTACAAAGGGACAAAAGTGGAAATAGCTAAGCTGGAAAGAAAAAAAATAAAAGAGATTTATTGTAAAAAATAATGTCTGGCAGAGGTGACTGATGTTTGCCAGTATTTTTAAATTATGATTTTAGGAGAGACAGGTATGTCTTGCTGAAGTATGATAATTTCATTAGATGTTGAAATATATCTTTTATTTCACTTGGATAGGAAAAATCCAGATAGTGTCTTTGCTCTGGTGTATTACAAATTTGAAAGAAATCATTTAATGTGCCATTGTGGAGAAAACAAGCCTGTTTGCAATACCAAGGTGTTAATAGATTTGCAGCTAAATTGAGACTAGAGCACTGTGCTCTGCTTTCTGGAAGGAAGGTGTTAAGAAGCTAACACACCATTTTCATTTAATAAAGCATCGATATTTCTGTAATGTTAGGAATGTAAGGGCTTCATTTCTGTTCATGCTCTGGAACTTTACACCATTCTCTCATTTCTGGACTGCAAGAGTGCCTGCACTGGACAAGAATAAATACCTGTATCTGATTTAAGACTGTGCTGTCAGAATGGTGTAAATGCCACTACTATAAATGAGGCCTGATCTGTGTATTTGTCCTTGGTGAGGGAAGATGGAAAGGAAAAAACTCAGAGTTTGAGCTGCCTGGCAGCTGTATTGAAGAAGCAATTGTTATTCTGGATCAAGTATAATTTTCCACAATTAAGGGCATTTCAGTTTCAGACTT
This sequence comes from Coloeus monedula, assembly GCF_965178545.1. Classification (NCBI taxonomy): domain Eukaryota; kingdom Metazoa; phylum Chordata; class Aves; order Passeriformes; family Corvidae; genus Coloeus; species Coloeus monedula. The sequence goes on from NC_138781.1 coordinate 116,656,359, forward strand.
TCATTGACCTGGTCAGCAAAGATTTCAGTTTGCTGGGGCACTGTTTGCAAGTTCTTGATCAGTTATACACTGAAAGGTGGTGGATGGATAGCCACATCCCAAACACAGCATTCTGCAGATTGAGAGTATCATTCTGAGCAGCAGAGAGCACAACAGGGTCCACCAGCCCTCCAAATGGACTCTAGATTGGTGCTGTAACACAACAGTTTTTAAATGTTGCACAGGGAATGGATATATATATTTTTTTTTAATGGAATCTTTTTTGTTTGATCAATGTCAAGCAGAGTTCAAACGTCAGCTTAATGCCACTTAAACCGTGACATTTGTACTCAGAAGTCAGAATGTGTTTGCTTCAGGAAGGAAGAGTTGGTTGGCATCTGAGCAACATCAAAATATTTGATCTTTACTGCAATAGACAGTCATTATCACATCCACTGCTAACATATTCCTAGCACGTTCCATGTGTGAAAACCTTAAGCTTTATATACAGATTACCCCGAAGGAAAAACTGATGATTTCTTCCATCACCAAAGAGAAGAAAAAATTCTGAGGATTTGAAAAACTGATTCTTTAATAGCTAGTTTTTAAGAAACATCATCTAGCTAGAATGGTCTGGAAGGCTTTTTTTTAAATGCTGACAGCATTTGGTATCTCATTTCCCACTAATGGATACTTGTAAACCATGGGCATATTACACGAGCCAAAAAAGCTCTGCTGCAAGCAGCTCTGAGCCAGGTTCTCCTGACCCCCAGTGTGAACATGATGGAAGAGCCAAATTGCCTGGTTTTTACTACTCTACAGCAGTTGTGGAGATGAGGGCAGTGGCCACCATTACCCAGTTTCTGTCTTGATTATGAGTAAGAAGTGCTGAATTGTGTCTTGGATATCATGGTCCTATGTGGCTGTAATAGTTTTTTCATCCCTTTCATGGATAGCAGCCAAGGGAGATGGAAACATCTGAACTTGCATGCAATTTGTAGCAGAAAAGTTTAATTAGTGGGGATGTCTGTACACTCTGTTTTACCATAGTGCAGCTTAATGAGCTATTTGCAATAATTGTAAGCCATCCCTAACATTTGCCAGTTTAATGGCTCCCAACAATCCTAAAGTTTCTCTTAAAATCATCTTCGAACTGTGACAGTAAATTAAACTCCAGAGTGAAATTCTAAGGACTGTCACTCTGTACTGGGACTTGATTACCCATAGCATTAAAATAACAAAGTGGTCCCTGTTGTGTCTTTGGTCTGTGCCAACTACTGCTCTCCTGAAGAGTGTCTGAGTGCAGCTGAGATGACAACACAAACCAGGGGCCATTACATACAGAGAAGGGACTTTTACATATGGAGAGTGGTCCCAGGAACTACTAGCTGTGTGTAGTTTCTGAAAACAGCACCATCATGGCTTTTTGCCTACAGTTGTGCTTAATCTGCAGCCTGGCTCTGCAGCTCTGTGAGTATTCATGCTAGCAGTAAGTGCCATCAGAGAGAAGACCAGTCCGTAAGAACTGCTGCCTTTGCACCCATTACCTGGGTTGCAGAGGGTTATTACTTTTGGTCCAGAAACAGAAACATGAGAGTTGATGTGAGCTCTTCCTCAAGTGTCAGCCTTTTGGCAAGTTCATGGAAGGAAAAAGTGGGATGCAGATGTGCAAAGTATCTGAAGAAATACGGATTCACATGGCCCAGACAGGTAGCTGGTGTGTAACTGAAGGAAAGCATGTCTGGTTTGGTTATAACAATGGTTACTGTATACAGTAGCTGATTAACTCCCTGCAAATGTACATCGTTTAATGATTTTGTTTCTTTAAGCAGTGTGAATGTGATAGAATGAAAACAGGAGAATGTCTTCATACTAAATAGGTCAGAAGGGGAGATGGTCTAAGCTATTAGCTGCCAGTTTTTCAGCTGAAGTTCGTAGTTTTCCCAAGCTGTAGCAAGCACAGAGAAGAGATCTGGAAGCAGTTACATTCTTGTTCTGGTTGGATGCAGGCATTGCTCTCAAGCAATATGCTGTGGCAGTTCCAGAAGGCACATCCTAAGTATGAGGTCTTTATCTATAAACCAGAATATTGTAAACTCTTGTTTCATTTTGCTATTCCTACTTTTGTCAAAAAATAGTTAATTTTAAGGTGACTGGTCATTATATCCATCATGGATTCAAACTATCAAGGGAAGACTTGAGTGTCACACTCAGGCAGCTGGTTAGAAATGAATTAGTACATAAATGAGATGCTCTGAGATCCTGCTCTGCTAACAGGTCAGTTCTGCTGCTGGATGCCTTGAGAGTGCAATCAAAGGTCAGAAGAAGGTATCACTAACTCAGCAGTCATGGAAAAACAAACTGAAAGGATTTAGTAGGCTGTCAAAGCATTATTTGAACTCTGCTGATATTTTTACTAGTGAAGGAAATCAGTTAACTTGCAGTAGAACTGGCAGCACAGAAATTTCTATTAAATTGTATCAGTTCACTGAAATGTAGTCTGATAAGATTTAATTTATTTAGCATGTTTTATTTAGAGAATCATTTGTATAATTGCGGGCTCTAAAATGTGAATGCTAATTTGGCTGTAATTGGATGTGATTGGGGTCAGTGTGTTTACTGTAGACAGCTTCATCTGTGATTATTTCTGTTGGTTTTTATACTGCTGTCCTCCAAGTTTCCAGGCCACTTTGATGTTATCCTGATCGTGAATACCCCGATAGACAGAAGTTTATATGTCATGCTACCACAGAGCTGTTCTTTTGAAAATACATATGTGTAAAAATATATCGCAACATGTCGTGATTTATACAAAGCCTAATCATTAACAGCTACGTTGCCCATGAATTATTTGCAGCAGTCCTAGTGGTGAAATTGAGGCTGACAGTGTAGCTTGAAGACTCCTGTGAACAAGGTTGCAAAGAGAAAGGTACTTGGCATTTGAGAGAATTTGTTGGTAGAAACAGCACATCAGCCAGAGCAGGGAGCCTGAGGTGCAGCCAGTCATGGCAGCAGAGTGCTGAAACACAGGTCTGCAAAATCTGGTAAGTGGGGAGGCAGAACAGGAGACGTGGAAAACCAGCACATCAATACCACATTTGTAACTAGAGGACCTTCTAATTTCCTAACTAGACTATTTCCCTTTATGAGCGCTTCTGCTAGCTCTGTGTATTTTTAGGCAAGGAGATACTGTAGGTTTCCCAACAACGATACATTAATCCAGGCAAAATAATGCAAGTACTGAGCTGAACGTTTTATTAGTTGCCACTACATGACACTGCTGGCAGCCTAGTTAGGAGACACAGCTTAGGTAGCCCTGATTTCTGAACTGCTGCTTTGGGCTTCAGTATAAAATAGTGCTGAGAAAGTTGACCTTTAAGGATCAAGGTTAAGATGTATCCAGAGGGAGTAATGGCAGAGCCTGATCTACTGTTATCTAATGGGGTATGGTTCAATTTAGCACTGAAGAAAGAAAATTGGACTTCATTTTAAGCTATAAAATTGAATATGTATTTAAGATTGTTTAGCATACAAAATTTTAGACTGAGTTGTTTTGTCTGCAGTGTACCTCAAAACTGATGCATCATGTCTTGGTTTATATGCAGGTACATTCATTAAAACTTGCACTTGAAGGCGTGGAGAAGGAAAGGGATTTCTACTTTGGCAAATTAAGGGAGATTGAACTTCTCTGCCAAGAACACGGGGGAGAGAATAATGACCTTGTCAATCGGCTAATGGAAGTCCTTTATGCTTCAGATGAACACGTAAGTTGAAGCTTAATGGTTTTTATTTCAACAAACCATCTTAATTTTGTAAAATTTTATTGGTTTAGTATTGGGTCATATCCTGTATTTAGGCCAACAGAACTGTAGCAGCTAGGATTCCTGTGATTCCTCCCCAGAAAAGAAGTTTGTGTTTGCAATTGCAAACAACAGACTTTTTAGCTTGGGGAAAAGATTCAGGAGGTTGGTTGCTTTTCACTGCTTCAGTGGAGTTTTGCATTCTGGGTTTGCTGAGCTATATCTGAAAGGGGTGGGTCTGTGTCACAATTTTAAATTGATTTCATACGGTTCTGAGCCTTAGTTTTGTTTTTTTCATCTTCCCCCAATGTGCATGAAGTCTTTTATTCATGTCCTTTAACGTGTTGAAAATCACAGGAATTCTGGCAGAGGTGCAGTTCACTGTCTACAGCTGTGAACCTTCTCTGGCCCATGTGGCAGTGTTGGAGTATGTATGCTGCAGGTTGCCAAATACATGATTATAGCTCCAAAGATAATGCTCTTTAGCATTTTTTATCCTGTTGCTATAGGCAAAATTCTTCCTTGTGCAAACCAAATAATCCTCTATTAGCAAAATTTCAGAAGTGTATTGTCTGCAAGATTAAGCAAGAATCTCATTGCATCTTAGACTTAATGTTGTAGACACTGAACAAAGCAAGAAGCTGCAAAGGGTGCTGGTTAAATTCCTCAGAGACATTCAGGGATAATGATTCAGTGGAGATTTAGCTGAACTACTCCCATTCATGTTAGCTAAATCCCTGTATGGATTGTACTGACAATTGACCCTTCAGTCTCCAGCAGACGAAGGCTTTGGCTCCAGAGTGTACAAGCTTCAACTTAATCCCTTGGCAGCACTGTGGTACCATATCTGCTCCCAGAAAGCTGTTGCAGCAGTAGTCAGCTGACTTAGTTTTATATCAAACATAGTGCTGAGGGAACGACTAACTCAACATACTTTTTCTAAAAGAGGCTAATGTAGGGCATAAGTGTTTGAAAGTTAGGTGCAAGAGGACCACAAGTTTGAAGCTGACAGGTGCCACTGCTCAGATGAGAACTGACAAGGGAAAGAGGATTTCTTCAGCAGTGCAGGGTAAATGTTAGAGAGGAAAAGGAGGAGGAAACCATTATTTTCACAGGAATAAACAATGAGACAAATTTGCCAGGCATGTGATAACAGGGTAAAAGTGTTACATATATATAGCGGTCAGAGAAAATGTCTTCTGGATTCAAGAGCAGTGATTTATTTATAAAGCAAAGCCAGAAAAATCCCTCTTCTCCCCATACCCCTACCACATCTGTCTGTCTGTTGGCTTAAATAGCAGAGTGATTCCGCACCAAGGAATGCATTTGTTGCTTTTCCTTCTGCAGTTTTCCTTGCTGCAGAACATTACAAAATGTTCTACTTCAGTCCATTTCCCAGTGTTTTATCTACTTCTTCCCTCCAAGCCTTTCTCTGTTGAAATCATCATCCATGCCTGCATGTGAGCTACATACGACTGTGCTTTCATCTAAAATGTGGCTGCTGTTGGAGACTGGGCGTGTCACTGCAGCAGGAGAGCACTGCTCCTCCAGAGAGGAATACAGAGGCCATTCCTCACAATTTTTTGGTACCTTTTGGTGGGAGACTTGATCTCCTCAGCTTAACAGATGGACTGTGACTGCTGAGGAAAGACCCAAATGCATCAGCACTAAACCAAAGACTGTAGCTTAGTGCTGATTCAGATCCTGGCTACTGCTTGGTTTTGGACTTTACTCTCTTATTGCCCTGATTTGCCCTTCAGATCTGGGGTTTTTTTTTCTCTCTCTCTGTAATGAATTTGTCCCTAGTAAAATTCTTTATCTTGCAGTATTTTGCAGGTTAATCCCTTGGTAACAGCAGTTTGGCTTTCCCAGTCAGCCCACGAGGCTGTTAGGTGAATTGTGTGTAGAATGATTCAGAATGCAAGTATAGAGTTTAGTCCCTGATCATTCCCCAGCTGTTTGATTATTGTAATATTGCATTGAAGAGATTTTTATCAGGTTCATGTCTTGGGGTCGGGAGTGGGGTAATTATTTTTCTCAGAATTCCAGTTTATAGTGTAGTTTCAATCATGTCACTTCCTAAGCTTCTGTTTTGCTTAATTCAATAAGAACTAATTTTTTTAAGACTGAACACTTTTTTTTTTTTTTTTTTTTGCTTGATTTTGGTGAGTCTGAGCAGCACAAATATCAATCCAGTTGGGTTCCTTCTCTTTAGAGCCTCCCTTTTCTTTTCCCTCTTATGGTACTGCTTAAACCTCATCATTATGTCTCTGCTTAAGCAAGAGGGATCTTCTACTGTCATTTAACAAGTGGCTGACGAGCCTGTAATCCTTTGTAATTTTTAATTATGAATGGGTCATTTGTAATCCTTCTTCTCCATCAAGAACATCAAAGTTGCCAGAGAACAGTGCTCAAAAGGCTACATTTGAGTGATGGAGAGATGTGGCCCGTACTTTTCAAGCTCTCAGTGTGTAAAACACTTGTTCATGTGTTCATTAAAAGAGCTTCAGACTGATGGACAAGAAGAGGCTCTGTGTCTGGTTATGAAGCCCAGGGCTGTTTAGGTCTTGGCATAAAGCAGAAATGTAGGAAAGCTTTTGCTTTTGTTCACAGGCTGTTGTGGTTCAGTTCATGTAGAAGTTGGGAGCACTGTTCATGTGTGGTATCTCAGTTGCTCTGCTCAATTTCCCAGAGCAGTTGCTCAAAATGCAGCTGGTTTGGTAACTTTCTGCTCTAGCAGCTTCTATATCTGCTGCTACTTTTGAAAAAGGCCCTCACCGTCCCTAACATCAGGTTTTTGTAGTCAAACTCTTTCAGTCTACAGACACACCTGAATAGTTTGAGGCATATGGATCTAAGGGCCAAAAGAGAGCACCTCTCAACGTGGGAGACAGGGATGACCATGGTCATGTGGCTCAAGCCAGAAATAAATGCTCTAAATAGATCTTCCACTACTTTCCCTATTAGGGGATGCTGTTCAATGAGATTCTACAGTCCCAAAGTAATTGGACTCTTATGGTTCCCATTTCATGGATTTATACAAGCTGTACATACTCAGAAATGTGTTTCAAGTCTCAGAACAACTTCTGAGGTAGTTACATTATAAGATTCACTATTTCCATCAAAGATAAACTGGGCAAAATAGGGGCCACCACTTCTCTTCAGAGCTGTGGAGTAGATTCCACTCCCTGTGCTTAGAGGCTTTTCCTGTTTTACGAATGAGAGCAGAGCACGTAAACGACCCATAAAGTCTGCACAGGTGGGCTTTCTAATAGTGCATCCCATAAAGTCATCATGCACAGGGCCTGTGGGACATGTGTATTCCAGAGCAGGTCACCTCAGCACATAAGGAGGGTCAGGACAGATGGGGTTAAGGCAGCATCGCTCACTGTGGCTAAAGAAGCGTCAGTTTTCTCACCCCATGAGGCAGGGTCACGTTCTCACAGCTGTCAGCTCCTCTCTGTGAACCTCCTGTTCTCTGCACGTCCTGCACCCTTGCAGCCCATCACAGGAGCTGCAGTTTTTAGGTGCTGCTCACAAAGCTGTTTTGATGTGATGTACCTACTGTATGTAATAAGGGCATCATTTCCCCCAGGGGGCCAAAACATGCTCAACTTCAGCTGCCCTGACTGATGTGTGGCTTCTACCTGAAAATGGCACCCAAGTGTGATAGAAAGCTTGTTTTCAATTGAAATTGGGCTGTTTCTATACGTGGTAAATGGATGGCTCTTTCCATTGTATCAGCAAATGTTAGGAACCTTATTCTGCTTTTGCCCTTTAGATGAATATTTTACTGCCAGAAGGCAATTTGCTTATTTCACAAGCTGCTCTGGACTATTGTGGGAGAACTAAAATTACAGCCTTCCTTTTCTTTTGATTTTTGCCTCAAACTTGAAAACTTAGCAGTATCGATTTGTTAAAGTTTGTTGTTCAAGCCGCTTGCTTCTAACAAAAGTTAGGGAGCCAGGCAAGTTCTGCAGAGGTACCCCACTGGGGATGCTGGGTTTTGAATGGCAGCTCAGTGTCTTGGAAAAGTGTTTTCTTTTGGAGCTGCCTACGGCAGAGCAGTACTAATGCAGAGCAGAGTGTACACGAGAGCGATCTCTTCAGTGAACCGTGCTGTGGAAAGATGGAAAGCTGCAAATGCAGCTGTGCTTAATGGCAGTCCAGAAGGGATGCTCTAAAAGTCAGCCAGACTTTTTGAGCTCAGATAACATTCAGGTCAACTCAGGATACTAGGCCTGTTGCCTCTAATTTGAAAGTTGTTTGGAACTGGTGTCACCTGCAGCGAGGATCCAGCCTTTCCTTGTGTCAGGGATTCATCTCCCAGTGGGAATGTATATTCAGAGAGACAGCTTTGGATAATACTGTGCATAAAAACAGTGGGAAGTGATTACTTAGTAATTAGTGCTTTTTACAGTAGCTGTAGAAGTCAGTGAATACGGGGCTCTTCCCCCCACCCTCCCCAAGAAAATGTGCTCGCAAGTCTGTGGGAGTTAGCATGGGAGTATTAATTTGGGAAAGTAACGTGCCTGACCTCAAAAAGGAGGCTGTGTTGAATTTTTAAAGCAGGTGATAGTAAAAGTGTCTTGTCCATTTAGTCATCTAAACCTTGAGAGAAGATTGTGTGAAAACTACAGCAGACAGGTTCAGAAAACCTTGGACAAGCTGAAAATGGGAGGACATCAGGATGCTATGATACAGTATCTAACTGTTGGCGTATCACCGTCTAACTATTCAAAATGTTTGCTCACTGGAACAGATGACAGTGATGTTTAGAGCTGACATTTTTTCTAGGGAAATATCAGTACTGCACATGCCTCAATTAGAAGTAAAGTAAGTACATTTTAATGTAATATTATGAGATGCTGCTTTTCTCAGGTAACAGCTCATTTTGTACTTCCGTGCATGGAAATTGTTAAGTTTTATGCTACAGTGGGGCAAGATTACATCAGGAATTATTTCTGCTGAAGAGCATTTTGGGATCTTTTTCTCCCTGCAGGAGAGCCACACAGATGAGCATGAAGGTGAAGAGCAAGTCCATGAACAGCCCCAGCAGCAGGATGAGTACTGACTCACGCAGCATCTCTGACAATTTTCGTTTTGTGTGAGAACTTTCTTCTGGAGAATGGAACATGTGCGGCCTCAAACTTGAAATCAGTTCACTCCCAGTCTGCCATTAACATTTATGTACCATAGTGAGTGCCAGCCAACCACTGCATTCTGTACCAATACTTTGCCAAGATGCATTTGCAGACGTCTTCTTTCAGTGTATCTTCCCAAGAGGTTGTAGGGCTACATCACCTACTGTACATCACTGCAACTTCACCACTTGGCTGCTTGAGATTTGTTCTGCTCTTTAAAAATATATATATTTATTTTTTTTTCTTTTTCGTCTTAAGTATGATACACTTGTAACTTGTTCTAACATATTTATATTGGCATTTTGTGTGGCAAGGAGTTCTGTACCACTAGCTGTGTCTCTCACTTTGTGGTGCTTTTGCATTTTCTAGTACATCTGCCGTGGGGCATCAATTTGGCCGAACAATTGGAATAAAGGGATACAGTGGATGTCATACTCAAGCCATAACGATGAGGTTGTGTTGTGGAGGAAAACGCTTGTGTTGCTCACATTTATTCCTTTCCTGCCTTCACAGATGAAAGGCAGAGCATCTGTTTCACTGGGAGATTTAAACCCCTGTGTTAGGAAGCTTGTTAGAAAGCTGCATGGTATGTTTTTTGGCTTGTTTCTGGAGGAACAGACATCCACATAAGCTTTTTGAAAACCCACCCAGTTTCCTAACTAGTCAATAGACATTTTCCAGCTTTTCTTCTTTCCTGAGGAATCCAGTCCCAGCCTCCAGCTGCAGCTCTACCTCCGCAAAGCTCCGTACTGAGGGAGGAGAGAAATCTCCTTGACAGAAGTGTAGCTGCAGGACACGGTCCCATCCTCCTTGGCTTCCCGCCCCTCAGAAAAGGAGAAAGTAGGCCAGCCATTTCTTTTTGCCTTCCTTCTCCCTTCCACTGCCCCAGCCATACAAGTATAGAAGACAGAAATTTTGTCAGTAGTGCAAAGTATGGGGGAAAACAGCAAGAGCATGGGCCCCAAACCCCACCCCGAACTCCCCTATAAGTGGATGGTGAACACAGGTTTAAGGCTGCTTCCAAAGCACGGAGAGGCAGTGAGGAGTCCTCCTGGAGACAGAGCACACATCAGAAGGGGACCATCTGACTGAGGGGCACAGAGCTGGTTCTGCACTTGGCTGACCTTCCGCCTTCGAGGCCAGTGCGGTGCAGAACCATGTGTGCACTGGAGATGTCTGCAGTGGGAGTGTTCCCTTCCAGTGTGGTCCCATGGCCCTGTTCTAAATGATGGTATTTTATAAACAGAGGTATCTTGAAGTATAAAAAGCATTCCTTGTTCCTCTCATACCCCTGTGCGCTGTAGTCTCTGGTTATTTAATGCCTGGTTTCCTGGTCTGTCACTTCATTTTCTGAATTCTGGTTTGCTGTGCTGATTTAGCAGGCACGTGGAAGTCCCATCGCAATTGGCATTCACTGAAAAACTCCACAGCCTATTGAACAGCTAAATCATTTTAGGTGTTCATAGGCTCCTAAAGCATTAAGTCCCCAGCTTATGCTTGCATAGAAAGGTTCCCAGTGAATCAGCCCCTGGGCACACACACACACATGCACATGCAGTTTTCCATTCCTAATCAGTCTTCTGCAGCTAAGTGGCTCTTAGTTAAATGTGAGAACCCTGCTGTTGTGTTGCACCACCAACAATATATAAAATACTGTTGAGCACCAGAACAGGTATTTCCAGTTCCTTGATCCTTCCCCTGCACAGCAGAAGAGTTTCTGGACCCTGCAGGCTGGTTTTCCCAGCTCTGCATCCAGTATTGACCTCACATCCTACCCAGTGATGAAATCAAAGTACTGCAACCTGCAGACCAGCGCTTTCCTCTCCCAGTTCAATTGGTTACAAATAAGGTCTGGTTTACAAAATTGTGTTTATTCCAAAATAAGTATTTCCAAGAATCACCACAAATGGGGGAATTGTCATTTTTGTTGTATTTGTGTTTATTAGAACATATGTACTTATTACAATTGTCATTGTAATAAACAGTAGTTCTTCATAATATTGTTGAAGAGCAGTTACTAATTTTTTTTCCAGACTCCAGAATGTCCTTTAACCTTTATGGGATCTCTGAATGGGGCAAGGAGTTTGGGATCAGGCTATATATAAACTTAATTTCATCAGCACATCTCTGCTTACCAGAGTTCATCCTTCTGCCAATAATAGAGCAGATGCATGGAGAGCACTTCAAGGGAAAACATTTTCTGAAGGTGCAAATGGTTGGGGTTGCTGAGCTCCCCAGATGGTTCATAGCCAGGCTGTTGTGCCTCTCTCCTTTTCTCTCTTTTGAAGCACATAGAAAAAAAAAATTAAAAGAATAGCTGAACTTCGTTTCCTGAAAATTCCTTGTATCCTGTTTCTGATCTGAGGACCATAGCCCTCTCACTGCTTGTACTAAGGGGGGAGTGACTGATGTAAGGAGCCAGGGCAGTGAAATACTTTGGGGGCACCAGAAATGTGGCTGTGCTGAGGGGAGAGCAGTGTTCTGAAAGGGGAAAGAGTTGTCCTTCCCCCCCACCCCCTGTGAGTAACCCATTCTTCTGTTATGGTTTTAATATGCATTTGTAATTACCTTTACTAAATAGCACACCATAAAGCTTTGGTTATATATTAAATGTAAACTGAAAGGAATGTAAACATATGTATTGTTAATTATAAATAGATAAGTAATGGCATAATAGATACAAAAGTCTTATTCAGATGTATCAGTCATTTTACATTATCCACAAATTGTCGCATGATAGAGTAGATTTTTGTCTGAATATGTGAATAACTTGACTTGCGTTTATCTTTTTACATATTTAATAAAAAAATATATGTTAAAATCTGTCTAGCTCTAGAGACTATTCAGAACATTCTAAAATAATAATTTTTCTGGATTAAATACATTTTTTTAATTCATCAGGGGCTGCATATGGGAGGAAAAAGGCAGCTGCTTTAAAAACCCAGTAGTTCATTTATCCTGTGTGTGTGGATAGCATCTGTTTCCCCAAGAGCTCAGCAACTGTATCCCCTTCTATAAATCAAAACAGAAAATGCATGTATGTATGTGCATGTAAACAGCACATTTTTGTTCATGGTAAATACTTTCAGATTTTGGAGTGCTGACTCCCATGGGTATCAGTCAGAAGCAAAACTGGCAGCAGCCAGGAGGCAAAGAGAGCACTGTAGAAAGGTACTGAAGCTCCCAGTGGGCTTCCTTGCAGTGGCCAAGTATTCAGGGATGAATCTTCAATGCAGTGCCTAAAAGCCACCTACATTTTAGATTAAAGCATTAGGTTTTGTTGGAAGAAAAGGGGGAAGATTCATTGTAGTTCTCACAGTTCTGTTCTTTTGTAGCAGGAGCAATGTTGCCACGGTAGCTGCTGCTCAAGCCCAGGAGCTCTGAGCCTTGGGCCAGGATCCTTTTCTTCTGTGTTGAAGTGACCCTGTTGTGAGCCACCAGCTTGTGCCCTGCTGCTCCAGGTATCCCTGGGCCTCTGACAGAGGAGGGGAGGATGAAGCAGGGACCAGAGGAGCCTATTTTCCAACCCACATGTTCAAACCTGGGAGAGCAGCTCTTGTTTAGTTGCTTTTAGTAAGACCAGGAGGAAGGCATGTCCTTGGGTTAGTGCAAATGCTCTAAAGCATAAAAAAAATTTACATATTTTCCAGTTCAGATAGTTGAAAACTTTCTGCCATAATGTTGTGACCACAAAAATCTGTTGTTAGACTGTTAGGTCACCTACATACATGACTTTGCAAAATAAATCTGTGACCATACAGCCATATGAACAAAGCATTTTTATTCCTAATCATGGAACCAGTTGCCATCCATGATGGCTAATAATTCAGTATATACACTGTGCAGTACATGATCTCTTTTTATACTTGTCTTTATACAGACTTTAGTGACAAATTGCTTTGAAAAGGAAAAAGAAAGTTACTCGCCATGTTTTCATATAGAAGGTGAAAAAGCTGGCCAGAGCCGAATGTCCTCTGAAAGTGATACTTGATTTCTTGTTAGAAAGGTACAAGTGCAGGCAGGTTGTGGTAGTTCAAGTTTTCTAATTCCATTTATTGAATATTTCAAAATACTCCATTCCACTGCATCAAATTGCACTGCTTCTGTTACCCTTATTTCCAGCTGTTTCCTAAATAAGTGCAAGACAGATGGAAAAAGGAAGCCTGTTCACAGAGTTTCTCCAGTACAACCACATTCAGTTTGGAGTTATTTTTGTTTATTGTATCCTAATTCTTTCCTCACCAGAATTTCCTCGATACTTGTGACGGACAGGTGAAATACAAACTGCCTTTAATAAAGCAGGTGAGACTGTTGTGGCAGTGTATCAGGTATTGGATGTAGTATTTAACTTCAGCAAACATTGAGACTGCTGGGTCCATGCAACAACACCAAACTCGTCGCTCCCCTTCAATCACAGTCAGAACTGCCTTTTTTGGCAAACCTCATCAAATAAAGAGCCTTCAGACTTACTCCAGGGGAGTCCTTGGGCAGTTAGGGAGTGCCTCTGTGGAGACCCCATGCTCTCTGGGCATCACACAGGGCAAGGGCATGGCTGCCACACCAGTGGGGAGGAAGGCTGGCAGATGCTTCTTGTAGCTGGACCGCAGTGGTGCCCAAGGGCATCCTCCCTTCCCTGCTGGGCTCTTGGCAAAACCTCTGACCCAGCATTACAGGATGACCTGACCCCTCTGCCTAACTCAGACCTGAAGCTGCTTGAACTGTGACTCATCTGATGTTCATTTGGGGGTGGGACCCTCAGTGTGCTCGTTTGGTAGGTGGAACATGGATGCTTTCAAACCTGAAGGAACTTTCTGAGTCAGAGTGGTATTTATGCTTTGTGAAAAGGGGAAGCTGATGTGCAGGTTTGTCCCCTGGTGTCTGTGCTTAGAGCTGCCTGGGGAAATCAGCCCTGCTGCTGTTGTGGTAGAGCAACTGCTGTAACAGGCAGTACCAGCTTATGCTGAAGCTGTTCATACAACTTGCCAGTGCTCAGCTGGAAATATAATAGAAGCTACTGATGTAAGGGTAAGTTAACTGGGGGGGAAAAAATGATCAGGCTAGTGCTAAACCCAGAGAAATGGTCCAAGAACTGAAAAAGAGGAACTTCAGGCTCAGCTCAGCAGCTCAAAAACTGCACTTCCACCTGGCTTCTGGCAAGCGAGATGGTTAAGTAGTTAATAAACATGCCAGGCTGTCAGTCACATCTCTCTGTGCTTACCTTGGGGAAGTGGACAGATTGTTTAATTAGTGCTTTGAGGCCACAAAGGCCCTCTGGCTAGGGCAGCATATGAAAAGAGATGAAACTCAAATTCTTACTCTCTCGTCCAAGGCACACAGAAAACCTACGTGTATTATAGGTGAAGGGAGCAGTTTGCATCTGCATGCAAACATGCAATGTTTAAAAAAATTTTTTTCTTGTTTCTTTTTCCTGTGACATTTTCTAAAACCACAAAAATTTGCTTCAAGCACACAGGCAAATAATGACTTGTTTAGCATTTCACAGTGGTAGATGATGTTGGACTGAAACTAGTTTTGCAGAGAAATATGCGAATCTTCAAAGGTTTGCTGGCCAAATTTATTTTCAGCTGTTTACCTTTGTAGGCTATATTGTTTGTTGCTACTGAAATATAAACAATATGCTTGTTACTGCCTAGAAAATAAATAGAAGGGCCAGCTGCTGCTGTGTAGAGCCTTGCATTTCTGACAGGTCAGCTGAGACTCATCTTAATGCTGAGAATGGGGAAAAAACTGTACATTTCAAAAACACTTTACTGCACCCATAGCTTTCTGAGCTCATTCTCTTGTCTTCACACATTCATATGAGGTGGGGAAAAGACTTAATGTGCATAAGCCTTTCAGGAGTTTGTGTGGAAGAAATGAGTTGTGAGAAAATAAATATGGCAAATGAAGCAGGCACAGATGTCTGAGTGGGAAGGACGTACAGGGAGGGTTTGCACTGCTGGGGTCCCACTGGTGACTAGGCTGGGAAAAACCAGTGCTGGTTATAAACCACCAAGGATCTCATGTAACCCAGTGTGGACTTACCCAGGACTTTGGACACAGTGGTAAGGAGGAGGAAGACAAAAGAGAGGCGAGTAACACAGCTGGTAAAAAGAATAAATATCACCAAACAGAACAACCTCGTAAACTCTGCTGGACAGGCATCTGCCTCTGAGATGAAGCATCTTGCTGCATAGCTCATTGTCGCAGTGGTTCAGATAGCTGTACTATTCTATTCTTTGGTTATTTTAATCAGATTCATTCCAACTATTTATCACATCAGAAGATCTGCAAATCTCCATGTTATGAGTTACAGCCTGATGGTAGTGCAGGTGTTCACTCTTGGACGCGTTTCTTCAGGGAAAAGATGTAAATGTTCAAGTGCTCACTCAGCTGCCTACCCTGAAGAGAAATCGCAGAGATTAGCAACCTATTTTATATGTGCTTCACAATTCACTGCCTCCTCTCCCAGTAAGAGGGGGGAGGACCCCACTGTCCTCACGTACTTGGGGATCTCTGAGTACACAGGGACCTGTAAGTATTCAAACAAGAGAGCTGTTTTCCTACATTCCTCTTGCAACACACTGCTGGGAAGCTAAACAGCTACAGACCAGATTCCCAGGTGACATCAGCTGTGATGGAGCTGGGCCCCTCAGTCAATAGTGAATTTTGACCAGGTATTTCCATTCTGACCCCCACCAACAGGCCCATGTTGATGCTGGCGTAGACTCTACTATAGTAGACACCAATGTCTGCTGACCAAAGGCTGCTTTCAAAGAAAAATCCTTACATGCCATTGATGTGGTTTAAATAAAAGAATGCTGACCAGCTCCCTCTGAAATGAGATCTTTGCCATGCAAGGCATTTTATCTAAAAGCTAACACATTAAAACAGTTGCTAAAGCATCATTTGACAATTTTAAAAAGTGGGCATCAACAAAGTAAAACTTAAGCAGTAGTTCAGATGACAATGACAAGACTGAGATCTAGCAGACACAAAATGTGCTGGTAAGAGTGAATGAACTGGAGAGCTATTCATGTCTCCAGCTTGAGAGATGCTAGCAGAGGGCCAAGAAAAAATTGGGACAGCTATTTTGCCTGCAGATTCAAAGCAAAGTTGACCTTATTTTATTCTTTCTATTTATGTCACTTCGCATTTTACCTTCCTATTTTTTCAGTCAAGTGACCTTAGGAAGAAAAAGGCAAAAGAAAAAAGAGTGGTAGGAGCATTCATGCTGCATGGCTTGACTGCTATGTAAAACCAGTCCATAAATATTCAGATTCTGATAGGTTTAAAGCCAAAACCAGTTGGCTACACTGCAATAACTCAAGTCACTGAACTTGCTGCACATGCAAAAGGCATTGCCTGCAATAAACTGGCTTATTTTTGTTTGCCTTTAGACTAAATAAAACAACACACGGGATTAAAAAAAAAACCCCAAAACACAAACATTCAGACTCCCAGACAACACCCCAGCCAGAAACTGTTTTCAGAGCCCTTTGCTCACCACGCAGACCCCGTAGTGCACGTGGGCAGCCGTGACCAGGGCGGCGAACACGCCGAGAAGCACTTCTTCCATCCAGCCCAGCAGGCCGGAGATGGCCGCGTACACCAGCAGCGCCAGCGGGAACAGGAACCAGTGGAGCAGCTCCGGCCGGGTGCTGCTCATCTGGCACACGATCACCTTGCACTGTCGGAGCAAAAGGGGCCACGTCAGGAGCGCTGGGCCAGCCCCGAGGGTCTAAGGAAAGGTACTTCCATCCTCTTTGCAGGTTGCTTTGGGTGAGGGGGAAACGTGGCTACAGTGCAAATGGGGCTTGTTTCTGGTGAGAAGGCTGCTCTAGGTACACACCTTTCTGCCTCACTGGGTCCTGGAGGAAGTTAGGACAATTGAAAATACACCCTTTTCTGGAGACAGTGCTTTGATACACTTGGTAAGTGGAAGCACATCTTCACAAAAGAGGAATTTGTTTGCCACCTTACGTTTTCACAGAGGCTCATGAAGTTGTGATCCCAAATCAAATGTGCCACCACTGAATCACTGGGAGAGCATGCTGGTATTTTAGTCACACGGTGTGGCAGAAATATCTTCTGGTTCATTGTATGGAATGGAGGGAAGACAATATATGACATTTTCACATCCTGTTTTTCTTCTCTAGCACTCCTTTATGTACTAAAACCCTAATTTATTGGCTCAATCATGGCAGTGGGCTCCCTGGAGATGTAGCTGGGGGCCCGGAGAAAGGGATCCCACTCAGAATGGCAGAAAAAATGAATATATGGTACATGGTTTAACTGAAGGCAATTAGCTTAATTCTACTGAGTTCTGGAAACATAATGAGACGAACTCACTTGAAATTCCATATTTTAAAAGCAATTAAGCATACCAAAGTGTTTTGTCTGGTTTAGGCTCCTTAAGAAATGTGTCTCAGGTACACCATGCCCGTTACCAAAAAAAAAAAAATTTAGGCACATCTGAAATATTTTATTGATTTAAGTTTCACTCAAAATTGAAATGTGGTTAAAAATAGATTTTATGTATCCTGAAAACAGTAGAAGAATGAATAACTCATTCCCTGTGCAGTGCCTGAAATCTTATGACAGCAGCAGTAGGAGTCTGACCATAGGAACAAAATACTGGCTTTACTGCCTGTGCTGTGGAAGCTGAAGAATGCAAAAGTAAACCATGAAAAAATAATTAACTTTGAATAATGGAAGAAGTAAGCCTTTGTACCTAATGTTAATATTTTCACTTACATTCTCAGTATTGACTGTGAACTTTTTAAATAACACTGGTTTTATGAGTCCTTTGGGAATCAAAGAGGGGTATCAGAAATTGCTAAAGCAATCTATATGCTATAATTTTTCTGGCTACATAATTGAACCTGTCCAGAGGTTGGATTTCACATTGTTTTAAACCATTATTATTCTTATATATTTGTGTGACCAAATACATGGTCAAAGGCATGAGAAGTTCCAGATACTGGAACCAGAATGGCAGGTAGAGAAACATGGTCTGCAGTTTGTGCTCTACAGAACAGGTAATGGAAACCCAGTGTGTCAGGCTATCACGGAGAAGAAAAGTATTGCCGTGACAAGCCTTCCTCTGATGCTGAAGGAAACGTGTCTAAGGGACCAGAAGAGGTGAAAGGAAATGCAGCCTTGATTTGCAACTTCAGAATGTTACAAATTCCAGCTAACACCCATACATTTTTAATGCTTGCTTTTAAAATGTTAAACATTTCAGCTAACATGTATACATCTTTAATTCACACGAGCCTCCAATGCGGCAGTGTATGTTTTGGGAAAAGAAAAGGCCTGAAGAATACGTATTGCACTCAGTGTCTGATAAACTGCAGCCTGTAAAGAAATTTCTGGTTTGCCTTACTATTTTTCTTCTGCAAGCATCCTGCCACAATCACTCTTGGTAGGTTAAGATGCAGTTGTATTTCCCATTTTGGATTCTCCACTATTCTCTTAAAAAAAGGGGTAGATTAGGTACTGAATAATGCATACAATAAAACTTACACATCTGAAAATAACCTCATTTTTGTGAGATTAAGTCCTTAAGATGGAACTGTTTGTGACCCTCAGAAATGTACATTTATGGGATACATCTAACAAACATCTCAGTTACAATTTTTTTCCCATTCCTGAATTCAGATTTCTAAAGAAGTTATGCTTTGTCTTTAAAAACCCCACATTTTTGAAGATCTCTCTCATAGTGCAAGGCACTTCAAGACTTTCACTTTTTAAATTGGATGTAGCACTGCTCAGTGACAGTATTTTAGATGGTGTTGGAGACTATTTTCCTAAGATGACACTAGTCACTATCCTCTAGGTATTTTAGCTTAAATGGAAGAACACCTTTCTGCTTGGCTGCTCTCCTGGCTTCCCCCAGAGGAGAAAGCCCTGGGTTACCTTCAGGGCTCAGCACCACTGTCTGGCTGCCCATGCTAGACCTGCACAGAGGTTTATGTTGTCTCTTGGGAATTAAAGGGGGGAAACTGTTCACCATGATGTGGTACAGGAGAAACTGATCTGTGAGCAGAGAGCCATCACGAGGCCCCTGCAGCTCTTCACATCCTTCCCTAAAACACACTGCCAGTGGTACACCCTTATTCTAAATGGTGAAGGGAAAATGTAGGATCAGCTGAACTGCAGGATACAGGAATGCATGTACCACACTAATGGGCACAAGAGCAAGGAAAAGCTACAGCTCCTCTACTCTTGCTAGTAAATCTGTGCCAGTGTTGACCTTTCTTTTACTTTGACAAGTCCCCAGTTCTGCCTGTGTGTTGGGGAGTATCTGTTACATTTCTGGAAGTAAGGCATCCCTAGGGTTTCATAAACCCTCAGAAAACAAACCAGAACCCTCACAGAAGTGTTATGCTGTGGCAGAGTAGGTATTTCAGTACTGTAAGTGTCCCGAGTCCAGGCACGTGTTGCGGTGTATTTTTATGAGACAGGGTGTAACACAGAGGTAGAAGAGCTGTGTGACTTGGCTGATTTTAGCTACATTTTCTGCTCCCTTCTTCTTATTCACAGAAAAGTAGAAAGCTATCTCTAAATAATAGCACCACCTCACATATACTTACAATAACATTTGAGAAAGCAACCCCAACCATCCATAAAAACAGCCTGGGTTGCTTTGCTAATATGTTGCTTGGAGATAAAACCACCCAGACTGTAAGAAGAACAAACAGCAACAGAGGTGACACAAGAGGTAGCAGTCCTTCATACAGAGAGTCATTCTTCAGTGTTTTCTTTAAATGTGCTCTGGAAATAAATACAATAAT
Organism: Coloeus monedula; assembly: GCF_965178545.1. Classification (NCBI taxonomy): domain Eukaryota; kingdom Metazoa; phylum Chordata; class Aves; order Passeriformes; family Corvidae; genus Coloeus; species Coloeus monedula. The sequence continues at coordinate 116,676,081 of NC_138781.1, forward strand.
TTTGTGGAGAAAGAAAGTTTATCCATTCTATTTCTACACAGTAACTTCAAACTCTAGACTAAACTCAGCCCAAGAATTCATCTTGCAACACAACTACCTGTGCAAATGTGCTAGATACCAGACATTTTACAAGAAATTGTAGTATACCCAAGTAACATTTATTTCTGGGGTTAAATTATACTGGGTTATTCACGTAGCTGCTGATCAGCTTCACTTGCTCACCATTGTCTGGCAATGGACCACTAATCTCACACAAAGTGAGCTGCAGTACTCTCAAATATGCAGACATGCTGTGAATTCAAAATACATGGCTTTAGAGGATGAAGCTTCTAACCTGAGAAATAGAATTGTTTCAATCAATACTGCACATTTCCAGCAGCAGCAGTCAAGCACATGGCTGGCAGGTACTGCTGCTGTTTAGAGGTGATGCTGCTTGACAATCCTGTACATTAGGATTTATGCACTTTAGTCCAAGTACAGCCTAAAGGGGAGGCATTTTGGCTAATCAGACTACAGAAAATTAATGATGCATTGTGTTTTTTGGATATTTTAAGCTGTCTTTTAAAGGTAGTAAATTACTGCATTTTCTGTCAGCTAGGGAAATGGTAACTCTAAATTCACTGCCACTAAACCATTCCTTCATACCGCTAGTTCAGAAGAGCAATTCTGTGTTTGAAATGTACTGGGAAATGTCCTGTTTTAAGTCTTTGAAAATATGTATTTATAGAAACAGCTAGACAAAAATCCAAGAAATAGCTTTCTAATGCCAGAAGGAATAATCTACTCCTAAAATAACAACTGAGAACAAGCATCATGATGAAGAAGAGAGGAGATGACTGGAAAATCCCTCATCACTTAAGAGCTTGTGTGTGCATCCTTCAAGCAAACCTGACTGGTAGTTTAAAATTTTTGTGCTCTTCTCTTCAGAGGAATGATAAACCCACCAGAAAGCTTGAGAGGAACTGTCAAGTGATGACTTGAAAAGGAAAACAATAAAAAAACTCCTGACAGGAAAGGAATGAAACCAAAGCCTCAGTGTTCATTGGGGTAAATGCTGCTACTGCCCGTGGCTGACATGCACAAGGTGCTTCCCTCCTCCTCTCAGTGGTCCCCGAACCAGAGTGCCTTGCACAGCTGGTTCCCAGCCCCAGAGCCCAGCCTTTCTGTAGGTCCTCAGCTTTTCCTGCCCCATGTCTCCTGACTCTCCACACTTCCTGCCCCAGCCCGGGGCTGTGCATGCTTTGAGTAACTACCCTGAGTACCACCACACAAAAAGGGCTGTGTAGGAGAGATGCAATATTGTCTTATAGTCTCTCCAAAATTTAAATGTTAATGTCAGTTTCCACTAATTCCTGAAGACAGGCAGTGACAGTCCCTCCTCCAGGACACTTAAGACCTGAGAGACCTGAAGTGACAGATGAGTCAAATGAGCTAGCAAGTACTACTGGAAGGCAGGCAGCATTAATAAAAATAGGCCATTGGAGTATAAACTAACTGTGTATAAAATTCCTAGGTGCAGTAAGCCAGCTCTTAGATGTAATCACAGCTTGCCACCTGCCTAGCTTTTATCTGATGGCAATTATCTACAGACTTCATACAGAGGAAAGTTTTACAGAAGGACCAGGAAGACAATTAACTACTTCACAGAGTACAGGATGGTCAGCTACAGAATTCTACCCAGCACAGGCAGAAGTTACAAATCACATTTGATTGCAAATAAAATACAGTGATTTTTACCACAGAACCTTTATCAGTTTACTGTGCAGGACCACTGTGAGACAGCCAGGAGAACACCAAGTGAAAGGAAGAGAGTTGTAAACATGGAAAAGAAACCAGTCAGATTCTGAAAACTCACCAGAAAAACCTTTTACTACAGTATCAGGACAGCATCTGGATGAAAGAAGCCAGCCTACTTCAAGCATTACATTTATTTGTAAATAAGGAAATTATTAAATATACAGAATTAAAGGGGAGGTGATAGAACTTATTTAATGTTAATTAACTTACCTGTAAATGTTGTATAGTGTTTGTGGAAATGATAGAAATAGACTGAAGCCTGGAAGAGAAAAATATTAATATGTAATTCGACACTGATGACCTCAGAGTTTTCTCATATGATAACAGACCTAGTGTGCTATTCTAAAAATGACTCTGTATTCCTGTACTCATTACAGGATATGAAATGAGTTTGGAGGCTTTAGGCAATAATAAAACTGTCTTTTTTTACAAAAGCTAGCTGCTAGAAATAGTTGCCGATACAGAATTTCTTGTGTAATCAGTGACAAGACCAGAAAGATGTTTTAAAAACTCTGAGGTAGCTAATAGATAGGATCAATTATTTTTCCTACAGGTTTCTCTGCTGGACCCAGGACAGCCCTACTTTTCATGAGCTGCTGTTTATCTAGAAAAATCCAAGTCTAACTCCAAAAGCCTTCCCATGGAATATAGAAAGACAGTAAACTTCAAGCTGGGTTATTCACTTATTACTGGGAAAATAAGTGTATAGTTCAAAATATTAAGGGTCAACTTATCAAACTTATCAGAACTACCTGTTTTGATAATACAATAGCTCAAATGAATTAATGTTCATGACATGTCCATCATTTGAACAAGTGGGGGTTTTTTACTTCTTCTGTAACACAGCTGTGATGTTTCTGGAGCTCAGCTTTAACCCACAGAGCACAAGGGTTTCGCCTTTGCGAACCCTGTGTCTCCCTGCCCTGCTGCTGACATTATCAACGCAGCTGCCAGCAGCCCCAGAGCTGCCTGAAGACCCAGTTGTACCCACTCAAACACCCACATCCAAAATATGCTGGTCCACCCAAGAGTCAAAGAAGACCTTCAGCAACAAGTGGAAGTTTTGAGATTTAAACAAAGAAAGGCACAGCATGAGTCAGCCCCAACTAGGTAAAAATGTATATGACTTTTTAAATCTATATGATTCCCTGTAGAGCTCTTTGGTTTGTATTTTTTCCACCACTTTTTGTGTATTAAGAACTTTTCCCTGGTCAATTTGCTGCTTGGAGATTGCTCTGGGTAGCACATTTCTGCACTTTTTATTATAGGGCATGAGACTTGGGTGTGGTGCACTAAATTAACACATAATTCCTATTATATTATGAGCAAGAAAAGCACTCTGATGTGCTAAACCTTCTGAGTTTGCCCTAAACCAGCTCATTTAAGAAACACAGTGTGCTGCCCATACAGAAAAGTAGAAAACTTTAATCTCATTATTAGAAATATGGGGGGGGGAAATGAATGGAGGAAAGAGCTGATTTCAGATGACTTTGTACTGGGGCTAATGTGACATAGAAGTGTCGTGAGAAATGTCAGTGTTTACCCTTCAGTCCTCATCAAGGACATACCCAAGTGTTTAGAATGCCCTGGCCACAGTGGCAACTCAAGAGAAGGAAAACTAAAAATGAAAGAATAGTGGAGATCAGGATTGTTGGAAAAGAGAAGAAGTAAAAAGGGATGCAATAGATAATCTGCCCCTCCAGTCTTTCTGGTTATCTGCTAAAGAGAAGGAAACAAAGAATTGGAAAAAAAAGAAAAGCCAGCCCATAAATAATTTCAGGTACTGCATTTTTTTCATGTTTACTTTTTGGGTTTGCTTTTTAAAACAATTAAGATAAAGAGCTCTGCTTCTTTACCATGGCAGAAACTCCCTATCAAACAGCTGAAGGATGTGCAATTGAAGTAATATTCCAAGTATTTTGTCAATATATTTCTAAAATTCACAGGCTTAGTGCCTTTGGAGAGATCTGTGTTTAATGTGCACTCCAGTTAGCTGTGTTTTCTATTAGCCAGGGAGCGCTAGTTCAATAAAATCTTGAGTTACGTACAGCAGTTCCAACATCTGTATCACATTAGAGCAGACATGAGACAAAACACTGACTCTTGAGGTTAAATCTAAATTTCCTGCTGCAATCCTGAAGTTTGATTTGTTAGGAGAAAAGCAACCGAGAGGAACAGAAATAGAGACTAGAACTAGAAATAGAATTCAAAGAGCAATGGTTGCCAACAATTTGTTATTTTTATGAAGTGCCATTTTAGCTAGAAATAACACACTGACCACAAACAGCCCCCCAGCTAGCAAAAAGCCACCTTCCAAACGGGGCAGTTCCACCAGTTACTCCCCTGTATTCTCACAGAGCTTTGCTTTCAGCACAGCGAGAGAGCTGAGGATGGCAGCAGGGAGAGCAAAGGGTGTTCCCTGTTTCTTATGGGATTTTCGGAATTCCATCATTTCCTACAACGTGTTGCTTTCCCGTCTTTTTTTAGCTAAGGAGGCCTGGCTTGGGGGCTGCTTTTGGTACTCATTAAGTCTGCTTTTTAATTGGCATTAAGGATCCCTTTGTGCCCAGGAGCTAAACTGCTGTATCCGCATTGCTGCCATTCCCTGCTGCTCTGAGGAACAAAAGGTGCAGCCTGGAAAGCAAACCCACTGCTGGCTCTCTGGCGCTCAGCCACACAGGCACTGCCCAAGTGATGATCATGGAGCTTTTTTTTGTTGTTGTTTTAATGTCCTAAAAGTACCTGGTTTATTTTTATTTTAAAATATTTTTTAAAATCCAATTTCAGCACAATAAATGTTTTTAACACGTTAGAGAAAATAGAACTCCTCAAGTGTTCTTAGAAGTAGTATACTGCTCTTCCAGTATTTTTTAGTTTCTTCTTTAGTATTTTCCCGTTCTCCAGCTGATTTAAAATCCGAGACCCAACTGTAAGAACACAGGCCTATATTAAAGGCAGAAATACCAAAGCACAGATGGGTGGCACAGATACACACAGGGAATTCTTGTGTCACGCTAGGCTGAAAGTATCAAGCCCAAATCCTCAGATTTAGATACAATCCTATCATCAGTCCTCTGTGTTGCACGATGTAGACTCTTTTCAGAGAAATAAACATTTTCAAAGCTCTTTATCTGGAATTATTTTGTCCATATTAAAAAATGGCAGACAGAACCATAAACAAACAAACAAATCCCAATGCATTCAGAAATTCAGGATTAAAGATATATCAGAAGTGAAGAAATAAAGGCACTATCTTGTTTTCCAAATATATATATAAAAGCACACAGACACAGACATGCATATAAATATGTGTGTACATGTATATATGTATATATACATGTGTATAAAAGAGATCAAAAGGTAATTCCCATTAGTCTTAATGAAAAATTTAGATTTCATTTGGTGCTTTCAAATTCAATTCCAAACCAATAAGATGTTGTGTGATACAGCTGAGTAAATTAATAATAATTTTTAAAAGCTACCACATGATGGATACCATGGTACATTGTCACCCATGTTATTTGGAGTAACAGTAATGTATTTTAATTTTGTGAGGGCATTTTAAACTCTCATGTAACTAAATTTAAAGACTACTGAAGACCTGCAGGTGGTCAGGCTGTTTCCATGACATGCTGCAGTTACTGTGGCTGTTGTACCTGAGTTAATTCAGGCATTTCTGCAAAATACAGACTTGGTCCTTGCAGAGAAAGAGAGGGTACAGCCAGAAACAAACTGCTGACACTACTGTCAGTTCCAGAAAATGCTATTTCAGTACCCAACAGCCCCATGCTGTCTCTCAGACAAAGCAAGCAGCCTGATGCAGGTAGCCACCTTTCTAAAAACACAAAAGCTCACAGACTGTAAACACCACTAAATAAAGAAGTGACCCCAAGACACATAAACCACTAAACAAGTTATACTGCTTCAAAGGAAGGACAACCTTCACTGTTTATCTTCTCCACACCTTTGTTATCATAAATCCCCTTTGTTGGTAAGTTCCTGACTTATTAACATGAATCATCCTTAAACTGTCCTAAGAAAAGCACCAAAATTTTATTTGTTAAGAACTGACTTTCCTGATAGCTAAAAATTCAAAATTTAAAAAATGAGAGAGTGCGATACAGGGATGTAATTTTAGGTGAACACTGCACTGGAAATTGTGTGAATTTGTTCATGAAAGTACCATCCCTGCTCTGCTCCCCCACAAAAAATACTCCCCAGAGCATTCATCCCATTTGGGAGGCAGGGAAGAGGTCTGTGCAGACCTTCTCCTGGGCATATTGCACAAGCTGACCAACTCTCTAACAGCAAGCAGTTGTACTTGCATTTCTGCTTACAAACTAAATACTATCACTCTCCTCTCTCATTTTTCAATTGCCCACACCTCCACATGGCCTTCTTCAGTACACTGCTTGGACTTTCCATCTCTAGATTAATAACTCATCATAATCAATGTTTGCTGTAAAGAAATAGGATGTTATCATTTACCTTTCTTAGTCACCAGACAAGAAAAATTAGATTCAAAATATTCAGGCCTCAATATTAACTTGGAAAAATATTTAAATACTTTTTCCATGGTGTTTTTTTCCAAATTCCTTGCACATTTAGAGCAGCTAGACACATGAAAATATCTTAGCACACTGAATGTTTAGCACACTGCCTGGAAGCAAGCTTCATCAAAAGGTGAATATTTTAGAAGCACTTGTTACTGGAACAGAAGCTTTTTAAGGAACAGTGTGACCTTCTCAGGCATATCTTGAGAAGACAACTCTTTTAATTGAATGTGCAAACACCTAATTGCGTATTGAGCTGTCCACTAACAATAAAATTATATTTTATTAGTATGCAAAATGGCAAATTTAAAACCACTTAGAAATTGGTAGGGATGGGGGGTGAACCTTAGAAAATGAATATATAATTTGCAGACTTAATTGAGCCTGTAAAGTCTGAAGACATTAGGGTGAAAAATACACCCAAAATGCACAGTGTAAAATGATTTTACAGGGATTAAGGGAACAGTGTAAACATAAGCACTGTCTTCATGCACAAAGTTGATGTAGGTTTTGAATGTTTAGCATCTAAGATATTTCTTGCGTATAAAGATTGTAGAGGGATGCATTTATCATGCTTGTTGATTTTATACCTTATTTTCAGTGTCTAAGGAAATGCACACTGCATTTATCTTGAACTGAGCTGTAAGATAACCATTAGCATTCAGAGGCATTTAGTACAGACTGAAGAACTGGTTTATGGATGTAGCTGCTTTTCTGTTCACACATCATTCTGTTTCTGGGCACAGCAAGAATTAAGCACCAGAGAAACAGTGCCTTTATTTGACAACCCAGGCTGGCTTCCAGAGGGACTCTGCCAGGCAAGCTCCCTTGTTTGACCTTCTCCTGGGGCTCCCAGCGCCCCTAAAGTGACTCCTCACAGCTTAACACCACCAAACTCATTCCCACCTGTAATCAGCATCCCGTGACACTGCTCTGCCTCCGGCCTCGAGCGCTCTGCTTTTCTGGGTTATTGTTCTGACTGGTTCAGAGGAGTTACTCCGAACATGAACTCAGTGGCTTCTTAAATGTATATCTCAAGTGACAGGTGAGTATTTCGCACCCTTTACTTTAACGAAGCCTCGTTACAATCTGTCACAACAATGCCTTAATAAATGTTAAATTGGTGACAGACACGTAGAAGCCAACTCATGTTAACCACACTTCTCAAACAGGACTGGTCAAAGCCTGTCGGAGCAATAACATTTTGAAAACATATCACTTAATGTTTAATCATTCAGCAAGTCATCACTAGGGCAGATCCATCAGCCGCTTCGCAATGGGAGCTATAGGAAATCTCTACAGAATGACTTCTCATTCCACAGGGGGCAGAAACAATTCATTATTTGACCTTGGCCTCCTAAACATTTTCTGACACTGAAAAAGGGGCAGACTGCTGTATGACACCCATGGCAAGGACTTGTGTATCCTCCTTTGATACACAGGATGTAACACAGTGTAAGTACAAAGCACTGTTTTAGATGGATAACTGTGCTTTCCCACTATGATGGAGTTCAAATAATTGGCATGTTTCAAATGTTACAGCTTGGCCTCATTGTTAGTTTTTTGTTGCTTTTAATTTATGTTTTTACTCCTCATTTTACATACTTAAGTAACTCAAAGAAGAGTGACCTCGAGGAAAACACTGCAGATCTAGTCAGCATAGAACCCAAACCCATGCACATCATAGGAAAAAATTCTGAATGTTTTGGCCTCATCTCTAAAACATAGTTCAAGTTTCAGATCTGTGACAGATGTTAATACTCAATTCACATTTCATGTTCAAACCTGCACTTTGAAAACTTGTCTCAGCTTTGCCACAGGCTTCAGTAGCCAGATCTGGGCACTGTTGACCACACACAGTGGACTCAAATGTGACACCATGACTGGATTACAGAATAGCCTGCCCCGTGTGCCACACACTGATGAAGTATAACATATCCACTCCATGCTTAAGTGATCCTTTTCCCACAAAGCCTATTCTTGTGGTTGCAATTAAGACTGAGGAGAAGCAGGAAACTCTCTGTGCATCCAGGAGTCCAGGAGTGCAGCCAGTTTTTCCAACTTGCCTTCCTAAGGAATGCAGCTGATGTGCTAACACTGCTTGTTTGTACATCCCACCACAACTTCCAAGCCCTCAGTCAATTCTGAAGAAATTTAATACACTGAAAGAAATTTCCAGTAAGATGCATGTCTCCAGTGAGGAAAGGATTGTAGCCTGAACTCAAATTTTTATAGACATTATAAAATTTATCTCATACAGAGCAAGTATGAAAGTCCCAATGGGCATTTCCCATGGGAAATGCTTCATGCAGAGCATGCACCTACAGGTCACTTAACAGCAATGTGAGACAGAAACCATCATCAATTAGTAATGCTGTTCTTGAACTACAGATGCCTACCTGTCAGTGAAAATCTTCTTACAAAGTCTACAGCATCATTTGTGGTACTAGAATTTATGTGCAGGACTGACTGCTTTAAAATGCTTATTGTAAATATTTTATATTGCTCTCAACCTGATAGCAGAGTGACAGGGAATGTTAGGCATTTGGGATGCCCTGGAGGGGTGAAAATAAATGATAGCTCTCACCCCAGTGCTGCCCTTTGAAGGGACCATTGTTAGCCAAATAATGCTATGGGACAGTTGTGGTTAAATCCCAAGAGAGCTTTTGGAGTGTCATCCACAGGAGCCCTGATGAGTGCAGAAGTAATTAGCTCCAGATGAGCACACAGGCACATAACTTTAAAAGGGTCTGTCTGCTCCCATGCTGGGAGAGAAAAGGCATTTCTGCCTAGCAGCCGGGTCAACATGCTCAGGAAACAGGAGAAGGACCTTCCTCATTGGTTCAGTGTCCAGATAGGTGTGTGTTTTGGAGCTGAAGGATGGAATTGCATTCACTGCCAGTGAAAATTATGGGATCATGTTTGCTGGGTAGCTGACAAATTCCCGTAAAATACTATGCCGGAGTTTCTCTGTTTCACAGGGTAGTCCTCTGAGGTCACTACTCAGCAGCTCAAGACTTGGCTTTCCTACAGGTGTTCACCGTGTGCCAGACAGTTCCCAGGAACACACATAAAGCTCTCTTTCCTAAAACATCTAATCTAAACACCAGTATTGCTGTACTTTTATGTATATCTTTGTGTGTTCTGGCACCTGATAAAAACTCCATTATTTTCAATGAGTGAGTGTCACGTGATGATACCACAGCTTCCTCTGAGGAGGTGCTTTTGCAGAGTTCATCCTTAGGTTATACATGGGCTATTTTTTTTTCCCAGAAAACTCCAGGAAAGACATCTGAAAAGCACTCTTGTGCATCTCTTTTGGATTCCTTCCCACCACAGAAGGTACGAGCTAAAGCCCAGCTGCTCTCCGAGAAGCGAGGGCTCAGCAGCTGAACTCCTGTTGTGTACAGAACTGTAAAAGCACCAAACAAATGCCAGGTATTGATGGAGCAGCTACAGGTTCGTTGTTAGAAGGACCACTAGTGACTACTAAATGCCACCAGATGGTTAAGGACAGCCAGTTAGGGTTTAATGGCTCCTCTCAGGATCCTGGGAAATGAGCTTGTAAAAAGCATCAGAGGCCCACTTTGTTTTTAACTAGCCACAAAGGCATTTAACTGAGCAAGCCAGAGTGGGCTCTCTGATACAAATGGTTCTGGCTGAGCAAAACACACTTGCTGCAGTCTCTCTAAGGGAGAGAATAATTGAATATTCCTGGCTGCTCAGCCTTTGGTGTAGGTTACACAGGTACTTTTTGCTGCAGTCACAGTGGGGTCCTGCAATTTACCATGAGATTCTAAAACCTTTACATATCCCTAGTCACTGCACACAGGCTATCCAGTGATAACCACCTTAATCCCTACTGCTGAGCTGAGATTCAAATGTGAAATGGCAGTGCTTTCTGGACCAGCATGATCCTTAGTGGAAGGATTCTACTTTTTTAATATTTAAATTTAGTGTCTGTTTCTAAGAGATTTATTAAGCACTGTGTTGATTCTGTAATATAAAGTCAATCAAGACCATTTTTTGCATACTTTAAACCCATATTTAACTTCAACTAAGTTGCAAAAGTTGTCATTGTGGATAGTGTGCTAGAGACAAAGTTTTTGGAGAAACCTTTTGGCTCCTACTTAAGCCTACTCTGCTTGGGACAATGATGGAAGAAATACTATTCTGTGCTCACAAATCGTTTCATACAAGCATACCACAGAAGACAGAAGCAGTACTTCTTTCTAATGGTAATGGAACAGTCTATCAGACCTTGCTTTGCAGCTGGTTCTGATAGAATATGGAAAAGAATCCTCAGGCCTGCAGATCTGATAACACTGAAATGCTTCCCTTCCACAAATGTTCCTACTATGTTGAACAGATTGAATTAAACCTTCATCTGTGGCTTCCCAAGTGCAAGGGAAGCCATCAGAGTACTCCCTGATGTCATGTGCCTTAGTGACAGGAACCAAAGCACGGATGTGTGGGGTAGCACAGAACAAGCATCCTCAGTGGGCTGGCCCTGGCTAGCACCTGAAGCTGCCCTAACCTGCCCCTTCTGAGTGAGCCAGCATCCATCTCCCCTGGGCTTGCAGTGCTGCTCCAAGAGCAGAGATCACTCCCTGTCTACAGCTACACGTCTGTCAAAGATGAAAAATTTTCACTGAATCACTATTGAAAAGCCATCCACTGTCTTTTCCCCCTTCCTTTCTTTCTTTCTTTTCATCAGGCCTGACTAGGAAAAGACTGTATAATCTTGGTAACACACTGTTGGTTTTACACTCTGAGTAAAGCACAAAACCATGCCCTTGCACATGCTGCTCATTAGAAAGCACACCCTGAATGCATTTCTAATCTGGGAATTCTGGGAAACTGCTGGGGCAGGAGGTGGTACCTGCTAAAGATCTTGCCATAGGAGAGGGTGATGAGAGAACCTATCAGTGCAGCAGATTCAAAGTCCCCCCCCCTCCAAAATGCTCAGGTTGCTCCTATCAAGTTAACATGAGGTGAGCACCTATAGCCAAGTCCTCCATTTGGCTCAAGGGCAGAAGAAGTTTCTTGGGATGCAAGGCTACAGTATTTGTGTCAAACAGTATTTTGGTACCCTCTTCTCACCACCTGGATGCTCATATAAAAATCCCAAAATGTATATGCTAATTTCTCCACCTTCCAAGCAACACATCAAAGCCATTTTGCATACACAGATTTTCAGCTAAGACTTCTACATTTTTAACTCATTAAAATGTAACTGCTCTTGTTCTCAGTCTTGATATAGCAGTCAAAAAACATTCAATGCTCATTTCAAACTACACTGACAGTATCAAATAATGAGCAAATAGGCTATTGCTGTGTATGAAAAATTAATCTCTTCTGTTTGCAAAGGAATTCTAAAGAGCTTAGAAACTACCTGGCTTTTATTCATATTTACAGCTGTGCATGTAAAGTTATTTAAATAATGTCTTCATTCTTTCTGTTCATAATGTTTTGGAACATAGTGTGCTCCAGGTCAAAACATTAAACTTAGAATATACATAAATGTAAGTGACATTTAACCTGAGTGACATGAAGACTTCCTGAGAGTTTGGTAGCCCAGCCAGCCAGCACACTGCACTGAAGTGCACATGCAGATAAGGAGTATTTTCTATATTATTTGTGTGCAGTAACTCAGCGAGGAAAAAATTTGCCAAAATTATCTACTCTTAAAAGTTTTTCAGTATAAGCTCTTTTAATCATCTCTTTTCGTGTAGTTTTGGACTAGCCAACATTACAAAAGGAAAACAAACAAACAAAAAAAGAAAATGTAAAAAATATCAAATCAAAATAATTAAAAAGCAGTACACTTTTGCATAGATCTGGACACTTACCTATAAGCAGGATTACTAATGCATCTGTAATATAATAACCAAATAGCAAAGGCTCCTGCCAGATTTCCACACCAACAGCCCCGGTGAGCAGATATGCCGCTATTAATACCTATAGAAAAAACAGATAACTTATTTTCAATCCTTTTCTTCTAAAGGCCCAGAATTTCACTTATCATCTTAATACAAATGCAAAGGTTAAAAAAAAAAAAAATCTGTTATTTACCTCCTGTCTCTGCTTTACCTTCTGCCATGCCAAAACAATTACTTCTAAGCAGTGAAGCAACCTTCAGGGTCACCAATAGAATTATTTTAAATGTATGAAATATGGTAAGCAAGTAACTTCCCTGGTGATGTGTGCATCTGTTTGTATGTGGTAAGGATTACTGACTTACCTTTTCAAAACACCTAAGTTCTAAATCCACTCTTAATGCCAGCTCTCCCCACTCTACATGCACTCCCCTGTCTTTGGATACAGACTTCAGAATTAGCAATGTGGTTATTTTTGCAGCTCTGCCCCTTGAACTGATCATATCAGAATAACTGAAGGGGGGCGAGAAAAACCCTAAGCTCACCTGAAATAATAATAAAAAATAATAAAAACATTCAGTGGAATGTGAAGAAATAAAAAGAATGGGAAGGAGATGAAGTCTTCCCTGATTTTTAATTTGACAGATAACATCATTACAGGACACACAAAAATAATCACACAGATGTCACTAGGAGTGAAAGGACACATACACAAGACTCATGAGCACCCAGCTAGAGAGACTGCTGGTTTGTTCTCAGCTGTTTAGTTTTGCCACAGGACCCATAAGGGGCTGTATGTTTCATGCTACATTAGCTCTAAATTAAAACGACTATGTTAATTACAATGCCATTTAGAAAACTGCATATTCATCAACTTATTCCCAGGTAACACTCAGTAACCTTAATATTTTCCACTCAATACAGCTTCTTACTCTGGGATGAAAAACGCTTTCCAGCTTGACTTGTATTACAGATTTTACTATTTCTTATTTAGGCTCTTTTTATACTAATTTTCTCTATGTTATGTGTTTTCTCCATTTTAACTTCAACAAACACATTTCTAGTCTTCTATTAAATTTTAACTCAAAGATACTCTGAAAACCTCTTTGTTAATTAATGGGCTTTCTAAGATCACAGATTAAGAGCAGAATGCTGATGTTGCTTAAACTTCCATTACACGTAAATAATACTACATTTGATTTCATTTACTTCTCTGTATCTAAAATCAAGATTCTTGCCCTGTCAGTTGTAGGAACCCAGGGTACCGAGAATATTTCTCTGCCTGTTTTTAAGGGTTCTTGCCCCCCTGAACAGCACTGTTTTAACCTCCAACCTTGGAAAAAATTACCAACGATCAGACAAGAACTAGAACATACAGTGGTGTGAATTAGGTGATAGACTACTATGTAAGACTGTCACAGGGTGAAAAATGTTGAGGTTTTGGGTTTCTCTTTGTAGTAAATAGATAAGAGTAAAAAATAGCAAAATGGAGGATTGTTGTTGTTCTCTGAACTTTCTCTCTTCTTCTTCTACTACTCCATATTTTGCAGTAAAAGTAGTTTGGGATGATTGGATAGAGAATGCCGCAGTTCCTGCCTGTGTTACTGAATAATTGGTAGGAAAGTGAAAATAATATACATTTTTAGTAACTATTGGTTAAATTATCTTTAAAAGGCCATGTAAATCTTGATAATTAGACTTCTCTCCTGCTTTCTGTGCTCTATGCTGTACCTGGGTCATGCTAGTGGCTCTGTTTCTCTGGTAAGACTTAAGGAACAACTGTCCGGCAGCATTGAAACTCAAGGAAAAGTCTCGGTTTATCTTTTGAAACTCCTTGCAAGGACTTTTAAAAAATTCCCTCCCATCAGGAAGGATTTGATTTATGGCACAGTTCAGTGTCATCAGTATGTAGATCTCTAAGAGGTTTTACTTGGATTTGGCATTGTGGAACTGCAAACACTGATGTTTGAAATGCCTCTGCAAGAACCAGCAGCACAACAGATCTGCAGCAGGGAAGAGCAGGCACTACTGAGTGTCATTATGTCTCAGGCCACTGAAGACAGTGAGTCAAATTTTGGTCAGTGTGAAGGACACTTATAATGGGTTTTGCAATCCACTACATCAGAGCTAACATTTGGCTTCCTGAAGAAATTGTATTATATTACCCATAGGACATGATGGATGGAACCCTGACCCCATCAAAGTTGATGGCAGAACTCCAACTGGCTTTGATGGAGCCTGAATCTACCCTCACACATTGAATCCTGAACAGACATTTTTGGCAAGTGATAAAAGAGGAACTTCAGTATTAACCACTATTGCAGTCAGTACTTTTGGCAGGGCAGTCATGAGCATCACTGTCAGATGTCAGCGCATGTCTAGGAACGGGAGTGCGGATGCAATGGGCTCTCACAGGGAATTCCCTGCCCTGGGATTTGGTGATGCAAGACTCCCAGGTCAAGATTGCCTCTTACTTAACAAATGTAGCATATGAAAAAAAACCCACTCCTTGGCTTCAAAATTTTGGTATATTGTTTTTTAAGGACTCATGACTTTGACTAGAGTAAAGCAGTCTCCTGCTTTAGAAAGCAGCTTTCTAAAGCAGTCTCTGGCTTTAGAAAGCACACCATCTTTAGAAAGGAATGATAAGAAAATGGCTGTGTCCCTTGATCCAAGGTATACTAGGAAAAAAATTGAAGATTGTCAAAATTATTAGCAAAACCTATTAATCAGCTGTATAAACTGTTTTAGAGGCACTGCTGGTTTAAAAAAAAAGTAAAAGTAAAGCAGTGTTCCTAAGTGCAACTGAATAATTCTACTTAAGAAAAGATGGCCAAATTTTTTACTTATCTCTCTACTATCAACTAGCTTTAGTACTTTTCAGATATAAATGTAGTCTTCAGCAAGCAAAAATAATTGCAGCCTTTTGTAAAATGAGAAGTCCAAATTAAATAATTGTATTTGGTTTGTGTGGCCAGTTTTTGGTAGCAGGGGGACTACAAGGGTGGCTTCTGTGAGATGCTGCTACAAACTTTTCCCATGTCCAGCAGAGCCAACACCAGACATAGATGGACCCACCACTGGCCAACACATATTTTAAAAGGAAATTGTTGTAATTACTGCCAGAGAAGAAAGGGGTGAGAATATGCAGAGGAACAGCCCTGTACACAACAAGGTCAGTGGAAAGGAGGGGGAGGAGATGCTCCAGGCACTGGAGGTGACATTCCCCTGCAGCCCATGGTGAGGCAGCTGTGCCCCTGCAGCCCAAGGACACCCATGGGCATGCAGAGATCCACCTGCAGCCCATGAGGAGCAGGTGGGTGCCTGAGAGAGAGCTGTGAACCTGTGGGAGGCCTGTGCTGGAGCAGGGTCCTGGCAGGGATCTGCAGACCCGCGGAGAGAGAAGCCCCCACAGGAGCAGGTTTCCTGGCAGGACCTGTGACCCTGTGGGGGACCCACACTGGAGCAGGCTGAATGACTGTACCCATGGAAAGGTACCCCCATTACAGCAGTTCATGAAGAACTGTAGCCTGTGGGATGGACTCACATTGGACTTCATGGAGAACTGTCTCCCATGGGAGGGATCCCACACTGGAGCAGGGGAAGGACTCCTGCCTCTGAGCAGCAGCAGAAACAACCTGTGATGAACTGACCATAACCCCCATTGCCTGTCTCCCTGTGCCAGTAGGGAAGTGGAGGCAGAACCCAGAAAGAAGGGAGAGGTGGGGGAAAGGTGTTTTTAAGATTTGTTTTACTTCTCATTATCCTGCTTTGATTTTGGTTCATAATAAATTCAATTAATATCCCCAAGCTGAGTCTGTTTTGCCCATTATAGTAATTAATGAGTGATCTCTCCCTGTCCCTCTCTCAGCTCATGAGCCTTTCATTATTATTTTTTCTCCCCTGTCCAGTTGCAGAGGGGAGTGATAGGGCAGCTTTGGTAACATCCAGCCCACCACATTAACACAAGTGACAACTATATAGCAAGGTAGTGTAGACAGATACAATCTGGGATTCCATCTCTCTGCAGCATCTGACCAGGAGTATTTTTGGCTTGATAAGACCTTGTCTATGAGTAAGAGGAATACTTATGCTGAGAAAAACGTGGAAACACAAGGTGTTAATTTGTAGGCTCTTTGATATGACTGAGAGCAGGACAGCTGGATTCTGAGCAGGGACTCCCTATCTTGCCAAAATTTTGTAAATAACAGAGACATAGTCACATTTGTTCCTGTGTAAAATCAGGATAATTCTTTGATGTGGCATTGGGAAAGTTCTGTGTATACATAAGGCAGTATAACCCCTCAAGGTCTTCTACCTTCTAGCCTCTTACCTGCTCTCTAAGACATTGGATATTTTTAAATCAGCATCTTTTTCATGTCTTTCCACTATTTCAGGTATAAGTTTTGTGACCACAATATTTTAGATTTTGTGTGTACATACATTCTTTTTTCTTACCATTGATTTACCATTTCTGTTTTACACACAGGCACATTTAGTATTCTGTGTGATATTCTACATGGTGAAAAAAAAATCAAATATTTTGTCATCTTTTAAAAAAATGTGGATATGCCTTTAAATTCTTTATGATTCCACAAAAATATGACATTAATTTTACTGTAATATTCAATTTCAATAGCATATTGCTATAGCATTAATTGTTCATGTGCTGAAATATTTTCCATTAACACAGTGCTCAAAATAAACATCTAGAAAACAGTCATTTAAAATACAAGGCTACTTTATTTTTCTCATGAGTGTGACACTTGCCTAAAAGAGTAAGAATTATTTCCTACAAGCTATTTCAATAGCAGTTAACTTCAATGTGATGTGCAATTTTTCCATTTTATTTTTTTTCTCAGTTTTTTCCTTTCAGTAAATAGCTGAAGGCTGTAAATCTTAGACTTTGAAAAATTCTACCTAAGAAGATCACTTTGCATTTAGACATTATACATAAATAGCTAAACGGTGGAAGATTAATTAATCAAGAAAGGGGAATCATAATCAAGTGGTTAAGAATGGAGCAGTCTGCTGCAGGAAAAGCCTGTGCACAGCAGGTTCTTCTGTTCAGATTTCACATGGATACACCATGGGGTTTCCCTCAGATAACTGAGTATTGAGATCAGTTTCCAGCCATGTCCGGAGGCAGCTTGAAGCAGACACCACGGTCTGGCCAGCACTGCTTCCTCACTGCTATCAGTTCTCTTACTTCAACAATTCCATTGTGCTCCAACTTTGGAACTAAGTAACAATATTTTTTCTTCACAAGAAAGGCTATGCTTCCACAGACACTTCAAATTTAAAAAGCTCTGAAAGTGAATATCCTTTCAACTGAAATTAAATTGTGAATCCTGATAATGTGACCAAAGGACAACATATTTGCATCTTTATCTTGCCTTTTAATAGACAAGGTTTTTTGCCCCTCAGAAGAGGTAGAATTTTTTTCCAGATGTGATGTGCACTTGTATTGTTTGGGATTTCTCTGCCAGTTCCTGAAACACTGGCTGCCACGGCACATCCCTGGAAAAGGTCATATGAAACATATTTCAGCATGAGTTCTGTAAAAAAGCTTGCCAAAAGAAAACGTGGTATATGGCATCCACGAAAGAAACCTTCCCCAGCTTTGACTGAAAGGAAGGAGAAAAGGAAGTTCTACAATGTTTCAGTTGCTAGGGGCATCGTGTACCTAATTTATTCAGAGTTCAAGGCAGGCAGAGAGTTCTCCCAGAGGCTCTAGGTGGTACTGTCCAAAGCCATCGGGCAGAAGCAGCTGGGAAAGCATCTCAAACTGAAACCCTGGGGCTCATGGTCCAACACCCATCCCTTCAGGCATGACTCTCCCTACAGGTAGGATTTCTGCTCATCCTCTCCTTGCAGGGCAAGGGCTGGGCCAGAGAGAGCTGCCTGTCACCTTTAGGATCTTGCTGCTTGTGCTTCTTCTGAGCTTGCCCTCGGATGGGGAGAGGGAGAGGAAGGAGAGTGGAATTGTCTGGGTCACTGCAGCTCTCACTCAGCTCTTCACTTCTGAATTTTTAATTAAGTATTTAAAGGGTATCTCCCATTACACTTAAGGCAGCACCAATGGAGCAGAGGTATCATTACATCATATTAAGGAAAAATTAGTACTTTGTTCCCCTGCCATGAACTCAGCTGCAGTGGCTTATGAAAAGCAACAGCAGGATTAGGTGAGTATTTAATTAGGGTAATATTAAATTCTTCAGAAAGAAAACAGACTTTTTTTTTAAACAAAACAAGAGGATGTCTGTGAAAATTAACATATGGCAAGAAGCCAGAAATTTTAATTTCTCAGGAAAGTTTTGTCTTTTTTTTTTTTTTTTCTGCAAGAAACAATTTGCAGATACTAGCTTTCTTTGGTTAGCCTGGTGACAAAAATAAAAGTCTTCGTTTTCACAAGATGTATCCAAGGGAATTTCTCACAGATCATAGCAGAAGTTTATTTTTTAGCCTTTTCTTTGGACTTTTGGGGTTTCCAATAGGTGTGCTTACTCAAAAGTGTACGAAAATTGTCTAGATGCTATGGTACAGAGGCTCCTCTCCCTGCACCTTTTTCTGCTACTCAGGAATCAGCACAGGATAGATACTTGTGAGGGAGGGAGGAGAGACAGGAATAGCTTTCCCTGCTGCATTTGCTACCACCTTGATTTCTGGATCCACAAATGTAACAGTCCTCTGACCAAGCATCTCTCAGACACATTACAGCCATTTTTCAAGTTTACAAACCACAGCTTCCTGTAAATGGTTGTCTGCTGTAATCAAAGCTAATTGGAGTGCCAATTACAGCCCAGCTAGTGTAATTGGGTTACCAGTTCTGATGACTCATCAAGTCGCAGAAAAACGTGATGTGCATAAGTCCCACAGATCTCTCTGTCTACAACAAGGTATTTTTTCAAGAGGAACAGCAGCTCTTTTTCTACCCCAGCTAAGGCAGAGCCCGTGAGCGGGCTGTCTGTGCTTCTGCACCGCGGAGCTCACTCAGCAGCAGCGTCCTGGGAGCCACATGCCAGCTAAGTGCTCATTAAGGCCATCAGTCCTCTATTCGCACACTTACAGTAACTAATGTTTTTCTTGAGTTCTGGGGTGATAACGAAGCCCAAACTTCCTGGCTACCATCAAATTTAAAAGCAGAAGCAGGGAACTAATCACCTGAGTGTCTGACGTGTCAGTGCAACAGCATCAAGTTGCAGGTGAAATTACTGAAGACAGGACAGAGAGGCACATTCCTGCAGCAATCCAGCTAGGAATGCCATGGAGGAAATACTGAACTAAACATTGTGAATCAGTCTTGAAGCAGCTAGTGGGTGCTTCTACTCGCTGCCTCTAAATGTGGGAATGCCTGGCAGAGAAGCAGCAGCAAAAGAAAACATTACCTTTCTTACTCATCATCAGCCATTTGCTATTTTCCCCAGTACCCTCCAAGTTAGTGGAGATGATAGTGCACCTATCATGTCAAATTTGCTGAATGGGTTTACAAAACAAGGACAAATTTTTAGGGGAATTAAGATATTTTACTAGACTAGTTAGTAGAGCTGGAAAAAATACATTATGTACTTTCTGGTGTGCATGCAATGTGGTTTAGACTAATGGAAAAAAACCTAGCTTGATCTACAAATCCTGCCTTCTCTTTGTTCATAGGCAATCACAACTACAACAGCTATTTTTTACAGATGGGAAAACTGACATACAGGGGTTTCAATAGTACAGTCTTCCACCACTTCTGATGACTGTGCTAAATAGCACAAAAAAATCCTTACATTTACAAGCTTATCACTTTGACTGTAAGCAAGTCATCACAGAAGGTACTAGAAAGCAAGTAAGCAGGACAGCAGTTCAGCATCAGAGGGGAACAGGAAACAGCACTTGTTATCACCTTCCATCCCAGTTAATCAAAGCAGTTTACAAACTTTACTGATATTCAGCCTTGCCAAAAATCTGTCAGGCAGGGAAATATTATTCCCATTATTTCTCAGATGAGAAAACAGTGCCACAGGCAAACAGTGCCACAGGCACAGGTCACTAACAGGCACTGACAGAGTTAACAGTACTGCTCTGCTAGTTGATATCCATTCCCAGACTTAACCACTAATACACTTTGGATGCTGTAGCAATCCAGCAGAGCTTTCTAAACATTCACATGTACAGTGATCATCTGAGCAACAAGTGAAATAGGCTATTCCTCTCCTGCTGGAAGAACTTCACAAAGAAGCCTTACACAGACATGGCTGAAACTTGCACACCAGCTGGCTGCCTAATGTCTTAGTCCTGAGCCAACTTCTTCTCCCAAAACTTATTTTCTAGGGGACAACACAGATGCACCACAGCTGGACCACCATCTCAGAGTTGTTCTCAAACCACTGGATTCTGATTATGTTTACAGCAATACATCTGCAGCCATTAATTCGAATACTGTATTTCCATTAAAACACATATTTGAGTATTTGTCAAACTTCAATTATTTGGCTGCACCTTTCATCTCGTGCCTGTGACAGGAAGCTCAGAAGACTGACTGTGCTCTTCAGGCTGCAAGACCTTGGCTTTCTGAGACACAGATAAGCCAGCCCAGAGAAATCCCAGTGCTGGGCCCTTGGAAGTGCTGGTTAATACTGTTACTCATCTGTGCACTGAGGATACCATTCACTGTGGTGTCCTGGCCATGTTTCTGAAGAGGTCCACCTCAAGATAGGGCTGTAAACCAGACAAGAACTCAGCTGGTGCTGACTGTGGGCTGATAAGTAATTCATGTTACTGAATGTCTATGATTCTTTGACATCCATGATGACTGACTTCTTTTTCAAAGGTAGAACTCACTTGACAACAGTTAATGCCCACTGCATAGGTACAAGGCTATTTCCATCACCACATTTGTTGTAAAATGGGGTAGAATTGAGGTCTGGTAGTGTATAACTAGGTAATTACTGTTAATAGATACTACTTGGACTAATTCACATCGTGCCTCGCAACCTGGTATTGAGGGAAAAAATGGTTGTGACTTCAGACAGCACAGTAATTTTTGTTAATACACAAATCAAATGCAGTTAAATGACGTTCTTATGGGCACTGTCTGGCTGCTAGGCTTGCTGCAAGCCTTTTTTCTCCTGCACAGCAATGGATCTCTGATGCTGACAACTTGCTCAAGAGCAGCCCTTTATTGCAAATACAGAAAATATTTCTGAATTCCTTTTAGGGCTTTGCAATTTCACATTTTTCAATATCTCAGCCAAATTTATTTGCCTCGAGCTCCATTTTTCTATTGCTTTAATATTATGAAAACAATTACATAGTTAAAAATCCAAAACCAAAACAGGGATGATAAATACTTACCACTTGGCTTATATCGTATCCCCAAGGAAGAAAAAGAACTCCTGTGTTATATTTCTCCCAGTGTGAACACATGAAGTTAAACAAGACAATGCTTAAATATATATACATTGTATATACAGAAACTCCAGTCTTCCCGTTGTCACGGGAACAGACAGAAAAAAAAGAAAGCACAAAAATGGAGGTAGCCCAGCTATCCAGCCCATGGTCAAATAATTCTCCCAGAGGAGTACTGGACTGAGTCCTTCGAGCATGTTTCCCATCTATGGAGTCTAGAAGGATTGAGAAAGGAAAAGAAACAAAGAATTAGAGCACAACAAAAGGAGTAGCTTTCTTCACATACACTTCGCTACTGCCATATATAACATGCAGGAAAATTACACTCATGACAGCAAACTGAAGCACAGCAGCCCCCTCAATGCCAACAGGTTAGAACTGCTCATAAAATATTTGATCCAGTTATCAAGTAATTTTTCTGTCCTTAGCTCTGAAACTGAATGCCTCCTTCCTTATAAGTTTTAGAAAGACACTCATAATTACTTGCCCCCAGTGGTCTTGAAACACTTTTACATCAGTCCCTGCAATTAGTTTCAAGTGCTGAAAAGTGTCCATAGGGCTTTTTGCCCATCCATAGGTGTTGTGGACCCTTCGAGCCTTGTGGGGTAGATTCACTAAGGCATTTAAGTTGCTTGATGCTCAATACCTCAATGACTAACAGCTACATGGCAGCTTCAAGGAGCAAATTTCACAAAATTTATTTGTATTTGTGCCTCCATATATTTCAAAGTGTTTTTCAGTTTCAAACAAGAGTGTGTTCAGGTGGCCAAAAAGGCCAATGGCATCCTGCCCTGCATCAGAAAGCGTGCGTCCAGCAGGACCAGGGCAGCGATCCTGTACTCGGCACTGGTGAGGCCACATCTCAAGTCCTGCGTTCAGTTCTGGGCCCCTCACTACAAGAAAGACACTGAGGTGCTGGGAGGTGTCCAGAGAAGGGCAACAGAGCTGGGGAAGAGTCTGGAGCACAGATCTTATGAGGAGTGGCTGAGAGAGCTGGGGTTGTCCTGGTTCTTGTCCTGAAGAAAAGGAGGCTCAGGAGTGGCTTTATCACTCTCTATGACTATGTGAAAGGAGGTTTTAGTGAGATGGGGGTCAGTCTCTTTTCTCAGGTTACAAGTGACAGGAAAAGAAGAAATGGCCCCAGGTCACACCAGGGGACCAGGGTCACACTGGACATTGGGAAAAATTTCTTCACCAAGACAGTTGTCAAGCATTGGAACAGGCTGCTCAGGGAAGAGGTGGAGTCACCATTGCTGGAGGTGTTTGGAAGATGTGCAGACTTGGGGACGTGGTTTAGTGGTGGACTTGGCAGTGCTGTGTTCATGGTTGGACGTGATGACCTTAAAGGTCTTTTCCAACATGTACAATTATATGATTCTAAGAATGCATTATAGTTAAAGGTGCATTATGTGCTGATCACTTTTAGTATTGAGTGCTTGAAAAATGGTCCAACACTGTTCTGGACCTTACTCTGAGGGTGTAGTTGGACAGTATGGTTTGAGTTGATCTGATAGTTCACTGCGGT
This sequence comes from Coloeus monedula, assembly GCF_965178545.1. Taxonomy (NCBI): domain Eukaryota; kingdom Metazoa; phylum Chordata; class Aves; order Passeriformes; family Corvidae; genus Coloeus; species Coloeus monedula. The sequence goes on from NC_138781.1 coordinate 116,699,228, forward strand.
CAAACAGGGCAACGTGCAGCCTGTTCAGATGGTGGAAAGTCAGCAAACATTACATTTTCTTCTGGGTCACTGAATTGGTGCTATGAATGGTACAAAATGCATGGGAGATGGCACAAGGGAGGGATGGTGAATGCAGGGAGGAGAAAGGTGGTCTAGAAGCTGTAACCTTTCTTAGTTGTAACCATACCCTTAGTCTCTTTTCTGAGATTGTGCAGGAGAAAAATAGAAATATTTTCCTCTTAAGTGCAAAGATGCAGGATGAACCTCTTAGGAAAGAGAACAAACCCTACAGATTACTTATTGTTGTCTTGAATCTCAAAATAAAATGGAGATGTTTTTCTTTTTTATATTACTTGGAAGGTGCTATAGCTAACAATTATTAACTATTGATGGCATTAATAACCCAAAACTGACTAGGAACACAACCCAGCATAGTGAGACCAAAGACACCACAGCTGCTGTAGATCATATACTACTTACTTCTCCAGATTATTTGGCAGTACTATGAGTTTTGTATAATGTAAATATAGTTCAGAGAACTAAACCAGGAAAACATGGGATTTCACTTTGTGCAGATTTTAGACTATATCTCTATTGTAATACCTAAGCAGCTGTGAGATATCCTCTGCTCAAATACAAATCTCTTGAGACAGTTCTCACAACTCTAAAACTTAAATATCTCATAGAGGATTTCAAATACAGCTTGCCTCCTTCTTGAGACACATTCTCTCTCTATTAACATTTCCACTGAATTTTCAGCATCTTTCTGAAATGTGCTGAAAGAAAACTGTATAAGCTTTAGGTTACTTGAATGGTGTTGCTATGGAAGTAGAAATTCTTCCATTCATTAAACAGTATCTCTGAAACTTAACTAGGAAATAAGGATGTAAACAATCCTAAAGAGTTTATGGTGTTTTACAGTCCAAGAACACCTATCCCAAATCAGGCAGAATTCAGTCACACAGGTGTTACTATTTAAAATAAGAATGTTAGAAGATTTGTCTGTTTATAAATTTTAGGTTGTCACACAAGTATATAGATACTAAAATATGTACCTCACAGTGAACTAGTGGTTCTCATTTTGCAAAAACTTTGGTTTTTCTAAAAAGAGACGTATAATGTTGCATAAAATACAGTACTTCTAAATATAATGGTCATGAAGAAAAGTACAGGAACTATATGTCACATACATAAAATTGGATTTTCAGAAATCCTTAACCACATTTTCCATGTAGTTTCATTAGGTTTTTAAGAGACTGAAAATATTTTCTGGTTTAGGTTTCGGTTTGAAATCATTCATGCCAGTGATGTTGTGTGTTCAGTAGTGGACATACACTGTTTCACACTTCCATTGCTTTAGAATTCTTATATTATGATTCTCCCTTACAAAAGTTCATAAATATTCAGTTTTATTAAAGTTTATATAACTTTTAAGGAGTAGAATTCAAAGTAACAGCAAAGAGCACTCTATTTCATGGAAAGGAAATGATACCAAACCACCTTAAAAAAGCAGGGGTGGGGAAGAACAGCATGCTAGGGAATTTAGAGACAGTAACTGTGTCATTAAAATAAGCTGAGAAAGATTACAGTTGCATATTTAGTTAGTTATTATGGCTCTTTGCAGTCTTCCAGAGGGAAAACTTTGACCATGCAAAATTAAATCTGAGACTAAATATTTCATGAAGTGGCTTGGACAGCAGACATAAAAATCTACATATACATTAGTTCATTATAGCTTTGACTGTCAGCATCATATTCCTTGTCTTCCAAGTATTGGGAACTACAGGCTTCACTGGCAGATACCATCTACATTAAAAATCTCAGAAGCTGAACTTCCCATGTGCCTACTGGGGTGCAATACAGTAACACTTCCAATATGTAATTCCAATTTATGAAACAATAGTCACTTCATTAAATTCCATACAATGACATAAAAAATGGTTTTCACAAAAGAAACCACTGCTTCTGAGTACAGAGAGTGGCTGGAGAAATCTGACAAAGGATGGTTGTCCCATTGCTTTTTATGGTACAAATACAAAGAAATCCCAGACAAGAAGATTTTGGCACAATCTCACCAATTGAATAGCAATGCCAAGGCATGTACAATGCAGAGGGAGATGTCTGCCCAAGGGGATACCTCAGGTCAATCAAGGTGGCTCTACATGCATGGGTGTGATTCCAAAAGTGGTCAGCCCCTTTGCACAGCACTGCAGCCTAAACATAAAACACATCTGTACGTAGCCTGAGGATCTCCAATATGGCACATAAATGTATGGCTACACTGCAATGGCCTCACCAGAAACAGCTCCAAGGAGAGGGTACATTTAGAATCAAAGGATAGACTCATTAAGGTTCTCATTAAGGGAAAGACCTCCAAGGTCACTGAGTTCAACCTCTGACTGAACATCACCATGTCAACTATATCATAATTCTAAGTGCCACGTCCAGTAGTTTCTTGAACACCTTCCAGGGGTGATGACTCCACCACCTTCCTGGGCAGCCCATTCCAAGGCTTAACCACACTTCCAGATAAAAATTTCCTCCTGATAGCAATCAGGAACCTCCCCTGGCACAGCCTGAGGTCATTCCCTCTTATCCTGTTGATCATTGTCTGAGAGAAGAGACCGACCCCCACCTTGCTACAGCCTCCTTTCAGGTAGTTGTAGAGAGTGATAAGGTTCCCCCTGAGCCTCCTTTTCTCCAGACAAAACATCCCCAGATACCTCAGCTGCTCCTCATAGGATTTGTGTTCCAGGCCCTTCCCCAGCTCTGTTGCCCTTCTCCAGACATGCCCCAGTGCCTCAATGTCTTTCTTGTAGTGAGGGGCCCAGAACTGAACACAGGATTCGAGCTGTGGCCTCACCAGTGCCGAGTACAGAGGGACCATCACTGCCCTGGTCCTGCTGGACACACCACTGCTGATGCAGGCCAGGATGCCATTGGCCTTCTTGGCCACCTGGGCACACACTGGCTCATGTTCAGTCACTGTCAAGCAGCGTCCTCAGGTCCTTTTCCATTGGGTCACTTTCCAGCCACTCTTCCTCCAGCCTGTGGTGCTGCCTGGGGTTGTTGTGACCCCGGTGCAGGACCTGGCACGTGGCCTTGTTGAACCTCATATCACTGGCCTCAGCCCACTGATCCAGCCTGTCCAGATCCCTCTGCAGAGCCTTCCTGCCCTCCAGCAGATCAACACTCCCACCCAACTTGGTGTCATCTGCAAACTCACTGAGGGTGAACTCAATCCCCTCATCCAAATCATTGATAAAGCTGTTAAACAGGTCTGATCCCCTGGTTGTCCTGCATGTGCTGCATAATGACACTAAAGATGATCTGTTCCGTAACCTTCCCAGACACCGAGGTCTGGCTGACAGTTCCCCAGATCCTCCTTCCAACCCTTCCTGCAGGTGGGCACCACACTGGCCAACCTCCAGTTCTCTGGGTCCCCCCTGGCTCACCAGGACTGGTGATAAATGATGGAGCAGCCTGGCTCTTCCAGCGGCTCTCTCAGTACCCTGGTGTGGATCCCATCCGGCCCCACAGACTTGTGAGTGTCAAGGGGCACAGCAGGGCACTGACTGCTCCCTCCTGGGTTCCAGGGGGTCAGTGTGCTCCCTGTCCCTGTCTACCAACTCAGCAGGCCGCCCGCCTTGAGGATATCAGGTCTTTCTGTTAAGACTGAGGGAAAGGAGGCATCAAGTACCTCAGCCTTTTCCTCATCTTTGGTTACAATGCTCCCCTCCACCTCCAATAAAGAATGGAGATTTTCCTTGGCCCTCTTTTTTTTAATGTATTTATAAAACCACTTTGTATTATCTTTCACAACATGGCCACATTGAGCTGTAGCTGAGCTTTCACCAATCTAATTTTCTCTCTAGAAGACATGATGACATCCTTGTACCCTTCCTGAGTTGTCTGCCCCTATTTCCCAGGGTTATAAACTCTTTTTTTCTCCCCAGGTTCCAGTGAAAGCTTCCTATTCAGCCAGGCCAGTCTTCTTCCCTGATGGTTCATCTTTTAGCACATAGGGACAGCCTGCTCTTGTGCCTTTAAGATTTCCTTCTTTAAATATATCCACCCTTTCTGGACCCTTATTACACAGAACTGTGCAGTCCCTTTAAATATACTACCTTGAGTCTCCCCAGAAAAATAACTCTGTTGCACCATGTTGTGGAAAGACTAGTTTGGAATGAGAGAGCTTTGGAAGAGAAAGTGAAAAAGCCACACTAACGTGGATCTCACTCCCAGGTCAGCATCATTTCAGGTCTATGTCTTCATACCACTGCACAGCAAGGTGCAATGTACCTAAAAATACAGTCATAGCACCATATAAAGCAGTAAAAATGGAATATGAAATTGAGGTGTAGGTGTTATAGGAGAAAAACAGCAAGAGGAAAGGAAAAAAAGATACTTATTTCCATAAGAAGCTAAGGTCTGTCATCACATCTGTCATCACCATCTCTCCTGACACACACCTTAAGCACTGAAACACCTAACAATTTCCTTTTTTCTGCTTTGTCCTTTATTTTTCCTATCTTAAAAGCACCCTCTGCTAATGCTGGTGTCAGGAAGCTTCTCAGAATGTCATCATCAGGGGACAAAGGTTTTTATGAAACCAAACAGCAGTGACTCCCCTATGAAGACAGGCTGAGAGAGTTGGAGGTGTTCAGCATGGAGAAGAGAAAGCTACAAGGAGACCTTAGAGCAGCCTTCCAGTACCTAAAGGGAGCTGCAAGAAATCTGGAGAGGGACTTCTTCCAAGGGCACATAGGGAATGGATTTAAACTGAAAGAAGGTAAGGTTAGATTAGGTATTAGCAAGACAACCTTTACTGTGAGGGTGGTGAGGCACTGGATTGGGTTGCCTGGAGAAGTTGGGAACATTCCATCCCTGGAAGTGTTTAAGGCCAGGCTGGATGGGGCTCTGAGCAACCTGATCTAGTGGAAGGTGTCCCTGCCCACGCCAGGGGGATTGGAACTAGATTGCTGCTATATAATGATTTCTATTGTATCTCTAAAATAATTTGAACTTTCAAGATGGATAAGAGTTACTGTAATAGATCCTCTAATACATTACTTAATATGCTTTTTTTTTGGGGGGGGGGGCTGTTTGAGTCTTATGAATGGGTTTTTCTTGTGTTGTGGCTTGGGGGTTTTTTGTTTGTTTGTTTTTAATCAAAAAGAGAGCTGTTTTGGAAAGAGATCAGTAATTTAGCCACAATGCCTCTTTATCTCAGAATCAGCACCAGTAAATTTGAAGATAAAATACCATGAAAATGTCAGACATGCAAATTATTTCACTGTACATTACCTAAAGCGTAAGCACAGAAGGTGGTAAAAGCACTGAACAGCCACACCCAGGTGGGAACAAGTCCAGGACTGGTACCTGAAAAAAATGGGGGGTAGTGAGTCAGTGTAACAGGGGTTAACACCAAAGAAATCCCCCAAGATACACGTATACATACAACCGAGCTGCCACTGATTAACCCACTGCATCAAACAGATGGCAATGCTTGCGTCTGACCTTCGGGCATCGGTGAGCTCTAGCAAAGAAGCACTGAGCAGGCTTCAATGTGTTTACACCGTAAAGGACAAAAGGTAATGCAGAGGTTTTTGGTCCTGAAATGACTCTAGTATTGCACAAAACAAATGATAATAACTAGGCAAAAATTTTCACAGGTCATGGGAAGACTATCCATTGAAAAATTAGTTAATGTTCATGGACTATATAGAGGGAGAAAAAAAAGTTTTCAAGCATGATTATCAGTGCCAGTCTGGGGTTTGTGTAGCACTTTTACCACACAGATCTGAACAGGAAGTTTTTGTCCTTAGGCTAGCAGAAATATTACCACCCTTATTTTTTTCCTCTTGAGAAAAAGGAAGAGATAGCTGAATTGGACAGAGGCCAGTTCTGTTATTGCTCTGATGATAGCACTAACCTAAGGTTATTGTTGCTCTTTTAAGGAAATCGATCCTTTTTCCAAAGAGTGTTCTATTTAACTTAAACATCACCCAATACTACATCAACACTAAACAACTGTAAATGCAATGCTCTCTCAGGTTTCTGTCATTTGGCACCAAACACAGGGAATTCCAGCATACAGAGGTGTGTCTTTGCATGAAAGATGCCAGGAGATGCCTGCACCTAAAGCAGTGCCCTGACTACCTTTCTCTCAGTGCCTCATCTCACCATTCTGAAAGAAACTATGACAATTCCTGACTCCTAGCTACAAATCTGCAAACTGTAGAATGAAAACCAACTGCGCAGGAAATTAGGTAGTTTATTTCTGATCCTAGGTATAGGATTGATATATGATACCCAAAATGCTCTTTAGGTTGCATGAAAGTTTTCCAAAAATTGAGAAATGATGGGTACTGATGTGGACTGAGGAAGAGCTTGCAAACTACTCATACAGGTCTCAACTCTAACAGACTTAATCACCATTTCAAATGTCTTCAAGTTCCACATATATCTGCTGAGAATGTGTCAAGATAACATCATCCCACTGAAAAGATCTGTTCTGGATGCTCTTTTATTACAGACTGAGTAACTATCATCTGCATTGATAAAAAAACCCCAAGTGTTTAAGAATGAGGCCAGACAACTATTTAACAAGCTAGTCCTCAAAACGTAACTTTTGACCCAAAACTGCTAATAAGTATCCCTGCCTCTAGAATTGCTATGATAAATGTACAAACAGCTCACACCAAAGGGTACATCCTGAAGCTAACCACAGGCATAAAAAATGAAAGGCAGCTAAATGTAGTTATTTCAGGAAATAAAAGTGTTATCTTCACTAAATTGTCTAGTTTAAAGAAAATCAAAGCCTTTTATCTAAATATATTTTACATATTAATCACCTGGAAGATTCTTACTATTTTCTGTGGCCTCCAATAGCTGGTCTGAGAAGCCCAAACCAAACATGTCCTACACTCAGGAGCAATCAGATCCAAAAAATTTCTGACTTAGTTTACAATGAGGAGCAAACGTGGACTCAAACTTCGAAAGTTGTAATTTGAAGAGACATTTATTTAGAAACTATGCTTCTGTCTAGAAGTAGTCTTGAATAGGGGGTGTGTATGTGTGGAGTAATGAAAGGGAAATGAACTCATTCAGGCATCAGTTTAGGTGTTAGGAAATGTGAAATCAATGAAAATGTTATGGAGAATATTCAGGTGGATTTTGGCTGTGTATTTAAACCCTGGAATGAACTTCAAATAAAATGAGATCTTATCAGAGACTTCAAGCAGCATATGCTGAAACCCATTTTAGGGGTAAAATAAAATAAGATTTTTCAATAAAATGATCTAAATTTATAATGCTATGTGTGAGGTAGATTCTTCTACATGCACATATAGGAGCCTCATTAAGGGAGTAAGTGGAAATTCAAGTGTCTGATAGCTCCCTGTAACATTCAGAAGTATAAGCAGTTCATTTATTCTGAAAAATTACAGTGTGAAGAAATTTACCTGAGGCAGTGTAGTCCCAGTCATAAAAAGATAATAGAAAATAATTAAATAAAATCATGACAAATCCAGAGAATGTTAACAGGTTGGGAGCAATCCACAAAGGCACTATCTGTTAAAAAACAAAGGGAAAAAAAATCAGAAAAATTGTATTTCAAATTGTACATCTATTTTAATGAAATATTTTGTATCATGAAAGAAGCCTTAATGACATCAGCAATGTTCAGATTTGTGTGTATTTCCCCATTTTCAAATTAAAATACAGTTTTAATGTCTGAAATTTATTTTCAAATGAAATCCTTTTGCCTGATTTTTGTGACTGAAGTAAGAATGACATTTTAAAACATAGTATTCCCTGTGTTGTACGTTATCCTTATTTACCCAGCCAACAAGGAAAGCCTTTTGTGATCGGCTGTATCAGAACTGAAAGAAGACTGCAGCACCCCAGTGTGGTAATTCAGCATCCACGTGGCAGGTTTCTTAAGTACTCTGTTCCCACACTTTAACAAGGAAAAGTTCTTCTTTCAAAGTATGTGAATAATTTCTTAATCAAAATATCAACAAAATCAGACCCTGAGTGCATTACACTTTTAGATTCAGAAGATTTCCCTGTTACAAGCATCTCCCTTCTTCTCTAGATAGTAACTTTCTGACAGGGTCTGCCTATTTACTCATCGATTATAAACACTCCATTAATTCATTTTACTTTGTAGGGTGCTGACAAGGACTCTCTGCCTTTACCTAAACCTCTTTGTCCTAATAACCATTCTCAGGTATTCATATCCTGTGGCTTTAAGATGCTCCTTACACTGCGACAGGAATCCCTTTTGGCAACAATCTTCCCAAGTAACACAGTTTCTCCAGAATATTTTTTGAAATAGCATACACAGCTTTCTACATGATTTTTAGACAGAACACATTTGCAGAAATACTAAGTATCAACCATTACCATCTCTCAAACACATTATCAATATATTTAAAACACAAAAACAGTGGAGACTTATAATTAAATTATTTGGAGTGTCTAAGGACTCAAAATGTTTATAAACTACTACAACACTATAAAATATTACAAGACTGTATTAAAGAAAATCAAGCCAATTTCTGATACTAACAATAGTTTTGAAATCAAATGTTTTGGTAATAGCTCTGCACTAGCTAGCTGAACTAGTCAGCTAGATGAATACATAGTAATTTGTATACATCTTTACATTTCTTCTATCCTACTACTAGATGAAAAATTTACTTTTAAAATCTGAATTGGAATGATTAACTATCCTAACCAGATTATCTTTTTCAACTATAGAGCAATTTATAATATCCAGGAGAAATTGTGCAACTGATGGTGTACAGACTAAGTGTACACTTCCAAAAATCAGATTAAAATTCCTGAACACTTTCCCATTATGTTTCTTAGATGTTTTCTGTAATAACATTGGGAAAACTATTATATCTGATATTTACTTTCCTTATTGGCAGGACTTTATCGCTAATTTTAAAACACTGTATGTCAGCTCTCATAGTGCTTAAAATACACCATGGAATGCTTACAGCCATAATTTTAAAAATGTAACATATCTATCATTCTGAGTGTTCAAAAGGGCAAATCTAAACCTCTAAAAAAAGGGACAGCAAATGCCCCCTGAAGTTTCTTTTGGAGAGCATCTAAGGAAGAGTCCTTCACTGCATGGTTGCCTTTTCTTACACTGACTGCATGCTCAGCATGCAGCAAGAGCTGCACAGCTCCCAGTTTTGCTACCTGAGGATGCAGAAGATGAATCTCCTGCTGGGGATTTATCTAGTGGCTACAACCTCATGTGGAATAAGAAGCACAGACACTGAAAAAATTCTAGATTTGTCTCTTTTAATCTAAATCATAGATCAAAATAGTGCTTTAAAACACTGTGGATGGAATGTTTACATGGATATACAGATGCCACCTAATGCATTGTTTTAAACTGATTGCCTTTTCCTGGACTATTCACAGGAATTGTTGACTATTAAATCAAGTGGGGCACCACAAACATCTGCTTTCTAATTAGGCTCATCATTCCAAACAGTCACAATGTCATTATTAAGTTATTACAGGAAATAATTTATGCTTACATGGTGTAAACATGAAGAAGTTATTTTAACCCACTTTCTTGCTAACACTGTGTATTTTAAGAAGGAAACCTTCAAAGGATGTTGTTATAGTTGCAATCCCTTTGGCTAACAGACAGGAGTTCTGTCCTCAGGAAAACAGACTCTCCTGTAGTTAAACCCTTAAGCATGTTCTTTTGATCCTTACTGAAACTAATCTGTGTAGGTATTTGGAAAGTATTCCAGTTGCAAAATCCCTTTTGTTATATTTAATGCCCCTTATCCTTTTGGTTGGCATTACACTACCATCACCCTATTTCATAATTAGAAAATCACAGGGTGTTCAAGACTAACTTCTTACACACCTTGCAAAAATACAGCTTGAATTTATTAGTATGCTAGAGAAGGATGAGCTGCAATCTTTATTATCTAATTAACAGACAGTAGAGGTCTCATACATCAATGTGCTATATGATTAATACAACTGGAGCTGCCATGCAAAGAATCACATCTGCTCTCTGGCAAAACCCGTGTGTGCTTGAACCTTTTAAAAAACTCTTAGTTCCACAAAGTGTTAACTGATTTCTGTTTCTCTGGCTCTACAACCACTCATTCTAAAAGCCTTAATACAAACAGCAAATGCTTTAATACAGCAGCTATTAGTATAATAAATGGTATAATAAATTAGTATAATAAATGGTGAAGTACACATTTACATAAAGCTCTGTTCAAACTTCACTAAGTCACTTGAGACTACTAAAATTCTACTCTTCCCCAATTCTAGTGATAAATTCAAAGTTCATAAATGCAACAGAGGGGAGTGTAATTGATTTCAGTGAAGCTGGCATACACCTGTGTATTCCAGTGGGATTTCTTCCTTTTCCTCTCATTGTCCAGCATCCACACAGATAAATGAGCTGGGTTATGACAATATTTTTTCAGCTTACAAATTCACAGATCTTTAAGGTCAAGCTCCTCCTCTTATAACATAGAAAATACACTTTACAATGAATGGTAAAGTCTTGTAACATGTCTTTCAATGAATTCTGTGTTATGGAATACAGAGAAAATTGTGTTGCCATTAGGACATATGAAAGGCAAGACCCAAATCCCAAGCCATTGTTGTCACAGATTTTTTTTTTTTTTTTTTTTTGCTTGGCTTTGTGAATTTAAGGTTGCTTTTTTAAAACTCCTCTAGAATCTGGTCAAAATAGTCCAGGTGGAATTTTTATTTTCACCAGTTTGGAAACTAAAAGATAATTGATTCATATCTGAAAATGGATGTATCAGGATGTCTAAACAGAGTGAAGGAACTTCTCCAAGTCATCAAGATACACAATTGTACAGCTCAATTTTGAATGAACATATTAGATGCAAAAAATTCTTTAAAAATTCTTTAACAATTATCCCAATCTCCCTATTGTAATGTGCTGCTCAAGAACAAAACCATTACAGCAACTTGCATTCCTACTGATATTTTTACAAACAGTTATATTGTGGCCAATAATTTTGGTGCTCTCACAGTTCTCATTTTTATTTCTAGGAGCAACGTAGACTCTACTGCAATCTCAGTTACATACTGCTTTTCCCTCTGCAGCTATGTGCTGCCAGTTCCTCTGCAGGACTTTGATTCTACATGGCAGTATCTTTTAACATTAGAATGACAACTTTTACAAAAGCTGAGACAAATATAATTCCCCTTCAAATCCTTGTGACACATCACTGGTAAGTATTCTCTAACCCTCCTGCACCAGAAGGTAAAGTAGAACATTCATTGTTGTATCTTCAGGATTCAAACCAAACCAAATGGCACAGTACAGACAGCACCCACTTCTGTCTTTGGTTCTGTACTCAGATTGTTGAAATAGGTTTTAGGTTCTTTGCTCTGGTTTGGGTTCTCCTCCAGCAAGAAGAGAACTAAATCATGCACACCTAAAACTCCATAAGATTTTAAAAAATCTAAAGAGGACACATTTTTTATAGGACCTATCACCCTAAGCTACCTGGGGACATTCAATAATGTTGCTTTTCTTGTGATAAAATGCTGCAACCATTAGAAGAACTTATCTCCAAAGGAAGTTTTGCATTGACAACACTCCCCGTTCAATGTGCTAGCAGAAGAATACCCACCCATCTCCTAAACCAAAGGGGAAGTGCACAGTAAAGCTTCTACTCATCTCCCATGCCAGAGTACTGGAGGGGCTTTTCTGCATCATTGTTTTCCTCAATATTATGGTGGGAATAAAAGCAAAGTCTCTGAATTGGATTACTGAATTCAGTGTCACATCTTCGAATTGCTTTTTTCTCATCCCGTGTTCAGGTTGCTTTTTAATTCTTCAGTTGGGTCATATAAACACTTTTCATTAAATTACTTTAAGGTTATGAACTAGACATTATGATTTTCCTACCATATCAAGAATAAGCAACACCTGAATTATAGCACCCAAAGATGGCAGATCCAACAGCACTCTGACCACATATATCCTTTTTTGTTTGAACAAAGGTTTATTTTCAGTTCTACTCCAATCTAAACACTTTCTGCAATGAGGCAGATGCAGAAGTCATTGCTTCTTTAGAGATCAATAAAGTTCATATTTATTTGAGATACAGCTTTTTTTTTTTTTTGCCAACAACAGCATAACTAACTGTGAGTGGTTTATTTTTAAAAACTGCAGATTGTAATGCATTCAAAAGATGGCATCTTCCAATCGTTATGGTGATCATGGTAACCACTCTCATTTTCAGCTTCTTAGAGGAATGCCTGGCTCCCTCAAGCAAGTCCCCTTGGGAGAAAATGAGACAGTGCTTGCATAAAATCATATGCACAGCACAGAGAGAAAGCCATGCTGTTGTTAGGCAGCATATGCTGCACAAAAATAATCTGTACTAAGTAAAACCATCCATGTCTGCAAAGCTGTTTAATGAAAGATGTAATAATGAAAGATGTAAAAAAGGAATGGATGCCTTTTCTACAGCAATCAGAAAAAAAGAAACAAGCCATTTCTTTCTAAAAAAAGATAATCTCAAAACAACATACCTTAAACACAGCTATATATCCTGCAACATTTGTTTTCTTTTATCAGATATCTTCATTTCAGCTTTATTAATCAATATGTATTTCTAAATGAAAATACATGCTGTATTTAAAACAAATTCTTATATTAACATGTCAAGTTTTTATTAAATAAAATTCTTACCTTAATAATTTTATTCCAGATGGGCTGCATAATATACACAGATAAAGGATTTGTATCCACAGCACTGTACTGTGGGGAAAAAGTAAGCATGTTAAACAAAGCACTGAACAATGGCTATTTTTCCAGCACTACATCATATCTTTCAGCATCTAAGAGCACTCAGTGAGACTGGTGCAATTTTATTTTATTCTGAATCATACGGGCTTTCTTTAATTTACAAGCACTGGCCTAATTTACCATTACCTTGTTAGCAACTCTGTGTAGTAACACAAGGGTTTAGGCTTGTGAAATGGCAAACAGCTCTGCAGTCACAATTTACTTTTAAATTCTAGTTAATTTTACAACCCTCTAAGATTCTGCATTTTTACCATATTTTGGATTTAACACCTTTATTTGCACTACCAGTAATGCACAGTCTGAGCACCAGTTCATTGCTAGTATGTACGATAGATAGTAAATATGGAATGTGTTCGTAGGTGGAATATTATCTTGCAGAGATACACAGCTTTTGTCATAGTAACACAGTTGCATTTGCACTATGCTAATTCATGCAAGGCAATGTTATTATAAAAATGAGCTCTAAAATAGCACAGTTCATTATCACAATAAAATTTCTCTATTGGATAGACTTAAAATATATGTAAATATGTGTGTTTTATAAATTCCAGTGAGTACATATCTGTATCTTTTGCAAACAAAATATTTCAGAAATCCAAGGCCACCCTGAATTGCTGTTGTCTGCTTTTTCTGCAGAGGACAGTATCAAGTTTTATCCTGCCTTGAGACTGCAGAACAGAGAATAATCTGAGGAAGAACAATCTTAACTGATAATATCACTCAAAACCACATACTTGAGCCCTGGCAGGTAGGCATTGGAAGAGGTTATCCATCACTGGGATGGTACATGTAATTATTTCAGAAATTCTTGGACTTTGAAAGTGCATATATGTCTTAATGATGTTAGGATGATGCATATGACACACAGATTCAGATATATCTATATACAGCACTATCCAAACATTGTGTGCAGACAATGGCAGTAACATAGGGATGTGTTAGACCACAGTTTGACAAAGCTGTTCACTCGCAGAAGAGCTGATGACAAAGAGTCTGTCCTTTCACATAACTTCAGCTAACAGTTAATTGTCTCTCCGTATATATAGTTAATTTATTGACCTCTCTTAGCCAAGTACTCTTTGGAGGAGACTGCACTCTGGAAATACCTTTTTCAAGTCATTAATTATTAAAGTAACCTAGGCACTTGTCTTAAACTCAGGTACCTACAAATGAAATACTTAGGAACTCTTCCATACAGTCTCTTTTCCTATCTGAATACAAAGGATATGTTTTAATTACCTTCTGGACAAAACAAAGCGTTCACGTAGTAATTTTATGTGTTCAAGCTTAAATCACAGATCATAAACATAGCATCTCTTAAAATTATTATAACACAGCTATACACTGTAAATACATACTGACAAATATAAAAAAAATAACCTAGCAGCAACTGGTCAGACCAGGCTGCCTAAATTTCTGAAGGGAATAAAATGTACAGTTTAATGAACTGTATATCACTGATTTTTATTTTTCTAAAAATACTGGAAGTATTAGTATTCACATTATATGCAATTTTTCTCTGCTACTGCCACCCATATTACTTAAAACCCAATGCAATTCTGTCATCAACAGATTTTCCATCAGAATATATATTAGGATTCTTAAATACACTACCTCAGAAAAAAATGAATATGCAGGTAAAACTAAAGTTTTCATTATTCTGTATGTATTTGCAGGTCCAGATGCTGCATCTATCTTTCAAACATTGATTATTACAACTGTTTGATCTTTTGATAGTTCAGCTTGCATGTGAGTTACCCAAACCTGTGGGCTTTGCTTAGATTTGTTCCAAAATTAACAGTAATACCAAGCCATATGATACCTATGCCAATGGACCAGTCAGCTAGTACTTAATTCACATGAGAATGATGGAAATCCTCTTAAAATGAAGAAAATTCAAAGCATCCATTAGCACTTCTGAGGTTCCAGGTAATCAAGAGTCTGCCCAAAGTTTCACTGTGGCTACTGCCCATTTCCTTACCCCAGCTGGTATTCAAAGACCATGTGAGATATGGGACAATTTGCTGACCAGCATTCAGTCATACCTGGATAAGAATGTGCAATGGTCAAAATAAGTGAGTTTTACCCTTGCTTCTGCTTTGGCATTCTCTTTCTTCCCTCACCCCCAAGTCAAAGTCATGAATAAAAGAAGAAAATTATAGTTAAACAAAAACAGTGAAACGAAGCTTTCTATGCAACATATTCACTGGCTGTTCAGAATTATTGCTTTCTCTTAGAAGGAAAAAAAGGAAAACCAGTCTCATTTCTTTGAAATTGTTTTCTTACAGAGAAAATATAAGAGACTATGTAGGTATTATGTAATTTTTATATTTTCTTAAATGGAAAATATGAGAGATTATGTAGCTTTCCAACATATCTCTACATAATAGATACAAACATGAGACACAGTTTCCAAAGTCAAGCATCAAAAATCAAAACAGACATAATTGGGGAAAAAAAAAATAGAATTACAGCCAGCTTTTGTCACCTAAAGACATTTCAAGACCCACCACACTTCATCCTGTTGATTTCTATGTCTGTGGCTGAACCATGGTCCTCTGGGTGGGGAAGGAACATTCAGCAGATGTGCAGAAGAATGGAAATTTGCTCTTCCCTCAACAATAATTTGTTTTAGCTAGACCAAAGAAAACAGCCATGGAAAAACAGTTTTCAGTCATGGCAAAAAATAAAACTTGACAAATAAAGTCTGCTATACAGTTTAATCCTCTGCTTTGTTCTGCTCCCAAGAAGCTACTGACCTCAAGGCACTGAAATCCTCAGGAGTTTAATGTTCATGGCTGCTCAGAAAAGTAAAGTACTGAGTAACATGCTCACATTACGATCAATGAACATGAATGCAAGAGTCCACTGAACCTGACGTAAAAAATAAGCACTGCCATTTGCTATTGTGTAATTCTGTCATTTTCAGGGCACTTACACTCAAAGACAGAAGTGGAGAGGATAAGCCTGTTGGAGGTTTTTAAGTGCAAGGCTCATACAAGTACTAAGCACTTCCCTGCAAACACTTTCTGCCCTGGGAAAGGGATTGATCGCCCTTATACAAAGAAGAAGGGCTTGGAATAATCAGAAAGCTTCTCTCAATTATTTTTAAAAGAAGTTGTAACAGTTGGGAGGGAATAGCAGTAGTGGGGGAATAGGAAAAATGGCGTTGACTCCATCTTACTCCCAAATTAAAAATGCTTCTTCTGGTTTTATTTAATTGCTGATATCTCCTTGAAAGCCATCTGCTTTCTCTCTCAGTGTTAATGGCTTCTAGCAGAGCTGGAAAGTAGAATACAGACGCCCAACATGTACACACATACACGGTGACTCTGCAGCACACATGAGATGTGCTTTTACTTTGTGTTCCTGCATCTTAATTTCCACCTAGGGGATCCAGCACAGCATCAAGTTTGTGCTGGTCACCTGCGTTAAAGGGGAAGGAAACAAGATTAAAGAGGAGGGGGGAGAAAGGGATAAACAGTTTTTAAAAGTAGCAGAAAAACAAAAGAAAGAAAAGTGAGCAAAAGCAAAGGTTTGGCTACACAGAAGAAAGACAACGGTTCTGCAGTGACAGAGTAGAGCCAAACACCGAGGGGCAAAAGCCCTCACAGTGATCAAGGTCTGCTCTGCTAAATACAAGACAAATGGTACCTTTGGCTCACATCCACACAGCTTAGAAATACTTCCCATTATTGCAAACTGGTCACATCCACACGGCACAGCATCTGCTAGAGGGGTGTTGGGCCTCATCATCTGGCCCCACACACCCAACACATCATTAGCATTCAGTATGTTTAAGTTCAAAGTATTTGAAACAATCTGGAGACTACACTGTAACCCAGCAATATAGCACTTTCAGAGCATGAAAGCAAGCCCTGTCTGCTGTGCATGTTCAAAAACCCAAAAGCCCATGTTGGCAGAGTGCTGAAGGATGGTGAAACCAAAAAAATGATGTGCACTGTCTCCAGAACAGACTACTTCCAAACCAAAGCCCAGCTATTGCCTTGGGGAGACTTAAGAGAGAATAAACAAACAAACAAACAAAACCCAAACAAGGAGTGAGCTAACCATTAGTGAGAGCAGACACTGGATCTTCACTGGACTGCCTAGCCCTCTCCAGCTTTGCATTGTGGAGGCATCACAAGAATAAAATTTTGGAATGACTACAATGAAGAGAAAAATATAAAACATGTCTACATAAACTTCAAAGTCATGAGAGAAAGCAAGCTGCAAGAAATGTAGTTGCATAACTACATTACATAATTATTTCAACTCCAGCTGCTCTTTATACTAACAGAGTATTCCTTTCCTGTACTTAAATCATCTTGTCCCAGGTAGCACCATATCCTGCCATTCAGTCATTTACATTCACCACACCTGTGTTTTGTAAATGACAGACAAGGGGATGGGAGGCATGACAATGGACTCTCTTTTGCACAAGATGAGGTTTTCTTGTGGTTTTGAAAGCTGCAAAATGACCCTCCCAATCCAGGGCATGAACCAGTCGCTATTTAAGAGAGCTCAGTGGGAAATCACCCTTCTGGGCAATGTCTTATGCAACATGAAATTGGCTTCTGTGATACATTACACTTCAGGAACCAGACAAAAATTAAAGAAAATACTGAAATACTGGCACATCTGGTAACAATTTTCCATCAATCTTTCCAATTCCTAGAATACATTAAACATGTGGAGTTTAATTCTACTTCATATATGTTTTTTACAGGTTTGTAGTTGTTATGGGACACAATCTTGGATTTTAACAAAAGCTTCACAAAGGAAAGAAAGAGAAGCATGCTATAAACAGAGCTCCACAACACAGTGGATGCCAAATATGTTCAGCAGTTTAAGTGTTCATGTATTCCAAAACCCAGTCCTGTTATTTCTAACAATAGAATTGTTTTACATTATATCATCAGTTAGTTAATTATTCATAACTAATGGCTTGGATTTTCTATCTCCTACTGCTTAAACAGTAGGAGATAGTTTGGACTATCCTGCATTTCTCCCCACCCATATATATATATATATAAGGTCATATATATATATATATATATAAGGTCACCAATATCTAAGTCCAGGAGTTGTAAGCCTGTACTAGGGCTGGATGCAGCTGCACTGTGAAGGAAGAGGCTGTACAAGTTTGGCTCCTGAACTCTTCTCTCCCCTCCCACTTTGCCCCCTTCAGTTCCATTAGCCTGTGCACCCTACAGATAGAAAATATAATTAGATTTTCCTTCCACCTGATACTATTCCTAGCAAATACTAGAATGTCATGGTTTGTGCAATTCAAAAATTCTGGTTGGTATTACTAAGTCATCAGGAAGGTGATATTACACAAACTGCTGTCCTGGGGACGTTTTGTTGCAAAGGTATATTTATCACTCACCTCCTCATTTTCAGGAATCCTGACACACATGTTGAGTCACAGGCCACATCCTTTCCCTTAATGAAGTAGGTATGGACCCATGTCCATGAGGTCATGGGCACATAGAGCTGTGGTTCAGGACAGGCTACTCTTAGGGACTCATGCCTGCTAGTGGCACATCCCCTTGCCTGCAGAGCAGCGTCATTGCCTTAGGATCACAGAACCATGGGTTTGGATCACAGGATTATTCAGGTCAGAAGGGACCTCAGCAGGTCTCCTCCTTCTCAATGTAGGCTCAGCCAGGAGCTCAAAACCACGTGCTTTATACAGACCAGAGAGAGGTGGACAGCCAGTGGGACTGGAAGTCAGCAACCATTTTTCAACTAATAGTAGTTATATTAAGGATGCTGCCTAATTTGTCTTCAGGAAAAGTCTTTGTTCAGTGGGACACGTTCAAGCACTTAACAACAAAGCCAAAATAATTAAAAACAACATAGAAACATGATTAAATATTGAGCAAGGGATAATAGAAGACAGCTACATGTGTGCTGCTGTAAAGGGACAAAGAGGCTGGCCCAGATTGGTAAAAATATAAATCCTGCTAAAACCAAGACCTGCACACTCTCAAGGAACTACACAACTGATCCTTAACTCGCTATTCCAAGAAGCTCTAACATAGCAAGAAAGTTGATTTCTATGGGGTTTTTTTGTGCAGACTGGTCTTCTACACTTGGTAAAAGGAAACAACAGCAGGATTTTGTGCTACACCTATTTCTGTGTGTGTACAAACATGTATGTGCCCTTTAAAGATCAAACAGTAGACCAAGTACCTATCCAGCTGGAGCTCTGCCAGAGTGTGCACCTAAGGCCCTGGGGAACCCAAAGAAACCACTCCAGGCCCAAACGAAAGACAGGTTAAAAGTGTGTTGTAGTTTTCACAAGAGATGCTAAACAGGGGTTCTGTAGCACATACACTAAACCCTTGTGTTATCTAATATCCTGATGCACAAGAGAGGGAATACTTCACAGAAAGATTCCTCTCTCTATAAAACAACCCTTAGAAGAAGGGTTCCCCTAGATTTATAGCAAAAAATCCACAACCAAATCACAGATATATCTTTGCAATTAGTCTTCTATTAAAACACAGATGAATAAACAAAAATACATATATATACATGTGATGCCTTAGGATTTCGGCTTTTATATTTTCCAGATCCTGTACTGCTTTAGTGTGTAACTCTAAAACTCCATATAGCCTGTTAGCTACTGTTCTCCCATTCTGGTTAGACATAACAAATCCTCTCTAGGCTTGGACTTCAAGGACACCTTGTTGTCCCAGGCCCTGAAATATGTAAACAAAGCCTCTAAAAAGGGGGAACAAACTTGGGGTAATGACATCATTACCTGAAATTGTAATTGGAGAATTAACCCTGATATGCAAATGGACCAAACTTATAAAAGTGTGAAAAACCCGTCGTCCATTTTGGGTGTAGCCCTAGGGCTCTGTACCCATAGTGTACATTTATTGAAGGCCCTTCAATAAATACCTGCTTTCATCCTCTTAATTTTGTTTAGCCTCTGTTTTTAGGTAGCCCCGACAAGGCATCACATGCATATTCTACACATAAAAATCCAATAAGCATTTCAGAACACTAACATCTCTTGATAAAACAATAAAATGAGATTATGCAGTTGGTATCTGCACTTTTATGAGATTCAACATGGCACACAACTCTTTATATTGAGCATATTTGTCCTAAAAGTGATCTAATGAACCTTTATAAATTCATGGGCATAATATTGCACTCAAAACCATGTGCAATTTCCCATGATTGGGAAAAAAGTCCTGCGGCAAGTGATATCAACTACAGCATCTCAGTGATGTGATTTCATTAAGTTCTTGGTTCATTAGCATATGATACGTAGAAGGAAGATAATGATTACAGAAATCTTGAAATGCTACATTATGTCAGCTATAATTACAACAGGATGAGGAAAAAGAGGTAATGTGTGCATGAAGATTGTCTTTCAGAATTACATATTCAGTTGGACTGTGACTCTTTGACACATCAGACACATGAACGCAGTGACAGATAATGTAAGAGTAATGGTTTGGTTTATTTCACATACTATTCAACAACATTTAATTACAACCCCAGTCTTCCAATCCATCAAAGTAACATGAAGAGGACTGCAAGATTTTATTTGTAGAACAGTGGGCTGTTGAGTCACGGTTTTATTGAAGCCAGATGACATTAGTTTTCGCTGCCTCAAATATTCAAGGACTTTATTAAATTGCAGTGGTTTGAAAAATCTAACTACAGCACACACAGCTGATAACTGCTTTCAGATAATATTTGGAATGCAATATTAGTGAAAAAACCTGAAAATGCTACGTGGAAAAACACAATATAATAAACATGTAACAAAAGTACTCAACATACATAACATTGTCCACGTGCAATGAGCATTATTGCATGAGCACTATTGAATGTCTCCTAAGAAGTTCCAGATAAGCATGCAAATGAAACTCTCTTATCCTATATTTTCAAAATCATTTAAACTCCTTGTGTTACAAGAGTTGAAAGCAAAACTACTGTTCAAGTAAGGTGAGCAGAACCCACGATTTTTCTAAATCTCATAGTTACACTTGTAGCCTTGGAAAAGCATAGACTCCACAGAAATCCAGTCTTGTTTCTGAGTGGATCCTAAACTTCCAGACAGTAATTCACTACCTTATACTCAACACACTTTGCTCTTCTGGTATAAGCCAGTATAAGAGAAAGAGTCAGACCTTGAAATGTGAGCATCATACATCTGATCTGGTTTCTCTAACCCTCCAAAATGAGGGCTGGGATGTAATTTGAGAGACCCTAGCCCAGCGTGTTCACCTAATGCAGGATCACGTTCAGTGTACATTAAGGATGCAGATCAAGTTTCCATGAGGTAATGACCCCATTGCTTGCAAGAAACAACCATGTCAGCACACTAGAAGAGAATACATTATCCAAAACGTTCCTAAAAAGGTGTCAGCAATGGTTTATTAATACTCAACATTAGATTGTTGATCTTGTCTCAGAGAAATCAAGCCATTTCTTAAGACTGATAAAATGATTGCCCAATCCCCTTTAGCACCTGTTCCAGCAGGCCTTATCAACACAAGACTGACATAGCAGACCTTAAATTTCTCTTTGTGCAGCCGAAGCTCATGTATTGTCTTTCTTTAAAAGGGCAGTCATGAAGACTAACTGGCTGCTAGGCTCTTACTCCCACTTTACTCAGACTGTTTCACACAGCTCATCTTTTCTAAGCCTCTTAGTATTCACAATGCCATTCTGAGGATGGCAAACTGTGGGCCAAAGAAGGCAGGACACATTATTCCAGCTGATACCTGATCAGTACATCAGCTACAGGAGTAAATGTAACCCTTTGACATATTTATGACACTTCCAACTTAAGAACTTTTTTCTCTTCATTGTAACAGCCACAGTGCTGTCGACACTCTGATCCCCTGTATCTTTCCTGCAGTCTGTTGTCTCTTATTTTATGTTCGAAATGCTGATTTTCTTTCCCCTAAGTGCTGTACCTTGTTTACCGAATTTCTTCATATTGATTTCTGGCCATTATATCCCCTTTCCAAGTATATTTTAAATCATAAGCCCATTCTTCAAAATGCTTAGTATAGAGAAAATTTTACAATATTCTCCCTTCTGTTACTTAATGAAAGTATCAAACAGCAATGGACAGAGACACAGCTCTGTAGGTAGAATCCCACTTGACAGAACCTCCTGCTTTGACAGAGAACTTTAAATGTTTCCATTCTCTTTAAAGATGCTTCCATTCTCTTAAAAGAAACATTTTTAACTCTTTAAAATGCTTCCATTTTCCAATGATTTCATTGTAGTTACTTCTACTTACTTTACTTATGAGAACATGGGACAGTAGCAGAAGCCTCACTTAAATGAAACAACTTATAACTCGTTTACTCTCCCCTCCTAACACAGAGTTACCTGCTAAAAATGTGGCTTAGAGGATAGAAACAGTGTGGACGAAACAAGATTAAAATGTGGAACCTCAGATGTTAATTTTTAATATTGTATCTGATTTTTTAAATAATCTTTTCCAAGGCCTGTTGTTTGAGTCAAGCCTCTATAGTTTGTTCTTAGATCTCTTTTATTCTGAAACAGGATAAAGTATCAAAGTTTTCTGGCCTGAAAAACATCTGTGCACAGGTACTGTAAAAAAAGGTGACTCAAGGCAAATATGCAAGGGAAATCCTAAGAATGAAGGGATGAGAAGAGGCAATGGCAACATGAGCTCACCACTGACATTACTGCATTCTGGTGAGAAGGATAAAAATAAAGAACCAAATCCTGTTTTTATCTGTACTCATCAGCTGGCTGTTGCAGAACAGCTTGTCTCCAACAGAAACCCAAGCAGGCAGAAAAAAAGGTAGCAGTGTAGTTCCACGGGTGCTCTTGTAGAACTGCAAAACGCTGATAAAATACAAACGTAAGAACAACATGATCCAAACCCTGCAATTTCAGTTGGTTGTAGCTTTTTAGCTGTGTTGCTCCATGTCCTAAGGAATAGCACACAAACCAGGGATGAGAATCTTCTGCGACACAGCTGTAGCAAATCACCTGAGCATGCAACCATCCTGGAATCAGCACCTGCCACACAGGCAAGAAGATGGCAGAAATATCACAGCAGCAATACTCAGGGTTGTGTCTGAACTGTCTCATCATCACACCTCCACCTGTTCTCAGTGTGGTTTTGAGCAGAAAAAGGAAAACTGAATAGCTAAAGCCTCATTAACACAGAGAATCAATGGGAACAGATTTGTAAAGTGAAATAGCTAGCCCTGAGGAGCCAATGTCAGTGCTATAAGGATTTCAGAAGGTATCACATTAAACTGGTTCCATTATAATACTATGGACTGAATGTATTGAGTGTACTTGTGTGTTTGTTCCCAGTACAGCTGGTTTAGGTTCATCCTAAGGGAATGCATTTTTGTGCTTTGAGATCACTCTGTGATGTAAGCCAAAGCTTGGTAATTGGAGAAAACTTGCTTCAAAAGCCTATAATATACATGGACCTAACATGCTAAAGGGTGCTGAAGTCTTTGTATTCAGTAGAGCTCTGCCATTCCCCTTGCAAAGAACTGTGCTGGTTTTGTTCTCAAGGCCCTCCTCCAACTGCAAACAGGAGACAGACAGTGCCTGAGACATACAAGTGGAGCATTCATGGTAGAGAAATGCATTCAGCTGTGCGAAAATTTTGAAAATTGCACAGCATTTTTCTCAGGCCAAATTTACCTTTACAAAAAGAGTTGATTACACAAATTATTTTTTTAAGCTGTGTTACACTCAGAAGATAAATTGTGCAAAGTATGGAGTATATTAAGCCACTGACACTACTACAAGTACAATGCTGCAGTGTGACACACAACAGAGAGATGGATTCCACTAAACCTAAAGTTTTTTATGCATGCTTCAAGTCCAGATGCAATACATTGTTTCAGCTCAGTATTGAATGTATGCTCACAAATACTTTCAGAGATGACCTGGTTCTTCACAGGGCCAACTCATGTATCCCTCCACAGTACCACAGAGCTGGGTTCACCAGGAAACACAGTACAGAAATAGCCAGAAGGTTGTAAGAAGAAGTAACCCTTGTGTGCTGGGCACAGCTATCAGAGTTTAGTGCCTGCTGAGTAGGCAGCAAAGGAAGCAGCAATCTCCTCAGAGGGGCTGGGAAGCTGGAGGAGCAGGATGCAGTAAGGCCCTAGGCCGAAAGGGAGGAGATGGCAGCCAGAGGGCAACAGGAGGTTGAAGAGCACGTCTCAGGCCTGGGAGGTGGTGAGAGCAAAGCTTTGGTGATGGCAGCAGCCCAAGGTATGGGAGGGTGAGGGACAAGAGATTGTGGTAGTGATTAGTGTCTCCTTGCTGTACCCTTTTTGTATTTTTGGAGTACTTTAATCCACTGCGAGCAGCATTTAGTAATAGGCAGAGCTGCCATCACCTGCCAGGTCCTCCTACAACCTGGAGCACCAGGAAAATGGTGCAGATACCCAACCAGCTCAGTAGCACCAACCCCATGTAGCTGTACTTCTCTGTGTGTAACCTGTGCCATTTGGATTTATTTATTTCCAAGATATCCCAGTCCCAAGTCACCTCAGATAACAGAAAACTATTTGATTTCATCTTTCTAAACCCTGCACTTACCAGCATTTTTTTCAGAACACAGATGAACAGATACTTCTCAAGAGCATTGGCTGATTCTTAGAGTTAAGAAAATCATCCTACATAGGTTTTTTTGCAATGCTGCCAAGAAAGCAATAGACTCAAATAAAATGTCTTTTGGTAGTCTTTTCCCCTGTAAATCTTAAGTTTGGCACGTTACAAGTTTTCAAAAGAATGTTGTTTTGATTCTTCGCATCTGCACTTGTTTGAAGCTATTTTCATTCAAGTGATAAGAAAGAATGTAATACAAGCGTTCCTTGTATTTCTACTATGAACTCAAATAATTTAGGAAAGTTACTTAAATAACAATGTCCATTTATGCTAAAAATAGCTTTTTATTTTTCCTCCTCCGGATCTCAGGCAAGACTGAGGCTTCACCATTCAAGCACAGACCTGTGCAGCTCACGCCCAGCGGCCAGAAGCAGCTCGCAGAATGTTTTATCCCACTCACATTGGAGACACACAAACAGGTTGGTACATTTTAATGAGCTGCTGTGCAAAACGAGTTCCTAGTAAGCAACATGGAGAACACTCTCAAAGCCACAGTTCCTCCACCTTCATTCCTGCTGACGTGAACAGGCAGAGCTGCTGGCCCTGGGAAGGGAAGAGCTTGACAGGAACCAGGAAAAGCTGAGCACCCTGGTTGGAGCCCAGCCTGGGAAGGCACATGGTAAGAGCAAGAAGGCAGGAATCTTGGGGAGCATGGTGTAGGGGCTGCTCTGGGAAACTGAACATAACAGAAAATAAAAGGTTGGTAGAAGCTGGCATGCCCCCCATGCTTTTCACAGGGAATAGGGTGAGGGTGTGTGAACAGGGTGGCATGGCCCATCTCAGACACCTGCACCTCAACTAAAGCAAACCTGGATAATTCCCTGTACTGCATCCCCTGTAACTCTTAAGTCTGTGACATAACACTGGTAAATCCAAATATCTAAAGATTCACCCATTTATTTGGATTCTGCATGCTGGTTATTTGCAAACACAAGGTTTAGTTCAAATTATTTAAAGTAAGTTTTTCTTTTTTTCCCCTTGGCTTTCTTATTTATTTTTCAATGCCAGAGCATTCCTGTGTCCAAAGGCTTTGCAGAAAGCCAGACAAACAGCATCAATGCATGATTTCTTAGAGAAACACCGGATACCTCCGAAACCACGCTGCTCTAAAACGGGCAGAGCTTTTCTAGACGTTGATGCTCACTCAAAACCCAGTTCACTCTGTCTCCACCGTGACCTGCCGCCCCGCGAACGCCCAGCTCCTGCCCAGGGCACGCACTCGATCAGAGCCGAGCCCAGGCCAGGTGCGGGCGGGCACAGGTGGAGGTGCGGGACATCCCCCCTGCGGGCACAGGTAGAGCCCTGCGGACCCTCCGCGGTGGCGGAGGGATGGCCCGGCCGGCCGGGGCCGCACGCACAGCGGGGCTGGGCTGGGATCCAGCCGCCCCGAGCGCAGCGCTCCGGAGCCCAGAGACGCGACACGGGGAGGACCGTCCGCCGCCCTCCCTGCCGGCGCCGGGGCTGCCCTTACCTTGTAGCGTCGGAAGCCGTGCAGCTGCCGGCCGCTCACATACCGCCACCGCCACATCGCCGCCCTGCGCCGCGCCGCGCCGGCAGCGAGGCTCGGAGGGACGGCGGGGACGGGAGGATGGGCGAGGGAGGCGGCGGGGCCGGGGGCGGGCGGAGGGCGGCTCCGCGGCCGCGCCCCGCGGGCTGGACCTGCCCCCGGCTCCGGGCATCCGCGCCGGGGGTGCCCGCGGGGCTGGGTCCGGGCGGCTCCCGTGGGAGCAGGCGTTCCCCCGCGGCCCCGGGACCATCCCGGGGCCCGCCTGCCAACAGCGTGTGTTACACACCCGCGATGACCTCACGGTACTCGGCTGGGCACAGCCAAGGCACGTCGCAGAAGCACCTCCGAACTGTTTTTCTGGCTACGGATCTGTTAAAGGTGCCGTATTTACAGCGTGCGCGATGTAAAGTCTCATGAAGTCGTGATGTGCCCGTGAAGTCGCTATACTAAACAAGGCTGAGTAACAAATACGAAACGTGCCAAGTAACACTACACAAAACAATGTTAAGTAACGTGTTTCAGAAACAGGTGACACTGAGGATTAAGGTATATATTTGCATTCCAGCAATAATCTGGGTCTTGCATCTCTTTATTACACCTGCACTGGAGCCTGCCACACCACATCAGTCAGCAGTGCACTCTGCGCCTCCTGATTTCTAGGGAAGTGAGGCACCGGTATAGGCAAAAAAAAGAAAAAAAAAAAAAAAAAAGACTGGAAAACATCAGGAGTAATGTTTCAGCTGCAAACGTATTTAAGCATATGGCATGACACCTTGTGTTACCTTCGCTGTACACTACGGGGAGAGAGAGTTGAAATCATACACATCAGGGTCTGAGATTTTATGGACCAAATGGAATCTATCCAGAAAGCAAATCAATTAAAATCCATTACTTGCAACCCACGAGGCATCTTATGTATTGTGAGAGTCAGTGTTATTTTACAAACTGTGCAAGTTTGATAGGAATTATATACAAGTTATGATCGTTAAGTGCAAACTGTATACAGTGGTTCTTGTTCTGTATTATTAATTACACATTAATCAATTGAGATGTTCTTACACTTGCATTCTGCTTACAGCAGCAGCAGCTAAACTTCTGCTCTTGAAAACAACCCAGAACTTTAACTTAGCATCAGGTTACTGAGTTAAGAGCTTGATACCAGTAAGGAAAGCTAAAGTGTTTGGAGTTAATGTTTTTCATGAGACAACTCTAATTTTAATTAATGTTCATACCCTGATTTTTGATTTGGGATCCCCTTCATTGTTACTATCATGTTTTTAAGTTGTGTTATGCTATTGGATTACTTTCCAAGGGTAGATAAGAAAAGATTGGTGACCTCTACCATACTCAGTGCAATTCTTTTATGCGAGTAAGTTACTAAAACTGGCCAAACCATTTTATAGTTCACTTTCACTTCTTAACTCTAACCTTGGAAGCTCCAAACATGAAAGCAGAAATTTGTCTGAAAAACTATTAGGAGTGTGATGGACAGTAGTAGAATAGGTGCTTGTTTTTCTGAAAGGTAGAAGGTAGGCAAAACAAAGTATTTTTTTCTTTTTGCAGCCCTGTGTCAAAAATATAAAGATACAGAAAATATAGAGATATAGTGTAGCAGTGCAGGTGGCTGCAGCTACTCTTTATCCTGAGGAGAACTCAGACAACCAGCTGTGGTGGTCAGCAACCCAAGTTTAGCATGTAACTTTACAGTCATGGTGAGAACCCATGAGTCCCTTGTTTTTGCCTTTTGTATGTTTTCCCCTGATTGGTTAATACTTTGTCTCCCTGTGTTATGTATGAAGTTATGTATATTCATTTTCCTTCCTCAATATGTATTAGTTCTAGAAAGTTCCTTGTTCCTCAACGCCCCATTGGATCCTTCCCTGAGTCCCTCCTATGTGTTGTTCCCATTGGTTCCCTTCCTGTCACCTGCTTGTCTCTATCCCATTGGCTGAGATCCCTTTCCCCGCCTATTCTGTACCCAGTATAAGATCCCTGGACCCTCCTGCCAAGTGGCCTCTTCGTCCCTTTCGTTTCACGGGAATAAACCTGTGTGGAACACATACGGAGAGTCCCTTCTCTTTACTTCTTTGCCTTCGCCTGCGTAACAGCGACAGGGAGATCCAGCCCCTTTGGGTGAGGAGCTCTGCCCCATTTTCATCGTGTGCTGGGCACTGAGTGCCGCCTTCCAGAGAGGTTTCAGCGCTGACCTCCGGGCTTCCTTGTGTCGGCACGCGAGGGGAAAAACCCCTTTCTTCCAGCTCCCAGTGGCTGGAAACCCCTCCAATACTGCAGACAGAAAATAAAAATTTTATTTCCTATTCTCTCAACGCTATTTTGGTGATAAATGAAACACTTAAAAAAAACCCTTAGAATTACTCCACTAAACAAGGAATGTTAAAGACTGCTTACATGTAAAAATGCAATTGCTTGAACTCGTACTTCAGCATGTTCTGTGTCTGCTAATGAGCACATCAAAGGAGGCAGCATAAGTTACACTAAAGAGCAGGAAAGGAACCAGTGAATGGGTATGGAACAGCACAGAGCAAGCTATGACACAAATAAGATGGGGTTTGAGAATACTGTGGAAATTATACTTATGTGCTAGCTGTTGATTTAAGGAACTTCCTTGATTTAGGCATCATGATTCATATCAATAGTTGGCCCCTAAAACCGCACACACAGACTAGCCAAGCCCAGGTGCAAGCCAAGGTCAAGCCACGTGCTTTACTGCTACACCTGATGTTCTCACTGTCTCCATGCCATATTCACGTATATATTTAGAGCTTATTCTATGGATATACTTTTCAATCTGAGGTGATTCAGAGTTCTTTTCTGGACAATTGTTTGAGCTGTGATCCAAGCTGTCTGCCCTACATGCAGGACTGTGGGAAGAGCAGTGAAAGCAGCCTGAAGGTTGCAGCACATTCCCTTGATTCTTTTCTGGAAGAGTAATGAGTCGTAGCCTGCGTAAGGAGGAGCTCTAACTGGCACGTGAGTATTACTACCTGAACAAACTTCCATTTCATGAGCTTGATCATGGATGAGATGAGCATTAAGACAAAAGGCCAGATCAGAGTACCGTTAACTTCCACTATAGAAAAAGCTCAAGTCTTTTCACAACTGTTGTTACAGCTGGTGATGGGGTCAGTGGCTCTGACCCAGGAAGAGGTGACCGGTCCGGGGAGATGGTCCCGAAAGGAATCGCCTTCCCGAGGCCCGGTGTCTTCCCTCAGCTGCTGGCAGAGGAGCCCTTGCAGAGGCTGTCAGCTCTTTAGTGATTATCAGCTCGTGATTCCAGCTCAGCTCTGCAGGGCAGCCTCCAGGCCAAACCAGACCGGAGAGAGAGACGAGAGGCTCATGTGGCTGGTTCCGCACGAAGGGAGCTTTATTGCGGGTCCCCTCCGGCAAAGGGGAAAGCCAGGAACGAGAACTCCCTCTCACAGGGGCAGAGGCCTTAGCTTTTTTAGGGATACAGGGGATGGGTGAAGACCAATGGGTTACAGAGGATCTGCATAGGGTCTCCTAAAGGATTGTGGGTCTGTCTTTTCTCGCCGTGACCACAGAAGTGGTTGCCTTTCCAGGGAGTCCTGCTGGGTGATTGCGAAATCTCTTATCTCAGCAGACATCCCTCCAGGGCAGGGGCTGGGCATACCCCACAAACTGTGGCTGGAACTTTTACAACAGGTCAGACTTTATTAAGAGCATGATCCAAACATGACTTTCTGCAGGTTGGAGGAAATAATTCCACGTCAGATTCGAATTCAGTGAAATCAGCAATGGAATTCCCAGGTCTTCAGTGCTATTTATTAATTACATGTAGTACTGAGAAGAAAATAATTTTTTATTATTGTGAAAGAGTGGACATATTGTACCAGTGGATTATGCAAGAAAAAGTTAAAAATAAAGCTGTTCAACAGATTCAAATGGTATTTTTTTGAAAAACAGAAACCAAACATGAATACAAATGTATTCCTTATCCACCAGAATGGTAGGCAAATAGATGAGGGCTTAGGATGGCCCAGAATAAATACATATATGCACATATATATAAGTATAAAAAGTAAATAATAAATCAATAAATCCTTGGGTTTCATTTTTCTCTCTCTAAGTTATAATGATAAATTAATAATGATGGAGTTTCTTGGTTCGGGAAGACTGCCTAGTATGGCAAATTTGGCTTTTAATAATTTATTGTCTTGCTTATTGCCCACCTTAAAGCTGTGTACTATGCAATAGGCTTTATCTAGAAGGCATCTAATAGCACATTCCTGCCTACTTTAATAAGTGAAAAAAAAGCAGAGAGAAATAATGTAGAAGGCAAGCCAAAATGATAGCTGCCAAAGCAGTAGAAGAAGGGACTAATGTATTACCCTACCCAGTTTTTAACATACTGTTCTCCCTTGGGCAAGGCATTTTTCAGGAAGAGTGTTTGCAAAGTCTTCAACACAAGGGCACACCATAGTCATGGTAAAACCAATTAGGCTACAGTAGTATTAATACTAGACCTAAAAGAGGAAATTCAATATCCAGAGTTACTGAAATTTATAAAGCGCTGTGTCATTGGCTCCTCAGTAATTTTAAAATCTTGTTGAATAAATTAAGAGGAAAAGCTTCCGTGGGAGTAAACTGGTCTAACGATTGAAGTTTAAAATATGCCACTTTTTCCAGCTTTGAATATGTGCCTGCATTTTTTCTCACCAGCTAGAGCCAAAAGAGAGTACTTTTATGATAGACGTTCAGTTTCAGCTTGGAAAATATTATTTTATTTGCAGTTACCTCATTAAACTACAGGGACACCTTATAAAAAGTAGGCAAATATGTTTCCCAAATATGTCTGTCTGTCAAAAAGTTATGTACTCATATTCCTTTTATAGCACTGACACAGAGAAATAGCAGGAGAAGACAAAAATGTCAGCCAGCCATTGCAAGATGCCATGGGGAGCACTTGGAGCTGGGATGCTGAGATGACCTGGCTTAGGCTCAGCGTGGAGCCACTGTGTGCCAGTCGACAGTCAGGACACTCCAGAGGCTGGAGCCCCTCACGTCTTTATGACCCAGGGGCAAGGGCTGGTAAAGAGATGCTTCCTGGGTATGTTGATTCATTTAAAACCTATTTTTGCTTTTGATTCTTAAACGATCAGCTATTAATTTTTAATTTGTGTGAATGTAAGAACTTGACTCTTTGATTCACTGCAACCTGGAATCCCCTGAGGGGTTTTGTGGCGGGGTTTTCCCCATTTCTTCCACAGTTTACAGCTTGCCCCAGCATAGCGATGTGCTGTACTGTGAAATGGTACAATTCAATTTCATGTGGAACTGACATTGTAGCTTGAGGATTAAAAAGACTGAAGTGTTTATTGTTGTTTCCAAAAAAAACCTTAGAAAGCCTGGAATGATCAAACTGCAACAGAGTCTGCAGAAGAAAATGTTATTTTGGATCTAGACTGGGATCTGTCTGGGATTTAGCCTAGGCCTTTGGATCACCTCTTGCCTGACAAACTTATAAAAATCTATCTGGCCTGAAAGACTCTAAAATATTTGATGAGTTTTTCCTCATCTACTTCATCCCAATTCAGTGTCTGGGATGCTTGTGACTTTTAAAACTTTCCTGAGGACATGACTCAAACCAAAAACCTTTCTCTGTGTTTGAATTTGACATTGTCTGTACTAGACTTTGTACACTGGAAAGCTTTTAAAGCTCTAACTTAATGCTCTATAGGAGGAAATGAATCCATAAACCCATATTAGAATGAAGGATGGGCACATTCAATCAATATAAAAAAGTGCTCCAAACTTCAGTAATTTAAGGTTCCTTATCTTTTGACTCCTCTGTATAAAATGCATTTTATGTCTTTGAAAGAGTTCTTTCTACACATGGATTAAGGAACATTGGCGCAATCAACAGCACCACCAACAAATAAAAATGCCCTTTTTTCTGGATTTCACTAAAGAAATCAATTTTTATTGCTAAGAGAAATTTTGTATTTTTCATAGAATTTTCATGTAACAAAAATACAAAAAGTACACAATTTCTTAATGTTCCCTGAGCAGCAGTAGATTTGATCTTGAGTGCAAATACAGTCAATCAGTATATCAGATAAAACAGTGGACTCAAACTATTATTTAAGCCTGTGAAAACACAAATATGCTTGTATATGTAGTTGAAAAACCAGTTCTTCAAAAATTACCTAACCAATTATGTTAATTATTACTTCCAAAATATAATGCACAGAAATTTTTAATGGACTTGAAGAATAATGTACTGATATTACGAAATTTAAGTTTTTGTCAAGAAGCTTAGCTTTTACTATTCTTTCTTCACATTATTTCAAATAATGAAACAGAAATATTATTTTTAAAAAGTCGCAGCTCTATTTTAATTCCTCATTTACAGGGTGGTTTTCTCACATGCTTCCTCTACTTCCATGTCACTTCAGTTCTTGTTTGTGAAGAACATGAAAACAAATAGAAGAAATCTATTGATTGGGTCACCTTCTTGGGATTCTATAGAAGTGAGTTCCTCCCAGGTGTAAGCACCTTGGAATCCTTGGAAGGAGTTTATGTACAGAAAAAAAATACACTCACTAAAACAGACCAGACTTCTGTGGTCCATTTCTCTGTGGTTTAGCTCTAACACAAGATTATTTAGCTGAGTAGTGCAATAACATACTTTTTCAAAGAAAACCACCTTGAGGATATATAATAGAATTAATTTGTCAGTCTGGTAATTTTAGAAGAAATACCGCAAATTTTTGGAAGGATGAGAACCCAGTGCTTTTAATTCTGTTTTGAACATAAAAATCAAAGGCAGTATGGGGTTTGGATGAGGTCTTTGGCTCTTCTGTTTGCAAAATCCACTTTAATTAGTGGCAGTTTTATAAAGAACACCAGATGGGTATTTGCCATAGGGTGCTTTGGAAAAAATACAAACTCTGAACTATAGACAGATATATGTAATTAGGGCTCAACAATAAAAATGCAGTCATGCAGTACCTTCTATCAAAATGTAAGTACTTCATTAATTCTAATTAAGCTACGAGATACAACTACCTCATTTTACAAAGACTGTTTATTATTATCTGTATTTAACAGCAGCAGACAGCCAAGGCAACCTTCTCAAGAACATACAATAAGCAATATAAAGATAACCTATCTGTCCCTTTTCTGCCCGTGTTTCCACTTGCACCAGTAGCACATTTGCAAAGGTGATCAGCCCTTTTTTCCTTGTTAGCTGCAACGTACCATTTTACAGAAGTCCATGCAAAGCTGTTTCTAAACAAAGCTGTTTCCTAAACAAAGCTTTTTGTTTAGGAAGTTAAAAAATCTTATTTTAATGGCGTAACAGCAAACGTATTTTTCATCAAGTGCCTTGTGTGTAGACATTACTTGCTTAGATACGTAGCCAGTGTTTCCATCCCTGTGCTTTATTTCCTTGTGGTGTTAAGCATTCTTTCGAGATTTACTTCTGGGTGAACCTGGGTATCACGAAGCATGCATGAGTGACCTCGGCTATCAGGAAGGATGCAGAGGCGAAACCCAGGCTGAAAAACTTCTCCTCAGACAGGGAGAGAGCTCAGACGTCGGTCTCCTCACCATCCCCTCAGAAATCAGCACTGCCAAGTCAACCCCTGCCCTGGGCAGAGAACAGACGGCTCCCCGCTCGCGGCACGCCCAGCTCCGCCTGGAGCCTCGGGGCAGCCCGGCGGGGAAGGAGGAGGAAGGCGGTGGCAGCAGTGGCGTTTCCCGCCGGGAAATCCCCGACGGCTCCCGAGCGGCGGCCCCGAGCGGCGGCCCCGAGCGGCGGCCCCGAGCGGCGGCCCCGCGGCCCCGAGCGGCGACACGCCAACACGGATCGGCTGCCGCGCCCTCAGGGCTGCCGGCCCCGCCCCCGCGCGCGCGCACACCGCGCCCTTCTGCCAGGGAACACCGCCCTGCCCCGTGACGTCACCCGCACCCTGCCCAATCAGGAGCCGCGGCTCTGGCGGCGCCAAAGCTGCAAAGGGCGGGCGCGGGCCGGGGCTTCCCTCGGCCCCGCCCCCGGTGCTCCCCCGCCACGTGACCGGGACGCGGCGCCGCGCCGGGGGCGATGCCCGGCGGGAAGGTACCGGCGGCGGGACGGGAGGAGAAGGCTCTCGGCCGGGCCGGGGAGCGCTGCCCCGCAGGGCCGAGCCGTGGCGCTCCCTGGGCTCTTCGCGGTGGCCTTGCCGTGCGCTTCGGCCGCCGGCCAGCCGCGCCTCCCGGCCCCGCTGCGAGGGGCGCGGGGGTGGGTGTTGGTGGCGGCGGCGGCAAAGCGGCAGCCGCCGCGCTGTCCCCTCGCTGCCCTTTCATATCCGGCTCCAAGGCGATACTTGTGTTGGGGACCCGCCACGCTGGAACGCGGGGCGGTGACACGGGCCTTTCCCCGCGTTCCTGGCGTGCGCGGTTGCGCAACACCGACAGTGAGATCCGTCGTGGCACAGCTGCACCGAAGGGACAGGGGAGCTCGGCCTTGCTACATGGCAGTCGGGGAAAAAGTGCAGGGAGAGTAAAACTCAGGAGGAAAAGAGAATTGTGGGAATTGGCAGGATTGATACTGTTTTGAGCAGCTTCGCTTCCCTGTCTGGGAGTGGAGGGAGGAGAAGCGCCCGTGCTGGTTTTCGGTCCCTTTCCTTTGGTAATTTGCTGGGTTCCCCGCAGAGTGGCAATTAGGATGTGCTGCCTCTGATTAGCCGTGCTTAGCCTAATATTGAGGTACTGCTGAAAGTGGGACTGCAAGTGTTGTTTGATCTATGGAGTTGACAAATGACAGATCTGGTTCCTAAAAATTTTGTCTGTACTGGTCTGAATGTCCAACCGCTTTTTAAATATAAGCACATTTAAAATAAATTTTAATGGAAGAAAATGTCAACAGCAAGTTTAAGAATAACCTACTATACTTCACATAAATTACCTTGTCATATTGACATTATACATGTTTTCTTCTAAAAGGTTTTAAGTTCTTGACTAGTGAAAAAATGCACACTTAACTGAAACAAGATTTAACCAAGTCTTGTTGCAATGTGATGACAGCTTGTGATAATAGTAGCTCCTTTTGCTGGCAAAGATAATGTTCTTTGTTGCTTTATGAATGAAAGCTTGTACTGGTCAAGGGCAAATAAAGCAGTCCTTCCCGCTTGCTGCCTATTAATTAAACTGATTAAAAACCCATGCCATAAGATGTAACAAAAATGTATGATACTGTTATTGTATCCTAAGCATTTTGGATAACCTAATTTTGTGTAATCTCTACTAAAATACGTCTGCTTTGATAGATTGCAGAGTTCTCTAACTGCTCTGCACTAGTTGTTAATACAAAGTGTACTTCAGTAGTATTCTTATTCCATGAGAGTTTTTTGTTCAATGTAAGCATATAATAATTTATACTCTTGCTTAAAAAAGGATGTATAGGCTAAAAAATCCTGACATTCAAATGGTAATCTAATATACATCGGTATAAGTCGATGAGAATAGTCTTTCATTTACTGTAGCAAAAATCATGCGCATGAAGAAAGGTTTTGAAAGAGTGTTTTAAAAATTTTGGTCTCACACATCAATAGCAATGGGAAAAGTATTTTGAGATTTTAATTTGGTTTTTGTATTTCTTTTCCATGTGCATACTGAGAGTGGAAGGAGGTAGGGTATGGCATGTTATCATTGCTATCATTGACTGTGATCATACAGTATAGGGTTTTTTTTAATGAATGATTACAACTTGATGAGGACCTTTCTAGGGACCATATGTGTTCTTGCAAATCATCTTTGGAAAATATGCATACTGATTTTCATAGGAGTAAACAAATAATCTTGGCTGGAAAAAAATACAACTATAGGTTTAAGCCTGCAAACTGTTTAAATCCCCACTTGAGTGTTTATAGTGCAAGGCTGTTTTCTTGTTAAATTACAACTTTACTTTCTATCTAGGCACTTAAACCAGTAATTAGACTTTCAAAAGCTCTGTATCAGGAATGCTAATTTTTGCTGAGGATGGGATGCCTGTTGTGAAAGTCAGTTTTGTACTATCTTAAAATTGGACTTTGGAAAGCCAAGACAAGTTAAAGTGGTTTTAGTTTATGAGTACTTTTATGTGAAGTCTAGGAGAACAAAGGTGAAAGATGAGGGTGGCTATTGGTCAGTGTTTCATATTTGTGTACATTTGTGTGATTGTTCTCTTCACATTTTTTTTTAAAAAACAAAAAGTCTTTGGAAACTAGAGCTGTGATTTTCAATACTTTTTCATTCTGCTCTCTTCAGGAAGAATACAACAGTTGTATTTGAATACTTTTGAGTGCTGTTTAAGTGATGTCACTGACTTTTGGATTTGCAAGCCAGTAGCTGGAGTAGTTCGTGTAGTGAAACATTTAATTACTAGTTTTGTCCTTCAGCTTATGTTGCTTTTTGTGTTAGAGAAAGCGATGTGTCAAAGAAATGCCACTTGCATATGGGGTAAATAATATATTGGGTCATGTGTTCTGGGGGTTCTTGCCGTGGTTTTTGCAACAACTCTGAGGAAGTGGGATTGTCTGGAGTGTAAAGGGCTTGTAGGGAGTAGCCTTTGAGCATGTGGTCCCAGTGACTTCATACAGGCTGTTTCTTGGTAACAAGTCCTGGCCATAAGTAATTACACAGATTGGTTGAGTGGAGATGTTCTAGACAGGAACATCTATTTAAAAATCAAATCCAACACCCCGGCCCCATACTTGCAGTAGTCTGTTGTATAATCGCTATGCATATTCACTGTTTCTTCAGGGTGTGCTTCCCTTTTCGTCACACCTGCACCCTGGTAGGCTGACTTACCTTTATCTCACTGGAAATAACTAAAGGAGTAATGGGATAAGGGTTGCTTGCCATGCCTTTTGTGAGGGGGGCTTGGTCCTAATTCCACTAACGCCAACAGGAGTAACTCAATTTTTTTTTTTCATTCATTTAGAAGGAACTACTCCAGAGACAAAATGCAATGCTTTTGTGAACAGAGGTCATGGCAATTTATATATGAGGTAGCCATCCTAGCCTTCCCCTTTTTAACTCTAAATTTCAGAGGTCATATTTTGGTTTCTGACACCCTACATAATTTACAAGGTTCTTTGTCTGACTCTGGTTTGTAATAAATCTTGGTTTTATGATGTACACCAGGGCTACATGCTTTAGCTCTTTTGAGCCTGATTTGGTGATTTTTTTAAAAAATTCCAGTACCTTGTTTCTAGACACTTCATGAATTCCTTTAATAAATTACACAAGTTATTTTTTGTGTGCCCCATTTTTCTTTTAGATTAAAAGAAAAACATGGTTAACCTTGTGACTCAAGATTAAAAGAACTCACAGTTGTTGCTGCATTTCTCTGGGAACAGCACAGTCTTCAGATTAGCTTCATTATAAATATTTATTCCTGAGAAGTAAGTTTCTTAAAATGTTCATTTCTCTGCTGCATTGAAGCAGGCTGGAGCAGAAGCAAAGAGCCTTTAAAACTTGCCATTTCTGCATGCCAGCAGATGTATTCCTGTGGCAGAAGTCCTTGGACACCACACTCTGTGGCAAGGTGGCTTTGCAGGGGAAGGGTGACAGTGCTGTCCTCAGCACTGGCACTGTCCCACCATGTCTGAAGGCAAAGAGCCAAACAGTCCCTGCAGGCTGCTCTCAGCTCCCTTGCACCTGCTCCCAGACCCTCTCAGTAACTGTGGATTGAAGCTGTAGGTCCAGTTTCTCGAATTCACATCAGATATTTACATGGAGAGATATAAATTGACAAGGAGTTTGGGATGGGGTACTTGTCTTTAAGGTTTCTTTTTTTTTTTTCCATTTTTTAAGGTGATGTAGGATGTGGGAAATGGTGGCAAGATGTTTGTATTGAAAGCACAGAACTCAAAGCCACTGCTGTCAATATCAACAATCATAAGTCCTTCTCTTTTGCTTCCTTCCAAGTGGTGTCTGCCAGAAATTTGCAGTAGCTGAGGAATGTTTCATGTAAAGGATATATTTCTTTACTTTTTTGGTTTGGGACTTTGGGGACCGTTTTCAGGTTTTCTCAGTGGTTGTAGTGGCTGTAAATTTCTGTGTGGTGGTGGCAGAAACTCTCAGATGTTCTTGAATCTGGGGAGCAGGATACATAGTGAAACACAGCTAATTAACCAGAATTGTCAGTAGTACTGATGGTTCTTCAGGTTGTAATTAAGTTGACATGGTGTCAAGCAGCTGCTGGAGTGGTCCCACTGATCCTTGTATCCTTTCTGCTGCTGTGCCAGCTGTAGGTAACAAGTGCTTCTTTCCAAAGAAGTTTTCTGACAGTTTGGTTCATTACTGCTGTGTCTGCACTGAGTCTGACGAGTGCCAAGTGCTTGAAAAGAAGAGGAGGAAGAGGGGACTCCAGTTGTTTCTGGTTTGTCATGGAACCACCTGCCCTGAGACAGCTCTGTAGTGCTGCTCTGAAAACTTGAGCAGCCCTGCCTTTATTCCGGATAAGGAAGTGCAGGATTAAATAAAACTCCTGCTGTTAAGTCATTATTTATGAAAAGTCTTTCTGCCTGTCACAGCCATGACTGTCCAGTACTCTGAATTTCAGTTGTTTAAAAGTCACTTCTAGTGCAACTTCTCATTGCACTCTGAATAGAAGTGTAACCATCTAAGCATAAACCCAGCTATTTGTTCTACTCAGTCTGCTTTTTTAACCTTGTGGCCTGTAAACACATCCTTTCTGCTTGCACCCCAGCCCTTCTTACTTAGGGAGAGGGAGCTAACATGTAGCCTTTATCTGGCTGATTTTTATATGGTGTTCCCATCCCAAATCTTGGCAGTTGTGCAGCAGTGGCCATGTCTCAGCTGCCACGTTCTGCTGTTGAGCCCCTGCCTCTTATGTCACACTCTTTCTTTGCTCCGTTGGTATTGCACAGCACAGAGAAATTGAGGTTTGCTGTCTGTCAGGAAATGTCATGATTTTAATAACATGATGAGAGACTTAATAGAGAGTAACTCCCTAGTTCTATGTTTATCAAGCTTCCTAACAACAGAAGTACATTACAAAGCGTGTTTCATGCAACTCTTTGTGCATGCAATTAGGTGCATTTCTTTTTCACTTATTTGCAACCATTTCTGCTTTTAACTGACCATCAGAAGTGGTATGCTGTAAACTTGCTTGCAAGCTGTGGTGCTGCTGTTGGCACAGACATGTATTCCTCAAAACTGGAGTGTCCCATTCAAGAAATAAGCTCAGATGAACTGTATTTGATACTGTAAGTCTTTGTCTGCAAAATGTATGTCACAAAATCTTCTAGAGGCTGCAAAACCGGTCATATAAGGAAGACTCCCAGCACTAAGGTTAAAAACCATCAGAAGCACTTGCCAAGAGGATAGCCCAATGTAGAGGTTCCTGTCTAAGCACTCTGGAAATCGAGGTTTAGGCCAGCAGCTTCACTGGGAGGGAAGCAGTGTTTAAATTCTCTTTGTGTTGTAACGTTAACCTTTTTTGTTAAACTGCTGTAGTTTCCTTACTTGACATCGTGTCCTTTCTGAAGTGCTGGTGATTCCAGATTTAATACCACATCAGATTCGAGGCTGTACTTTTCATATATCTGTGGGAGCAGTTATGGGGACAGTTTGACTTTGGTGATAATGAGTAGTTGCTTTGAGGTGTAAATACTCCCGGCAGTTTTAGAAGAGGCTCTTAGCAGGGTCAGCTACCATCAGTGGAAATGCAAAGCGAGTTTGTTTTGCTCTGTCTTCTTAACATGCACAGCAGGACTGTGTGACTGGAGGGGCGAAGTAAGATGCTGCTCACTGTACTGGGAGCTGCTTGTTTCATTCTCAAGAGCACTGAAAAAAAACCTGTGGAAAGCAAATATGCACTGCCATTTACAAAACGGACAAAAAGTGCCAAATGCTTGTGCTCTCAAGCACGTGGTGTGGTTCTTGGGGCTGTGCAGGGCCAAGAGTTGGGCTTCTATGATGCTTCTGAGTCCCTTCCAAATCAGGATATTCTATGATTCTACTTTTTGGTTTTTTTTGTTGCCCGTGTGTTTGACACATATGTTACAGTCCTGATTGACCAGCCTGGTGGAAAATGTGTGTGCTGATTAACTTAACTTTGGAGTAATAATTATTTATAGGTAGGAACTTGCTTGAGAGAAGGTATATCAGAAGAAGACAGAAATACTCAGACAGATGATGTAGTCAGCGTTTTCTAAGATAAGTTTCAGTAGCATAGCAGGATAAGATGTTTATCATACTCAAGTTCAATTTCTGTGTATAGACTGGTGTTGAGTCTGAGAGATAGCTTTGGATGTGATAACAGGCAATTCTCTTATCTTCAGCTATTTTCAGATATTACAATCTCTTGCATGAAATTGGCACTGGGTGCTAATCAGCATCCTGTTTCGTGACTTATCTAATAATTCAAAGGACTTCTGGCATCCCGTGTAAGGGGAAGGCAACATTTTTGGTGGGGAAATGGTTATGAAAATAAATGTAATTCTTACAGCTGAAAGAGTCTGGGGTGGTTTTTTTTTGGTTGGTTGGTTATTTTTTGATGGTGAACTGTATAGTGATACCTAGTTTGACCTCCTGCATATACTAAATGAAATCGGATTAAATGTGACTTTGAAGGCATTATTTGGTTAAAGTGTATTTTACTGAGCAGTTCCTGTGTACTATAATATTTTCAGCTTCATTGAGCAGCTGTGAGGTACTACGAGATGTAACTTAGACCAACAGAAAGTGTACTTATCAAAAATTTAATTTACTCCTGACATTGGTGGTGACGTTATTTAGTGCTACATAAAAAATGCTTGCAAATATTTGAGACTTTTTTTTCCCGAGCTCATTAAAAATTGTAATTTGTTTGTAAACATTCAGAAAATACCAGGGGCAATCTAGATTAAGTAAATTTAACTTGAAATTGATTATGTCTGCACGGAGTTTTTGATGGGTTTGTTTTTCCTTTCTCTAGCGGAAGAGACTTTGGAGTGCAGAATGCACACCATTCCCAGATGAGACACCCCTACGTCTGAAAAAATCAAATGTCAGGACATCAGTGTCTGCCGCTTCGATTTCCAATGCGTGGCTTAGGTGTGGGGATGGTTTTCAGAGCACTTCAGTGCTGGAGGTAAAGTGCTGCCTCAGTGATGTAACAAAGAGATGCAAACTGACAGTGGATTTCCATGCTTGACTGAATAAGATGTTGCCTTTTTTTTGGTATTGTTGCCAAACTAACAGCATATTGTTGCAACTGTCAAAATAGACAAAAAATGGCAAGCACAGTTACATAAGGACATTGTCTTAACTTGTTAGTGTAACTTGCTGAGCATATGTTAATATGTTGTCTTCTAGATAGCACTTATCACTTAGAAAATTTCGATAATACACTAAAGGATGCAAAAGTAATTTGACATTTGGGATGGAGTGCTACATTTTCTAAAAAATATGGAATAAAAATATTGTAGTATGCATCTGAAGATTTTTTGCTAGACCTAAATAATGTGTTTGCAGTAGTGAATTAAGCATAGAAAATCTTGCTCCATCATGAACAGAGATGTTCAGCCAGCTCTGAATGAGAAGTGTTTTGTGCTGACCCAGGTTGCTTTTCTGTTTCTTCTTCTGGTACTGAGCAGCCACAGTGTTGCGTATCTTGTGGGATATACTAAAATCAGAGACAGGGCGACCAAGTACTTCTTTCTGAACCTTTCAATAGGGCACATCCTTTATCAAGCATGTTGTTACTGCCCGCTTTTGACATTTTAGTGCTGAAAATACTGCCTCTTGTTCTTCTTAAGGGAGAGTCACATGTGATTTCTGTCATAGTCACAGAAAGTTTGTATTTTCCAAATCTATAAGAATTCAGATTTTATGTTACTGTTGTCATGCTTTAATACCTCATTATATTACAATCTTGTAAAAGATTTAAAAATTAATTTGAAATTGTTCTGCTGAGCTGTGGTGGGTGAATAATGACAGCTTTGAATATATTGATACATGTTCAAATTATTTTTAATATCTCAGTGATTAAATCTCTCTCCATGTCTCTTTTTAATATAGTCTCAGAGGCCTTCTAATAAGAAATCCAGGATTAAGAAGCGTCTTGGACCACTGTTAACATCTGCTGAAAGTGCATCTAGTATGTTTTGATTATTTCGTGTTAACATTGTCAGAATATTGTTACTTTGTTTTGTCCTACACTAGGGTAGAAGTTGGCTCAAAATACTGGTTGCTTCCTTCTGTTACTGTAATTAGAAGCTAATTCTGATAAGACGCTCAGTCTCTTGCTGTTGTGGTTGGGCTCTTCTATTCACCTGGAGTGCCAGAAATTTATTCTGCAAAGCTGCAGGCACTCAACTATTGCTTTTGAACAGGTGAAAGAAGCATCACTAATGCTGTATATGGTGTGTATTACAACAAGGATGGGATATTTAAATCTTTCACATTTTTATCAAGAGGGAATGAAAAATAGCCCTTAGCTGTGTAGATCGAGGGTGAAATTACTCTGTCTTCTTCTAGACAGACAAGCAGGGATGAGAGAACACATTTTGTAAATATGAGCAATAGATAGAAAAAAAGAATTTTGTCAACCTCCTGCTTTTACAGGCTTCTGTATGCCTTGGAGTTGCTTAATATTGTCATTAAAAAAAAGAACTCTAGGGAGAATAAAGAGGAGGAGGACTTACTGACTCTTTCTAGTTCTTTCCTTTTTTTTTTTTGAGCCCAGAGGAAAGGAAAGAAAGAGGGGGTGGTATTCTTCAGTCTGTATTTCTGCTTGCTCCAGCAGTTGTGCTGCTTCTGTTGGATGTAAGTAGGTGACCTACTGGGCACTTTTTTTACCTTTTGGGGTTCTAGCTTTTCTAGATTTCTAAGAGCCGCCTCTCTGTATTGCAGGAGGAGATGTGGTTGTGTTTCTCTCTTCTGGGCCCATCTGCCTAATTCCAAATCCCCAATAATTGTCTAAATTCCCTTTTACTTATAAAATTTTAGTAGTGATATGAAGTGGGAAGTTCTGCCTTCCTATGATTCCTCGTTCTGTATGCTCCATGCTAAGTATGAATCCTTTCCTCCTTGCTTTATTAAAAATGATTCAGGAAGGTATTTTGAATTAAAATGTCTTACTTCAGAAGCACAACAGCTTTTCTTTGTAACACCTGAGAAGGTTTGGGTTTTTTTTCTCTCAGGAGAAAACTGGAGAGTAATCTCTACTGATAGAATACTTTTATTCCTTTGTTATTCATTGCATAAAGTCAGAGAGCTCCCAAACCCAGAATTCTAAGGACAGTCTTTCTTTAAACCACTTAGCATTTCACAAGGGTACACGTGGGGGAGAGGAGGAGTGTTAGGACTGTGTGTAGGGGGACTAAATGTCAGACAGTCATGACTTGTCCTCACTCGGCTGAAGGACACAGTGGTAGCCTCATTGTATAAAATGAAGTGTTAGCATTTGTCATGGAGAACTAAACTGAAAATAATGCATGTATGTGTAAGATGCGTGTGAGTTAATGCTTCAGTATTAATCTCTGATGCCTAGTAACAGACTTGATAATTTTGCCCATTAAAAAGTAGTGCAGTTTAATTTGTAATATTTTAAATTCAACAAAATTGCATTTCAATTTAACAGTATAACACTTTGCAATGCTTTTTCATAGGAGCTGCTGCTGCTGAAAGCTCTAAGGAAGCTGAGGACATAATATGGACCTCTAGTGGCAGTGATTTTTCAGATGATGAAAATAAAACATTGATTCCAAGGTTGCACAGCAAAAAAAGTGAAGCTTCCAAAACAGAGGAATCACCTAGCACACATGATTTATTGTTAGAGGACAGAAGTAGTGAAGGTAAGTTGAAGTGCATGATTTAACAAGAAACCTTCTGTCAATTTAAGGTGGTAATGAAAATACTCTTGAGGTCATTCTGACAAAATTACATGATCCATTCCTATTTTGGTTAAATCAGTTGGACGGGATTTTTTTCCTTAAATTTCATCTGGGTATAGAGTAAGCTCTTAGTAAAAATTATATACAGAAATTTTAAACCTTGGAGTAAAGGAGCACAGTTGTCTGCATCTGCTGACTAGATATGGCAGACTTTGCAGCTGCAGATACCATCATCTTCTGTGGCATGCATTTTCATTTTGAAACACAGTACTCCTTGCTTCCCCTGTTAGCTGCACTGTGTGAACAGCCATGAGTTTAGTTCTTAGAACTTCCTTTCTAATTCATGGAGCAGGAAATGACACTGGGGAGAGGAATTGATTTAAAAGTGCAGCTGAAGACAGAAAAAGCTTTGCTTGTGTGCTCTATTATATGTGTTAATTAGGATAATGTATAAGTTGCATTAGAACTTGTTAGGAAGTCTTTCCAATGTAAAAAATAAGTTAGGTTAACTTTGTAATACTTCAGCTTGGTCTGAAATATTGCAGTTAGACTGGATCTTGGATGTCTGGCAAAGCATTCAAACACTGCTTTGAGCTAAGCAAATGGATTGACTGATGACTTTTTGTTTCGTGTGTGACACTGGTTAAATATGCTCCTTAGGTTTAAAACTGCAAAATCTTCCTCCTTTCATCTATGTTTTTACCACCTATATAACACTGTCACTGACATATCTGATGGTTATCTTTTGTAATTCCTAGTCATTTTATTCTTTTTCAGAAGGAAGGACTGTTCATTTTCTAAACTGCAATCTGTTGCTGACT
Organism: Coloeus monedula; assembly: GCF_965178545.1. Lineage (NCBI taxonomy): Eukaryota > Metazoa > Chordata > Aves > Passeriformes > Corvidae > Coloeus > Coloeus monedula. Next base: position 116,743,934 of record NC_138781.1, read on the forward strand.
TACCATTAATATAATTCACTTGTCCCCTGCAGGTATATCCTGCAGGTTTTAATCTTTCTCTCTTTTTTTTTTTTTTTAAGAGACAATACACAGACTTTTTTTAATCTTGTAAGATAGCAAAATTTGGTTTCTCTGTGTAGTTGAAGAAACCCTGATGTGTTATGTATCTGCTTGAAGGTTACTGAGAAAATCCAATAATTGTCATATTTTTGGGTTTAGAAGAAAAATATCTTGAAAGCAATGGGGAGTAGAAGGATTGTAATTTCCATGTTTTTTGAAGCAACCATCATATACACTGATTTTAGCATTGTACATAGTGTGCCTCTGTGTGTGCATATATAGGTACAGTTGTAGGTGTGGCCACAGTAGGTGAAAAAGTATTTTTAAAAGAGATGTTTCCTTTCATGTGAAGTTCACTTTAAGAGGCACAGCGTCAGTACTTCAGTGTGACAGGATAAAATGGACTGCCTTTTATTTTTTCAAGGAATTGATACTGTTGTCACAAGGTGCATGCAACTTGTCACACAGCTTCTAGAGGAACCTCTTTGTGCTATCTGGTTGCTGATGCCTGTGTTTAAAATTTCTGATGAAGCTTCCTCACAGTCAGAAACAGAAATGCATTTGTGTGTGTAAAAGGAGGCAATGCTACAGCTGTGTGTTTATTTGTCTGGGTGACTTCAGAGTTTGGAAGTTCGATGTAGAAACTAGTGATTTAGATTATAGTGGCACTGCCAAGTACAGAAGGTGCTGCCACAGTTCCAGGGGTATGTACAGATGCCTGGAGCATTGTGCAGGTGCCTCCTTTCTCTGCTGCCTCTCCACTATACATGACTATTCCAGTGTTAGAAATATGACATTTACAAAGCAAAAAAAGCAACCCCTCAGAAAGCTTTCATCCCTTCTTCGAACGTGCTCATTTGTACAAAACACATTGAAATTATCTCTCTCAGTACCTTGTACCTAAAGGGTGGTGAGGGTGCTACCACAGCTCAGGTTTCCATGGCCTTCAGTAGATCCTTGGAGTTACAGATAGGCTTTTGGAGTTGCATTAAATATCATGTGGTCATGGGGATGGTGGAAGGAAAAGTTCTGCATTTCTGTCTGCATCTCTTTGTTTATTGCTGTTGAATTGTGAGTTTGTTTGGGGCTCTTTTATTTGTTGTTTTTTTAGCTCCATCTTTTCTTATGCCTGTTTCTATTAATTTGTCATCAGCAATTCTCTCTTTGCTGTGCTTAGAGATTTGATTTGCAGACCTGTATATTCAGGCATAGTGTTCTAGGAGGTGACCATTTCAACTAGTTTTGTCATTCCTCTGTGAGGGTTACCACTAATAGCAGATGTTAGTTAACACAGTTTAAGGCATTTGCTTAGAACAGTTAATTCTGAACAAGTATGCTTGGAAAATCCAATGCAACTGGGCAAAAAAGCCCCCTAACTAAACCATGGGAAAATTGATATTAACTAAACTACAAAGAGCACACTACCTACCTATGCAGTTAAATGTACTACCTCTTTGCAGACAATACTTTGAAATCTTTTTTGTATGTATGTAATTTTTATCTTTCTTCAGAGGACATTTTCTCCTAGTAGGATTTATCTTTTATGAGACACAAAATACTTAAAGATCAGTTGAACATAAGTAAAAAATAATGTTGCAATTCTTCTCCCAAGTTCAGGATAGCTGTAGTATTATTCTCACTTCATGCTTATAATAGATGGTGATTAAGAAAAACTCTCTTTACCAATATTCTATTTTAGATGAATTGGAGCTCATCGACTGGGAGAAGGATACTGATTCCACCGATAAGTGTGATGGGTCAGAAAAAGAGGACCGCTCACTAGAGATATCAGACTCGGACTCTTGCACAAATACTAGTTCTCTGCCTGTAAAAGAGGAGAGTGATGAACTTTGTAAGGTGAGAAACCGTTCCAAGTCTAAGAAAAAAACCTGCTGCTATAATTATGGAGTATATTCATATTTGTTTGCATTTGAATTGGGGGAATTTGAGGATTTTGCTTATCTTTTCAGAAAGAATTCTGTACACAAGAACTTCAAGGCACTTTCTTTGACTGCTAACCCTCAAAACCAAGCCCCTTACACAGAGCTTGGTAGTGTGGTCACTGAATCACAGGATGACTGAGGTGGGAAGGTGCGGGGGCTTGGGTGGGTCAGACGGTCGGGACGGACGGAGACGGATGGTGATGGGAGACGCGTGGTGACGCGAGATCTCTGAAGTCAGATCTTGGAACATGCGGTTTATTGCAAAGGGCGTGGGTACAGGGGCACTGCTTAGAGCTGCAGCTGGCAGCTCTGAGCAGGCCCAAGAGAGCAAGAGAGTAAGCGGGTAAGTAAAGAGAGAGAGGGAGAGAGAGGAATGAGGGTGAAGAAGTAGTGAGAGAGAATGGAAGTAGTAGAGTAAGGGTGAATAGTAAGAGTGTCTGAAGTCCTGGTTACAATACAATAAATCATCTTTTGTACTGAATATTCTAATTGTCACTAACCAATCTAATACAAGATACAAATCCTATAGCATTTACATACAGCCTATAAGAGTTCTTATATTACCGTAGAGTGTTACATCTTAACTTCTAAAAACTACTCTTTGGACCCCTTCTGCTGAGCTAGTAGGGTCTGCTCTGACCCTTGGACCTGCCTGCAAGCAGAGGGTATTGTTCAATCAAGAGGGGATTACCTTCAGTCGGCCATACCATTGTTTTCCAGTTGTTCAGTAACTAAGACTTGGTATCTCAAAAGGTGGCTTTCATTTCAATGTCGCTTATAGTTTTCATATTCCCAAAATCTTTTGTCAGGCAATCATATTTATAAGGCTTTCCTGTTTCATCTTCCCCAACAGGAAGGCATCTCTGGAGAATGCCTAGTCAAACCCCTCTGCTCACAGTAGGCTTGAACAGCTGGCTGTTCAAGGCTGTGTCTGGTTCAGTTTTGAGTATTTCCAAGAGCAGAGACTCCACAACTTCTCTGGGCAACATGTGCCAGTGCTTGGTCACCCTTGCAGTAAAGCAGCTTGTTCTTATATTAAAATTGAATTTCTTATATTTCAATGTGTGTGCAAAAAGTCATCAAGTTGGTGGGTTTCTCACCAGAGATGTGATCTTTCGGACTCACTACAGTCCCTGGCTGCCAGTGACAAATTGGTGCCCAAATTTCCTGTCGTGTGGTGGGTGTGAGACCATATCCTATTCCTCTTTAGTACTTTGAAATTGTGACTACCTAGAATTCCACGTACTGGGAATAGAGCATGATGAGGTAGAGGACTACATGCAGGACTCCCTTCTCAGTAATGAGGATTGCAAAGCTCCAGAAGGAGAAGGCAGTAGGAACTGAATCTTACTAGCTAAAACGTGGTAGCTACTTTTCTTTACTGCAGAAAATGTAAGTTTATTTCAAAAGAAGGCATTCTGTGTCAACTATAGATCTTTAATTAGTATCTTACAGTGAAATGACCTGTGTGAAAAGACTTGAGATGTGACAGTACCCTGGGCCAAAGGAACATTTGAAAATGGGCTGCCCACGGTCAGTGTCCCTGGAGGTGTCCAAGCACAGACTGGACGTGGCGCTTAGTGCCGTGGTCTGGTTGACATGGTGGTGTTTGTTCAAAGGTTGGACTCGATGATCTCAGAGGTCTTTTCCAACCTGACTGACTGTAATTTACCCTCTCTCTGGTGCTGGGGGCCGGTGCCGCACCGGGGAGCCCCGCGCCGGCAGCGCTCCCCGGAATGTGGCGGAGAAGCCGCAGCCGGGGCGGGCAGAGCGGAGCGGCCGGGCTGTGACCCCCCATGAGGAGCCCAGCGGGGGGAGAAGGGGCAGCGCTCGCCTGGCAGCCGGGAAACACCGGCCGGAGGCGGTGTGGGTGTCGGAGCGGCGGGAGCAGCCGGGATCCGTGCTGGAGCAGCCCGGCAGAGGGCACCGCAGGCCCGGGAACCTCGGCCCGCGGGGGCCATGGGGACGGGGACTCGTTTATGTATCGGTGCGGTATTAAAATGCTCACGAGTGAGTGCCGATGGAGTGTGATAGGACGTCCTGCTCGCCCAGGAGGGAGAGCAGCCTCCAGTTTCCCGGGAATCAGCCCCATCGCAGGGTCCTGCTGCTTTGCCGGGGCTGGAGGGTGGGATGGGTCTGCGGCCCCTCGCTACAGGAAAGACACTGAGGTGCTGGAGCGAGTCCAGGGGAGGGCCGTGGAGCTGGGCAAGGGTCTGGAGCACAAGTCTTACGATGAGCGGCTGAGGGAGCTGGGGGTGTTTATCCTGCAGAAAAGTGGGGACCTCATCACTATCTACAGCTGCCTGTGAAAGGAGGCTGCAGCCAAATGGGGTTGGCCTCTTCTCCCAGGCGACAAGTGAGGGGACAAAATTAGCGTCAAGCTGTGCCAGGGGAGGCTCAGGTTGGACTTCAGGAAGAATTTATTCACAGAAAAAGTGATCAGACATTGGAATGGGCTGCCCAGGGAGGTGGTGGAGTCACCACCCCTGAAGGGTGTTTAAGGAAAAACTGGATGTGGCACCTAGTGCAGGGGTCTACTTGAAGTAGTGTTTTGGTAGTGTTTTGTCATAGGTTGGATTTGATGATCTTGGAGGTCTTTTCCGATCTAATTGATTCTGTGAAGCAGCAGGTCTGGCTGTGGCAACGCATGTGACCAGCTCTTGTTGGGCTCCTGTGGGTGTCAGTCCCACTCTAGTGTCTGTAGCTCAGAGTTCAGCAAGGGTTAGCCAAGTGTTTTCAGGTTTTGAAGAATTTACTTTATATAGCCTAAGTCCCAGGCTGCAGTGTCAGAAGAGACTACACACTCTGCATAAAGCTGTGGAAACAGAACTGAGATTTGTGCAAGCGGTAAAAGTTGTCCTGTTTTTATTACACCAGTGTGACTGATCCCAGTGTACATGGAAAGTTGGATAAATGTTATGAGACACGTTCATATTACTAAATGATGCTCATGAGAGGGTTTTTGGGATGCAACCATACTGTAATAAAAAGTTTTTAAATCTAACCAGAATAGTTACGCTAGTACAAAAGATGCTGGTGCATTGGGAATCTGAGGTTGTCTCTACAGATTTCCCCTTCCCCCATCCTAGCTGGAGTGCCACCGTGTGGGAATTTTGCTGGATGGTCACCTTCACCAGAAAACTTTCTTCTGGGAATTCAGTGTATGCAGGAGGGTAAATCCCCAGTGATTGCTCTGCCTGTTGCAGTCTTTGTTTTGCTTTACTTCGAATATGCTGTTTTCCAGGGAAAAAACTGCTAGAAAAAAACTGCAGGCAAGCTGAGAGGTTTCCAAGAGAGAATAGAAAAGCACTATTCACTATAGGAGGTCATTTGCTGTATGGGTATTCTTTAGAAAGGCCTGTTAATTTTGTGGCCTAGTTCATGGTGAGGGAAGGGGAAAAAAAGCCAAATGTTGATATATCATCATTTTTGTGGTATTTACTAAATATCTAGAATCTAATGGAGTGTGTGGATAATCAAAAGACCATGAAATTTATTTTACCCCACTTCAAAATATGCCAAATACCAAGAGGTTCTGGAGGTTTAGGATTACTGCCAAAATATCTTTATGGTAGTATTTACTCTTGCTAGGAGTGTATTAGGTTTCTACTGGGAAATCTCAGAAGATTGATAACTATGGCTTCCCCCCTCCTTATATCTAATTTTAAAATTGCTTCTATTTGGTGATAATTAACTGCATAGAAAAGCTTCACGTATTGTTTTGGTTGGAAGATAAGACTCTTGCTTATCTGTAGGCTGTGAAGCTGCAGTCACGATTCAGTTTATGTTCCAAGTCCCTGTGCTGTGTCTTTCCTATCAACTATTCACTTCTGATGTGTAAAGCTGCTTGATAGAGGATAATGAGGAAGGCAAGTTGAAGCTGGCCTTGTGGGGAGCAGCTAATTTTTGTCTTCAGTTCAGAATTTTTGAAGAAACTATGCAAGATATGACAGGGCCATGCTTTACTTTCCTTTGGCTGTTTTTAAGGGATGAGAGAGTTGTTTTATGCTAGCTTTCATTTGACCTATAAGTGGTTGAATTTTTGCTTAAGGTGATGCAGGACAAAGATCTGACAAGGTGATCCCAGATGGTTGTATTCTTACAGTTCTTGACTTCTAGTTGCTAGTGGTGGATACCTAAGGGAACTTTTTTCTTGGAGAACATGGTATTAAAATAGAGATTAACCATTAATGTTAGTTTTTCAGCATACATGTTTTCCAGAAGAGCACAGTGTAATCACTTCAAAATTGAAAAACTCCATATTTTTATGCGTTGATAGTGACCACTTTTTGCCAAACTTCTGAACAGACTTTTTGTCTCATGAGCTGAAGTTCCATGTTTTGTAAGAACTGCTTATCTATTAATTATTTTTAACTTATAATATTTAAATGCTAGTAATTAATTGAAAACGTGTGTTCCTGTTGGTAAATCCCTCTCTTCTTCCATACTACCTCTGAAACTGGGAACTTCCTCTGGCCCAGTGCACTGGGAGGCATCTTCTTCCCCACGTGAACCCTTCCTCAAAACACTTAATCCCTTAAAGTAGGCCAGCACTTTTATGGAGTATGTAATTTCGGTATCTTACAAGAGTATGGTCTTTTCTTTGTGTCCTGTGTGTTAAATTCACTTTATCAGTTTCTGATGGGTAGCCAGATTTGCTTGGTTTACATGTGGAACAAGTGAGGTATATCCCAGAATGGTGTGAGGAATTAGTCTTACGTATTTGCCATGTAGCATGAATAAAGCTTAACTGGTTACAGCAGGTCCTCTTTATTGCACAGCACACTAATAAGTGCAGTAGATACTTGTCTGCTGATCTTAACTTCTGTTTGGGTGAAAATTCATCCAAAAGTCACATGGTTAAGAGCTTGTTCCCTTTAAATCTTAGAACCATTGAATGGTTTGTGTTGGAACGAAAATTAAAGGTCATCCAGTTCCAAACCCCTGTCATGGGCAGGGACACCATTCACTAGACCAGATTTCTCAAAGCTCCATCCAGCCTGGCTTTGAACACTTCCAGAGGTGGGACACCCACAATTTTTCTAGGCAACTCGTTCCAGTGTCTTACCACCCTGATAGTAAAGATTTTCTCCCTAATACCTAATCTAAAGGTGCCCTCATTCAGTTTGAAGCCATTCCCCTTTTGTCCTACTGTCTTACTGCTGTAAGAAATCCCTCTCTGGCTCTCTCATGGGCACTTGGTAGGGACTGGAATACATAGAGAGTGGTAATATCCCCAAACTATTATGCTGAATGAAGATAGACGACTGAAAAAGAGATTTGCTGTATGTTACGTGTTTCAAAACTCTTTAATAAATCCCTATCACATTCTCAGCTCTCTATTGTGCTGCAGTCTGTGTGCCCTGACAGTGGGTAATCTGATGTGATAACTGAATATTGTGCAAAAATTATTTTAATGTTGTGCAAAAGGTTTATTTTGGGGTTTTCCCCTGAGTGAAGAACACTTTATTTTAGAAGTCCTTCCTGCATGGATATATGTAGGTCTGTGTCTTTTACAATCTTTCAAATTGAGGTTCATTCAGTTGCTTAGTTCGTGGATTTATTACTGTCTTAACTTGGCTTAAAAAACTCCCCCTCAAAACAAATTCTGTCCTTCTGTGGCATTACATTGAGGGGGATTCAACATACTTCGTGAAATTCTGAAGAGGTCACTTAAATGATGAGCAGGCCAAGACTTGCTGTTATTTCTGGACTTGCTTTTGTGTCCTGGCTTTCTTGATCCATTATAATGGTAATTATAACTAACATTGGCTTGGTAATTAGAATTGAGTCTAGAACTATTGTTGTGTAACAGAATTTAAAACAGGTTATCTCAAGGTAGGGAATCATTATTATGGCAAATGGAATTTGTGTCATCCTGTCAGACTGATGACTTAACACGGATAAAGGGTGATGATATGACCGTGTTATTGTAAGCACTTTTGTCAGTTCATTACTGAAGGAAGTGTATTAGAATATACACAAAATACCCACAAGCTTACAATTATTTTTAAATATGTACTTTATGGAATAATTCAGATTGGAAACAACTTCCAAGATTTCTCCAGTCAACCTGCACAAGGCAGTCTGAGCTGCAAGGTCAAACAAGGTTGCTTAGGGCTTTATCTAGTTGGATCCTGGAAAACTTGAAGGATGAAGATAGCATAACCGGTCTGGGCAGCATCCTTCTCCCTTCCCTGTCTCTCTCCTCCGTGTCTTTCCAAAAACAGGAACCTTACTTTTCTGGGTAGAACTGGTCTCTTCTAGCAGGGCTCTTCAGCTGGGCCTTTTAGGCAAGACCTACAGATCAGCAGATTGCAAGTCAGTAGTGGCACAGAAAGAGACACCTTTTGCATTCATACCTGCAAGGTGGAAGGATTAATACCTGAATTACCAGACAAAACTGAACCTGTGCACCGGCTGCTTTCTGCTGCATCCCATCGGCAGGGATGTCTCTGCGTCTTCTGATACAGGAATCAAGCCTTGAAGCTTTTTTCCTTAGTCACAGACAATAGTCCCCTCTCAACTTTGTTTCCGTGATTTAGTCAGATTATCAGAATAGGAAACAGGATGTTTCTGGGTGTGCTGTAGCTATTTGTATTATAACTAGCTTTTTTTCAGTCTGTAGTTAAACAATTACCCCATTAAGTTTAAAACAGGACTGACTACACTAGTTCAGCTAATACCTAACTGGCTCGGATGTTTCTTGCTGTGATAGTTTGAATTATCTTGGGAATAGTTTTCTTTATAATTCTGGGACTCAGGGGTTCAAATGTCAGTGTGACTGAATTGGCTCATTATCCTCCTCAAGAAGGACACAGTCATATGAATGTCTTGATGCATGTTATGTGTACTTTTGGTGTTGTAACAATGCTTGAAGTCTGTGATGCCCATTTTGAAGGAAGCATCTTTGATCACCGTTTTCATACTTACAGGTGCTTTTGTAGGTGGTCCAGTGTCACTAAGGTTGCTGTGCTTCTTTGTGCCTAGTTTGTGAAATTCCTGGATGACTTATTAATTAAGTTTAGTGGAGACTTGTGTGCCATGTTCTGGATGTATGAAATCTGATGGATTACAGCACCTATGACAGTGACGTAAACAGACTTTAGACTTTGCTGCCATGAGCTGTCATTCCCAGAGTGTATTTTTATGTTGTTTGAAGCACCAGGCTGTTTGTGAATGCTAATCCAACCCCTCTGCTTTGTTTAACTTAAGGCTTCAGCTGAGCCCCATATTCTTTCTTACACAGCTCTGGAGAGCAACAACTTTAAGTGCAGCTGACAGCATTGCTATCTTTGTATCCATGTATTGAATGCCCCTCTCTTTGTGGTCTTCCCACATCCTCCCCAAGTCTGCCTGGTGTTTTAAACAAGATTCAAGAGGCCTGTGTTCACTTTCCTGCAGCTGCATGCCACACAAGGCATCTGCATTTCCTCAGGTCTGGCACCTCTCTGGAGCACGGCTCCTGACAGCACCACAGCGGATCTTCAGGAGTAACAGGGACAAGCAAAGCAGTATCTGTTTGCCCTGTCAGGGCCTTGAGCTCCATGTAGAGATGAAGCATGGAAAGAGGGTCTCGTCTGTCTCTTGTTGGTAGCTTGCCTGGTGCTGCAGCAGAAGATGCTACAGGGACGAGCAGAGCATGCACTGCCTGGAGTACAGTGCTCTCCTTTGAAAAGAGAGAGAGGATAAAGCCAGGGGAAGTAACATTAATAGGAAGTTAAAGACTTTTGTCTTGCTGGTTTCCTCACCTCTGATGAGGCTTTTTGTTGTTTGCTATTATGGATAATTTGCTAATAGTTTTGCTCTCTGCAAAGAGTCGTGAGCGCAGTGAGAAAGCTGCTGCGTTTTGCTTTGTCTGACTTTGTCTTCCAAACTGTCTTAGGAGTCTTCAGGATAAATTGGAATAGAGATTGATTTGAATTTGTTGGAAATTCTTTTTGAAGGAAATGGTGGAAGAGAACTTTAGTGGGATACATAGGACCAGTCTTAATAATTTCTCTTTCTTACAAACATGCTTTCTAAATACTGTCATTCTGGAAGGAGACCTGAACAGAGTAGATTGGCTAATGGCTCGAATTCTCTTAAAGCCTTTGGTTCAGTCTTTCTTGTGGGTTGTCACTTTGCTTTAAAAATAATTTTTTGATCTTTTAGTGGCTGGTTCTGTCACCAATTTTGTCAGTTCATGGTGTCAGGAGAGGGACCTAATATATTGGGGAAAGTAAAATTCTCTTTTACTACCAAGGATGTTTGTTGCACCCAGTTGTGGGGGAAAAAAAAAATCATTGCATGTCATTTTAAGGTTCCTAGTGCAGTTGCAGTTTCCATCTTTCCACATGTGAATCTTACTGGTGTTGAGGTTTGTGGCAGCAGTATAAGAAAGGCATGCATATGTCTATCTCAAAAAAAGTGCATGTGTAATATTGCCTATAAAATGGCTTTAAAGTGACAATAAGACACGTAAATGTCCACGGTCATCCAATTCCTGGTAGAACAAGTAAAGCATGAGGTGTGCCAAAGTCATCCAACTATCTGTGCTTTTAGGCTTCATCTTCTAAAGAGTTTCTTGTCAATATTCACCAAAACAGAAAAGTTCCTTTTGTAGTAAGGGTTAGTGTGTAGCAGCTCTTTGTAGAACCTACTGAATTGTGAAGATCTAGAAGTAAATTTAGACTATCTTAGAAAACACAGGAAGACCAAAGTTTAGAAAGTATTCTAAACTAACCTCAGGGTTATTAAATACCCCTGAGGTTTTTCCAGTGTGTTTCTCTTTAATGGATGAAGCTCCCTCCATATCTATATATGGAAGAAGGCAGTTATGTGGGGTTTTGTTTTGTGGTTGATTTGGTTTTTTTTTTAAGTCATGGCACTGTATCTTTAGCTTGTAAAGAATGCAGTTTGATGGTACGGCATGGGGAACATGGCTTTTGTTCCTAGCTCCCATTACAGTGTGAAAGTGTGTTGGATAGATAAGAGAGGAATAAAGGGGGGCAGAACAAATGGAATAAAACTGAGAATATGTATAGTAGAACTTGAGAAGTATGGAGGTATGAAATGATGTTGGCCAAGGGGTTGACTTTCTTGGGGACAATAAGAAGGAACTGGGATGGTGTGAAGATGCAATGCCTCTCATATCCAGTTTGTCAGGGTCTGTGTCATGTTCTGTGATAAACAGTTTCTATACAAATGTCTGAATCATCTGTAGATGACAATTCAGATTTACAGTTCTTTTGTTATCAGGATACTTGTGTTCCAGACTAACAACCCTGGTGACTGATTAACCCTTTCTGTGGAGATGCTCTCTAACTTCATAGCTGTAATATGGAGTATTAAAGTATGTTAAAGAGGATTTTTCATGCTCCGTAGGAATCTGTTAGCACATTCTTGTGTATAGGCCAGCTGCAGACAATCCTGCTCCATCCCTTATTATCCCCTTTATGATAGCACTATCTGCCTTCAGACGAGGGTAACAGCCTTGACTACCTGCTGGTTTTATCTTTGTCCTCGATCTCTCTGGAAATACGCTATGAAATTGTTACTTCATACGATATCTTCCCCACTACTCACAACTTCAGCCAAGCTTTGTTATTCCAACTTCCTGGAGACATGGAGAAGCTGTTGCACATGGCTGTTGATTCACTGCTCAGTCTCAGCACAGTGGCATTCTTTTTGACTCTGTCCCAGTCGTTCTCCTCCCACTCTGTCTCTTCTTCCCAGCAGTCACTATTTCATTCACTTGTCCCCATTCACCTTCACCTGGCCATTGTTTGGTGTCAGTTCACTGGTTCTGTCTTGCCTAATACAACATTTTAGTCCTGTACCACCAAGTACTCTCATCTGATTGCAGCTCTTTAGAAACACTGATTGTGGAAAACCTGTTGCTGTTTTGCAGACACCGTGACACCTTCCTGTGCATGGGAAAGGGAACACTGAAGCTAAGTGAGAAAACCAGACTAGAACTGTCTGCTTGTGAAGGCAAACATGGTGGGCAGGGCAGCTTCATCCTGACCTAAATAGTCATGTATGAGAAGGGTTGAGGTTTGTTCTGGGTTTTAAATACTGTGAAAGGCTGCTAGAAACACCACAACTTTAAGAATCCCTTAAGTTTGCACACAAACTGTACTTGTGAATAGTAGTTTTGGCCTTTCCATTCACAAGAAAAAGGGTGCAGTGGAACTTGAAAAGCTTCAGAGTAAGTTGGTATGAACAAAAAGTTCTATAGACTAGAAATCTTCAACCTCATAAAGAGGTTGCTGTGGAGAAGGCATGAAAGAAACCCATGCCTCATAAATAGATAAGAAGTAAACAAAATGACTGGGTACTGTCTAGTGCTAGGAGGCATTGAGTGAAACTAGCAGGTTGATTCAACATTAAAACGGAGTTGATTCATCCCACCATACGAACTGCTGAACTCCCTGTCACAGGATGATACAGATGCTGAAAGATTATATGGATTCAAGACTAACTGGACAAACTCAAGGAAGACAAGACAAATCTGTTAAGAATTAAATACAAAGATCTTTCCTCTAGTTGTAGCCACAAACTGGAATCAGGAAAACTCTTCTGTGGCAACACTGCTGCATGCTTGTCCTGTTTTAAACTCTTCCCTAAACATCTGACATTAATCATAGCTGGAGACAAAAGTAAGGGGGTAAAATGATCCTTGGTAGACTCCCCTACAGCTGTTCCCACGTTTGTGTGCTGTGGGCTTTTCAGCATGTATGAGTTTTGTCCTTTTTACCATTGCCACCCTCGGTGCTTCCAATGCAGAGCAATTGAGAAGTCACATACCAAAAGACAATGTTGCAAATGAGTCTCCACTTGGTCAGTGCAGTGGATACCCTTCATAGCTGTAGTTCTCTACCACCTGCTGCTCTATGTGGCTTCTGCAGGGTGTTCTTTCACGTAGTTTAGTTTGTGCTTACCTCATGTTTTTAATAAAGCTTTCTGTACAAACATAGGGAAGGAGAGGAGCTTTTGAGACAGCATAGATTTTGTAGAGGGCGATGGCTCTATCCAGACTTGTCTAGAGAAGAATTTTGTTTCCCTGGAGTGAGCTTCACAGACTAAGTTTCTTTAATTTTCTTGATTGGGTGAGGGAGAAGTGCAAAGGTAAGTCTGGGCTTTTTGTTTGTTTTTTTTTTTTAATTGAAATCTTTAATTTTTATGACTAATTGGAAAAGCACTATGTTGGGTTTTTTAAAACATAAACATTTGTTGAAGTACATTGAAGCATCATGAAAGTAAAAAAAAATAATTGGTGTTGCCAAGTTGCGAATCTGGTATGTTCGAGTAATAATGTGATTTGTCTAGGATATGAAGCACTTCAGTATCTTTTAGAATGGGAGAACAGTATAACTATTTGTATAAAAAGAATAAATAAATATCCCAATCTAATAATGCATTATCTGTTTAAAGGCAGAATTAGAAAAAATACCTTTTTCTGGTGACAGTTGCAGATAAAGCATCATGTTGCCTTTTGGCCTGTTCTTTGCAGAGTTGTACAGAGAGACGAATTAACAATATTATGGACAGTAATATAACAGTTTTACATGGCTGCTTGGAAAACCAGATTATATAGCTGTATACCAGGACACTTTACAGAAGCTTTGACTTACTTATTCCTCCTTTACAGAATTCAGAAGATTTCACCCTTATAATGTGAGATATTTGTGGTGTGTTGGAAGGACATGAGTTTTTTTATGGTGTTTGTTTACTGGTTTGGAAAGGAAGGGCCAAAGCAGCTCTTTGGACTAAGACACTGCCATCAGCCTCAGTCTGTAGTAATTGGAGGAGGAGGAGGAGAAGAGAAAGAGCTATATTTTCTCTTAAATAGTTCATGGGTGGAATGTTGGATTAAAAAATACCAGGTTAAGTAGACTTTTTGAAGGGTACAAATTTAGGACGAGGAAAATAAAACAGGACATAATTGCTGCTCTCATGGCTAAAAAGCAATGAGCCGGACAATAGATAAGACTGTCAGTTTAAACAACAACAAAACCAATGTTTTTACATGAAACAAGTCTGAAATAAATGCCAGGAGGGTGATTATTCCCCTCTACTTTGTAACCTTTATATGCACTTGAGTCTAGTTTTCCTATGCAAACAGTAGAGCTAGGTTTGTTCCTTATATTATTTTAGACTTGCGGCTTACATTGCTTACAATTTAAAGATTCTGTGATGCTTTTCTCATATGTAAAAGCATTTCATTGTTAAAAACTTATCACTACCCACAGCAGTTATGGAGGAAAAAAGTAGTTAAGCAGGCATCAGAACAGGGCAGAGAATTTTTTTTTTCTTTTTGCATGGCTTTACAATTTTAGATAATTGCTTCTCATACATATTGATGGCTTCTCAAATCTAATGAACTCAGAGGAAAAATCTGTGGCGAAATCTCTGGTTTGGTTTCTTCAGTGTTAAAAAAAAAGAAAGAAAACTTGAATGTATCAATCCTGTCGATAATGAAGCTGTCGAGTTGATTCATCACTTTAATAAGTCTAAGTGAAAAATACTGTACATATCTCCTTGGTGGATCATCCTTGTGGATGCTGAGTATAAATATTTAAGTTATCATAGCTCATTTTGTTCAGAGGTAAGTGGAAGAAATCATAACTTGGGAAATAATGGAAAGTAAACAGTGGAAATAATACGGAAAGGAAGACTAGAACATGATTTTATGTAGGATTGGAAAGCAGCACCACCTCTATGCCACACTTCTGTGGTACAACTTACTTTTTGAAGGCAGGAATGACAGTAAGATTTGAGGGGGAGGAGTTGCACTGTGTTATAATAAAGTACCCAATATCATTTTTTGTTGTGTGTATAACTGCAACTACTTTGAGCATTTCTGCACTTTTAATGCAGAGGTTGCTTGTGACTTCAAAAATGCAAAACTTTTTACATCCTCTGCATGTGATTTTCAGGGTTTTCAAATACTATTCAGATGTTAATTGCTATCAATTAATTTGTAAGGATTTTGGAAAGTGATGGTGGAAGTTTTCTCTCTGCCTTGCATGCTCCAGACGCTCTGAACAGTCAGAAGTAATAACTTAGGCAATAATCATTTGCCTTTGACACAGTCACGATCCTTGTCATCATCATAGAGGTGAAAAAGTAAGACTGCTGGTGATACAATGTGAGGCAGTTTATTTTCACATTTTGAGCAGGGAGGGATGATTTAAGAGACCACTGAATGCTAATTTCTGTTACTTTGGTACCATGCATTTTAAAATGGAAGAACAGCAAATGGATTTAATTTTTATGAGACTTGTGCCAGTAATTGTAAAAATTCTCCATCTGCTTATTAGCAGCACTATGCTCTGTTTTTGAAAAGAAGAAAGATGCTTGTGTTTTCCTGATCTGGAATGAACTGGAATGGATTAATGAATGAAATGTTCTGACGGACATCTCCAAGTATTGGTAGTATTGTAAGGTTGAACTGCAAGAAAAATATCTTTCAGTGTATTTTTTTTGATCAGCACTGTGACTTTTTAAAAATGCACTTCATTGCTTAAGCTCATCATCTGCCACAAATTCATTGAGCAGAGGTTGCCACTACTTCTTGTACATTTTGGTACAATTCTCAGCATAACAGTCATTAACTTTTCTGATACTTCTTTAAATGTTGCAGCAATAATAAACCACAATGACTAAATCAGAAATCTGTGGCTGCTGACCCACCTGTGGTCCCTTCTAGTGACTTTCTTTGCTGACATTAAAAACATTAAGTAAAATGTAAGAAATTCTACAATATCACTAGAATTCTGCAGAGTTTGGTTTAAAAGTGGTTGGACTTTTTTCTGGAGAAAAATCTAATTACCTAGTAAGTCAAATGATGCTCCCTTGGAAAGTTCCGGAGTAGCAAGTCACCTCACTCCTGAGGAGTGTGTCAGGGAAGAAGCAGAAGCATTCACTTGCTTTGTGCTTCTTTGCTTTTTGCACCTCATGTGGGCTACTGTCCCAGATAGGATGCTGAGTTCAACAAGTCTCTGGCCTGACTTGTTCTTGCTGTTCTCACTTGGTTTCCTTCATCTCCACAATTTTTTAATTGATGCTTTATTGTGTGTTTAAATCCTCGGCTTCCAGAGCCTTGTTAACATGTTATCTTATGTGGCATTATGCCAGTGTTGATGGGATTAAAGCAAAAGGAAGCCCTGGTTTGCTGCTTGCATCTAAAATGATCAGCAAATCTGATTAGTTATTTCTGTTTAGCGAAACTGAAACTTTGTACCTGGTGCCTCAGTCTCTCTGGCAGGCATTAGTCCCAGTCTCTGCAGTTTCTAGCAGGAATAGTGTTTTAATTTCTGCTACGTGAAACTAGACTAATTGCATGCTCAGAAATCTAAACAAACAATGCTGGAGAAAGTTAGAAAGGAATTCTTTTGTTTGGTTTTATGAGCTTAACTATGTAGTGTTGGAAAGAGAGGAAACTGTACTCTGGAAAATCAATACTTGCTGAAACTCTGAAAGACCACACAGAGGACAAACTAAGGCAAACTAGTCCATAATGAAGCAGAAGCATAAGATTAAAGTGAAGAAGGTGATAATTATGGATATAAAGAAATTAACAAGAAGTAAGGATGAAATTAAGACCAAAGACACCAATTCGATATTTTATTTAAGTAAGATCTGAGTACAAATCTGTTCTAACATTGTGAAACTGTAATCCAGAAGTCTGATGGGTTATATCACATTGTTTCTGTGGTTAAAATGTGGTCACCACTACAGGTGTGTATGTTTGTTTTTAGAAAAATACCTCAACCTGCACTAGCTTTTGAAAAAGAAAACACACACATGCACACATCAACCCTAAGCTGTAATTGGTAAAAATAAAAACAAGCATCTAGAAATATGTTGCCATATGTAGCTGGCAAGGAACATCACCTCCTTTCCTGCAAACAATAATAACTTCTATTTAATAAACTGAAAGGTCTTGAGTTTTGTATGCATAGTCAGGTAGACACAATTTGTTTGCCTCTGTCTGCATTTATTGTAACCACAGATCACGTAAATCCTGTTGTGTTGCCCTGCAGGTAGCTTAACAGTTTTTCCTTTCGCTCATTTTCTGTGCATTTCATCTGGTAATAAGTCATTTCCAGACCAAAGTGTTGTGAGGACTGACAGATCGGGTGCTGTAAAACAGCAATAGAAATAAAATGCTTAGACTTTAAATATTGCAGAAGCTGAAATGCAACACTAACCTAATTGTGGCATTATCCTGGGTTTACTCACCTATGGATTTGATTGTATCTGTCATGTGCTACCGCACTTCCTGCTGCTCTGAAGTCATGTTTTTGTGTTGCTTCTGCACTTAACGACTCACTCTTGTTACAGATATGTCCTAGATTCTTTTCTCTGACCCTCCAAATGGGTATTAACTGTTTTTAAAAATGGGTGAGGAGAAAGTAGGAAAACGTGTTAGATTGTCAGGTTCTGCAACGTTACAGATAGTAAGTGCTCTTCACTTTATTAGCAAATGACCTAACTCTCAAATTAGTAACTTGGCGTGTTAACAGAACTACACAGTATTTTCTGTGTTTTTTCAGTATCTGAATCTTGCTTACACTTGTTTTTGAGGAGGATGACCCATTGGATACAGTCTTCCTTAATTTAAAATGACAGCATTGTATTTAAGAAAATAAAAGTATCCCTCTTGCCTGCATTTTTTTCCTACCTGGCAGGTATGTAATTGTGTGCTGTTGTGGCTGCTTTCATATGTACATGGTTAGAGATGGCTCAGGATTCAGCCATGCTTTGAAAATGGGATTTTACAATTAAACTTACTTGTGGATAGGTGGGGTTTTCTTTTGTGTGTTAAATAAAAACATAACATGGTTCAATTGAAAGTTTTAACTCAAACAGTATGTACTAAAGTCAGGGAATTTTATCCTCTGATTTTGGTCCTGGTGCAACTAACTGCATCCAATCACTTGAGATTCCCTAAACTGCAAATGAAAATATGGTAGGACTTCATGTTCCAGAGAGATGAGGTGGTTTAGGAGAGAGGGGGGCAATGGAGCACAGGCCTTGCTGGCTTTTGTGGTCAGCTGCAAGACATGAGGACTTGTTGTTTTATCTTTTAATTGTAAGAGATCCCAACTATTTTTTTTTCCTATCCCGTTCACAGGTTTGAAGGGTGTAAGAACAAATGATTTTATTGAATACACACTTTAATAATACAATAAAAAATTAAACTCACCCTTTTTGAACAAACAGGCCTGTTCATTTGCTTAGAGGCTGTAAACCACACTGGGTGTTAGGAAGACAAGTAGCCTGCGTGATTGCGGTAAGTGTGTCACATCCTGCCCTCAACTTTGCCCTCCTTGGAGGCTCTGGCAGTCTCTCTGTGGTTTGCCCACTAGCCAGCTGGGAGTGGCTCGAGAAAACTTCTCTAACCTGTGGATCTGGTTCTCGAGCAAACTTTCAGACTTAACAGTATCTTGGTTCTCCTTGCCAAACCCAATTAGGAGAGAGGCGAGGGTTCTGGGGCAGGCTTTCAAAGTTTCACGGAAGACTCATCTGTAATTTTGTGACAAATTTAATTGTGTGCATTCAAAGCATGTAGTATGAGGATTGCTGCGGGGCTTTTTCCTCCTTGACAACCCAGTCAACTCCTCTGTAAACATGAGACTACCAAAGAGCTTCCCTCTTCTGTGAAAATCTTCCCCCATCTCTGCTGCAGGAGTAGTGTTTCTGGCTGTGTTTGGAGGGGAATGGGCAGGCAGCTGCTTTGACATTAGAAGCGTATGGTGTGAATGCCAGCACATCTTTATTAAATAAATATGAACTGCTCCTTCCATAGGGATTCTTAAAGATAACTGTCAAGTCAAGACATGTCACTGGAAATTTGCATGTCCTATGAATTCCCTGTCATTTTTGTCATCAGGAGTCTTCGTATTTCTTACTTGAATGCCTTTTCTTCCTGTAACTTGCCAAACTCTGAATTCACTTTCTCTGCTACATGTGCCTTCTTGGATCTGGAGTCTGACCATAGAAAGATGAGATTAGAAATTTCGTCCGCTTTTTTTTTCTTTTGCTCTGTGAAAATTTTCACTTATAGATGGTTGTGTCAAAAAACTGTAGATTGTTTACAGTGAGCTTTTAAATTACTTGTTCTTTGAGTAGTTCCATTCTCTGCTTTGTCCTGATCAGCATTTGTGGTTTTTTTCACATGTGAATGTGCTCTTGATATATCCCACAGAAAGGCAAAAGAAAATGGTGCAAGAATTGTATTTTTTTAAATGTCTCTGGATTTTTTTTTTTTATTTTAGGATGCAGCTACTCAGAAAATGGCATTTTGAGCATCAGGAAATTATATGCACAAAACATAAATACTTGAGTTCTTTCTCAGTTATTTTCACCCTTGGGGAATTAAAGCAGAATTATTTTCCGTACTTTTAAAGTACTAAAACTAATACTATTTTAATTTGAGAGGCATAGGCAGAGTTCTGGGCGGAAGAAAAGGCGTTTTCTGTGATCCTGAACAGGGACTCCAGAAAGTGCCTAATTGCTTCCTATGCAAGTTTTACTGTCTCTTTGGTTAGCAGATGGTTTATTTCTATAGTTGCCAGTGTGTAAAAGTCAAGGTGAAAAATAATCAGTGCAACTTTCACACAGGCTCAGGATGTTGGATGGACTGGCCAGAGATGTGGATCATCTGCTAGATGCATGTCTTTTTAGAGAATCTGTAACTAGACAAAAATGTTGTCATCTCTCAGCTGATGGATGAAGGGTGGTGGAACACGGGATAAGATACTAACTGATGCAGCTTTTCAGGTTTGCACTGAAATGGTAGAAGCAACAGTGGGCTGTCCAGGTAGGGTAGAAATTTTGTCTTACCATCTCCTGTATGTTCCTCTAATGGTATGCACAGGGTGCTAGGCTGAGGAAGTGTGTGTGGAAGGTAATGAGGATGAAACTGGATCCATGTTCCTGTTGTGACTGATGGCCTGGCTATAAAGCATTACTGGAGGCTTGTGCCATCTGGATGCTAGTGTGTTTGCTGGTGGCAAGTACAGGCCCTGAAGAGGTGACTGCGGAGAGTTCCCACAGCAGGTGTGTGTGAGCTGGTTTTGATCCTGCACCTACGGGTCTCAAATGTCTTGATCAGTCACTGAAGAGGAACATAGGGCCTCAGTGAGATAAGAGGTGACAGGCGAGAAGAAGGAAAAGGACTTGAGGCCTGGATTTGGAGAGAAAGAGGGGTAGTCTGGGAGGGAGGAAATGCAGAAAGGGGAAGTGATAGCAATATGGTGTGTGGAGAAAGCACATAGAGTTCATGGTTCCTTAAGTTTATTTTGCCTGTCCTGCTTCTACTTGTGTGCTTGTCAGTCTTGTGACAAGGTATTAGCACAATCCATTGGTGAGTGGCATAACTGTGTCACCAATCATCCCCCATAGGCTTGGAGTGCCTGCTGTGCTGCCTCTGGGTGAGGGCTGGGCGAGGGGGTGAGTCAGGGGCAGCCCTGGCAACGCAGCCGCTGTCTGCCCTCACTGCCTGGCTGAGTGCTGCACTGGAATTTTCCAGGTAGGGCACAGATAGAGGTGAGAGGGAGAGCGCGTGGGACGGGATTTGGACAGGGAAGGGCTCGTCCTGGGGAGATCTACCTGTATGATGAGCCTCTGGTACATGAGGGAATACCATTAATAAATAAACTAATAAATAAGGGGAAAAATGCAGCAGATACATTTAAAAACATCTAATGCAGCCTTTGCGTTTTATTACCTTTTCATTACCGTTTTCCTTTATTAATTTGAAACATGCAGTGACTTTTTTTTTTTTTCTCTCCCTCTCCAGCGTGGATTTCAACACATACTTGTGTGGGTGCCAAGAACACTGTGTTCTGTTAAGTCACGGGGTGACGTCGGGTGCTGGCCACCCGCCAACCTGGGTCAAGTTCATTCAAATAAGTTTCAGCGGCGGCCCTTGCTGCCCCAGCCCCGACAGTCCTGCCTTCGCATGGTAGATGGCTCTCTTGTGTTAGTTTTCTGGAGAGCTTGGGATTTCAGGGCTTTAAATTTTACAGGCTTTTAGATTTTCCTTAATGTTTGCAGAGGGATTAACAAACAAACAAACAAAAAAATAGCCTGACCTCGCCTGAATCTGTGAGGAGAGAAAAGGAGATGGCCATGGGTTTACTGAGCAGAACAAGGTCTGCAAGTTGGAGCGTGTGTTTCTCTGCCCACTGATTTTTACTATTTCTTTTTTTTTTTTCCTCCTGTCCTTGGATGGCTTTTAATCATGATGCAAAGACTTTGTGTCTTTAAAGCAGGAGCTGCTCCTGAGTTTCCAGTGACAATCCTGTTCATGACAGAAAAAGATGAAATGGCACAAAGTGTATAAAAGTGGTGATGGCTGTGCTAGATTAATTACTTCCCTTTCCTACAGGATTTTGTGTTTTGCTGTCTTAGTTCTGAAACTTTGGACTGCTCTTAAAAATGCATTAAGCAAAGGAATCTCTTGGTCAGGGTGAGCTTCCCATGTAGAGGATTATCCCATGTCATGGTCTTAAAAATCAGACCAGTTTTCTTGGTCTCTTTAGTCCAGCTTCCCTTTCAGGGGACTGTTTTGTTGCTACTTTGCATAGCAGCATACTTTTCCTTCCTGTAACCCTACCAGAAATCACACTAGATCCCCTCCCCTTCACTTCCAGTAACTGCTCTGTGAGCAATAATTTTGGAACTACTGGCAAAATAAGAGTCTTTGACAAGCTTCTAAGATCCTTACAACAGGACAGCATTTGTAACACCAGAGACATCACTAACTGGTCTCTAAGACAGCTGTTGATATTTTAGTATTTAATGAGAATCCCATTCTTCCTGTTTGCTTCTGGGATATATATTTTTAATTAAGAATGAGATCTCTGGGAAAACTTGGTGTTTCCAGAGAGAGCTGATTGGTTTTAAAGAGAATAGAGAAGTGAATTTGCAGCTCATTATTTAGATCTGTTTTCACTCTCTCTCGTTTGGACAGATTAGCCATTTTATTTTTATTCTTTCTAGCTGTGCACCAAGTTTCTAGGTCTTGGCTCACTTGATATTTGGCTTTTAAGGGAGAGAAACATAGTAGTGTCAGGTTCCCATGATTCAACACCCACTCCTGAGTTACCTGTTGGTGCTTGCTGGCTTATCTTCTCTGTGTGGGAGAGTGGAGGATGATCAGATTTGTGTTCATCACTAGGTGTCACTCACTTGCAATTACTTAAACTACATTTCAGGGCAAAATTAAAAGAAATAAGAAACTCTCTTGCTTCCTACCTCACCCAGTTTGGGTGTGTGGGGGGGAAGAAAATGGTGTGAAATCTGGAAAAAGAATATTTTCTCATCCTTCTTTCCCATAAAACTATTGTATGTGGTGTTTTGTAATTTTATTGCTTTAAGTGTGTCTTAGTTTGTTGTTTTTTCTTTTTCTTGTATAGTTCTGTTGATGCAAGATAATGTTTTCTTGTATATTTTCAATTATCTTTTCTGCTCTCTTATCAAGTGTGTAAAAACTTGAATAGCAGATAGCATGTAAAAGATATGGAAATCTAGCTCAAGAGGGGTGCGATGATGTAACTACAGGATCATTTGAGAGAATTCTTGGAAAAAAAATGAGATGACAGGACTCAAAATTGTTCTTGGAACTTGACTGCTGAGCTATGTTGGGCAAAGGATGCTGATTAAAAACTGTGCACATATAAAGATGATTTATCTTTGTGTTATTTAACAAATTATGTGGAATGTGATGCCTCAGCTGGGTCCTGGCTAGCCTTCTCTCTCATCAAATGATTAGTGTGGGGAATGTACGTTCAGTCGTTGAAATATAGAATATTACAAAATTCTAACACCAGTGCTGAAAAAATAAAAGTGGGGGAGAGGAGGAAGGTTAAACAGTGAAACTCAATGGATTTGTTCAGCACACACCAAATGCTCTAACTATTTTATTCCAGAGGAAGATTTTTTAGAGAGTGTACAAGTGTCCGTGTGGATAGCTGGAAACTTTATTGGCAAGGATGACAAATTTCTTTTCCTGTATCTCTCACCCTTCCCCTGTATTTTTCCCTTGAAATGGGACGTATGTTTTATCCAGCCTGGTTCTGTCATTTAGTTTGGGGGCTGGGACTGCTGTGGATCAGAATGTTGTGTAGACGGTGCCTTCCCTCCTTCGTGTCCAGGTAAACTAGGTCTGGGTTGTGTCTGTCTCCTTGAGAAACTGAATCTCATGGAGGGTCTTGAGGCAGTGGTCACTGGGCAAGGTTCTCTATACGGCTTCAGTGGTGTTAAATGTGAACTTGGAGTGTCAGGAAAAAAAAAAAGGTGAAAAACTAAAGCTTGTCTATTGTGCATTTCTTTTTCACCCTCCCTCCTGTGTAACCAGAAGCATTAGTTTAAAAGGTGTACCTGTATACAGAAATTACCTTTCCTCACCCTGTCTTATACTAGAAGAGTAGAGGCTATTTGAGATCACCTGCTTCTCTGTGAAAGGTGATCTAAGCTGAGGAAACCCCTTCTAGACAAAAGTCATTATTCCTGCTGACCTGCAATGAGGATTTGCTGAAAGTAACAATAATAGAGCAAATCTGCTGTGTGGATATCCAGAGAAGTTACGTGCTAACTGTATAAACACATAAATCTCTTAAGCTCTGTGTCAGACCCTGTGTTTGCAATGTCTTTGCTCATATTTAGGCCCTAAAACTAGCATGAGTTTCTTATGACAGCCGAGAAGAAAACACGCAGCCTCCACTGATACCTGCACAGATATGACAGAACTCTTAATCATAAGATTTAGTTTCCCTTTGCGAAGATTATAGGTTGAGATTCATCTCCTTGTTCTATCTTGGATTACTAAGTGTTTGTGGCTGTGTGTCACTGTATTTATCTAGTCCACACGCTGTATTTGAATTTAACTGAGAGTTGTGTTTGAATGAATAAAGTAGCATAATTTCCTTCCCTTCCCCTGAAGGAGAGGTGGGTTTCTTTTCAAGTATGGCAGCTATTATGACTAACTATATAATTACACCTTTAATCAGACTGAACTATTTTAGATACACAGTAGCCCCATTTGGCCCCTCAGTGTTGAACTGAAAACCCTCTAAAGATGCATAGTAGGGCCCATAGTCATCATCATCACCTTTAATCACTCAGCCCATTAAAGCCACTGTGCAGGAGTGTACATGGCTATGTGATTTACTTTTGGGGGTGGTGGTGAGGACAGACAGGAAAGACACACGTTACTGAAAATTCCTTATCCTGAGTCTGCGAGGACGCTATCGTATGTTTCTTCTTACTGCCTCTGATCATTTTGCCAGCATTCAATGCATTTCTTCTACCGTTGTATTGTGTTTGAAAGTGAATGTGGCTCTGATGATGCTGAGAGAAGTTTTTAGTCTGTCTGGGCTGCTGAAGCTACTTATGGGTGTGGAAAGCAAGTGTTTCAATGCACAGTTCGGAGGCATGGCCTCCAGAAAGCCTCTCTTTGAACAATGAGCGAGGTGTCCTTGTCCTCACAGCTCTTCAAAGACACAGCCGGGCTGCTGGGTGTTCACTTTGTGCAAGCTAAATGCGGGTCTCTCATTTCTGGTGTGTTGGGATTCATCCTTAAAGTAAGATGTACTGCCACAACTATCATATCAATCTTTTAGTTCACACACTCCACCTCTGGTGTTAATTCTGACTTTAATAAAGCCTAATGAGTGCTATTTCTTGCAGACCTTAATTATATGAGCAGCTCTTTTTAAAAGAAATCTTTTGCTCTAGTTGAAATACCGTTGCTTGCAATATGTGCTTCTGTTGTGTTTCATGTTTTGCCTGATACGGGGTTGGTTGGTTGGTTGATTTTTTGGGTTTTTTTCATGTAAAGAGAAAGGATGGAGGAGGAAAGGGAGGGGCAGATGCCATATAATGAGGGGACACCACCAGAAAGGCAGTTCTGTCAAATGCAGCCAGATGCATGGATTGTACAAGGTGGCATACATGGTTTATTTTTGTTGTCATCTCTGAAACTAACATAAGCTAGTTTCAGTCTAAAATGTTAAACATTGTTGGGAGAAGGCTTGAGAATGGCTGAGAATACTATTTAAGAAGGTTAAAAAGAGCTTAGGGTTGTGCTGTAGCAACTGATCTCACATGGAAAGGCCCAGAGTTCAGAAGTGAGCAGACCTGTGGCTGCAAGACACACACATGCACCTGGCAGAGTTCTCAGTCTTAATTATGCACAGTCTGTTTTACTTCACCATGAGTGAAAAGTTCTGAGCATCATGTTTGCAAAAGAGATCATGACAAGGCTAGAGTTTGTTGCCTGTTACTGCATGTTCTCTCACAGCTTACTGGGTATACACGAATATTGCATAGGGATGTTGGTACAACACTAAGATAAGGGCAACAAATTAAAGCAAACATAGGAAATGGAAGAGCCTTTGTAAAAATGTACAGACAACTCATTCAGCACAACTGTTGATGGCTTGGCCTTGAGCTCAGTTGGTGGAGCTGCTGCTGCCTGGCTGCCAAGATAATGTGTATGATGTAATTGTGCCAAGCCCATACTATCATGGTATTACAGCAAAACTGTCTGTGAACTGGGCGCATTCCCAGTTAGGTTCAGATACAGTAACAAGGTAAATGGAAAGGTTTTGCCAATACTGTATGTATGTAGAGTTACAGCTTGAAGTGGGTGTTTTGGGGCAAAAAAGGCAAAGTATCTTTTGCTGGGCAGATAGAGAACACAGTCTTTGCTCAGTGCCAGTATAATCTCTTTTATTAAACGACCCTACAAGGATGCCTTTCTCCCTAGCTGCAGAGGAGCATTGCAGGCTGCAGAGGAAAGATGTAGAAATGGTTATGTAGGACAGATTAAAAACCTATCCAGCCCACTGCCCCGTCTGTGCTTGTGGCCAGATGCCCACAATGTGGACACTGGGTATAAGCATATGTTAAACTGAAAGGATTAACTAGCCAAGTAAGAATACCAGTTGCTTTGTTGCTGGCTGATTATGAAATAATCCCTGATCTTCAGTGAAAACTAGATAGGATAGTTGAATGCTAGAAAGTTCTGGGTGTTTTTTGTTCTTTTGATTTTTAATTTGAGACATATTCTTAAGATACTTACATAGTCCTAAACTGAGCTTGTTTATGTGGTTGCGTGCAATTTCTTCATGCAACCTTCACAAGCCCTTCCTGCTTTCCGAAGTTTTTTGGAACAGTTAGTTAATTCTAACCCTCCATCTTCCTCTTTGACTGAAATTTGCAATTTCCTTTCGAGAAACAACTTCCTATTGAGTACTAACTTATCTGACCACTTTGAGGTATTTGAAATATATTTTTGAAGTCCTGAAGGCATTGCAAAATCCAGTGTTGTCTTCACAGCTTGAATTTCTGCACTGTCTAAATTGAGGAAGTACAGAAGTGGATAGGAGTTCATCTAACTAACAAATGAAAATCCAATTAAATTGTGCTTGATCATGCAGTGTCATTGTAAAATTCCAAACTGTGGTAATTGAAACCTGGTTAGGCAGCTCAAGGGGACTGAATTGTCACGTTTTTGCTGTGATCAGCATTGGCTTTGGGAGGTTTGGGAGTTGTGTGGATTTACAAAAAATGCTGCAGCATATTTGGAGGCAGATGCAGAAATGGGCTGATTTCTGCGGTGCAGCCCATCATCATGCCAGAGCTACAGGAATCTAAGTCCTGGCCTGCAAAACAGCCATTAAACTTAAATTTAGATGCCTGTGTTCTATATACAATAAACAGATGAGCTTAAGTGCTAAATACCAGGATTCCCAGCTACTGTCTTTCTGTCCAAGGAACACTTAAGCTCCCTGGTGTTCCTGCACTTTATCTAATGCCTGTTTGATGTGGAGCAGGGACTGAAGCTCTTCAAGACCATTTGAATCTTGGGGGGGTTTTCTCTGCAGTGTCACAGCCTTTGAGGCAGAGGTAGAAATTATCTCCTCATTGCTTTGTTTGGTGGGTTGAGAGCTTTACTGAGAGGAAGGGATTTAAATTCTCTTAATATAGAGATTGTCTAGCTAGAATTTGGGCTTCTCCACTGCTTAGGCTGAAATGCCTGGAGTGTTACAGAAGAGCTGTGTTTACTGTTGGGGATGTGCTTTCCAGTGCAAGCAATGCATGTACAGTATGCTGTGAGTGGAAATCCCTGCAGAGCATACATAAACTCACACCTACTGAATCAAGCCCCTAAACTGGCTTAGGTACAGAAGTACCAGCTTTGTACTCACAGGCTTAAATGTGTCATAAACCACGAGTCTGCAAAGTTGCAATGCATCTGGTTATGTCCAAAAGGACTGACCTCTTGGACTTTGATGTGTAAATGCCATCAAAACTCCTCTTGGAGCCTGAGTCTTAGCTTTTATAGTTGAAGATAACCTTATGTATTTGCATACATAGAACATTTTTTAGTGGTTTTTTTTAATTGTCATCTCCCTGAAGTTATCTAAGTGATTACCAGTCTGCTGTTTTGAAGAGTTAACCAATTAAGTGAGGACTTTAAACTTGAACATGTGCTTACACTGAATTTAAATACAGATGCTTTGCAGTTCTGATTCCCCCACCCCTGGATGCTAACAGTGCTCAGTGTTTTTGCATGGGAGTTGGTGCCTAGCACTTGTGCAAAATATATTTCAGAACAAAATTGCCAGATACAGTTAAGAATCACTTGTGAAAAATTTGTCTTAAACAACACGTCCCCAAACCACAGGAGATGCTAGATTAAGTCTTAAACATCAGGCTTTCTGACTCAGTCCTGCACTTACACCACACCACTAGATGATGACATTTTATTGTGAAGATTCACCAGTTCAGGCACTACTTCATAAACATCATCTGCTTTTTAAAGTAGATCCTTAGCTTTCTATTGCAGCTATTGTTTCCTCTTCTATATCTGAAACAGGGAATTCCCCAGATTTCTCCCATGAGCTTTTTTTTTTTTTTTTTTTTTTTTTTTTTGTAATTCTGGGTTGTACTCTCTCCCTGGAAGTCTTCTGGTTTAATTTTACTTCATCATTCACAAGCAAAGTCTTATGATGGCGGTTGCCATCTACAGAAAATTATTTCCTCTGCTTCCACCAATGTGGTTTTATATGTTTTCTGTCAAACTGCTTTAGACATCCTCTGTGCTTCTTTGTGCCAGGGTTGTATCCATAGAGAGGCCACATTTGTGCACCTGGTTTTTAGTCTTGGCCATGATATGTGGTGGTACTATAAGAGCTAGAAAACCCATGAGCATAAAACCCAGTGGTGTTGCTATTATAGCAAACCTGATTTATGTGCTTTCTGGATCCTCTCCCTACACTGTGCTTTTTAAATGAAATAGAGGGGCTTTTCTGATCTCTGTTTCTCCTGGACCACTATACTTGCTGTTCAGGACGTGAATAAGGCATTACTTTAATGCTGTCCAAGTTCTGGTTTATCAGTGCAGTATTACTTGAAACCACAGAACCAACTGTGATATTGACCTTAAGTTTTGAGATTTTGAGTATAAGAAAGCATTGCTGCTTTTGCTCCCTATTTTTTTGTGCAATGTGCTTTTGTAATCCTTCAGATGTAAAGACAGCTGTCATGAAAGTCCTGCAAATCTTTTTATATATTTGGAACTAATTTCTAGAGTATGTACCCATGTGTAGTGGGTTGTGAAGTGATGTGCAGGTCAGTTTTGGGGCAAGGAGGAGTGGGTATGTAGGTGCATGCATCTGCTTTCGACATATGGTCTTATTTCCTTTTCTGTTTAGTAAAATTTATCTTGAATTACTACAACCTTACATAGGTGAAGTTAGTGAAGATAACTGAAGTTTCTATTCTGCAAAAGGCAGAGTGAATTAAGGAACCTCTTTAATAGCCAGACTCTACTTATAGTTTAGGCAGAATAAGCTAACAAGTTAACCTTAGAAGTACACAAAGAGAATCCTAAAACTGGGGAGAAAAGTATGTGGCATTTCCTAAACAGAAAATGACAGGCTTATTTAAATATAAACAAACAAATGTAAATGTTTATGTGTAGGATGTAGTGAGGTGTGTGCATATACATGTGTTTTTTTCACTGTGGCATTGGAGAGTGTGGGTGACTTGTTAAATTCAATTTTCAATTTCCTAAGTGCTTTTTCCTTAAGAAGTGGTTGTCTCATTAGGTAGTCCAAATGTAGTTGTACAGTTTTGCTATTTTACATAGGGTAGGCTTTCTTTTCTTTCAGTAAGTGCATTCCAGGAATAAATACTGCTTGTACTTGGCTGTAGTGATGCAATTTTGCAGGACTTTTGTTCATAGTAAAATGAAGAGAAAAAAAAAAAAAATCTTGTTTGATGCTACTCTTGGAAATTGACACAAATGGTAAACTTTTGATCTGGAAACTCAGTTATTCCTCTCTTCTAAGTGATTAGTCCATAACAGAATCAGTTGGCTTTTGGCAGTTTGGAAGGAAAATGCATTTAACATGTCTTAGATTTCCAAGTGTAAATTTGTCTATTGCAGATGTCAATAAACATGTCAAAAGGATTTTTGTCCTGAAGTCTTGGTATGTGTTAAAGTTACATTAATGGTCTGAATTGTAGTAGCTCCAGTGGAAAACTTTAAGTCAACATTTTGAATATCCAGGGTTTAATTGATGCACTTGTATTTTCACATTATTTTGACATAGGTGTGTAAAGCTGAGAAGGAATCTTTTCTCCAAAAATATTCAAATGCTTCTCTGAATCCTGAAAATATATTCCCCTTTATCCCTGTACTAAATCATCTTGCACCAAACACAGTTGTGTTTGTTCTTATTCTGAATTTTCTTAACTAAATTTTTTGCTTTATTTTAAAAACATAATTAGTGTGTTGTTTGCTTTTAATGAATTGATAACTGTAGAACACAATGTGATACCTACTATTCCTCTGATGTCTCAAAAATTGCTTTAACTTTGGCTCTCCATATTTGAGAAGAGTTATAATACATTGACAGATCCATGTAGTTACTGTCCTAGCACTGAAGGGAAAATACTGTATGAGTCATGTCTAAATAGTTAAAACATTAATATAGATAAACTGATCGGGCTCTTGGCAAGTAGAAAGCAAGATCTTGCACCACTGCAGGTCTGTTGTATTTTGTACCCTGAAGAATGACCCTAGACACATTTGAAATTTTTGAGATTTCAAAGACAGATTCTTTTTTTACTGTTACTATTATTGTTATTATTCTTCAAACCATGTCTGCTGTGATGTCTCGCCCATTTTTCTGACCAAAATGAAATTACTGTTGTTGTGAGCTGGGGAATGCAGATCATCCAGGCAGCAATTTAGTTTACTATATGCACAAGTATCTCTTCGGTGATGGGAGTGGGAGATACAACATGATGTGGTGTTTTAGGTACCGTAGACCCTGATGACCACTTGTTTCTACTGAAGCAATACGAGTGCATGGTGCATTGCTCTCTAGACTAAGAAAAGAACTTCCGATTGAAATTGTTGCCATTAAGACAAGCACAAAATTGATACAGTGGGTGCCAAAATTTGCACTTCTGCATTTAGGCAATAAAGCTGCCTGTCACACAATTTCTAAAAACAGTGCCCAGAACTGCCTGAGCACTTCTTCAAAGCTGCTGTCACTGTCCCTCTCCTTTCTCAATTTAACTTTTTTCGCTTCCCCCGTCCCAGATTTTCAGTGCTGAGCACAGCTCCCAGAGCTTGCTGGTATTTGAGAGTTAACTGCTGTTCAATGAAAAGTATTTTTTTTTTCTTTTTTTTACTTTCAGTACAAACTTTGGGCTTGGGTTTGTGGCCTGAAACATTTCATGAAATTGCAACTTGCACGGTATTTTTAGTTGCTTTATGCTTCACACATGCAAGTTTTTGATCAGAATGCTTATAGGTCACTTCCAAGTTCAAGAGAAAAAGGATTTGCAACACTTTTAAAAAAAATCGTTCTAGCTGCAGAGTTCAGTCTGAAGCACAAATATCACATAAGCATTTTTACTTTGGGAAGAGGAAAATAAGGAGAGAATGTTTAACAATATTTTGAAGGACACATTTCTAAATGTTCTTCTGAGATTTTTGAATTAACTTCTATGATTTTAGCATTATCTTGTCAGCTTTGAGCTTCTCTTATATTATAAATAAAGGGGACACACATATCCCACATACTCATTTTGCGTTTTCCACCTGTAAATATACATTGACGTGTGCTAACAGAATAGAAGAGAAAATGACAGTTTTCCATTATTTTTTCCCCTCCCCTTCTGAAGCACTGCTTTAAGAGTGGAAGATAAATTGAACCATCAAAATCTCTCAGTCTGGTTTGAGATAGTAGAGGAGGCATGAAGCCAAAAGCTGTTGGTGACTGCTGTGGAAACCAGTCGGCTATTGCTTTTTCAAGTATGTTAAAGTATGCAGACATGCACTGAGGCTCCCTTTTTCTCTTTGTTTGTAATTGAGAAGAATTACCTTAAGTCTTCTCAATAATACTACTTTATGCAAGCTTTATAATCCTTATAAGGAATTCCTTTATACAAATTCTGGATATCTATATTTCAGGGCTCCTTTCTTTACAAGTTCTCCAGGTCAGCCACTAGCCTGTTCTTAGAGAATTACAGTCCATTGAGTTTCATTGTGTAAGGATTGTATTTGACTAATGGGACATTTCAAGTGTATATTCCTGATCAGTTTATGTGTGTGCTTATTTTCTAACACATTTTTAAAATATCTGTGATTGTCCCCATGGGTCCTGCAATGTATGTTATACCCATATTATGGCAGTCATGTCACTGAATGTGATGTACCACACCTATGTTACAGCACACACGTTTTTATTCTAATCTAGATCTCAAAGGAGTTTTAAAGTCTGTACTTTCATGTACTGTGAACAATCAGCACAGCTAAATGTGTCAAACTTAAGACTGTATTGCAGCAGTTAGCACTTTTCAATCTTTCTATGAAGTATGTATTTGCAGCAACATTACAATTTTCAATTACAATGCCTTATCCAATTGATGGTTACTTTTTTTTCCTTCTGTTTCACCAAAGTTTAGGCACATGATCCAAAAGAAAATCTGTAAACTTTGTGTTGGGCTTCATTTTCATTGTTCTTTATCCAAACAGAACTAACTTTAGCTGAGTACATTTAATGTATTTTTCAAAGTAGTTCCATTGTTTGGTGTTCTTTGGCTTACTTGGAAAAAGCAATTAAATGGGTCTTCTGTTTCTTTAGTCTGCATAGAGGTGCTCTCATTAATGTTAGAAATCAGTTTAGGTGAAGGTGGTGCTTTTGTGTGCATGCACATGCTGTCATCACTGACACAGTATTTCAGACGTGGTAAGACATTTCCTGCCCTGAAATGTTTGCTGTTTAAAATAGTTTTAACAGTGCAAAACCACAAAATGATCTAGAAAAGGTAGGCTGTGAAAGGACTCCTGGAGAGGAGGGAAAGAGTTGGAAGAAGCTGGAAATGAAGAGGAGGGAAGAAATGAAGGGACTATTTTAGGCTTTGGGGGCAGTTCCGCAGGAGCTGTGAAGCAATAAATGGGGCAAAGGGAAGCACAGTCAAGTGAGAAGAATGTGGAGTGAGTGGGAGTAGAAGAAAATGGATGCAATGTGCTGCACTGCCCGGCAGCCTGGTGTCTCCTTAAGCTGGCGGTGCTGTAGCCGTGAACGCTGGCACTGCTGCAGCTGGAAGTGCAGAATCTCAATTTCAAGATGTTTCTGTGTGTCCCCGTGGATATTGTTAACAAAAATTTTTCCACTCAATGCTGAGCATTATTGCAGAAATGATGCCTGTGTTGCATTTGTGTATTTTACCACACTGTGCCACTTGTGTTTCCATTCTCTCTCATTTTCTTTTTTCTTTCCTTTTATGATAAGTGCTTTTCTAAGGGTTTTCACAGGAAACTGCAGATCAACCAAAGATGAGAAATCGGTGTGAATAATTTGTGCTTCACTGAATATCTGTGTGCAATCTCTCTTTTAGGTGATTATTCTGGAATTACTTCCTTTAATCTCAAAAATAACATGCTTGCAGTTATCATCTACTTTTAAAAAGAGAATACATAATATGAAAGATTTGAAAGTCTTTGACTGTTCCCTGATCATCTATACAGTGACATTACTGTGAGAAGCATTTTCTTTTTCAGAAACAACTTTTTAAAAAGCTTGCAAGATGGTTATACAGTTCATAACTCTATTGGCTAAAGATAAGAGAGAAGCAATTTTATAAGGAAAGATTTAATTTACTTAGATCAAATGATCTATTTGGCGGAAAAAACCCCAAACTTTTGAGACCTATAGAAGGGCTTAGTGCTACATGTTTGACTGTTTTCCACGGTTATATCTGTTTGTCTAGTAAAAGATATTACCTCCCATTTCAAGTATTTGTTCTTTCTGAAGGCTTGGAGTAAAACAAAACAGTTGCTTGAAGATGGAAATCTATTTCCTCCTTTAACAGTCCCTACTGAATCCTGCAGGTGTTTAGTCTAGGTGCTTTAGGATTTTGTTCATAAATTATAATCTGGCTTTTCATTGTGCCTTTCAGTTGAGTTCTCTTGTTACATCCAAGCTTTAACCAGGATTATTAGCATAGCATCACCTAAACCAGAGACAATAAAACTGAGGTTTCATGGCCCGGACCCACTAACTTTAATAAATGAAACTGAGTGAATAACTATAAACAAAGAATGTGAAAGTAGGTTATCAAACCATGTGATAACATCTGTTCCTTGGAAACATGAAAGTAACTATTTCTGTGTCAAGAACGAAACCCTGTTTAAGTGGTATTATAAACTGACTGCAATTTTCTTGTGTGCCCAAACTTCAGCGTATAATGTTGAGGCTTCTGTGCGAAATGATGTAATTATCTGCATGCCCTATCAGAGTCAGGTATTTATATTTGAAAACCTGGGTCTCTATCATCTGGAGGATCCTTATCAAGATGAGAGCTCAACTGCGTGGGATAATATGCAGTTGCATGAGAGGAGACCTGGTTCTGTCCCTGAATAGTTTGCAAGATGCAACACGTGAAGTGGCGTCTCCCCCTTCCCCTCTTTTTTTTTTTAAGAAGGGAATGGAGAGCAAGGGTTACAGTAATTCACTTGAATGTAATGTTGGCTAACAGTATGCATAAATTGTCCAAATTGTCTTTAACAGCCAGTCATTTTCCCTGAGAGAAAATGAAGATGTTCTTGTATGATGGAAAAAAACATGAGACAAAGCAGGAAAAGCACTTGTATGCTGTCCATGTTAACATTTTTCAGCATTATTTGGTCTGTTAGAAGTTGGCTATTACTCTGATTAGACTGATGATGAGATCAGGGGTAATGAGATAATATTAGGAAGCGATGGATTGAATTCTTAATGCTAAAGAAGTCAACTAAACTACTAAAACAATGCTCTTAAGAGATGCATTTGCAGTGCAAATGCTACAGATGCCAAGATTGCAGCAGGGTTTTCCTTATACTCCATACAAATCAGTGTCCCTTAACTGATGTTGAATAATCCTGTTTCATGCCCATTTTTCACTGTAGGAGCTCACTGTCCCTACTGTTCTTTCCTGTCCTTGTGCACAGCAGACAACAGTATTGTGTTCAGTCTTATCTTGGGGATCACTGTTTAATTCTACATCTACAGAGTATGCTTGGAAATAAACAGTGCTTCTTGCTTTCCACACCGATTTTGTATAAAAAGGCACTTGGGCTGAGACGAGAGCCTCACCTGTTTCGGTCGGCTGATCCATGCCTCAGAACAACCTGTTCTGGGAGAGGCAGGCTGGAACAGCTTGTGGATGTATCTCCAGAGGTATAGCCTGCTTAACCTGTTTGCCTTGTGAAAGCTGAGGTTTCTGCTCAGGATTAGAAGTTATGGCTTTGATTTCATCTTTCTTACCACTTGTGCATTCTTTACCTGGCTTAAAAAAAAAAGAGTCAGTAAATACCATCTTTGCATTAGGTCTATAAAAAATCTGGTTTCTTGTAATTTTAATAACTCTTCTCCCAAAGTGTTTCTTCCAAAGATCAGATTCTCATGTTGACTTTTGTGTATGTCTGCAAAATCTTATTTTAATGTTATTTCTTCTGTTCTTGTTTTCCTCAGTGATTAGTGCTGCATGCAGGATACTCTCTGGCAGTGGTGTATGTGTACAGGATTGTGTGTGAGAGAGCTCAAACCAAACAAAAACATGCACCTCTCCCCTGACAATAAAGAACACACAGCCAAACATACTGCGTGTAATCCTAATAGTCACCTCATTTTCCACTTCAAGGCACTATGATCTAAACAAGATCAGGGAGCTGATAAATGATGATACAAGTTATTTATTTTATTAATTATTATTTCATGTGTGATATAAACCACCATTTTGTGGGCTTGTGTACTGTGCTTCAACTTCCTCACTCTGTGAATTGTAAGAGGGAGCTTTCCTGTCCCTCCACAACTTTTCTTGGTTTCAGAAATGGTACAGGAAGCCCAGCATCAGATAACTGGCTCTTGGATCTGACAGCATCCATACTATTCCATTAATTTCTGCGAAGTTCCATGAAAGCCCTTTCAACTCATTCAGTGTATGAAAGCATCTCTGAAACTGTCCTATTTGCATTTCTTGTGATAACAGCTACTGGTATTTTTCCTTTGGGTCGACTCCTACTTTTGGGGTTACCTTTTAAGACAGTAGCTAATGCAGCTGTATTTTTGACAGGGCTTGCACAATAAATGGTATCAAACATGGGTAAGACTTCCCCAGGAGTTCTTCAAAGGGAAGCCCAGCAATCTAAGCAGTGGTGTGTAAGGTTTGGTAGCTGGCCTGCTTCCTCCAGAGATAATCATGAATCAATTTCCTTTACGATAGGAAGCTCCGGGCTGCTGGATGCAATGAATCCTTTTTGATTAGTCATAGAAGAGAAGTCCTAACCACTTGTTTAAAGGTCTCAAAACACCATTAAGAGGAGATGAGGGTGCAGTCTGTGACCAAATTCTGCTTTGAATAATTACAGTGTTGCTGCCTACACTTTTCCTCCATATTCAAGTAGATGCTTCATTCTTCTTTGCTACTTGGCATAAATGATTTTGTGTGCTAATAACTACTGCATTCCAGCCCTGGGGTGGTGGCAGCTGGGAGACAGCAAAAATTCATTCCCATGTCTGTGTGAAGGGAGATGTCGCTGAAGTTTAGTGGTGGCCAAGCAGGGAGAAAGAAGCTCAGTGGTGCTTACTTCTGCAGAATCCCAGAGAAGTGCTCAAGGTGACTGTCACAGTGCTTGAAGAGCACATGGCTCCATTTCCTGTAATGGCAGCCACAAAGTGGTAGTATGTGTGGAGCAGGACATGTCATTTCCTAGTGCACTAAACCAACACCGCTGATAAATATTTAGTACAGATCAGATGGTCTGAGTGCGTGTGCTGGGGAGGAATGCTGTACTTGGCTAAACAACCAGGCATTATCTGAGATCCATTTTAAATATGTGCTGTCTCTGTAATAACACTGGGTGGTTGTTCCAGATACAAAATTTCAGTTAATCTGCTGTGTCAGTTTGGGCTTGCAAGTCCAAAAATACCTTATTAGTGATTTATGTCTTTCATTGTTGTTCTTTTTTGTCATACGATTATCTCTGCCCACGCACTGCTACCTAATCTTGTATTTTTGCGTGCTGTTCCTGCAGTTATTCCATGAGAAGAAAGCTTGGTGTCACCCACAGAGCGGCACACGCCTAACTCTGCACTTCTGCATAAAGTTTCTTGTATGAAGGAATATTTGAATTTTATCTCTCTAGAGTAAAAGTAGCTAGCTTACCAAGAACCAAATTATTTCTGAAGCTACTAGGAAAGTACATTTGGCATAGACTTCAGTGCTTCAGAAAACAAAGAGCTTTGAAGAAAACTGCAAGTTTTAAATCCTTTGTATCTTTAGTTATGTTTGTAGCGCTGAATAATATCCTGCACAATGCTTGAATTAATTTTGTGTTGATTAATTAAGGGAAAACTTCTTTTCTTTTACCTTTACCCTACTCCCTGTAATCATGCAAGCCAGATTCTGGTGGAGTTAGCTTCGAGCATTCATTAGCATGGCCCGGGCCTTTGACATACTGTGCTGATGGTTTATGCTTGTGAATATTCATTGTGCTAAATCCAGTGGCTTTTCTGCTCAGTCTGT
Organism: Coloeus monedula; assembly: GCF_965178545.1. NCBI lineage: Eukaryota > Metazoa > Chordata > Aves > Passeriformes > Corvidae > Coloeus > Coloeus monedula. The sequence continues at coordinate 116,781,034 of NC_138781.1, forward strand.
TTTTTAGAGAGTACCATGCAAGATACAAAATCTCCTTGCAACCTATAATGTCGGGTATAACCTGGGGTAGAAGTTGGCTGCATTTGAATCCCTTTGCATGCACAACAGCAAAGTACCTGCAGTGCAAATGCAGGGAAGACTGGATAAAAGAAGAGGTAGTAGGATAGTCACCTGAGTTCACTGTGTGTGTGTTTGTTAATACTGGTCAGCTTCCACCCATCCTGAGAGCTGTCATGAGAGGGCAGGTAGGGGAAATGCAGATTAATTCTGAAAAAAACAAGGGAATCACAAAAGGGAAAAAGATAGTCCATGAAAGAACAGGCAGAGGGTAACAGAAAATGCTTCTGGAACCAGAGGCAAAGATACGTGAATGAACAAGTAGGAAAGGAGATGCCATAAGATTAATTTTTCTCTGTATGTACAGTGATCAGAGTCTGAAACTCTGAAATAACTGTTTGTGTTTCTGACATAACTTGGCTCTGTTACCTTGAGAAAGCCTGGTTCCCTAAGGGTGCTCTGAGAAACCCTGTTAGTTCTGCCATTTGAGCTAGGCTGTAGTAGGATAATAGGGGGGAAGAAATTTATTTTATTTAGGGAGGGAAATGACAGACCAAGTGACCTCCATCTGCAAAAAGTTGTATCAATGTCTATATAGAATTTGATACCCATTTTTTGTCTCTAAGACATACTGCAGCATGGTAAAGTATCTTAGTTTCAGCTGATAAACTTGTTCATAATATCTTTGAGCTTTTATTGAGCATCTTATCTGCAAAGTATCTTCATATCTTCTGGGGAAGATTTACAATATTATCTGAATGTATGACAACAGAACAAATGAAAGTGTTTAATGAATACAGAGGTAAGGCATGGATATGGATGTTTTTCTGCAGAAATCACTGAGTGATGTATCTTGGGAGGAGAGATGAGGGGGATGAGAAACCTGCACAACTGCTCATCACCTTGCCTCTAATTAGCAATCACTGTCCGAGGGCCATTTTTTTAAAGTACAGATTTATTATTTATTTTGCTAGGGATGATCTGTTAGCTTTCTTTTTGCACAAAAACCTTTGTAAGGTTCTGCTTTCTATGCTGGAGCTGGAAACTTCAAAAGGAAACGTAACCCTTCTTGTATTAACTTACTGCTATTTTATTGATAAGAAATATCAAGTGCTTATTAAACTGATCAAATACAGATATTGCTTGCTTCCATCACTATTGAAGTGAAAAGGTAGTTTTTTCAGACCTTTTAGAGGGAAACACTGCAGATTGCCAAGGTACTGCCAGAGAACTCACAAGGTGTTCAAGGTGAAGCAAGACGTAGCTGAAGCAAGTCTCTTGAGGATGAGGGAGGGAGCACCTGGTCACAGAAGTAACAGCATGGTATCTTCTGTGCAAAATCTATGTGCTTATGGAATGCTGTCTTCATTCCACTGAAGTCAGGAGTGTTGTCTTTGAACAATTTGGGCTAGGATTTTACAGTTTCTGTGGGGTTTGTTGTTTTTTTTTTTTTTTTTTTTTTTTTTTTTTTTTTTTTTTTTGTTCTTAGTGAATGCAAGCTGACACAGGTAAACATACATTCTTTGGCAATCTTAGCTGCTTAGTTGGGAGGGTATTTGCTATTTCTCATTTTGGTTTCTATTTTTACATTTGTACCATCCTCTGTGTTAACTAGTACCTGTGAGTGCTTTCAAAAATGCATCACAAATTAATTAATCTTGAGAACTCTTTCTTTTTTGATGCATTTTGATTAAAAAATGCCTAACTTTAAAATATAGGGTCCTGGATGCTCTGATACAGTACTCAATGACTTCTCTGCTTTTGTGTAGTCAGATCTTGAGAGAAAAAATGTCAGAAGTCTGTGCATTTATACTTGTCATTTTTCCTTAAAGGAAGAGCCATAAAAGGGGAGCATTTAGAGCTTTTCAGTTGACACCAGTCCCAGAGAAAATAGATTTATCTTAAAATCAGACAAAATGAAATATATTTGTTGTTTTAGTGATAGAGATTGAGGTCAACCCCTGAATTTTTTTTCAGTCAGCTCCTGAATATGGACAAGTAGCTAGCATGATCTAAAAGAGGGTGTTGTCGAAAGGCCATCATAGCAAGTGTAGGTATACCTTAGTGAACAGTCTACTACAAAGTATTTGGAGGGATTGGGATATGTGGGAGACAGTCATGAAAATCCCCGGGACTGGGGATGATTACACTGCGATCAGGGGTCAGAGGAAGGAATTGAGGTGGGGAAACTGAGCCTGCATATAGTGGGAAGCATTGTACTTTCAGCCACTGTAACCAAAGCTATTATATTTCAAAATGATAAGCCATGTGGAAAAATCAACTCCTTTTAATTTGACAATTCTTTGTGCTTAGCAGTGGTGCTCTTCTGAAACTCTAATGATATTGCTGGGGATATTATTTTTTAAAAAAACCCAACAAAATAACAACAAAACTCTTGGAAATCCTTTTTCGTGATGTTTAAGATATTGATAAAAAATAGACAAATTTTAAACTATTTATCAATGACTGTTTTATAGTGAATCAAATAAATGATTTTTTTTTCCCAGCTTTTCCCCACCATATTGTTGGTAGACTTTCCAGCTCAATTACTGGATACTTGAAAAATCATGTTTGTTCTGTGTTTTGAAAATGTTTTTCTCTTTTGACTAGAATTCTGATGATGGCTACAGTTAAATAATGTATAGAATTGGAAGGCTAAGTTTTTGTTCTTTGTTTTTCTTCTCCATTTCTAGAGTTTCCTCTTTTAAGAAAAATTTCCAACTGACCAATTAAAAACCAGCAACAACAAAAAACCACTAACAAGCAAACAAAACAAAAACCCCAAAGTACAGTTTCCTTGGGGAAGTCCAGTCTAAACAAGTATACGGTAATAAATATTAGCAGAAAGGATTTATTAGACAATCTTTAGTTAGGAAAGCTTCTTAACTCTTACAGCAGTCAGTGGGATTAAAATATGCTGACTTGAAGCTCTTCCAGAGGGCTTTTCTCATTAGCATTTCACTTGCCCAGAGAATTTCAGATTTGCATACTTTTTTTAGGTGCAGTGGGTATCATAGCTATTTGAGCAAAGTTAAAGCATTCCTAAAGCAAGAGAGTGCATTGGAATGGTGTTTTAAGAATGAAGTCCTTGCTTACTGCTTTCAGAGTCTTTGAAATCTTTCATTTATGGCTCATTTCCAATATGGAAGGAGTTTGTTTTCAGAGAAATATTGTTGCCAAGGGACAGATGTTGACTGTGTTGTGTTTAAAGCAGACTGATATTAATTACATACTTTTAGCTATTCTACTTCTCTGGATAACTTTAAAAGGTCTTTCCAGTTTCCAGAATACTTAGGTAAGCTCTCGGAACATGAGCACAGTGTCTCGGCATTTACGTGAAAAATGTATTAGAGAACTGGCAAGAGCTGAACTTATTTTTGTGCACAGTCAAGAAACTCTGTTTTCAGATGATTGCACTAATTAGTAACATAGAACAGCTTTAGCAAATGCTGTGGTTTCCCTCCCGCTCCTCTTTCATCTTTCAAGTCTTTATCTGAGTCAGTTGTCGAACAGCCTGTGTGGAGCACTACTTACTGCATTTGACCAGAGGAACGGGTTAATTTTTTTCAGAACTTATTCTGTGATTGAGGCAGCATGATCTGGAGCAATGTCAGTCTTTGGGGTTTTCCAGTTTCCCATTGATAATGCAAAGTTAATGTTTTGTGTTTGGGCTCTTTCAAGGATCTGTCTGAGTTACTTGCCTCGTCTACAGTTTTATGCCTGCTTACTTGAGCTGGGCTAGTGCTGGTGGTCCCAGTGACAGGACTGTCACTGCTCATCTCACCAGAACTTGCAGACAGTGTTGGTTTGGTTGTTTTGGGCTTTTTTTCAACTAGCTCCTGAAGACTGAGCCCAGCTCATGTTTCTTAGACCTCTGCTTATTTCAGTGGTTTAGATCATTTTGTTCTGTACTGGAACTGGTAAAATGCCACTTTCCAAGTATTTTTGCTTAATACTCAGTACTTTAAGAAACACTGGGTCAGGAGAACATAATGCATGTAACAGCTGTGCAGATCTCACCTTAGGGAGCCAACCCAGCAGCCTTAATCTGCTTTTGCAGGAGCCCTAGAGGAGAGTAAAGTAAGCTCAGCCAAAGCAGGTGAATTTTCCCTCCCAGCCCTCTTCTCAGCCTTCCATGTCTCTGCAGAGTTGTTTCTTCAGCCTTCTTATCCCTCCCTCAGTGGGATGAGTTCAGTGTGTCCTGTGAGTTTCTGGGAGAAGAGCTCCAGTGACGTTCTATGGGGCTGAACTCCAGCCCTGCTGGCCCCCAGCCCTGACTGCTGACCAGTGATCCATCCTCCTTGGAGCTACCTGGAGACAGCCCAACAGTTTATGCTCAACTTTTGAAACCTTCCTGCGAAGCTCTAGGCCTGGTGGACATGGATGGAGGCCTGCTTTAGTGGTCAAAATTATATTTTAACAAAAGGTTACATACTTATTGCCAGCTACAAGCTCTCAATAGAGGCATGTGTTTCTTCCCTCCATTCAGACTATGGAAGCTGAACTTCCTGTTTGCTTGAATCCCAATATAAAAACTCTTTCTTTCTTTCAGCTGCCGGTCGTGATCCTGTCACTCACTGACCTCTCTCTGCTTTCCTCAAAACTTGCTTTAGATAAAAGCATTAGCTTAATTCTCCAGACCTACTTATTTAAAAAACCTAAATGTTGCTCATCTCAGTTGTCCCTCAGGAGATGATCCTTGTATTCAGGAGTTGATGTTAACTGACAAAAGATTGTTGTGCATTTACGGTGAAGTTGTCCAAGTTACGTTAATAAGTTCGCATTCCATTTATGGATTACTGGGGAACATAAAACTGCCTACATAAAGCTGTACTATCTCATTAGCATTCTGGTCAAATATCTTTATTTGTTTAGGCAATTTCGACAGAAATATCTGAGTATTCATCTGATAATGACAGCGTGGGAGAAGGAGAGACGAGCCTGGCGACCACTACTCCAGGGTCCAGGAAGGGATTACAGCCGAGGGCAGGAGGGGACCTGGGGGATGTTACAGCACAACCGGCCAGCGAGTGGCTGCGGTCAGCACAGGCCCTGCTCCGCACCCCTGGGAAGCAGGCAGGAAAGGCCCCCCGAGCCCCCACCGAGTCTGCCAAGAAGAGGAAGCTACTGAGGTAAATGAACTGTCCACCTTAAGGAAATCTTTTGGGTTGTTCTTCTTCTTAAATTATAAGTGAAACAATACTTACCAAAGTGTTGGAATGTGCTTCGAGGGTAAACATTTTAGAGATGCAAATACGAAAAACGTTAAAGAATGTAATTTATCTGTAAACAAGCAAAAGAGGCAAGAAAGAACTAAAGATTTTAAATCTGTGGTGAAAGCTCTCAGTCTTGAACTCCTGTGTACAAATTGTTTGGTTTTTGCACTTCTAATAATGCCTTACAGATGTGTGAGTGGACGTACTTCTGTTTCAGATTCTAATCGTTTCACTGCTTTGTGCCCCTCCAGAAAGTCTGCAAAAATGCTGTACCTCAAGTTTTTGGGGTTGGTGGTTTTTTTTTTTTTTTTTTTTTTTTTTTTTGTTGGTTTTTTTTTTTTTTTTTTGTCCTCTCCAGATTTGTCAGGGCAAAGTTATCCAAAATACTGTAGGAAAGGAGTGGATGAGCAATAGTTTTGAAGAGTGTAGGACAAAGTGGTATGTAGGAATGGGAGGGCATGTTCTCAAGGTGAAATTTAAATGTGTGTAAAGTTAAATACATTAGAAAGTAACTGCTGAAAGAAAGTAGCCTGAGATTGAGCAGTTGAAACCTGATGTTCTAGCTAATTTCTTTGCAGAAATTGTGACTTCCTATATTGAATTAATGAAAATTGTGTTAACTTAAATAGTATTTGTGAAGATATGCCTCAAGCTGTGGAGACTACAATTACAAATGGTGCTGCTATACATCCCTGCTGTTGTTTTAACAGTCTGGTTCTCTTACTTCTTTTACAGCTGAAAAAGTACAGTAAACAATCACTTAAAAAGTAAATCTTTAGTTACTAGGCATACTTATTTTTCTCTGAAATATTCTTGGCTATTTCAAAATGCTGTCTGAGGAAACAGGTTTGGAAGTCCTAATTATGGAGCATCTCTGTACTTAGAAGTGCTTTGCTTGTGCAGTCAAGCTTTATTTCTTATTACTTTAGAAACCTCCGTACACAGCTGTACTAGGTCAGACCAGAGCTGTAACCCCCAAAAATGCCTTTTAGTGGCCAAAAGCAAGTATGTGTGACTGTAATAAAAACAGGACAAGTGTACACAGCGGTATTTTGCCCAGGCGCTCTTCCAGCTTTAAGCAGTTCTGGAGCTGTTTGTTACCCTTAGTGGGTTTGTCTTTTTCCGAGGTCCAGCTTCATTTGGTGACCTTTACTATCAACAGTCTTAATGCAAAAAATGTTTCATAGCAAAGATACTCTGACACAAGTGTATATGAGAATAGATTGCTTTAAAAACAGAACAAGACCGAGCCATCCACAATTATGTAGAATGTAATCTGTCTGGAATGGCCAGAGGAGCAGAGCTTACAGGGCTTTTTACCTTCCATCCTGTGGTTCCGCTTTGGGTTCCTTTGGGAACAGGGAAGCAGGCAGGAAATTCCTTAGTTATGAGTGTTGTTTATCTCGTTATTTTGCTCATCCAGGTAATTGTCATCTTTTCACTCTTCCTGTTCAGGGCATTAATTCCATGTGTCTCTCCCATCCTTCCTTTTACTGCTGACAGAGAACATTTTCATTGGTGTGGTAACAGTCAATGTAAGAGTTTGCATCCTCACTAGGAAAGCATGGGTTTTCAGTGCTGTGGATTGAAGGCCAGTTCAGGGAAAGGTTTGTCAGCTTCTTGATTGATGAAGTGACAATCCCTTCTTTGTGGTTAACTAGCTAAAAGCTACAAAGCAGCCACTGGCTTGTCATTTCTCCTTCCTTCCTACCTCTGCTGCAGATCAAGGCCACAGCAGAAAAAGCAGTGAGCAGGGGAATCATCCTGCAAGCTGGATCTGGCCCGTGAGCTTCCTTTCCACTCAGATGGACCATTTGGAACTGCCCAGTAGGTGGAAGAGAGCCACAAGTCTCTGCTTAGCTGGGCTCTCTTTCTCTTTCTCCTAGGCCAGTGCCTAGGGAAGCATGGACTGAGCAGAGGTGGCGCAGTGGTAGAGCTACCATCTTCCTGTGTGAATTCCTGTGCCATAGGTTCAACTCCAAATCCAGACTGTACTGCGTATGCTTATTTCATGGAAGAGTCCTGATGTAGGTAGAGCAGGTCTCTTTCCATTTTGTTTTCCCTTTTAAGAAAAATAGAAAATACTGCTATTTTCATATCTCTTTGCTATTGGACATGTGTAAATCTAGCTTCAAAAGTAGAGTTAATGTTTTCAAGAAATTTTAGCTTATATTTTCTGTAGAAATCTTACAGTCATGCTGCAATCTACATTTATTTTTGTGTTCTCTGATTGCAGCTATGCCTCTGTTACATCAATGGGTACATTTCTCTGTGCAACTTCAAAGAAAACCCCCTAACATATCCCCCCTAACCTCCCAAATCCCAAGCAAAACCAAACCGAACAAAGAAAAGAGCCATAAGAGTCTCTGGAAAAATTCAGATAAGTTCCATTCTACTGTCCTCTCCTCCTGGAAACCTCCTGGTGCTAAAATGGAAATGGGTAGTTGCCTGGATGGGTGGAAAGAGTATTGTTTGTTTCAGCCTATTCCAGATGCAATTGTCATACACTACAAAAATTGAGATGCAACCAAAGCAACAAAAATGTTCAGAAGTGAGCTAATTATGGATGACTAAAATAAATTTTTGTGATCCTAGCATAGGTAATTTGACTGTAAGTTCAACGCCTTTGAGTGTAAATAAAATGAGAAGCCCATCTATATCCCCAAATCAACATGCACAAAATCAACAGTGCTGCTGAGCCACATTTGAAGGGGTATGTTGCAATTCTCCTCTGTTAGGGGTTAAGTGGGGTCTCAGAAGACAATTGGTGTCTGAAGACAAGAAAGATGTGGCAGAAGCAATTCCTCCCCCACCATATATACTGCCCCCACCATATCTAATTTTCATATGTTTTCTTGTATCCCATGTAATGTTAGTTTTTCTTTTCAAAAATATTCTGAGTAAAGATTATTCTTTCTACCACAGTCCCTAGGAGGGCAGGTAATCTGTGTGGTGAGGTTTGGCCTTCGGGGGTGTTGGTGGTTCTGAAGAGCTGTGCTGTAGGAGATGCCAGTTTGTCATGCTGAAGGCAAAGCAGATCATCTCCCATTCACAGCCATCAATGCCACCACTCAGGACATCCTCACCTTAAACACTGGTATTATATGCTTGTGTAGTTGCCCTCCTCTATTTAAACAAGCCTGTTGATGGATGCCATGGGAGTACATAGTTTTCCCAGGTGTGCTGCCAGATCCATGTCCTTGTACTGCACCTGTGAGCCACTGAGTTGACAATTAGGTGCTACTAGTGGTGTTTGGTGCTGAAATGAATTGCCTTGGTGATCAGGTCAAGAGGTGTTGGGTTTACATGTTCCTGCCCTTTTTTTCCATCCCAAAGCTTCAGTTTCTCAGCTTGAGTCAGCACTTCATGGGAAAATTGTGCAAATGATTTGCATAACCTGAGGGGAGAGGGTATATATTGCAAATGACAGTTTTCAAGAAGCTCTTCTTGTTACATTTGGAATTCGTCTTAATGCTACTGGGTGAAATGTCTGAACTGTATTAGTTCCAAGTCTTTCAAAGTTTCTTTGTGAAAGAAAGGAGAAATGTAGAGTATTGCAAGTGTCAACGTTTATTACATAGATTAAGCATATAACTGGGTTAATTCAGTATTTATAGAGAAGAAAACTCAAAATGGATGTACTCGGCTTCTCTTGTCTACAAGTAAACCTTTCTTAAAGGTTTTCTGAATTGTTTGCTTTTTCCATTGAGATTTTATTTCCATCAGGAAAAAAAAGTCTGAGGTTCATTGTAGGAAATAAATATCTTAAGTTATAAAATGTTAACTCTGCATCTAAATCTGTCATGTTGCAAGAGCTTTTAGTTGTGAAGAATAAGCTTTAGCTTTTTGCTTGTTTTTTTAAATACTTGAGTGGCTGCTTATAGCTCAAGAGAAACAGGATTTCCCAATATTTTATTTTAAATTGTCCTATATCTACTTGTTTGCAGACTACTTACAAATCTGATCAGCTAAAATTAGCTTGTGTTATCAAAAGAGGAGAAAATTACAGAATGTCCTGGTACTATGTGCAGTAAAATGAAACCCAGTTGTCATATGAGGCCAACTGAGGTCCTGAAAATAAAGGAAATTGCCAAGGGAAGAGGGAGCTGGCACAAATGAAGCAGACTTTTACTCTAAAATTGGGACTGTTCTTTCTCTACGTGCATCCACAAGTGGCATAAGGGTGTAACAGCAGCAGACTAGCCCTTTAGATGGTCATGTTCTTATGCTAATTTTAACTATTGGATTAAGTTTTCTTTGCTAGCGAATTTCTTGTTGGATTAGGAAAGTATAAATGAAGAATATCATGGCTGCCAGTACTGATGTACCACTTGTCATCACTGGCAGTATACACAGTAAAATTATTTTGCACTTAGAGAAGGTTAAAATGTATTTTCTCCTTTAGAAAGTGTGGATGGTTTCACTGGGCCAAATGTTTGGTGCTAATAGGGGGAAAAAAAAGCACCATGTTTGTCACTGGTCACAGTCAGCAGAGCTTCATGAGGGAAAAGTCTTGCTTGTCAAATCTATTTCCTTCTACCATGGGGTAACCCACTGAGCTGATCTAGGAAGCCAGTAGATGTGATCTGTTTGGACTTTGAAAGCCAATCTTTAGATACTGTCTCTCACAGTACCTTCCAGATCAAATCCACAGCTGGATAACCATGGTGAGTGATGGGTGAACAACTGGCTCACAGGTCAGGCACAAAGGGTGACATCAACAGTGAATGGGGTGACATCAGGCTGGCATCCAGTCACTAATGGGGTTCTACAGGGCTCCATCCTCAGCCCAGCTCTCTTCAACATCTTCATTATCCACCTGGATGCAGGACTTGAAGTGATAATAAGTAAGTTTGCCAAAGATACTAAATTGGGTGGAGCTGCTGACTCCCTCCAGAGCAAAGAGGCCCTGCAGAGAGCGTTCCACAAATCAGAGGACTGGGCTATCACCAACTGCGTGAAGTTTAACAAGGGCAAGTGCTGGATTCTGCACCTGGGACAGGGCAGTCCTGGTTGTGTGTACAGACTGGGGGATGAGATGCTGGAAAGCAGGGCTGCAGAAAGGGACCTGGGGGTCCTGGTCACTGGCAAGTTGAACATGAGTCAGCAGGGCTTTTTTTATTTCTTTAGTAAGTGCCCCATGGAGTGGAAGGAGACAGCTGAGTGTCAGTTACTTCACCAGGTAATGTGCAAATAGGAAAGGAGATCTCTCCTTGCTTTGAAATGAGAGAAGGGAAAAATTGCCCAGTCTTGAGATGGGGATATATATTTGTTTTTAATTATGTGGAGTCCTGCATATACTGTGTTTGAGGAAAAAAACTCAGTAGTGAGATGCTTAAGTTTTGACTTCAAATTAAGTCTGTAAAGGAGTAAACTTGGATGAACAGGGGGGTAATTTTTCATAAGTGCCCTGCTAAATGAAAACCTTAATAAAAAAACACAAAAAGATCTCCAACATTTCAGAAAGATTGAAAATTACTTTTCAAAACACAGCAGACTCACTAATGCTCTTTTGTTGTTGCTTTCTATTAGCCTCATTGGAGTTGGGAGATAGGAACCAGCCTGGAAGTCACAGATTAGTCTCAGTATTACTTTTTGGTGATAGCTGTCACAAAACTCTTCAGTCTTGCTGTTAAAGTTTGTGGGAAGGGCAACTACCAGAACCTGAGCTGTTTTACAGGATGCTGAGCTTTCTTACAGTCTTCAAAGCCGTCTTTCATGTGGATATTGTTGGACATGGACAGTAAAGGCAATGTGTTGTTTTAAATACAGTATTTCAACAAACTCAGGTTTAGTATGGAAACAGGACATGAATTGCTGCTTTTAAATCTGTCTGCCTTCAGGGAATTAAAGGAACAAAATAGTTGTACTGGAAGTTTTGTGATTAAAAATAAAAAGGTGGTGGGCAGTGGAGATTGTATCTGAGCAGTTTGACTTCACCGAACAGCCTTTGCATTAACAATTTGCCAAATGTGTTCAATTTGCTCAAATTAAAACATTTTTGGGGGAAGTTTGAAGTGCTGGTCAATAATCCTAAACTAGTTTTTGTTATTTCAATGCAGTCTGTCACATCCCTTGATTACAGAATTGATACATTAGTAACAAAAATATATTTGCCAATTTTATATACACACACACCCGGGATGTTGTTTTACCTTGTATTCACAGCCAGGAGTGACTCTGCCTGTATAGTTCTCAGTATCTCACAGTACATGCACAAGTGTTTTACAGTGTAGGCACCTGTACTGTGCTGGAAGGGATGAGTAGTTTTCAAATTCTGTTGTTAGCAATCTGTCAGCTTGTGTAACAGAAAGCACCTTTTCCTTTGTTTTATGTGTTTGAGCTAAAAAGGGGATTGATCCTCCTGGGTTGCGGTGGTGTTTAAACTCCTTTGTTTCTACCTTTTTTAAAAGAAACAAACCATAAAGTACCAACTGTTGCTCTGGCCATACAAATTCCTTTTGTGCATGGCATGTCCTTGAACTTTGTTTTCTGATTTCATGAGGTATGAAACAGACAGCACAAAAACATTTCCAATGACCAGCTGAGAACCTCTCATAAATGCATTCTTAGTTACATTTTATGTTCTGCAACCAAGCACATGCAAATTGCTTTATGATGTTTTCTGTTTAAACTATTTTTAACTGCATTTGGAATGTGAATGGAAGGATTATGATTAATAAATATCAGTGTACTTTCTTAGCACAGAGGGCTGCTAAGGAAAGTCAGAGTTTTACTTTATATGGACCTTTGTGATAAGTGGTATCCTGATAACAGACATGGTTAGCAAATTAGTAATGAAGCTGTGAGCATCAGTGAGACCCTCCTGCTAGTCATATCAGCCCTGAAACAGCAATGATGTCTTGCTGTTGTGTGCAGTAGCCACAGCAAGGAACCAGAAACTTGCTTTCTTTCCTTCATGCTACAGGGCATTCCTGCTGTAGGTGTAACAGTGGTGGGCTTGAAGAAGAGTAGGAGCTGATTGACTGTACACAACATTTTCCCTGTTCAGGAAAAAAGGGGGAAATTAGGCTGTAAGCCAATAACAGCTGCTCTCTTCTGCAGGTACTTTAAGGCTTTCTTGCATTGTTTAAACTAATAAAATAAATTTCTCTGACTGGTGTCTGTGGAGGGAATGAAGTAGGAGAACACTCCTGTTGAACAGTTTTGTTTCAGCAAAACAAGTTTTTGAGCTACTAACTGTATAGTGTATTGCTACAGTCCAACCACAGGGTTCAGCTGCAGACTCATGCATGCAAGACTTTTAAACAAGCAATCTGAAAATGCATTTTTACTGCTGCATTTTTAAGCCTAGCTGAGCTGGCATCTACCAACTCCAGCATGGCTCATGTAGACCACCCAGCCAAGCTGAATTACAACTGCATCTGAGAATGGTTCCCTGGCAAGAAGAGAAACTGGGTGGACAGTTAGTTGGAGTTTGTAGAACTGTCTTGCCCACAAGTGTTGTGGTGTGGTAATGCTTCAGTGCTCAAGTTCTGGAGGAAAATATGGATGAGCACAGTGTTATCAGCAGAGTAGGTTATCCCATATGAAGTTTTGTGCTTGACTGTGCTGCTCTTGGAACCAAAGCTTCCATTGCACTTCTGTATTAGTTGCCTCTCTGTCTTAAAGCCCTCGTTGAAACCAGGATTAAACAAGGTTGTTAAGCTTACCGGGAACTTCACTGGAGGCCAATATTTTCTAAACATTCTTGTTTGTTTTTCTCCTTAATATAGCAGGGTTCGTAGCTTGTTAAGTGTGGGCTCATAGCTTGTTAAGTCTGAGTTCTTTATTTTGGGGCTTTGGGGGTTTTCTTCTTCCTCTGAGTTCTCTCCTCTCTGCCTGACACCAGCCATATCGATGCAGCAATGTAAACTGCATAACTTCTATAGGTCATTTTGGCTTAAATGGGGCTCTTGTGTTTCAGAGTTCGTTCTGTGATCTGCTGCTTAGATGTTTAGCCATTGCATCTGATAATTCTTGTGATAATTATAATTTTGCAATGGATATAGTTGTTCATTAAAAATTCAGCTGACACTGCTAACTACTTTTTATATAACGTATTGACTTGTCTGCTGATGAAATTGCTTAATAACTAGTAACCAAAGAGATTTTTTTACAACTCACCTGAAGTTCTGCTTAGCCTTTTTAGCTCCTTCTCAGTTTCCACAGGTGTGTGTCTTCCCAGTTTCACATTTACAATGTGAGTTTTACCAAGCTATTTGTCTTTTTTAACTTAGCCAAAAAATTTTCTTCATGTGCACAAATAGTCATAGGGTGGTTGTATGCTATCTCTATTGATTCCTAAACCAGTTTAACTCAAGCACACATTTCACCTTAGTAGAAATCTTTATTAATAGATTCAATAGTACTTGTGGAGAAACTTTACACTACAACAAAAGAATGAAGTAGGTCTTTATGCAAATAACTTCTTTGAAGCCAAAGAAAAATGCTCAAACACTCCCACAGTAACCCAAAGACAGCTTCCAACACATACATCTTCTTGTTCTTAAAAGTGAGAAATTATGTCTTCTGGCTTTGAGTCCAAGAGTAAGAATTGCTTTAGTGTTACCTTAAGTGTATTTGTGCTAGATGCCACTCCTCTGCTCCTCACCTTGGGAATGCTAAATTAATTTCATCTTGGAGAGTGTTCAGACCACTGAAACTGCACACTTGACCCAGCTTGTGAAATGAATCATAGGGTCAAGTATGGGTAAAAGAATATTTTTGTGATCACTCCTTGCCAACAGAAAAACAAATCCGTGAGGGAAAAGAAAACCCAACCTGTTATAACTAGTGGTTATACTGGTTTGTTTTGAATTTGCAACTGTCTCTGGTGTCTAATAGGATCTGTTCATAAGTGCAAGGGAAAGTTAGAAACCTTTTTTTACACTCCTCGTGTACTGGAGACAGGACTGAAAACATGAAGATTTTGGACACCCGGATACTGCAAATGTTTTATTGTGTGTTATGACCTGAGGTGTATGATTTTTGGGAGTAACTCCATTAGAAAAATCAAAATTAGGAGAGCTAATCTACAAAATGTAATTTTACGGTATGATTCTAAGGGTCAAAGCATACATACACATCTATACATCTACATCTGTCCTGTGGCTTGTCACTTGGCAAAACCAAGTATTGATTCCTGGCAAAGCTGAGCATTCCTTTGTCCTCTGCAGGGGCGGGCTAGCTGAGAGATTATGTCGGCTCCAGAACAGAGAAAGATCTGCCATTAGCTTTTGGAGGCATCAGTGTATTTCAGATGATAAAACCCCCTCAGGTAAGGAGCATTACACAATACCACTGGGAAAGTATTATACCTACTTGTATTTATCTATGGCCCAAGTAGGGGTAAAAGTGAAGTTTATATTATTTGCTGGTCTTTCCTGACTTGGGTTTAATGCTATCTTGATTGTCTTCTGAGCTAATAATTGCATTTCTGGTAAATATGAAGGTTTCTAACAACTCAGTCATCATTTGAATGCATAAGGTAAAGGATATATTTTAAGTAGCCTCCATCTAAGTTCTTCACAACTCCTTGATTTCCAGCATCACATGGAAAAATGGTGTTTTCAGCAGGTTTTGGGGTTTTTTTTCTTTCTTTATAATCAACTCTTTTTCTTTGCTTGTTCTTTTTGCTTTGTGATCACTTCTTGCCAACAAACAGACATGGATAAAAATTTGTGGATAAGTGCTGAAATTGTGAATGACACCAAGAGTGTGAAGCATAACTACAGTGGTCACATCACTTAAAAAGAAACAGTGGGAGTCATGCAAATTAGTTACTGGTGTCTGATAGCACCACCTTTCAGTAGTGTTTCTCGAGAGGTAGCAGATTCTTAAGAGTTTAAGTATAAAGAAGTAGTTAAGTTCTTGCATCAACTGCTGTGTGTGTGGCTATAGTCTACAAAATGTCAAGCATTTATTCTATATTAGGCCAACTGCTTGTTTTTGAGCATCTATTAACTTGCATTTGTTTTTCAGAAAGTCCTCTAGTCCTAATTTGAAAACATGTGGTTAAGTGAATCTATCATTTACCTTGAGAGTTTGTCCCCAGTTCTACTCCCAAATTTTTAAAGGTGGTTTTTCTTCCAAATGTGAATTTGTCTGGCTTCAGTTCCCCTGTTTTGTTTCTTGTTTCTCCCTTTCAGATTTCTTTAGTATGTGACATTTTCCCTTTCTGGCACTTGCATAGCAAACCCTCTGCTGCCTCACAATTTTCGTAAACTAAACAGACTGAGCTCTCTAAGGGTCTCTAAAGCATTTTCATCAGTGTTCAAGTGACTTTCATGGCTTTTTACTGTACCCTCTTGAACTGTTCAGAAGGGTCTTAGGAACAAGGATAGCAACTCAGTATGTGTTCTTCCAGTTTTAGTCTCATTAAAATCATTGGCCAGGTCCAGTTCACTTCTCAGCCTCCTGGGTATTTGAGGCCTGTGATAAGTGTTTGAGTCTGGTTTGGCTTTGGTCACAGTATGGTGCTGGGACTTCACCTTGAATTGATTGTCCAGTGTGATTTCATAACCTCTACAGCTGTTTTTCTTCTGAGATGCTGTTTCCCACTCTCCAGCTACTCTTTCTGTTTCTCCTTTCTAAACACAAGGAAATGTCTGTGCTGTAGCCTGGTTGATTTTACTTAAGTAGTCCAGCTAACCATGCAGTTCAGACCACTGTGTAGCTCAAGCCTGTCTTCTTTTAGTCACAGATTTGCTTGAGTTTGTGGTATTCACACAGTTTCTTTATGTCACTGATTAAACCATTTAATACCATGAGTGTTTACTTTCAAGTCCTGCTGGAATTGCTGTTACTCAGTTATAATTCTCCACTGGTAAAAAGCTCTAACTGCAATTCACAAAGTTAGCTCTCAGAATTTTAATTTTTTTTTGCATTTCACTCAAAGGGTGCATTACTCATAGTGAAAATGGTTGATTTTTCATAAGAAGGTTGTATGATTTAAAGTGACACCCAAACTGTTGGCTAAAGCTCAGTCTCCGTATCTCACTGGAGCTTTAGAGGTCTTACATCCCTTGGCCATTTGCATGCTGTGTGTTCAAAATGCCCCCCATGCAGAATAGCATGTTGTATTTCTGACCTTAATTCCTTGCTTATTTTTCCAGTCACTTTGCCTAGATCTGATGTCAGGCTAGCTGGTCTCCAGTTATTGTAAGCCACTTTGTTTGCCCTTCCTGAATAGTAGCACAATATCATCGTCCTTTCAGTCTTCTGGAATTTCACCATTATCTGAATACTCACTAGAAAGTGACATCAGGGAACCAGAGATGTCTTTAGCCAGCTCTTTTCAGAAATGCTATGTTGAAAATTATACAGGCATGCTCACTTAAAATCATGAGAGGTTACTCCATCATTTGTATGTGGTGTGAGGACATCCTCTTGCTGCTTCTCAAATATGGGACAGAAATAGACATTGAATAGGCTTGCCTTTTTAATGAAATGAAGATTTTTAATGTATTGTGTAGTAACAGACCTGCAACATTGCTAACATGCTAATATTCTTTTTGTCCTAGTTTCACGTGTCATTACAAAACCTTGTGTTTGGCTGCTCAACATTTTGTTAGACCAGCTTCTAGGCTGAAATATTCCATGCTAAACATCTGCCCCTGGCTGAATTCCTTTCTTTGATTCTTCTTCTTTCTTTCAGAAAATGAGTCAGAATTCGTTAGCATTTTATGAAAAAAAGGCTATGGGAAAATACCTTGCTCTATTCTTAAGTATGTTTAAAAAATACTGATGAGTGTCTTTAAGATGATTTAGTTTTGGCAGAAGATGAACTATTTCTGGGATATGCCTTTTCCATCATAAGAAAATTGTACAAGAAGTCTTTAGGACAAACTACTGTTTCAATTAGCCTGTAAGCTTTTGCTAAAATTTATGAAAAATGCTGAATATGCCATAAATTTAGGAATACACTTCAACTTCACAGCTTAAATTTCACTTCCAATTCTCAGTCGTTATTCCAAAGTACAGTGATTATAAAATAATCATCAAAATAGCTGTGATAATATTTTGGGGATACTTTTTCATCTAGAGCAAAATTTATTTTTGATAATTGTATTCTTAGAATGGCCATAATGTTTCGTGTCACCAAAATGAAATTGATGTTTGGTTTGGAGAACATCGGTCAGAATGGTTGAAATTTTAGTAATGTAACTGGATAACCTTCTCTTTGTTTCTAGTGAGGAATGTGAAGTGTCAGCACAGCAAATGCATGTCACTTTCAGCTTTCATCTCTTTAGGTTCAAGCTAAGGGTGTCTCACTAATCTGAGAACCTTCTTGAATTTTGTTTCCCCTCTGTTTTGCCCAGTAATATTTCGAAGCCACGTTGTTTCCAGGACTGTTTCTGACTTCGGCACAGAATTAGAGGAAAGAACTTCTCAAATAACAAACTCATTTGAGTTACTAAAGAAGCCTGAAGATTATTGTGGAGGATTGAAGTCACTTAATTGCTGGGAGAGCTGTCACATCATTTTGGATATCCCATAGCGTGCAGACCAGAAGTTCATTGCTAAAGCAACGGGGAGCAATTTCAAATGAGATCGGTTTAAAGTCCTCCTTACATCTGAGATTTAAGGAAAAATTTTTCCAAAGTTCTGGCTGTCATCCCCACTAGACATTTCATACTGCAGAATTATATGCCTTTATTTTGCTGTTGCTTACTTTTAGGTTGTATCCATGTCCATATTATTCAAAACCCCTAGTTTTCAGCTTTATTTTTTTAAAAAATTCCTGTCTGTTACCTCCCTGACCCCTTTCTGTAAGTAACCATTGTGGTTTGGCTGCCTCTTGGTCACTAGGATGAATCACTGCCCAGAAGAGAGCACCTCCTTTCAGCACGCACTTTCTGGTGTTTATGCAGTGCACAGGGTCTCACTTTGGCTGACTCATTCTGCGGGGTAGAAGAAACCTTTGTGCTTTCTCAGATTTTGACAATTTTGTGGCAGAGTCACATTCTACAGCCAGTCCCTGTGTTGGAATAGGCACTCACCAAGGACATGGGTTTCTGCAAGGTGATTGGGAATCCCACTTCTGTAAATCAAGGCAACCATACCATGCAGAGGCCTGAAGGGAGGGAATATCAGGGTTTGCCCATGCCACACAGCGTTGGTTGGATGCTTTCTGTGGTTCAGCTCTAACAGAGGCAAATGTCAGGCTCTGCCACAAATCCAAAATTTTCTGTTCTTCACAAGATGTAAAAGGGGAGTGGTGGTGCAGGCCACATAACAGCAAGTCTCTCATCAGCCAAGCTGATGGTTTGAGGGTACTCTGTGCAAGGGCTTGTAGACCACTTGCAGGCTTTTTTCTGTATGCAGTGCTGCAACTTCCCCATAAGTTTCCTGTTTGGGCAAAGAGGAGATCTGGACAGCTGAAAGACAGAAAGAGAAAAATAAACCAAACCCACAACAAAAACCCAAACCTTTTTCCTGTCAACATCTGCTGGAATAAAAAATCGTGGTTTTCTGAGTTACATTCAGACAACCTTCCTGTCTATAGGGACGGGACACTAATAATATTTAAAGCAAACTCATGTAGATTCCTACTGTAACTTCTGAAATTTTGCTTTCTATACATCCTATCTTCTATTGGTTTTCTTTGTCTTGCAGCTGTCATCAAAACAGTTCTTCACCTTAAATGCAGAAACATTTCTCTAGCATTTGCAGTCTGATGCAAGATTTTGGTATTTGTTGACCCAAGGTTAAGATTCACGATTGTGTTACAACTGAATTTGAGAGTAGTGAATACTGAACTGACAAAAGAGCAAAACCATTGATCTTTCCTTCCAAACTGCTCCTTCCTCTCAGGGAAAAGTGACCTTCAAGGGGCAACAAATTTTTGGTTTGCTGAGGCAAGTGGAAACACATACATGAGGGGAGGAGGGTGAAGCCCTGGAGATGAGGACAGGGTTTCACATGTAACATGTGGAAGGCAGAAAGCCTTAGGGAAGAGGGTATAAACAATCACTCCCTCTCTTCCAGTTTCAGTGACTAGTTAAGATGATGGGAAGAAAGGATTTTAGCAGCCTGAATGCCATGAAACATGTACCTGATGAAGAAAACACGGGCAGCCCTTAATAGGGTTTCCTTTACTATGTAAAATTCTTCTAAAAACAAAGAAGTCTGAGATTTGCTAGTTGTTGCTTATTTTCTTAATTCTTGATAGTTTGTTTTATTACTTAAGAATTAGTAATATAAATTAGAGACATAGCAAGTGGCCAGATTTCTTTTTCCTAGCCAACTGTCTGAACTTGTTACAGCATTGGAAAGGAAAAAATCAAATGTAAACTTGTCTTCTTCAAACAATAATCTTTGTATTGTTTTTGTTTTCCTATGAGAAACTATAATGACATACATTGTCTCTTTAAGTAGCTTGCATATGTTCTTATAAAGAATGTGTAGTGTTTAAAGCAAAGCCAAATTCAGCAGCCTTTTAAAAATTAATATAAATGTGGCAAGAAGCCATCATGCCTACGAGAGACTTGTTGTGTTTCTGAGAAAAATCTTCTTGAATGGCTTCAGAAGTTACCAGCCCAGGAAGAATAACAACATTTATAGATCAGAATGGCAACCAAACAGTTTTGTACAGGCTGTGAAAACCTTGTAATCCAGGCCTGGTTTTCAGCATTGACTTTGGATTTCAAGGACCTGCTTGGTATCTTCCTGCTTGCTGAGTTTGTTATGCCTGCACCTGCAAGTTATACATGAGGGAGGAGGAAGAACAATAATGAGATGCCAAGCAAAAGAATGGTTTTGTTTTGATTCATGCTTGTAATTTGACATTTTGTACTTTTTACGCTTGAGAATGAAAGTAAAACTTTGTGGCTTGAACCAGAAAGTGGTTGGCTATTCTTCCACTGCAGATAGGATGTGATGTCCCAGGAGGGTGTCTACTAACTGCAGTTTTGGAACCACATTTGACAATCAGAAGTTAAATGATGTTGGGATGAAATAATGCCTTCAAAAAAATAACTGAGCGAGACAAATTTGCAAGAGTGTTGCTAGTTTGCTTTATTGAACAAGGCATAAAGTGGAATTTTATTTGTTACCTTTATAATTCCATAATGTGTGTCTGACCTATTCATCAGAACCAAAGGCCGAAAGTGACTTTCATTCTTTGTGCAGTGAGTACTATTCCCAACCTCAATTGCCCACAATTCTTTATACTTTCAGTGGGAAAGTTTATTTTATAAAAACTTTTAGCTAGGATTAGTAGAAATTTGACTTGAGTGTAACACCTCTATTTTGCATAGTGTGTATTTCTAAAGAATTTCCCAGTTAAGAGGAAGTATAACTTCTCAGCCATGTTTTTTGGAAATGTCAACTAGGTATGTCAGGTACAGTACAAATTTACTTCTAAACTGCAGTTCATGTATATGATTTGTTTGATAGTTCTTAGTTTGATAATTGAGGAAAAGTGACGGTAATTTGTTTTTCTTAAAAGCATTTGTCCTTTCCCCATATCATTCAGATAGCACTAAGATAAAGAATTATGACTGTTTAGCTGGTAAGAACAAATACAAATTGTCCTCACTGTTTTTGCACAAAGCATATATTTGTTAGCAGTTTTTCAAATATTAATGTGGCTTCAAGCAATCTCATCTTCCTCCCTTGCCTTTTCTTATGAGTTTGTCATGGTTTTATTTAGAAAGCTCTCCTTGCATGAGTGTAGTTTTTTAATTGATTTTAAAGGAAGGTGGGGAAATAGTCTTCCTTTTGCCTCATGTTGTGCTTGCTTGGTCTCTTTTATCCGTGTGACTTGTGAGATAAGTCTTGTGGCTGAGGAGTTTTATTTTGTCAGTCTTGCTTTTCATGATAGTTCACATGTATACTTGTAGGTGTTTATATGGTCCTTATTACTGTAGACTTTTTGCTATCACAATAGTAATAATTTCCACTCTGTTCTCCTTCCTGCTTGCATATGAGTTGGGGTTTTTTCTGGAATGCTCAGGAGAGCAGAGCCATTCACTGCTTGGCATTTTCCTAAGCTCCAGTTTTCTTTTGTGTTTGTAAGATGTGGTCTGTGTTGTTGTAGTTCACTGTTTTCTGCATTGGTACTGTGGCTTTGGGAACTTATTTATGCCTTGTGTCATGTGATTGTTATGTTCAGATGTAACATCCTTCAGCCCTGTGGGTGAGGTGCATTCTTGCAACATTGCAAGATTTTTAAATTTTCAGGAAGAATGGAAAATTGGAAAATTTAGGAGTATCTGTTGTCATAAATGTGGCTTTGTTTTGCTCTTGTTGATGTGGTGGTGTTACTCTTACTTCTGCTGGTCTGATCTGCGTGGAGGTGCACTGGCTATTCCAGCTAGCACGTTCAAACCATGCAGAGTTCAGTTTGATGTCCTGAAACATTTTGTCTCACTCTGTAGGTCTTGTAGACATTGCTCTGCTGCTGGAGTTCTATTGACTGGCTCTAAAGAGAGTTTGTTCCCTTTGAGAACTTTCCATTTAAGGCTACAGGTGCTCTTTTGGAACACTGGAACAGCAGCATTTTAGCAAAATTCACTGGAGTGAGGTGAAACTGTATGTGTTCTTACTGAGATCGACATTTGATACATTTCTATACATCAAGTGCCATGGATTCTCTCCTTGCAGTGTGCTCAGCTTCCTGTCACTGTATCACTGGAGAAACATAAAATATGTGGTTCCCAAGAGATCATAATTTCTATAT
Organism: Coloeus monedula; assembly: GCF_965178545.1. Lineage (NCBI taxonomy): Eukaryota > Metazoa > Chordata > Aves > Passeriformes > Corvidae > Coloeus > Coloeus monedula. The sequence continues at coordinate 116,802,994 of NC_138781.1, forward strand.
TTTCCTCCTCATTTGTCTTCCTTATTGGTAGTTACAGAGTTATTAAAACAAACTTTGGAGCTGTATTTCAGGCACTGAAGCCAGAATGTCTGAACATTTGTTTTTTTTAAATTGAGCTCCCTGATGGTTTTTTTTTTCCTTTTCTTGTCTCCAAACTGCTTTTTGGTTGTTGAGAGTCAAAGCACGCTGGCTTTCTTCTTAGCCTTCGTCCTAGGCTGCCCTTGGCATGGCCAGTGCATCATCTATGAGCATGTACATTCAGTGTTGATGTGGCTTAAATATATGTGTCTGCTGTGAAGCCACTATGTTAGGTCTGAACCTTAAGGGCATTCAGTCTGCCAGAGACTGTAGAGTCATCTGAAGTCTTCAAAAGGCTCAAGACCTCAGGGTCTGTGATCCCCAAAGGAATGGGAAGCTTTTTTTGTCATTTTTTCCCCTCTTTTTTTTTCCTCTTCTTTTTGTTTGGTTTTTTTTTTAACCCTCCTGGAATTCAGAGTAAATGCAGAACATCTTCAAAGTACTGTGTCGAAACACTTTTTGATGCCATGGTATATGACATGGTATATGACTGATGGGCAGCATCACCCTGTGTACTAAAGGAATAAACAAAAAATAAGTGCCCAGGGAAACTGATGCATTCAGTGTGAAATTTGTTTGTTCATCTCCCAGGCACTGGAATTATCATTGCAGTTTGAACTACTTCATGTCTGGGTTACAAATTGGGGTGAGAGACCAACATCCCAGAGGACACCTGGAATTAAATAATTAGCTATGTATGTCAGAGCAGATCTGTTAGGTGGTTAAACCAAAGTGCCTCTAGCTTAGGATCCTATTTCTGGTAGTGACAAGAGCTAACAAAATGCCTAGAAAAAATGTTAACAGGGCTATCACTCCGTGATATTTTCCCAAAGTATTCTCTCAATTACCTCCCACAGACCTCTGACTCAGGAACTTTCTCTAAACCAGAATTACTGTCTGTGTTCTTAGTAGCTCTAAATAAAAGTTTTTCTCCTACCAAAAAGTTACTGGTTGTTTTTCTGAACCCACACATACAATATAGACCTGTTTTGATCACACAATTATGGAGCATCAGGCTTTTTTGGAAATTATGCCCAAGGTCACCGCCAGGTTTGTTCCATTACTACTGTTGCCAAAAAGACCTTTCCCTGATTTCAAAGGTTCTGCTAACAGTAGCAGTGAGAGTTTGATGTTCCATTTGCCTAGGTTTGGATCAGGATTTCTTTAATCTTTGTCAGAGCTTCTTGTTTCTTGTCTGGGAGGTGAGGGAGATTCTTGCCAATCACAGCAAGGCTTCACCAAAGATGCTTCCTTGCTTACATGGCTTGTTCCTCTCACGTCAGTCTCTCTTGTGGATTTCACTCCTTCTGGACCCACACTTACAAAGTGTGGAAGAACCGAATTGTTTGATCATGGTCCATCTAGCGATGATTTCTATCTGTTTCCTTTCAGTGGGTGGCATTTATCACAGTGGTGTTCTGCAAAAGGTGATGTGACTAACCTAGCTCCTAACTAGTACCTGATTTTTCTTGTACACTGTCCTTTCCATGACCAATATGTCGATTCAGTAGTGGCCAGCATAACTTTGTGAAGGTTTCTCTTCTTACAGAAAATTCTGTGAGAAGTGAGGGAGCATTATAGGCCTTGGTGGCTGATCCCCTCCTTTCAGATGGTGTTCTTTAGAGGACACATATTGTACCTCTCAAATACCTCTGCAAAATTCATACTCAGCCAGATTTATCAGTGCCTTTTTGTCTTTCTTTGTAGCACCTTAAGCCTTGTGTATCAGGGATTGAATTACACTTCATGCTCCTGGGATGAATAAACCCTGTCTTTATACTCATGGGGCCAGATATTTCAAATGATCCTTGATCCTGTGTCAGTGGATGTTTTCTCTGACTTTCCAGCTGACTCTGTGAAGGCTACAGAGAGATGCTGGAAGGGGCAGCTGTCCATGTTAGGCTGTGTTCCAGGACCAGTGAGCTGCAGCTCTGTCACCCGAGCTCAGAGCACCCAGGGCTTTGCTGAGAAATGCACCTATGTCTCACACTGATCAGGCTGATGTGGGTTTCCATCTTTATCTCCCTCAAGCATTTCACTGTTTCAGAGGCATCTGCATTTCACTGTTTCAGAGGCATCTGGAACCAGAGTGAATATTTGTAAAAGGTCCTTCACTGAAAGCATGGTCAATCACTAGAACAGGCTCCCCACAGCACCAAGCCTGTCATTTCAAGGAGCATTTATTGTATGATTTAGTGTTAGGTGATCATGTATGGAGCAGGACTGGAGGATCCTTATGGGTCCCTTTTAACTTGAGATGTTCTATGATTCTGTAAGAGCTTTGTTAAGCAGTCCTCAAATTGCTGATTGCTTCTTCATGGAAGATTTCTAAATGCATCAGGCAGCTGTATGCTCACTCTCTGTGAGCATGCCTGTGTACTTGTCTTTCGGTGGGAGAATAAAGGTTACCTTCAAGTAAGTAAACTGAAGTGGCTTTGCAGTTAGCTGGATTAGCTCATTGATTTTCATAGAAACTAACCCTGAAGAAAGAAATCCATGAGTGTTCTGGGCAGCAGAATGTGAAATGAAGAAATTTGCAGTGTAGGAGTGGGCACCATTGCAGCACAGTTATTGACTGCACCTTTTAAAATGCATGCAATTGTAAGGTATTTTTCCATATTTAATATGACTAGGTATTGCCATGAAACATGCACATCTGTGTGTTTGCATTTCTTGGGCTGTAATTCTGCTTTGCAAATGAAAGTAAGTGAATGATAACTTCAGCAAGCAAGTGGGAATTTATGTAAGTTATCCAAGGCTGAGGGAGAATATTGCAAAACCTTAAAGTGAGCTTTTCACATGGATGAACAAACAAGTAAACTCTGGAAACCATAGAATTTGCAGTGATCCAGCCTGTCTCCTCACCCACAGATTTGCCCTTCAGTGTGCAGCCACATATGTTTGATTTATTTTTGATTGACATAACAATACAAGAGCCAAATGTATTAAAACTGAAGCTACATTCTGAACTTTGGTGTTTCATCATGTGCCAGCAATCCAAAGTGCTTTTCCATGTTGTTCAAGAGAGCGCTATCATCAGCAGTAATAATAATTTCAGCGTAATTAAACTAAACTATCTCTGTGCATCTAAATAAACAAATAGATTGTGGTTCTGTAGAATGTGCATGTGTGCCAAGTGTGAGACTTGGCTACTTGTTGAAATTGAGATGTTTTTAGTGTAGAAGCATTCTGCTTCATTTAGTATCAGCTCCCGGTATTTCCACCAACTTCAGGCTTGCAAGAGACTCTGGTGTCTTGGTAGGATATCTTTTACTCCAATGTCTTTTAGAGACTTTCATACAGATACAGTTCTTGATTTACCTAGTATTTTTAACTGGTTTACAGTCAGAGCTATTTAAAGAAAAATGTTATTAGGCTGTCATTCATTGTCATCAACCTGCTGTATCAGCTGAATAACGTATAAGCTGCTGACCAGTAAGAATTGTCATAAAATTCTGCATGTAAGAAATGCATAGTTCAGAAGTGATGAGCAGTCCCTTTCACAAGTGTCTTAATACTTTTTTTTTTAACAAACTGTTGGTGCGTTTGAAAATTGAAACCGATTTTTCTGTGACTTGGTTTTTAAAGTGGATGCAAATGCAAATTGTGCAGTATGTCTAGAGGGAAGAGGTAAGTGCTTAGTTACTTTAAAGGATGAGAATTTTTGTGGTCAGGAGAATTTGTTTATGCGTGCCAAATGACTTGGGGTTGACAGAGGACCACAACTGCAGCTAGTCAGGCAAAACAGAATTCAAGTGAGAATATTCTAAGCCCTTCCCTTCAGGCATAGAAAACTAGTCAGCGCGCACCCTTGTCAGAATTTTCACATAAGCAAACATTAACACAGTGTAGGGAGTATCTGGAGTGGCACTGTGATGTCACAGCTTTCTCTGAGAAGGTGACAGCAGTGAGGAGCAGCAGCAATGACGACCATCTCTCTTCATCAGTCAGTTTCAAAGGACTTGGCAGAAAGGGTTGATTCTCCTACTTCTCAGATCTGGAAAAGGAGGTCAAGCTGTAATGGCTTGGACAGAACTGGCTTATGTACATCTTGTGTCAGACTGTCTGGTGGAACCCTTTATGCTGCTGGAAAATACCAGTTCAGGGGAAGCAGAATGCTTTGCAGAAGTATGTTGCATGTGATGAAAAATTGGTTCACATGAAAGTGGTTTTGAGAACAATTTAGTTTTATATTTCCAAATTGCTTTATTTCAGTTTCAGTATGAAATTTAATAAAGACAAGGACATAATTTTTTTATTTTATTTTTGTAGAATTCAACTTTATTGAATAAATTCGAAAGGTTTTAGGGCCCAGTTTCTTTGGTTCGGGCTTCTTGAGGGTTGGGTTAAGTTTTTTTTAAAGTTTCTCATAAACTCAAACTAAAATATTTTGATTTATTTTCCAAAGGAAAAACATTCACAGTTGTGAAATGAGCCTTAAAATAAACAAACAAATAACTAGTACAGCTCTGCTGTTAAGTTCCAGTATCACGTTCACTGTTCCTCCCCTGTTTCTTCTTTGCTGTGGGAAGACAATAATTTATATCAGCTGTTTTTCTTGGGATGTTGTGTTTCTCCCAATGCAACTTGTAAATCAAAAAGGGTACAACTGGGGCTCTGCTGCCCTTGTCCTCTGGGACCCTGTCTTGCCCCACTAAATGCTCATAGCATTCAGCAGGGTAACAACTGTTCTCCCCTCAGTGACCAGAGTGCAGAACTGAGTAAGGCTAGGTGAGAATGAGAATAAATCTTACATAATCTTACAGCTCAGGCTGAGGTCTGTCTGGGTAGCTGCTACCCTATGCAGACTGCAGAGGGACCAAGGAGTCCCTTTTCATTTCAGTGCAAAGTTGTTTCTTGTTCAGTGTAGACAAAAGTGCTTAGAATCAATCTGTGTGGATGCCTGTATCTGTTCACATTGCTTTAAAACAAGAGCTTTCTGCCCTGACTGCCTACTGATAAAATGGATGATCAGTTTTGCAATAATTATTTTTAGGCAGTGCATCTTACTCCTTCTTTCTCAACATTTGTCCCTCAATGTGAATCATCAGGTTTTAGATGCTTTGTACTCTTCTAACTTGGTTCCTGACAGCTGCTGCTTTGAGAAAGGTCAAGGAAGGCAAACACAACTTCACTTCTAACACAGTGTTTGGTTATTCTGTTTGTAAATAAATGCATTTTTTGCAGTATCTAATAAAAAAAACTGAACGAAGTCAATGAGCTGCAAGATTTAAAAGTTTGGGTGTGGTGGGAGAGGGCTTGTTGTAGTGAGTTTGTGATTTAACTGGTATTTGGAAGAAGTGCAGGTGGGATTTTTTCTTTACAGTTAATAGTATCTATAAAGAAAACAAAAATTACTGTGAAAGCTTAACACAGGTCTTTTGATAAAGCTGTGTGTTCTGCTCATATGTGGATTTATCAGGATCAGACAGATGTGCAGAGCACAGAGGGATGCACATCTTTAGAGTTCCGGAACTTCTTTCTTTCTCCTCATCCAGACTTTGCATTTTTATTTTTCATTTTAATTTTCTTTCCAGATAAATCTGGTGTTTTAATTGTGAAGATCTTAGAAATATTTGAGGAGTGCACAATACAAGTTGCCATCTGCCAGCAGCTGAAACAGTCTCCTGGTACTCTTTCACCCGAGGATGCTGTCATCAATGCAGAGGAACCAATACTCAAAGTCCTCTTTGCAAGAGAGACAGCAGCTCACCTGAAGAGCAGACCACAGGATGTCATCCACATCTATCCCCCATGGTGAGTAAGAAGAAGGGGCCACATTTGCTGTAGCACTGCAGAATGAAGAGGAGTCAGTAGAGTGCTGGCTGCACTATCATAGGCAAAACCTTGGAGGGTAATGGGAGAGCAGGGCATTCTTGTGGTCATCTGTCTCTGGCAGCTTGAGAGACTTTGACAGATACCTTAAAGACAGCTCAGATAACAACTAAATGTGTATCATAATGCCTCTAGTGTTGCTCAGGGCCTCAGTTGTGTTTTCACTTAATATTTTCATGTTTAGAGCGCTAGAAAGGCCTGAGCAATGTCTTATCAATGATAAGGCCAATAAAGTGCATACTTTCTGGTAGCAAAGTAGTTCAGGAATGCTCATCTGTTGTTGTGAGCATGGGTATAATATTTCAGTGGAAAAGTCTGTATTAGCTGTATAGCACTCAGTCTTCTTTTCTGTGAGTCCCTCTTCAGCGCAACCCGTTCTGGTATTCTTCAAGATGTTTGGTCTACATTTGTGATTATTTTCTGAATTGGATTATTTACCCGAATTTTAAGGGGTAGCAAAAAGTGGTGAGATGTCTAGTAAAACAGCTGGTTGGTGGTGGCTGTAGCTTGGAAGGACTACTCTTCATAAAAATTATGGGGAACTTTGAAGTGGGAATATTACACCTCTCTTCACTACCCTCCACCAAAATTGTAGAAGAGGAAATATTTTTCTTATGTATTTCAGCATTCATTACCTGAGTTTTAGCCTCCAGCTGTCTCTAGCGTTTGACCATATCCTTTTGCAAAATACTTTTTCCTGTTTTGCAAAGGTCTGTACCTGGTTTTTATCTTCATTAATAGCTACAAATCTTTTCTCAGTTCCCCAATTTGTAATCTTTTGCTTAACTCTTTAGGAGCCAATTCAAAAACTAAGAGAAAATATTTTATTTGGGGTTTATTATGGCTACAGATACAGCTATTGATAGATGTAAATAGATCGGTAGCAAAGGGAAAATGCAGTTCAATATTAATTAAGTCCTAGTTTGATATAACTCTAATTCACTGCCCTTTTTTGTTCTCATTTATCTTTTCCTTCACAGGCTTTTTTCCCATGCTTTACATTTGGTCTTGTTTGCCTGTTTTCTTCTTGTTTCTCTCTCCTACAAACTTAGTTCCGTTTTTCTCTTCAGGTTTCCTCTGTTGTTTTTAAACCACGAGGCATTGCACTTATGCCGCTGTATCCTTCTGTGTAGACCTTAACCTACATGAAGATTTTTGTACCAGAAAAACTGTTTTAATTAGGGTGTGATTCAACTTTTCTCTTTTTTTCCTTCTTTTTTCTTTTCCTGAGCTGTTACTGTAGAATGCTTAGCATGTGTAAGTCTCAGACTGCTCCAGCTTCCAGCACGTCTGCTCTGGGAAGATGTAAATCTGCACTGATACGATCCTTTCCAGACTACAGACATCTGCAACTGTACTAGTGTAGTCTTCTCATTTGTTTAAATTTTAAGATGTTCTGGACACAAAGCTCATTCCTATATGTATGTAAACTGAGATTTCTTTAGAAAGCTTCATAGCTAGCTGTCTGTCTTCCCAGAAAATCCTACTTTTATTTGCTTTTTTTAATTTTTTTTTTTTCTTAGTAGGATGTGCTTCTCATGTAGGCAAAAGGTTATTTCATGAAACTAATGTTTGGATAGAGGATACATCTGCATTGTCAGAGTTGCTTTCCTTACATATATGTTTCTCAAGGCACTTTATAAATACACCAGTTAATTGTGGTAAAACTGCATTATACCTCTAGTCCTATTTTCTATCTTTTTCAAATTATCTTAATGTTAGTTGTCTCTTTGTTTACTCAACCAACTTCAAAAGAAGTTGGGCTGGATACTGTTAAACTACTGGAGGCGGGAAGGGGAGAGAATGAGGGATGTTTTTGTTTTAGATTATAATTTGGCACTTTTAGTTTACATTAATTGGAAATTGGACTTGTACACTTAGTGGAAGTTTCCTCTATCACTGTTCCAAGCTTCTATTCTCTTAAACTCTTACTTGCAAGCTCTGAATGCTGAAATGTAGTTCTTGTTACTCTGCATTGAATTTGTACTTCTGTTGTTAAAAACAAATGCTGTTTCTGTTAAAATGCTTGTCTGTCAATTCAAATGTATGACTAGTGAAAAAACAAATGAACTAAATCTAACCCTGACATGGTGAAATAAGCATATTTATGTATCCTATTAACATCTTTTGTATCTTATTAATATCAATCTGAAGCAAAAGGAAGCAAAAAACCACTAGATGCAAGGGGAGGCAATTTTTGAATTACCTGTGTGGTTTTGGGACACGTAACACACTGTATATCGTTGTCCTGTATTTTGAGACAGTTGTATGGTAAGACAGAATGGGATGAGATGGGATGTTTTGTAAGTGGTCTGCTTCTGGTGCTGTAGTGTCCTGAGAGCAAAATTTCCTGTTACCTTTAAAATAAAACCCCAGAATTACATTTTGACTTTGCTTTTTGCTCTCTGACCAGGCAACCAAGTAAGATGTGGACACACAGGCTGCTGGCTCCTGGAGGTGATTATTCATGTCAAAAATTGAACACATTGTTTCGGAGCCATTGTAAAATTAGACTTTGCTTTTGTAACTATTTGTATGTGCTGTGAACTCAGTGCACAACTTGGTATGTAAAACATCTCTAGCAGTAGACTTGCATTAAGTACTTTAGGAAGCAGTGTTTAGAGAAGTGCTAATATACTTGTTGGTATTTGTTTGCATGCAGAATCCCATGAAACTTCAGCACTGCAGTATAAGCAATGTAATTAAAAAATAAAATATTGACAGGAGGCTGGTTATAAGAATCTTACCACTGGACACTGGACATTGCTCATGAGAATGATCTCACTGGATTTCAGAGGAGCTTTGTGTCAGGGCAAGAATTAGCAGGTCTGAACCCAGATTTCTTTATAACTAGATATGAATTTCTTCATGTCTCTTGTCTTAAGGGACATATTTATAATCTTGAAAGCAAGGGATTTGATGTGAGAATTGTCACTTGCTATAAGGAAAGCAACCCCCATAAACTGATTAAAGCTTTCAAACCAGCATGTGTGGTGGAGGACAGAGCTCAGCTGCCTGTCCACTGAGACATCTGACAGGAGCCTGCTCTGATCTTGTGGCTATATGGAAGTATTATTGCAGTGTTGTATCTAACGAAGGCCTATTAGCTTGGACACATGACATGAAAATAATTGTGTGTTTTGGGCTGAAGCTGGTTTTTGTCTGGCCAGCCAGGAACAAAACAGGCAGAAGAACTCAGCCCTGCCTGCCTCTGCCTGTGTAGGCTTGCCTTTGATTGTCTTTGCAGTACCTGAGCAACTTCTTGGATTAAGATTTTAAATGAACATCTCATAATGTTTTACTAACTGAATCTGAATCATTAAGTGTTTTTAACATCTGGAAAAGAAAAATATTATTACTGAGTTTAATTAAATTGATTACTAAGTCTTTATTCACTTTGCAGAAATACATATCCAGCAAAAAAGTAAAGACTGCCTGCAAAGACAAGAGAGAGTGGAAACAAAGGCTTTCACTCTTTTCCACTGGTGGTGATTTTTTGACTTCAACTTACCTGGTTTTTTTCCTGTTTGTTTCATTGTAAAAAATATAGGAATAGTTTACCATACCTAGCAGAAAATAAGAAGGGTTGGCATTTTTAGACATTTCAGGATTCAATTGACTGTTGACACTGCAAGACTTGGGGATAGACAGTTTCCCTTAGATACTCCTGTCTTCTGCTCATAGATATGCCTACTAGTTAATATTCAAGATAAACTGACCTGAAGAAAATGGTGCCGATTAGAATTCTTTTCCTTGCCAGTAAGTTTAACAACTTTGAAATGTTTTCCACGTATTTCTGAAGTTAAACTACTAGAAATATGTGATATTAATAGAGTTCTTGGCAATAGCAGCATAAACCACAGATCACGTTTGATTCAGACAGGCTCAGAGATCGATCCATACCTATTGAATGTGAATGTCCAGTATGCAGCCTCTACTTCAGGAGGTTCATGTGGTGCTAATTACTGGAGGCAGGGGCAGTATGAAGGGGACATAACCAACTGTATTCTGTTCTTACACTGCCTGAAAACACTGCAGAAAACAAGATCCTTGGCTGGATAGCCGCTATTCCCCATGCAACTTCTCCGAGACAGTTTATTTTAGGAACTTGGTATGGCAAGTACATAAAACACTTAAATCTGTGACATCAACAAGCAACTTCAAAGTTGTTCTTTAGTTTCTCTTAACCTGTGAAACCACGGGGAGTCATAATTACTCAGCTTTGAGTGTTCCAGTGCCTGGAGAAAGTGTTTAATGTGGACTTCTCCTTTCTGTTTGCATAACGCTAAATTCAGTCTCTCCTCAGTGAAAGAGGTTTAAAAGACTTTGAATAATTTACTGCCAAGAAGAACAACTCATACAAAACATTGCTGCAGATCAGCTGATGTACAGGGATGAAACCTTGTATCTCAAGTCCTTTAATGTAGGCCAGTGGTGGAAGTTGTAGAAAAGTGCAGGCAAGCTCTGAAGAAATTTATGTACGAGAAGCAATCTGGTTTGGTGGATTCAGGTAATTCTACTTTAGAATTATCCTGGGTATGCTGTAGGCTGTTTTGTTGACTGAATGACAGAATTTATGATAAATGGGTATGTTACTGTGATTTTTGCATTTTCTTACCTAACACACTTGTCTTACATCATCTGGGTGAGAAACAAGAGGAGGGGCACAGGGAGCTAACATGAAATAGGTGTTTTGAGCTAGCATGGCTCATGCTAAAGAGTGTTTGGCTTCCATTTGATGGAGATAGAGACTTTTTATCACTGTTGCTCACACCTGTGAAGGAAAACATTTAAGAACATTTGCAGAGTACCTTCCTATCACAAGAAAGATCATGTGAAAGGATCTAGGCTTCACCTATTAATGAAATGCAGAAACAATCCCCTGCTGCTCTGTGAAGAAAGCATCTATATCCTTTAAAGTTTTCTCATTCCATAAGGGTCAAAAACAAATACAAATTAAAGGAAGACATGTATAGAACATCTTTTACATACATTCAATTTCTCTGGTTGCTCCACAGAGAGGCAGTTTCTTTGAATGCTTGATGGATCAGTTTTGTCCAACTGATCAGTGTTCACCATCTTCCTCTGAAAGGAAATGAAATCTGGGCACTTATAAATGTATATTCACATATAAATATTCAAACATATGGAAAAGGGGGAGGGGGGAAGATCACCAGTCAGATCCCTCTCCTTGGAAAGATGTTGGCTCTGCCTTAACATCTTCAAAGAAAGAATGTAACAATAGTAGAGTGGGAGAACCCTGATAAGAGGGACAGGGCTCACTCAGAAGATAAAGTTCTACAAAACTTCAGAGCTGTAAAGCCAGTGTGGGCACTATTTCTAAAGTACATATGGGAATGGCCTTGGAGCCAAAGATCAGATCATATCATCTGCTTGGAATTGCTTCTCAGAGATCATGCAGTTGTGAAAATTGAAGTTCCTTTCAGAAGCAGCTGAAGCAGCAGCAGGTTTTTTCCAAGAATTTATTTGTTGTTTTGCTAGGATATACCTTTCCTAGTGCAATCACTTCAAAAGAGGTGATTTGCCTTTTAAGAACAGAAGTACACATACTTTCTATGAGCTGAAAGTGGTCCCTAGCAAGTTTTTAATGTAATTTATTCAATGCTTCTTTTGCTTTGCCTTTTCTTGACAGAGTAGTCTTTAGGAGTTTTCTCCTTTCTTTCCTTTAAATAATCAATTATTTTTCTTTTGTCTATCCCCTCATGGAAAGCAAGAAATTTGTATCTTTGGAGCTGCTCAGGTGTATGCTATTTTATACCTCTAGAAGTGGAGAGATTAAGAAATTATATTATTTGAGTTTGCTCACTTTGCATGTAGGAAATCAAAATAATAAAACTTCTTAGTAATCTAATCAATGAATAGTGATGTTCCTTCATAGGTGGATGACATAATTGGAAAAATGCAGAATTGCACAGCTTTGATTCCCAGAGGAGAATAAATCATTTATGTCATTTCTGTGATTTGCCACAACCACCTGAAGCAGCAGATACCCGGTATTTCAGATGTGGGCTATGTCTAATAAACACAGTAGCACGATCACACTTTTACAGTGAGACAGACATGCTTATTTTTATGACAGTGACATGGATAGACGCATTATCTGAATGCCATGTATAAAATATGAGTACCCTGAAAAACAAAAATTAAAAACCTGCTCTCTGTAAAAGGGGGTTTCCATGGAGAAAAGAATGGCAACACAGGAAGATGGGAGCCTCAAGATAGTAGGTACAGTGTTCTGTAGAAGCTTAAAACTGGATTTTTAAACACTACTGCCTGTCTCTGGACTAATAGCTGATGGTATCTTGACACGCCGAAAAAGGGGAATTTCCACTGTATTGTACCAATGAGGTGCGGCGGTTTGTTGATACATTTGTTTGCTTTCAGCCAAATCAGAGGGGTCAGAAGCGAGCAGTGTGTTTGCAAAGCAGCAGCTTGGTTTTTAGATCAAGGCTGAAATGCGTTGTTGCCGGCACAGAAGCCTCCATTGGGGTAGAATATGTCTCCCTGACCAGATGTGTGTCTGAACTGGGCACATCCAGTCAGTTGTTGTGCTCCTGCTTCCCACCCGGGCAGCCTGCACAGAGCTCAACCAAAAGGAGCACTGCATGTTGTTCTCAGGAGGTCGTTCTGTGCTCCCAAGGGAGTCTCCCCCAGGACGACTTTTTCCAATATGAGCTTGTAAGAATAAAGGAGTTGTAGAAAAGAGACAGGGGATGTGAATAGCCTGGTTTCTGCTTGTTATGTGTTTTGCTACATTTTTCCTAAAAAATAGATACTATCCAACTTAGATCCTACTGGAATAACTGTAGTGTCCAGTTAACAGGCAAAATCTGAATTACCTCACTGTGGTACTTCCATGTCGAGGAATTAGCATACATTTGAGTCCACAGCTTTTAGCAAGAGAATAGGAAAATTGTTTTTAAACATCTATTCCTTACAGTCAGTGATAATTGTTTATGTCTGAAAAATTACTGGAAAAAATATCCAGGGAGAATGAAAATGTCTTCTCCTAATATTCACTTAATATTCTTATCCTGAAAAATCTAATAATGTTTTGTTTTGTTTTGTTTTGTTTTTTAATGAAAGGTCTGTACTTGAAACTTTCCAGCTTTTTTAAGTGAGGAAATTCCAAGCATTTTGTAGTGACAGATACTGTTAGTGGGTAGTTGTCCACTGACGTCAAAAACAGAGGATGGTGAACAGCTTTGTTCAAGTCAACGAAAAATGTACGGTCTTGGATAAACTCTGTGTTAGCAACAGAGCTATCAATGATATACGAGCAGCTTCACATGAGCTCCCATGTGTATTCAATCCAATGCTAAATTCCAGATCTTGTTTAATGAGCAACTGATGGAGCCAAGACCTGGCACTGCAGTCTGCTTTATCCAGTCATGAAGGAAAAACAAGCTAAATAAGTTCAGATGAACAAGTTCAGAATTACTGCAGGGTTATTAAAAAGTTGTGATTTGTATTCCTCTGCTAATGTTTATGACTAACAGATTTGGGACGTGTAAAACAATACTTAATTTGTAAAAAGACTATGTGCCAAAATTCCTGTGGTAGTTTAACCACTGAAGGGCAAGTTTTGACTTTGTGAATGGGTTTCTTTAAATGTTTATCAGTAATCAGCTAATCTTTTTTTAAAAAACTTACATTTTGAAAAATTATGGTTTCTGCTTGTTGGATTGCTGTTCAGCAGTTTCACTTCGTGAAATAAAATGTATTTCCATAGCTCACTGTGGAGAGGCAATTTTCAAGACAAGTGCCATTCTTGTTATTTATCAGGTCTGATTTGCTACTGTAATAGTAGGTGTGTATTTAGAGTAAGATTCTTCCATGCAGTTCTGTATGCAGTTAGGTTGGGGTTTGAATATGCTGGATATTTTCTACCACACTGGGTTTTCATGCTAAGGATGCTTGTGTCCTTGGGCAATTGTGTGTGGGCAAAGAGATGGATAAAGTGTGAGTTTGCCAAATTATCCTGTGTGGTCATTCCCTACGATATCAAGGTATGCTTTGTTAGATTCCTCCTCCTGAATGTCATATTTAAGTGTAGGTAAGCAACAGTTAGTTACTGTATTCCTACCAGAAATAGTAATTAAAGCCCCAAGTATTTCAAAAGGCCAATGTTGCTTTCAAATATTTGAAAGATTTGGAATGTTGCTACCCAAAATGGAGTATTTAAAACATCTCAGCTATCCTGGGGGGCGGGAGCACGGGAGAGCAAGGGGGAAAACAAATTTTACTGTTACTTCTACCAGGCAGATTACTTCTCTTTCAGTAAAAGCTCGTGGAAAAAATATCCTTGGTTTTATGTATTCTGGCTGAAGGACGTACTTTGGTACATGAAACAGTTCAGCTGTGAAACATTCAGTGTAGCCTTTTGTGTGTTTGATGAAGCTTCTCTTCCTACCAGTCTCCTGAGTCAACATTCACTGTGCAGATTGCAATGTATTGCTTGTCCCTGGCTGGTAGGCTTCTTTGACAGTGTCCTGAGATGTCTTGTATAAATACTCCTCCAGTTACTGCCCCAGTACAGCCAGGGACACCAAGTTTCTCCAATCTGGTGATTGGAGATCTCTTCTGAAACACCGAGTTTCTCCAATCAGAAGTATCAGAACAATATTTAGAGCACTAGAAGTCCTGTACAACCACTACTTTTACCTTTGAGGGATTTCTGTTTGGAAAGCCAAATCACTGATGTGGCTCCAAAAAAAAAAAATCACACTTGGCAGTATGTGGGAAGGGGGGTGGTTGTGCGTATGGGGGTATTTTGTTTGTTTTGGTTGATTTTTTTTCTCTTTCTTTAACCTCTTTGGACTTCTGAAATGTTACCTGTTTTCTCTCTCCTTGATAAAAGAGTTAAAGAAAGAATTAAAAATGGAGAAGCCTAGTGAATATTTCTGTGGATGTTTTTTGTTCTGATCGTTATCTTCCCCTTTTCTAAGTCTTGGATTTTTTAATTTTTTTTTTTCCAAAAAAGCAGCGCATGTTTGCTGTTGCACAGATTATGATGATGGGCTTTTGCATGGTCTTCCTGGGAGTCTTTGTCCATAGTCAGTCCAAGGTCCTTGGCTGGCATAAAAAACAGGACTGCATGTCCACCTTGACACTGCTGCTGTTCACAGCACGTCTGTTAGTGCAAACCCGTGTCTGTCAGCATCTCCAGCTAATACCTTGTAACTTGAACTGAGGCTGTGAAGAAATACCCTGGGCTACTCTGAGGTGTTGTTGGGACAGACACTGAGGATCATAACCACTCCAAAAAAAAAGCTGGCAGAATATCTACAGTGCTGCATGCACGCACTGAAAGCACTGAACTTGAGAACACTTAAGATTCAGTATAAAACCATAAATTACATTGACTGTATTTGTGCTTTCATTTGTCTTCCCAGCATGGCACAGCATGTCTGTCTTTTGTGTTTCCCAAAAACAAATTTCTCCTCCAAGCTGAGGTTCATTTTTGAGAAACATGGGCAATGCAGCTATGCGAGATTTGTACATTGCATTTGTGCCTTAGCAAATCCTGCTTGTCTTCTGGTTCACTGAGCTTGTCATAAATATTAATTTAATAGGGGTGGTACTGTTTTATGCATTGTGAATGTACAGATTGAGGAAGAGATAAATTTTATTGATATGGGCTGTCACTGGAACTTACAGGGTTTGTAGGCTTAAAGGAGCTCAGATTTACAGTATATATGTATAATAATCATTCTTCAATTTATTTGAAGACATTTTATACAACACAGGATTGTTCTTTATTATATTCCCAAATATTTCTTACCTTCGTCTCTTGCACAAAACCAAGTAAGTTGCCCAGCATTTTCTTTGTCTTTTTGCAGCCTCCTGTGATTTACAGTTTGAGAAGTTCTGCATGAGGTGATTGTCTAATTTTGCTGGGAGATATTTGACTCTAGGAGTTTGCTTTTGAATCTTCCTGTATAGCAGGGACCTGTTTTCTAGCTATACTCAAAAGCAAACTCATTTTAAAAACAACTTTAACATACCACATGATCAGCTTCTAGAACAGTCCACCTAGGTCTTGAGAATTGCCTTTGGTTGTAGGTCACTTCGGATACTACTGCAATTTCTTTATTTTTGAGGACTGATGCTTACTTAGGAAGAAATGGAATCTTACGAGGTTTACTCGTTATCCTGAAACTGCCCTGAAGACAGCTAGAGGAGAAAGCAAGCAGGAGAGGTTATTGCCACAACCTAAATATATATTACACCTTGGGGGGCGGGCAATTTTTACATCTATTTATTTTTTAGATTAGACTACATATAAAAGTATTCCTTTCCTGTATGTTCCAGTCAATTGGTTGGGATTCTTTACCTTTGATCATGGATCTTGTTCTTAGGCAAAGCCTTACATATTGAAGACTGCCTTCCTAGAAGAGGTCTGAGATTTGGAAATACGTGTAATCTTGCATGAAAAGACCTTCTCTACTTATTTAGATTAAACTCTAAACACCCGTTTCCTAAATTAATTTATGTATTACTTGGTTGGCATGTTGACTTTTTGAAGCTTTTCTTGGAAAGTACTTTCCTATCCCACATTAACAGGTCCATTGATGTATTTTGGCTATGTCTAAATAAAGCCATTTTCCGTCCAGAATGTGCACTAAATGTGTTGGTTAATATATTGGATTTGTTATTAGTTGTATTTTAACTGCTATCATAATGCTACTGCTTTATTAACTGTGCATGAACTGTGGATGATTTGGAGGGAAATACTCCCTGCAAGCTAGCAGGATGAAATCCAGCCTTTTAACGTATAGCCTCATCAGATGTTAAAACTTACATCAAATGCATATAGTGACATGCCTCCATTGTAAGTATGTAGAAGCCAGGGTAGTACATGTGTTTTGTTGCCCCTTTCACTGAAACTGGGCACGACGGCAATCCAGTGCATGAGGGCTGGAGTCTGGAATGAGATGCGCTCATGTCCGGGCATGGAGACCGCGATATTTGCCTCCCCTTAACTTCTGCTTTGACTTTCCTCAGCTTCTTCAGCTGTTTTGGGAGTGACAGGAGCAGTCACGCTGGCGATGCGTTGAGCAGCATATTGTACATGTGGTGCAGAATGCGTTCCCTGTGTCGCATTTCCCGTCCGTGTGTGCGCTCGGCTGTACCGCGCCAGTTCTTGGGACTGTGCTGCGCCCTGCGTCAGTGCAATCACAGGCTCTGAAAACAAATTATTCTGAGTTATCAGGCTGGTTACGAAGGGCAGTGGTGGGAAAGCACCTTCCTAAACAGCATCTCCGCGGCAATTCCCGGGGCGGTGGGAGGCTGCCCGAGCCCCCCGGCCGCAGGTCCGTGCCCTTCCCGGCGGCTGCGGAAGGTGGCAATGTTGTCAGCAGGAGCCCAGGAAAAGCTGATCTCGCCGAGGCAGCCGCAGCGCGTATTTGTCCACAGCTTTCTCTGGCGTCAAAGCTCCACGTCCGTGAAATAGGAGCCTGCAGCAGGGGGATTTGTTGGGGTTTGTGCGCCATCACGTCTGCACAACTTGCGATAACTCGGTGCGCTCTCGGTGCTGGATGTGGGGATGCGCATGAGGCAGGCACCGCGCTGCTCGCACAGCTTCGTTCCCCGCAAGGCTTCTCCGCGCTGGCTGCCTCTCAACTTGCAGACCGACAACCATCCTCCACCCGGGAGAGCGAAACTGAGCTCTTTAAGTGAAGTTTCATTTCTGCAAAACACTTGTAAATGTTTCTGAAACAGAGGGTCGTTTTCTGCCCACTCCCCCGGGATGTTTATAAACTTTGCTTTGCATTGAACTTGCCAGGGGAGAAACCGAGAACTTCCCTGCATGCCACAGTCATGTTAAGAGCTACCTCCTGGCTATGACAGGCTTTTAACCTGTTGAAAGCCTAACAGACCTCTTCCAGGCTTTGGTGGGGATGTTTTTCTTTTCATATTTCAGCTAACTCAGTGAATCTTTTTAACTTCTTCAACTGATTTTCTCAAAGACTTTTGTGTCTTATGATTTTTAACATTTTTTCTGTCTAATGCTAATTCCTGACTCTCAAGGGAAAGTACGAGAAAGTTCTTGGTTTATGTTACCCCATTCCTTTCCTCGTGACTGTCTTGATTCTGCACTGGTAAATAGATCATTGATTTAAATTATCATGGAACTTTTCAACATATTTAATTGCTGGGTTCTCCTCTCACTCTGTGTTCCTTACCAAGCCTCTCTGACAAGATGTAATATATTTAAACCATTTAGGAGGTCAAATGGGGAAAAAAAATTAAATATTCTTGATGTACTTTACGGTAAGCAGAGAGCAAATAGGATGACATTACCTTGTAATCCCCCACGTTCCTACTTAACTTCATTTGCAACACAAATGACAATTTTTGTTGGACTTCTTGTCGAGTTACTTGTTTTTCGTAAGATAGGAAGGCAGAGCTAGGGTAACTAATGTAATACAACTTCTGAGACTGTGGAGCTCTGTGTGTGTGTGTGCGTATCCCATTCCTGACTCATGTACTGGAGATGCTACTCCCTGCATTAAATAGACACTGAAGGTTTCTAGAATTGCTTTGGTCTCTGTTAAACAGTGATTGTTTGCTGGGTACCAAAATCTGTTGCTGTACGGATACTTTGCCTACCACTGCTCTTCACTTTATTGTACAAATGACCCAGCAGTTGTCCAGGAGAACCATGGATAATGACTCCTTAGTTGTAAAAAAAATGTAAAGGAAGACTTTCAGAAACTAGTTGGGATTTTGAGCAGGTAGTCTGGCAGAAACTGCTATATCCTGTCTCTCCAAATAAAATGACAAGCCAGCGAAAGCTTTCTGTTCTGTTGTGTGGGGGAATTTTCCTTTTCAAAATTGAAAGTGGAAAAAATAATCTCCAACTCCAAAGAGGAGAATTTAAGATATGACGGGTTGTTACCACTGTAATTTTTGTAATTATTTCTTTTTGTAGTAACAGTCTTATTGCTTTAAGAGTAAAGTGAAATATTTCACCTTGGGACTTAATTTAAACACTGCTAAGTAATGCAGTCTCACACTGTTGTGATAATAATTTGGCCGAGGAAAAGGCTTTGTGATCATAAAATTTTCACATTAAAGGAAGTAGATGTTACACGCAATATGAAACATGGAAATAAACACATTCAGAATTTTGTTTTCTCTTTTCAAACCAAAGAAAAAGAATACTTCCCTGTGATTTCAGAATATTGTTAACAAGCCCTCATAGCTATTAGGAGCCTAAAATGGTAAACAGCTTAGTAACAACATAATTATATTAATAAACCTAACATCAAAATGACTCTACAAAGTTATGTACAGATGGTTTCATTTTACATGACAAAAGAAGTTTTCTGAAGTCCATTTGCCTAAAACAAGGGTTTTAATGGAACAGTGTAGTGATTTGACCTCATCTCTGCTTATCCTTTTTTTGAATGTAAATATGAATGCCAAGGCAATTAACTGGGTAATTTACCCAGGCAGACAGAGTTGAAGTTCTGTAGGTAGGCACTGCTTTAAGGGCAAGTTGGCGTGCTGTCTCCTGCTCAAGTGCATATCAACCTTCAAAGTGTCTTAGTGCTAGGGATAGTTCACCCTCAGGAAGTTTAGTTTAGATAAGCATCTGAATTTTTTTGGGTACCGAAATCTGGAATGCAGCTGCAAAATCTGATGAGCATGGGCTCTCCTATCTGAGTCAGCAACAGGGCTGGATCCACTCCTGTTGTTCAGCACTTCCACTGCCAGGCCCAGCCAGCAGCAGAAAACAGAGATGCGTGAGAAGAAAAACCAAGGAGCAGAGCAGGGAGTGTACCTCAAAAAAGAATGAGCAGGCTTCAAAACAGAGTTTGTGTAGAGTTTGTGTGTGAAGGAGAGGAGCTGTGAAGAAACTCACACCTTCTTCCAGTGTGGCCTTCCAAAACCTCAGGGGGAGTTTGGTTCTCAGGAGGCTCTTGGCTTAGCCCTCTGTAGGTAGGGCTGTGCATCATTAGCACCTGCAGTCTGGGCTGTTTTGCTTGCCAGATGTAAAAGTGAATCTGTGAAATTAAGGTGGGTTTTTTCCTCTGCTTCTGATGCTTTGCAGTTAACAGTATTTCAGGTGTCACAGGGCACACTGATACTGACTGAAATTTTAGACTTGGAGAAAAAATTATCCACTCAAATGGCAGTCTAAGCAAGGAAGATGGAAAAGTAACCAGGAAAAGAGAGTTGGTGTATTTTTCTTAGTGATCTCTGGGTATTACTCAATTTTCTGATCTTTTTTTCCTCTGCACCCATTGTTTTCTAAACCTTGTTACTCATGAATTAATCCCTTTTCTGTAAGTTAAAGAAAATGGCTTCTGCCTCCAGAACTCAAGTGACCTGCTGTGGTTCTGCCACAGCAAATACCTGTCACTTTATGTAAGTTTTTTGCTAAAAAGGAATCTTTAAGGTATTTGTGGTCTTCTAAGGCTGAATTTCCAGTCTAGTGTCCATTTCATTTGGAGACATCAAAGCACTTCCCAGATTTTGCCAGGAGAAAGTTGGCCATGATTGATGGCAATGCATGCTGGGGACAAGGCTTGTGAATTACAGGTTCTTGAGGCAGCCTCCTGAAAACACACCTGAAGCTTAATTCTGTGTACCATGCATAGAAGGAAGTTCTCGCTGTGACTTCATTCATGCTTTTGGCATCCCAGTGTTATTTCTGGTGATAAAAGAATAATAGAATGAATAAGCAGCTAAAACACAAGAGAAGAGAATGAATTTAATCTTCAGGGAAGATGAGAACACACCCCAATTCTCATCACTTCTGTATGCCCATGCCTGTTCTAATTCCGTCCAAACTTCAATACTAGGGATTAAATTGTCAATCATTTTTAAAAGTTCATCTTTCAGAAATTCTAAGGTCTTATTTTCAGACGTGACCTGGTATTGATTTGCATGTATTTTACACTTTGATAAGATGAAATTTTAAAAAAATTCTGAAGAAAAAAGGGAAAATTTTAAAATCCCTACTATATAGCCGAAAAAAACTGTGTGTATATCTAGCTTTGTATGTAGTACAAAATAAAAAAATAGAAAATGGAGAGAAATGTCAAGCACCATAAAGTGTGTAGTATTCTTCAATGGCTACAGGTGACCTTAGCTTGTGCTTAATTTCAGGAGGTACTATGGACATACTTCACTTTCTTTGCTATCTAGCTTAGGAAATTGACCAGTTCTACTGGGCCACTACTTTTATTTAGGTAATAAAATATTTTTGTTACATTTCTTCCTACTTCTGTTTTTTAGTGATGGAAATCTCTTATACTTTTTTCTCACTTTGTTGCAAAATACAAAATGAAAGTATTATTTTTAATAGTAATGTATACTGATGGCTGGCTGTTGACATCAGTGAACCTCAGTTAAAATTCATAGCTGTATATATAAAACTACAGATCAGCTAGTTTTTTCAGTAGCCTCTGGCTGCAGTGGCTGCAGGAAGCTGGCTGATGTTTTTCCAGGGCCCCATCAAGTTTTATGAAACAAAATTGATGAGTCTCATTGTCACTTTCTCAACAATACTAATTTGTTTATATGATACACATTTATATGGAATACTAGTGACCTCTGGAGAAGAAAGCAAAAAAGGTGGTTTTGGGTTTTCTAGCTGGTCAGATGTGGTCAGCTGGTATAACAAAGGCAAGAACACTTGGAGAGTGTTCTTACCAGGAAAGCAGTGTGTTTACTTAGCCTGTGGTTCTTCAGAGAGCAGGTTTCCTTAAAAAAGTTGTAGGTGGCATGAGCTTAGTCAGAGGGCAGACACTTGTTTGACCTTTTAGTAACAAGTCCTTCCACTAAAAGGAAACCCAAACATGTTTTTATTTCTTAAATTGCCACAAATGGAGTGAGAAGCTGAGAAACTGGGACTGAGAGATGGCCTGCAAGTTTTGGACTCATCTGGATCTTCATGTGTAGAACTGCAGCTGCACAGACAGTATAACCCTAACAGCTGATTAATTATCATTAATACTGAAAGTAATGCAACTGTCTTGCTTAGTGTTTCCAGATCTTTATTTTTTCATTGTGGTCAATTAACATGGAGAAATTTGTATGTATTATGTAAATATTTGGGGGAAAGTGATATATGTGAGCACTTTGCTACCACCAGTCATATGCCTTAGCTATTCAGGAGGAGTTTTGGCTTCCTTCGTATTCCCTGGAAAATTATGATTAAACTAGCATCTACACATTAGGGTTTTGTTGGTTTTGGAGTGATGAAATGATGTATTTTACACTTGTTGTTAACAATTAGAGACATGAAATGGAAAGGTGTCTATTAAAGAGCTCCTTCTTTGCATCCTCTAGAAATGAAGGTATTTCCATACTTCCCCTGCCCCCCCCCCCCCCCCCCCCCATATTCCTTAGCCTACCATTCTGCTCCCTTGGCATGGTGGAATCAGGAAACTCTCTGTTTTATCATGGATCTGGTAGCAGCTACAGGGATTTTTTTTTTTTTACACTGTCTTTGATACAGTGGTTGACTAAAATATACGGAGATTTTTTTTCCCAGGCAAAACATTTTATAGAATTTTAAAAATATATGTTCCAGAAATACCAGACTAAACAATACGGAAAGGAGTAAACTCAACTCAAGGACTGCAACTCAACCTGGAGTCTCTTTTGTGTAGTTTTAGCTACCAGTTAGTTCAAGAGTAGAATAAATAAAATAATGCCATTTAATAATGTATTCTCATGAATGAAATTAGAGAGGCGAAGGATTGAAATCCCACTCTGTGATGTGTTAGGGGGTAGGTACTGTGTGAAGAAAGAAGGAAACTGAGAAGGTCCGTGTTGGATGCAGCCTGCCTGCCTTGGTATCATGTCATGTCTCTCGTGAATGTCTTAGGAGAGAAAACACAACCCACCCTGCGGCAGCGTGTCCCTGTTTTCCTTGGCACCCTTCTGCCGCCTGCCTTCGAGTGAAGAAGTTAGGAGTACAGAATCGCCAAAGTCAGCGCCTAAGCTGATTTAAGCCTACGGGGGCCCCGCAGTTTATCGGAAGCACAGACTCCTGTTTTGGGGCAAGGGGAAAGGGGTACATACATGGGTATGGAGCGGCTCTGGAGCAGCGTGAGCCCCATCGTCGCCCCGTCCCAGGTTTATTCTGGCTCCGTGTTTGTGGGAAGAGCAAGAAAACCCCGGGAGCGGGGCACGGGCCGGCGGCGGGACCAGCCCTGGACTTTCCGGGCCCGGCCGCGGCGGGAGGAGAAGGAGGAGGAGGAGGAGGAGGAGGAGGAGGAATGCTGCCGCCCTGACGTCAGGAGCTGCTCCTGGGAATGTTTTGCATTCCTCTTCCTGGCAGTGGTCAGGTGGCTTCCAGCAAGAAGGAAGGAACAGACGCTTCCAAAAAGAAAAAAAAAAAAAAAAAAGGGGGGGGGGAAGGGGGGAGTTGAGAGTGCGCGGAGGAAAAGAACACTTTATAATAAAAGTATTGTGGGGGAGGCACTTTTATTAAAAGCCAGATTGGGAATTGGAACCAGATGTTCTGCATTCGAAAGCTGCACGAATGTTAAACGCGTTTATTAATGACTGTGATGGCTGAGGTATTTGGCTGTCTGCCTCGCTTTAATCTCATTGCTCTGTATTTAAAAACAGTTGAGAAAAACATTTTTTTTTTTTGTACCCAACTTCAGACAGCTTCCTTTTTACAAATAGTCATTAAAAAAAAGAGACAAGATTTTAATGGGAGAATAGCCATATATATGAAAGCAAGAAACAAGCAGGGAAACGTCAACATTTGTCTTGTTCTGTTAGTTTTGACATATATGTTGTGCTGAAAATTATTGCCCTGAAATTCAGTTTCCTTCTTTATTTGTGGTTGTTGGATAACGCGCGTGATGTAAGCTGGAGAGGTCAGAACATGCAATTACTGCTGTTCACAAAGTACTTCCTATTCCCTTAATTCTCCCTCTTTAAAATCCCTGTCAAAGCCTGTGTTTAAAGCAAAACAAGAGTAGATACTCAGTCCGATGTGAATAAAGTAGGAATTGCATTCAGCACAGGCAGTGTTTGTGAAATAGCTGCTTTATATCCTTAGATGGACCCGAGTGCATGTTGTAGCTCCATTTCAAGAGCAGTGTCTCCACCTTGGCAGTGCTGCACGTTTGGGAATACTGAGCACCAAGAGCTTCCGTGGGGACTTCTGGCTTGTGTCTCAGTGGGGGTGAGATACCTGACAATATCATAGCCTGTACAGGCAGAGGCAGATTTGGGGTATCCCCCAGACAGGCATGGATCCTCCTCCCATCCTTAGGCTCTGTTGTACGCAGATCGTAAGATTTTTTTTTGAAGCGCAAGGACTGTTGGAGGGAGAGACGAAGCTGTGCCACTTGTCCCTTCAGATCACAAGTGTGGCAGTGCCCTGAACCTGTGCCTTTATCCCCTTGAAATGGGAAAGAATCACTTTGTCTGTAAGCACCAGGAACCCCCCTTTTTACGTGGTGTGGCATGGCTGTTTTGTATGAATCCAGACTTCCTTGGGCAGGGGACAGATCTTGTCCAGAGCTGGTGGAGCTGAGCTGCCTCTGGATTCAGTCTGGGAGGGCCCATACCATTAAAATTGCACCAGAGAGACTTGCCCTTGTCCAGCGTGATGGGGTTTTTTTCTTAATTGATCCTATATTTTCCTGTTCATTGACACTGCACGAAGTTGTATTGGGGTGTAGTTACCGATCTTATTCCCAGGCAGTGTATTTGGTGGTGTTGCAGGAAGCTGGTGGGACGGGGAACATTTGGTAGTTTTGGGGAAGTTTCCTTGGGCTGTGTGCCCGGGTCAGGTGAGGCCCATGAGCAGCCATCCATTTCCTGGTACCGAGTGAAGTGAACAGCAGCTTCCTGCTGCAGGGTGGATGCTCTGCTGAGGAATTTCCAGAAATGCTGAGAAGTGCTGACTCATAGCTTACGGCCTGTCTGGGCTGAGGGGAGGTTTTCAAATCCTTGGCTGAAGCCAGCAAAAAATGTTGCTGTAATGTACTGTTTTATTTTTAGCAAGGGGGGAGGCTGTGTTGCTTAGGATGAAATGCTTGTGAGTGGTTTCAAAATGACAGACACTTCTAATTTTTTTTTTCTTTCCTATTTTTAGAACTTGGAAAACAGGTTGTTTTGCTAAAATACAGACACTTCTCTGTTTCCCTAGTAAATGGGTTGTTGTAAAGGAGCCTTAAGGAGTTCATGCAGGAAGACTTTTACCACCACTGCAGTTCAAAATGTCCTTCAGGGTAGGAAATACTGAAGTATTTGAGACTGAAACTCAGTTGGCACTTACTTGCATGTATTTTTCACTTCTGCCGAGGTGGGACTGCAGCTCCAATTGTTGGAGCTGAAGTGTAGCCAGATATGTGCTGCTGTTACAAGATCATTGTAAAAGCTTGGTGCTTGTGTTTCATCCTCCCTTGTTTTTAGCAGTCACTTCACAAGTAATTCGCTGTGCGATTTCGGTTTTTTCTTTCTGAACAGAAAATGCCCTATAGTGTTTTCTGCTAACTTCTGCCAGGAACAAGACTGAGGGAGGAGTCCTTTCAAGCTGTACCACCTCTCAAAATACGATTTTAATGATTAGATTGTAAGGACAAAATTCTTTTCTTCTCCCCCGTCCACACCCCCAACCCCTCCCACAGTCAGTACATTTTTTTAACACATTCTTGACTGTGTGCATTGTTTTTCTGTTGAACAAGCAGTAGTACTTTGGGATGATCTCCAATGTATGCAGTGTCCCAGAGAGTATCATAAATGAAATATGAGTTTGTATAAACTCTTTTGCTTCTAATTTCTAAAATTTGCTGTCAGTGGTTCTTCATTCGCATCTCTGTACCTCTGCCTATTGAGCCGTTTGCAGCCCTTTTTTTACACCTTAATAGAGAACTATGATTCTACAAATGATCTGCAGACTGCTTCTAACCACAGTGCTAATAGTTTTTGAACCTGTAGCATAAACCAGCACATTTTGCAAATACGAAAAAAAAAGAAACAAAGAAAGAAACCCACACCTCTTATTGCAACCCGGCAGTGTCTGGCTTGAGAATACCTGGTGCACAGCTTCCCTGAGAAAGTACATTTCCCTCTTGTTGGTGGACAGTGTTTAGCTGCTCTCCTTAGTTTTTCCCTGGGACTGAGTGATATTACCTGTCCAGCAGGGTCCACATCTGATAACAACAAAAAGGAAAAGGATAATTCTATGCAGGAAGTACAGGAACATAGGACAATTCCTGTTTCCACGACGTGCTCATTTATTAGCTCATCACTGCAAAAGTCCCTGTCTTAGTCATTTTAATGTAAATACTATGTGTGCACGTGAGCTGCTGGTGATTTTTGTGGACAGAAAGAATTGTAGACTGCACATCTATCACAAAATTTCACAATCAAATCCACTTTTACTAATGACTCTAACCTTTCCTGCTACCCACCTCTAAGAGAAAGCTGTTTTCCTACCCAAATCTGCCAGTTCCTTCCAAGATTTTACGGCAGCTGCACAATCTCTTTTAGGAAAGTTGTGTCCTGGCACCCGCCACTATACTGGGAAAATAATATAGGTCATACATTATTTCTAGCCACCTGTCAGTAAATTCAGGACAAGAGCCATGAACTAACAGCTTTGTGTGTGCCCCCTTTTAGATTGATGTGTCATCCGACCTGGGTGGACATGCCTCAACTGGACTGCCTGACTCCAGATAACCCCTTCTACAATCCTCAGCTGCTTGACCCTACTCTAGTTTGGATGAGGCACAGAACGTACCTTTTTGTGAAGATTCTGTCCCCAAACTTATAAAAAAAAATTATTATGCGTGAATGTTGTCCAGCTTTCCAGGAATCATCTTGGTACGATGTGTATCAGTGTAGTGAGAACATCTCATTTTACGGTCAGCTTTTTGTAACTGAATCTGCCCTAGTCCTTTCTAGTAGTATTATGCTACACAGTCTGGTTCCTGTCTCTAATACAGGCATGCCCTGCAAAGAGCTTTCTGCTTGTGGCAGTGTAAGCTTGCACTTTCTCACGTATCTTGGTTCTCCTAATGCTCTCTGTTCTTGCATAGCTTTCTGATCTCTCCACTATTTGCTGCTAGTTGCACTACAGTCTTGGTAGCTGCATGAAATCTGAGCAATTCATGTCTTTTTCAGTTGCCACACTATTTTTTTTTACTGTGTCATTGTCTTAGATAATTTTTACTTTTGATCTTGAGTAATTTCTTCTTACACCCTTCTTGTAACTTCACTTAGGGTCACCGTGACAACATATTTCTTCTTCTACATTATAGTGACAGCACAAAAAGAGCAAAAAAGATTAATGGTAAACCTTGAGAAGTCAGCTGCTTTATCATTATTGTCACTTACATGGTAGCATTATCATTAATTGTCTTTTGCTCTGTTTGTCCATTAATCTCTGTTGGTGTTCAGAAGGATTCAGTTCAAGAAATGCACTGCATAGTACTTTACTGTTTGCTGGGTAGGGTGGGTCATACATTGATTTCTATATAATGATGAGATTCCACTGGTAAAAAATAAAACTTTTTTTAAATTAGTAGTCAGAATTTGAGTATCTTAAGTAGTGCAATAAGTCAATCCAATTGTTTTGGTAAAGGTTAGAGGAACCCTTTGTGAGAAATTTTAAAGCATGCACACAGTAGACTAAATACACACAGTATGTCTGAACACATGAATGATAAATTCCAAGAATGTAGACTGATACTTCTAAGCAGTTTGAAGCAGTGAATAGAAATAAGTCACATTTTGTTTGAACCATTAAATAATCCAGGGAAACTGGGGGTAGAAAGAGGGAACAGATGGTTAAGGAAAAATGGCTTACCATTATTTTATTTAGGTCTCCAGGTCTCTCCGCCTCATCTCAACTCCTGCTAAGACTCTTCAGTCATCTTTTCCAGTTCTTCTGGTTTTTACATCTTTTCTTTGAGTTGTAATATTTTTCCAGTATTTTCTTTTGATTACCCTAATGATTCCATGGTGTAAACTAAATTAGAAGCTGTGTCACAAACTATCATTTAAGACTTAAACTAAATCAAGGTTTGCCTCTTGCAAAACAGCAATTATTTGAATGTGATGTCTGCTATATGTGATGCAGCCCCAATAATCAGTATGTCAAAAAATGAGTACATATGCAGCTGTCAAGAAAACCTGTGCCAGCATTGCAGGTTGTAGGCTGAGGGCGTCATTATTAACTCATTTACATATATTCACATCAGGAGCATTGTGGGGTGTGGAGCCTCAGCATATCCCAGAATCTGATCATCCCTGTGCCTGCCACTGCTGTGTACTGTGAATGGCATCGTTTGGTGATTTCCTTCCTGTGCCATTGATTCCCCAGTCTGTTTTAAAACATCTGTGCTGCTGTACAGCTGGGAAAGGTTGTCTGTCTTCTGCTTTCATGGCCTTCCACAGTAATGTGTCTGTCTGAAATGAAGCTATCAAAGGATGCAGGTAGGATTGTGTGTATAGAAGATGAATTTTCCAAGGAACGGGAACATAGTTTTTGACACAGACATGTCTATACTAGCAAATAATGTGATGTGGTAGGAGCAGCTTTGTGGAGTAGAAGCTGGTGTGGGAGATTTGGTCCTGCTGTAGGCATTGTGGGGCTTTACTCCAGACAGGCTGTAAGCTGATCGTGTGGCCTGAATGCCTTATAGCAGTTGGAGCACATCTTCAGGTTTAGTTTCATATGAAAAGAATCCGTTGTGTGAGCTCAGAAAGCTGCTCCAGAATCCAAACCAAAGCTCAGGGAAGATGGAGAGATTTGCTGCAGAAACACACCACTGATCTGAACTTCGGGACTGGTGTGGACACACCCATGAATGACCAGACATCAGACCAATCCATCTTTCTCAGTTTGGCTTGCTCTGAGAATTCCTATTGTCATACACATATGCAGATGCACACTAGTAAACAGAAAAAACCCAGACAATAAGCTGCTTTTTAAACACTAAGGAGAAGAAACAACAACAAAAAAAAGGTGGATGTTCAGCTTTTAAATACCTGGGTGTTGCTCATTCTGGTAATGGTGGCTGTGTAGCATCTGTCAAAGTTCTAGACCTTGTCTGACTGCATCCTTTCTTTTGTGGAGTCTTTAAGACTGTGCTAAAATACTGACATTGTTCCCTTGTAGCTGGTATGTATTAATTTGAAAAGAAGTATGTTTTCATTCCCTTGGCTACCCTGGAAAGCTCAGACAGCTTTTGCCATACTATATACCTGATGGTACAGCAAACAGATACTTGGAACGATAAGTAGGGAAACCAGTCTTAAGCACTGTAACTTTATACAGAGGAACAAGTTCAGGGTTTACCGTGGCATGAACACCTAGAAAAAATTTGTATGTGTGAGCTATGGAATGTAAGATGGTGGTCCTTTACCCCATTGCCCTAAATCAATAATTCGTGGTTCTTTCAGGCTTTATTTTGGTGAAGTGATAGAACAGTTATCCCCTGGATAGACATGCCCACACCACAGCAATTGCAGACTCTTAATCTCCCAGCGTATAGCTCGAGGTTTGTTTCCAGGAGAAGTGAGCAGGTTCATGTGGACTTTTACCTTGTTCCCTTACACAGCCAGGTTAGAGCCAGGAAATACAAGCAGAGCAGAGCAACAGGTCAGTCAGACCCAGTCAGGTGCCTTTTAGCACACTGTTTACAGCTTGTTCTTTTGAATAGAAGCTGCAAATGGCCAACCTGCAAGTAGCAGGTTTTTAACAAACAGTTATTGTATACAAGTGAAAAACTGATTTGTCAATATGTATTTCAATATATAATTGCTTGGAAACATGGTTACAGTAAGATTATGTATTAAAAACTGATGTGAGAAATCAATTGGAGTAGCATACAGAACAGAGGGTTGCTTTACAAATTTTTCCCTTTCTTGCTTTCCTCTTTCCATAGAGAATATGCATTGCATTGAGGACAGAGAAGCAGAAAGTCTTGGCAACTTCTAGTGTGCCAGAGACTTTGTTCTGCTCAGTGAGGAGGGGTGCAGTTCTCAAGAAAGATGTCAAATGCAGTAATTAATGTTCCTCCTTCATTTGATGGATACCATCTGTATTTAGAAACATGTGAGCTTGTGCTTGAATAGAAGTCACGTAGCATTTTTACTGGTACAGTGTAGAACTTGAGTGTTTTTATTCATGATACTTGAGGCTTCGCTCCCAGACATAGTTTACAAATGCATGACATTCCTTTTACGTTTCGAAGTTAAAAGTGAGCCAGGGTGAGCAGGAAGGACATTCTGTAGCTCCATGAATCCTAGCAGTTTTTCATTGTGTCATATCTGTTTATATAGCAGCAACTTCAATCTAGGGCAATAAGAGTAGCAAATGAGTTTTTGCCTCATATAAAAACAAACATTATCAGAATCTCTTGTCTGTAAGTTATTCATAGGGTCCATTATTGTCAGGATGTACAACTTTCCTCTTTTGACAGCCTTTCCTCAGACTTGCCAAAATATAGTATCTTCAAAACAAACAATGTTTTTAGTTTTTACTTCCTTCTTCGCTTCCGCTGTTTCCCTAACAGTGATGCACTAGTAACCTCATTTGAAATAATCTTTGTGTTTCTATCCGTGGCTCTTACGGCTGGGATGTGGCTCCAATAATTCTGTGATGTAGCAACTTACTTCCTATCTTTGTCATGTAATATATCTTCTCAGATTATTATTCCCCTTTGTTTCAGAATATAAATATCAGCAAATAGTATCTTGATTAATCCTCTCCCTTCCTTCCATCGCCTCTTTCTCCTCTCCCTGTTTGGAGAAAGAGTGAGAAAGTGCAAGCTTATTCTTTGCCAGCCAAGAACTACTAGTTTCTGTGAGGAAGAATGTCCCCTTAGTCTTAAATGTGCTTGTTTCATTTTTTGTTTTGTTTTGTTTAATCTGCATGGAATAGTTGCTATTTGAATCAATACACCTTTTCTGTAACTTCTCTGAACTGCTGAGAAAGAGTTAGTGGCCCAGAACAAAGTTTTTGGGCGATAACCTCACATTTCTCAACAATATAATGTTGCAAATGGACAATTCAATGTTCTAGCAAATAGTTTTAAAAAAATTGTTCTAGCAAATATTTAAAAAAAATTTTAAAATATTGTGAGTCTGATTTTGGAGTCAAGAAAGAAGATGCCAGCTCGCCTGGATGCCTAACTGTGACAGCATGGAGCCAGAATGTTTTCTTTAGGCAAACCTATATTTATGACAGTGCATGAAACCTCAACTCTGCCAAAGCTCTCCTGGTTTCACAGTTTGTCCAGGGACACAGGAGGATCATATGCTGTTACCTCATATTCTACCACTGTGTCACAGAAGTCCATGTCATAGAGCTGGCTGTATGCCAATCACATGGTCAGAATCTCATCCCTTTCTCTGCTGACTCTTGACACATGTTCAAACATCTTGTAGTCTAAGGCAGAATCATAATCAAAGGCAACTAGATGAGGAAAAACAGACTATGTTTTCAAAATATTCTTTACATTCCTGATTTCATTTGGCTTATGCCACAGGCTTCCCATAAAATCTCCAGCAAGCTATCTGTTGTGAGTCTTGATGCATATTAAAAAAATGACAATAATAGTGATTCTCAGTTTTATTGGAATATTAGTAAATAAAATTAATGCTAATGAAGCACTGGCCTGGGCTTGAGGGAAGGCCAGAAAAGGGGGAGGGGGGGGGTGGGAGAGATCTGGGGGACACAAAGTGTGCTTTTCTTAAGGCATTTGGATGAGCTATGTCAGAAGCTGCTGTAGTTCCCAAGAGCAGCAGCACATTCAGAGAGACTTAAAGATGCTTCTGGCTGCTCTTTCTTGAGTTTTGAATCTTCTGCGTCTTCTGTCTAGAGGCATGTGCAGTCTTGTCCTTAAGATGTATTTGTTCATATAGAATGTGAGAACATAGAACACATCTAAATTTATTTTCTGCCAGCTAGTTGGAGAAATTTGTTTTGCTTTTGAGAGGAAAGAGGAGAACTTCAGATTGTACCAAGTAATTTTTCTGTGTTGTAAGCAGCTAAAGAGAGACTAATTAAGGAAAGGGTAGGTGGAACATAAAGAAAATTGGAATTAAGCATACACAGTCTGTGTCAGTGGGATCCATTTTCAGGCAGAAAATGAATACACTGTGAACTTTGAGACATTTTAGTATATATACTTATATTTCTCTGACTAATGCTATGTTCATTTTCTTCCTTTACTATTTTCTGAGTATGTACAGGTTTTTTTTACCAAAATCTTCAGCGTAAAAAGCCCCAAATTAAAGACCAATAAGCATGACATGTAATATTCGGAATATTACAGAATGAAGTCATCATAACAAATCAAAGCAAATTGCTCTTAAGCAATTTTGGAAGTTTCTCTAACAGGAAAACCTTTCTTGTGGAGGAATAGCTTCAATAACTAGGTGTGAAAGGTGAATGAGGGGATAGCCCACCCTTGGTTGTGAGCTAGATTTCCTGTTAAAGTGGCGGTGGAAAGCTCTCTTCCCGGAGGAGGATGTATGCAGTTCTGCTGAATTTGCCTGAAACTGCTGAATCCAGGCATTGTGCCTGCATTTTGGCTTCTTTCCCATTGTGAAAGTACAGCGCAATCTCCTGCCTGCTACTCCCTGTGAGCTCGATATCCTCATTAAAGATCAGGGAAAAGAAAGGGGAAAACCCAAAGGGGTCAATGAGTTCATTTACATACCCTGCCAGTGCTGGCACATGGTTCAACACGTGATACAATAGTGAACTTTTGTGGTGAGCTTGCTACAGCCACTGAGAGACATTTCAAACTGCAGAAATAGAAGGCTGCAATTTCTTATTCACAAGCAAGAGTGAAAGTGCTTTATAACTCAATTACATAACGTAAATAGCATGTTTTGCATTTAGTCAGAGAGCTGTGACAATACTTGATGTTTATTCTTTTGTTTCTGTTTCTTGTTATTACTATTAATGCCTGAACTATTTGACAGTTAATATCATTCCCGTCTTAATGACCTGTGTTCCTGGGAGTCTACAGTCTAGCTGATGACTTAATGAGGTGGAAAGGCCAATGAGAAGTACCTAAAATGAGCTACATTGATGTTCATCTTGTGCTCTGATGTCTGCTTGGACACTTTTTCAATTGAAACTGGATTCTTTTATGGTGCTGTTCAGCTCCATTCCTGAGCAAAGAGCCCTGGCTGCTGCCTGGAGGGTGGGGTGTGTGTCCTTGCCATTTTGCCTGTGCCATCTCCGGCACACATCACACCCTTCTGGGAGCAGTTTCCGTTCACCAGCTCTGCATTACTAATTCCCTGGGTTAGCAAACTGAACCAGCTCACAGACAAGCAGGGAGAAGGTCCTCCCCTTTTTAGGGTTAACCAGCATGTAGATGTATTGAGCTGCATCATGTAGCCTTCTGCTTTTGTCTAAGAAATTCTTTTTGTGGATGCAGAAAGGGTTTCAAGATAGCATTTGTATCTTGTTTTCTAAATTTATTTACATCCATTTGCCTGAAAGTTGCCTGTAACAATGTTACAGCTTGGTGCCACGCAGGTGGAGTGTTACCAGCCAAGCCAAGAAAGAAGGCCTCCTTGTTATAAAATATGCTTAGCAGCATACCTGACTCATGAAGACTATAGCTTGTAGTACACCCTGATTAAGAATAAATTGCTTACTTATGCTGATGTAACTTTGTCTGTATAGTGAAATACAGTGTTGGTCACTGAACTGGTAAAGATGAAGTGCAACTTCATGTAGACAGATAAAAGGTGGTAAGGCATGCATGAGCACAGGCTTGCATACAGGAATATTGACCCTCATTGCAGCACTCAGACTATGGAAGGTCCGTGGTGGGTTTGAGGGACTTTCCGAGTAAGAGTTTAGTGTTGTTTGGGCTGCGGGAAGATGTAGCTGGGAGGAGAAAATGAGTAGTATGACACACAATGGGAAGAAGTTTCCATATCCAAGTTTGTTGAAGCAAGGTAGACTCTATCTTTTCTGTCCTCCTAATTTTTTATGTCCCAAGAATACCTTCATGGGATATACATCACTAAAGTGACCGTTTCTAGGTAAGAAATCTCCACAGTTTCCCAAACAGAAATTAAATTCGAGCTCTTGCATGGCTGCACGTAACTATTGTACTGTCTGGTCTATTCTGTTCTCAGGTTTTTTGTATGTTTTTGATGGTTCTTCACGTGCATGGTTGATTTTCAGTGTTCTTTTCTAATTTAGAGCATATATGAGAGGGAAAAGAGTGCAAATTCGAAGTAAATTAAGTCTGTTCTCTTCTCTGTTCTCTAACATCTCTTTCCTCTAACATGTCTGTTCTCTAATGTGTTTTTGGTTACTGTGAACACTAATCAATTTTATGTGTGCTTTAAGAAACTGCATCTCCTGAGGCTGTTCGAGGAGCTGTGAGACTCCTCTTTACTTGGACTCAGCTGAAAATACGAGACGTGTTTATTATGATCTCAGTTGTTCCTTAAAGGTCAGAGCACCAGTTTAATTTATGACTCAGCACTCTAGTTACTAGAGTCTAGGTAAAGTGGAGACTGTAAATAATTTTCACCACTGTTCTTAGTTTAGAAATGTGTTCCTGTTCCACACAAAAAAAACCCCGCTTTTCTTGCAAAGTGTTACAATCAGTGAAGAACTTATACATTTCTCTACTTTGTAGCAACTAAGTAAAGAAGAGAGGACTGCAGTCTCAGCTGGGGTTTGTTTGTGGCCATATACTTTTAAATAAATGCTTTAGGAGGTTGTATTACAAAAGACGGATTTTGTTTCTGGTTGTTGGAAAGCTGAATCTTTATCTTGTGTTTGGGAAACTGTATCTGAGTTAAAGTAGAAATAAAAGCACATTGCAAAGATCAAGATTTAGTGGGAAAGGTTTAATCACAAAACAGTAAAATACAGTTTTAAAAAGGAGTCTGCACAGGCTGGTCACAGAAT
Source organism: Coloeus monedula (assembly GCF_965178545.1). Taxonomy (NCBI): domain Eukaryota; kingdom Metazoa; phylum Chordata; class Aves; order Passeriformes; family Corvidae; genus Coloeus; species Coloeus monedula. The sequence goes on from NC_138781.1 coordinate 116,837,825, forward strand.
CTTGGAATTTTTGTTTGTTTTATGGTTACCATTAAAGCAAAACACCCTGACATTTCTGGGAATCTTGCATGATCAAGGATTATAACACTGAGACTATGTTTATATTCATTTTTCATGGCAATTTTTTTAAGCGAATACTTATCTGTTAGATGATTAAAGTTCCTGTTGCCTGCTACCAACCAAGCACATGCCTGGCAATTTTTGCTCTTGCTGGATTTTTCACTGTTACTGTGCAAGGCACTCCTTCCTTACTATCTTTGCTTTAAACAAAGAAGTTCAAAGCTGGTGGCTGGATGACAGTGAAATGAAGAAATAGCTTTAAACCATTGTAGTTGACCCAATTCCAAGTAAAGATAAACCTTTCTGATTTACAAGGTGTTGCGTTTTAGTTTGGTCTGTGCTCTCAGGAGATACATCTGAAAAAAATAAAATGTGAAGTATATGCTCAGCTTGGTTTTAAATAGAAAAGCTCAGAAGCGGCACTTGTCAAAACTCATTTTGGCCCAGGCAAATAAGCTGAAGGGGAAAAAAAGAAGCTGAAAGCCTTACTAGCTGTAGCAATCCTAATAGGGGCTAATATGTGCCAACCTCAGCAGTGTCAAGGCTGCTGGCTCAGAAACAGATTGGGGTTTGCCCAGTACCAATGCTTCTGGCTGATGGATTTGGGAAGCCAGGCTCTTTATTTCCAGGACAGAAACCCCTCTTGTGACATAGCACTTTCCTACTCTTTGTTGAAAACTTGAACTCTGTGATAGAGTCATGCTGTGTTGCTTGTGAGGTTTACAGCAACATTGTTTGATCCTTCACCTTGAAGGCAGCTTGAGAAAAATCTGCCCTTGTACCTTTTGTCCAAGGCTTAAAGGCATAATTTCATTTATTAAGTTCTTCTGCTAGGAAGCTGATGGAAGAGTTTGTGCAATAAAATATCAATAGCCCACGCTGAAACATTTGCCATATGAAGCTACTTGAACCATTTCACTGTACTTTTTTTGTTCCTCACACTACTGAGGGAGGAAATTTTTTTTGGAGTTTTTTCAGCACTTACTGAACACTACTGAACAAAGGGACATCAAATGCTACTAGATGAGTAAATTAGATTCCACTGATAACTATAAGCTCTCAGACCTTTAACAATTTTTTTTAATAAGACATTTTTTTAATCCAAATATTTTGTAGTTGTTTCACTGCCTGATACTGGAGCTTGACGCGTTGTGTTATTATGACTTACTGTGTTATACCTTTGCGTGAAAACTTAGAAGGATACCCATTACTTCCCTGTTTCCACTGGAATTGAGTGGTAGGTTTTCTTTTGCCTGCACTTGATCACTGGTTTGAGGAGCAGTCTGAAGCTTCCTTTGTTTTCCTTGAAACTTCTGCCTTGGGCTGCCACATCCCTTTGTGCTTTATTTATTGCCAATTTCTTTGATTAGATTAAGGAAGGATTAAGGGATCCAGAACCCTTAACAAAAGACAACCCATCATTTATAAATGTGTAAACATAATGTAATTACTTCTTAATTCCTTGTGTTAAACAAAAAAGGGGGATTCTTCAGCAGATAAACCCTGAGAGGTTTTTTGAAAATCAAATGAAGGCAATTTGCTGACTCAAAGATGTGTATGCCAAAGATGAGGAGTTATCACCCACAAAGCTCAGGTTTTAGTTGATACGAAGGGCTTCAGGTACTTTGATCTCCCTGTGATCCAGATAATACACCTTGTCAGTCAACACTGGTTTCTCACCATTTCTGAATTCCTATAGTGAAAGGAGGTTTTGTTTTTGCTCTGCTTGGGCAGTTTAGCATTTGCCATTAATTTGTAGTTCAGTGCTCTTTAGGTTAGCAGTGGTAAGGGTTATAGTAAGAAGAGGATTCATCTTGTATTCAAAAATGTAATGTCTAAAGGCCTAGCACTCATTTTTCTTTTATCTCTACCGTTAGTGGTGATTCTGGGTGAAGAACCATCATAAAAGCTTATTAAAAAAGAAAGAAAAGGTAACTCCTGCCTGTAGGCTTAGTTGGCCTCCTTGCATTTGGAGTTTTTTGGTTTCACAAATTAAAAAACTCTAAAACAGAAGAGTAAATGTGATTCAGATGGACATTGAGAGGACATACTGTGTGCAGTCTGTCCTGAAGGCACTTCAAAAGAGTGTCTCAATGAAGAGCAGAAAAACCCTCTTGTGCAAGTCCTGTCAGTTTCAGTTTTATAATCCTCTACTGTTTGAAACTTAGCATCTTGATCTCTGCGTTTCTTGTATGTTGTTTTTCCTACCTCATGTGAAAGAGAGGAGGAGGAGCCTTTCTCTGGACAGAACCATCCTCTTACACTTTCATAAAGCATTAGCAGTAGAATGTTTCACCTACTTTATTCTTTCATGTTTTGGCATGTGTTATTTTTCTTCTTTCTTTGGCTTTGTTGCCTGTACTGCATATTATGGTCAGGACTGTTTATTTGTATTATAACTCAGAGGTCTGTAACGGGCTAGTTCTGAGCTTGCTACCTGCAAGAAGCTGTCTGTGCAAACTACAAACAGCAGGGCTTTGCTTACATGTCTCTGCCAGGCTGATGTCAAAACACTGCTATCAGAAATGACGCCAGTTCACTGGCAAAGGTTTCTGTTGTCTTTTTTTATTTTTTTTTTTAAACCAAAGACCCTGAACATGGACTGCTAAGCAGCCATCGAGCTTCTGCCATGATCACTCACATTTTTCCACAGAGTAAATAGCTGCAGCTTCTCTGTTGGCCACATGACAGCTGAAAGGAGTTGCAGATTCTGCTTAGTGCTTTGGGTGTAATAATGAGCTTCCTTGTAGTGAGCACTGCTTTAAAGAGCAGAGTGCAAATCCTTGCTGTAGAAGACCTGAAATTAACTCTGGATAAATTGTGAATGACATATGCTGACATGAGATTAGGCAGATCTGTTGGAGGAAAGTATTTAGATTGCAATATTACTGCTTGTGCTATCTTACTTTGCCTCTTGCTGGCTTCGGATGGGGACTGTGCTTCAGTTTTGACAGGAACTACGTTCCATTAGAAAAGTGATGGAAGCGGCTATTGCACACACAGACAGTTCCTGGCTGTCTATTGCAACTGCAAAGGAACAAGTTGCAATTAGCACAAGCCTCGAATAGCATGTTTCCTTTGGAAGTTGCCCTTTGAATGTATCCTTCGGTGTAGGGAGTTTTAAGGGTATGAGGTAGAGGATGATACGAACCAAGCACTCTGACACCTCCAGCCAAGATCTGGGATAAATCCTTGCCTCAGCTCTTCTGGCCTCTTCCAACTGTTCCACTGGACCCTGCTCCTGCTCCATGGCACACCTTGTTTCTGCCAGCCGAACAGTCACTGGGCTATGCTGAGACCTGGATTTGACCAAGGGGAGTGCTCCAGCTATAAGCTGGTGGGGTTTTGGTTTTGTTTTTCTTTTTTTTGAAAGGAGAGGTTTTTGTTTCTGTTTTTCCAAGTTGAATGAGTCCTTGACCTGGTCTGCAGCACAACCCACAGACTTGTCAGCCTAAATGAGGGGTGGGGGCAAACCATGGGTTGAGAGTGTTGTGAACCTAGAGGTTCCTTTTCTGTGTTCCTTTCGACAAATTACTATCTTCTCTATGTTCTATTTTTATTTCATGAGGTAAAGAAAAAAACACTTCAACTAAAGCAGACGTTGTAACATGCCTGTTAATTAGTATTGCTGTGTGAACTTTTTAATTTTTGTGCATTACTATAAAATCTCCAAGGAAAAGGTACTGTTAAAGAACTAGACATTGTTTCCAGGTAGCTTACCACCTGCGTCTTTAGATGTTGATGGAGTAACCATTTTAATTTTATGAAATGCCTTGTTCGGTAGAGGAGACATCCTGCACTCGTAGACACAGCACTTTGTTTGCTGGGTTTCCAGTTGTTGTGCCACTAGCTCAATCTTGTTCTAAAGCTAAGTGTCCTGAGGAAGGTTTAGTTGGTTCAGCAAATCTGTCTGTTTAGCAAAGAGGTTCAGAGAATTCACTAATGTTCTCCTTTCTGTTTTGGTCCTGCACTAAGCATGATTGCCGTCTTAAAATCTGCAGGACTAGCTTAAAGCAATTTCTTATTTCCAGACTTTCTGTGGCATATCAGCAACAGTGAAGCAGTAAGCAACAGGTGAGCAAAAATGAATTGCTTAATAGCATGAGATACAAGGTTTTGCAGTTAAATTAACCATTAGCTTTTCAAAACATTGTTATAAAGTGAAGGGTTGCAATACAAGATTATTGCGCTTTGGAAATGCAGTTCCAGTGGCACTGATGTGTATTTAATTTCAGTGAATTAAGTGAGAGTGTTGGAACTGATCAGTGTTTTCAGTAGTAAATGGGAAAGTCTTTCTTTCAGTTTAGCTTTAGCTTGATTTCCTTATGCACTTTCTTTGTCTGTTAGAGGCCAATACACCCACATATGCTTACAAACAATCAACAAAGCAGGGAATTAAGGTGTTTCTCTTGAAGGCTGGGAAAGGAGGGATTGCTATTGCCAAGACACACAGACACTGACAGGCTCATGGAACTGTATAAATCTGTAATTCGTGAAATGTGAAACTTTCTGCTTAACAGTTGACAACTAATATCTCTAGTGGGTGCTTCAGTAGACTTCTGTTGAAAATAGGCATTTTAGATTTGTGTGGTTGGTTTCAACAGAGAGGAGAGAGTTGGCAGAGTGTCTGGGCAATTAAGACTCTTGCTGTGTGAATAATACATAGCAGAGGTAATAGTTTGATAAAGGTGGAGTTCAAGTTCTCCTTAAGCTGTATATGGGGCTCTTAAATACTGAAATATGGCTTATGTTATACTCATGTTCCCTTTGATGTATCTGGCTGAAGAATTAGACTTAACCCTGTCTTTGAGACTCTGATTCCTCGTTATGTTGAGCAGGCTTAAGGGAGAGCACTGCTAAGAGCACAGGCAGGCCTTGGGGAAAAGCACTGTGTTCTGATTTGTGCCTGCAAGTCCTTCTCAAGAGCTACTGCTGTGAAAGCTGCAATTGCAAAGATTTCTGAACAAATATTGTCAATTGCTTTTCTTCTTTGTTTTGTTGTAGTGGCATGAGCCTAAATAATTTCCCCTCAGCTCAAGAATCAGCCACCCTTGTGTTGAACAGTCACAGAAAATCTTGAGCCATCCCCTAGGTGAAACAGGCAATTGACATTTTATTCTGAGTTTCAGTCATAAAAATATAGTATGATCCAAAGTTAAGAGAAATTGCAGAATCAGTCATAATGCAAATACTGAACTTCTGATTTTTGTCAGATGAAAATGTAAAGACACCTCTAGTTCACGGTATTCAGTAGCATTCCCAAAACCAGCCAGGGGAAGACCCTGTAACTAAATGAGGACAAAAATACAATAAATCAAGCTCTCTTCTCTTTGCCATCAGCTGGCACAAGGCTTACCTGTGTTAAAAACTTGGGGTTCTTCTTTACATTGGAGCAGCTGTATTGTTTATAGCTGTACTAGTTTAAAAATCCCTAGGGAGCTGTGACTCTAAACTTAGTTTTTATTGCATTATATTAATTTTGTTCTGTGAAGTAGTAATTTCATGGCTGATTTACATTTTGTTTATAAAGTAAAAATAAATTGTTTTGATTATATTTCTTAGGCACCAAATAGCTCAAATCTAAATCTTGCCAGCATAACTGATTAACCTTGTAATAGCATCTTTGAGATATTAATGTACGCACTACCTTATCTTGTGCTTTATCTGACCTTTATCTGTTGATTTTAATGTCCTTTGTGGTTGCTAGTGACGTGTTTTTGTTGTAGACAGGGAGAGATTTTGGCTCCTGTTTATTTCTCTGCTTTATCCTCATTCACTCTGTTCTGTCCTCTCAAAAAAATAACTGCATTAAGCAGAAAAAAACAAGATAATAAACTGTAGCCCAGTAGCACAATAGGAGCCATGTCTGCTTGAAGTGTTCAGAGAGCATTTTGCAAGCATCATGTACAGTTACCAGTCTAATGTGGATTGACAGTGAAAAAAAAGGAATTGATTGTCCTGAACAAATGTAGGAGAATTTTTACCCCTTTACAGCATAATTTACTCATAATTTGCAGCATAATTTATTTCAGTGACTTACGTAAAGTGTTTCTATAGGGCAAAGTTTGGCCGTTGCATGTGCTTGCAGCGTTGGATCATCTTGTAGTGCTTGGGCGCTGGTGATCCATATCGTTAAACCAGTAGAAAACTAATCAGAAAATACATTTTAAAAAAGATGGGGAGGGGGGAGGAGTATGACTTTTTGACATGCTGCTGATTGAATTGGTTCAGCAAGATCAAGCATATCCCGGAGTAACAGAGAGGCAAAGGCAGAAGGGAGGCTGCAGCGAGTCTGTCTGCAGTGTGGATTGCCACTGGCACTGCTGGCTTCACTGCCTGCTCACTCCGGATGCCTTGCTGGACACCATTGCCCCATGCCAGCAGAGAGTGGAGATGAATGTGTGAAAGTCCTTCATGCACATTAGTGTGAAATCTGAGTGGGAACTGATGATTTAAGTCAGTTCGTGATGACCTGGCTGCCTTTGCGCTGGAAGGATTGGAACTCTGCCACAAGGGGTGGTAAGGTCCTGGCAGTACCTAGTGCTGAGCAGCTGAGAGGGGCACTGCAGCTGGGTCTGGAGGAGAATGAACTGCACACCGTGTGCTCCTAGGTGTGTTACACTTCTTGGCTCTATGGCCATGGCTGTACCCTCACTACATCTGCTGTGCTCTTTGCTTCTTTGGAGTCACTTGCACTTTTTCTGTGTGGGGCTGTGCTGAACACCAGTGTTATTCCCATTTGTACAGCTGTTCATCAGTTCATCTCCTAGAGTTTGGACGTATTTAGGAAAACATGGAGTACACTTCTCTGATGTGATACTGTGCCAGATTTCAAGTGGGTGTTCTCCTTGATGCATGACATCTGATTTGGTGGGACGTGGAAAAAACTGTGTGATTTCTTCTGTGAGTGATTTAGTTCAATTTTCATGCGGTTCTACAACAGTGTTTTCGTATTTGAAAAGTGAAAGAAAACAGAAATAGGAATGAAGATCTCTTCCCTTAGCTGTATCTCTCTATCCACAAAAGTGTAGATGATGAGAAGACCTCCCTCTTCCCAGCATCAAGGAGACAGATAGGGGAAGATCTCCCTCTTGGGCAAGAGGTACATTTAATTACAGGAGACAGGGAGCAGTTTGTAGTAAGATTTCATTATGATTTTTCATAACCCAGTGAATCCTCCCATGATGTGATGATGGAGCTTGCGAAGCTGAGAGCAGCTGATGCTGTGAGAACCACAGCAGAGCTCATCTCTCCTGTTTTGGCATGAGGATTGCTGGGTTACAGATTGCCTCTGTGCTGTGCTGGCCCTGCCTGAGCAGCCTGGCAGGCAGCATTCAACTCAAGGCACCTGTGGTACAGCTGTGCAAGTATGGGCCTGTCATCCTTTTGTAGGAATCAGGGAGAAGGAAGTTGGCATTTCTGAAGTGTGTCTCCTCTCCTCTTAAGGACATAAAATGAACCTCATTTTGAAGTTTGTTTTTGCTAGACTTTGCAAAGACAGTCTAGGGGACCAGTTGATAAAGTTAGCTAGGTAAGTCCCAGTCTTGAGTGTCTGGTAAGTGTTCAGGCTTTGAACATCTCCAGCTATTTACTGATGTCTTTGTAATACTAATGTAATAGATTACATTTCCCTGCAGAATCTACCATGCTACCCGTCCACTTGACATAGTGTATCTTAAGCATTTGCTTTTATGAGTATACTATAGCCGAAATGAGCAGCAGACTTCTTAGTCTGTACCTAGTACATCTGCTGTATTTTATTTTAGATACATGAATAAATTACTATTTTTATAAGCAAACATTTTCTCTGTTGGTGCAAATGAGTTGGGTGAACAAGGTTTCTGAGATTTGGAAAACTGCTTTGCTTATATTACCTTTTTCTGTTTAGAGGTGGCTCAGATTTAAGGTATTATAGCTATAGTGCAAGAAAAGGCTAACTGTAATCCAAAATCTCAACAGGACAACTGTCATCTTGTCCTGCTGACATGTAGCAGATGTGCTGCAGATCACTTTATCTTACGAATATGAGGTTAGCAAATTCTCCTTAGTAGCCAGCCTGAAGAGTTGGCAAACTATAGAATAAACTTATTAATGTAAGCATTTTTTGTTTGGATGCAATGATTATAATTTGTTCTCTTGAAGAACCACATTCATGTTACATCCTGCTCTTAGCAGAGCTCATGGCAGTTGCAATTTGTCAAAATTTGCCTTCTTTATGAACTTTGGTTTTGCTGACAAATTAAATTCTAAATTAAAACAAAGAATTGAGTTTACAGTCTTTTGCTGCCAGGATCTTTCCCCGAAGATGGTTAGCCTCAGCATAAAGTCAAGAGAGACTCATATCCTCTTTCTTTTATAAGAGGTGTTTTAATGAGCCACCTGAAGGCAAAGAGTAAGCAAAATTACTTCCTTTTTTCCATCAGGATTATCACTTAGGGCATGTGTTTTCAAACAAACATTAGAAGTTTCCTGCTATGTTTACAGTTTGGGAGGAGGGCATTCACAGGTACTGGGTTTTCCACATGTAACTTTTATATCCAGTTTCTGTGAAGAGCATATAGATATTTCCGTGGCATAAAACAAACACATATGTGTATGCCAGTAGATATAATTGCTTTAATCAAATACTGTGTGCCCCATAGCAACCTTAGTCTGGCAGTGAGGAGCACTGGAAGTAAAGCTAACTGACTTGCTTTTCAAGATAAGTAGATGAGGTTAAGGGACACAACTAGGGAATTTATTTATTTTATTTGCTTAACTTGTTGTAAGTTATACTGGTTTAAGTGGTAATAATTATTTCGGAAAGCTATTTGAAGAATGTGCCAGCCTGTGGAATATTTTCCATCCTGAGCATGAGGTACCATGGCTACACATACCTGTGGTCCTTATCCCACTGGCCTTCATCTGACCTGCATTTTCCATGTATAGGTTTCCTGTGCCTGTATCAGCATAGAGCTGAATTATGTTTTTTGACTGGGGAATCGGACAATGCTCATAAGTCTCAATGTCGAAACTCTTTTTATCATCCAAGGGTGACTGTTCTTTCTGGAAGTGCCATCCCTTTCCTGGCTCTGGGGGGAAGTGGGTGAAAATTTCAATGCTCAGGGGCATCTTGAGTGGGGCCATGAGCTCTCAGCCACAGAGTCTGGTTTTGTAGCTGCATTTCTTCATCTGGCACTCAATCATGACACTGTTAATCTTAATTCTGCCTTTGAGATCCAGCACCACATGGTGATGTTCAGTCGCTGTTGGAATACTGAGAGACAGCAAAACAGCTGGCAAGAATATTTCTGGGAAGAAAGAAAAAAAGTGAGAACAACAAAAAAAATGAAGGCAGTATTTGGGTCTATGTTTAGATGGATTTTTAATTTTTTTAATCTTCCCACCTGCAGTGTTCTCTGTAAGGCTGAGTCTGTTATGGCAGCAAAAAGGTATTATTACCCTTTCAGAAAGTGTAGCTTTCTTGATACAGTCCAAGACTCGGTGCAATGGAAGCACAGTAAAGGCTCACCCGCAGAGAAGACGATAGAAGAAGTAAGCACAGAGGCAAAGTGTTTGCTTAAAATTTTATCAGCCATTCATTCTGCTGCTTGAATTACTAATTTTCAATATTCTTTTGCTATGTTTTCTGGTCTAGCATAGTCTTTTTTCCTGTCTATGCCTACTCAAAGTTTTAGCTACTTGTGCTTTTCATGTGGACCTTGTTAACATTACAATTTTATTAAAATGCAACAGCAATTTGTATGCAGCTGTATTATGTAAACAGAAGTAAGCCAACAAAATTGCATAACTACATATTTTTTAGTGGATAGGTGATTTTACCACATTTTAAAAATTGTTTGGTGGCTGTTAGACCGGGTTTTTGGTGATTTAAGAACCTGAAGAAGGTAGCTTGGAAAAGTGTAAAAAATGACTGCTAAGCTGCCACAGTTGTGTTTATTGTGTGTCCTTAAGCCAGATACCCTCTGGCAGCGCAGGGGAGAAGCTCCCTGGATGACTTTAAGAGGCTTTCTAACCTAATGTGTGCTCTTCTGATCAGACATAGCCAGAAATTCTGGGTGCCCTGGAAACCCTGCTTTATGAAGTGAGAGGAGGAGCATGTGGGTTACAGAGTGGATGATACACATTTTGGTGCTCTCTATTGGGTAACCACCCTTGGACTTAGTAAGGCCTTGCATTTCTTCAAAAAAAATTTTTTTTAATCTTTAAAGAGGAGACTGAAATAAAAATGGCAGTCCCAGAAAAAGCTTAGAATAAAAAAGGTGAAATCTGCTTGCATCTCAAGCTTTTCACGTGTTCTGTGACGAGTTTATAAAATTAGGGAGTTGTATGCTCATATATGTAGCCACGCAAATTATGTTCATTACTGTCATTACGTGTTCAGTTGTGGTCATGGTCTGTGGCAGCAGGAGGTCTTATACAGACCACTGTCATGGCAGGATGATCTTGAGACATAGAAAAATGCGCATGATGCTTTTGACAATCAGCTTTTTTGTTCGTTTATGTCCTTACTGGTGTGGAGGCAAACGGTGGTGGGTGTGATGAACAGATCAGCCCTATCAGGTGAAATTGTAGTTCTGCTTATCTGGGTATCCCATCTCCAGGAGTGCATGTTGGGTGGGAGAGCAGAAGGACTGAACAAACACAGACCCATTCTGCCCTGGATTAACCTGGGAGCCTTCAGCAAACTTTAGTTCAAGGACTTCCAAGGGCAGAGGTTGCATTTCTGTACTTGGCAACATTTCTTTTAAAATGCACTTAAGCAAGTTTTTATGGGAAAGGCAGTAATTTAGATTCACTTTAAAACGAGTGCTCCAGTAGTGGAAACAGGCTTTGAAATAAGATTCTGTAATGCTGCTTGGCTCTGCATAGCTCATTGCCCAAACAGTATCTGAATGATGAAGCTGTGTTTAAATAAGATTCTTTAAAAGATTTTCAGCCCACATGGACATGTAACCGCAATGTAGAAAACAGATATGAATGTTTTGGTAGATGCTGAAAGAGGGTGGTGGTGTAGGAATTTGGAGGTCAACAATGATAAAGAAGAAATGGAAAGACAAGTGATGTGGGGATAAGGTTCTCTAAAGGAAAAAATTAATACTTTTTCCCCAGATTGAGGACACTGAAGTTTTTGCAGTGTACGTCAGTAACACAGGTGTAGGGCTGTGCAGGCCAAGTCCTCTGTGTGTGCGATTCACCTCCTCAGCAGTTACCAGAGGGAGTGCTAACAGTGTTAGCTGAAGGCTAGGGGATCTGACCCTCTCCTCTGGGACAGCAGCTCTGTTCTCTGGCAGGCGTCCCAGGGGTGCTGGAAGGCAACACAGTCTGCACAATCTCTCTGCCTCTTGACCAGAGACAGTCAGGGTCACAGACGTGAATATTATCTTTGTGACGCTTCAAGCAAGCAAACAGATAATTTTTTTTTAAAGGAATGTTGCATGCAGTCAGTTGAATGTAAAAATGTCATATCAGATCTTTCAAGAGCTTGTTCCCTTGAGGGGATGTTGCGCCAGCTCACCCACCCCCCCCAGGGCAGAGGCAAGGCAGGGAGGGGAGCGCACACGCATGTACCTGCACTTCTGTGTGTGTGTGTGCATGCACATATGAGAGTCACGGACTGGCCTCTTTTCCCTGGATGAGTCCCTTGTGTCTTCCTTCTCATCTTAACTAAGCCAGGGAACTCCTCTTTTTTCCTGTACCATAGTCTGGGAATCATGCCCTGGACATTTTTTCAGCTGAGCACATTTACATACAGGAAATCAGCCCAGAGACTCACTCCTCTTTGAACAGTATTTGTACTAGACAGTTTTTCAGTGGTTTCAGGTATGATTCTTTTTTTTAAGCAACTGATAGACAGGAGAGTAAAGAATACAAGTAACTTTGTTTTAAAACAAGATATATAAATACATGTCAAAATACAATATCCTGAATATATATACTTGTAGAACTTAAAGCAAGACTGATCTAGTATCATTGCATTTATATGTTTTTTTCCACGTCCTGCTTAGTGATGCAGTTGAGCAAGGGAATCATTTTTATTCAGGTCCATCTTGAATTCCAGATGAATGGGAGTATGAAGTGCTCTGCTCCCTCACAGAGCACCAGCATCAGGAGGAGCACTGCAGGAAGGGCCTGGCAGGGTGGCTGCAGACCAGGATGCCCTCCTTGGGAAAGGAGATGTAAGAGAAGCTGGCCCTTGGCCTGGATGAAAAAGAGGAGGAAACACTTCTAAATAAAAGACAAAATAAATGCATAAGCAATTGGGGAGAGTCTTGCCACCACAGTAGGAAAAAATGAAGAATTTCCGCTTATATGTGAGGATCATTATCTGCTGTCACAAACTTGTTTCTTTTGGAGTTTAGAAGATGGTTTCTTACCACTAGTGCTTCAGCTGTAGAGGGAGATACGGCAGGTAGTTTTGTTAAAGCTTGATCATTTTTGTGGGTTTTTTTTTTTTTCCCTCTCCTGGTTTTGCCTGTGATAGCCTGTGATTCGGCTCAAAAACTGGGGCCATTTAGATCCTGTGTACGTCACATAAAGCCTGGGGTATTGTACAGCAATACTGCGTTTGCTGTTGTTTTAGTGGAAGCACATGGAGAGTGGACAGCATGGAAAAGAAAAATGAAACGCATGATGATTCCTTTATAGGAAGTCAGTCAGCATTCTTTCTTTAGGTTAATATTTCTCAGGTTTTCAAATCTGGCTGCAAAATCCCTTCTTCCAAAACTTGATATGCGGCTTCCAAGCTGAGAGTAGGGATGCCATCCATTGTTAAACGCTATGGGATATATTTGAGCCCTTGATTAACTTACGGTTGTTTGCTTGGGAAATGTGTGTGTAGTGGAGTTGTTTCACCCTTTATTGCATAAACATTTCTCTGGACTGGCAAATTTTGCTATTGTTTTTGGAATATCATTCTCACTTTAAACTTCAGGGTTTTTGCCAGGGCCAAGATGTCTGTGACGGCACACCTTCCACCTTATGTCTCTCACACCAGTTTTCTCCAAAATCTGTATGTTTTTACAGGTGTTTTCCCACAACTTCAAAGACTTTGTTTCTGCTTTTTTGGCAGGGGAGGGCAGAGTGCAATAGTGAGAGATAGGTGTGCTACAAAATGCTCCTCTGCCTTGGAAGTGGGTTGCTTCCACAGAGAGCTTTAGCTGAAGTGGTTTATCAGAAAACTGTCCCTTATGTGATCATAAGTCACAACTTCATTGCTGCCAGGACTCTTTCCAGTTTTCAGAGGTCATTGATGGCCCTTTTTTTTGGCAGTTGTGTTTGTATCAGGCTTGTAGAGGTTTTACTGTGGTAGTGCTTCAAGCAATGACTCGAGTTGCAATTCTGTTTTCTTAGCTCCTCTAAGAAAATACAGATCTCCTTCTAGTCCTTAGTTGTTCTTAGGTTTTATTTCTTTAATGGTATGTCTGGTATTTTGCCACTTCTTTCTGCTTGGCTTGTGTTTAGTTTTGATTGATTAGTTTTAAGGAGTTGTGTTCATATGACTGTGCAACACAGATGATTGTGGTAGGTAAACTTACTGGGTTGGTAGATGTTGGAGTATTTTAAATATAGTAAATTGAGGCAGGGCTGCATGTACTTTTTTAAAAAAATAATAATGATAATAAGGGCTTTCATCTTTCCACTATAATCTAACTTTTTTTCTCTCTGAAGCATAAAAGACTGTTTCCTTCTAAAAATAAATATTCTTTGATGTGGAAAAGTAAACCTAGAACATGCTGAAGCTGTGTAGCCTCTGAAGTCTAATAGGAGCACAAAAAAACAAGCCAGGGGTTCATCCATCTCATTGCATTATTGATTCTGCTCTGCTGAGTCACCAGCCCTCTTACATGAATCTGAAAAAGAAATTTGAGCATATAATAGTGTGATGCAGTAGGAAAACTCTCCCATATCTGATGTGATCTGGTTGCGAAGTGTCATTGCAACTGTTGAAACAAAACAAGCCAAGTTAGCAGTGACCTGTAGACCATATAATATTTCAATATTAGAATTAGAATTTTTTGCTTGTTCTGTGCAATTATGTCTTTAAAGTAACACAGGAATACTAAGATTTTCAGAAAAGAAAAAAACATCAAGGAGAACATTGAACTTAAATGTTATTTCTCAAAGTGTTTTTCCTTGTTTTGACTGAGAGAGCTATGCCATAGAATCCACCTATGGTGATTTAAGGGAGAAGATATGTGGTATTGCATAGAAGCAAAATGAAGCTTTGAAAGTTATTCTTGTGAGTGATAACTTCAAAGCACACACACTATTGAGGGCTGTTTTCTAACCTAAAAAGAAGAAAGGTATTTTTTTTATCACATACGATCAGTGTTTCTGTGGCAGGCTGAGATGCTGAACTTCTTCCTTGCACAGAAGGTTTCACTTAGGCTATGTCTCCGCCAGGATGTTTCGGTAAAGAAGTTTCCACTCTGGTCACTAGCACTGCTGTATTTTCACTGATGATTGTTGTGAATGGATTACTGCAGAAAGGACTTTGCCTAAAAGAGATTTCTGTGCTGCCTGGCTTATCCACACCACCTTTACTTTTGTTACACATTTATCAATAGTGGCAGCAAATAAAGTGAAAAAAAGGATTTTTCTCAGCTCAGTAAAGCTGAAGTGGACTGTGGTGGAGGAAAACTTGGTCTATAACCTGCCTAAAGACCTGTGGAGCTCTGCAGGGCAGCTTTCTGTACCAGGGGTTCAGCCTTCGCCTTGCCTGATGATATTCATTGAGACCTCCAGGCTACTTGAGGCATCTTCTTGCTTGAAGCAGAGTTTGACCAGCTCAGGAGTGTTCTGCTTTGCTGTTGTGCTCTGTGGCTCAGAGCAAGCTCTCACTACCTTTTGTTATTCCCAGTTGTGTTACCAGAGAACCCAGAACGACTGCTACTTTCAGTTACTCTTCCTGTGCTGACAGCACTGGATTTGGCTAGATAAAAAGTGACCTCACCAGATAAAACCAGAATTTGGTCTTGCTTCATGGCCTGGCAAAGAAACAATAGGAAATGCCCAGAAATGAGTACCAGAACAAGACAGGAGTATAAGAACAAGTCTGATTGAAGATTTTTGGTTATTTAGTAGTTGTGCTGGGGTTTTTTTAATACTAGATTTGATAATAAAATATTTAAATAAAATCGAGCATATGTGTATATTGATCTGTCTTTCTGAAGTTTGCTCAGGGATAGTTATTTGTTCTTGCTGCTGTGCATGTGAAGACACCTGTGAGCATGAATGCGAGACTGGACTTGTAAGGAGTCTTTGCCAATAGCAAATGCCAAATGTCTATGGAAAAAGAGGACAGTGTTCTTAATAATCTCTGCAAAACATTGAACAATGCTTTTTAAAATGGCATTTATTTATTAAAGTTTCTCCAATAGTCCTCCAAACTTGAACCAACCAACAAAGTACCCTTACTCCCCATACCTTGGTCAGAAAGTCTCAAGTTCAAGTTCTTCATTTTAACACATGGCCCTCAGCTGCTTGGGTGGATATTGCAGAGTTCTGGTGTGAGAAGCAGCTTCTCCTGATACTTCAGGAGTGGTGACATTGTGTGTAATGGTGGCAGAATGGCAACACTCCTGATCTTTCATCCACTGGCAGAGGAGTTGTTGGTGTAACCTGTTGCCTCAAATCTCCATGGTACCAATGAAGAAAACAGAGAATTGGACACCTTTTTGTACAACAGAACACTATGCAAGTTTGTATTTAATGGCATGCTGTCATCCTCACAATCCTATGGACAGGGGCATGTGTTCATCCTCATAGTGCTCTAAAACTAGGACTGGAGGAAGGACTTAGGCTCTCCTGCTGGGAAATTGTAGGTAAATGTGAAGTGCACATACAAAATGATGGAGTCTGGATTGCTGGTATCCAGGAATGTGTTTTTAGTGTTCTCATTGCTTCATTAATATGTCAGCTTAGTCTTCATTTAATGATCAGGAAAATACATGGTAAAATAAGACTTGACTAGAAATGGCATCAAAACCGTCATGATGTCACTGTAGAAATTCGTGGTGCATTTCTGCATTAGGATTTCAGTCTTCCAAATCAAAGATAATTAGCAGAAGTGGAAAAATAGCAGAGAAGAGTGACAAGAAGAGATATATGGAGCAGCTTCCCTGTGAGAAATGACTAGAATGACTAGAGCTCTTCACCTTGAGAAAGCAGTGGCTGGGAGAGGATGTGATAAAGGTCTGTATTAGGAAGTGCATCAGGAAGGATGATTGTTCACTGCCTCTTAAAAACAAGAAGTGGGGGGCAGCAATGTAACCACTAGGTGACAGATCAAAACAAATCAAAGGAAGTGGTTTCTCAGATGCGTGTAATTAGACTGTAGAGCATGGTGGATGCTACAGGATGTTGTGGATGCTGTCAATGTGCAAGTGGTCAAAAAGCAGGCACATAGGTTCCTGGAAGAAAAGTCTACCCAAGACTGTTAGATACAATGATATTACTTCTGCCTTAGGAAGTCCCTAAACTGAAAGTTTTTAGAAGTTATCAGACAGTGTTCTGCAGAACTTTCACTAGGTGCTTGCTTTTATTTTCATAGTCTTCAAACATCTGCTGTTTGCTGCTCTAAGCTAGAGTATGGGGTAGGTGGGCCTCTGATCTCACACCAGTGCAGCCATTTTTGTTCTCTCTAACACTCACAAGTTTTAATATGACGTCACTTTGCAGTTTGCTTGCTTCCTTTTTCTCTCCTTTCAGAATCCCTCTGGTATGTCCCTCTGTGTATGGTGGCTGCCTCAGCCACCTCATACCCTACGTGCAGTTTAGCACTGGGAACAGAGGGAAGAAGTAATCTGAATGATGAGCTCATGGCTAGTCACACAAGTTGATCTATGGGGTAAACACACAGATTGGAATTCTTTCATAGCCTCTTGATTATGAAAAGATAACCATGATATTTATATCCCCCTACTTACTTGTAACACCCTCATACTATGTGTGGGGGAGTGGTTTTGTTCTGTTTTTAAAGCAACTTTCCCATTTAATGCTTTATTGTGTGCAGGTTTTTTAATACTAATTGTTTTGTGTCTGACTTACGTATTACGTGTTTAAAAAAATCTCAGCATCCCAGTTGGAGTAGAGTTTTAGTGAATTCTGTCAAAGGTATTACCCCAGTCAGCTCAAGAGATCATTTCCATGCCACTTTGTACGTAAGCACTACCTGTGAGTGGAATTTTATGTTTTGGTGGTGCCAAAGGTTAAGACTCATCAGGATGAATTTGGGTTCAGAATGCTAGAAATTTCAGGTGCTTTCTTCATAGCCAAAAATAAGTGGCTGGAGAGCTCTGAGAAACTTCCCTGCTTTCCAGTCTTTGTAAAGCCTGATATTAGAATAATTTCCTGGAGGTGGATGAGATTTGGTTTGATACCCATCTGTGCTTTCCTACTTCAGAAGACCTGTACATCCCCTTCAGTTAGCACACAGTGCAGCTCCCTGCAGAGGTGAGAGCACTGGGTGTGTGGTATAATAATGCTTAATGTTAACCACAAGCTTTTTATAGCAGAGCTCTTAAATGTGAAAATTTCCATACAACTTTTTTTCATGCTACAGGGTGTCATATTTCAAAAGGCAACACTATGGCAAGCCAGTGGTTAGTTTATATGATTACTCTGAAATTAGTAAAATGATATAGTGATAAAAATGTTGGCTTTGTGTACTGTAATTTCTTCCTGGAGTGATTTCTTAGGTTTACAGGTAATTTTGTTGAAAAGTACAATAGTATTTTGCAGAAAGAACTTACACTGCAGTAGAAAAGATTTATTTTCATTACTTGTGTTGTTTTACTGATTTTCTTAGTTTGCTTTGTGCTTAAGGTTCAGTGACAAATGGTGACAGATTGGGTTATAACAAATCTATACGTTTAACAGCTTCTTGTTCTTTTCTTTGTCTCTTGGAGTCATGGAATAAGTCCTCAGACAAAGTATTTTTCCAGTAGGGGAACAAAACAAGTATCTAGCTGTTCTATTCACAAATAAAAGTATCATACTTTAAAAGCAGAAGTTTCAGACATAGCTTGGGTAGCTTTTTGTTGTTACATCTTCTGCAGACCTGCTACTCTGAGGTGCCAAAGCCACATTTGTTTGGAAACCTGACACAGCTGAGAATTGTATGTTTGCCATATGTGACTCTGGACGTTGGTCTGGATGGTTAGTGCTGTTTTTTCATGGGGAAAAGAGTACAACCAGCCTTGAGAACTTGTACCACAATAATCTGTTGCTTTGAATAAGATAATTTCAGAGAAAGAGATACCAGCTGATTTTTGTTTTCTGTCTTTGACGTTGGGGCATGGGAAGAAGTTAGGTACTGTAAAAGTGTGAGCTCAGAATCAGTGTCCGTGCAGCGTTACAGGGGCAGTCAGTGACGCTGATGGAGACTCACACACAAGTGGTGAGATTACTCATTCATGGATGAAAATTCTGTGTTTGGGCAATCTCTAGGCATGGCAGAAAGCAGGTCTGTCCCAAATGGCCTGTTGATTTGGTGTATATACTGAGAAGATAGTTACTGTCCTTGGATGATAGGTGGGCAGAGATCTGTCTGAACTTGTTAAGTTTTTTTGGGTTTTTGGGAGGGTTTGTTTCTTAGTTATTATCATTAGCTCAATGCTCAGGCATTTCTTGGACATTTCACAGATAAAGCATTGCAAATGCTACACAACCCTAAGCAAGAGGCAACATGAGCAACTTCCTCTACATTGGATAAAACAAGCGATTCCTAGGAAGTCAGGGATGGGCCCTGTATGTTGTTCCTATGTGGAATGATTCCTCATACTTCTGGGCAACAGTGTAAGGTTCTGGCACACTCTTTTTCTACATGTACTACTGCTGTGCTACTTTGGTGGATGTTAAACATTCTTTACACAGAGATCATTGTTCTGAGACTTGAGAATAGCCTGTTTCATAATTACAGTGCAAGTTGTAGGTCACTGAAATGTTAAGAGTGTTCATTTAATGCAGTGTACTCTTCAAAAAAAACCACTCTAGGCATTTTACACTTTGTAAAGGAAAAAAAAAAAACCAAAAAACTACAACAAAAAACAAAAGCCCAGTAAAATACCCAGGGAGAGTGAACAAAAAAATATGTTCTCTAATTTAAAGTGATCCAGAGTCTTCTCAAGTTCATGAACCAGCACCACCGTTTGATGTCAGCAGAACTGAGCGGAAGCGTGTGGTTTGTGAGCTCGCTGCTGCTGGAGTCACAACTCCTCACTGGCTGTGGATGGGCTGTGCAGGGCAGACCACAGTGCAAACCCACTGATTGTTTGCCCCAGGATTAAGACCCTGCCCCAAATTGAAACGTCAGCTCCTTTACCCAGTGCCATGCTGTACGTTCTGCAGGGTTTCGCATCTCGGATGGGGACAGACCACAATTAACGTAGAAGTGGGCAAGGACATCTCCTGCTTCTACTTGGCCAGATAGCCTCCATTGTAGGAGGGAGGAAGAGAAAAAGAAAGCTACGTTCTTGGACAGAGAAGCAAGCTGCTGCTGGAAAATAAAAAAAATAACATTATTGCCTCATGTTCCTTTAGCATGTGACCAGTTACAGCAATTGCTGATTGTCTACATACCAGGAAAATAATGCCCTGTAGTATAGAATGTTCCCAGTCTCTACTTCATGTCATTACAAAGGTCTAAAGGCAGTTACAAAGGAAGTCAACTACTAATCCAACTTTTAAATATCCTTTTCTGAGCAAGAAAAAATCAGAGAGGACAATAGATTGTTTCAGGGGGGTTTGTAATCTGTGATGAGCTTTTTTTTTTTTTTTCCCCATCATCTCTGTGGTTAGCTGAATGAGATGATGTCTCCCATTCTTTGAAAACTAACTTTTAAAATAAAATGAAGGAGATAGAAAAGAAGCCATTTAAGAGAGGTCACAGAAAGCTTGCAATGCTGATTTAACACTTTATGTCTAAGAGGATACTACAGAGTGTACTCTGTATTCTAGAGTAAGGCTGCTTCTGGGTATAGGGAATCTGCAGCTGGAACAGATGCTTAAAGTTGAGGTGATCAGTTATGGTGTCTCAGGCACAGGGGCAACACATGCAGGGATTGCTTGGGGAAGGGATTTTTTTTTGTCCCAAATCTTCCAGCCTGTTGGGCTTTTTTTGCCCTGATCTGTACCTGTCAAACAGACAAAAAGAATTAAGGTATACATGTGTCTCTAGCGTGGTTGCCTTTGTTGCAAAGAGAAAAGTATAAACAATATGCAGGGGCAATGCAGAGATTTCTGCCATGATGACAGTCAAAGTTCCTATCCCGCAGAGCTTGATTTTGCTGAGCAATACTAGAAAGAATTTCTGGAAAAAGAGTTTTCATTCAATTAATTGATACTATATTAATAATTTTATTCTTCATATTGAAGAATATATATAAAACTTGGTAATAATGTAAATAAACAGTACAATTATTCTATATATTGTATGCAAAATATAAATAACTTTATGTTTTCTATGTGTATGTATACTTACAAAATACTTCCATTCAGCAGTCTAACTGCACAAAATAATGAGCTTATTACAAACTTTTTTGTTATTTCTTTCAATTGGGATTTATTTCTATTTATTCCTGGTTCTTTTCATCGTGAGGTATCTGTCCATTGTGAAATAGGGAAGATTTAAGTAGATATATGTGAATATTCCTCTGATGTAACTGAAGAATTACTGCTAAGTCTGTGCACATTTTTGCAGGTCTAAAACAAGTGATTTCTTCAGGAGAGTGTTTTTGGTGAACTAATTGCATTTAAGAAATGGGAGGCTTCTCCTGAAAATGTATATATGTCCCCATTTTTGCTTTGTGGAAATACCAACTAGCCATTACTTTATGCATTACCCATGTAAAGATATGATGACATAATGAGTGCTTCACCAGGAAAGCTCTTGGCGATTATAGAAGTACTCAAGACATGGAATGCATAAGCATAGCAAAAGCAAGGCACACGTCACTTGGGTATCAGTAAAACCTACCTGCCTTAAAAAAAAAGAAAGTTAAAAACCTGATCACATTTTCCTGCTCAGGAAAATAAAAATAAAACCATAAACCTCAAAGTTTCTACAAATGATTTGCTACTAACGTCAGTATTTTTTTTAGAGAATGAGATGTTTTAGATCAAGCAAACATTCTTCTGACATTAGTGACGTAATGGTCTCGTGTTCAGAGAGATTTCCTGTTTACTTTGGGTCTGAACACAGACATCTCAAGAAAGAAGGTGCTAAAATTTTCATTACACATCTGCAAATAAAGACAGCCCAAACTGTTCCAAGATCTGTAGTAAGCTTTATATACATTTCTGTTCTCTAGAAAAAAGGGGGTGACAGTTTAAAAATCTCATAGAATCAGAGGTGTTTCAGTTTGCTGACCAAGCTAATTGCTCAGTTTTAATCCCGTAATGCAGAAAATTATCAAGCAATGTCAGTTCAGCAGCCTTATGAGCTACTGTCATGCTCTTAACTGGGAGCTTTGTTAGCAAATTCATCTGAAGTCAAGGGACTCGGTGTCCCTTAGACATGAATTGCTGCTCTCCTAGATCGGGGGAGCTCACAGATGGCAGTAAGGCTTCTTTGTGGTGAAGTTCAGGACTTAGTTTTATGCTGTAACTTTTCATGAATTTTCTGTTTCAAATCATAACTTCTCTGAGTGTTCACAGTAGAAACAATGCATCTTGTTCATAATTTATATGTGTGATTCATAGTTCTAAGTTGTGAGCTTAGTTTTAAATGTATCCTTTTTTCCTAAAAGGCAGAGATCATCTGGCTGTTGTTTTATTTTCCTAATTATAGAATTACAGGGATTATATTTAAAACTTGCTGCAACTCTTCCTATGCCTTTGAAAATATGAATACATCAATCTCCCTTTAGCTATCCACTCTCTAAAGAACGAAGGCGTCTGTTATAAAAGAGACCATGGTGAAGATCTTGTATGGACTGAGATCAGAAATAAGTATTTTTGAGTGTTTCATTGTTTCATTTTGCTTTTTAACTCTGTATGGTTGCATTTTGAGAAACAATGTCACAGATGTGGAAACTTGCTTCATCTCCGTAATATAACTGCTGAGCAGTCTAGAGGGTGAAGTTCTGAACTCGGGTCAGCACAGCTTTGCTGCCAAGGCAGGAGGCCTTGTTTTACTCCTAGGTGATAAAAATCTAATAGTAGAAAAATTCAGAATGCGGTAAAGTCACCAAGTTGATTTTGGTCTGTTTTGATGGTCTGTAGAAAATGAGATTACTGGTTGGTTTTGTTAGCTGACTTCATTAGATGTGTGTCCTCTGAGCATAAAAAGTATACTTCCAAATGTTCGACTGTGATACCAGCATAAGAAAAACCCAACATCAACACGTGCTTTGGCATGAAATTATTGTGTGTTTAGAGATTCTGCAAACATTCCCTTAATCTGGTGGGTAAGAAATTGCTGCTTGTGGAGCTGTTTGGGAATTTACATTGGCACTAGAAACCAAAACTGGATCTAGGAGAGCACATTTATTACAGTAACAAATACACAGGCAAGATAATATACAGCATAGTGTAAGAAAAACATAGGATTTTGCTTTTAAAAAAAATAGAGGAGGAAGCAGCAGCTTGCTGCCAGCTGCATGAGAATGGATTTGGGTTGGTGGCAAGCACTCACCAGAGAATGTCCTGCAAGGGTCAGGCTGGGTCCAGCGGAGCAGTGCTCTGAATTAACACGGAGCAGGATTAATAGTCTTCTGTTCATGGCTTTCACCTCAGTAACTGTATGCAGAGGGTCCTGGTGCTCTGTGCTAACAACACAGAGACACCAAGTAGCATTTGTGTGAACCCAGATGGGGCTCAGCAGTTCAGCTGGCTTCCATGTGTAACTCGTCCCTGGGTGCAGTGGATCTCCAATTGCCCAGGGCTATGCCTGAGCTAAGATGGCTGAGCCAAGCCGACTCTGTGGGATGGGTAATTTGCAATTAGGATAACACACCTCTGAAGTGTTTTGGTGGTAAATATAGAAAAAAGGTGAGAGAAATGCAATGCAGCACACATTTTTAAATAGTGCTTATCAGTAGTTTAACGTGTAATGGATTTGATACCACTTAAATTGTTTTTTCCAGGCAAAAACTGCTTCTCCAAAATGCAGATGTTCCTGTTATCATGAACACTTACTTTAGTCAGAAGGTGCTACTCAGTGAACATTCAGAAGCCAGAGAGAAGACATATGGTCTTACAAAGATGCTTATCAGGAAGAATATTATATCTTTGGCACAGACCTTCAGACTAGATGACCTTGATGATAAGTTACGCCAGGAACCTTCAGATAATCAGGTATGGTCCATTTGGTTCACAATTAAGCACTTGGTAAGAAGTTGGTGAGCAGATGTTTGGATATCATAAGAAAAACAAAAATTGTAAAGTACTGACCTGTTTGGTTTCCCCTTCATTTAGTCAAGGCTGAATTAATATGCAGTGTCTATTTTAATATTTTCTTAGTAGAGGCTTTTGGTCCATCCAAATGCTGAACTGCTGTGAGGTTATTTTGCTGAAATCTCACTACTGTGCTAAACAGTAATTATCACTTGTTTTTTTCATTGATTTTTCTCATATTCTTTATAGCTGAATAGCTAAAAAATAGCTGTTTTCTTGTAACTCACTCAAGATTCTATTTAAAATAAGCATTCCTTTTTCCTATTCCTTTATCTTAACTCATTTCCTTATTGATCCTATCCTTTCTTTAAAGCATCAGTTGATAACATCATCCCCCATTCCTACCCCTTCAGTTTGTTTTCTTTCCCATTTTGACTTTATTTGTATTAAAATGCCTACTGACTCTGCATTTCTGTAACTGTGGTCGTACAAGCTGAGGTATTTTAAGAGATTTGTTTTCTTCATAGTCTGTGCCAGCACTTTCTGAAAGTAAGGTTCTTGTAAAAGCTTTATATTGGCTACCTAAATGGTTCTTAATATTTGAGAAGTTTGGCCCTTCAAGTTTGAGGAGCAATGAGTGTCAACATTTTGTGTTTGCCTTATATATAATTCCCATTATAGGCCTGGGAATTAAAAAGTTACATAAATCAAATCCTAATCGCCTTTCTTGCTTCAACTCTGACTTGTAAAAAGCTTCTACTGTGGTATTTGAAAACCAGAACAATTTACTTGTTCCCCTCATTGCTCCTAACAAGCAAACCACTTCATTTAAAACTTGGTAGACAAGTTTTATTGCAACTACTTTGTAGACAAAGGGTAGTGTTGTACCACAATTTTCTTTTAAATACTGCAAATTCTTCTTTATTGGTGTATAATACTTATGGTACAGTCTGTGATACTCTGAAAACCTTTCTTGGCATCCAGCTTTTTATAAAAACAGGTCTCATTGTGAAAATAGAAAATTGGTTCATGCTGCAAAGGGACCTATATGTATATTGACCATGTTAGTCTACACCTGCATACAATTTTTATCGAGAGAGATTTATTTTAAAATAAAGATAAATTACATTACTAATTTAGATTAAGGCAAACTGCAGTGTTCATGAAGTTTATTTTGCAAGTTTGGAAGGTTTTATTAACAAAATATGTTTTTAAAGTAGTGAAAAAATAAGTTAAAGTTTTTGCTTTAAAAGTTTTGTATTTTTCATTAATCATCTAATTATTTTACTTTGAAATATTTTCCATTGAAATGTGTAAGTCTGAGAACTAGCTTACTAGTCTATAAAAGACACCTGTTCATTTCCAACTTTATTTGAAAGTCCGGAAGTATTCAAGATGAATTTCACTCTTTTTTTAGAAGAGGAAGGAACAGAACATCAAAGAAGTAAAAATGAAACTCCATTCAAGGGGAAGAATCATAAGGGCTAATATCTGTTTTCTGTTTTCCTGCTGGTGTCACCTTCATCTCTCACGGGTTGAGTTAGCTCAGTGCAGAGTGCCAGTTAAATACAGGAGCACACTATGTGTGCAACTCTCTTGAGTGTCTATTAAAAATACACAATAAATAACTGGCCACTAGTCTGCAAGTTACCTTAGGAGCAGTAAGTATTTTGAAACTGATTTTGCACTTGAAACCTGATTTTTCATGCTGACGTTTTTCCTCTCTAGCTCTACACAGTTTCAAGGTTCTCTGGAATGTTTCTCTTAATGGGTTTTCCTTCACCAGGTTGCTTGTGCTCCACAACTTCGTAACAATGGTGATTCAAAACAGCATCCCTTGGCACTGAGTGCTGTTAATGATTCTCTGCTTGACATGGTTGAAAGCCAGGGAGCCATGGGATGGAGAGAGGTGCAGGTACGAGTCGTTATCCAGAGGGTGTACTGTTTGCCTGCAAGAGAAGGGTACAGGAGCCATACTCAAGGAAATAAGCCTCTTTGTGCAACACCTGGCATGAATTCAGATCCACCAAATGTTAGGTGAGTAATAAGATGCATGGCAATTTCTTTGTTGAGGCTGTGATATATGAGAAACCAAAGAGGAGGGAGTTCAGAAATGTCATTCTTAGTTGTCAGCCCATGGGGAATAAGCACACTCAGCAAGGAAGGCATGGGGCTGTTGATGAGAGTGGTGCCGTTTTTTCATAGGTATAGTGTGACACAGAAGTAGTCCTGCCCAGGGAAGGAAAGGATCTGTCTATGTTTATGTCATCAACAGATGACAGGAACACTGAAAATTAATTAGTGAGAAGTTAATTGAGAACATCATATACTGTTCCTTGAGCTTCACAGAATAATTGTTACATCACATTTGCCTGTTTCAGTCTCTGGTATGCTCTGCTAGTAAGTTATGCTCATGCAATGGTCTTTTGAAACAAAAAAGAAATACATAGAGAGACACAGAAATGAAAGGCTTTTCTATAATGAGGATTTTGCACACATGCTATTAGAGAAACATAGGTGTATATTCCGTTGTGAAGTCGCTGGAAAAAGATCCTGTTGACTTCTGGAAATCTGGAGGCCACAGCAGTTAAGATTCCTCTACAGTAAAAAGTGTTGTGGTGTCAAAACATGAGCAGCATTGTGGAAACATTACATGCAAACCCCATGGAACATACAGCTTTCAACCAGTTGTTTTAGCCTCTTATGTTTTAGTCTTTGCATCCTAACACTGTTCTGTTTACAGTGGAAGGAATCAAGAGTTGGACCTTGTTTTCTTAAAAACAAAAGATATGGCAAACAGTTTTCCTTTCTGACCAATAGTGAACCATTGAATTCTTTCCTTCTCCTTTTATGACTCTCAAGGTTTGAGGCCAAAGACTGATTTCAGTCTTTCTCAGCAACCCTGCATCTGTGTTAGCTGTGTCTGTTATTGCATTTTCTTCCTTTGGTTTTGCACTAGCTTTTGGTTCATTTGGCTTAAAATTTTGAAAGGTAAGATGTATCAGATTTTATTTTCACTCAGGAAGATGATTAAAGTGCATTATAGTAGAAGAGCTTGTATTGAGGTTCTAGGTTCAGCCTTTCAGGACATAAGTAAACATTTCTTCCTGCAGAGTTTGGGACTTGAATGGGGATGTGCAATTAGTTTAACAGGTCCTGTTGAGAACTCTCCAGATGTAATTTGCAATAGGCTTTGAAAGGTTTCTTCTCAGTTTTGAAAAATTTGAGTTCCTCTGAGCCACCCTGCAGGTGGATAGTGGTGTCCTCAACGGTTCTTCTTCTTGAGTTTTTGAAATACTAGAATTCTCTCAATTCTTGGTACCTTGTAAGCCACTGGGTAATTTACAGCACTAATTGATCAATAAAATTTCTCCAGAAGGAACTTAGAAAGATTATTCTTTCCTAAAATACAAGTTTGGTCATCACCCACAGGAAAGTAATTATCAACAGCCTTGTCCCCAACATTTTTAGGAGCTCTTTTACATATAATAGTTATATTGAACATTATTTTTTTAAAGTAATTGATACATCTTGTTGTGTGGACTCTTTGCTTTGTATTTAATTCATTCTTACTATAACATATATATTTTTTTAAAAAGAAAAAGTACTTTACCAGCCCACATCGATATGTGGTTTTGAGGACAGTAGTCCTCCATGTAGATTTTCTTCCAGAGAGCTACATTTGATCAAATGTCAGGGCAGCTGTGTTATTGAAGCTGATTTTTTAATTTCCAACTCTTTACCAAAAGTACACTTAACTTGCAGTCACACAATTTGAGGTAGTTAACCTGCCTGAGCCCACACCCTTCACAGGAATGGGGTGAAAGAAAGCAGAAATCTGAGATTGCACTTCTTATGTCAAACGTGAAATAGAAATGAAATAAAAAATGAGAGCTTGTTGCTTCTACGTATATGCTGTAGCTGGGTATTCTCATGTGCAGTTGTTAAACTGGTCTCTTAAAAGTTCCTCAAATTTCATAGATAGCTCAGAAAACTGTTTGTTTGTTGTTGTTCACAGCTATCAGACTGTTTTGGATCCTGAATCAAAAAAAACAACCCACTTTCTCTTTTGCAAAGGGGAGAAAGAACACTTCTTTTACAGACTGAGGAATGAAAAACACCTCTTGCTGCTTTTTCAGCTGCTATTTCCATGGCTGATAAACATCCACATGAGACCTCCTCTACCAAAAACATCTATGTGAGCAAAAAGGCCCTCTGGCAGTCCTTCGAACCAACTGATGGCTTATTCTTTTGTAACTAAAAAACCCTATTTTAAACTTCTTTCTGTAAAGTAAAACTGCCATAAGAACAAGGTTTGTATTTTATGAGGCAAGATGAGTTAGATTATTCATTGTTTCATAAACAAAAATTTCTAATTGGATATCAAGGTACAATAATACCTAATTGATTAGTATTTTAAACAGGCTGGTTTACTGCATATCTTCTTTTGTAGCACTCCACAATAACCTAGATGCTGTTGGCACAGGGAAGCATAAAAACCTCCACAATAAACTGCAAAGAAACATGAAATTAAATGTGGAGTAGGGGAAGTGATGCATTTGGTTCAAGGCATCCGGTTTCTAGTAGGAGACTGGCAAGTTGTGGGAGAAACCTCTATTTTGATTGTAAGGAAGCGGATTAATTTAGTTGATTAAAACTAACACTTGTGAAACATAGAAACTACGGGGCTGCCCATATGCATCTAGCATTTATTGTTCATAAATACACACGTGTGGAATATAGCCTTTTACTGATAGACAAAGGGATAGGTTTGAAGGGTTTAAGTTTGCTCAGCTGAAGTATTCAAAGCATTTTCCAAGAATGCTGAGAAATCTTTGCAGAGACTGAGGAGTTCTCCGGCTTCTGTTGTCCATAAATTGGATCCACATTTCCTGTATTATTGTTGAAATATCTGCCTTTTCCCCCATAACTAACTGCGCTTGCAAATGGACTTTTCATGCTGAAGGAGTTTCTTGGGGTGGAAAAAAAAAGAAGAAAATATGACTCGCTGTGACTGTCTGCCCATTTCCAACATTCCTGGCATGCTTTTTGCTGCCTTTTCCCCTCTGATGGCAGATAGATACTTTTGTTAATGACACAACACATGTTTGTCTAAACCCAATTGTTTTGATTCTTTTTTAAAATGTTCTGGCTTACAAAGTATGAGGATCCCAAAGAGACTCCTGTCAACCTGAGGAGCTCACTGGCCCAGAGGTGTCTGACTCACTGCGTTGGCCTTGTACTTTGTGTTCCTGGGATAAAGCAGTGTATAATTTGGATTTTGCTCCTGCCAGTATCTGTTTGTTTTGAGCAGGCCACGTGAGTTTAGTAAAAAATAGAGCTGGTCAGTTTTGTGCCTTAAAGGACAGGGCTGGTTGTGTGGTAGTCAGTGTAACTAAAATAGATGCATTTTTAGGACTATTAGGCAGTTAAACTGGTCAGAGCACTCGGAGGATTTGCGTGAGGAGGCTGGACAGAAAAGGGTGTTGTCATGAAGAGCTAACCACTGCTGGTAGAAAACAATGCTAGCTATAGCTGTGAATCCACACTTTGAAATCTGTGGGTGACTCGACAAATTTTCCATTCACTTCTCTTGGCATGTTTCAACCTATTTCCTACCTGCACAAAGCCTGCTATAGCTTTCTATTCCAAGAACAAAAGAAAGACCATATATTTACTTTAAAAATTAGTGTGATCGGCATCTCTGCACTAGTTGTCATCTGTAGTTCTTTCAGTTTTGCTCTTTATTTTGTTTTCCATTTGCCAGATCACAGAGCAGTGGAAAGGTCTGCCACCATGCAAGCAGGACCCTTGGGGAGCAAAATATTTAGAAGAGCTGAGGATTTGTTTGAGTGGCTGGGAGAAATAGAAGTGAGGACAATCACATTTCTCTTTCTGAGCAGGCCCACAGAAACATGATAGTCAGTTGCTGTAATTCGTTGTGGTCTAGCAAGTTGTTGCAAGTTTCTGAGTAGTCTGTTCATATGTAATTCTTCGCAAAACAGTTTTATTGGCAAGTGATAATCCCGTAGAACTAATTAATTTCTAAATTAGATTTAATTTTTTCCCCTTTTTCTTCATCCAGTGATCTTTGCTGTTTATCTTAACACAGATCTAATCAATGGGTCAACGCCTGGCAACAGGCACAAATAAAAGTTGAGTGTCAGATGCTGCAACTAGCATTCCAAGGAGATGGATTAATATATTGAAAAGTCATCCTTCTGGTATGGACAACCTACCTTACGTTTTATAAAGCTTATTGAAATAAACAAAAACAACATAAAAAAACTCTGGAGGTATTCTTGTTTGAAAAGAGCCCAGATTGGAAAGGACTGTCATGAAAGATCCATGTTCACAGATGCTAACATCTGTCAGAATGTTTTTTGTGGCTGACTTAAATCTGTTTACAGCATTCCATTTGATTTTTGTGTTTTTTTTCAACAAAACATTTTAAATTGAATGGTCATAAATGCAAGTTTTTAAAAATTACATTATGTTTCTGGGATGTGATTTTTCAAGTGGAAAATAAACAGGAAATAAGTAACTGAAATGCAGTAGAGAGTACTCCATAAACTAAAAAGTTTCTCTATTTTTGCCCTTTTCAAATCCTTCTCCGAAGTGAAGATACGTGCTCTTAATATTCTTGCAAAGTAGTCTAATTGCTACTTGACAGACTTATAATAGTTCCTCTAATAGCTGTGGTTCAAGCTCTAGTAACTGGTTTCTGCTTTGAAGTCTCTCTCTCTCTTTTTTTTTTTTTTTCCTTTTTTTATTCACAATAAAGACTCCCTGACACTTGGATTATTCCCTTTTGCCTCCACCCTGCTCTATTTGTAATTCTCAAACTGAAGCCGCCAAAACAGAGAGTAAGAACAAGAGACTGTTGGAAAAACATCTTTGGTATCACACTGTCCAGCTAATACTTTAAATTGTCTTATGTAGTTAACACTGTAGCTTCCCCATGCTGTTGTCTGGATAGCCCTGAGAGTCTGTTTTCCCTACTGCTGATGCTGCAGACGACCAAATGGAACTTGGGCTTCTTCCAGTGCCACCGTAGTACAACAATTTGTTAATTTGACATTGCTGTTTATTTTTCAGTGCTGAATATTTACATAGTCTTATTCTGTCCAAGGGCAAGGTGAAAGCACTGTTATCTGATATACTCTGTACAAATAAAAAAAAAAAAGACCCTTCAATGTACACCAGCGTTTTTCGTCCCTGTGCTGAGAATATGCAATTAAACAACTTGCTGTTGTTCTAAAATATGTCAGGGCAGTGATAAAAAATGCTGGTAAAGAAAAGAGGCTTAAGAAGACCATAGCCAGCACAGACCACAAGTGTGACAGGGATTCAGTCTCTTTGGAAAGCAAATGGACAGGAATAGAAACCATCAGGTGGCCAATACTGTGTGTAGGCTCCTGTATGCATCTAGCAAAAAGGGGACACTGTTTGCTTGTGTTTCTTCCATACTCAAGTGCTTAGTCTGATCAGTAAAGCACCCATGTGCTCACAGAAGACAGTCACACACACCCCAAGCCTTTTTTTTGGTCGAGAAGGATGTATTCCCCATGACAGAGAAATTGTAGAGATACCTGAGTAGCACAGAGAGACAGGTAAGTGGTATAGAAGCTTCATTATGTAGAGCTCTGTGTTCCCCACCACTTACCTTGTAACCATACCATTTCACAACTCTCACCTCTGATGATCACATGCAGGGCTTTAGGAAGCTGGGGAAGCTTTATTGCACCTGAACACCTCATTTCCCACTGCCATTTGCTTCATGGCTGTATGCACCCAATTGGTTGGTTTTGAGGGACTGTGTAAATGGAGGGAATGGGAAGAGTGATGTGGTCCCTGTACATTATCCTACAGTAGAAAGCAGTCTAGGGAGAAGAAAGCAAACAATTTGAAAAGGTAATTTTCCAGCCCTAGAGCCACAGTCAAGGTATGTGCTGTTGTACATTCCGTGGTTTCAAACAAGAATAGTAATTTTCCAGCACCTGTTAAAATTATTCTAAGATGGCCTACATAAAAGGTATGGAATCTTTTCCTTGGCTTTGACCTTTCTTCCCCCTGAATTTTTTTATCTCTGAAAGTTATGTGGTTGATAGAACTGAGAGCAGAAATCTTCCATGTGTGTTTTACACCTCTACATTTCACTGACTACACGACTTCCTGGAGGAAGTGTTAAAGTTGTGCTGAAGCTCTCAGAAACCTTTGTAGAAGTCAGATTGTGTCTCTGGAATTTGTTTTTCTTCTACCATCGTACCCGAAGGCAAGAACCATGAGCAGTGTTAAATGTTATAAATGCCTGGATGGAGGTGAACTAGCAGTTGGGAGAGAATTTTAACCACCTGAATATTACATGGCATTTCTTTGCCACTTGGGCAGGTAAACAGTCTTTGTATGCATAGCCTTAGGTATCTGCAGAGGTAGAGCACGTGCATGAAAACATCAGCGCAGATTTTATGTAATAGTGATTTTCCAAAATGGAAGATTCTTAGAAATAACTTTCTGTCATCAGCTTTGTAAAAGCTTCTGTTGGATATAACTGATCAATACTCCTTGGAAAAGTATTACTAACATACTCTTTTGGGAAGAAGGAGGTCTTGAGTCTCAAAGAGTCAGGAATACACAGTTCTGTGCAGATGATGGGCATACTCTATTAATTAAGAAAAGACAGACTTTGAAAGGGACAATATTGCTGAAACGTAGGCCTGAACATCTATATTTTAAGCTCTTCTACACTTTTTTATAAAATGCAAAAGATGAAGATACAGCTAACAATGCAAATAAACAAAGCTCCTCTGAGAAGACAATTAGTTCTTTCAGTAAGTATTGTGGTTTAAAATTGGTATGTAAGTTATAAATGTAACAAGGTTATCTTACATTCACGTGCCAGTTCTGACTGGTGGCTGCTGGTTTTGTTCCATTTCTCACAGCCAAAGGCAGTCAGCAGCATCACACTGAGTAGGGATCTGCTGTGCTGAAATCCTCGAACTCATTTCAGTTAATGCTTCAACTCCCTCTTTTGACAAAAGGGCTTTTCACAGCATTTGGAGAAGAACATGCTCCTCAAATGGGAAAAGTGATGAGCAAAGGCCTGGGATGAACTTCCTGTATATTACACTTCACAGTGTAAGGGTTTGAGTGGGTTGGCAGTTAAGAGAGATTTAGTTATTTTTTAATTTTCATCCTACAGTGAGAAAAAAAAGGAATTATTTAATTGATACATACTGCCTGATAAATGTTCAAACTGGTTTTGTAACAGGCTGAATTTAGATACTTTACTGGAGGTGTGTGTTTGACTGCAGTGTGGACTCCTCTGGACAACACGCTTTACAAGTGCCTAAGGCTAGGAGTGAATGCAAAGTGTACTTCAGAGCTGTTTCAGATTTGACAGGCTGAGAAAGTTGGGGCTGTTCAGCCTGGAGAAGAGAAAGCTCCAGGGAAGAACTTAGAGTAGCCTTCCAGTACATAAAGAGGCCTTGCAGGAAGGCTGGAGAGGGACTTTTTACAAGGGCATGTAGTGATAGGACAAGGGGAAATGACCTTAAACTGAAGGAGCATGGGTTTAGATTAGATATTAGGAAAAAATTCTTTAAGGGTGCTGAGACACAGGTTGCCCAGAAAGTTTCTGGATGCCCCCTCCCTGGAAGTGTTCAGAGCCGGATTGGATGGAACTCTGAATAACCTGGTCTACTGGAAGCTGTGGATTTCCTCTCTGAGGCAGCAGCTTTCCCCACTATTGAATTCAAATATGATCTAGTCATGACAACTACAGATGTTCTTGTCTTTGTCCTATAACAATGGGATTATGCATTTTCCACTGCCTCTGAACAAATGCCAAAATTTGTAAATTCTGTTTGACATGAGGAAAAATGTTCAAGGAAATTAATTTGATTGGAACAAGTTATGTCACATCTTCAATATGGAGCTATAAATTAAGTGGCTGTATTAACATAATGTAAGTGGGACGTGGAAGACAATGTTAGCAAAGACACTCAGTGCCTAATCTTGCCAAAAGTGTTTTTAATTTCTTTATTTCTATTTAATTTAATGGTAAGTGGTTATTTCCTTTCCAAGGGAGCTGAAAACTGCCAAAACTTTCTTGCTGCAGCTTGGGCTGTTTAGTCATGATGAAAAAATATCTGGGTTAGGAGCTCATCTATACCTTGGTGCTTCTGTGTATGAGTCACCATTTGTATTTGGACTGCCAGGGTTCGAGGGAGAATCATAGCAATAACATTCTGAGAAAACAGGTATTTGAAGTGGATGCATGAACAGTTAGGAAAATCAGTGTCTCTCAGGCCGTTTATGTTTAAGCATAAACAAGTGGGAAGGGACTCTACTAAGGTAGTGGATTTTTAAGAAATTAGTTGGAAATCAGCTTATATGTGCAAGGATAAGGAGGAGAATTCAAAGCAAAAAGAGGTGTCATATCTGGTTTAGAGGTTGCAACTTCAGCAAATCAATGAATTGCAATCAGGTGATTTCTTTTTAAATGCTTGCAAGGGTTGGACCTCATAAGATAACATCTATATGCTAGATTTAGGAAACTCCTGCATAGACAAATGAGTTGCATTTTGTGATTTGTTTGATCCCTGCTGAATACATAGAAGCTGCGTTTGGGGGTGATCTGCCTGGTTGCCGTTGCTATTTGGGTAGTGCAAATCAGAAGAAATGAAAAAGTCACGCATTGAACAAAATCATGAGAAAGAGGAATCATGGTATTTGGAAATAAGGTACTATTTTTTTTTTTTTTTTTTTTTAAGATAAATGTACTTTTGAGTCTTCCTAAACTTTTTCAATGAAGAATCCCAAATTTTCTGATCGACCTTGTGTATAAATGAATTTCAATTATAAAAATGAAAATAAAAAATAAAAGCTAGGTATGATTCTTACTTATTGATTCAGGCTTGTGGTTAGCCTACCATGTTGGATAGCAAGCCAACATGCCTGGCCTCCCTGCAAACACCGGAAGGGTTTTTCTCTGTCTGAGGTCAACCTGCTGAAATCCACAGAAGCAGATGGTGGCAAAGGAACTGCTTTCACGATAAAACCAACTATTTTAACGGAGCAGATAATCAGTCCAATAGTCAAATAATAATGAAGATTTTGTCTGTGTGCAGTGTGGATTAATAAAAATTGCTGGTTGTTGTAGCACTTCAGTATCCAGATGTTTTGGTCTCAATTTGCAACTCTTAGTCCCATGGAGTAGAAATAGGTGCTTTTTTCCTTTTCGCTATATGTCCTGGATAAACCTGAGTCTCTTTCCTTTTTTTTCCTGCAATTTAGTTTTATACTTGGCACAATAAAAATGTAAGTACTGTAGCAAGTTTAGAGAGCGCGCAGAACTCCCAGGTACGAAGTGTTGTTTCTCTGCTCCGTGAATGTCGCTGCCCGCGTTATTTATTATAACCGAGTCTGTAACAGCAAAGCAAAGGGATATTACAGCTAAACACAGGGATAAATGGTAACGTCGGGCTGTGTTCAGACTGACTCTTTTCTGCCCGTGGGTCAGCCCCTTGGTGAACAGATATTTCCTGCCTTTATCCCAGCCCTCCCTGGAAGCCCAGGGCTCGGGGTTGCCGGAGGGCACGTGGTGTGTCTCTCTCCCCCTGCATCCCCCAGTGTGTCTCTGCACACGCTGTTCAGTAAACAAACTCGGGAGAACCAGAGCGAGCTGGTTCAGAGCAGCCAGTTCATTCACACAGACCTCTTGGAAAGCGGTGCCTTTGCGCAGCCCTGACGTACGGGCTGAGGGAAGTGGAGAAGTTAGTATTTATGTTTTCATTAATGCTTTTTATAGCTGCGAGCCAGCTGTAGCTAGTTAGCGTTAGCCTAGGACATCTATTAGCGTGCAGACCTCTTACGCAGGATAAAGGGCTTCTGATGGAAACAGAGTTGTTACTCATGGTACTCCCGGCTGCGTGTTTACATGAAGGCTGTGTGTGCTGACATAGGATATATATATTAGAACAGCATGCACCTTTCTAACGAACAAGTTTTCCAGGATTCAAGAGGATTTTGTATGAAAACTTTTAGTGCAGCAAATCTTGAGATTTGCATCTTTAAATGGAGTATTGCTTGTTTAAAAGCTATTCTATTTAAATAATGCTCTGCAGCTATGCAGATACTAAAATTATGTTGTGTTTAGCTTTTAGGCTATATTGCGAATAAGCAGTATTCCTGCAAGTCTTGAGCACACCAGTTTGGACTGTTAAAGTTTCTGCTGTGAATGATGTAAGTGGCTGGCAGTAGCACAGGGTGAATTGGACCTAAGGGTTTGGTCTAGAGAAATTGATGGCTCAGCTATCCTTCTCTGGTTTCTCCCAGTTTTTGCTTTTACTGTTTTTTTTTCCCCCCTCTTCTTCTGGAAGCTAGTTAGTCGGGAGGGCATTTAAAAATAAATAACAAAAGCAACTGCAAAACAGAGAATGAGGAAGGAACGAGAAGTTTTGTATTTAGAGCTCCAGCATGACAAGCACCATGGTCTCTGGTATTTGCATCAATAAGACAATTTCCTTTCCTGGTCAGTCAGTGTTCCCCTTACAGTTCTGACACCTCCGTTCATCCAGGCAACCA
The DNA here is from genome assembly GCF_965178545.1 of Coloeus monedula. Classification (NCBI taxonomy): domain Eukaryota; kingdom Metazoa; phylum Chordata; class Aves; order Passeriformes; family Corvidae; genus Coloeus; species Coloeus monedula. Next base: position 116,873,813 of record NC_138781.1, read on the forward strand.
CAGAGATGCCTGAAGAAAAAATAGGAAATTTTGTCTATGCTCTGCTTTGCATTTCTGTAGAAGGTGTGAAGTGAACTTAGTACTTTCTCACAGAGAATTTAGTCCTTCTAGTAGTTAAAGCTTTGGAATGGAAAGTTTCAGCACTGACTTTCCTCTCAAGTAGTTTTCTTCTTCCAAAGATAGATTGTATTGAAGACCATCATCTCTATTCCTTTTCTTCCCAGGTCTTTCACTGCTACTTGCAGTGTGTTTTACAGACTAGAGAAGATTCCTTCGCCATTGTAAAAAGATCTCAGCGTGAATTTCCACTCCTCTTATCTTTGTCACAGTCCCACCAGTTGTCAGTGATGAACTCCTTTCAGTCAAGGGGAATTCAAAAAGTTCATTGTAAAAAGCTTTGTTTGTCTCTTTAAGCCTAACCTCATGAAAGCATTGATTACATCAGCCATCATCATGTCAGAATTATACCTTTATGGTTCACAAAAAGAAGTTTTATAGTGCTATTCTTTTTCATCTGCACAACAGAATCTGTGTGTGAAACTGCTGAGTAGCCCCACATGCCAGAGTCAACTCACATGGTTGAACTATAGTTTTACCAAGACAAAAAGTCGGGTTATCTCCCAAAATTGAATCACTTCTAATCTTCTGTTCAGATAAATTTCCTCCACCCATCCATTTAGGTACACCACCCTTAATGATCCACTTGAGAAGAATGTGACAGGCTCTTGAAAGCCCTGTGAAGCTGTGGAAGTGCAGCTCATGAATTATGCGTGTTCAGTGCCTACAGCCTTAACCTCAAAATACAGGTGGGAAAACTCATGTCGGCAGTATCTAGACTTCCCTACAGATCGTATCTGTGATTTGGTTCTCTTTTGCCTTTACAAATGTGGTCAAAGCTCAGTTCGTTCTAATTTCAAAGTCAACTGGTCTTTTGAGGACCAGAAGAAAATTCAAGCTTTGATGTGCTCACATCCTTCCTTTTAATGCAAACCTGCAAAATTGTGCTGGAATGTTTTGCACCATTCGGTAAATCTGCTGGAAACTTGTTCAGTGTGATCTGATAGACAATATTTTTGTTCATTTTTGCTATTCTACTAAATGCTTCATAAGCGTTTGGTTTTTTTATGCAGAAGGAAATGACCTATGCGGTGTCATCACATGCTGGCCCTTGGGCTTGTTTTGGACTTACTGTTCAGCCATTCAGGGTCCTTGCTCATTTGTTCCTCATGCTCTTGTGACTGAAATGAAAACCTCTGCACAAGAACTTAGTTGGAGGAATGTGGATAATTGGGAAAAGCAGTTTTACCCAACAGAGTTTTCCCACAAAGATGGCTGGGACAACCAGCACTGTACTGCTAGCTTTGGGTGTTGTGGCTACAGATCATTGTACCAGATACTGTATAGACCATGTAGCCTAAAAAGAAACATCTTTCTCCTCCGAACATTTGGCAAAGATGTTTTTAGTGCTTTATCAAAGTTCATACTTCTGTGTCACCTCACTTAACACAGGCAAATTTATCATAGCTAGATCCTGACTGCCCAGTCCCTTCCCTGAGTCAGTTGCCAGTTGTCTTTAATTTTTGGTTTTAATTTATGGCTAGTTTTCCCAACATGCAGAGAACATGTGTTTGAGGGCAAGGAGACATTTTTAACCATGGCAAGGCACCTGGTTACAGCATGGATTTTCCCATTCCTCAAATGCTGTGATGGTCTAGGATAGTACATAATTATATCCTGCAGCCAAGTGAAATCATTTTTACTAGATCTGGCAGGAGATTTTTCACTTATTTTTTGGATGGATTTTTCTGATTGCTTGAGGATGGTCTTTTTCTTGTGTGTTCTGTCCATAGGATCCTAATGAGGCACGTGATATGTAGGAGGCATGGATAAGAGAGAGATAAAACTGTAACTTCTGTCATCAGGCAGTACTGGGTTGACAACTACTTATTTTATCTAATCTGTTCACCATATACCTTACTCCTTATGCTGAGTAATTGCCAGAAACTCCCTTCTCTGGCCCCTTTGCAAAATGTTTAATGCATGTTTTCTCTCTCTGTATGTCTGTATTATGTTAGTACATTTAATATCTGAGAAATAATTGTTTTGCCTGCTTGAAAAAAAGAAATTACTGTCTTGAGGTTCAGATGTACAAATGGAATGGATGCTGAAGAAGAGGGACCTTTAAGGAGGTATTGGAAACCTTGGTGTGTTTTGAAAATCCATCCATACACAGTACAACTCACTACAGTAAAGATAAGACAACAGAAAAAATTAACAGTGATTTCTCTAGATTATATACATGGCCTGTTGTTCTTCACACACACACACACACACACGTACATACCCCTTTGTTTCATCCATCTGCTGAAATTTGCTAAAAGCATGTGAGCAGTCTAAGCAAACTGCTGCGTATCTCATGTGCCCAGTGGGGCATGAACCTGGTTAAAGTTTCTAGGCATTTTGTAATAATTGGTATATGTGCCTTATGGAAAAAGAGTGGGAAAAAAAAGATTATTCATATGGTGCTATTAACCAGTAACAGTTTTTATTTCTGTTTTTATTTGGAAGTGCTGAGTTAAGATTTCAGATTAATCTGAATTGATGGTCTCTGCTAAGATTAAAGTTACAGTGTCTATAAACCAGTTGTTCAACTTTATGGTTGAACATGGAAAACTATCAAATAGAAATGTTCTATATACCAATGACAGACAATGTCTGAACTACTCCCTTTAGCCCCTACCCCCCATTTATCAGTGACCTTTAACTACCAGTTTCCTTCACCAGTTAAGTTTTCTCAATCACCCACATTTAATTCTAAAAACTCAGATGTTTTGTTCTCAGCAGTACTTCTAGCATGAGTGTCTTCTTGCAAATAGTCAGACTCATAGGTTTTCTTCATCCTGTTGGGAAGAAAATGTTGGCTGACCAGTCTTTTCCAAGTGGAGAAGGAGGAGAGAAGGCAAGATTGGAGGAGCATTTCCATGCTGGGCACTTTAGGTCATGCATGAATGTACAGAATGGTGTTGAAATCTTAGGAGAAGCTGTAGGCAGTAAGTGAGAGTGATGGTCTTGTTGGGCAGCTTCCCATGGGAGTTGGCAGGATGGTAATTTGTGAAAGATGTGTAGGGTTAATTCTTTTATTGAGCAAGTGCTTAACTACACTTCCAATCACCCACTCTCCTGGGTTGTGTCTGCTAAACTATCCAGTAGGAAAGTGGGAAAATAAAAAAGAAATTCAAAGCAAGCTCTTTTTATTATGAAATTATGACAATTTTCATTTTCAACATAATTCTGAAAATTCAGAGCATTCAACCCATGCCCGCCACTCCCTTTCTCCACTGCCCCAGCAATGCGGAAAAATACAGATAATCACAGTTTGCCTCTTTGCTAAGGCTTACCTGTATGCAGAATTCTTGTAGAGATGAATGCCAAATATATGAGGTGCACATTTAAACTCTGGTAATTTCCCACAGTAAAACTTTTTTGTTATGCTCATCTGAAGGAATTTTAGTCTGGCTTCGGATTAGTAACAGGAACTTGTTCTGTGATATCTTGTCCAGTATTTTTCCCACTAAATTATTTCTTGAGTTACTTTTCATCTGCTCTTGGTCTAGGGACTAAGAGTTCTCTATCACACACTTCCCCTCTGCTTCTGAGAGGCAGGAGAGAGGGAAGACCACCAGAGTATGCTTGTGAAGAAGGCGGGAATGCTGGTGGTGTAGGAGAGTGGAGCAGAGGGGAAGTTTGGGCAGCAGGGGCCAGGGTGGCCATGGGGAAACATGACCCCATGGGAGACTGCTGTGCTAGCAGTGCTGAGCGTATGTGCAGGCATAGAGCAGGAGCCCAGAAAACATGTGGCTCCTGCTGTTGCTGAACACCATCCTGCCAAGTCTCCATGGAGGCCTCTAGTATGGGTTCAGTAGCTTCTGGCAGTCAGGGGCTCTTTGCATTGCTCCTTTGTCCTTTGGCTAGAGCTTGTGAAGTACAGCTCCATCAACAGCTTATCACATGCTCTGCTCTTCTCCCTGTAGCTCTCCAGTAGCACATGCCCTTTCTCCTTTTCCCTGCTTTGTGCTCTGCTTAGTGTGTGACCTGCTGTTTCAGAACACCCTACAGTTTGCTTGGCTTCTTAAAGCATGTAAATGCATTCCCTTCCCAAAGAACTAAAAATCTCTTCTTTTTAAGACCTGACAATTAAGGTGATTACCAAATAGCTTGAGGGAGAATGAATTCGAGTTACATCACTGGGACCATGGAATGTCTCAGCAAAGACTAGTTCAGCTCACAGTGAGGTGTGTTTGAAAGCGTGTGTAGTGTTTGTGAGCTGGAAGCAACCCCTGCCTGTAGGTAGCCTGATGTTTTCCACTATGAAAAATTCTTGTGACCTTTTATTTGCAAAGCTGTTTCAACTCCATTGTTTGCTGTAGACGTTTGATGTTCAGAGGGGAATGCCCTCGAGGTGGGAAAATGCCTTGTTTTCTTTGGCAGCGCCTGAAGCTGGCTCTACCATGGAAACAGTTGGGGTTGGAAAGGGAGGAGGGAGAGAGAGGTAAAGGGTAGACTTTCCTCTTCCAGCCTGAGAGGTTCATGCCACCCCAGGCAGGAAATATTTCAAGGTGCGGGACAGAGAGCTGAAGTAAAGCTGTTCCCAAGCCATCCTCCCAAGTAGGGCATAAACCACACTGTTCCAGCTCCCTCTGTGAGGGCATCATACGATACTTTCCCTGTGTGTGAAGCAATAGGTGGGTGGCACTTACCTATAGCCTGACCCGGGGCTGACAGCATTCCTCTTTCTTACCCAGCAGTGGGACTCAAATGTCCCCTGATTCAAATGCTACCAGTCTGCTCAAGCTGTGGGCCTGCTAATACAAATAGACATTCTTTAACCATGTGTTGAGAGGCACAGGTGCAAAATACTCGAAGACATGTAATACCGGATTTCTGCAGAATACATATATATGTACTGAAAAGTGAATGTGTCATCTGTTGATTTCAGAGTGCTTAACCTTATCACCTTCAGATTCCAAACAGGAAGGTTTAGGAAGTTTTATCTATATCTGCTTCTGAATTAAAAAAAAACAATCCACAAGAGCACAACTTAGGATGTGTGTGGGTTTATATATGTTTATGTGAATGAATGATGCATATAAACGCTCTGTTTACTCTTTCTAGGCCCATGTTTTTTCCCAGAGCAGCACAGCCTGTTGCACTTTCTGTTTTTTGGATCAGACTGTTCTTTCCATTTTCTGCTGTTTTATCAGCCATGAATTTCTGTTTTCACAACACAAACTTGAGATCTCTCTACTAGTTTGTGAGCAGTATATATTTATTAATGAACTTTAAAGTCTTACCTTTCTCTCTCTCTCTACCCAGCTCTGTGTTATACAATAGAAAGAGATGAATATTGCTAAATAGTTACAATTTGTTTGCAGAATTGATGTGGCATGTAAAGCAAATAATTACGCATACAAATAGTACTGGTACTCGCGGCTCTTTCTCCTGCATACGCACATAGGGGATTTACACGCTGTAAGGTCATATTTTGCTTACATAAATGATCTTATCTTCTTGCACCCTGTGCCGTGTGGTATTCCAAACATTGCGGGGAACATGGAAAGTGCCAACAGTATATACAAATCATTTTGGCATATGGCACACAGTATAGACCAGTTGCAGAGCATGTGGAATAGGGCAGTACAGTGATTGGAATTTTATTAGTGAATTTGTATGTCTTTTGATTGTTTCATGTTTAAAGTAGTTTGTTCATTCAGGGTGAATAAAAGTTTTCTCTGAACAATTAAAGTGAGCTGGGCTAAGCAGGTGCTTCTCTGAAAGGAGCTGAGAAATTAAAAAGAATCCCAAAAAGTAGCATTGGAGGAGAAAAGACAGTCAAGGAATGTTGGGCAATGTGGGAGCACTTTTTAAAGAGTTCTGCTAGAACAGCAACACTGCAGGAGTCACTGACACTCTCCCCAAGGTGAGACCAGAGGGTGGGCTTGGGACCAGCATCTCCTATTCACCCTGTGTGGAAAATGTAGGGAGAACGCTCTAGTTCTTGGATTTCATACAGGAAAATAAATCCCAAAATGTGTTAATCTGGGGGGAGTGGGAAAGGGAGGATGGGAAGGAGATGTGGGAAAAGAAGAGGAGGAGATGAACATTCATCTTATTTATTGTGGTTGTAAAGGTGTGCCTAGGATTGGTTGATGGGGATTGGATTAAGTGGTAATTGAGTAACAATTAATGAATCAGATAATCATTAATTCTGACCAGATAATGAGGGAGGGTAGGAGAAACTGTGTGTTTAAACAAAGGTGGTTTTAGTTGAGTGCAACTATCTATTACTTAAGGGGGCTGGAGGGAGGGGGTAACTGGACGTTGCCATCTTTGTTGGTCAAGAAATCCTTCAAACACCAATTTAGCCATTTTTTCACAGTGGATTGATCCAAGATTTGACCCTGCTTCCTTTTTGTCCCATCAACTACTGTTTTAGAGGTTGTATGCACCTTCATTGCTCAAGTCTGTGAGTTGTGGGATTTTCCCACTTTAAAGACACATCTCTCCATGTTATTCTCTTCAGTTGATACAAACCACTGCCAAAGAGTAAGTAATTCTTTATAAGTAACTGAACCCTCTCTTGAATAAAAGAACATTTTAATCTTATATAGGTATGTTACAAGTGAAGGGGAGAAGTGACCCCCAAGTGAAGATACTTTCCTCTTATTAAAAAAAAAACAAAAAACAACAAACCAAGAAACAAACTCTTTATCATGTAGGGGTTTTTAAGTCTTGACTGTATTATAAGGGTCTTTTTACTTTCGTCATCTTTTTGCTTCTTGTAATTCTGCTGAAAAAATCTTGATGCTACTGATGGAATGACAAAATACAGGAATTGAGGTAATTGCATTAAGGGAATACTGAAAAAAAATCCTCATAATTCAGTTTCTCCTGCTACAAAGGCTTGCAGGTAGCTTCTTGCTTTAAACTAGCATAATATAATATAATAATATTAAGCATTTCTGATGGTATCTAAAACTGTCTGGTGAAAGTTTTAAACAGGTTGAGAAAAATTTGTCATTAGCTTATTGGTATAGTCTTAGGTTGGCTTTATAAAAGAGAGGTTAAGTAAGAAACTGAGGAAAGATATTGCTATTTGAACACTTGAAGTAACGATTCATTTAATGCTTTAAATAAAGATGGGATTTTTAACTAGTGTATGTTTATTTAGGTCCAGATTATTATTTATGAGTTGCTTGACATTCCAAAAACCAGGGAACAAAAGACTCTTTATACATAATTTTAAAAGGTGTGGCAATCAGGTAGGATTCTCTCTTTTACCATGTCATAGTATCTTGATGTTTTGTTAGGGCATTTTACCCTTTTATTGCTTCCTAGAAGAAGTTTAGTAAGCCACATACAAATAAACCTTTAATTTTTAAAAGGTTACTTCATTTGACTATATTTTAGATATATTAGGCAGCAGTTAACATAGTCCAGAAATGTTCAATAAACTGAAGTGGAATGCAGCATTTTATCCCTCATGAGTAAGAAATTGCAATTACTACACCAACTTTTTTTAACAAATATGATTAATGTTTGAAGTCACGTGACTAATACTAGCTGATAAATACTCCCAGTTTCCCTGACAGGCAGCAGGTTAACTAGTGAACAGTCAGAGAAGTATGATACTTGAGCAAGAAGGATCAGTTATTTAGCATAGCTCAGTTCCCAGGAAGAAGTATTTTTTTCTCCTCCTGTCAGTCCTGTTTTTCAATGATTCTGTTCTCTCCTCAAAGGCCAAGCTCTGTGACATCTTTATTCATAGCTGTGGTGACACACAGTGCTGTGAAACTAATTCTCCTAAATATCTGTTACCTGTTCCTCTGGAAGGTTAAATCTTTGGCATATTGTTCCATTGGACATCTGAAATATTCTTTATTGTTACTGACTTTTCTGGTGTGACACCGTTATGGTGGTACCACAAAGAGAAATGTTCTAGATGTTTGCCTGAGATTTCAGGAAAACATATGCCCAAGGTTTTGCTATACTGATGGTGCCCCAGATTATTTTTGAGCTACATTGGGACATTTATAGGAAATTGCATCAAATACTGCAAATACTAATAAAACCTTGGCCTTACCACAGTGGTGGTAAAATTTTGAAAAGCGACCTCATCTTTGCACACTGACTGGAAGGATCTACCAGGTTGCTCTCAAAGATTTGCCCATTTAGTGCAAACTCTTTGAACTTCGGTCTTAACAATTAGTGAGGGGTAAGGAGAGTAACACCCTTCCTAAGGAGCCAGGAGCCACTCGTCATTGTATAGATACAAGGAAGAGGAGGAAATCTTCTGAATTTTCAATAGCTAAAAATCACATAAGGTTTATAGTGCAGCAGCAGCAGTGGTGTGCGTGCCTTTGAATTTTCTCTAGAAAAAGTTTGTGTCTTACTTGGTCAGAGGAGGAAGAGAGCTTTGATATCTCTGGTCCAGGTACAGTCAGGCCAGCATGTTCCTGCTTGTAGAGTTGGAGTAAGGTTCAGCTCCTTGTACACGCTGGTCAAAACACATCTGATACACATTCCTAGGTGTTCCTGTGGATTTCTCAAACTTAACTTAGACAAATGAGTTGTAGTGCTGAGGGCTAAAGCCAGGAGAAATTGCACAGTGTCCACTCAAGCCTCAGACCCCTCTACAGGATGTCTTTTTTCACTGGGGTGAATAAACTGTGTTTTATATTTGTTTAAAATTCTGAAATCTTCTGCTCGCAGAACATGTTTCATATTTAGAAAGAAAATATTCAGAGGGCTTCATCGTTCCAAGATTTCTTTGGAGTAAGAACATTTAAAATATTGTCTCATAAACTGAATTGCAACAAACAGCTCTCAAAGGCTACTGGAGTTCAGTGAGAGATTTGGGAAGGAACCAGTAGTTATGTATTACATCAGGTGGTGTAATAAGTACATTGCCTTGTAAGTCTTTTCACTTCTTCTGTAAGGCTAAATCTAGGTGCAAGTGTACATAAATTACTATTACCTCCGTATGATGGGCTAGACTATTTGGATATCCATTTCACATATGGATAATACTATTCCAATCTGAAAATAAGCATAGTAGGAGTTTGTGAGTGGTAAATGGCGGAGGGAAGATTGGTCTCTCAATAGTAAAAGCCCCAAGTGCCTGTCAGAAAGGATCATAGATACCTCATTTGCTTTGGTGAATTTTGGTAGTTAAAGACCACCTTTAGCATTTTGTGCAGAAGTTGTTTTTATTTTTATTCTGCCTGCTACCTTTGTGAAAGGAAATATTTAATAATTTTTTCCCATAAATGTTTACCCCGTAGCTCTCCCGAATTAAGAATGTCTCACTCTACAGGAATGTGAACTAAAAACCAAATAAAGCTTGTAGGCTTCACAACACGGTCATCTGTGCCAATGCTCTGGCCTGTGCTTAATGATGACCCAGAGTCTGACAGTTTATATCCATTTAGTTCTTTAAAAACAGCAAACATGATTTCTTCTCTTTTTTATCCCCTCTCTTTATATCAGCAAGAAAATTTGCTGGGTTTGTCCCTATCTCCTTAAATAGGTACTATTTTGGTCATTATGAAAAAAAAATTTAATTGTAATTCCTGCCAAATACGAAGTGATAAACCAAAGGAAACAATGTTCGTAACTGTCTCATTTACCAGCTGATCTGCCTCAGTCCAAGAAGAGGAAATACTAAAGTGAATATGTTCATTTGAACGTAAAAATTTTTCACTCCAGTGTATTTCGAGAGTTGCAAATGTCACTAAAGGATCTTGAAACAATTTTTAAAATAAAATTGATATACAAGTAAAATAGAAAATCACTACAGCAGACCATTAAATGGCATCCACATTTGAAGCTTTAGGTAAGTTGAATAAATTCAGTAAACTATACTGAAGGTACATTAGAAGAAAATATGAGTCAGAAGTGTAGTTGGCAGTTGGACCCAGATTGAAATTTGAGTTTGAAAGCCTGAATTTCACTTTTGAAGACTGTTTTACATATTCAGTGTTAGTGATTGATTCTGCTGGGGAAATTGGGTTATGTGTTTGTGTGTTTTTGTAGTGTATAGTTGTAAATGCCCATTGGCAAACTGAAAAGACTAAATGGACTTTAAAATATGCAAAACAGTAAACTTTTTGTAGGGTTTTAAAGATGTTTTCCATTAGACTGGCTTTCAGACTGATTTTGAACTGTTTCTGCTGGTCCTGCTAGGTTAAGCTTACGTTTTTTAATTTGCTTGTCTCTTCTGCAGTTATAAAATTAAAATGCAATATTGTTTCCAATGTTACATTTTGCTCTATCATTTATGTAAATATTTTGTGTAAAATTATTTTTACAAGTGTTATTCTTGCAAGAATAACAATGCCCCCAATCTGTGGGGATTCAGACCAATATTTCCATCAAAACCAAGCCAAAAGACAAATGCTTGAGGCAGGAGGATTGTGATGGACCTTCAGCCAGTGGCAGAAAGCCCATTTGTTTTTATGCTTCATTTTGGGCGTGACAAAGCTGTGATCTCTCATTGGGAAATCCACGCTAAATTATTCTTGTTCTCTCTAATCTGCTTTGAAATTAATCTGATTCTGTGTCTATCTCCCCAGATTTCCTCACCCCAGTGAGCTGTCTTTTTGCCACTACATGCCAGGGTGCCCATTCAGGTGAGCTGGGACAGCTGTTTGTGATGCTAAGTCAGCAAACTGATGCAAAAGAAAAACAGAATCATAAAATCGTTTGGATTGAAGGGGCCTTTAAAGGCCATCTAGTCCAACCACCCTGCCTTGACCAGGGACATATTCAACTAGATAAGGTGTTTCAGAACCTCATCCAACCTAATCTGGAATTTTTCCAGGGATGTGGTATCTACCACTTGTATGGGCAACCTCCTGCAGTGTTTCACAACCCTCATTGTAAAAAAAAAAAAAAATTCTTCCTTATATCTGGTCTGAATCTACAGTTTTTTAACTTAAAACCATTACCCCTTTACCTATCACAACAAAACCTATTGAAAAATTTGTCCCATCTTTCTATAAGCTCCCTTTAAATATTAATAGGCAATAAGGTCTTCCCAGAGCCTTCTCTTCTCCAGGATGATCAATCCCAATTGTTTCAGCAGCCGGTCTTCATAGGAGAGGTGCTCCAGCCCTCTGGTCATTTTTGTAGCCCTGCTATGGACCTGCTCCAACAGGTCTCATATCTTTCCTGTGCTGAAAACTGCAGAGCTGGATGTAGTACTTCAGGTAAATAACTTTATTTTTGTGTCTGAGACTTGTTTGTTAAGCAGATCAATTCCCTGATCTGATTTCTTGTGCTGCCTCAACCTGTTTTTGCCATCACAGTTATGAGAGAGGAGAGGGGACAGCTTAAAACTGTGAAATCAGTGGTGTAGGGCAGAAAGATCTTCATATGGTTTCTCTACTTCCTGACATGAAATTTTGTTTGGAATTTTGTTTGTGGATGCTAACTGCATTGTTGATACCACCTGGCAAACAGTGATTTCAAGTCTGAAAGTTCAATATGTATATATACTTTTTTTTTTTCTCCATGGATATGTATATTGCACAAGGAAAAATGTTTAGTTTAAAACTTCGCTGTTCTTGTACGTCATGAAAAACACAGAATTTTATGATTTTACAGAAAAATCCTTCAGTGGACATAATTTCAAGTCACAGAAGACAAAAATGATTTTGAAATCTACACAGCACTCAAATGCATGCCATGAGAAGATGGATATTTTCTTAGCTGAATTTGGTCATTAAGAAGTTTAGTTTGTGGGGAAGTGTAGGTGGAGATGTTAATATTTCTTTCATTGCTCAACTAGAAATTTGAAAACAATGTAAAAAGTTTCCTGTGTCCTGAGATTGCCTATGTTAATTTCAGTCTTTTAATACAACAGTCTTATACAAAGCAAGTAGAACATGGAGGGTCATTTTGTCTGTTTCTAAGCAGACCAAGTATTCTGACCCTGAGCATTGCAAAGTCTGATTTCTGTTTTCTTTGAGCAGTTTTACTTAGATTAATACAGCCTTAGGTCATCAAAGATAGTAGATGTTGTTCTTTCTTTTCACATGGCATTCTTCTGTGTCTTACCCCGTACTGCAAACTGACCTCATCACAGATCCCTGTAATTTGATTGGATTAAACAGAGGTGTTGGGAAGGACTTGGAAAGACAGAGGAAGAGCATTCCTTGGCTTCTCCTTTTGACAGGGTTGTATTTCAAGAAAACTTCTAACTGAAACCTGTTGAAGTGCAAAGCTTGTGTGGAAGTTTCTTACTGTACGTGAAAATGCTGCTGCAGTGTGAAAGATAATATTCTTGCTTTCTGGGAGCATCACTTTGTGTGCAGCTGTGATAAGATTCCAAGCCATTTTTGTGTGTTGTTTAAATACCTGGTATTTTATTTCTGCCCAGTGTAGGCTTCAGATAAGTTATTTTGAAAATATTGATGATTTAATTGTTTTTCCGTTTAATGCTACTCAAATCAACCTGCAGGTAGAAAACTAGGAAGCGTTTAATATCCAAAGGATGCGTTCCCCCCCCCCTTATTCCATTTCACCCGCTGTGCTCTGAAATGGTGCAACCCATTCTGCAACTGCAAATACCCAAAGTTTGAACCGCTTCTTAACTCCTAAGCAGTGGTCACGGTTAGGCAATCTTTTCTGGCAGCTTTAATAAACTGAGTCAGTAGAAGAAGAGGATTATTGTGGTAATTATCATAATATAGCAGTTATAACAGTAGTTTCCATTTGTGTGTTTCTAAACCTGAATAAATAACACCTTGTAGGTGGTGTTGAAGTAGATTAATTGTCTCTGTTGTTCTTCAGGTAGGCAAAAATACAGGTGGTGAGCACGGTGCTTTTCCCAAGAGGTGTCCTTCCAGACCAGCACCAGCACCCTCTATCTAGTTGTTGCAGTAGTTGTTTGGAAATGATGAGTTGTCCCTATGACCTCATTTTGGAATACTTTCAGTGTTTCCCTCTGGCACCTGGTGGCTGCTTGCTTTCTTACTAAGGTTTATAAGCGCTGACGCTAGAGAAGTTACCCGGAGTTCGCAAGATGAATCTGCAGCCATGCCTCAAGATTTCTGTTCCTCTGTTGTTGACTTGTGCATGTAAAACAAAGAGAACTTCTGTTCACTTTCTTTTCCTACTCTGCTTACCATAATCTTTCGTTAACTGCTCTTTTTTAGCTAGAAAACAGTATTGCCTACTAAGGAACTATAACTGACTTCTACAAAAGATTCTTGCCACTTCATCAATTGAATGTTGTTCACATAGCTGTATTTACAAAGTTGATTGGTCCCAGCTCCTACCACTTAATTCAATAATAATTCAAAATTGTAATATAAAATATACTAAGAATACACTGTTTATATAAGTGTTGTAATGCATTAACACACCAGCTGTAGGATTAATACTAGTGTCCATGTGTGGAATGAAAAAATGAGGAATATTGGAAACCTTTCAGTGATACCTCATTGAAATTTGGATTCAGTAAGTATAAAAAGGTCAGTATATGCAGTAGTGAAAAGCACATGTAGTATAGTAGACTGGGGAGAAGGGGGAAGTGAATGGGAAAAGACAGAATTATGAATTCAAATTAAACCACTGTAGGATGAAATTAAATGTGCTTTCGGTGTTTCATCCCAAATCAGATGATACCACATTTTTTTGTCCTACAAGAACATAAATTTTTGTGTGTGCTGTAGATAAATAACTTTTTGGTCAAGAAAGGAATGTTTGTGGTGAATTAAACTTCCAAACAAATTTTTAAAAATTCAAAATCTAATTCTGTGTGTGGAACATTTTGTATTTCATGGGTCTGCCATTAAGGGAGCCTATTAACCAGCTTAAAAAGACCAGTGAAATATGGCTCGTGTCTGTTGCAATTTTGAAATTAAAATTAGTGATAATGATACATTCAAATCAGGTTAGGTACAGGTTGTAGTTCTCTTTTTTCCAAGAAAATTTTCATGAGTGTTTCTCCCTCTTTTCACTGGAAATGCATATTTACCACTTTTGGAAACCATAGGTGCAGTCACACTGTAAAATCCAGATCAGATCCTGCAGTTGCTGTTGGGAGTCAGCACTGCCTCAAGCCTAGCGCAGTCCAGGTAAGATAAGGTAGTGGAGGAGGTTGGAATAAGCCCCTTTTCTTAGTGAAGTTCAGTCTCCTCACTGGGCTTCTCCACTGACTTCCTTCAAAAACCCAGTGGTGTCCAGGCAGGTTGCTGCTCCCACACCCAGCCCAGTACCTTTGTTTCAGGTGCATATAAAGGCAGAAGGCTGTTCTCATGGTACCTCGTTCAGGATCAGGGCCTGAACCCCACCCTGGTAGCCCCCAGGAGGACAGCTATAGCCATACTGAATGTCCAGAAATGACACCAGCAGTCTCAACCTCTTGGTTTTTTCTGTAAAGGACCCAGGCTTTTTTGGGTTTTCTTTCTAAAGTTAAAGATTACCTTTTTTTCCCACTAGGTTTCTACTTTTCCTAAGCTTTAATAGGCTATTTTTAACAATCAGGAAGAGATGTAAACTCAGAAATTCACTTTTATTTTGTGTAAGTTCCAAAACTTAAAATTTACACTCAAGAGGTTTGGAGGGTTTTTTTACAGCTTTTCCTACAGTTTTTCTTCTGCTTAAAAGAAAAGTGATGTGTTGTCAGGGTTTAACCCCAGATGGCAGCTGAGCCCCAACAGCCATTCACTCAATCCCTCCACAGTGGGATGGGGGAGAGGATCCAAAGAGTAAAAATGAGAAAAATCATGGGTTGAGAGAAAACACTTTCGCAGGTAAAGCAAAAGTTGCTCATGCAAGCTAAGGAAAACTGGGAATACATTCACCTCTTCCCATGGGCAAGCTGGTGTTCAGCCATCACCAGGAACAGTGGGCTCCATCATGAGTAATGGTGAGTTGGGAAGACAAATGCCATCATTCTGAATGTTCTCCCCTCTTTCTCCTTCTTAGCACGATGCCATCTAGTCTGGGATATTCCTTTGGTCAGCTGGGGTCATCTATCCCAGCTGTGTCCCCTCTCAGATCCTTACGCACCCCCAGCCTCCTCAGTGGTGGGGTGGGGTGAGGAGCAGAAAAGGCCTTGACTCTCTGCAGGCTAAATACCTGAAACATCCCTGTGTTATTAACACTGTTTCCAGCACAAACCCAAACCACAGACCCGTACCAGCTACTCTGAAGAAAATTAACTTTACCAGAGCCAAATCCAGCACATATGTTCAAATGTATTTCTACAGCTATTGTTAGAGAAGGAGGGGGAATAAATCTTTATATTTCTGTCTCTCACTGTACAGCACTGCTTCTACTCACAGGCATACTGGATAGTTATTCTTTGTTGTGCTGAATAAATACGTTTTGTTAAAACAAAGCCTTGAAAGTTAATGAATAGTTACTGCATGAGAGGTTTGAAAAATATTTCTAGGAAAAATGGTTGGGAATTTTTCAAAGAAATAATTTTCTGTCAGATCAACTTGTAAAATAATGGAAACTTCTTATGAAAAGCTTGTACAAGCAAATGAAAAGTTGTGAAATTGCTGAAATGCTATGTTTTGGAACAATGCCATTTTCCTACTCTGAAACCACTTGTTTAGAAATTCCACTTTGGTTAGGTTTTTTTAACCTAGTTTTTTTTTGAATTGGTAAAACAAAATGCTTAAATTGATCCAAATGGGCTTCACTTGCTATGTTTTCATTTGTTGTGTTCTTCTCTTATTGATATTGTCACACTTCTTGCAGCAGTGGAATTTAGGAAACATGTTTTAAAAGTGGGTGATCAGAAAGCACATTTTCTAAAAATGTAGGCATTTTGTCTCCTATTTTTGAGAATATTGTTTGAATATTGTTTGTCAATTTTGTTTTAGCGTATTTCGATATTTAAATTTAGGGTCTTTTTATGCTTCACCTTAGGAGTACATGAGTTACATAGTGTCACAGTGATCCAGAACCACAGGTTTCTGACATTACCTGAGAGCGGAGAGAGAGAACACCATGGACAGCGTGTCCCATGACAACAAGCAGTGCATGAAAATACAGCCTATATTTATTTAAATTTTGTCATTTTCATATGCTGGTGTGTCCTATAATCACATGTCCAGTAGGAAGGAACCCCCTTAAAGCAACGTTCAGACCTCCCTCTGATGTGCTCTGAATTCTTTGCTCTGGGGATGACGGTGAAGCTGGGCTGGAGGAGCAGCCTCCCAGCCCGATTTGACGCCCTTCTGCGCAGAGATCCTACTCAAGTGGAGAGCCTGAAAGGGAAAAATGCAGCTGCTAAGTTGCTGACAGAAAATACAAATACCAGCCCTGTTGCCTGTGGCTAAGAAGGGTAAGCAGCAGCTACCGATGATTAGACGGCTACACCAAAGCTTTGATCTGCTTTTGTTACACTGATGCTCCAGTGAAGATCAGGGCGTATACCCTGATCTCAGGTGCTCTGCCAGCACAGAGAAGTCCCTGTCCTGATGTTTCCTCAGTGCACTACCCTGAAGACTTAATTAGAGCAGTAATGTGTGACAGGAAAAAGAGGACAAGACAGCAAATGTGACAATATAGAATAGTATCAACAGGAAACTGCATGTTTTAAAGAACAGAAGTTATCTTGTTATCTTGGCTGGGATGTTGTATCTCCTGCTGGCCTGCAATGGGTGACAGCTCAGGAAAATCCAAATGTTTAGCAGTGTCTGTCCCTTCAAGTCTTTGCTGAATCACATCAGAGGCTGTAACACCACCAGAATCGTGGTAGGAGAACAATGTGTTATTGTTGATATTCTTTTGGATAAGACACAAACCCAGAATCTTAACCACAGAATATTAAATCACCTCTTTTGGCATGAATAGATAGGTTTACTAAGCCCTAATCCAGTTCTAATTTACGTTATTATCTTCTGTGTCTCTAAACTCTTCCTGTAGTTTTGATTAGATTTGGTCCTGTTTTCTTCTTTACTTTGGAATATAAATGATGAGAATAAACTATGCTTTACTGATATTTGAACAGGTTCTTATTTGCAGGACCATTTTCTTTGTATCGGGAAGGGAAAATGGAATCAAATATACCATGCACGAAGTTTCTCAGTATTTGATCAGGGTATTATATCAAATCCAGTGTAATTACTGATTATGGCATTACAATTAAATAGTATTCCACATGCATGAGATGTAAAATACAGACTGTCATCTGTACAGGGTGATTGAGATTAAGATGCTCTAGCAGAGACTTTTTATTTTGGAGCACTTCCTGCTAGTCCACATAATATTTGAAATCTTACACATCTGAAGATAACCAAAGTGCTGAAAGAAGTGAGAAGTTCTCTGTGCCTGTTTTAAGGTTACCCAATTAAATGCCACCAAAAAACAAACAAAGAAAAAAAACCCAAACAAAAAGGAGATAATATGGCAAATTTAAGATTTTTTTTTTTGTGTGTACTGTGTGTTGTATTCCAAGCTCTGATCCTGCCAAAAATGATTCCTTGAAATTATAAGAAAATTTAAGTGTGGTGTTAATAAAATTGCTTCAGTGCTTGATCCCTGATTGGTGTTCTGTTTAGATGGTTTAAAAGAGAAGCATGGAATTTGCATGAATGATTGAATGAAATCAAGATGAAGGAATGTAACTGATGCTGCCCAGGTATTTTCTCTGCCTACTATACAGCATGAAATACAGCTCATTGAAATCAAAGGAAAGGTGTTAATTTGATAATGGCCCAAACCTACTGCTTATTTAAAAGTAATTTATAAAGCTTTACTTGACCTATGACTGAAAATGGGATTTCTCATTTTGCAAAGCTCAAAAAAAAAGCTTAAAATGGCAAATAAACTTTATTTTTCATTTTCAAGTTGGAAAAACTGCTGCTATCTGCACCTCTCTTTCAGCAGGGCTTGTTGTGTCCATAATTTCTTATATTAAAAATCCCACTGTATCTGGGGAAAGTGCTCCTTCAGTAATGCTTGTAGGTCATCCATGGGATAATAGTGGTGTTGCCACAGACTGGCATTTCCCCCTCTAATCTCTAACTAAAAGAGATATGGAGAGCAGCAAGGTGTAAGAAAGGAAGTGGAAAAGAGGTGATACCAGAGAACGTTTCCTCCTCATCTTTGTCTCCTTCACCTTCCCGATTTTTTTCCTGCTGTTGCGTCATCTCCTAATGATCTCCAGTTGATTCACCTCTCATCCGCATTCCTCTCGGCTGATCCATTCCCTCCTGAAGGAGGGTGTGATGGTGGCCAGCCGCCACGGGCTCATACAAGAGGGTCTTTTTTGTACGTGGATTACAACTGCATGCTGAATGATTTAGGTTTATTGCTTTCTTCTCCTATGCTCAAGAGTCTCCCAGCAAGTGGAGACAGTAGGACCACCACATTCTTTTCTGGCTTCACAAGAGAGAGGTTTTACCAAGGTCTGTTGCTTCTTCCCTGCGGTCCTGCAGCCAGTACCCACCCTGCTCAGAGCTGCAGCCCCTTGGTGCAAGTTGGATCCTTCATAGAGAGGGCTGTGGGCTGTACATCAATTTGGGGACAAATTTGGCAGGCCAAACCCACAATCTTGAGGGGGCATCCATGCTTTTCTTCTGCAGGTGCAGCACTGGGAGGGTGGGGGTTAAATGACAGGGTGCACCTAGAGCAAGATGAAGTGTTCAGCAGCAGTCCTGTCCTACCAATACTGGCTCTTCCAGTCTTCCCTGGAGGCATACAGGCTCTTCCAGTCTTGGCTGGAGGCCACGGTGGGCTAAGCGGTGGATTGGGGGAATAGTCCTGAGGCTGCTCCTCTGGGGTTGTGGCCGCAGCCACTGATAGCTGCCTCTCGAGCCTGCCTCCCTTCTGTCGTGGGAAATAGCTCTCCTTTGTCCTGCTCTGTCACGTTAGAGCTCACCTGAGCAGTGTAAATTCAACAACTGCTACAAAAGTTTTAAAAATAAATGCAAACTAAATTAAGATCTCAAGGGGGAAAAAAAAACCAAACAGGAAAAATATAAAAATTTTGCATGTAAAGTATTTTTTAAAAAAATCTGAAAATTGGACTTTCATTCGCATTAATTTACGTTTTTGCACTTCATGACATCAGTTGCACAGAAAACCCAGGATCTCAGAGCTTGAAAATGAGTAGAAATAAAACAGGGAAATATTTTTCTTCTCCTCTTACAGTTTTTCAAATCATGTATTTTTTTGATTATAAATAGCTAAATCAACAAACTTTACTGACCAGCAATGTTAAGCACACTTTCGTTGTTGACTTTCAGAACTATTTAAACTCCTGAGTGCTAAAAATTAGAATTCCCTTTGGAAAAGCTTGTAGCTTTCAGTGGACTCTATTGGAGTCCCCAATAAGTAGTTAATAGGTAGACTGTGGTGACTCCAGCAAAACAACATAATAAATTCCATCTGCTTTTCTGATTAATCACCCTTATTATTGAAAGTCAGGGACACCACGAATTTGCACAGTAAGCATATATTTTGAAAAGGAGGATAACAGTTTGTTACCTTAGTTGCAGTCAATTAGTCTGACTCCTTTCCTTTCACCTCTGAGAGAAGACCTGAGACCAGCCACCCCCCTGCTCAGTAGCTGATCTCTACTCCTCAGGCACCCTGTGCTCCAGTGGCAAGGACAACAAATATCCTGGTTTTTTAAATTTTACCAGTTTCGCTTGTTCTTTTCAGAAACAGAGTAGTTAAAAGGGATGAATAGAATGTTCTGTTTGGGACTTCAGTTTTCCAAGTTAAAATATGTAAGTGAGGGAAAGGTTTCATTCAGTTTTGGCATCACTTTGTTAAGTCAGTTTAAGCCAAGAAAGATTGTTATTCCACACTGTTTGCTGATAGTAGAAAGTTTACATATCAAACTGCCTTTTTTTTTTTCTTGAGGAAAGAAAAAATCTTATGAATTTAAGGGAAAGATCTCTTATTTGCTTTGCAGAAGAGATTGTTCTGTTAACAACTCATCAAGAAAGAAAAAGAAAAAAGATAAACAGGATTAACTGTTTACTTTAAGTGAGCTGAAGTAGGGTTGTTTTTCCGAAGAAGAACACAATGTACTGTTGTATCTGGTTTCCAGAGTGGTGTTTATCATAATTCCTCCTGCAGTGGTTGGTAGAGTGCTGGGAAGGCTCTCCGCCCACTCACAGCTCGATCCCTTTCCCTCTCCCATTGAGGCCTCCGGCCAGGACTGCGAGATGGAGAGGGCTGTCCTGTGTGATCTTTACTGCCTGACATGAGCTGACATTGACCGAGAATAAAATAACAGGGGCTGTTTCCTAGAACTCTCAGTGGACTGCTGAGAACTGCTACCATAACTCTTGTAAACACACGGCATGCACACACAAACACGCTCCCTCTCCCTCATTTGGAAACACACCTAGGACAGGCAGCCACTAACACGGAGTGAAGGAAAACAGCATGAGTGAAAAACACAACCAGCGGGCCCTGCGAGAAAGTGGAAAATTGCCTTTCTGCTGGGGAAGCAGCCCCGGCAGGATTGCACTTCTGCTTTTCTTCTTGGCTCTTTGCTCTGCCCTTGATTTTTGATGAATGTTATACTTTTCTGCTAGTTCAGTGGGATGATGTGGCACTGACACAGCAGAGTGTTTTTTTGAATACAGCCACAGCTGTGTAAGAAATCCTGCAGGGTTGCTACATTTCATTTACCTTTCACATGCCATAGGAAGTGCATGAGCAGGGCTATACTACCAAGAATGTGATTTAGGATGATCTGTGCCTGCTGAAATGGGCAGGGGTTTTTTTAATACTCACTGCATGTTGATTTTTTGTTTTTAAAATAAAATTTTCCAGGATCCCAGTCATAGTTCTCTGTGGTTCAGAAGTAAATCTGGTGAATCCACAAACAATACAGTCTTGAAAGATAAGGGACCCCAGTCCAGCTGCTGCAGTGTTCTTGCTTCATTCCAGATGCTGTAAAGCCCTCACTGTGGGTTTTGCAGGGCAAGTTGAGAGTTCTCTAAGTCCTGTAGTGTGAAAGAAATGAGTCGATACTGCAAGGAAGCCCTTTCTCTCTGGATATACACATACATATAAATAGCCTCCTCCCCTAACTCAAATGGGATCTAGCACACATAATAGGCTTTGTGGACCAGCCATCCCAGATACAATCATGTTATTCAGCTATTGCTTTCAGATCACCCTTTGAAGACAGGACTTTTATTCTGATTTTTACGTGTAAGGAACTGAGGCGTGGAGGAAACGTAGCGCAGTGAGGATGATGTGAAACACTGCCAGAACCAGCAACTGAACGCTGATTTTCTTGGAAAGGAGGGTGCTGAGCACCTTGCAAGAAAAGATCTTTTTGGCAGCACCCCACTAACTGTTGGAATTCTTGGATGCCAAAACAATAATTACAAAGTCTTGAGATTAAAAAAATAAACAAAGAACCCCTCCTCAGATTCATAGATAAGTACGTGAAATCACTGGGTGGTAATTACATGTTATATTTGGAACATAATTTTTCTATTGGACATCATCCATAAGAAAGACTTGCAGTTTTCAACTGAGCCTGTAAATTTTTTAAATACACATTTTTTCTCTGGATTAGTAAATCATGACATGCAGGAAAATAATATTTTCTCTGATTTGTATACTGAAATAACCAAGGGATTGTGATGGGATTCCATGCTGAAGTAATGGCACACTGAGGAACCTGAGGAGTGTGTGCATCATTATTTTTCTTACCAACTACAATTAACAGCACAGTGAGTGAAACAGGCTGGGGTGATCTGATGTGCTTGCTTTTTTGTTACCACTCAAAACTGGTTTTATGGAATGGGTCTTAGCAGAAGGACCATAAATTATGTCCCATGCAGCATTGAGATACACAGGGGATCTGGAGGGAGGAAGGCCTTACTGCTCCGTTGTGGCCTAGCCTTTATACAAACTTTTAGGCAATACTTAGGAAGTTATTTTTTGTTAACTCTCTGTGTCTTCCAAACCAGCTATCACTATAAATATTGACTTACATGGCATAGTTACTTTGGATTTAAGCTATGAGTGTAGAACAACTTCAGTATTCATTTTTGAATCTGACATAAGTGAAGCTATCCACAATACTGGAAATATTTTTCAAATGCAACTCTGTAACTGTTTGAAATTACAGCTTAGGCTCCATATCGTGTTTGAGTGGATGTCAGGAATGTCTTTTTATGGTTTTGAATGTTTTGTTTACTTTTAGAGAAATTCCAAGTACAAACAAAACACACATCAGCAGTTTCATTCAAAAGTGCACTTAGAGACAGCATCAGATGGGGAGTTTAAAAAGTTCATTTGGTGTCACGTGAAAACTTCATAGAAGAAATGGTTTTTGCAGAAATAATTGTCACATGTGAAGCCGTGGTTGCTGTGGCAAGTACAAAAAGCTGGCTTTCATGCTACACCAATTCCTGACAAGTTGTATGGAGCTCCCACCAGGCAGGTGGTGTTCCATGTTTTGAGTGGGAATGGTTGCAGTGCTGTGCAGCCCTGTTCTCTCCACCCGCATTGTGCATTTAAAAGGTTGCTCTGCTGACATGCTTGGCTCGTGCAGGTCTCTTCCTACGCACAAAAGCTGTTTCCCACAGAAGTGCTGCTTCTTCAGGCCACAGGCAGAAAATAGTAGGTGGAAGGATTAACATGAATGAAGAAATGGAAAAAGCAATCAACAGGCAGGGAATCATGAAAGACCTTGTGGAAGTGGTATTTGATTTTCCAGTTTGTATTGAACTACGTGATGATTCAAGGAAGTGAATAAAAATAAGCAACAGTTATTTTATAACCACTCTCACTCCATTTTTTAAGATATATATAAAAATTGTAATGAAAAGCAGGGAAAATCCAAAATGAGTGACTTGGTATAGTTACTGTAGTGAGTTTCTTGCAAGTATGTTACAGAAATCCTCTGTAAGGAGATATCTGCAAAAATAAGTTTCCTTTCCTGAGACCAGAGAGGCCTCTGCTACATATTTTCTATTTGAGATGCCGAGATAAGACTAGGTCATTTCCCTGGTGATGCTCCTATGACATGAGCAGTTTCCACTAATACTTCTGCCAGGTCCAGCGCTCCAGAATTGCCGCCTTCTTTCTTTCCTTCTGGGCCCTTCCATGGTTGCCAAATAAAAACATACATGATCGCAAACTGTACTTTTCAGTAATTTTAAACCTACAGTTTTCAAAGCAAATTATCACTATTTTGTTCATCTCAGTGCTTCAAACCAGAGCACCAGGCTGGGTGCTAGAAATGTCTGTACTTGGACCAGAATTCTTCTTCCAGCTTGACATTCCCCTTATAAACTGGAAACAGCGGTGCTTGTGTTTTCCTGTGTACCTGCGTGCCTCTGCAACCTGTGCAGAGAAGGAGGTAGTTACCATCATCATTAATTTGTATTTGTAGCATTCAATCCATAGCTGTGTTCTGTAGAGCCTCACTCACTATTTATTGACAGCAAATGGTATGGATTTTAAGCAGAAAACTCTCAATCTTGTGTCTCCCCAAAGAAGGCTACAGTGGGTACCTTCTTTTCACAAAGGAGCATGAAGGAATGTATGACCTGGTGAATATGGTGCTTTTAATAAAGAAATCCTGCTAGTGTTGCAAGGGGGAAGATGGACAGTTGTCCCTGTGCCCTGAGCTTTGATTTTTCAGTTACTATATGGGTATAGTGAATGCAAGGAGTTCATAAGATAGGGATAAATTAAACCCGAGTAGGGTGGTGTCCTGCAGGTTACAATTTGAATCTGAGCCATATTAGCAGGAGTTAATCAGCTCCACCTTGAGACTTGACCAGACAAGTTGCTGGATTGGAGTTGTGTAGGTAGTGTTGTGCCTCTGGTGATGAAAGGAGAGGGGGTTTTGTTTGTGTGTGTTTATGTACGCGTGCTTTATGCCTCTGCTAGGACCGCACCTCACAGAGATAAGAAGTCCTCCTGACAAACAAAGCAGCAGCAGCTGTCTCATGGATGGTTAAGATAAAGAATGAGCAAATATCAGAGCTAATACAAGTCAATTAGTTTTCAGGCATTTTCCCATTCCCTCGTTTTTCTCCCTTCCAAAGAAAGAGCAACTAATGAGGTCTGTGCAGAGTGCTGCAAAGGTGGGGGTGTTTGCCTGGCTGTCCTTCTCATGCTGTACTGCACATCTTAGCTGTGCATGGAGAAGAGCTGCCCTGGGCCACACAGTTGTCCTCCGACCCAAGGCTAAAACAATTACTTGTTGGTTAAGATCTGCTCATGACAAATTTCTGCTGTTTGTTTTCACAAGACTCAGTAAAGGCAGTGTCTATGTAATCAGTCTGTTCTGGCCTCCCTGTGCGCTCATCTCTGCAGGCAGATCTTCCTTTTCTTATTCTTTGCTGCTAGCTGCTGAGGAGGCTGGAGGTGACCAAAAATGGAGAAGGTTTTCATTGCCCTTACCTCTCCAGAAAGTCAGCTGCTTGCTAAAAGGCTGCAATATGGAGAGAGATGATTTTTCATGCATAAAAACATATTAGTAAAAGAAGGACTTACCCTTTACCCATGAAGAGTGACTAACTGGGAGAAGGGCATGGCATTAATCCTGTAATCCTCTCCAGATTTCTACTGGGAGGCATTTTGTCCTAAAGATCAGCACCATCATAGAAATAATGCAGAGTAATCAGTCTCATCTTCCTCCAGCCCCCAACCTTGCTTCTGGCTATTAGCAAATTAACAAAATCTTCCCAAGCTTTTGCATGAGACTTACTGTGTCATTACATTAAAAAAAAAAAAAAGCCAAACTCTGCCTCACTTCTTATCATTCCCTATCTTTGCCCCCTTTGTTATTACCAATGCATCATACTTCACCTTTCCCTTAGTCTGTATCTCCTATATTTGCTCCTCTACTGGCTTTCCTGCTACCCCTCTCTCCAGGAGTGAATTCTCTGCTGTTTTACTTGAGAGATTTCAGTTTCCAACCCCATCTTTTAAGTTGAGGTCTTACACAGGGTTACATCCTGTTGTCCCAAAAATAAAGATGGCCCTTATTTCCTCCCTGCACAAGCACCACTGATTAAATTGCAGATGTTGCCTGTCTTTTTTTAACAGTTCAGTACTATGCATGCTGACAAGGCATTGGTAAAGGTATGTTTAACCTGATTAACCTATACAAATCCACATTTTATGAAAAAAAAGTATTTTCTATAGAATAGAAAATCTATAGATGTGCATAAAACACAAATGCTGAATTCCTGGGGGGAGATACTCATTTTGGCTTTGCAGCTTGTCTCATAATTTTAATGTGGGTTTTCATCATGGTAGTGAGATTCAAAGGGGGAAAAAAAAGTAATGGGACAAGCTGTTGGCTTTAATCACAGTTAGACTGCCAGCTAAAAATTAATTTGTGAGAACATTTGCTGTAATGTGAGAGCAACACTGCAACATGGGAAAAGAATCCAAATGCACTGCTCTTGGAATAAAGTGAAATCAAGGGGAAAAGAGTGCTGGTAAAGAAGTTAAGGTTGTGAATCAATAGGCTGTGAATGCAACTGAACTACTGTCAGTGATGCTGACAGCATGTACAAAATCCATAAAAACAGAACCAGTCCCAAAGAACAGGAGAGTAGTTCTCCAAGTGCATTGCTGAGTCTGTTGTGGGATACAGCTGATGTCATGATAGTCATTAAGTGGAAAAATAAGTAGTCCCTCAAACACTTATAGTATTTCAAGGTTTTGTCATCATTCATTTATACTGTTTAAAGGGCATGGTAAAGCAGGGATAATGTGTTTGTGAAATTGTCTTCATGGTGTTGATCTGGGATATTTCTCTCTTAGTCTGAAATCGGGCATCTGAAGGTTTTTCATTAAATTCTGACTTCCAAGTGAGGCAATACATACATTTCATTTTAAATGCATGTTGTAGAGAAACTGTGACTACCTTTTGGACACTTAGAGCAAGTGCACTAAATATAATGTCTGTCTGCTCTTGTGTATGAACCTGGCAGAGCAAAGGTACTTGGAATCTGATGCAATAGGTTCTGCTGCTCTGTGGTCCTTCGTGATGCCAATCATCATGAACGTATTCCCAGTGTGAATGGGAACATTAATGATGGAAGCCTCAAATTACACAGTTCTTCTCTGCATTGAGCATGGTCATAAGATGACCATTCTCCCATCATATGACCTGAGATGGCTGTATGTGCTGCATACACTGGGCAGCTGGAGTGGGAGCTTCAAGGAAAATACATCCTTGCCTAGAACAGTACTCCATGCAAGTAGGAGTTTACTTCTACAGAGTTAATTTTCAAGGAACTCAGATGCTGCTGCTGCTGCTGATTTGGCTACAGTATTTTTTGGTCAGATTAGTTTCCTGTCCTAGCCATTTATGTGCCACCACAAAGGAATGGAAATCTGTGGCCAGGGATGCAGGGAGTTGAGATTCCCATGTCTGACAGAAACCATCTCTTAGCTTGACTTAAAAGGACTTGGAAAATGCTCTTTTGGTGACTGATGTCTTCAGCACCAACCAAGCTAGTTTTATTTGGGCAATTAACATGTCCCAGAGGACTTAATATAACCCTGGTGCCAGCTAGTCTGAGACTTACTTGTGTTCAGTTATGTCTCACTAGAGATATGAGAAATTCCAGTGATCAGTTAAGAGACTGCTGAACTGATCTGATGTGAGACACAAATTCAGTTGGCCCTTCTTGCTCCAAGATACGGAGGCCTAATTTTTCACCATTAACAGTCAACGTTTTGTTAACAGAGGCAAAACTGTTTGCTTTGTTGTTCCGGTTCCCCTCAATCTGGTTTTCAGAAATGTCCAGAGAATATGAGCTCTGGTTTTCCAAACATAACAATATCACAGGGAGTGTCAGTCAAATCAGTTGAAACTCAGGGGGGTTCTTAACTGATTCTAAAGTCCTAACATGGAAAGCAGCAGGCAAACGTAGTTTTTCTGATTTATTTTGGGGTTTTTTTCTGATGATGATTCAGTTTGTATGGGACCTTTGTAGCTAGAGGTATGGGGAAAATATCGAGTCCTATCCCTCGCTGCTCTTAAAAACCAGCACCAGAATCTGAAAAATGAGGACTCTTAGCTGGTCCTTGCACAATTGCTGCTGTCAGAAAGCCTTTGGGGCTGTATCTTACATCAAACGCAGCCTTCTTGAGGGTCTAAGCCAAAGTTAGACAGTTCATCATGAACAAGGAAAGTGTGATTAGTGCTCTTCCATGTGCCTATTTTTCCATGTGAAGAAAATACATTAATTTCTTCAGTGTAGGAGTTCATTTAATTTAAAATGTATTTTATAAAGATGTAGTGACTGCAGTTGAATGCTTTCAGTGTGCATGCACATTATAGGATGTGCTCCAAAAGCAGTTGGAGTTGACTTGCTAGGAACAATGGTGCTGCTCTGGGGAGGGTAGTTTTGGCATGTACCTTTGAAATGAACTGAATTCTGCTGCCTAGTGCACCCCTGAGTTTTATTTGGAAACAAAGATGTGTGTGCTACCCTCAAAGGTAATTTTTGTTTCCCTTTGAAAAGTTTCCATGCTTAACTGTCTCTTTCTGAGGCAATTAAAACCAATCTTGTAGACAGGGGCCTCCTTCCTCCAGCCCTGCATGACTCATGCTATCATGGCTGCTCATCTCAGGTGCAGAATCTTGTGAAATGCGTTTTTGACTATCTAAATGTATGACATCCACTGATTTTCCCTTATCTGTTATGACAGTACTATCTTCTCAGAATGCCATCAAGTTGGTTAAGCAATACTTCCCAGCCCCTACTTCCATAGATTTTAATCAATTTGTTTGTTTAGCAGGTTCTTTAATTACCTTCTTAAAATAGTTCCTCTGGGCTTCATACCCCATACTGAATA
Source organism: Coloeus monedula (assembly GCF_965178545.1). Classification (NCBI taxonomy): domain Eukaryota; kingdom Metazoa; phylum Chordata; class Aves; order Passeriformes; family Corvidae; genus Coloeus; species Coloeus monedula. The sequence continues at coordinate 116,901,656 of NC_138781.1, forward strand.
TACCAATCTTCAGTTTTGTGTTGTTTTGTTTGGGGTTTTTCTTCTTCAAAGAAAAAAAAATGATGTTTCACTCTTTTTTGCATCCTGAGGACTCTTTTAAAAAAAAAAAATCAGAAAATGTAATGCTTGCTTTGCCAGTCTCAGTGATTATTACCTGTGAAATATGTTGCTTTGCTTACTTCTAAGCAGAATTTTTATATTTATAAACACACACATATTTATGTTTCTGTTGTTCTTTCTTCACTGTAGACTTCACCTCAAGTAAGGCAAAAACTCAACTTTCTTCCTTTTTAAGTACACAAACCACAGTGCCTAGCAGTTAATTAATCTAATCCCCAGTGCAAGCCCTGTCCTCTTTGTTTCAGTCATGCTTCTCTACTTCTTGGCCCTGTTATGTCCTGAAAATGTACGTGAGAAAACCTTTAATGATGTTGGGTTTGTTTATTGATACATTACTTGATAGGAATTCTGCAGATACTGCAGAGGATAAGCCCTGTCCTGAAGTTTGTAATATCGTTCTCAGAACCTTGCTCACTGGTTTGGTACGAGCAGATGCCAGTGAGTAATGGAGGAATGTTTTGCAGGTTATGCCTCCTTGTCCAGGATGCCTATGGCATGTTCAGTGAAGTGTGGCTGCAGTCCCTGAGTTCCACAGATGACATTGAGCAGTACTGCAGGAGATGGGAAGGAAAATCCTGCTGCTTAGCTGGAATGAAAATTTTGCAGAGAACTACAAGAGGAAGGTGAGAACAATTAATGGAAGAATGTATTGCTTGCTGTGGCAGGCAGAGGTGATCTGCCTTTTTATTTATATGTGTGACCAACATTCTTTGGGACAACTGAACCTGGCTTTGTTCAATCAAATGTCCTCATTGCCACTTTTGGGCCATCCAGCTGTGCTTGAGCCAACCATTCTCCAAAATGAGCATAAATAAGCTAATGCACAAATATGTACTTAGCAGAGTAAGGAATTCTGTGTGCAATATTTCATAAAATGTGAGTGTCTTCTTCTTCAGTAGATTCAGAGACTTAAAAACATTAGTTCACCTCCCTTTCATTGCAGAACTTCTTACTGCACTAAGTTCTTCTACAGTGCTGCCCAGTATGGCTTGAAGTTTCAAGCACAAACTTCCCTTTAGTATATGAGAGCCTAATTCTGTGAAGTCTATATGGTTTTAGAACCACAGTTTAAGTTTCTTTAAAAAAAAAAGTCTTGCAAATCTCAAAGCCATTCTCATTTTGGAATAAGAATGTCAACAGCTTTATAGAAAAATTCCCCCAGGTAAGTAACAAAGTGACTTATGGTACATCTCAGATTTTGCTTACTCTGTGATTCCTCTTACTTTCCTCAAAAAAAATATCTTTAGTCAAGAAAAAACCTTAAATACGTCGATTATCGTAGAGAGTATCGTTCTAAGGAAAGTGATACAATGTTCTCATGGGGACCTATATAAATATAATTAGATTGGTTCAGTTCTCAACATAATTTATTCGTACAAGCATCCGATCTAGATAAGCTTTGCTATTAGAATGGCTATGGTATTTCTGCTGACACTTTTTTTCCTGTTGAAAAATGCTGTTTCATCAAAACCAGAATGTTTCATGGAAACATTATCTATTTTGGAGACAGCTTTGTTGGGAAGATTTTTTTCAGGTCCAGAGGGAGTGAATATTCTTTCTCTCATTCTCATTTCATGAAAACTTTGAGAAAGTCTCATTTTTTGTTTCATATTGGAACAAAAACAAATTTCAAAGCCTTGAAATGTTTAGCAAAATGGAATTGTTGTTTTCCAGCCAGCCCTATTCAGTATGCTTTTCTTTTTATGTACTTGCAGTGTTAATTTTCAGAGCCTTTGGATTTCAAGCCTACTTGCATTTTTATGGATCTTTAATAACAAACACGTCTTCTTATTTAATTATTTTGTTGGCTTTTTATTTTCAAGTTACATTTTTTCCAAACAAATTAAATAATGGCTTTGGAATTCTGGATACAAATGAAGTTTTACAACTGGCTGCTGGTGCTTCCAGTACTCTGCCTAACTAATAAGAGACAGACTTTTTCTAATGTAAATTCTGTTTCAAAGCAGCAGTTACTTACTTCTGGCTATTCTGAGGACAGTTAGAAGACACACTGCTGAAAATGCTGGTGGCTCAGCTGGAGCTGTGCTGGTGGTAACCCTGCTAGGGAACATTAAAAGAAAATGGGTACAGTGTAGCTTCGGGGACAGTGCAGTGGTTAAAACGTGATTTCATTGTACAAGATGGGTGGGTGGGGGAATTGTTCAGGGATTTATTTTTTTCTTAATTGTTTTAGCCTAAGTTCTGCTTTATAACTTTTTATTACTTCTAAGTGTTTGGGACACATTCTAGGTGTGATGGAAACCACAGTAAAGCCATAGCTGAAATGAATATGAGGCAGTACTTACTCACAGAGAGTGTAATTAAGCTGTAGAACTCATTGCCACTGGATAAATGGATTTCCAGAGCCAGTGGTGTATCCGAGCACATGATGGGATATGCCTGTGAGTGCCCAACCTTGGCTTGCAGCACATGAGTGAGTAAGAACTATGTGGTCTGCCCTGCAAGAAAGACTGCTGCCTTTTTGTTTGGTTTTTTTTTGAGAACACCAATTACTTTTTGGAAGGAGATGGCTTTTGAACTGTTTGTTTCCTGGAGTCTGACAGTGGCTTTTAAGTGGATAAAAGGGAAGAAAGTGTAGGAAATACGAGGGAAAAGTAATGACTTTTTTTTGTATGTGCCTTTGAAGCACATGATCTGGAGAGAGCCAGGAATGGCTAATAAGATCCCGTATGTTCAAGTTGTCCCACAGTCACATGGATTGTAATCAGAGACAGAGTGCTTCATCAGTCCCTCTGTGAGACAGAGGAGATTTGCTAATAGATACAAGAGGTTCTCAAGCATTTTGCGTCAATGGACCACTGTTATTGTTCAGAAAATTCTCCAGGCCATCATCCATCCTCACCATCAAATATTTAATTTAAAGTGCTATTTGACATCACTCCTGTAAATGCAATTTTAAAATCACTGTTGTAAGCTGAAGTTTCATTTCAAGGGCTAAAAACCTATAAGCCTGTAATAAGGGGTATTCTACACGCAGGGGAAAACCTGGCTGGACACGTTGCTTGATCTTTGGAACGGACCTGTACTGTTAAGGAGTGCTAAAGAAACTAAACACATTTCTTCTCTGATAAGAAAACACTTGGTGTTCCAAGAGAAAAGCGGGATAAGAACTTACACAACCACGTCCTGTCTTGACAAAGATCAGCTCTGTGAAAAGTTGGAATTATAGTAACCTTACATTGAGAGAAACACTTGTAATGTTGAATATTGGTTTTCAGTATGCTTTGACAAGTAGTAGGGTCTTGTATAGGTTGTTTGAAGGTCTTTTACTGATTTAGGTGGTTTTCAGAGCCAGGCCCATACCCCACATAAAGCATACTCCCCTAAACTCCCCTGCAAGAAGTCCTTCCTTCCCTTTGCAGTCCAGTAAAGGAAGTTGTGTTTCCCTTTGCAGTCCAGTTTCTGGCAATCCTGTAAGACAGAAGGACCGGGCTGAGTCATGGCAGAGTTGCCATGGCTTGTTCAGTGCCTGATTTCCAGCAGTTCTTCTACTCTGTTCGTGAGGCTGTTGGATAAAGTAGGAAGCAGTACTGTGGCAACTGACTGAACTTGTGTGCTTCAGTATCTGCTTCCTGACAGCTTTTCTCTTCATCCTCTCATTCATACTTGTCTCTTAGCCTTTCCTACAACTATTCCCTGGACTGCATGCTTAGTATCAGCAAAAGAGAAGAAAAAAGGTGCAGTGGTTTAAAGGGAGAAGACTGAAAAATATTAATTGAAAGGCTGCTGGTGGTGTTGGCTCCTTAGAGGCTCATGTTCTCACCCTCAACCTCCCACTGCCTCATGTGTCAGTCTTAAATTCAGCCCCTTGAGGAAGAGGAAGTGAGATTTTGGGGGTGTGCTGCTAGAGGCAGGAATGCTGGTTAAGAATCCATATGCAGCACATGCAACCCTCCTGTTTTAATAGGTCCCAGGCATGTTTCAGGTATGTCAGGTATAACCAGGAACTAAATGAATGCAATTAGATGCAGGGACTGAGCACTCACTAAAATGCCTCAGGAGTAAATAACCTATAAATTGTCATGGTTCCTGCTTCCTACCAGAAATCAATTTCAATGAGCTGAGAAAATCTTTGTACTTAGATACCTGTCTTTATCAACAAAAAATACTGATTTTATTTTTTTCAGCCCTACCTGGAGTTCCACACAGAACAACAGTTTGGATTTTGACAATTTGTGTCTTTTCACCTGATTTTCCAAGCATTGAGTTGCTTTACTGCTGAGTATAGCAGATGTACCTGCTTCTTCTCTTTATGCTTTCTTATATGTTAGAAATATGAAGAGTTTCTCTGCAGCAGAACAGAAAGATGACAGCAATTTAAAAATGGAGGGGGGAGGAAGAGCACAGGGTGTCAGTGCAAATTTTGTCCCTAAATTGAAAAAAATGGTTAGTAAGCTTCAAAAGAAGAGGCAACTGCTGCATGGAGAGTGCTAAAATCCACCCTTGTCTTGGATAGGCTAAAACACTTTGAAGGATACATCAACTCCTAAGCTTTGGCTTTTGAGCCAACATTTAATTCATGGCAGTCTGTATTATCTGTTGCATTTTCCTCTACAGTAAACAGACTCTGAATATTGAGTTCATCAACCAGTGTTATGTTTTTCTGAGGAATTTCTGCATTTTCAAATAAAGTTGGCTTCTGTTGTTTGTCATTTTAAACTTTCAAATGTTAGGCACTGAAATGTGAAATCTCCCTGTATGTTTGTAGTGGTCACTACTGTGCTTGAGGGTTTTCATTCTTTTCTATTTTTTTCCCTTTTTATTTGAGTCACATACTTCTCTGAGCTCAATTTCTCTCCTTTTTTCCCCTTTTCTCTGTATACTTTCTCTTCATTTTGCTGTGTCCTCAGAAGAGAGGACCTCTGCTAACTGCTGCATGAGTACGTGTTTCAACTGCTAGACGTAGACAGGAAATGTAATAGTAAGAACTCTCCGCAGAGCAAGGAGGTCATAACTTCCTTCCTTTGGTTTTCCCTCCTCCAAAAAGACTGCCGTCTAAAAGATCCACCCCACTTCTCTGGGTTTCGAGGTCTTGAAATACTTCAGTAATTGCTGTGGTTGAAAGTTGAGTTTCATTTAAAGCATAATTTCAGTAATCACATTGAAGTTTTGAATATTTGCATTATTTTAAAATTAATTTCTATGGCTGCTTTTGTATCAGAAATGAACTCTGTTATTTTCTGAATTTTCTATTCTTTAATAAACATGGACTGCTGCTTGTATCTTAGTGCTTCTATCATTAATCTATTTAGTAGGCAGCACTGGAGAATAACATAGGCATATCCATATTGAACCAAAGTACTTTTTTATTATAATTTCAGTGGTTTAATGTAGTACGTGTAATTTCTAATGTACTGTAGAAAACTGAGTCATTAAAGTGTGTAAATCATTCAACAAAATAATTCCATATATCTAAACAAAACTTGTGGGGAGAAAAGGTCAGCAGCCCTTCCTCCCTGTTTGCATTTTGGCAAAGATGCTGGTTTAGTAGGCTCTGATTTTTACTTTGTGATTTTGTTGCTTTTATTACTCAAGTCTAAGAAAATGTGGTGTTGCATAGTTTGTGCGCTGCAAAATCTTAGTAGGTCAGTTGGAGGGAGAGAGAGAGCCTACAGTATCAGCCTTGTGTTTGGATTGCTTGTCCCTTGGAAGTTGAAGCTTATGCAGTCTAGGTGATTATTAAGGAATTCCTTAGTTTTGCACAGGGGGCTAGGAATTGCTTTATTTTTGAGTTTTTAATAATTGAGACTGACACTGCCAAGGAAAACTGTTTCAGTTTAGACAAAATTTTAAGAAGTAGGAGAGGAGGAAGCAGAGAAGTGCCAAGTCCTGAGTCCTCAGAGCAAAGCTGTGGAAGATGTTGGAAGAGAATCCTAGCATCTTTCTGTTCCTTGCTGTAAGCCTTACATAGTGTTCCTTTTTTCCCTGTTTATGTGCCTTCTTTTCTCTGACATTGCTGGTATTTTCTCCCTCCAGTAGTTTTCCCCTGAGCCTGTTGTGATTATTAAAGTTGAAAAATCCCTCAGACTAATAAGCCGTGTGTTAAAAGATGGATCAGGCATGGCACACACAAAGTTCTTGGAGCAGAACTGTAGCTGAAACTTCATGCTTGTGAGAGAAATAAACAAGATCATCTTATTAAATTATGAAATAAGTTGTCAGGTCAGAATCAGTGAAATGCAGTTTTGAAAAATCAGAGCTTGAAGTTGTCTGGCTTTTGAAACACAGCCTGTAGTATGAAATAAATGGAATTTCCACAGGATCAGAGATGTTCTGATAGTGTAAGTACTGGTTTATCAGTCATGTATTTAGCTTGTTTAACAGTATTATAGCTTTAAAATTCTCTTCCTGCTGTCTGGGTACACAGCAGGCAGTGTGCATTTATGGATACAGTGAAAAGATGTACTGAAGTTTAGCAAAGAAAGTTTAAGTGGAGAGAGATGTCCTTTGAGAACATTGGATAATAAAAATAATTAAGGACATGAAAAAAATTATTTTACATGTTATATGGAGATACACACACGCATATATAAAAATCTCATTATACATAAGCAAAGCTTGAAGATGTGGGTTTACAGAAGAGAGGCATACCTGCCTGTCATAAGTCCATATTTCTGTGGAAATCTTTACTGTAACACTCCACTGGAGTTACTGGTAGTCTTATTGTGTTGGTGTTAAACAGTGGAAACATACATATTTGGGATGGGACAAAATTTGTTTTACCAAACACAGAGTTAAGTCTGGCATGGAAAGTAGACAGCTGAGTCTGTCATTTAGAATCTGATTGATGATTTTTGTTCTTCTCCTGCTATAGATTCAGTCTTTTTTTCAAAGTTATAGAGTACTACAATAGAGCCCTAGTCCCTGAAGTAAAAGAAAAAAGAAAGTTATTCAAAATACTTCACATGTTCATTTTTCTTTTTGATCCTTGAGCCTGTTTCTTCTCTCTTCTTATTCTGCTTTTCCTTTCTTAGAAGTCTGTCCTTCTGTGATCAAAATTACTTATTTTTTTAAGTAACTAGTAATTACACTCACAGAGCAAAATTTTAACATTTTTATTTTGTCTTCTGCATCTAGAGAGGCTCTATATGCACATGGGTGCTAACCATGTCCCTTCACTGTAGCACAGAGCCAGCTGTTCATCTCTTGTCCTGACTCCATAGCTGAAGAAGGCTACACATATTGAATAAACTGCACCCATTGTTCAAATGAGATTGAACTGGAGTTTGAGTGTTACTTGGCCAGTGAAGGGAATTAGTTTTATTCTTTCTGTGAGGATAAGGATTTCCGACAGAGGAGGACACAATGTCTTTGTCATTTCTCCACTGTCAGTGCCCCCACTTCATTCTCCCTTCTGCTAAGTTGAAGCCCGTAAGCGCAAAGAGAGAGTTAACTTTCCTGGAGGTGTGTAAGTGGGTGGAGCAAGAGGGGAACTCCCCACCAGGGACACTGACCGATGGAGTGAGAGCTCCAGGAGAGAACATCCCAGCTCATAGACAAGGATCACAGCAGGATGTGATTTGGAACTTGCTAATCATTTCGTTTGTCCCTGCCCTTGGCCTGACTGGTGTCAAAGAAATGATGGGGCCAAGATGTTCAGGAAACTTACCCCTCACAGCACTGATCCTTTGCCTGCTGGTAAACAAATTCTGTCATTTAGTAATTAATTAATTACATTTATTAATTAAGTGCTCCTAGTTCAAGCAGTAGATGGCCTTCTCCAAAAGGACACATAGAACAGAAGAAAATGTACCATATGTCTTAGATATTCTGACATGGGGTAACAAGTTAGAAGTGAGCTGAATAAGAAAGGACAACTTCATGTCCTTTGTGAATACTTTAAAATGCATATGGGGGGTCAGTGTAAGGTCTGTGTGAAGATGGGAACTTGCAACAAGCAGCATGGCTTAGTTGCTCTAGGTTGATACATACGCAGTCTCTGTGCACACACACGCACTGTTTGTGGTACATTCATATCTGTGCTCCGACCTTCTGCTGGGGTCGTGTGAGGAAGGCCACTTATGTAACTGCCTGAGCTGTACAGGAGGCTTTGCTCTCATTTTGTAGCTCTCCTTTTTCATCTCCCAGTTAGCAAGACCTGTTAGTTCCTCTGGGGATTGGCCTTCCTTGTGTCAGATATCATTCTGTACAATACAAAACAGAAAATTTTGCCCCAGTCAAGCAAGAAGTGATTGATTTGCTGTGAAGTATCTTTAATACCTAAGAAATACTGCTTTGTGTGTTGTAATGTTATCAGTGTTAAAAACCAAAACCAAACAAACAATAAACCCAAACTAAACAAAAAAACCTCCAAACACCAAAACTACCCCAGTCTCTTTCCTTTTACCGACCTGGGGATGATGCCATGTAAGCCAGGAAGTCCATTTCTGTAAATGGGCAGCATATTTGTGTCTCTAGTCTGTTCATTCATGTGGAGAACACAACTACAGGTAGCAACATCATCTTTTTAGTCTGCCAGTTTGGTACCTGAATTGTGAGCCTCAAGTTCTATTCCCCAGGATCTCCTCTGAGATTTACGGCCATAAAATTTCTTGCAGTGCTGGTCCAAAGGCATCACCATTAACAGTGAATCACAGGCAGGGAAAAAACATGCTGAGAAGCTCCCTGTAGGCACCCAAAGTCTAAGGATCCAGAGAAGGACTAAGGAAATGCAGAAATAAATAAGCTTAAGCAGAAGTGAGCTAAAAGCAGAACTTTAAAAGGAAAGTTTCCATGACCCCTTGAAGAGAAGCAGCATATTGCAACGTGCTTCAGCCCTGTAAACAGGGTATGTGGTTTCCTTCTAAACAGCTGGGTTTAGAAGCTAATATTACTTTTAACAAGTTTTTGACTTCATTTTTTAGAGTTGTTTCAGAAATAGTGGTTTTCTTAATTGGAGGAACGGACAACTTGTTCTTGGAGGCAGTGTGGGGTTAAAATCCAGATTTCTGTGCTTCAACTGCACAGAACAGAGAACTGGGACAAGATAACTCAGAGCTTTAACTCAAAAATGCATGCCTCTTCAAGCTGGTTATCTGTGGCTATTTCCCCTCCCTCGGCTACTCCTGCCTGTCCAGCAAAGATGCTCCACCCACAAGGCAGCCCCAGAACTGCTGCAAAGTACAGCTTGGTTTGCTAAAGAGTGGTCAACGTATTACCTTAATGTGCTGGGCTGTTAATTTTATGTTTGTTTTTTAAATCAAAAGTGTGGAACTTGCAAAATGAGTAAATACAAATCATAACTAAGTGATCAGCAGTGTAGGAAGGAGATAGTTCTCTGCACATGTATTTAGCATAGCAAAATCTTGCCTGTTGTTGCTCTGTATCTGATAATTGCTGACTTTCTGGAAAGCAGTTATAATCAGCTGTCAACAATAACAGAAAACCCACCAAACACACACACACACAACACCCTCCCCCCCCCCAAAAAAAAATAGAAATTAAAATGTTAGAAGCAAAACTTTTTAATAGCTAAATAGCTAAAAGCTGTTTTTTAAAAGAGGTTGTACTGATATCTGTGTCCTTCCCAAGCTACTATTTACCCCAGTTCCCCTGAATTCTATCGTGTAGCAAGCTGTTTGTAGCAAAGGATTAAACATGTCTTCCTGTTGCTGGATATGATACATCCCTTCTCTCCCTCTCCACCCTGCAGCAGAAACTATGGGGATTCAACTGGACCAAATCAAAACCAGCTTCCACAAAACAAATATGATTTTAAATTGCTTTCATAATCATGCAATGGTTTAGATTTAGATTTCTTAATGAATCTTTTTAATATGATGCGTAACACTGGAAAAAATTTTAAACCTGATTTTATTGGTCTCTTTGAAGGGCATTAGGACTGTTTAGTCTGATAGACAGTCTGTGGCCTCCAGTAGTGCCTCTAAAAGTTCCTGGACAAAGTCAAGACTCTGAAATGGTAAGTTTTGTTATTATAGATATGAACTTTTTCACTCACAACTAGTATTTTTGGTGGTGGTATAATCATGTTTACTTTGGGAATCAACACTCTCCTTTTTACCTACCAAGTTTTGTTTTACTCATTCTGACAACCTTCCAGGCTAACCTGAAGCCCTCTGGATCAGCATCATCTTTCCAAAATGATACAATTAGCCCCTTATTAATCCTCTAGAACTAGAATGATAAGACGCCCTGACAAATTCTTCCTCTCTTCTCCTTACAGGAGTAAAGAGGTATGAGGTATCATGGAGCCTGCTGAGAAATCTATATACAAGGAAATCTGTATACAAAGATATTAACTCATTCTTTAAAAGCACTTTTCAGCCTTAGGTTTGAAAGCACTTTTCTGAAGATTATCTTTGAAGACAGTGTGACTGCTGGAATCAGGTCTCTTACTAGTTAGGATGACTTTGACTGATACTTGTTTCATGAGAGGTTAGAAGGATGAACACAAAAGTAATTACTAAAAGTTAATGAATGTTTCTGTGATTTTAGGAGGTGGGAAAGTATAGAAATGGATTTAAAGTACACAAAAGTAATTACTAAAAGTTAATGAATGTTTCTGTGATTTTAGGAGGAGGGAAAGTATAGACATGGATTTAAAGTATGTTACCATATATTTGCAAGCTAAAATCACATCTGTAATCTTACTTCAGTTAGCTTTTACCTTTGGAAAGGAGTTCTGTCGTGTCAAGTCATTTTGGTAATACGAGATCATTTGAGAAGCTTCTGGGTAGCCAAGCTTGGGCTTTCTTGATGTTCTTGTATAGGCTGTTCTTTGGGAAGAAGTGGGTGGTATTAAAATTTGTTTTAGACCAAAGGAGTCAATATGAAAAAAAAAAAAGAGAAAGCTGGAAATAAGTTTCAAAACCAGGGAATATTGAAGGTGGATATTACTAGTTATTTCTAAAGTCCAAGGACCTTTTGTCTAAAATGTAAAGTGTTCTTTGCATTGTCCAGGGGTATATACTGAGGAACAAAAAGCTCAGTTATAAAGAAAATCAAGACTGAAACTCAGTGAAATAGCTGTGCTCTTTTTGACTCTCCCTTTCATCTAAATATTTTGGAAGTCTCAGAGGAATGGATGGGTTTGTGCATTAAAATAATGTGGGCAACAGAATGGGAATATCTATGGCTGAGGCAAAGCTCTTAAATGTTTGGTGTTGTTATGACTCCTTCTATGTCTTCTTTTTTTCTTTTTTATTAGCAATCTAAAAATGGAGGAAACTTTCCATAGTCATGTAATTTACACTTCTGTTATGGGTTTGAAATAGTAATTAATTCCACGAAGAATTACAACGTGCATTCTGATGCTCCACGTTTTTGGCTGGGTGGAGTTCTTTCAACCGAGATACACTTTTCTTGATACAAACAGTATAGTTTTATGCACAGTTTTATGGAAGCAGTTTTATACATAGGTACATAAATAATATTGCCAGCATGATGATAATGTTGTTGGGAAGAGATCTGTGGAACTGATTTATTTTGAGCCTTATGTACATTCAAATACCTTCTTTAATGCTGTCAGAGGCAAACAGAGTTTGGGTATCAGCTTCCTTTGCTCTTATTTTTCTTTAAGCAGATTCTTTTTAATGGGTGGGCAACTGTCTTTAATAGATTCATGTTTGTTCTATTAAATTAAATGTTTTATTAACAACAAACATTGCTAAAAGAATATTTTACCATATTTGCAAAAATATTATCTTCTAGCATTGTCTTTTCTTTTCTGAGAAGTCTTTCCAGCTTGGGACCGCTCTAAGTGGTGATTGATAAAGTTGTTACGTCATGGTACTTTTTAAGGGGAGAAGAAAAATCTGGCATACCACAAAGAGAGCAGTTCTTGCAGCTCTTGCACTCCTGTTCTTCATTATCTCCTTGTGCTGTCCTGGATTTAATTTGGCAGCTTTAAAAGTTCGGCAGCTGTTTACTATCACAAAAACCCACCCACATGCAAAAGTCCCCAAATCTCAGAAAAGCTATGGATGTTAAAAAAAAAAATGACTAATGGACACACTCCTACCACGTAATAAAAGTACGCAAAACAGCAAAAAGCACCTTGAAATAGTCACTGTGTTTGTCAAGTGTGCCAAGTTACGAGTTGTTTTTGTGATGAGGATCAATGTCAGATTATGGAAAGAATGATGCACACAAGCTAATTTCACTTATAACTTGTGAATGTTGGTTTATTAACTCATCTTCTACATCAGAGTCCTTGTTGTTAACCATATAATTTTGTTTCCCTATCCATCTTAAAATGTAAATTCTTTTGTTCATTTTGCCTATTACTATAAAACTTGACCAGCCAAACTAAAGTGCCTTTTTTATGGTCACATTTCTTTTTCTTATTTTTTAATAGATGACAACTAATCTTCCTCCTCCCAGCTTCTGTTACATTCTTACTGTTCAGTCTGGTGAAATACATGTGGAAGTGGATGAGGAAGAACAGATTTCTAATTTGTACCAGCCACCAGCTGTTCACGGTCTAAAGGAAATTCTTCGGGTAATCTGCTTTACAAATCAGATAACAAATACTTTTTACCACTGGATTTCTGGTATCACAGTTTTCTCATTCCCTGTTTTTGTGCTATTTTCAGATGGATGGTTGTAACAAGCGGTGTAGCTTCTGGGCCCAAGTGCTCTATCAAAGGCTGCAGGTAATCTTTTTACTTAGCAATGAATTCAACATAAAATCAGCATAATATTTATGTGAAGAGCATTCATCTTGTTTAGGGGTAACCCCACTGCCAGGATTATCTTAAAGTGTTGTACAGGCAGAGTTATCACCATGTTTAAAATGCTTGTGGGTGGGTAAAACGAACTGCATCTCCAGTTTCAAGACCATTCAGTCTAGAAAGCTAATTATTCCTGAGTAAATTGCTATCTAACCAGAGATAATACTGCACCCTAGAGAGGAGCTTGCAGGAAGTTAGTTGAGACTCAATTTATAGCTAAATGCTGTCCTTAGGAACATAGCAAGAAGCTCCCAGTCAGTTGTCTGTTGGGGGATAGAATGGAACAGATGATGGTTATATAAAAATACGGTTTTGCTCTTTTCATGCAAGTGTGTGGGGGATTTTCATTGACTTACATAGAAGACCCTCAGGCAAATTTGACTTTTATGGTCCAATAAGTAGTAAAAGGGAGGAACTCTTAGGTAAATACATCTGCCGTCCATACTATGCCGGAAAGCTTACAATTATGTTTTATTTGTTTCTGAATGATGCTACGATGTTCTTTCAAAATGTTGCTAGCTCCCTTAGTAGTTAAAGGAATTTTTTGTTGCTGATTTATTTATTTTTTCCTGGCGACTGTATCCTTAGTGAAGCCAGCACTGAATTCTAGCAGAGAATAATTTGCAATTGTCCATCAGCTCCACAAGAAACAAAGTGTGAATCAAAGCATATGAACCAAAGACAAAGAAATTCCAGAACGGCCAGAAAAATAGCTGGAGATGCTTCCCACAAGTTTGAGACATAAATTTAATTTAGGTCTTGCCCTTTTGCTTCAAAAGCCAATGAGTTATGATTTAATTTTTAGGCAGGGAGTACTTTTAACTACTGAGATGAGGGGTATCTCTTGTGTTTTCTCCGTGCTAGTTGAGAATGTAACAGAGCATTTGCAAACATGGAATTAGGGCTAGCAGGATGGGATCTTTAGTGTGCCAGCAGAAAGATAGACACATACATGCATAAACTCCTATTTCCAAAAAAACTCTTCCAGTGAAAAACGAAATAAAATTGCAGACTAGGGGCATCCTAGCCAAACATTTTTGAATTCAGGAATGCCTGCATCCGAAATTCTGATGTGGGTTATCAGTAATGTTGTGTAAAAGCACTTCATCACTGAATTAGAGAAAAGATGAAGCGTGCAGGAACAGATGTGATTTTGAAGAATGGAATGTTGAGTAGCAGAAATAAAGGTCTATGTTTTTTTTCTTGCTCCTAGGAGTTTTATTAGTTGTTTTGTAATGGCTATTCATTTGATGAACTGTAAGCACTAAATTTTCATAAGTGAACAGCATGAGTCCTCATAAGTTTTTTGAAAGTAATGATGGAAAAGCAACAGAAGATATTCTTCTTAGGTTTAACTTTCTAGATAACTACTTTAAGAATGAAAGGGTATTTACCTGCTGTTAGTGTATTACTTGCCTAGTCCTCCCAGAAGATCACAAACAGCAGCTTGTATCCTGTCATTGCCGTTGCCAAGAGTATGTACCCTTCACAAGCAAAATCACCAAGTTGTAATAAGTGAGGAAGGGACAATGATTTGGTTTGTTTTGCAGATTTATTATTAAATAATCTGCTACATGAGCTAGTTCAGATGTAGTTTAAAAACTAGTATTTACTCTCTCTAGCTATAGTATTAAGTACTTAAATTAATGACTTAATTTGTGTGAAGGAAGAATGGAAATACGCTTTTATTATTACTCTGAATCCGAACTGTGGTTCAGAAGGAATATGAGGAAATATATTCCATCTGTGGTTAAGGAGCTGTCCTTCCTTGTAACTCAATCCTGCTGCTATTTGTCTGTTGTGTCCTCTCTGTTCAGAACAAATTGTCACACATAGCAAGATGATGATTTTATAGTGACTTGGGATTTTTGCTGTTATTATTATTTACTTTTTGGATGATTTTTCTGAAAGCCAGCTTTTAATGTCTTAGTAATTCTCAAGGGACAGATGTAAAAATTCTTTCTTTGAAGCTGTCCTAATGTTATGTATGTAGAGGAGGTGCCCAAATGTATGTAGTTACTAGCCAAAACAACATCGGTGCCGTAGGCAGCATGTGCTGTATTAAGGCATAACTGTGATATCTGAACTGTGAATTTTTCCAGTTACTATTTGCAATTACCTCATTTGCTCTAAGAGCTGTGAGCTATGTTTAGTGTGGCTGATGGTTTCAAGGTTAGAATTCAACCAAAGACAAAATTTTGAGGGCTTTGTTACCTTCTGCTAAAGACATGTAGCTTTGAGAATAAAATGCTAAGTGTCTTTCCAGTCTTTACAGTATTTAATTTTCAGTTAAATGTTTTAAGCATTCATTTTTGATCAGCAGACTAATTAAAAAGAGTAACAAAACCATTTTAAATTAATGACATAATTTAATCTTAGATATTTTAAAATATCAGAATCCTAAAATTTGCACGTTCATTGCACTGGTGCATATGAAATATGCTTTGATATGATACTTTTGTACCTGTCTGGGGCAGAAAATTTACACTGTCACTGCAGATTCATATGTCTCTTACTTAGGAGTTACTTACTTCCTTAACTTTATGCATCATTGGAATATTTAGGGATATTTGTTCAGCTGAAAGAAAAAGCTCCACTTTGCAACTTGGTTATGCTTGGGAATCTGATAATAGTGCCTAGAAAATGTGCCCACAGAGGAATAATATTAGTAGTAGAAATGCTCTTTCCTTATTTTTTTAAGACAAAAATTATGTAAGTCTTAAAAAAACCATCCAAGTAACTTTTTATACATACCATATGTACAATATAATACATATTTTTTAGAAAATATATTTTCAAATCCCATGCACAATCCATGAAAATTATGATAAAGTGTGATGATTGATTGAGGTAAAGCCAAGAGTCCAGAGAGTCAACCTCGAAAAGTTAATTTAAGGTAGAGATTTTAAGGTTTGTATCTGAAATAAGGAATACCAAAAAATTCTAGTAAAGCTTTGACTCATTATCCTGTACAAGCCCTAAATGTAATAATTTCTGTCAGTTTTATGAGTTATTTAAATATGAAGATGTTTAGTCTTTCCTTCTACTGAAAAAATTACCAATTGCATTCCAATTTTGTATCTTTGGTTTTTTTCTAATCATAGACAAAACACAATGTTCCTATAGACCAAAGAGATATTTTGTTGTTTGTGACTGACTCCACACTGCAAAATGTGGTTCATGGGATTCCAAGAATTGTTGCTGTGTCAGTCACTGCATCGTGTGTTCTCAGTATGGAAATCAGAGAAGCCCTCAGTGCTGGCTCACGACTTGTCTTCTTCAAGGATGCTCTGTGGGGAAATGGTAAGCTTTGAACGTGGTTTTGAAGCTCTTGGAGTCCCACAGAAATAGCACCCTTTATCTCTGACACCCCAACATGTGACCTCCGGAGACTTTCATTATCAGATGAAGATGAGACTTTGCAGGTTTGGGATGAGAAGTTTGAAAGGGGTTGTAGTTAGAGCTTTCCTGTTTCTATATTCTATAGGTTTCTTTTTTTCTATATTTTTGGCTTGATCTCCAAAGCCAATGAGAAATTCAGTGCTGTTGTTGTATGTCCACCAATACTACTGTCAAGTCTTCTCTGATGACTGTTGAATTTGATGACCAGTGTCAATCAAATTTGTGAGCTGACAGAAGGCTCAAAAATATTAAGAAACTTGAATGTCCTTAGAGAAATTTTTCAAGCTCTCCTAAACTATCTTAGCTGTGAACCTTCGCTCACATACAGATCATGAAATTATGGTTGTTCACTTTACTTTCATTTTTAGTCACTTTTTTTTGAGGTTCAAGCTTAGTTCTGTATGGTGACTGCAGGGGTGGTTCACATCTCATGCCTTCAGTCACTTCCAAAATGTAAGTGAACTGGAAGTACCAAGCTATGCAAAAGGCTATGTGTCTTGAAGCAAAAATCTCTGCTCTGGAGAATAAAGCATCGCATGCACCTACTCTTTGTAATCTTTGAAGCAAAGTAGGACCACCTGAAGGGGTGCCCAAGCTTATTACCAAGGAAAAGACTGTAACCTGTTTGCAGGGAGCGAGATGTGATACAGTCTGGGTGGCATCAGACTCTCTTCTACCGTGTTCAAATTTTTGAATTTCGTTTTTTTCAAATTCTGATTTCTTTCTCTAACCAAGACTCGAAAAGTGTAACAAGAACATGGTGCGTATATCACTGAAAGCAAAATATTTTGTCATTGAGAAAACCTGATGCAGTCTATTCATCTGTTTGGTAGCTGGCAGAGATTGTTGTCTTTATTGGCCGTGACAATTAACGTGGTCACCTTTTTCCTTGTTACTGTACTGAGTTGAAATGTCTTTTTTGGCAGGTAGGATTATTTGTGTTGAACGTACTGTTCTCTTATTACAAAAGCCTCTTTTGTGCTTGGCTGCTGGTGCTGACCTCAGTAAGCTGACTGGCCCTGTCAGACTCGATGAGCTGGATTCTACAACAGAGGCCAACTCCATTTGTGCTCTGAGAGGTTTGTATGGCCTTGCCTGAAATGAATGCGGTTAATTATTTGTGCTCATTTTAGTCTTTTTTGTCTTTGTATTGATTTCTTGCACAAACAGCATGGAGAGATAAAAAAAAGCGTGGCTTTGCTGTGGTTCCTTAAGATATTTAAAATTGTATGCTTCTTTGTGGGCTCTGTTTGCCTTTTGCTGGCCAAGCTCTGCTCCCACTCACTCATACCCCAGAATAAATGTTTAGTGCACAGTCTGTTTCATTATATTCCTTCCTTCACTGTCTTCTTTCAGGAGCCTTCTGTTCACACCAGCCTTGTTGATGTTGGCAACAGTGAGTTATACCAATATTTTTTAGGCAGATGGATAAGATATGTTACCCAGATCTTGAGTGGTAGGGGTTAGTGACTGATTTCCCTGGAGCTTTGCTGCAGTAGGAGAATTTATTATTTTACCATAGTAAATTAGCATAATGTGGCCAGTATTTGCTCACCAACCACTTTGGATCATAGCTTTGTCTAATATCTTGGTCTTACCACTAACCATGCAGAAACATTTCTTACTACATATTTTCTAGTGTTTCCAAATCATGCAGAAACATTTTCTACTGTGTATTTTCTAATGCTTTGTCCAGACAGCTTCTTAAACCTCCAGTTGTACAGTGCCTGTAGGAAAAAGTCCTTAAAAGCCCAACAACTCTTAAAGGCTATTTCCTTCCTTAAATTAACTCCTATTATTCCAGTAGCCCTTGTAGAAAATTCTTGATACAGTTTTGCATTTACACCTTCGAGTATTCACTGGAGCATTTGAAATTGACTTTAAAATTACAACAAATAATCGTTTTCAGATTAATTCTTCAGCTATAATATGATGGACTGGGAAGACAGTTTGAAACCAAGCAAAGCCTTTACTAAACATACCTGCTGCTATGGTAGAGCCACAACTTAGCAATGCCTCTGTGATTGATTACTGAGCACCGTGCAGTGACAAATGTTGAACAGTGCATAATGAAAACCAAGCACAACTAGAGGCACTTCACTCAAAGCCTTGGTTGTTATGGACATCTTGCATTGATACATCTACTTGAAAGATATTTCTGTCACTGGGTGTGAAATACTTTTTGACTTTTTTTTTTAACCTCTCCAGTAGTTATGCTAAGGATTTTCACTTCTCTGCTGTTAATTTTATGAGAAGTGCCTGTCTTTTTTTTTCTTGTTGACAGCGTGCATAGTAGGATAAAGGAAATATTTCTCTGTCCTTTCTTCCAGCAGAGCAAAGAAAGTACACCTTTCTGATCTGTTGTGTAAACAAGTACTTACTTTACACACATGGGAGATGTCATGCTTTGCCTGTTCTGTATTACAGAAAGAAGAATGACAAAAAGAAATTAATCCTACAACCTTGTCTTGTTTAATCTGGAATTTGTTCTGGGTGGCTGTTACCACTATGTTCCCACACCTGAATACCAACATAGAATATAAAATATTTTCTTTATACCTATGCTGCTGCAATACACGTATGACAACTCTCACTTTGGTGTGTACTGAAATAATTTAATAGCATTCAAGAGATATATTCACTGTTTTAAATTTCAATTAGTTAGTGCCTACATCTTTCTGCTGAAGTAATGAAACTAATAGCATTGACCCTACTTTGTTGGTGGGATAATATAGTTTTGGTGGAGTAACGCATGGAGGGAGGTGTAACATCTTTAAAGTTCAGTCACTGTCTCTTATCTCCTAAGTCAGAGAGTTGTTAGTCTGGCTTTCACTGGGAAGCAGTATTACCTCATTCATTCTTTTTTGTTTGTGCATCCTTTCACTTCCTGTACTTTTGCTCACCTATGTATGTTGCACATTGGCATCCTCCCACCTAACACAGAGGCTGCAAAGACTTTCTCTACTCCTTCTTGAAGAGCAGGTGCCTTCCTGCTCCTTTGGAAGGAACCTCTGAAATTCCTCCAGTCCAAGCTCCTCCTTAAAGCTGGGCCCTGAACAACTTGGTACAACTCTGGACTTGATGTTCTTCAGAGGTTCCTTCCCCATCAAAGTAAACAGTGTTCCAGTCCAAGCAGATGCAATGAGTTTGTCAGAAATCCTTGTTTCGGGGGTGTCCAGTTGTACCAGCTCTGGGATAATGGAGTGTGTTGCTCTTCAACAGATGAGTGAAAACCTGTGATTGCTTTCTAATGAAAAGTTTATTCTTCATTGCAAGATGAATCTGCGGTTTTCACCTGTGATCTTAGGGTTAATAGATTTGTTTTGTTATCACTATGCATTTCAAGGTAATTCCTAACCTCTTTTTGCTCTATAGTAGCAGTCAGGATGACTGAAATGTTGGCAGCTCATATGGCACAGAACTGTTTTTCCTTTTAATCATGCTTTGAGCAAATTCTACTTAGTCTATACCACATGATACGTGGGAATATTACTTGATTAATGATATTTGCTTAGTATATGACTCACCAACGGTGATTGAATTCTGACATTGGATGTTTTCTTATTTAAGCCTTTACTTGGGTGTGGGGTTTTTTCAGTGTTCTGCTTAATAGTGGGACTAAAATGGGCTCAGTCAGTTTACCTAGGTTTCCTTTTTTGATTGAATTTTTGCCTTTTGTGTCCCATTAATCAGGGTAACTGACCAGGGGAAAAAAGTCCAAAACAACACCTCCGTTTTTTAATGTTTCAACTGGAGTGTTCCTTTGCATTCCACATGGGAGACATGTTTTTCCAGGTGTTGTCCTATTGTCAATCTCTTCTTAATGACACCAGCCACAACCCTTAAAAATAGACTAGAGGTAAAAATCAAATCTTGGCTATGATCATTTTCATTTAAAAGAAGGATCTTGGGTCAATATCCAAAAGGTTTTTGCATGTCAAGCAAAATCTAGAGTCTTGAAAAAGATGTGCAGCAGTTCAGCAGCTTAAACTCGAGAAATCACTTTGTGTATGGGGTGCACAAGACTGTCACTAGATTATTACACCTGTTCTGACTTTGAGTTGTTCTGACTTCAGTGATGTCTGGTGGTTTTCTCATTGTCATCAAAATTATCTTCTTGGCTGGACATAATCTCATCCGTATGATCCTGATTGATTTTCTTCAAATGTACTTTCATTACTTGGGCACTGTCATCTTGCAGTTGGAATATGGCACACAACTGGGAGAAAGTGAAAAGTCTTAGAGAGAAGGGGGATTTGTTTTGGTTTTTAAATTATTTTTTAATGAAGAAGAAAGCACACTCAGCAAGCTAATTGGTAGCTTTTTGATAAACAAGAATTATAGAATCATTTAGGTTGGAAAGGATCTTTAAGGCCATCGAGTCTGTTAATCCAGCACTGCCAAGTCCACCACTAAACCATGTCCCCAAGTGCCACATCTGCACATCTTTTAAATACCTCCAGGATTGGGGACTCCCTCTGTGCCCACTCCCTGGGCAGCTGTTCCAATGCTTGACCACCCTTTCAGTGAAGAAATTCTTTCTAATATCCAATCTAAACCTCTCTTGGCATGACTTTAGGCCATTTCCTCTCATCATGTCACTTGTTACCTGGGAGAAGAGGTTGACTCCTGCATGGTTACAAACTCCTTTCAGGCAGTTGTAGAGAGCAAGAAAGTCTGAGCCTCCTTTTGTCCAGGCTGAAAAACCCAGCTCCCCTTCATCAGCTCCATTGCTCTTCTCTGGGCCTGCTGCAGCACCTCAATGTCTTTACTGGAGTGAGGGACCCAGAACTGGACACAGCCCTCAAGATGTGGCCCCACCAGTCCTGAGTACAGGGGGATGATTCCTTTCTTTGTCCTGCTGGCCACACTATTGCTGATGCAGGCCAGGATGCCATTGGCCTTTTTGGCCACCTGGGCACACACCTGCTCACGTTCAGCCACTGTCAACCAGCATCCTCAGGTGCTTTTCCATTGGGTCACTTTCCAGCCACTCTTCCTCCAGCCTGTGGTGCTGCCTGGGGTTGTTGTGACCCCGGTGCAGGACCTGGCACGTGGCCTTGTTGAACCTCATATCACTGGCCTCAGCCCACTGATCCAGCCTGTCCAGATCCCTCTGCAGAGCCTTCCTGCCCTCCAGCAGACCAACACTTCCACCCAACTTGGTGTCATCTGCAAACTGAGGGTGAACTCAATCCAGATTATTGATAAAGCTGTTAAACAGGACTGGCCCCAATACTGAGCCTTAGGGAACACCACTGGTGACTGGCCACCAACTGGATTTAACTCCATTAAGCATTCACATAATTAAAGAGAAACATACCCATGGAAACTCTCAGTTTATCACAAACACTGAAGAATCAAAATTATTCCTCTAAGAGTCCAAGTGGTTAAGTAGAATTGTTTATTCTATCAGTGAAGTGCTTACTGTTTTGTTGTATGCTTAGAAATTGAGTCATAAATGTTGTATTTGAGAAACAACTTTCCAGATCTTCAGACTCAGTGTCCTTTGAATTCCCAAAGAAAATTACAGTTTTGTTGTTTAGGTGTAGCTCCCTCCTTGCCCCAGGAGAACCAGAAAAACAAGGGATTAACACACTGTCTCACAGTCCAGACACTGTAAATGCTCCATAGTCTCCAAGGCTTTCTTCTATTGAATGTGGTATAGAACTGTGAGATTCTTGCTCAATAGAAGCTGGATTTTTCAGTCTGTAGTTCTGTTGTACTAATGAGGTTTTATTTTAGTGTAATTTCATTCTTACAGGTGAATATTTTTCTCTATAAATAATGCTCATAATTTCAGCATATTGTTACCATAAAATATAATACACTCTTTATTGGCTTCTCATAAAATTCTGAATATATTTTTTCTTGCCAAAACTAGCAAGGCCCTTTTTATTAGTCCAAAGTATCTTTGGCATTCCCTTCTTATGCACACACTTAAGACCGTGAGCCTGGTCTAATCTCTGTTAAATCAGTATAAATGCTGAATAACTCCACTGTTAGTGGAATTTAATCTGCACTGTTGTCTTCAAAAGGGATTGGGACTTCTTATTGGTTTTTATTTTCTAAATATCGATATCAAGCTGTTCGATCTGATGATTTTTGTAGCTGTTTACTGCCAAAAAAGCATCAGAGGACCAGAAAGAAAGCAAACAAGCAAAAACAAATCAGAAAAGCAATAAAATCCAAACCAAAAGAACCAAGCCTGTTTGGAAAGTTAATTGTCAATCTACCTTTTGGTATTTTTAGAATGTAACACTGCTGTACTTTCATCCCATGTTGGAGGGACGAAGGAGAAAGGGAATGAGATTGTTGGAAGAGCTGAATCTTGCTCTGACAAGTCTTAAGCTGTGGGTCAGAAAGGCTCAAACCTGCTGTGAAGCCAAGAGTGACTGTGTTTGCTGGCTTAACGTTAGCATTTTTTAAGAATTCCATGTTCTGCAGGTACTGTTGTAGGAGTTAACGAGAGCACTGCTTTCTCCTGGCCTACATGCGACAGATGTGGCAATGGAAAGTTGGAACTGTGTCCCCAGGACAGGTGAGAGTCAGCATGCTCCAGAGCACTCCAGGTGTTTTGTAGATGTAGCCATAACAGGTGATGCAATGGTTCCTGCAGGCACAGGCTGCACTTTGCTCCTTCCTAGAACTAAGACGTAGTATTTTTATTGCTGATGAACTGATAAAACCTGCAAGGTTACATTAATTTATTAAGAAAGATACAAGTAGATATGAAATGGTTTGATTTTGTAGTTACTACTTTTTTTTAAACCAGTCTTGCTTATAAAGGTTTCATAGCCCACTGCATTATAGTATTACTTTTCATAAATATATAAGCCACAGGTCTAATTTTAAGTTCCTTTAAAGTAGGCACATGTGTTTGTGTGTCTTGCCTTATTAATCTGTGTACCCCCAATTCACCTCATTTTTATACTGGACTGTGGTGTCTGCTACAATTTGTCTAAGTATGAAAGAGTTACACTTCAGACCTATTAAATTAGTCACCTTTCTAAAAAGAATGTTGAATAATTCCCACACTATGTCTGTCCTGAATGTGAAGACTGATCCTACAGGACCTGTTGCCACCTGAAATGCTGAACCTGTGTCACACTGACATACTTTTGGAAAGCCTCCCCTGCAGCTGCCTAGCCAGCTTGTGCTTGCAGTGTGAGATACCTGATGGAATAAAAGCCCAAGGGATAAGAGTAGTTAGAGGAAGGAAGGAAAGGAGGGGAAGGAGGGGAAGGCGGGGAAGGCAGGGAAGGCGGGGAAGGAAGGGAAGGCGGGGAAGGAAGGGAAGGAAGGGAAGGAAGGGAAGGAAGGGAAGGAAGGAACTCGGAAGGAAGGGAAGGAAGGAACTCGGAAGGAAGGAAGGAAGGAAGGAACTCGGAAGGAAGGAACTCGGAAGGAAGGAAGGAAGGAAGGAAGGAAGGAAGGAAGGAAGGAAGGAAGGAAGGAAGGAAGGAAGGAAGGAAGGAAGGAAGGAAGGAAGGAAGGAAGGTGTTCTTTCTACTGAAAAAGCTTACAAAGAGCATAAGGAGAAGTTGGGTTGGTCTTACTGTAATAGATAATATTTTCCTAAATATGAGAAGATTTGCCCTTTATGCTTTGTCCTTGGGGGGAAAAAGGCTGAAAATGAGAACCAGGTGTCCTGTATTATACTGTCATGTGAAAGATAAGGATGTGTCTATGTTCACATAGTGTAGTCCAATTTAAAAAGTATCTCACCTGTGAAGGACACTTTTGCTTCATTTGGAGAACAAATGAACTATCAATATTTATTTAAGAAGTGCTTCCAAGAAGGACTTATAGCTGAGCTTAATTTTGTGCATGACTTAAGTGTGCACTGAAAACATTGAACGTTTGCTGAATGAGGGCCTAAGTCAATAAGTCACTTCAGCCAAATCTATACTACAAATTTTCTTTTGCCATAACTTTTAGGAGGTTATGAGATTAATATTTGCTTAAGTGGGGTCACTATAAATAGCAACCTCTCTCTATGCTGCCAGAAATTATAAAAGGAAGATCCTTTTGCCAGAAGAGTTTAGGTCCTCCAAGAGAGTTACTGCCAACAGAAGAGCTCTATTTGCTATGATCAGCTGTATCTACCAGGGCTTTGTTGCTAAAAGTCTACCAGCAATGTATTTTGGACAATAAACTAACTGGGCTTTTATTTCTTTTGATCTATGACTGATAAATGATTTGATTTATGGCTTGTCTATTTCTCTGTGTTTTTTCCATCATTATTTTGTGCGTTTAGGCAATTGCTATATTGCAGCCAGTGCTCTGAAGTTGTCACAACACCAGTTTTGAAAATGCAGCTGGAAGTCTTCTTGAGTTGTCCATCCCGATCTCAAAGTACAGTAAAAGTGAAGGTATGGCATGAAAGAAGCGTTGGTGTATCAGGTGTAGTGAGGCCAGATGTGTGGACACATAGGTACTCTATGTCACACTTTTATGAACAGTTCTGTCAGAAGACAAAATATGTAAGACTATCCCATAATTTAGTACTAAACTTTTGTTTCATTGGGCTAAGAACCCAGTTCCCAGGTCTTGCTCAAGTAATGCAGTCGTTGAGTTCACCCTGAGGTCTGCAAACTGTTCTACAGCCCACATGGAGGGATTTGTTAGGTTGGGCCTTGGGAAACCTCAGTCTACACAGTCTAAAAGGAATGTGTGTTTTTAGACTTCCGTTCTGAACATCTTTTGTGTTACCTCTCCTCTGCTTTCTTGGCCGGAGAAACAAAACTTCTTGATATTAAAATGATAAATCTTTATTCTATGTGACTGTAAACAGAATGTCTTTGCACACTTCAGATTTTTGTCATGAACAAAACCTGTGAATTTTCTCATTCCAGCTGTTGCAAAGGACAATCTCTTCTCTCCTGATGTCCTCTGCCAGTGAGGATGGGGTAGGTATAATGAATGCTGTCCAAAGAAAGTTAAACTACAGAACTTAATGTAAAGGCAGAGTACCAATATGTTGGCAGGTCAGCCATGACCTTTGTTGGCAGGGTCTTGAAAATCTTCAGTGATGGAGATTCTGACTTTCCAGGCAGTTCAGAACTGCACTAGGAGTGATAGGAGATTTCACTAGAAGTGAAATGATTTTTTTTCCCATGTCCAGCCTGTGATTTGAGTGGGCTGTGCCCTTTGGCAATCCCACCTTCCAGATGGCTGCCCTCCATCTCATCAGACTCACACTCTCCTTTTCAGAAGGGGGATGCTGCAGATGGGCTGCGTGGCTTCAGCTCAGCTGTGGATCTGCAGAGCTACCTGCAAACAGCACCGTGTCCAGGCACTCAGAGCTGCCATGGGCAGTGCTGGACTTTACTCTGTTCTCTGGCTGAGCATCCAAAGACAGGAAAGATACCCTCCAAGCATCCCACCTTTTGGGTCTGGTCTTCTAAATCTTATAAACCACAACCACTTTGTAACAGCACAACACTGAAAGTACAGGCAGGTGGAAGCAGTAAAAGAATTTGCAAAATGCGTGCAAGATGTTACTTTATAATTGTATGAATGAACCACACGTAAGCTGTGGAGATCCATGGGCTAAAGTACACTTTATGTAATCATGATTATTCCTTTAATCTGAGATATCAGAAGAACCCTGACACTTGGCACAGTGACCCAGATTTATTGTGGGTGAGGAAGGCACCTGGTAGGTGCCTGGCTGGCATTGGCTGCTGGATGGCCAGCAGCAAAGGAGCAGCACCTTCAGAGAGTCATTAAGTCCAGCTAAGATTCCAAGATTTTCCCTCTCCCTTGCACGTGGAAGGGAGTAAAGGTCGGTTTGTTGTCTTGTTTAATCATCTGAGTTAAATACCTTCAGTTAGGTGATATGCATTAGGGTCAGTTTGCTCTCCCTGTCTTACAAGTTTTCCAGCATTTTCTTATTACATGCTCCATGGTTTTAGTGGGATTTGTGGAAAATATTTAAAGTGGAAAGTTACTCTGAATTAATTTTTTTTTTTTTTTTTTTTTTTTTTTATGCTGGAGGGTGTATATTTCATTTAAGCAAAGAGATACAAGAAATTTCCAAAATGTGTTTGCTCCTTTAATAGCAGTTAAGTCTTGCTGAGTTTTACAAGATGTGCCTGGCAAAACATAGTTCTTTTTTGAGTTATTAGAATTCAAACAACCTCTTGTTCATGTTTCAATGTGTGTAATGCCAGTATTTAGAAGTCTGGCAACTCAGATTTTTTTCTTCCCTTACTGAAACACAGGGATAAAGATTAGTCACAAGAAATAGTACTTGAGGTGGCATTTTGTTGCCAGTGCTGCTAAAGTTTCTAAGGGTGTAGCTTTGTAATCAGTTCTTTTGGCAGGGAGGTTGGTTTTAGCTGTCACCAGCCCTGGCCACTTGTTCCTCACCTTGTGGCAGCCCTTCTGTTACACCAGTAGAGTTGTTTGTGCAGCTGCACGGTGAACTGGACTGCAGAACCGGTCTGGGGTAAAAATAATCCAGGAAAATAAAAAGGAGAAAGGTTGTTTATACCTTGAACCAGGCAAAGCCATGGGTATCACATACCTGTACAGAAGCACAGCACAGATGAAGGCAGGGGCACAGCCAGAGGCTGGTCACAGGCAAGGCCCATTAAGGAAAGAATGGATGTGAAGCTGCCGTCTGAGATACCCTCACAAGTGAAATATCAGCTGTGAGTGTTACCTGTTCTTGTGTTAATGTGCTGTCTCATCTTAGTGAAGCCATGCCAGCCTTGCATCCCTCTCCTCCACACAGAATACAGCCTCTACAAATTTGCTCAGGCACAACTCACAGGTGAAATGCTGGTCGGATCATTAAACAGGAGGGACTGTGTAGGTGCTGGTGATGGTAATGCATGAACAATAAAAAATTAAAAGGGGGAGAGGGAGGAGAGTAAGAAGGGTTACAAAATGTTTTTTCCTTTAGTGGATCAGTGAGCACAGCTAATCAATATATAGTATGGATATATGCATTGCCAGCACACGTGAAGTCCTGCAAGTATCAGAAAGGCAGATAAAGGGAGCATGTGTAGGTTCTGCTTTAGCAAAACTGAGTTTAAAGTCACAGGAACATTTTTGGTTTTTAAACAGCTCGTTTTTAAAGCCTGTTAGAGAAGCAGCAATTTAGGCAAGAGTGTGATCTAATTATTGAAAATCTGATGTATTCATTCTTTCCATTAGTTCTAATGCACTTTTCGAGTCCTTAAAAAAATTGTCTGTTGGAAGAGGATCTTGCATGCTGCATCTTCCCAGCTGAACGCTGCCCAGAACAGAACGTCCAGCACTGTTTGTTTTACTCTCCATGCTTTTATTCCTGCAGACTTACGAGGTGCAGAGCGTGCTGGGAAAGGAGGTGGGGTTATTGAACTGCTACGTCCACTCTGTAACCAGTCATCCCAACTGTGTTGCACTGGAGGAAATTGTTCTTCTGGAAGCTGCAGCAAGACAGAGTTGAACTCTAGTCAGCTATTATAGCATCTGTGGACTTTGTAATGTGATTATCTGTTAACCAGTGCCACAGATAATGTATAATGCAAGTGTGATAAGCATTAAGTTAGTTTATTAAAACTGTGATTTATAAAGCACATTGTGCTAACACTGAAAAAATATCCATATATTGTTCAACTTTCTGAACTCTTTCTGATCAGTGCAGAATCTTAAGAATACAGTTCTTTGTCATGTTTGCTGTTATGTAATGTAAAACATCTTGTTCTGGAAGTTTTGAATTTTGAATGGTTGTGAATTTTTTTTAAAAAATACTGTATTTATTACATGTCAATGGAAAATACTTTACTGATATTTTTGAAATAAATACCTTGCTGTGGGCAGCGAATGTTGGTCTAAGCTGAGTTTTATCAGTGGATTCCAGACCTGTGTGATGTGCGAATTCTGAGTTGTTATCACCTTGCAACAGTTGTTATAAAGACAGAGACTTGAATAAAGCTTATATTTTGAAGTCAACCACATATAAAGTTAATGTTTTACAGCTAATTGGTCTCTCAGCATAGAAGTAGTGTGTTATCTGTAGCTTCCCACAAAGCAGGTGTTTCATTATGGTTTCTTTTACGGGTAAGGAGCAAACTGCATTGTAGGCCACGCAACTATCCTCAGCCAGACCGTGGAGACTAGAGATCAGATAAATGCCAAAATCTTCCTCTGAGTGTGCATTGCGAGATTTAATATAAGAATTAGAGACTGGATGGTTCCCCCCCCACCCAGTATTTAAAAGCCCCTTGCAGGTCAGAGGAGGAACGAGTGGTTTTGCACAAGTCCCATATGTGATTAACCAGCAGAAAAGGAACAGCAAACTTGTCACACTGGTCATTTCTGTGGCTCAGGCCAATAGTGAAAAGTCTTATGGATGTCACGATTACGAAAGGAATGACCCAGCTTTTGAATTCCCCCTTTTTCCTCCCCTCTTCCAAGCATTTCAGTCTCCTACCTGCCTCCCTGTAAGGAAAAAGGGGATTGCAGCCCATTCATGTGTAGAGGATACTGGTCTGTACTCGAGACTGGGGTTGCCCCTTCAAAACCGTTTAAGACTTGAGTCTCTGAGAAAGCTGGAGATGCGTGTCGTGTCAGGCCATTTTTCTGCCAGTGCCCTACAGATGCTGTAGGTGCTCTTAACACTGCACTACCAACATTTAGACAAGTTGCCCGATCCTCTGCGATCTGTTCACTCACTCAGCGAGGAGCAGCAGCGTTGCTGCTCTCACTGTCACTAGCAGGGATCAGTGAAAGTCTTTGTGATCACTCAGTCTGTGATGAGCAGTGGTTGCCCACTCTCACTTTCACTAGCTGGGATCAGTGAGAGTGCCCAGCTCCTACAGTGGGCTGAAGCCTGAGGGTGCATCAACACCTCTGGGACTCACTACAGCTGTTCCCAGCTCTGGAATGCGTTAGTGTAGGTGCAGCTTTTATTATCTGGAATGGAAACCCCTTGGAAGTTTTTAACAGGAATTTTAACCAATGGTATTCTTTTAATGGTGTTCTAGTAGTCCTATATAGTTGTGGGTTTTGGCTTTTTTTTTTAGATCTAGAGTACGGTATTTCTGGCAGAGTCCTGGTCACGGACCAGTCTCTTGCTGTGCAGCTGCTCGGTCCCACCAGCGCCACGGCAACCCTGAGTCAGCACTCCCGAATCAGCGATGTGGCTCCGGCGAGAGCAGACTTCGCAACCCGCGGCCGAGGGGTCTCCCGGTTGTTCCCACCCCTGCATCGCTCTCTGGTTGCTTTGGGAGATAGCGTAGCGCCCCTCGCTTGCCGTCACCTCCCCTCTCGGCTGCTGGGACCCCCCCTTCCCCCCCCTCCCCCCCCGCCGTGTTCCCCGCCCGTGTTCAGCCCCTCCCGGGCAGCGCAGCTTTCCCCGCCGCCAGCCCGCTGCTGTCACGACACAGAGCAAACGAGAGCAGGGTTGATTTAAAATGCTTTTCTTTATTCTTAGAAATGCTGTAAAAATTTATATAAAAGGTTGAGCATGCTCAGTCTTTTTTTTTTTTCCATCCTACTGTCTAAAATACATGGGATTTTGAATCATTTTAACAGATGTACCATAGCTGCATCGGTATGAGTAAAATGTAGAAAAGACGAAAACTACCATTACAAAAATAATTTAAGGGGAGAGAAGAAAAAAAAATAATATATTTAGCTTTTTTTCCCTTTTTCGCAAGTTTCGTGGTGAAAGACCCAGGCATCGCTCCACGTCGCTGCCACATTCCGAGCTCGGCCGCGGGCCGGCAGGTCCCGCCGCGGCTCCGCGCCTCCTGCCGCGCCCGGCCCGGCCCGGGGCGCCGCGGCACGGCCCGGCAAGGCTCGGCACGGCCCTCTGAGGTATTTATCCACCGTCTCCCGGAGTCCGTCTCTCCGTCCCTCTCCCCCCCGGTTACCGGCAGTCGGTGCCCGAGCCGGGCTGAAGGAAGGAGGCGCTGGGCAGCTGCTTGAAGAAGTGCCGGAGGCTGGTCAAGTCCCGGGTGAGCTGCTCGATCTTCTTGTGCAGCTTCTCGTTCTCGGCCGAAAGCTCCAGCAGCTTTTGCTGCATCTCCTGGTTGCGTCGCTTCGCCTTGTCGCGGCTCTTGCGCACGGCGATGTTGTTGCGCTCCCGGCGCTGCCGGTACTCGGGGCTAAACCTGTCCACGCACTTCTTGCCGCCCCGCTCCTTGCCCCCGGCGGCGGCGGGCGGCGGGACGCCCTGCGCCGGCCCGGGCACGGCGACGGCGGCGGGGCCCGGCGAGCGGGTGCTGCAGCTGGAGGGGGAGCTGCTGCCCGGCGGCTCGGGGGACGTGGGCGGCGTGGGCTGCCCGCTCAGGTTCATGATGGTCTGGGCGCAGGTGGCGATTTGCGAGGGCAGCAGCGAGGAGGAGAGGTCGCTGTCGCTCCAGTCCGGCTCCTGCTTCAGAGCGCCGCGGGAGGAGAAAGAGGAGGAGGAAGAGGAGGAGGAGGAGGAGGAGGCGGTGCGGGGCTCGGAGCCCAGCAGGGTGGTCATGGCAGCGCCGAGGTCCTTGGCGGGGTCGCGGCCGGCGCCGCCGCCCGGTGGCAAGTACTCGCCGTATTCCCCGCCCCGCTCGGGCTTGTGGTTGCTGTTGAAGAGGTCGGCGAAGAGCTCGTCGTTGCAGAGCTCCAGGTTGGGCACGGCAGACATGGAGTCAATGTAGGAGCTAAAGTCGATGGCGCTCTCGTCCTCGTACATGGCCGGGGCGGCGGCGCTCAGCTCCGCCAGGTTGGTGCCGCTGCCCCCCACGCCGCCCCCCGCCTCCTCGCCGCTCATCCCGCAGCCGCCACGGGCCCCCGGCTTGCAGGCGGGACCCGGCCCGCCGCCGCTGCCCACCTTGGCGTCGTAGAAGTTGGCGGGCTCCAGGCACCAGCTCTTATAACATGCCGGGGAGTCCAGGCTGTAGAGAGCGGCGGCGCTCATCGGCGAGCGGGACGCGGCACCGCACGGCCGCGGCGCGGGGGCTGCGGAGCGCGGGCACCAAACGCCGCTCCGCGACGGTCGCAGCTCCAGCCTCTGTCACGGGCAGGTGGGAGCGGGGCTGCTGCTGCTGCTGCTGCCGCTGCTCGCACCGCTGGCACTGCTGCTGGTCGGTGACACCGGCGCTGCCGCTGTAGCCCCGCCGTCTCCTCCCCGAGGGGGCCGATCCGGGCTCCGGTCACGCCGTGAGCAGCGGTAGGAGGCGGGGATGGGACAAGGCGTCTCAGGACCTGGGAGTGAAACGCCCGCTCGGTCCCTTCTTATACGGCGCGGGCCCCGCCTCCTGCCCCAATGACGGGGAACGACTGTTCCCGGCACCCCCGGGGACCCGGGGGCGGGAGCGGGTGGGGTGCGCGGCCGCGGAGGCAGGGCTGCCGCCGCAGCGAGCTGCCACCTCCCGGCGGAGGGTGGCCGCGGTCCGAGATGCCCCCGCCACGGGCTTGGGACGGTGCCGGTGCCTTTCGGGCGCCTGGCGCCCTCCCCGCGTCGTCCCGTCCCCGGAGAGCGCTGTCCCGACGCCGGTACCGGCACCCCATTCCCGCGGCTGAGAGTTAATTTTCCCTTTTCCACGGGGGCCAGCGGAAAAGCTGGTTGAAAAAGCCGATTTTACCCCACCGCCGCCACCAGCGCCACGCTGCATCCCCCACGCGCTTCCCCAGCGGCTCCTTGGATGGAGCGGTACGGGGAAGATGCTGCCTGCCCCACGCGTGGCTCTGTGTATCACCCGAGCGCCCTCCCCAGGCTCATCTCCCTTCGCTGGAGCATTGGCGGCTTCACCCGAGAAATCCCCCGCTCCGGGGAGAGGGTGGCCACTTGGATTTCTTCTGGCAGGACATTCCGGTGGGAAAGGGGTCTTTGAGGCATCTTAGCTGCTTCACGCTGTCTGCATGAAGTTATGCCTCTTAAAACCTTGCATAAAGTAATTATGCATGTTGTTGACCTCCGCCCTCCTTGCATCCCACAAACTACTACTACAGAATTGGCAAGTATCAGAGAACTGAAAATAGCTGAACTTTCAGCTAAAAGATAAGTTTTATAGTTGTATAAGAGTTTCTAAAACCCTGGCTTCACCCCCAGGTGCTCCACTGACTGAATTACTATAGAAACACAAGATGCCCTTAAAATTTACTCCAAAAAACCATTTACTTATTTATAATAGTTATAGAAGGCCCTTCTGTATTTAAGATAGGACTTTCCAGCCCAGCACTCAGCTGACGCTGCTGGCACGGAGCTGTGCCCTGCAGAGTGCGCTGCCACTCGCCCAGAAGTGGCTTTCTGGGGACCATGGGTACGTGCCGATCATGCCGGGCCTGCTGCCCCTCTCCGGGCAGGACTCCATCTGCCGCCGCCGCAGCTGTTGCAGGACCGCAGCTGTTTATCACAGGGGTGTGTGTTTTAACATAAGTAGCTGGGAACAAGACTGGTACATGCTCTCCCTTTGGATGTAAACTCCTCGTGGGAAGGCTTGTGGGATCAGGGTAAGTGCGCAGTGCCTGGCAGGTGAGATTTTACATCTGGCAGGTAAGGTTTCGCTTGGAGAGGCTTTGCTTTTAACTCTAGCATTGCCAGATGTCTCATGTTTAAATAAACTTGATTTCCTTTCTCATCAGAGGATTGATCACACAACCTCTATCTACACACAACCTCTATCTACACCAGCATTAACCACTGAATTTGACAGTGGCACAAGAAATGGTTGCTTTTCTTTTTTTCCACATTGTCAAAGAAATAATATGCCCCAAATTCTTTTTACATGTTTATTTTTTGCCTTCTACCACTGGGGTCTATTCATGTTGCACAGCTCTGCGCCACCTGCCCTTGGCCTGGTCTGGCTGTCCAGCGGGGAACATGGTGCTCCTGGACCTTTTTTCTCTGCATGAAGTGCAGAGGAGTGTGCACATGAGGCATGGGAAGGTAGTTCAGGAATGAGAGGCAGTCTGATACCCACTGTCTCTCCCCTTGCTCTGCTGGAAGGGGTTAGATTTCACCGGTTGTAGTCACAAAATTATGATTTGTCTTGGAAAGCACTCATTTAACTGTTTGCATGCAGAACTGTGTTACATTTCCAGCTCACTGAAGTCCTTACCCCAAAGGTCAGCCAGTGTTGGCATGCCGCTGTGCCAGCCTGAACATGCCTATTTAATGCCCATCATGTGTTACTCCAAAAAGACATGCAATTCCTAGCCAGGTCACCCGACCCCCGCTGGGCACCTTGCCTCCTGGCAATTAGATTCTCAGAATCCCTCAGTAAAAGGCACAGAACCACTGTGTAAACCTCAATATAAGCCATCTGTGTCACAGCTAACCATGGGGGGTACAGCATTGCCCAAAGGGTCTTCAGGACCTGGAGGTGTGTTCAGAACTTGTGGTCAGACCTGTCAGTGCCTGTCCCCCAAACCCAAGCAGCAGGATCCACCCCCTGGAAGGTGGGTTGGTTGTGTTGGTTGCTGAGCCTGAGATGTGTGATTTCAGGAGAACGTTTGAGGGGGTTCTCCCATGTGCCATGCAGGGTGTGAAGCCCTGGGGTGCTACGACACCTGCAGCAAAGCATCCAGGAGCATGTGATACTTGGCACTTACCAAAGCAGTGCACTGAAGGCAGGACAACATCCACACTCTACTCTTTCCTGGGGTGGATTTGTCTGGTATCTCGGCAGCTGAATCTGTTCCCATATGCATGTGTAATTTCATGAGCAGTGAAGTACAGACAAGCCCTTGATTTCCCTCATCTGTCCTGCTGAGTATCTGACCCACCGACTCACAGCTTGTCTCTGGGATCCAGTCATTTTAAACAGCAGAAGAAGCAGGTGATCATCTGAATTTCAGAATAAATTCTTTAAAACTTGCTTGAGGTTCATGCTCCAAATCAAGGAAAGTGTTTAAACCTGGTGAGAAAGGACAAGAAACCTTTCTCTAAGAAGCAGAAAAAAGGCAAAACTTTAACTTACTCTGGACTGCTGGCTGTGAATCCCAGAGAAACATCAGGGCCTTGAGCCCTTCAGGGATGGCGGTTAAATCACACTGTATTTCTGACAAGTTTTTCCTCATAAATAGGGGACAGGCCACTCATGGGAGGTAAGGAAACAGGGTAATGCCTCAGCATGCTCACCTCCAGCAAGCCAGCCAGGCATACAGGACTTCTTGGGACAGTGGGACTAGGAGTGTGGCGAGGCTGTACTGATCCTGAGGAGCCTCAAGAGCCCTTCTCTTCTCTTGATATTATGGGCTTGAGAAAGTGCCAGCAGGACATCAGGTCCTGGGGGATTAATGGGTAAAGACCAAGCTGACAAGGGGGAAAAAGATGGAGGACTGGTTTGCTGCATTTCTCCTCCCCACAAGAAGCACCAGGAGCGCAAGTATCCTTTCATCCACCAGCTGGAAGCCAGCAATGGCACATGGGGCCTGACCAGGAAATGGGACACATAAAGGAGGAGGTACAAGTTGCCTGGGGAGAGTCAAACAACCTCCCCACACACTCCTAGGGAGGGACAGTACCTGGCTGAGGTTGGTGTTGGCTCTTGTCAGCCAGCACAGTGACTGCTGGACAGTCGCTTGCTACCCGCTTGTGCCACCTCTGCCAGGGCTCCTGCCTCTCCCTTGTCCTGAAGCACTGTAACAGGATTTTGCTTGTCACTTGTGCTGTACTTGTACATCATTGCCTGCCTGTGGCCTCCCTACTCTTGGCAGCTGAAGAACTTGATGGTAATTGAAAGGATTTTTCCTTTTAGCTCATTTAGTTGAAGCTCTGTGTTTTGTCTCCCTACAGACATTTAAGCTCTGGCAGTGTCAGCCTGGGCTGGGCTTGTCCAGCTGCACCTGTGGCTGCTGAGCTGCTGAATAAGGTCAGGGTCCCCAGGGTCCCCAAAGGCCAAGTGCTACTGCAGCAAAACACCTCAGAACCTGTGCTCCTTGTTTTATCACACTCTTTGGTGGATACTCTGAACTTTTTTGTGATACAGGTTTTGCATGAATTGCCATTCATGTGATCAAATTGACAGCTATATCTTTTGCCTGGATATTGATTAATATCTTCATTAATCAAATGAAATCTTGTGTGGTATAATTTACTATGAGTATAATGGACAATTAGAGTCAGTGCCACCCTCTTCTATCCCATCAAAAAGGCAAAGAAAAAACTCACCATGTAAATAACGTGGAAACTGTAACCAAAACTTTTCCAGTCCCTCTTGGCCACTCCTTCATGTTATCAGAATGGTTTGGGTTGGAAGGGACCTTAAAGTTTATCTGGTTCCAACCCTCCTGCCATGGGCCAGGACAAGTTCCACTAGACCAGGTTGCTCAAAGCCCCATCCAACCTGGCCTTGAACACTTCCAGCAATGGGGCATCCACATCTTTTCTGTTCCTGTGTCTCATCACTTTCACAGTGAAATATTTCCTCCTAATATCTAATCTAAACCTACCCACTTTCTGTTTAAAACCATTCCTCCTTGTCCCGTCACTTCAGACCTTGATAAAAAGTCCCTCTCCATCTTTCCTACAAGCTCCCTTTAGGTACTGAAAGGCTGCAGTAGGGTCTCCCCAGTACCTTTTCTTCCCCAGGCTGAACAACCTCTCAGCCTACCTGCACTGGAGAGGTGCTTCAGCTCTTTGATCATCTCTGTGGCCCAAAAAGCCTCCCAACCTTTTTGCAACAATGATATACCCCTCTAAACACCCTATTCTGGACACAACTTTGTTTGATGTAAGGTGTGGCTCTTTGGTAGTTTTGCGACAAGACCAGCAATACCAACTGGTGCTGTGGGTGTCCGCCAGGGTGTGAGCTTTCTGTGTGGGTGCCATTTCTTACAGGCAGCATAACTTAAAAATGACATTTTTAAAGCCCATGTAATTTCCAAATGAGGCACAGTATTAATAAAGTGACTCGTCAGACCCTCATCCTTGGGGGAAAAAAAGTTCTAAAGCAGAGGTAATAAATCCTTATCCTCAATTTTGAAAAACAAGAATTTTGGGGAGAAATGTCTCTTTATATAGATGCTTACTTTTGGAAGCAGCTGGCCAAACCCGTAAGTGTGAGACCAGAAGAGCTGCAGGAAATTCCTTATTCCATGTCTGAATATGAGCCTAATTCATTGTTTTTGTGGAAAGCTCCCAGGCTCTTTCCTGTGCCCAAATGTGTGCTGGTGCTGTATCACCTCTCAGCCACAGAGACCTCAAGATAACATTTAAATTGGGGGGCAGTGGTGGGGACTAAGGGAGAAAATCCTGATCACGAGAAACAAGAAGCAGCATGCAGGAACCTCGCTATCAGCTGGGAAAGGAGACTGTAGGCTGCAGTTCCAGTTTCCTCTGGATTCAGCTGTAAAGTTATTCTTAGCTAGAGGGAAATTGTAAGATTGGCAGGGATGGTAAGGATTAGCTTAAACACAGTATCATTCCATACACTAAGAAAAACCTAGTGAGAATATATGCTAATGTTTTACATAACTTTTTAGATGCAACGAATGGATTTCCAGATATAGTGCCCATCTAGCTGGTTATTTAATCTGAGAAGGAAATACTCTGTCTTACTTGTGAATAGTTTCCAAGTTTTGTTTTGCATCATGAGACCTGATGCAGTCTCTGACTCTGATCTTCACATCATCTTACTCTTTTCTGGAAGCCAAATAAACCCACCCTGTAAAGCACCGAGCCCAGCAACTTGAGGTTTGCATTGTGTAGTACCTCCCATGCTGCTTGACAGGCTGGCTCCAGCCTTTCCATTTAGCTGCTGCATCTTAACTGAGAGCAGCCAGGACTGGGGACAGAAGCTGCCATTCACATGTGCTGGAGGTTATTTCCAGGGCCATTCAGCTGCAGGGTGAAAGCTCCCTAAAGAAAGTTAGGGAAACTCCACTTGCTCTGCACAGGATGTGTTGAAGACCCAGCAGCCTCGTGCTTTGTGCCTCAGCAGACACATGAGCTTGACAAACACATGACTAATAAGGGCTGATGTAGCCGAGGCTTCCCACTGTTGTGCTTCTTCTGGGCCAAAATGGAGCTTTTAAGTATTGAAGTTGTCATGAACACGTTCTAAGCCCGTGTCACTCTTGCCTGTGTCACAGCCTTGAGGGCCTTTCGCTCTGGACTGCAGGGAGCAGTGAGCACGGGGCAGCAACCCCCAGCCCCCTCCCCAGGAGGGGCCAGGCTGCACTCCAAAGCCCCTTCCCAAAGGCCAAGGAGGGATGCCTGCTGTGCACAAACATCTGCTGTTGCTGAGATATCAAAAGTCCTACGAGAAGAGCCTCGTTGAAGTATAAACCCAAACTTTGTCCTCCACAGTGCAGGTCAAAGTACCCAGTAACTATCTGAGGTATGTGCCAGAAGTGCCATTAAACACCTCGTACACCCAGCCACTTGATTTCTAAATGCCCTCTGCCTTTTCATGTTACCTTTTTTATTGTGCTTTAAACTTTCTTGTATTTGTAGAGTGACAGCATGAAAGCCAGGGTACCTCACCTGACCAAGTTTCAGTCATAAGGTTGCAGTCCTAATTGTTAGCAGAGATCAAAAGAACAAAACACCATAACATCTTACTGAAGTGTATATAAAAAACTATATTAAACACTTTTATTAAAATAACCCCCACCTTACTGCCCAGTAATTATCATCTCCATAAATGGGTAAATGTAGAAGCTTTCTGTGATTAAAGTGCCCTGAATTAACTTTTGAAATGAGGTATACAGCTGAAAGTTTATTTTTAAATGTTTCCTCTACAAAAATACATTCCAACAATATTTTTAATTAATAAAGTCTGATAAAAATGTTCTGAATTTCTTGATTTATAACAGTATTGACACAAACCATTGAATATGTTTATTAAGAAGAAAGGTAACAAATAGTAATTGTTGCTGGAAAGTATTTGAAGCAGAAAAGCTCCCTCCCCATTCTTTAGAGCTCAGCATTCTTCCTCATCAGGAGTTTTCACGGAGCTGTATCCAGGAGGCAGAATTCTCTGCTCTCCAGCTGACAGATTCATTTGAGACTGGTGCCAGCAGCAGACATGGCCCTCAGTGAGACCAGAACTGCCCCACTGCCACAGAGGCAGGAGGGAAATCTTGTAAGCAGTGAAAGGGCAAAGACTCATTTTTATTACATCCTTTATGATAATTATTAAAAGCCTCAATGGGATCTATCTCCTGCAGTGAATCTGGGTAATGAGCAACAGTAGTGTTTGAGAGAATTCTCCTTCTCCCTCACTGCCCATGCTGCAGTTTAATGCCAGCTGGGAGCTCAGCCTCACAGAGCTGCTCCTCACTCCCCCAGAGAGAAATGGAAAATGAGACAACTCGAGGGCTGAGACACAGACAGTGTAATAGATTAAAGGAAAAACTGTGCACACAAGCAAAGCAAAACAAGGAATTCATTCACCACTTCCCATGGGCAGGCTGGTGGTCAGCCATCCCCAGGAAAGCTGGGGTAACAGTGACTTGCGAAGACAAACACCACCACTCTGAGCATCTCCCCCTTTCTCCTTCTCCTCCCAGCTCTATGTGCTGAGCATGACACCCTATGGCATGTGATATCCCTTGGGTCAGCTGGAGTCAGCTATCCTGGCCGTGCCCCCTCCCAGCTCCATGTGCACCCCGGACTCCTCACAGTGTGAGAGGCAGAAGAGGCCTTGTCCCTGTGCAAGCCCTGATCTGCACTAATGAAACATCCCTGTGTTATCAACAGTTCCCAGCACACATCCAAACCACAGCCCCACTCTAGCTGCTCTGAAGAAAACAAACTCAAGCCCAGGCAAACCCAGCACACCTGAGAACTGGCTGCTGGAGACAAAGAGCCACATCTGGCACAACCCCCACAGTTTGGCATAAGCAAATTCCAAAGTGCAGCAGCCATTCCTGTGCTGTGCTGCAGTTACGGCAAGAAGCTTACAGCGCTCAGCTCTGTCGACAGTGACTTCTGGCTTGGGCCAAACAATAATTTGGAAATAACACACTGTGAGCAGTGCAGACTTCCAAAGGACAAAGATAACAGGGTAAATGGCTAATTGCTAAAAACAGTCTCATCATTACTATCTCATTATCCAGTAATGAAAAAGCTGTTCAAATACTTTAGGTGTTATCTAGAGCTAAGAGCTGTTTTCTGTTTAATTTCACCATGTGGTTCACTGATACTATTGATATGAAAATCTTCTAATTTTAACTACAAATAGTATGTGGCTGCAGAATGGTTTCAGTCGATTGTCATCAAGGTCTCTGCAAAAGAAAAGCACAGACTCACTACATCACTGCATGGACGCCCACAAGTTTGCAGGGTATGAATTTGCGCTTTCCACTGAGGAATCTTAGTGCTTTTCAAATCTTTAAGCTCTAGAGCCTCTCCAGTTCTTTCTACATTGATTTTAACACGAAGACAATAAAGCTGCTTTGTTACAGAACCACACTCAAGAAAAATAATTTTAAAAAAAGAATCAAAAATCACTGTTTCAATACAGCTTTAATACAAAAGTTTATTTTCTCTATTAGTCAAGTTAACCGGTGATAAAAGTAGTTACGAGTTTTTTTACTTTTTGGCCTTAAAATTCTGCTCTACTTGCAGCTGTGTTTTAGGGTACAGATCCCTTGGCAGACAGGTTTGTAGAGGGCAGTTCCTCACATCCAGGGCTCCCATCCTTCCCAGACTCTGCCAAGAATATTGGGGTCTGTCGCTTGATCGATGAGGCACCTCACTTGGGTCTCCTCTGACAGTCCATCCTCTGGCTCTTTGGCTCTGATATCATGGTTAGAGTTACCACGAGCCACAGCTGCAAAATCATTATAAGCAGCCGACTTCTCATGGCCCAGGCGCAGCTCATCACTGAAATTGAGAACACAAAAATAAGCTCTTACTAAAAGAAACAAGCAAAAAATGTGAGATGGATTTTTAAACACAAAACAGCACTTGAAAAATAAAGCTTGAATTGAGATCAAGATGTGGAGGCTGCTCAAGAGCTGTAGAAGGCTTGGCCAGTGAAGACTGGTGATTTCAGGTGTCCTCTACTAGTAGGTATTTGGCATGAATATGCCAATCTTGTCAAAGGTCTCTAGCTGAACAGATGCAGCAGTTCACATCCAAGCTGTTGATCTCTTTACCTGCCCTCCTGATTTATGCCTATAACAAGTATTTTGCTGCCTTTTCCAGTTCAGCCTTGACCGCAAAAGGGACTCCTCCCAAGTCCTGCACTTTTCAATATTTGTATGGTTTTAAAACAGGCTTGCTTTCTTTGCTTTTCTGTCTTTCCCCTGATTAATCCAAAATGCCTTTTTAAGAGAGGATGGAAGGGATTAATTGTACTTTTAACTGAACTTTGAAGATATTCTGGCTTGAGCCAGACTTGACTAGACTGACATAAATAACCTGGGAATGCCACCAGATTTGAATTTGATGTTTCTCATAAGCAGCTTTCTTCCATGCCTCCGTCACAGCTGGTTCAGGTTCCATTTCAAGCAATCCTCCATCAGAAGCATATATTAATTTAAATATGATCCCTACCCTGAAAGCAGTGGAGACAAACATAAAGAAGAGTGGGGCTGAAGAATATGAGATTAAGCAGCCTGACAGGGAGAGGAGGCATATGTTGCCAGGAGCAGTAAAACTGCTCAGAAGGCCTGAATTGGAGCAAGAAAACTCACAGAGAGATATCTGGTGTTTTGGCTGGCAGGGTGATTCAGAGAGATTGTACATGGACCAAAATTACTCTGACAGAGGGTTTGTTGAAATTTTGCCCTGTCTGTCTCTTCTCTTTTCCTAGGCACCATTCTATCCAAAGGGAGCAAGATCTGACACAGGAGCCTTCCAAAGCTCTTAGTGGAGCAGTTTAAAGCAAAAGGAGAGCATCTTACCAAGTGATTATTGCTGGATTGGCACCTGTAAGCTTTCTTCTGACATAGCTGACTTTTTGCAAAGGGTACCAGTTTACTTCAGATGTGTTTATTTCCTTAATCCACGTGCCTCCTTTTGCCAGCTGTCTTTGTTCAAAGTTCTAAGGAGAAAACAAATTTGCCCTATTTATCCTAAATCACACACTTAAAAAAGGCTTTTAAGACGCAGATCATAGCAAGTCAAGCCAGTATCTTAACTGCAGATGCAGTGGAGGACAAAGCAGTGAGATAATATCTAACTTGCCTGTGACCTTAATTTACAACTCAACTTACCGAAGTGCAACTAGTTTCAGATTTTTTTTTCTCTGTAACTATTAGTTTGATATATACAGTGCTGTTACGTAAGTTTAAGAGGTTCAATGCAAGAAGTTGAAAATATTTATGCTGGTGCTATAAGTGACATAATGTGATCAAGAGTAGCCCACATCTTTAGGATTATCACGAGAGATAAAGAGCAGTACACCGACAACACAGACATATGCTACTATTTTTTGTGCATCAGTATAGAATTCTGTCATTTTAAAACACTTTCTTAAAACTTAAAATACTTTTAAGTTCAGTTTCTCTGAGAACTTAATAAAACCAAGAAAGATAAAAGGAGTACTGAGAGTGAGCCTCAAGGAATACTTCCTTTTTCATCAGTTTTATTCTTATTACAGTTTAAGAATTTTCACATGAAGAAAAAGGAAAGAGGACAAAACCCCACCTTCCAGTCCAAAGAAGGCTCTTTTACGAATACATCCATGGTGCTGATGAGGAGGTCTGGATCTGAACGATAAGCCCTCAGGGCGTGCACCATCACGCTGTAAATGAGTCCCCACTCTTTCACTGGCATCATCAGATTAACAAACTGGCGAGTCAGGCGAAAGGGCATCAACTCTGGCACACGCAAAAACTAGCCAAGGGGAAGGGCAGTCAAAAG
This sequence comes from Coloeus monedula, assembly GCF_965178545.1. Classification (NCBI taxonomy): domain Eukaryota; kingdom Metazoa; phylum Chordata; class Aves; order Passeriformes; family Corvidae; genus Coloeus; species Coloeus monedula. The sequence goes on from NC_138781.1 coordinate 116,943,635, forward strand.
AAAACAAGAAGTAAGAAGCCTTGGAACAGAAGGATTAGACGGGAATATTTTGTTCTTTTTAAGGATTGAAACTGTCTTTGTCACTTAACTGAAAATAACGCGCAAAAGTAGAACTGAATCAAGTTGTGACATCAAAGCTCTAGTCATGAATATTCAGTGACAGTGGTTGAAAGCATGGTTGAACTGTGTAAAACACCACCATATTGACTCTGTGGAGTTCTACAGCTCACTGCTTGTCTGAGTATATCTGGACTCAGATATTTTATTCAATTAACTAGAAATAAGTTGTAAAGATAATTTTGCGCCAAAATAATGGCAACTGAAGAGCATCCAATTTAGTACAGAGAACACATGCGTAATCGCACGTAACAAATGCAAAAGCTGTAACAAATTAGTTGGAAACAAATACCTGTGTGGCTGCACCAAAAGCGTATCCAAAGTCTATTCCCACCATGCCACCTGTCTCCTTGTTAATCATGAAGTTGGACAGATGCCTGTCTCCAATCCCAAGTATCCAGTGGCTGATGCACATCAGTGCGTGAGAGCTGGCAAAATGGGAGCGCAGGGCGAGGAAGGCCTCGGGAGATGTGCTCATTTTCACAAAGGCTCGCCTTAACAAAACAGAACTCGCTTGTTGAATGCAGAGAAACACCAACATTTGTTTCACAATGTGCAGCCATCAGCAGCCACTTACCGCAGCAGGTCTTCTGGAACGCTGCTCTCCCTGCTTCTGAAGGACGTGACTGCTTCTGTACGGTTGGCATTTCTGCAAAGTAGTGGAGAAATAAAGGTAGCTGCTGAAATAACAGCCTGCTGCATGTTGAAAGTCAAGATATGCCCAGGATGGCAGCAGTGTACGGTGCTTACTCCAGTAGACAGTACAGCAAAGCCACAAAGAGTTCATCCCTCAAATTTTATCTGATATTACAAATGCCCCATCCCCTCTCTTTCTCACAAGGGTTATTTCCAAGTCTGACATTTCTAAATACAAAAGAGTATGTAGTTTTGTGTATTTTCCCCCAAATTAAGTAGATGGGTTGAGTTTTATTACAGCAATATCATCATGTCCTTTCTGGCTGGACAGTCTCTTCCAAGCAGAGGAATTAAGGCCCCAGTTAAATCTCTCAGCAACAGGCTGAGGCCATACTGACACTAGAAAGTAGTGCAGCACAGGGGAAGCAACAGAACTGAAGAACTGGTGCTGAGGGCATTCATGCCATGCAGATTTGGGGAAGGAGGCTTTGTCCTAGCCCATGTCTAGTTCTGAATGCTCGTGAGAGCTGAAATGTGTTGGGTGCTTTCCTTCCAGTCTACTTCCCTCTGAAAGGAGCAGAGTTGAGAATTAGAGAACAGCTCTTTGATGCAGCAGACGGAAGATGAATGGGGGTGATGGGGAATTACTTTAAAAGGACATTCTGGATCTGAATAAAAGTATTAATTCAGTTAATCGAGTCAAAGTTTTGCTTTAAAAAGCAATACATTTGCACATTATGAGCTAATAAATGCTCCTCTGGACGCTTCACTTCACCACCCACAGTGCTAGATCTAGGTAGGTGTGGAAATTCCTCTGAGAGGATGCTCAAGGTGGGACCTAAACCACCAAATATTCTTAAATTCTCAGTGAATCACGGTGATTTTCTCTGTCCAACTCCAGCAGATGCTCGGGCTCTGAGGCAGCCTACCTAACTGCATAATCAGGAACAAGATGCCTAGGAAATAAAGTTGAAGAGCAGCATCTGCTTCTAGACACTTTCTAAAGGAAGTGAGCAAGCTTCTGGAAGCATTCCTGTGCTCTGGTAAGATTTTTGGCAAGAGGAATTTTGCACAGCATCTCCAGTAAGAGAAAGCAGTAAAATGAGCAAAAATCAGATCTAGCCACCATATTATAATGCAGATCATACTTTTTTCCTGGAATTTCTACAACTCTGCATGTGTGCACACTCTAGTTTCTACATTTCACATGCAGTTCTCTTTTGAAACCTACCTGTACATAGCATGGTATCGAGAGATGATGCCCTGTGCTTTCCCACCCATCCTGGACAGCCACTCAGAATAGGCAGCACGAGGTCCTCTTGGGCTAGGGACAAAAAGAAGAAAAGCACTGATGATTTCCCTGTATCTATTTTCTATTTGATTACCCACAGGTTGTGTGCCGCTCTGACCCATGAGATTTTTATGCAAAGGAAGAGTCGGGAAGCTACAGCCTACATTAATTTTAGCCTTGCTATGGAAATGAAGTTTTTGCAGTCAGAGTATAGGCTGATCCATCCATCTCCTCCCCCCCCAACTTTGAACACACTTCAGTCATATCTGACAGATAAGACATCTCACTGGTGTTAATTTGTCAATAGGTACTGTGAAAATTAGATGCTGCCTCCAGAAGAAAGGTCCAAAATAATTTTTCCAGGGAGGAAAAGGTAATTTTGACACAGCCTTGTAGCCTTTGAGAAGACTTATGTAGTCCACCACAGTACATGCTGCCCTTTGTCCACCCAAATGGGCAGGGAATGCAGGAAGGCAGTTTGGTATCTTCTCAGTGTGCACGAGAGAGGAGGAATGAACGGGTGCTTGAACTTAGGGTATTAATCCATGAGAAGCCAGTATTCATCAGTTGCACTGCTTATGGAATAATTTGGTATTTTTCTCCCATCTTAACTAAATGCATCAGACATTAAACTTCTATTCCAGAGAGGCAGCAACTTAGCAGAGCAGCTGCCTTCTCTCTTCCTTCCAAAGCATGTTTTGAGATAGAGAATGCCATTTCCATTTAAGAAGCACTTATCAGTTATAGACTGTAGCCCATCACCTTGGGATAAAGAAAAGTATTTCAAAAATTCAGGAAGTTGTTCCCCCCACCCCAACCAAAATTTTCCTTTGTGAGTGCTGTCACTTAACCATAGCTCATATAAAATAACTTAATTGTCTTGACTGAATAATGTATGGGGATCTTCCACATTGAGCATACTATAAATTTCCTCCCCTCACGAGATGGTTCCATGTGAGTCCTCCTTCACTTTCCCACTCAGTGAATTGAGATCAATGTAATACCACTGCTGTTCACAACAGTGAATCAGACAGCAGTAATGCAGGAACTGTAGCAGTTCCTAAACCGCTCACAAATCCAATAACCATAGAAATAAAGACTCTTTGGAGTCCAACCTCCACGCTGGAGTTTCCTCCAACCTGTCCCATAAATGTTAACCAGTAAAAACAAATGATGACAACAACACTCAGGCAAACCCAAATAAAGATTATGTAACTAAGAACCACATTTGTAAATTAAACCGCATTTCTAAATTCCAGGACAGAACTAGGCTGAAATGCTAGAATTAAATCAATTTTACAAATATTCAACCTCCAATTACAATCATGAGAAAGCAATATAATTTATTCAAACCCAGCATTTGTATCAAGCCAGAGAGAGTGCTCTTTTACAGTCGTGTTCTGTGCATTTGCTGCCAATTTCCAGCCCCCATCACTGACTCACTGCTGAACTCAGGTTCTGAACAGCTCTGTCTCTATTCCCTTCCCCTGCCCCCTATTGACCTAAGTCCATTTCCTGCCTGATCAAATCAAGAGATCAAAATCCTCTGCTTGTAAAATCAACCTGCTGATAAGGAAATGGTGATGATAATGACGTCACGCATGATTATAATTATAAGCCTCTTGTTTAAACAAGCTGGGTGGAGGATATTCCAGGTACAATGGCACTCATTAAACAAACAGTTGCCAATTACTAATTTGGGTCAGGAAGTACAAACTGCCTCCTTGCTTATAAGTGCTTTTATTTCACTACTTAATTAAAAAAAAAAAAAAAAGAAAAAAAGAGAAAAGAAAAAAAGAAAATCCTGCCACAAGACCGTCAGTTATCCAAAACCTCATTAGTAATGCTGTTAGAGCAGACAGCTAAACCAAGCATCACCTGTAATAGCTGGTATCTTCCTCTTTAGACATGCTATTTTTAAGGAATTCTTTTAAGGTACAGGTATTTTCCAGCCACTTGATGAGTCCCAGTCTGGAACAAAGTAAGTCAGAGATAAGAACAAGTAGCTCAGAGCTGAACTTTAGAGGAACACCCCAAATGGAAAGCACCACATTCTAGTGCCTACTAAAAGAAGGTTAACAGCTACCGATTTAAATATACTCTGAAAAACACTTTCCAGACAAAGCAATTTCAATGTTGTTTAAAAGGAAAAGGAAAAAAGATGAATTAAGCCAAGGCACAAAACACTCTCAATCTGAACCTGGCACACAAAATTCTCACTTTCCAACATCCCAAAAGTAATAGATGTTAATATAAAGATTTCTGTCCCTTCAAGATAAACTACCTTGTTGTCATGGGGATGACCTGGTAAGTTTTTAACTGCATGTTTCTTTGGCTACATGCAGCATCCTGGGAAAGGATAATGTTCATTACATCAAAGAGCTGCTCAATGCGCTGGTCTTGTCGCAGGTCTTCACCACCTTTGACAAGAAAAGGATACTCCTGCTCATCGCTGCCTCGGATTGTTATACGTTTTGGCTTCCTCAAGGATTCCATTACACTTATCTTGGAAAGAGACAGGAAAAAGCAGAATATTTGTGACAGAAGACTTGGTCTTACAGAATCACCACTGGCATTAAGCATATCTGTCATCCCTAGATGACATAATCAATTTACTCAATTATACTAGGAGAACAAATGCCCACTTGCAGCCCTTCCTTTGTATGCTGCAAGATGTGTAAACAAGCAACAACCCTGCTACTGCCAAATTTTTCAGTTGGAATATGGACACAGATTTATACTACATAGGATTTTGACTCAATCTTAAAAACATACCCGTTCATCAAATCCAGAGATTTTTGCATGGTACTCTGGCAGTGGCTTCCCTTTTCCATCATACTGACCTGAAGTGATAGTGGAAAAAAAAATTAGAAAAAAGTTACATAAACTGATGTTATTTTAAAGTGTGTTTAACACCAGAACACCCATCCAAATGTTTTGTCAAACTGGTAGAATGACAACTGAGAAGAAAATACTTTTACATGTGTAAAAAAGATCCAACATACACATAGTATGATTTTAATCTGTGAATTACTGACTCCCTTTCCTTATCTCTTAGAATTGACCTCTTGATGGTTTCAGAAGATACAACCTTTTTTGAATTAAATTTAAACACAGATTTATATTCAGATTTCCTGGAGTCAGGCCTTTAGAAAAATACTAAATTCTTAGGTAAGAGATACAAGCTTGAATACAATTTTAAAAATCAGGACTATAGTTTAAGAACAGATTTAAGAGATAATGAGTGAACAGAATTATTTCAAGTAAGGCCAGGTAAGGCATAAAGCCAGAAAGAAGGGCCATATAGCCCATACAAGAAATAAAGCTCAAGAACAGCAACTTTCTTGTAAGGGACAGTTCACTATCAACACTGAAGGGGAACTTACCAGGAACCTCTAGTTCATTCCTCAAGAACTCAGCTTTGAATTCACTCATCCATGGTGAACATTCTTTGAGGTTCCCAGGTTCCTTATGGGTTTTGCTCATTTTTAAGTGAAGAGACGTTGCAATCTCACCAAAGTCACTTATCTTCATATCCAACAGTTCTGAACCACCTTTGCCAAAATGATCATCCAGGTCCTTCCCAAAAGCCTAACAATCATTTATAGAAAGGAATCCTGTTTACACAGTGCTAGACACCACCTAAGAGCACCAAAACAGTACCTTCCTATCTACACACACAGCTCGCTTAGATATCAGGAAGAAATTCTTAATATAAACCAGAACAGGCTGCCCAGAGAAGTTGTAGATGCCCCATCCCTGAAGTGTTCAAGGCCAAGTTGGATGGGGCCCTGAACAACCTGGTCTAGTGGGAGCTGCCCCTGCCCATGGCAGGGGTGTGGAAACCAGATGGTCTTTAAGGTCCCTTCCAACCCAAACCATTCTGTGATTCTGTGAAATGTTTTAGATGTTTTATTTACTATCGGATTTATTATCCGTGGATTTATTACTGCCAAGCAATAATTTTGGACATAAAATGTATAAACTCATATTTAAAAGTATTTGAAATATCCTGATAAAGGAAAAGTGCAAAGTCATTTCACATGGGCCCATTCAATAAACCAAGTAAGCATTATCTACAAATAGTTAACTGAGTTGACTTCCTGTGTTCATAATTCAAGGTTCTAGAAAAACCAAATGTTTCTTCTTGGACCTGGAAAGATATGTTTTTTTAATGCCTGATCATTTTTCTCCCAAGCTATGAAAACACAGCTATTTCACTACAGTAAATGAAAATACAAAAAACATTATCCTTTTGAGGGGACTGCTACAGTCAAAAACACCTTTATCACTTAAATCTATTTCCAGATTATGAGCCTGAAGTATTGCACATAGTAGAGCAATTTTATGTGTTAGTCAAGAGAGACAACCTTTTTTCCCCAGCAAGAACACTAGAAACGATACAGTTATTCTCACAGCACATTTTGTTTCTTCATAATAATGCATTGTGAAAGCAAAGAATTCAGAGCCTGTGCATCATCACCTTAACTCTCTTCTGAAGCTACTCTCTGCAGGAATACTGCTCTCCTTCTTCCCTTTAACAGAGAGGAACAACCCTGATATCCCTCTCTAGCATGTCTCTTGCTCTTCTTTCGGTATCCTCTACTACTGCACATTTCAGCTTCTTAAAGAGCCATGGATTTTTTTTGTGTGGGCACACAAATCACCCAAACAGCCTTTGTGCTTATGCCTGCCATGTCCCTTGCTGTGCATGCACCCTATATAGCTGCTCCCCTCTCCCTACCCCTCACCCCGACACCGGCACATCCTGCACATTCTTATCCCCTGCTCTTAAGTTTAAAGTCATTATCATCAAAGTCCCATCTTATCTCACAGCAACACATTCAAAGGGCTAGTGTGCCCCTCAACTCTCAATTACCCTTTCTGCTTCATTGTCACCTCACCTCCTCCCAACTCCACCTTACTCTCATCCTCCACCTTTCCCGCTCATGGGGAAGGAATCTCCCTACAGACACCCAGGTTAGTTTATCTAATGCTAATGTGACATAAGGATGGCCACATGGGAAAGAGCTGGATGCACCCCACCCTGGCCACGGGGCTTTGCACATAGAGTGCAAGCAGTCAGGATGCTCTTTCTACAGGAGTATCACTCTCCTGGCCTCAGCAATTTGCAGCTCAGGGCCTTCTGGACCAGGAAGTGTGCATTTGTATGTAAAAGCTCTCAAAGCATTTCCCCCTCTCCATGCTACTGCCTGCTTGCTATTTGAACCCATGAAAGCACCTGTAATAGCCTGCAGCAGGAGTTCAGCACTTAAGTGTGTACTGAATGAGGAAACACTTCTCACTGGTCTGAACCTGCCACTTCCATAGAGTATTTACTTCATGTTTGGCACTCCCGATAGAATCACAGAATTGTTAGGGTTGGAAAAGGCTTTTAAGTCCACCAAGTCCAACCATGGGACTGATGTTAAGAGCTTTATTGTACCTGGCATCATTGCATCTTTTCCAACTGGAGGAATGCTAAAGTTGCTTATGCAGTGGTTACTCTGTACCTCTGATTATTCTTGCCACTTTGAACCTCATCCAATTTTATTAGATCTGTGTTGAGAATACTGCAGACAAGGACTACAACATTCAAGAAGCAAGAGTCAGGGAAGGCTGCTATGCCAATGTACAAATCCACGTTCAGCTCTCTGTTCTTAAGAATGATGAACATTCACTTTTCTTTCTTGACTGCCCTTGAGTATTCACAGCTGATGTTTTCAAAGAACTATCACAAATCAAGATTTTGTTCTTGAATTGCAATAGTCAGCTAAACCCCAAAGAATTTCTATGTGATACTAGGGTAATTAAATTTTCTTGCCACACGTGTCACTTCATTTTCTACACTGATTTTCACCACTTTAGAACTCAGTCAGTTTTGTAAAGTCTTCTCTATAATTCTTCATAGTTGTAACTCTTCTGTATTACTTACCCTTAGTAACCTTGTATTGGCAGCAAATTTGAGTAGTATAATACAGCAAAACTCCCTAAGAACATTTATTCCTGTAGGGCAGTTAGAAGAGGAAAGTGAACTATGTTAAGTCCATGGCTTCTGGAAAAGAAATCCCAGTCCTGTACTCCTGACTTGATCAAGTCTCATCAAGTCCTGCAGCACCTGTAAAAGCTGTGATCTTTTGACTTTCTATTGTCTTCTAGAAAAGCACATGATGTCAACGCTACCCAGGAACCTCATATACCTGAATAAACCTTTTCCTCGTCAATCCAAGGCCAGGAGCGTCCAAATTTCCCAAATTCCTGTACATTCTTTCATACATTTCCTTAAGCTTCTTTTTGTTTCTCTGAGGTTTTGACAATTCATTTTTGACATCCTCAGTCCAATCCTGCAAAGAGAAGAAAACAGATGAGTACTGAGAAAAGATTTAGTGACCCTTGCTTTTCAGTAAACCACTCAGATTGCACTGGGGTTACTGTATTTAATAGTAGTCAACTATTATGTGTCTTTTGACAACAAAAAGAGCAACCAAAAGACTGTGGAAATATTTTCCTTTCATTCTGTGTCTTGATAAAATGTTTCTACTTTATTACAATAATTATGTTTACTACCATAGTGTTTAGTGCTAACTAAGAAAGCCTTTGTGGGGCCAGGAGTGGCACCAAACACAGGGCAAGAATCCCTTGGACAAACAAGTCAGAACGTAGACAGGATGCCCAGCAGGAAAAGGGCATAAGAACACAAGTAGTCCAAAATTATGAAGATGGCCACAAATGATAATTGTGTAAGGCTTTCAGAATGATTAAGGAACACTGACCGCGGGGCAGGGCATAGACCCTGAAGGGGAAAGCTGAAAAGGGCTGAAGCAGAACATCCAACTGGCACAAAGGAGGGAGCCCATCACCAGTGAAAGCTGCTGACAGCACCCTGACATCACCATCATCATCATGTGCTGGTGCTGAGTTGAACCACTTCCTGTGGCTGTGGTGTCAGGCTCCACCCAGCACTTGCTCTTCTGGACAGAGGGAGAAGAATGAAGGGGAAAGGGGGAAAAAAAACCTTTACCTTGAAAATCATTACAGGATTAGAGAGCTGCTCCAGGGAGTGAACAAAATCTTGAACTACTCCTCCTCTATCCAACTTATTCTTGATCCTTTAAAAGAAGAGAAAAATGCATCACAAAGCAACAGGAACTATCACCACCTCGCCTGCAGATAAGCAATGATGTGGACTGTCTGCTGTATATAAGAATCTGGTAAAATAATTCAGGTGTAGGTAGGTGAGACTCCCTCAGAATTCCCTCCTGGGCTGCATGACTGTTTATATGTTGACTAAACATGCCACACAACTCCCAATTTTTTAACTGTATGTCCCACTATGAAAATAGGAACTTGGTGAGTGGAAAGCATGCTTGAAACAGACACAGGCATTGACCAGACTATACACCCTGTCATGACAGTCACTGAAGGGTGATACTGTCTGTGAAACACAAGACTATATTTTTATTTTAAGCTAAAATTTATTCAGCAAATGTATCAAACTTGAGAAAAAGGCAAAAAGACACCCAAAATGTGGTTCTACAGCATTGTGTGATAGACACTGATTTTTGCCTGGGGATTAACTCAAGTGTTACTTCATGGCAAAATGGGCAAGGGAAGGCTTGTAAGAGAAACTGCATGTTGCATACTGAAAAAGCAGAGAACACCACTGCCAAGAGCTGCCATTCCCCAAGATAACATGCATCCATTTCACTGCCCTCTCTGAAGTCTGGTAGGAGCATCTATTCTATTTAAACATACCTGCTTCCTCTTGGTATTAGAAAGATTGTAAATGTTCAATACCACAGAATTACAAGGAAAAACAGGTTGCCTCTCTTTGGTCTTTTTGTTTTATCTTGGAAAACGTCTAACTTCCAACAGCCTAGGTACTATATGTACCCAACACTTCATAAAGCATTCATGCCACCAACCTGAGTATGCCTGACACTGACAGAGCTGATGTCTTGCATTTCTCTGTGCCTTTAAATGAAAACTCAAGACCACCCTCTAATATTTCTCGTGCTCACTGAAGAAAAGAGTTTGCATAGGAAAAATAAATAAATCTGTCCACTCCTGAATAAAAAACATACAAAAGAGCTACTCCAATTGCAAATTCACCTCTCTACAAACTCCTTGTTCTTGCAACCAGCTGCAGTATCTTTGAAGCAGTAACTTTCACTGCTGATCATGAAAGGGTAGATGAGTGCCTGGGGATAGGTATTTGCAATCTCTTCAACAGTATGTTGTACAGCTACTGCTTCATCCTTGTCCAGTAGTGCCATCATCTGGCTAATCCAACCGATGAACTGCCAACAGGGAACCGAAGAAAGCTGCAAAAACAGACACCCCTTTCAACTTTGGTCCTCCTCAAAAGCACCAAACATAGCAAACAAATGAAACTGCTCCATGGTGCAGCCTGACAGGGAGAAACATGAAAAGGAAACAGAGAATGTCAACTAGGGGTGCAAAACATCCCCTGATGAAGCACAGATTTGATTATTACTATCACTACTACTACCACCACCACTGCTGCTTAATAGGTTTTCCATTATAAAGATTTGCAGCTTGTTGATCAATACGAGGCTTTACACTCAAACTTGTGGCCTTTGTCTCTAGATGCAATACAATAATTTTTCATCATCACATACAAACAACTCAAAAATCTGAAGGAATTCACCACTGGGTTGAAGTCCCGATTTGAGCAAAAAATGCCAGGAAGGGGAACACTGAAACACCTATCACAGTTTTGTCCTCTGTTCAGCTTTAAGAATTTCTAATAGAATTTATTATTAGATTGTCAGTATTTATCTCACGGAAAGACAGAGGATAGGATAAATAAATGCCTGGTGAACTCCCTTTCTGGGTGAGATTTGTCAACTGGACCAGGTGTCAGGTTCTGTTTGAACTATTGGTGTTTCACTGTGGACACGCCTTATGCACCTCAGTCATTTCTTCTATTTTCCCAGTTCCTTGGGATAACTAACCCGAGTTTCTGTCTCACTTGAGTTCCTTCTCTGACAGGGCCTGTTGCTCTGGGAGCAGCAGCACAATGACACGGGCTTGAAAAGGCGTGCAGGCCAAGGCAGGAACAAGCATGAGTCACAGAGAAGGTCTCAGCTTATCTGCCCCATGGCAGCAGGGAAGGCTCATGGTATCCTGCCATGGAATGGCAGTGGAAAGTCAGGGGTTGTAGAAGGAAGGAAGGAAGGAAGGAAGTGGGAAATACAAAGGAAGACAAAGCTTCAGAGGTAGTAACCTCTGAAGTGAAGGAGGACTGGGAAAGGTGGGAGACATGGAATGAGTCTGGAAAGGCTGCTGGCTTCCTGCATACAGGAAACTCAGTCTACAGGAATAAGATACATTCCTCACCCTAATACTAACCACCTTTATCAGCTCATTTATATTGTTCTGAAGGAAAAAAACCCCAAAAACATACCAGAGTTGTTCTCCAGCAACTCTCAAACTAACATTTGGAATCAGAATAATGACAAAAATTTGAACTTTTAAGAAAAACTTTTCTGTCCATATGAATTACTCAGCAAGTTACAGAAAAGACAAGGAACAATGATGGGATAAAATTTATCTGATTTCCCTGAAGCAAACCTTACCAGTCTAACCTCTCTATGTATCCAACCTCCACCCCCACCTTTAAAATTTGATTTACAGCAACATTTGCTGCCAGAAAAATTGAAGCAACTAACCTCTTGTGTCACTAGACCCAATGTCTCTGCTGGATACCTTTCAATTATTTGGAGCAGTCTAGGAAATCGCAGCCTGGCTTCTCTGGAATTCAGTTTTAAAGCTTTTATCATTTTCTCCACCACAATAGCTGGGAACTGCTGCAGATCCACAGTGTCAATTTCTGCCAAGAGACATTAAACTAGAATTATCAGAAACACCATTACTTGTTCCATGTCTTTGATCATCTGAAACATTCATCTTTACAATTTGGTATTTTTTTTCAAGTGTATTTTGTATTTTTACTTTGTTCTCCTTCCCATCTGTTTGAACTGGACACATCTGCAACACATCTACTTGGGGACTGTAAGGATTAGCTTTATCAGGAAGCTGCATCACTGCTGGTATCTTGCCTGTTTTAAATACAAGGCTGCTGTGGTCTGGGAAGGAACAAGGGAAGCATCTGCTGGATATGATATATTTCTCAGAAGTAAGGAGACTACAAGTGCTTCACTAGCACCAAAGCCAGCAGTAACAGTGGATGTGAAAAAAGGAATACAAATACTGCTGAACTGGAGGTCAAACTGCTCCATCTAAATTCCAGCTGTGGGTATAGGAAAAGCTCATGGATCACAGATAAATACACCTCACAAGCTTAGGAGAAATCCTGACTAACCAAGCAAGCCTTCCTCTTCCCTGCGCAGATACTGGTCACAGAAGCTGATCAGAGTCATATATGCATCGACAACTCCCACCACGTCCACGTGCTCCATGGAGTGGGACTGCACCTCCTCCTCCGACTTCCTCACGGCACAGCTGAAACACTGAAAAGCCTTCTTGTTCAGACCCGCCAGCACCTGACATTCAACCATCAGAGGAAAAAAGCACACATTAGCAAGTAGCACTGAACAATCCTTTCTGAAACTGGAGCTTCTTTGCAAGTCTTGAGTAGATAAAACTTGAACTGTTTTAAGATCTTCCGAGCAGCTGATACAAAGGAAAAAAACTGGGATGTTATTTCTAGCAGTAATTTCCAGAACTTTAGTTTCCACAATTTTTCAATGGAAATATATAAACCACAATTTAAACTTAAATTAGTCTTTGGACATGTTAACTGGAATTTTTGTCACTGCAAAAAAGTTAACGTTTCTAAAGTTTTTGGAAACAGTTAACAGAAAATATAATAAAACTTTCGGAGTTTTTCTTCTATTAAAACATAACTGCAACATCTGCATAACAGTTACACTTGGAATTTGTGTTAAAAAAAGCATGCATCAAACTATGTTGAATCTGATGCCTTTTTCCCTATTATAAATATAGTAATATTCATCATACATTTCTAATGCAGCTCACGCAATGGGTGACTTGACAAGATTCTTTACACAATCACAGAAGCACCAAGGTTGAAAGAGACCTTCAAGATCATCTGTCCAACTGCCAACCCAGCACCACCATAATCACTCCTAAACCATATCCAGAAGTGCCACACCCAGATGCCTCTTGAACACTTCCAGGGAGGGTGACTCCACCAACTTAGACTCTACTGGACAACTTAGTCCAATGCCTGACCACTCTTTCATAAAAAAAAAAAAAAAAAAAATTCTAATATCCAATCTGAACCTACCTGGCACAACTTAAGCCCATTTCATCTAACCCTCTCACCTGGGACATGGCAGAAGAGACCAACCCTCACCTCACTACAGTCTCCTCTCAGGTGGTTGTAGAGAGCAGTGAGGTCTTCCCTGAGTCTCCTTTTCTCCAGGCTAAAGAATCCCAGTTGCCTCAGCTGCTCCTCACAGGATTTGTGCTTCAGACCCTTCCCCAGCTCCGCTGCCATTCTTTGGACAGGTCCCAGCACCTCAATGTCTTTCTGGGAGTGAGGGGCCCAGAACTGAACACAGGATTCCAGGGGCAGTCTCACCACTGCTGAGCACAGCAGGACAATCACTTCCCTGGCCCTTCTGGCCACACTAAATGCTGTAACTGAAATTAAATAGTCAAGTAGGTAGAAGGAGACTACCAGGGTCAGAGTAGTGCTTAATACTAAGCTAAAATAAGGCTAAGCTTCTTAATCTTACAGAAATACCTGCTACGGCAATCTTACTCATCTGACACTTGACATCTGCTCATCTTTTAGATTGCCTAAAGAATAATGCTCTTAAGAATTAGCTAATAAATTAAGCTCAAGCTTTTGCTTAAGTTTCTACACACCAGAAAATTTAAAACCTTTTTTTTTCAGGAATTTCTTCTTGGTCTGCTTTACTTTTAACAACCATGAAACACAAATTAAGAACATTTGTTTTGTTTTATACTAATATGGTTCATATTCCCTGAAGTGATCCTGCAAGAAAGATGGAGAGGGATATTTTACAAGAGCATGTAGTGACAGGATGAGAAGCAATTGCTTCAAACTGAAAAAGAGTAGGTTTAGACTGGACATTAGGAGGAAGCTCTTTGCTGTGAGGGTGGTGAGACACTGGAACAGGCTGCCCAGGGACATTGTGGTTACCCCATCCCTGGAGGTGTTCAAGGCCAGGCTGGATGGAGCTCTGAGCAACCTGATCAAGTGGAAGGTGTCCCTGGCAAAGGCAGAGGGGTTGGAGCTAGATGATCTTTAAGGTCCCTTTCAACCCAAACCAATCTATGATTCTATATATAAGGGTCTTCACGGTGGCTTTATAAATTAGTAGAAATAAGCCAACAGTGGCACTTCAAAATCTGTACCCATTTGACAGACAAGAAGTCAATGCCCCCATTGTCATGGTGGGACACCATGTCCCCAGCATGTGGGACAATTGACAGCAAATATAATTTTAGTTGCAGCAAAGTCCAGTACTGTATTCTTCAAATGCACACCTACCCAAAATAGGCAAAGACGACCTGCATGTGCTCTGCCTTAAAAAATCCCTCTTCTCTCTTCCATTAAAATTACTTAGATAAAAAAAGCGTATCACCATTATTATCAGTATTATAAATATCTCTTTATCGAAGAGAACAGTCTGGGAGCATGAAGCAGGTCACAAAGGCCCAGCTGAAATCAAGGTATTCTTTGAGGATCCCAAGCCTTGTCTGCCCACCAGCATGTACACACAGCTGCTCTGACCATGTCTTTCCCCTCCACTCAAAATGCAGGTACAGAGAAACACAAGAACATTCTCCCAGTTCAAAAGGCTAGAGAGATGCAGAACTCCAGGAGAGCAAAACCTGGAAGAAACAGCAACCACAGTTTGTTCTTTCTTTCTGTCTTTCCGTCTGTCTTTCTTTCTTTCTCTTTCTCTCTCTCTGTCTGCTGTTGCTGGACAAATCACTGCTAATGCAGACAGGTTTCACATGCTCTGTACCTATCCATAGCCATCACTACCTACTGAAGTAGTAATTTGTAGTAATTACGATACTGAAGTAACTAAAAGATCTTCCCCTCTCGTTTACCTTTTTAGGATTCTCAAGGCTTTCTCCTGATATTAGTGATATCTTTCCAGCCTTTTCTTTCTCAATTTGCTCAAGACATCTTGGGTCCTGACTAAGAGCATTGGCCATGATGTGATATGTAGTACCCAGGAGAAGATTTTGGTTTCGGAAGGCCATTATGTTCTTGCTGAGATAGTCAGATTTGGTATCTTCTGTTGGAATTCAAAAACAAAAGCTGGTAACTGGACAACAAAGCAACTTCGTAAAAGAAACAAGGTGAAGCAAAGAGAAGGTTGTTACCAAGCAGGGAGATGGTTTTCAACACTGAGAGCACGCGTTCAGGACAGCTCAGATTGCGGCTGCTACTGTGAGTGAAGCGGCAATAGGCGTAATTCCACCTCACCAGCCAGTCCTCCCTCGTTCTGGCTTCTTTGCGCAAGTCCTTCAGGAGCTTCTTGGCAACTGCAAAGCTGTTCTGCATTGGGATCAAGAGAATTTTCAGACAATATATCTGAAGAAGGATTAAAACTGACTGCAACCAAGTTAGGGATGAGAAGATTTAAGTAACACAAGTGAAGTTGCAATAAGGCAAAGAGATGTCCACTGCTTGCCAGGTCTCATATTAAGAACCAGATTTGTGCTAATGAAGAAGTTCGAAAAGCAAAAGAGAAGAACAGAGGTTTAAAAAACTGAGAAAATAATTCCAGCTGCACGACTCAACAAGCATTTAACTGCTCTGTAGTACAAACACATATGGGAAAAGCAACTTGATTTAAGATATTTTTAAGAAAATCACTTGTGTTTATGTTTCGATGAGAAGTTTCACAACAGTAACATTAAAGGAAATCTAATTTTTCACTTACTGCTTCAAGAGTGTATAGTCAACAAAGCAATAATGTTATATTTGCTTGTCACATTGCTTAAAATAAACTCTTGTTAATGACTGCAGACTTCTGCAGCATCTCAGAAGATGGGAGACCTTGACTTAATTATTCAACTTGTCTCAAGCTTGAAACACCAAAGGCCCATCATCAAAAAGGCTGTTCCAGTCATTTCAACAGCCAGATTCAACCCAAAATTTCTAAGTCACTTTACTTCTTTGTTAGCGTTAACTAACAGTAGTAATGAAAACTATGAAAAAAAGAAATTCAGCATTGCTGATTGAAGTAAATTATACTAATTCAATAAGAATTTGATTTGTTTTCTTGTACAGAAGAGATTATTTATAAATAAGAAAGCATAATTCTTGATTGCAAGCATCCCTTCCATTAAAGACTGAAATATTTCAGATACTTTATCTGCCCTTCAGAGTGTTCAAAACCATCTGTGGATCAAAGGAGGCTTCAGGCATACTTCCAGTAATGACAAGTTATCATCAACTTTGTAATTAACATTTATCCTTTTGTTTTCTTTCATTGTGGAACTGACTTTCTTGAGCTTTCAAAATGTCCTGGACAGTAGGGTCAAAAAGAGACAAGGTTTGCCCTGGCAAAAGGGTATCATAACCCACCTTAAAGGCTTTTCCTATGTATTTTCTCACCAAATTGGAAGCTATCAGACAGTATATTCACCTGTTTCCTGGCACTTTCTATCATCTTCATTTTCATATTAAATTTGCAGCTTTTAATCATGGAGTAAATGTTTTCACTCTGTTGATCCACTTCCATTTGGTCACCAGCACTGTATTCTCCGTCCACCTCCATACTGTCATTGGCCTGATCAGAGGGAAGCTTTTCCTGCAGTTTGTCAAGAAAGAAACACCTGCACAACAACAACAGGGGCGTAGATCACTCTGGTATACATTCAAGGGAATCAATGTTCAAAAGTGCTGATCTGTCTAACAGCAAACAAAGCTAATAAAAAATGTCAAACTACAGCTATCACCTTTAGCAGGGCTAAACACAGGCCTCAGAGTCTGGACACTCCTAAGAGGGGCCAGGCTGACCCTGAGAGCATTCAGGATCTTGAACTAACAAGATTAGTATTAGAAAATGTCCATTATAGGGTGGGATTTTTTGTTAGTTAGTTCATTTGTGCAAGCTACAGTCCCTAAGTTCACCAAGCCGTAACTCATAACTCGCATTCCAATTTGATGGAAGTGTAAACAAACAAGAGCCTCAATTATTTAGTGTGAGTGCCAGGCTGTATTTTATGTCAACCTGCTCTTCAAATGTTTATCACATCAACACATGGCAACATCAAAGTCTGTGTTGCAGACCAGATCAGCAACCGCACTCAGCTTTTGAAAGGGAATTGCCATGAACCAATGCTGAATCCTGTCACTCCACAACTAGTCCTATCTAATTTAATAGCACATCTCATTATGCAGACTGTTACTCAAAGCAGAGGACAGCACTGCAGTCTGAAGTGGCACTTGGAACATCCTTTGTTTTTAATTTGAGACAAAGGTTTTCTAAGCACAAAAAGTGTTTAAGGCCCTGACAACCCTTCAAGTCATAAACGTTTCGAAACTTTTTTCAAAAGTAAGCCATGCCATGTATTCTGCCTTATACTGAACTGCAAAAAGCTCTTTTGTAGCCATGCTTTCCTGACACCAAGAGATAATAAAATAAATTACAGAGCACAGTATGTATCAGCAGAGCTACTGAAGAAGTTATTGCAAGGAAGGAGGACTAATCTAGATTTGCACTGGAAGAATGAATTGAGATGAAGACAGACACCACGGCAAGGACAGAAAACCTTCAAATTTGTAAAAGCATTCCAGTTTCTTCAGAGCTAATCCAAAGGAGTCTCCAGCGAGCCTTTGTTCTTTCTAGCAACAGTTGCATAACAGAAGTCTCCAATTAAAGCAGTGGCCATTAACTTTCCTATAAACAGGTGAAGCACTGAGAGTGACATGGATGGGCTTGTTTTATATACTCCCTCACTTTGGAACTGCCTACAAAGTAGGCAAGTATTTTTATTCATAACAGATTGGCCTTTTGGGTGGTGTTTCATTGAGCTAAATGCAGCTAATCTACACAATTACAAGTGAGTATGTTTAAGGGCTGCTGAAATGAGCCACCTTACACAGTGCATGTAATCACTGATGCAAGAAAATGACTAAGCTAACATCTATGTTTCCCTATTAAAATACAATTTATTCTCAACCTCCTTTGGCTCCTCACCACAAGTTAGTCATACAAACTGCCCAGTTATATTGAAAAAGTTACTACCACAGTTAAAAAAGAAAAAAAACCAGTCATACATTGGATCAAAACCCTCCCACATATGAAAACAAGCAGCATTAGAAAAAGCACTTCCTGGAACTCCACAAGCAGACAGAACTCAAGCTAACCCAAGAATGCAATTTTACCGATTTGTAATGATATCATCCCAGATGTTCATAGGATCCATTTTAGCATCTGGATATCTGCTTGTCCAAGTTCTGAGAAGTCTCTTAAGGGAAGCCTCTGAAGCTAAGTTACCTAGAAATCAATTAAGAACATTTTAAATGCATCTGAAGCCAAACAGCACAAAAACAGGCTAAAGAAAACATAGTCTAACATTCAAACCAGAAAAACTGCAATTAAGCAATGCACTTGCATTTCTGGGACTGCATAAAAAACACTACTTAGTGACCATCATATTACTTTTGTTTGTTGCTGAGGCACAGGAGATTCCGTAAGGACACCTGCATCAACTGCCACTGAGGATCACCACCAGATATTTTCCTTTCCATATAGCAACATGCTGGGATATAGTGGAACTGTTAACTAAATTTAGTATCTAATTTGGTTTGTGCACATAAATTTGTACTTCAGGCCTACGTCAGTAGGTACAACTTATATACCACATCCATTTTTTTACCTCTGCTAACTGCTATTTACTACCAAAAGTTACTCCAACAAAAAAAGCTTAGTTTAAAACTTTAATTGACACTTAAAAGAGATGCTTAACTCTTATCACAAGAGTTATGCTAATTGAACTTTGCAATACAACACAAAGTTATGTTCAATCCTATCTTACAAAACTGTAATAGTTCTTACTGTCAAGAAGACAATAAGAAGTAATTCCAGACTTATGCTTCTTCAAACAGCCGTTCAGAAATTCAAAGTTCAGGAAACCATGATTACTGAATACAAAAAGAAAATTGCTTGAGAAAAAAACACTTTACTTCTCTTGGTCATAAAATTGATGAAATCCTGTATTTCTGTCAAAGCTTGTACAGACTGCAGTTTGGTCATCCGACTTTGATATAACAAGGAATCAATACTGGAGTAGCTCTGAAAAGAAAGGGAGAGAATCAGACAGAATTTAAAGCATGGTTCTGTTCAGTGCTCTACAAACTATTGATCTGATGCTGCTATACATTATGCTTTAGAACCCAACCTCTTGCAAATAATTTAATAGCCCATAATCAGAGAGCAATTCTGCTTTGGACAAGCACAGAGGCACAGTCTAGCTGCAATTTCTATCCTAGGTTTTAGCAAAGTCCTACAGTCTAATTAGAACTTGGTAATGGATGGAACTTGTAAACTTCTCAATGCAATACTCTTTGCAAGCTTGTTCTGGGGACAGGACGCCCCTGAAAAGACGAAAGAAATAAAACTTTTATTACCTGCACAAACAATGACACTGAAAAACGTATAAAATATTAAATCAGCAAAACAAAACAAACTAAAACAGGAGGATGCACTCCACTGGCTCACTCACCTTTCATCATTGCAAGCACTGAATTCAAAAGAAGTTTTGTCATATGACATGGAACACACCTAAATTTCATTGTACTGGAGTGTTTTGAGCATATAATCTAGCAGCAGTAACAGCAACAGCAGTTTCATTGTTCCAGTTTACACAAAAAAACCACACCAGAGATAGAAGACACTATTACCTGCATGAAGATCTGCATGCCATTGCTAATGTAATATTTGGCTCTGTCAAAATCATCTTGCAGGATGTACAGGAGACTAAGTTCTTGGCTGTAGTGCATTTCTATAATGGCTTTCTTCTGTTCTGTCTTCATTGCCTCATCAATAAAGGTTAGCAAAGTCTGGTCATTCTCACCACTGAGCAGTAACTTCAGCTTACTGCGTATTACATAGGGCAGATATGTCTCCTACAAGGTGAAAACAGTCTTTATTTCTAGGAATGGACTAGTAAATGATCAAGCTTTTTGTTATCAGTGGCAGATCAAATAAATATAAAAACATTTTGGATGTTTTTAAAAATATTTTCCCTTTAGACAAATTCCTATTTGCTAACAAATCACAGCAGCCTTTTCCTATAGCTCAAGAAGTTGTTAGTAAATTCTAACAGTTTCAAAATCCATGGTTTGGTAACTCTTAAAAGAGGAAACAAAGCAAGAAAAGCAACAAAAAGACTTGCAAAAGGAAGAAGGTGATGATAAAGCTGATCCTATAGGATCTGCCATTGACTTGAGATAAAAACTAAACATCAAAAAGAACAAGCAGAAGTAATTGTTTCAATTTTTAAAATATATCAGACTCTCCACTAATTTCCATAATAAAATAACCCAAACAACATGATTGATTTTCACCCATAATCTCAATACTGTAGGACATCCCTGCAGAGATAAAAATGGTGCAGTATCAATGAAATAATTTCTAAAAACCTGAAAAAATGGATCATTCCATGTTTTGTTTAGGTCTGGAGGTTTTCCACTATCAATATTAACAGTAGCACAATACTCCAGAGACTTCCACATTGTGAGGTGGTCATAGCATTCCAGAGACGCAAGTTCCCAGAAGTCCTTCTCTGCTTCTGTTGGCTCTCCATCTTGCCAGTCTTCTTGGGAGAGTGCCTAGGGAATGAATTTGGAGGGGAGAATAGTGCCAGATTCCAGCCAAGAACCCGCTTCAATTCTAAGTCACCAGAAACTTAACAAGTAATTCATTGCCTCATAAAAACATCTACCCATTTACCAGAGCGTGACAGCAACATTAAATGCAGAAAATTCAAGCTTGACAGTGTTTATACATAAATTAATTTCAGGTAGCTGTCTTCAGTAAACCTGCATTTTTGAAGAGTGAACATTTTAAAAGAAGGTCAGAAATCCTTCTTTGTTTTTACCCACAGTAACTCATGCCATGAACATATGCAATTTGCTCTCTCAGGGTTGCTGTGTGCCCATGTGTTTTTACTTGTCTGCCTAGATAACTGCACTTGTGAAGCTTTGTAGCAAACAGTAAGAAAAGCATCTTGCTTACTGCTTTGTTGTGACTGCTCATCTGTTCCCAGTGTCTTTACACAATGAACCATCAATTAAGCACAAGGGCATTTTAGACAATATGGTACTTCTCAAAATTCAAATTTTTCTAATTTTATTAAAGTTATAAGAGATATATGAAATGAAAATACCTTGCTGTCATTTTACCTTATCATAATATTGAGCTGCTTCAGCATAATCATTCCTTGCTTCTGCCAACAAAGCTTTCTGTGTAATTTCCTTAGTCCCAATCTTACCACTGAAAATGCCACGAAGGGCATCATAATCCCCAAGGGATCTGTAGAGCCTAGTAAAATTGAAAAGAAAAATATTTTAAAGAGCTCAGCAGATGTATATCAATGCAAACAGAAGTTATTAAAAAAATAACAATTCAATAAGCAGTAATACTACTGGCTTGTAGTAGTGAATTTTTAGCAAGTATTATGTAAGATCAGAAATACATACTTAACCACATAAACTTCATCTTGTAGGGTAATATCTGAACTATGGAAATTCCTGCAGTTGAAAAGCTATGAACAAGATGTTTTTCAGCAGTCTGACAGCACCATAAGAGTGCACAGTTTTTAAGTCTAACTGCTCTCACTGACTGTATTAAGAGAAGTCAGTGAGAAGAAATTAAAAGCATATCTGATTCTAAAAGACAGAAAGACTAAAAGAGAAATCCCACAAGCCATAAAAGCAGAGTTCTTCAGAAGGTAAACCTAAGTGGGAGCAAATTGTCTCAAATAAGAATTTACTTAGCAAGTTCAATCCATCTGATCACATCGGGGGGCAGCTCTGTCCTCCCACGCATCCTTTTGGACGGGGGCTCCTCTGCAGGGGACAGAGCCATCAGGGCACGCTCCAGAAGAACAATGCCCACTGGCTGCTGCAAACTTGCAAGGCAGCTCGTGCTCACATTAGCTGAGTCCAGTTCCAGTAGCTCTCTGTGCTGGTAACTCATTTCCTGTAGAATAAAACAAAACAATGGGTGCCTACTTGGTGTAAAACTATACAGATCACTTATTTGGTATCCTTTTTCTTACAGTGCAAGCTTTGGAAATCGGCCATTAGGTCTCCAGAAGTTCCCAACTCAGGGAAAACTGGAATCTTTTCCTTCTGTGCTGTTGCTCTTTGGACAGAGAACAGTACAGAATAACCCTATATACTTTGGCTCTGGGACATGGGACAGCTCTCTGGACAGAATCACAAGGAAATTGGGGGAGAGATAGATGGACACAGTGACAGCCTGAACTTTTCCTTCTGTTTGTTGGCAGGATTTTGCCTGCTGCACAGCAGCTGTGCTTCACTTAACCTATTCAGTGGTGCGCTCCTGCCATAAGCCAAAGGCATGATTTACCACGATGTCTTGTCTGAGCTGGAGGCTTTCTGTCCACACACTCGGCCAGTTTTAGCACATCACAGCTTCCTGTTAGACTCCTCTAGTACAGTGCTCATCTACTCCTGCATGATTTAGAGACATGACAGTATTTCTCTTTATAATTTTTAACATTAGTCCAATAATAGTATAGAATAACCTCTTCTTCAGGGATAAACATTCTTGTTCACTTGAAGGGGTCTTTTAAATATTTACATCACTACTCTAAATACAGGTAAATATATTAAAAAATCAGCATGTTTATTAAAGCCAGTGTTGGGTTTTTTCTTTGTTTTCTTTCCCTCTAAAGAAAAATTGCAACAGTATCTTCAACAACTGTCAGAAAAAATTCACAACGTGGAAGAGGTTCAGTATAGCTTCCATTACAAGGAACAGCACCATGTTTTAGAACAAAAAATCTGATTCTTGCAACACAGTATGTTCAAGAATACTGTGTGAAAAGAAACCACTATTTGGAAATTGCAACAGGAGACTGAGAACAGCCAAGCTATACATCTTTGATAAATGACAACCACCACAAAAACTACAGAAGAGGCACCTGGCATAAGCAAACTCATGACACAATTTGCAGAGTTGAGACTCTCACACTAATGAATTTTTGCTCAATAAAGAAAGAGGAAAAAAACCACAGCCTTGTGTGGCTTCCTGAGTTACAGACCAGGCAGATCCCAATAAGGGGTTAGCATATATATTTCACTACTGTTAAGGCAATTCCAATGAGCTGCACACATGCCCCAGACACATTCCTCGACTGCCAGCTTTTAGGGATTATGTCAGGAACACAGTGACAACTGCACAATCTAAAACCTTAAGAACAACTTTGCTAAGGTAAGGCCAAAAGCCCTTTCTCATAGCACAGGAAAAAGTGCAAGAACTGTGCAAATATAATGGTATGTCCCAAGAATTAATATCCTCCCAAACTTCAGATTTACAGACATCATCCAACATCAAAGGAGGTATCTTTCTATTTAGTGCATATTAGTGACTATTGGATTACTTATCTTCTGAAAGCAGAGGGAATGTTCCCTGCTCCATATGCAAGGAGCACTGGCTTTACTTGCACCATATGTTCACAGATTAGGGGAAATGGCATCCAAGCTGGCCTGGCGGCTAAAATATTTCTAACGCAATTATATGTTCTTCAGAGGCCAAGCATCTCTTTGGAGGGTATGTAAACTTTTGTCATGGAGTTAGCCTCTTTTAGTATTACAGCTGGCTCTTAATCTGCCCTGAAAGTGAATCCCAGAGCTTCATAGTCAATTTTAAGATTCTATGTGTAGACAAAACCAACTCTTTTTACCCACCAAGTTACTCTCCTGATGGGATGTGAACGTGTAGAAGATTAAAAACTCAAAGAGCCAGAAGGAAACAGCAGTTAAGTAGGAAGCCTTTCTGAAACCAGCCAGTATTTATTATGCTGTTGGTATACAGGAAAGAGAAGCTGTATTTCCAAATGGCCGAGCCATTAGGACAGTCTTTGTGAGCCAGATGAAAGCCTTGACACTGCTCTGCTCTTGCTCACACTCTCCCAGCTTGCTCTCTTGATCAATGTGAACTCAATTCCCTACTGGGAAAAAAACCTCCTCTCACTGCTTGCAGGCTGTTTGTACTTCATGCTATTGTACTTTGGTTATTGATGAGGATGGCAATGAGATGCTTTTATTGTTCTTACAAAGTCTGTATTTTTGATGAATCTTAACTTACCTACTTTTTGAGTCTTCATTTAATGTCTATTCAGAAAAAAATCGTAGCCTAATGCAACAGTGTTATTAGCAGGGTCTAGACAGCATAATTTGACACAAATAATATTGTCAAGACAGAACCAACAAATGCAACGTCAAGAGGGAATATTAACAGATAGCTATTGTGAGACGTTGGCTCAAAAAATACCAAGACAGCCCAGAAAAATCCCCATAGTATTTGACCTTTTATGCAGCTGCACAGAAAAAAGTAAACAAGCAATTACATTTTTTCAGATGTCTAGTTACAAGTATCAAGAAGCAAAGTTTGTCACTGTTTACAAAGCTACTCCAAACTAGATGGTTCTCCTGTATTTGGAATGACACCTACTGTCACAGAGTATATACATTTCCATAACAAAAAGCCTTTAGCCATCAGCTGTCACTCAGAAAGAGATTCCTTCGAGAGCTAGGAATCAGACACAAAAGCAATACAGTTGATAAGAATCATTACATACAGCGACAATGGGTATGCAACAGGTGTTGGGACAAGGTTTTTTTATCTCCCTGAAAACTGGTTTAAAAGATGAAATTCACAACCTATTCCAGGTCAGTATATTCTCATAACAGAAACGTTTGTGCATCTTTTCCAGTGAAACAACTGTGGTGCACCCACTCATCCTTTGGTGAGCCCTTCCCTCATTACTGAAAATCCCCAGACAACTACTTCAGGGGACTAATTTGAAAAAATAAGCAAGAGAGGCTAACAACAAACAGTCTGGCAGCTACTGATATCCTCAAGACATCAAAGAATTCCTCAATAAGCACTTCCCAGAAACAGCAAGATAAGCACAACACCCACATAACCCTTCCAATTGTTCTCAAATCCCACTTCAATTGAAATAGCTATCATTTGTAATCAAACCTCTTCTTGTTACTGATGCAATTAAAACATTAAAAGGTGACTCAAACTCTAGATATCAAAAATCATAGAAACCTTGAAAAATCAGTTCAGAGGATGAATTACCTTGTTCACCTTAGTAAGTGTCACTTGAAATACCCATTTGGTTAACAACTCTCTTTCCACCTCTGCCTAAACTTCAGTGACAGTATTTGACCTTCACTGCCACTTATCACACATTCAGACAAAGACATGACATCCAGTTACTTTCACGCCATGTATCAAGATTTACCTGGATGCACGCAATGAACGGTGGAAAGTATGACAAGCTCATGCTGAGGAAATTATTGAAGTTGTTCAGGAGCTTCTGGACAATAGCGTTTTTCTCAGAAGGGTTTTTAGATTTTTTTACCTCATGAAAAATTCCACTAAACAAACTGCTGAAAAGTTGCTTGGCAAATGTTGGATCTTTCTGTAAATTACAACAAAAGTGGTGAGGTCACTGAATTTTGCTGTGACACAACAGGCTAATAAATAAAATTAAAAGACACGATCCACCCGGTATGTAATCCCTAGACACTCTTTGGGAGTGGACTATTTAGTCTGGCATGCATCTCACCTGTGCTGGGAATTACTGTACTACCCACTCATATCCCATTTTAATTCTTCTACTTAAAGAAACTCCAAGACAATGCAGTTTTCAGGCCAGTGTTAGTGGAGAGGGTGGAATTTACAATTTGCACATATTCACAACTCCCATTACAGGAACCAGACACCCAATATCATGTTAGGGACACCACAGTCCATGAAGTGAGTTTCAGAAAAAAAAAGAAGACAGCAATGTGTGAGGAGACCTGGTCCTAAAAATTGAGGCGGCTAACAGAGAGACAGACTGTCTGTACAGACAGACAGTTTCATCTGAGACTTAACAGCATTTTTTCAATCCAGAAATACTTATGTGTGTGTAACATAACCCTATGCATCTTGATCTATCACAGGCCTAGAGTTCGGTCTAACTCTACCTAATGCTATTCAGAGAACTTGTGAGTGTGCTACTTCCACCCTTTACAGAGAGATAAGGGACTATCAAAAGTAATGAAATACAAAGGTGGTCAGGAAGACTGTGACTTCCCAAAGACTGTAAAATGGGATTCAGTCTACTGTTCAATTTGGTCTACAGTTTCTACCACTCTCACGTAGGAAAAGGAATATTAGATCAGCTTTACTGAGCAGTCTGAGTCCAGCCTTAGTCACACTAAGTTCATTTGTATATTTACAAGTCTGTTACAGACATATACTAGATGAGAAATGACTGTTTTGTTACTGTACAGTGAGATGTCCTCTGCAATAATGTCTGCAGAGACCACCATCAGTTTCTCAAGCAGCGGAACCTGCAGGAAATGGAAAACAGCTGATGTATCCATCCTCAACTGCTCAGATGAGGCAAGCAACAAAGCCTCGTCTCTTAACACTGCACCAGCACAGGGGAAGGAGAAACACTCCCTCAAAACAGTGTCTTTAAATGTGTATCACAGTGGTTGACTGCAAAACTACAAATCAATTTTCAAAGTGGTTGCTCAGCTACATGACATTTTGCCCACAGGACCAGAAAACTTCACAAATGACCTTTGAAAAGCAGACAGACCTGGGCAAGGCCCTGCAGAGGGGCAATGAGGCTGCAGTATTCAATCTGGATGTCAGGAAGGTCTCCCACTCGGTAACTTCTGTACAAAGTAACCTGGGCATCATACTTCATCTTCAGCTCGGATTTCATCTCCTGAAATGCATTAATCATGTTAAAAAATAGTTAGGAAATGGCCTCAAGCTGTGCCAGGAGAGGTTTAAATTAGATATTATGAAAAATTTTTCACTGAAGGAGTGGTCAGGCATTGGAACAAGCCTCCCACAGAAGTGGTGGAAACACCATCGTTGGAAGTGTTCAAAAGACTGGGGATTTTGTTAGCTGTGTTTTGGACTGCCATACAGAACACATTTACAGGTTCTCCCTTGTAGGGTGGGAGGAAATGGTAGCTTTAGCCTGCAAGTAAACATAAATGGGCTAAAAGAGGTGTTTTGTGTGGTTCTTCCAGACATAAGTTCTGTTTACACAGTTGTCTGCATCTGGAGGGTATTACAGGAGTGTCTCAAACTGGTAGCTCTCAATCCTGGGTTCCTTTGCTCTTGGGACTAAATGCTATCATTTTTTGACAATAATGTATGTTATTTTTAGCAACAGGAACCTCTGGAAAATTGCTACAGTGCTTAAAAATACTTAGATTTATTGGAAGTACATAACACAACCAGGAAACCCACAAAGTAGTATGTTTCTGGCCTTGACAAACACTCAGCAAATGATTATTACTGACATTCCTCAGGTTAAAAGTTCAAACCAGTTCTGGTTAGTCCATCAGCTGTACCACATTTTTGAGTTAACCCTCGGATGCTGGATAATGTTCTCCAGCTATTTCTGCAGCATATTGTAGCTCCAAGGCTCCTAGTTTCCAGAATGACAACTGTAAAGGGCTTCCTTAGCTGCTAGGGACTCCATCACATAAAATCACTTCATGCACTTTAAGTGGTAGACTGGAAGTGTTATCATCCAGCTCTTCTGTCACCCATGTTAAGTAACATAATTTAGCTTTAAGGCCATAAATAGCATTATTTCCAAATCAAACCTTCTAAAGCTCTTAAAGTAGCAACAAGTACCTTACACAAAGTTACCAGGAGAGTTGAAGTACAAGACTGCAAATGACATCGAGACTTAAAGTTTTAAACCCATTTGGATAGACAAACCTGTTCTCTTTTCTGTTCAGCCAGACTTTTTCTGGCATAAATCAGACTGAGTTTGTCTTGATCCTTCAAGAAACGTCTCCGCAGTCTTAGAATTTCTGCTCGTTCTTCTATACCTAGAGAACATATGATCATGTCCACAGCTTTTCATTTCCCAAGCACACTTCAGATTTAAGGCAAAAGCATCATATAAAAACAAACACCATCTTTGCATTTACTAGCTTACCAGCTAGTCTTTAAATTTCCTAGCAAACAACTCAGTGCAAGGCCTTTTAACAAGACAGCCAATGATGACAAATTAAGTTGCTCTTAGGAGAAGAGGTAATAAGCATTTATATAGAAACTTCAAGTGCATGGATGAGGTATAAAGATCTGTACTGGAAAAGACACTAAAACTTATGAACAAATATACCCCCTATGCCAGATTTATTTTAGACTCTCAAAGACATGTATGGCATTCGCACTGTAGTCCAGAAAGTATATAACCCCCTACATAAAAGAGGTGCTAAAAGATATTCAAATATTGTGTAATAAGAATATTGTACTGTATTTTTTAAGTTACAGTTACAGAACTGTCACTGGATCAACTCCTGCTCAGGACAGTCACGGGGAAAGGCCACTCAACAGACTCAGTTCAGTCCACCTCCTAGAGAAGGAGAGTGAGCAAACAAAAACATACCACTGTAACTGGTATTTGCCTGGGTAGAAGACCAGGGAATAACTGAAAGGTAGACTGACCTCTCTATTTCTGTAGTTCTGCATGAACTACAGTTCACCCGCAACTGCCCTGAAACACCTCTCAGGTACTGAAAAGGTTGATCTTTACAGCTCTATGCCTGAACTCCTAATGTCATCCTTTTGGTCAAAATTTTAATGACAAAGTAGACAAGAGTTAAAGAGGGAGAAGGATCCTAAGTCAATTCAGAGCAGTACTGGTATTTTTCACTTACTGACTGGATGGATGAAGGAGCATTCTCAGAAAAAAGCAAGGACTTCTAATGACAGAAATGGTTTAGAAAATATGTTTAAAGAAATATCTTCTTTAAAGAGTTACATTTAAAACAGAAGGGACAGAACTGTCTGACATCCATGCTCTGAACATCTTAGGGAGAGGTAGGAATGCAGAGAGCATGCCAGTCAGTTCTTTCAATGAGCAACATGTAACTTTACAATTCCTAGCACAATCCTAGCTTTTTGTCACATGTTATGTATCATCACACACACCTGGAAACAAAATCTCTCAAAGTGAACCTCAATTAGACTGTCTCAAAGATAATGGACTGCCAGCCAAATAACTGATAAAGGATGGTTTATAAAAGTGTACTAATTACATAGAAACTGCACAATAAGGCTTACAGACCTTTAGTTTTGCTGTCCACTTCATCTCCAGGCAAACCCAACCTTTTTTTCCCAAAATCTGGCCCCACTGGTTTAAAGGTTCCTTGTTTAAATTTTTCACTCCGTTTGCTAACCAACAGCATGGATGAAGACAAGGATTCAGAGGATGAAGGAACTGCATACTCTGCCAATGTGTCAATGCTACTTCCAGTTAGCCAATTAAAAGAACTTCTACCACCTGTAAAAAGAAATTGCAAAAAAGCTGTAACATACAGATAAATAAAGTGAAAACATCTACAAAGTAGGTATTTTTTCCCTCCCAAAAATATAATTTCCTCATGTTGATAGGCACAACAGATTTTAAGCTGTTAGGTAAGACAGTGCTTCTTTTACATTAGGCAGAACATAAAATACGTATGAGACCAATAAAAACATGATTTTTTTCTCATAGCACACACAAAAAAGCCCTTGAAAACAAAATACTAAACATATTTATACTTCTACACTAAAACATCATATGTAACAGAAATGACATCATTCCTACAGCAAACAAGAACATTTCAGAAGACACCGGTCTGGACTTACTGCCATGCTGTGTAGGTGTAAATTCATATTGCCTTTGGGTAGCCCTCACTTGCCCACCAACTGACCCAGAAGGAGAAAGGGATCTTTCTTGTGACAAATTCCTGTGGATGCTCTGAGAAACCTGAGTTTCCACAAACATTGGTGTGAGCACAGTACTTCGGTAACGCCAGCTGGAATCAACTACAAAGTCCTACGAACAAAGAAAGATTTTAAGTAGAACAATAAGGATGGAGGCTTTCTGCATTTCTTCATTGAGTAGGACAGCAGAAACTACAGTCCAGAAACCAAAACACCCTCCCAGGTATAGGGGCAGAACTTGACTATATATAAAAAACAAACAAAAAAAACCCCAACAAACCACAAACATGTAGAAGTTCTCCACAGCTCAGTAAAGAAAGCTCACTAATTTAGACTGGTCAGCTGAGGACTGATTTACAGCTCTTGCACCAGTATTCCTGTTTCTTGACAGTATTTCTCCACCTGATGGTGCTTCTCTCCACTACCCTTTTTTTTAGTATTTCAGTACTCTACAAATCAGCTATACGTGGTATAATTATTTTAATTAATTTTTTTTTAAAGAAACTAATACTATTGCCACCACAAAACCAGCAAATTTCTGATACTGTGCATAACTCACAACTGCTGCACCCATTAACTATGGAGCACAAAACACTTCGAAAAATCTCCTTCATTATGCCCTTCTTTTCTAAGTGGCAGCTACATTAAGGAACAGAATTTGTCACATAGTTGCATACAGGACAGCACATTACAATTCACCTGAAATTTGCATTCAGATAGTGGATGCTCAAATATTTTTCTGGAATAATCCGGGCTCCTGCTAGTCATTTCAAGTAGAAAATTTGTGATTAGACTCAAGTACTGTGTTTCAATCTTGGTGGAATATAAAGAACTCAACAAGGACAGCATGCGATCAAGAGTATTTGTGGGCAACCTTGTCTCATGACTCCAAAAATTCCTAACAATTAATCTGCAAAGGCAAAGAATAAAGTTATTCTTGGTTATTTGCAAACATAAAGAAAAACACTTCTAAAAAAGTCAAGTTAAAAAGGAAAAAAACCCAAAAACCACACCAACAAAAACCTCCAGAACAATAAGCTTTTAAAGCCTTCAACTAACACTTTAATGCCATTAATCTTCCATCGAATTACACTGAATTCCTCATTCATCTACCATGTTCTCTGCCTGATAGTAAAGGTTTACTCTGAACAAAATATTTCTGTCAAGTGTTTTCCTCTTGAGAAGTGCTATGTACAGATAAGCACCAAGATCCCCTCTTCTATCTTTTGCTCCACCAAGAGAAATTTAAAAAATCCAACATTTAATCTACTGTTGTGTGTTTGTATAGGAGGGTCCTCCTTGTTCAAAAACTCTAGAACATTAATGCAGAATTAGGTTTAACATAGTGAAACAACCTCCCCACAGCTTAGAAGTTCGTTCAAATGCTCCACTTAGATTCGGTGTAAAACCACGGGACACAATTTTATAAACTGGAAGAAAAGGAAATGGTATTATCTCAGTGTTGCTCTTTTACACTGAAATACTCAAAAAACCTCTCAGGATCAACTCTTTTGCTATAAACAAAGTAAGAGAAATGTAGGTATTTTTATTTCAGACAGTTATCACAACGCTCTACTCACTGCAGTTCAGCATTCTCATCAATTAGTCCTTGAAGCAGCATTTCTTTTGCCACTTTGAGTATCTCCCGAGAATCTTCATCTGTTTGACTTTCTGGATCACTGATGGTAGGAGAAAAATATCTATTAATGACTTCTCTCAAATAATCCATAGCAAAATAAGAGAATGAGGATGGTGAAACAAAAAGGAAGATTATGCCCTCTGATAAAAATCTCAACTTGGCATGACAACATAACATGAGGTCTTCCTTGCCAAAAATGCCTTGTGAAGATCCACTACTTATCAAAGAAATAATCTAATAAGCTAAGTAACACATTAGGTATTTATTATGAAGTTTGCATGGTTAAATCTGAAAAAACAGGCAGAGAATGCTTTTCACAAGTGATGCTGGAGTAAATATTGCCTGTACTTTTTCTTCACAGTAACTGTCCATTCAAACAGTTATCTTGGGAAAAAGCACATAAAACCCAACTAAGTTAGATAATTCAACAGCACCCCACTTGTCATGTGCCTGTTCCCTATTCTAAGGGGTCAAGCAGAAAGACCATCTTTATACTACCAGATTGAAGGGATCCAGATCACGCCCACGTGCCTTAATGTATCTTCTACCTAAAAGCAAATTTCTTTAATGTATAATTTTCACTAGTTACAAATTCCAGCAACAAGAAAAAAAGCTGGAACATCGAAGTTAAGACCTCTTATGCCATCCTGCTGTGGTGATGCAACGTCCTAGTTCTGGTCCAAGTATTTATCCCTTACTGGAAGTGATAAAATTGCCACCAAAGGCCAGAGCCAGTTAGGCAAATCACAGACTCTATTATTCTGACAACTGGAAAAATCCCTCACCAAGGGACAAGAAGTTGGAAGACTCTTACAAACACTTTCACTCTGCCTGTGCAGGGAACACACACCTGTAATTATCGTAAATCCACATCAGGATATCATACATGCGCTGTCGACATATGACAGAAGGGTGAGAAATGAACCCTGTAACTCCAGGCAGAAGTTCTTTAAGTTCTAGTGGTTTTAATTTAGACAGCATCTTGTACACGATATCCAAACAAACCCTTTGTCTTTCATCATCCCTAAAAGAAGAGGGAAAAAAAACCCCAGTTACACTGCTTTTCTCATCACTGCTACACACAGAACCAGAAGATCAGTTTATGTTTTAGCAACAGTATTTGGTTTTGCATAAAGGGCTTTAGGTAAATACTTTTGGATCCAACCTAAGAGTAAGAATACAAGTAAACTAATACAGACCTCAGAAACTGACATCCCACTGGTGTTTCACCCTAAGGCTATTTTAGGGGCTTTTGTCTGTTTTTCACAAAGAGCTAACCATCTTAACTCCCAGATTACATTAGCTCAAATTAGGAGAGCAATGACCAAAAAGTGAAGGTGAGTTATAAATGCTTCTGAATGTAAAAATGTATGTTATCAAGAAACTTAACTATCCATCATAATCCATCACTTGACTACTTACCTATGATTCATGATCTGGATAAAGTCTTTACTCTTTAACTGCAAGTGGAGATCAGGAACTTCTTCTGCCCGGCACATTATTACTTCCAGACAATAGGTTTTCATCACACCATGAAGTTTGGGTATCAAAAAGAATACTGCATTCATAAACCTTAATTTAGCCAGAAGCCCACAAAGAAAAGCAAGTTATTCTCTATTATTCCTCTAGATTTACAGTCAACATATCACATAAATCATCACACACCTGTCAGCAAGAGGTGGAAAATTCTTAACAACTTTATTCAAGCACTGAATAAACTTATCATGTTGGGTGTTCTGATGATGTTTTAATTGTTTTACGACACAATCATAAACTGGATCTTCAAGTATCTAAAAATAAGAAAGACAGACAAGGATACCCATGAAACTCATAACTACCTTAATGACACACTGTTTTGCTGCTATGCTGTTTGATTCTAGTGCAATTCACTAGGCAAGATCCATCCAACTCATCTTAACATTCATGGTGCTTCATGGGTCCTGTACAGATCTGCCTGGCTGAAACACATGACTGCTGCTTGAAAAACACATTTTTGAGCTTCCTTTGACTGGTTTGGAACCAACACCTTAATTTTGTAGTACAAATTGCTTAGTGTGCTTATGCAAATATTAAGCAGCTTCTCATTCAGTACAGAAATTTCCAATCAACGAATGTAAAAAACCAAGACATTTTTAGTAAAAAGGTGAAAAACAACCAGCAACCTGCAATTAACATCAAAGAAATAAGCCTTGTTGAGGATAAAATTTAGACCACCTTTTCTCATTTATTCAAAACACTGCTTATAATGGAACTTGGAATACTGAGAAAGACTCAGGAAGATTTATGGAATATGCTCTACAAACAGTGAAAGAACAACCAGAATGCAATTAAGTGGGAAAAGAAGTAAGGATATAAGGAGAGAAGGAAGAATAAACTACAAGGTCAGGCTAATACTCTACTTAGCCAACAACTTGGTATTTTTGTCTTGAATAGCAGTTATAGAATTATATTTAGGGGGAACACATGATCCTGGCTGCATTTTGTCCTCCTTTTCTCATACACAATCCAACATGCATTTGTCATTAGATTAGGGATCTTTGAGTGTACATTGCTGTCTGCTGTCTCTAGAACCTCTCTCCATGACAATTTTTTGTGCATGAATTTCCCTAATTTCTCTTTGACCCTGCTGATCTATTTATCCCTAGAACCTCTTCTGGCACCGGACTACAGAAGTTCACTAACCATTGTGTGAATAAGTACCTCTAGCATATGTCTCAAACTGACTTCTGTGATCATCAAGCACAATCCCCTAGTTCTAGTAGTGTAGGATTTGGTGAGTAACAGTTTTGCATTCATCTTATCCCCTACCTATAAAAAACCTGGATTCAGATACAGTTATTCAAAAGGTAGCTCCAAACCTCCCAAATTGCTTTTTTTTTTCCTCTTAAAAACCCCCCAATTTTAAAACATGCTGCGCTAGTATTGCTGGCTGGCAAAAGCTGAACAAAGCCTCAGAAAGAGATCATTCACTGACAGATCCAAAAGAGCAAGGAAAAAAATTCTGCACTTAGTCTGCCCTCAAATTCTTTTCCTGTTGAGTTAGTAGTTTAAATCTTTAATTAATCTGTTGGATAAAGACTGTTGAGTTTTAGATACATCCATTTTTGGATATGAATTGAGTAGTCATACAGACGATGAATATAAAATTAAGACAGGAATGGTCAAACACAAAATACAGTTCACTTACATTTTCTCTCTCAGCAATGTATTGAAGAGCAAGTCCCAACACTTCTGCTGCAGCTGCATAAACTTCTTTATACTTTAGTAAGCCCATGTTGCTGGTCAAAGCTTGAAAATACCTAGCACAAAAGATAGACCTGCTGCAAGCCACTACTCCAGCACACAAATTTAAACTGAAGCAAAAAACTAAATCTGAGTTGCCTAGAGTAATAGTGACTGCTTTCAGAAGAGCTGACAGCACAACATGGATTTTCCACTTGCACTGCCTCAAATCCCTGCTTTAGCAATTCCTGACTCCAATAATGTCCACAAAACTGCAACCCCGGGGCCCACCGTAAAAAAGAGTACATTCTTCTAGATATTTTCCAAAATAAATGTGGTCTGCAATTTGTAGCTAGAAAAGTATTACATCTGCCAGATGATAACAAAGGGATGATGGGACAAGGGATTCCAAAGAACAAGCTCCCATACATCATGCTCACAAATTAAACTTGCTCTCTTTGGCTTAAGATTTTTTCAAGATCATTCACAAAAAATCTGCATTTCTCACCTGACACGATCTATTTCACATTTTGGGTCAAAGGGTGGCATATTGTTAGCAAGAACAATTCCCAGCAGCTGAATTCCCACTGAATTGTCCTTTGTATCAGGGTCTCCACCAGAAAACTTTTCAAATATTAAACTGTTGGATAAAAACACAAAAGCAGTGATAGACATTAAAACCCCAAAAGAGATGCACCCTAAATCACTCACTGTCTGTGTATACAGGGATATATATGCACGTGTACAACCCACCAAAGGGATACTGTCAGAAAGCAGTAAATATTTAGCTTCAATGAAGAAGTTTTTGCAAAGAAACCCACCCCAAAACAACTAAAAAGAGATTGTAACCCCACACAAATGCTTGATGAGTTCTGGAGCATGGCAGATAGCAGAAGTCTTACTAAGAAGGCACCAATATTCAATGATAATATCCAAAACTTCAAATAAAAAGCCATCTTTGTAGAGATTACTACTGCTTTTAGTTGCTACTGTCATAATCCTTTACATATTTTCCCATCTCTCTCCTTGTTGCTTTTCAAATTAATCTACAGTCTTTGGAGAGTTTGATTCTGAAGTTCTACTGTCCACTTGAGGGACAAAAAGTTTACTATAGCAGCTGAATTTACCTTCCCATGTCCTTTGATACCCTTCACTTATATTTTTGAAATACTGATAAAAGAAAGCAGTTTTCCAAATGTTTACCTGTAAGGTATGGAGAGACACTTCTTCCAACACTCTATAACTGTCTTTATGATTTCCAGATTGTGTCTGAACACAGCTTTTTTTGGGTGAAAGGCATTTTTCATCAAGAATTCAAGCAATCTGTTAGCTAAAATCTCATCCTTAATATTCCCCTACAAAGACCAGGAGCAAAAATAACCATAGTGACTCCAAGAAGATGTATTTTACAAAACCAAGTAAGTAATCAAGTTATGTTTGAAGTTAATACGTAAAAGAATTGTAAAATGTAAAAGTGGACTGATGCATAAAATTATTTAAGAGCATAAAAACAAATTCATTCATTCTTTACCAAACAGCCACAATAATAATAAAAACGAATTTCACATTTCCTTACTTTAGGAGTGGCTACACTTGTCCAGGAAAGGATTGTAACTACTATTTCCACTACCATGTAGTGAATCCCTTCACCTCCATTATTTCCAGAAACAACAAGTTGCAGCAATGGACCAAGCCAGTGCTTCGCATAAGGCCGGAATACCTACAGAGAATCAATGATAAAGTACAAATTACCCAAGTATTCAGCAACCTGCTGTTCAATAAACATTACAGGTAAGACTGCTAGACCAACCTCTCTAGCACTTTTGCTCAACCCTCGAGGCAACAACCATAAAAAATTTAAAATAAAAAGTATCCATAACTACACTTCTCACTTTTGCTTAGAGACCTTTAACCACAGAAAGTTAATTAAGTTAATTATTTCACCAGGGCACAGATAGTACGGCTCTCACATAGAAAATCTGTCTGTAGAGGATTTGAAAGAGTATGCCATTCATCTATCCTTCCATTTCAGACAGCTTTACTAAGAAAGTAGCATTAAATGGGTATAAAGTTTCTTGAAATATTTCTGAAATTCAGCATTTTTGGATTTGGAATATTCCAGACAGAACCATTATACTTTAAAATAATTGTATGAAATAGCTTGAGAATGTTTTACTCAAGAATGTGAGCTGGAAAACATTTCTTCTCAAGCAAAGACACCTTATGCTATCTTAGTATCTTTCTGCAACAAATTTAACTCAAAGTGTTTCTATAAGACTCATCTGTGACCATTAATAAAACATTGTATTTGCTGTGAAGATGGAAAGTATAATCAGCCACACCTTTTGCATAAGTATCAATGAATACATTACTTGTGGTTTCCAGAAGACACATATGGTGGACACCCTCTACTTATAGAAGTAGAGTATGGGAGAAAAAGTATTAATAATACATTCAAAATACTTGTACTATCTGGAATTTTGGGCCATAAATGCACTCCCTTTTATCACAGCAAACTACTCAATTTGAATACCCCCAAGGTCTCAGCTGATGAAATATTTTACCCTGCAAGAGTTACACAGTTTATATTATGAAAAAAAATTACTCACATCCTCAGTATTAACAATAAGTTTTGCTATGAAGAGGCGAATATTTAATGGTACTGATGGGTTTTCTAATTTGCCATGAAGAAATTTCATCCAAAGAGGAAGAGCTACTGGAACTGTTCCCTGAAATTTAGACAAGATGAGCAAAAGTCAAATCACTTCTTGCACCAAACAGGCTTACCAAGCCAAAAAGCCCCAAGCTCAAACCACACAGGTTTCACTATAACATAGCCAAGAAAATGAAAAAATGAAAGGATTCAATCATGACTCTCTTTTCTTGGTAGCGTTAATGGAAAAATGCCAACTTTTTAGCTAATACTGGCCTCCTCCACTTTGGGTGTGATCTGGTTCCTCTGCATATGTTTAATCAGAGTGGTCATAGAAGCCATACATTCATGTTGGTTGAATTCATCCATTTCCAGTTCCATCTCATCGTTTAAAACCTTGTATTCTGTGGGCTCCTTAATTAAAAAAAAAAAAAAAGTGTTACTATGATTAATAACAACACTGCATTTTATTTTAAATCCCAATCATGCCATGAGTCATCCTGATCTTATCTGTGCTTAGATTTCACTACACACTCGGTGTGTGCAACAGGGAATACATCAAATGTATTGTTCAAACAGACACCTCCCAAATGCACGCAGCAGATCTGCACGTCCTTTACCTTTTGTGCCAACAGATGCCAACTTTATGTTACTCTGACTTTACTACCTGCCAGGACAGGTGTGGCAAATGCTGAAAGCAGAGGAGGAGTGAAGCTGAACCTCACAGAAATGATTTCATTTCATAGCTCAAAGAATGCGGTAACACATGAGGGAAAGCTCTACTTCTATGGATGTGTTGTTTCACATTGACTAGCATCTGCAGCAGCTCTCTTCAGGGACACAGAGTTAATCACAAAAGAAAATTGTTTAGTTAGAAATTACAAAATTACTAGGCAAACTAGAAGCATATTTTCTATCTTGCTTAACTTCCCTGCAGCTAAAACACCTCCTCGCTCCAAAACATGGAAACAGTTTATCTTCACCAATGTTAACAGTTATTTTGACAGATTGTGTCTTCAGTGTCTATGATACTTTTACAAG
Organism: Coloeus monedula; assembly: GCF_965178545.1. Lineage (NCBI taxonomy): Eukaryota > Metazoa > Chordata > Aves > Passeriformes > Corvidae > Coloeus > Coloeus monedula. The sequence goes on from NC_138781.1 coordinate 116,982,253, forward strand.
CTGTCTGTTTCACAGCAGGTATCTATTCTATCAGCATTAGGGCTAGTGAGACATCTTTTGATTGCAGAAGGAACACAACTTCAAGTCTTCAAAGAACAGCACTTAATATTTCCCAAAAGCAACAGTTAAATACAAGGTGCCACAACAGAAAAGCAAAAACAATTGTTTGATTATTTATTCCATGCAAATAATACAGCCAGTTCTGTCACAGACCAAAAGAGGGCAACAATGAAACCTGATGGCTAACAGCAAAACACAACCATCACAGGATGTGCCTGAGTGCAGTCGCAAGCCATCATTTTACAACTCAGGCTGGACTTCACTCACACTGCTCAGCTTTAGAAACCCAATAGGGCATTGTTTTTCTCCAGCTGTAGACACTGGAGAGAAGAACTAAGAAAAGTGACGGACAGAAAACAGCTCAGGTCCCCTCCATCATCTTCTGGAGGAACTCATTCTCAGTCAGGTAGCACAAATATAGAAGACTAGAAATTTCTCTTTCTCAACCCCAATAAATGTATGCAATTGCTCAAAAGCATAAAACTTGTCTTTCTCACAGCCCATAAGTTATTAAATTACCTTTCTTCTGAAACGAGTGCTGCTAGCTGTAACATCTTGGGAACTATAAGAAAAACCTTGGACTCCAGTAGAAAAATCAAACTGACTCATTTCTTCACTCAAACTGCTATCCATCATGTATGATGAAGAAGCTAAATACTTGGGCTCATCTAAACAGGAAAGAAGAACAGTCCATTAATCAAGGTAATTACAAGAAACAAGCTTTTACTGCCCACTAAAACTTGAGGGTAGGTGGGAATTGATTGTTAGATGAAATACATTGAATGCTTTTATTTGTTCCTGCTACTGTAGAAGCCAACTAAGAACACATCAAGAAACACTGTATGAAAGGTAAGAAAGCATTTCTTTCATTGCCATAAATAAACTTTCATACCCTGGCTGCTATTCCCTGCATCCCTGGCCTCCTTCCTAATAGCAATGTACCGCTTCTTCCTTTCCAGAGGCACCTAAACAGCAAGAAATAAAGTTCTAATTACTTAATTAAAAAAAATAGTTAATTAGTTAAAAAAAATATACTACAGGTTATTTACACTTATTTATTTACTGGGATACAAAAAAAAAAAGATCAAAACCATTTAACATGAATGGAAATCTCATGTTGTAAATGATTATTTAGTGCTAAATGAAAACAACTGAATTTTTTATTCCTATAGCTGTTCACTGTCAAAATAAATACGCTAAAAAGTATGTTAAAAGTATACACACTGCAGGTCCATTACAAATTTCAGGTCTGGATTTCTCTCACAAAAATGTATTTTAAGTCATTAGAGGAATACTGCATTTTTTGTATCCGCTACAGAACCCTCTTTCTCCATATGTGAGAATTGACCTGGTCTTCAGTAACTACACTGTTAACTCATACCCTTCTTTTACTTCCAAATACTAAAGGCCAGAAATTTCACTCACCTCAATTTCAACAGGAAATGTATACTGACGCTTCAGGTCTATCAAATTTTCAAAAATCAGCAAGTTCTGCAAACCGAAGCATGTTTGGAAATAGCAAAATTATAATGCTGCACACAATAACAATTGCTTTGAATGTATTTCTTCTTTAAGGAAATTCAACAGATCAATGTACAACATAGAAAGTATGGCATGTTTTCTCTTCTACATCAGTACTCTAAGAAGAATTTTGCTATTTAACTACTCAAGAATTCACGGCACATAATGTGCTCTGTAAAAAGGTCTCTCTTATTCAAGTACATTCCAAGCCCTGGAGAACTTAAACAATAGGGGCTTTTTCCTCATATTTTAGAAAATCAATTGGGAGTGGAAGGAAAACAGTATTACTACTTCACTCATTCCCAAACAGTTGGTAAAACTGTCATCAGCTACCACTCCTTCTATTGCCTCACTGGGTAGTTTGTTAGTATAATTGCATGTCATTCAGGTTTCATTCTTTGATTTATTGCAATCAGGTAACATCACTTTGTGTCTCATGCTCTGGAAGCCTTCTACCAGCAACAAAAGCTTCTCACCTTTTCTGATTTTTCTGAAAAAAGAAAGCCTTGATAAAATTTACTTTCAGTGAAGACACAACTGATGACAGCAATAGCACAATTATATGCTGCACAGTGATACTGTCTCCTCTTCTCCAACAGTTGACTCTCTCCTGCCATATTTTCTGTAAATGCATCGTAGCATGACCTTGAAATACAAACAGGCAAGAAAACACCATTAGAAGTCTTTTATTAAGCAGTATGAGAAGAGTTCCAATCAGAGACCAGTGAATCAACAGAATTTCAAGGGAGCAGTATCCGATTAAATCACCTCAGACTTGTTCAAGTATTCTGCAGGTAAATGGAACCAAAATGGAACCATTCAGCAACGACAAAGAAAACTTCCCCAACTATTTACACAGGAGTCCTTAATGTCAGGAATATGATGACAGGTAATGTTCAGGTAAGATGAGTACATGTTTTGATGCATACATAAATTTCTCTCATGGTCCTTTGCCAAGAATTATGAATGGACACGCATGCTAAGGTATTTTATGGATTAGCTGAAGAAAACCAGTTTAGATGTGACTTCTAAAGGTCTTTGGCAGAAAGCCATTTATAGATCTGCAAATCATAGCCAAGAAATTCTTTGAAGTCCTCAGAGGACATAGTATTGTAAAACAAAATTAAAACAAAACAAAGCAAACAGCAATTCAGGCATCTTCTGGTTTTCTCTGAATATTAAACAAACTAAACAATACTAATTAACATACATATCTAGTACTTATCTTTTGTCCCCCTTTGCAGTGATGATTAAGCCAAACTACTCCTACAGGGTGTGCTGCTGTATTATGAAATGTAAATGAAAATCCATCCTGTCTTCTCATCAATCATATCAATATCAGTTTTACAACACAGAACCATACTCCACATGAAAGTGTGAGTAGGCTGAAACTGAAGTTGTGAAAACACAAATTAAAGGCCAAGAATCATACTGAAGAGGTGAAATAAATGCACAGGCTTAACAAATTAAAAAAAGGAAAGGACAAAAGCAGGGGCAAAAGTTATCCTGACATAGGACTGTAAGTTTACACTGTAGATCATGCTATCAATGCAAACTCAATATTGTGTATTTCATTTAAAATCAAAAGTTATGTAAGAGATTACATTTACCCTTGAATAAATCCATCTTCTGCTTCATATGGCCTACTTAAAAAAAGCAAATCTGGCCAAAACCTAACGAGAAACATAAAGTAACAAAATAAACAATAGTCTTACTTTATTAATGTCTTGGTAAGTTCATTTCCTTCTACACTCATGGAGCCACAGTAAGCTTGGTTAATTTTAGAGTCCTTGGAGTAAACTTCCTCTTTTGAAAGTCGCACATACATCACTTCTAGCAGCTTGTAATACCCCATTTTCTTGGTGACTTGTTTATCAAAAGTATATTCATGGGACTGGAAACAAATAAGCAAAATTTGGATCTTGTCCTTTTTAAATGGTTCCACAGTCACTTTAAGGTTCTCTTAGACAGCCTTTAGCTTACTTCTACCTTCTAAAAGAGGAAAGAGCTGACAATAATAAAAGACTGACAGACTCTGAGTTCCTGTGTAGTACAGTTATTAAAACTGTGTTGACCCATGTTTGTCTGGTGAGCTGTGTTAACTACAATTGGCCTAAATTATTATAAGGATACTGGAGGAAAATAAGCAGAGTACCAAGTGACAGCTCAGCTTCACAACACGTGTAAGCAAAACTCACACCTGTCACTATCCTTGGTATCATTCATGAGTTTCTTTCTGCACCTCATTTTGGTACCAACATTTACAGCAACAGGAACATGGTGGGGGTGACCCTACATGAATCTTAGTTTTAGCATTTTGTTTCAATAACTATTACTAAACACGGGTCATTTCAGCATCTTGCTCGTCCTGCTGCCTTTGAACATCTGACCAGAAAAACCATGGGAGTGAAGAACTATAGCAAGAGCAGAGACCTCCACTGGCAACAAGATCACTGCACACAACTGTATTCTTAAATTGGAAGACAGCCTGTAAATAGGGAAAGGAAGAACTGTGCTCCTAATCCCTTGCAGAAGAATCTTTGCAATGATTACAGATGTATTTCTTTCTCTAAAAGTAATGTACCTAATTTCACAGCTTTCATTATAGAGGTTGAAAACCTCTCCAAAAATGTAGTAACAGGCTACAATTTTATACAGCTTTTATATTTCGAGGTTAAAATGGGTTTTTGCTTTTGACAGAACTTCAGACCCCTTTAGATATATATACCTAACATTCCAACTTCAATTTTTATACACAATAGATATGTAAACATGCATTAACTCCAAAGGAAGAGTGTGTTGGGGAATAAAGAAAAGCTTATCAATATAAAGAAAAGCTTATCAATAACAATCAAATTATATAACTGGCACATGCTTCTGTTCCAGGATACAGAAAACTAGAAAGGAAACCCTTTTTATCAGTGTTTCATTCGAAGTTAAGCAAAATGTACATACCAACATCAACATTTTATTAGACCTTCCCTAACCCTAAAAAAAAAATTTAAAAAAAGTAATTCATACCTTTGTAAACCTGGAATTAAGTGTATCCATAGCCTCTACTATAATCTTGCCAAAGAATTCTCTCAGTGCATCCAAGCTGCAGTGCCACAGGAGAGTGAGGAGGGACCGATCCACAAATGCTTGACGAGCAGTATTTGAAAGAAGTTCTTCATTTTGGAACATTTTGTGAACAGTGTCCAACAGTATCACTTGCTTGTCAGTGGTGCTCCTAAACAAGATGGAAATCTCAAGATGAAAACTCTTTTACCAGACTTCACTTAAAATCTCAAATCCTTAGGACTTTAAAATTTTTTATTGTCTGCATTCATACCCTCTTGGATTATCCTACAAGACATGCAAGATCAGGTTGAACCACCAAGTATTACGCACCTCTCAAAACAACCCACCTCAGCTTCTTAGGCTGCAAGAGATGGCAAACTTGTTTGTGTATCTTTAATAATTTAATCCTAAAGCAAACATTAACTTTCTCAAGTCCTTTTCACTGAGAAACCTAAAAAAAAATATATATATATATTATCTGGAACATGTGAAGGATGTCGGCAAACCGAAGGAAAAAAAAGAGCCGTGGCTATCAAGCATTCCACTACTAGATGATCTGTTGTTCTGAATAATTTTACTAAAGCTAAAGATTCAAAAATGGGATTTGGGCATAAGGTAAATGACTTTTTCAGGAAATAACATGCTCCACAATTGTGGAGCCCATCAAAACTGGAATGTTGGTTTTGGAAGAGATACTGAATACCTCTTCTGTGGACACAGCATGTTTGAGTCTACAATTTAACACCCTGGAAATATTCAATTAAATAAGTGCATTGTTGTAGTTTCAAAGGGGTCAAACAAATGAATTCTGTGTCAATTTAAGTACTATCAACTTAAGTGATCATATAGGGATAGCAAATATATAACAAACAAGTACTATTGTCAACTGGATTCTCTCAGAACAAGCTTATTTACAGAAGGCTTTCCAAATTTGCACAAGCACTGGACGTGTAATCTGGAAACTGGTGCCACTTGTTCACACTTCGGAAATACTTTGAAAATGTGAAGACAAAAGCAAAACCTGAATTAAAACTATTATGCAAAACTTTATAGTGTAAATCATCACTCTTATAAGGACAATAAAATACAAGAAGCACATTTGCTTCAGCAAAAATTCAGTGAGAAGAAGCACAAAATCCAGTGGACTAAACCAACCTTCTGGAAATTCTTTTGAAGCTGGCTTGAAATAAATCCTCCATGAAATGTCTGTGATCCCTACAGAGGATTTCTGTCATCAGTTGCAACAACATTGGACTCTGAGACAATTCTAACGCATCTAAAAACTGAAGAAGAAGCAACATGTAACATGAAGAGCAACACTGGATCAGATCACTTCAATCTAATGATTAATACTGATCAGAAGCAGATGCACAGAAGTGTGTGCTTATTTAATGTGCTTCTGTAGATTCAATTTCTGGATAAATATGTAACCCAGAAACAGGCAAGCTGATCCCCTCATGTGAGCTTAGAAAATATCTCTTTAATTCCAGATCCTCTGAAACACTGTTTCTAGACACAGTTCACTTCGGCTTCTAATTATGTTTTGTTAAAAATACTGACCTTCTTAGTGCAGTCTACATAGTTATTGTGCTTCAAAGTTCCTTTGGGAAACTCATCAGACCTCATGGGAAAATTGAAAGCTACAAGTTGATCCAGAGCATTCTTAAGGTCACTAAGCTTTTCTCCTGTCAAATTAGTGAAGAACGGGAGAATTATCACTGCTTGGCCCTGAAGAAAAAAAATAAACAAACATAAAAAAGATACAGTTTCACACTAAAAAATAAGTTATTCCCTAACTATGGAGCCAGCTGAACAGGACCACAAAACAGCAGCAGTGGTTTTTTTCACCGATTCAATGGCTCAGTGTACTAATAAAAATATGTTATGTAGCTGCTCATCTTTTCAGATACTGGTTCAGAGAACAGCCTTTAACTGTCAGGTCACTTCTGAGTGAGAGTTAAAAGTTAATTAATATCTCATGGCTGACATGGCTATGAATAACATCTCATTGCTCTTTTAAGCAACCATTCAATCTCGTACAAGTCACTGATTTAATGCATCATCTTGCAGCCAAAGCAAAATCCCGAACTTTATTTATTTTGAATGCATAGGAAAGTACAAAACTCTGTCTAATTAAAGGCAGGCTGACTGAGAAGCAACTATGCAAAACTTTCATAAATATACAATTTTTTATTATTCTAGTCCAACCTTTATGCTCTAGCATCTTTCATAACTCACACTTCCACTCTGCAGCACTTTATCTCCCTCTCCTGCCCAAGCTGCACATAGCAGCTACTCCATTAGTACTGGTCTCACACTTGCAGACACAGACGTTCAATCTCGACAAATGTTCATAATATGAGCTGTAGGAATTGCCACTCCTTGCTAAAAGCCTGATTAGCTGTCATTTCTCCAGTGAACACCTGGGAGTTCAAGACAACTTGCAACTGATGGTAATTCTTCTTCCTAACAATTACATTCCTTTCTTTTGATCAAGGGAGAAAAAAAGAGCACCTTAAACCAAGACATGACATCTGTGATAGTGCCTTCTGTCTGAAGAACAAAAAGGACGATTTACAGGTTTTAGGATGTTGAACAGAAGAATAAAAACCCATAAGTCTGTGATAAAAATTAAGCCAAATAACAGAGAATTCCATGAACAACTAACATTCTAACCTGGGGAGGGTAGAGAAGCTGAAGAAGTGAGCAATTTACCTTAAGATTTAAGCCTAAATTCTGATCAATAAGTAGACTGGTATAGGTATTAAAAACAGCTGTAAATGCTTCATGATTGGTATTGAAAGAAACTGAAGAGTCTATCTGGAAAGACAAAAGAAATAAAAAAGTTAGTTTGGGTTTTTTTTAACTAGTCAAAGAGATTTGCATTAAGGAATAATCAAAAGCCCTTGAGCTAGATTTATTTATTTCCAAAACCACACTGAATTAACAGAAACCACATACAGAGTAATTTTGGTTTTAAAAGAAGAACTAGAAAAGCTCCTACACAGTATAAACAAAATTATAATGTTGGATATTTTTCAATTCAAAAAAATATTAAGTTCCTTCTGAAAGCCGAATTTCCTACTGGTCAGTTCACTGCCAGCTAATACAGCAATACAGTTCACATTCTGTGTCCCAACACATACCTGTAAAACAATTCAAATTTAAAATAATTAAATTACAAAAAATAAAAATTCTGCTCAACAGTTGATCTTTGAGCATCTTTGTGGACAACTACTTTTACAAGTTCCCACAAAAATCCCAAAAGGATAAGTAGATAATTATGTTTTCAAAATAAGGGGAAAAAAAACCAGACCAAAATCTCAATGTCACAAAAATTAAGTGTTTAAAATAAAGATAATTCTGCAGTCTGTTAATATGTGTAGAACTCCTCCACTGTGACTTTCTGGATGCCAACATGACAAAGAATGTTATCAGAGGCTGCTCAGAGTTCACTCTCTCTACTTCTACCAATTCTCCAAAAGGAAAAGAGGCAGCTAAACAAGAACAATTAAATGAGAACAATTAAAAAAAAAAAAAAAGGTGGTAGGGGGAAGAAGAGCAGTATCTAGTAATTTCCACCTGTCCCAAATTTTTTTGTCCTTTGCTAATAAAAACTCAGATTCTAACATTGTCCAACTTTTCCCTTTTTTCCCCAAACATAAAACATTTGACTTAAACAGCATTTCTTGAAAATAAGATGCAATCACTACAGAACTAGAAAGGTTACCTTTATTTTATAAAGCAGTGCATACCTGCAGAACTTTAGCCAGCAGGGTCAAGACTGCCATTTTGCTCTCAGCAGATGAACCTTTGGCCCACCAGCTGTCCAGTCTCTCCCAGTTTCTCAGGACAGCTGTCACCAGTTTTGCTCCTTGCTGCTTGCGCACAGCACGGTCCCTAAAACTCTGATCTAACATGCCATTCAAAATGCTCCCAACCTGGAAGGAAAAGCAACAGGTAAGATTCTTTCATCCCAAATGAAAGGGTGATAGGATCACTTCAGTGGTATGGGCAGTCATAAAAAAGAATCACAAAGCAATGCTAGATTTAAATCTCAAAAGGATGCAGAAGAAAGGTCTCTGCAGGAAATTAAAAGCACACCCTTCTCAAAAGAAAAGGCGCCTCTCCAATTTACTCCTGTTTCAGAGAGCAGTGCAGCAATTAGTTCCGATACCTTTTGTGTATATATGGAGAAATAAATGATAATCCAGAATAAAGATCAATACTTGGTAATTTTAGTAAGTGCGAAGTTGAAAAATAGCACACATGCGAACTTATTCACATCCATTTTGAAAAGAAAAACAACCCTTGCATAGCAGGTATGAACTAAGTATGCTTGAAATCTCTTTTCTTCAAAAACTCTTAGTCACTATCATCAATCAGATAGACTTAAAAGAGTTAATGTATTATGGCATGCTCCACACTGGAAACACTAGATAATCATCACCAGAAAGAGCCTTTTAAAACATACACATTCCTCTACAGTCTAACTGAACAATTTTTAGTATGACCAAAAATGATGCTGCAAGTGTTTTAAACTACTACTTGGATGCAGCACATCTAAGCATAACATTTGGGATTATAAAAGAGCCAATTATTTTAAAAGGATGATTCTACTTTGCTGAGCATCTTTTAAATCAAAAGGAAAAGCAGGCTTTTCATCTGTCTTTTTGACCCTTCTGTTATCAGAAGCAGTGAAGGAAGGCTTCTCAGATCGAAGCTTCCTTCATGGCACTGAGTTCTGTAAGTGCAGTAGACAAACAGGAAGAAGCCTGTTGAGCCAAACAAGCAGTGCTGAGACTGAGTACATGACAAAGTATTTATTTCAGCTCAGGAGGGTTGTGTGTGTGTATGTCTTTCTTTTTAATACTCTGATCTAGCTCTACCCTGGTCCTGTGGACTAAATGCCCATTAGTAGCTGGAGTTTGTTTTTCAGTTTAGTTTTATCCAAAACAAATCCAAGCCACATGCTCTGGGACCACTCAGCAATGAAAATCAAAGCACAGTAAATGGGTCCCTCCTTTGAAAGGACATTTTTAATCTGAAATACTATGCAAAGACATCCTGAAATACATAGATTTCAGGATAGGTAATACGTAAGCACTTGCCACTCAGTTTGATGTGAGATCATGGAGTAATGCCAGGTTGCCACAGATCATGAAGGTAGCGCCAGTAGGTCAAGACAAAAAAACCCCAAAAGCCAAACCAAAAACTATCAATGCATTGCTGTCTGAAATCCAACCCAATTCACTTTTTTCCCCACTACACACCCTATCTCTAACAATAAAAATACAATTGTTACTTCTAACATTCCCTTTTGACTTTGTCCTTTTAAAGAGTAAGTCCAATACCATTTGAGGATTGCTGACAGATGATTCCATAAGTGGGACTATCACATCCAGGTTTTTCAGCAGCTGTTGATTGATGGTTTCTGAGAACAGGCTGTAGAAATACTGTCCATGAGAGAAATTCATCAGGTGGTTCTGGGATGCTCCTGATAGTGGCACAGATAACACTACTGTGTTCAACAGCAGACTTACTAGCTCCTCACACTGTGAAAATTAAGGTATAGAGACAAGAGTTATCTCAAGAACACTACATTTCACTTAAAAATTTCTTAGAAAAGCACATGATTTTTTTTTAAAGCTATCATCCCAAACATATTTATTTTGTTTATTTTATTTTGAGTATTGAAACTGGAGAACCATGTCCTACCTGCTCATCAATAGCAAAGGCCAGCTGCAAGAGCCTATTAGCTAACTGCTTACTGCTGATGTCTAATGATGGAAGGGATATCCTTTCACCCCCAGGTGCAATGCCTTTATAAACAACTGAAAGAAGCTTGGAGCCAACTAAATGAGGCCCTTCATCCTATGGAAACCAAAAAAGAAGTGACAATCAATAAAAGCTGAAAAAAGGCATTCCAATCCATCTGTATAGTTAATTAAAACACTTGAACTGCCAATCATTTCCTTAAAAAGCAATGCAAATACAGCATGACAAGACACCTTTCTAACTCGGGGATAACATTTTAAATGAGACAACCCTATTGTGCACAAAGTTCAGAACAAACCAACAGTAATTTGAAAATCTTCCCAATATTCTGATCCTCCTCCACCTTCTCAGGTTTACTTGACTACAGAAGTAAAATGAACAGCTAAGTCAGGATGGGTGGGACACAAATGGTAAACCATGTGGCTCCTTGATTATCACTATACTGCAATCAGAGATCTAGATTTGGTTGATATAGAGGATGGATAGCACACAGAAATGAAATATTTTGTTACTTGTTAGTTTTGCTCAGCCTTGTTAAGCCTGATTCACAAGTTCTCAGTCTTTGTGGCTGTTGCATAACCTGATTTCCTTCAATTGCCCAAAGCAGAGATTTACTACAATCAGAAACTTAGTAGAAGGAATTTGAGTAATTTAGCCTACATCCTCACACTTCAGAGCTCTTTATCCTGTTTTCCTGCAATTCAGACCCACTATGTTGCTTCTGATCAGACAGGACATATTCCTTTCCTAATTTCCCTCATCACTTTGAATGGTCTCTGTGTAAAAGCTGTTAAAAAATGCCTCTTTTATAGGATAGTTAATCCTGATTTTTGAGCTTTCAGTCTTGTGAAGCTCACTGAAAGGAAGCTTGAGAATCTACATTCTGATTTCCAGAGTCTGGAGCCAACCAGAGAAAGGCTAATATAATTTTAAAGGTTGTTCAAGCTTTTTGTGCTACTAAGATTTGTAGAATAACCATAAAACATTTATTTTTGATCCCATTCAACACTAGCTTTTCACTGTTGATCTCATTTTAAACAACTTCATCTGATCTGTTCTTTCTTTTTATCATGGTTTTTTACACAGGAAAAGCTCTTTACAATATACAAATGTTCACTATTATTTTCTGTATTAACAATTACCTGACCATGAAGAACGGAATGAAGCAGGCCAGATTTCTGGAGCTGCTTGCAGGCAGAAAGGACAGCACTAAACCTAACTTGATCAAAACGTGCCTCTGAATTAAAGAGATCAACAGAATAAAGGTCCTCAAGGCTAGAGAGGAAAGAGAAGCAATAATGTTACATTAGTGCATCCACAGACAACATTATTTACTTTCCATTTCTCACAGTGAGTGTTTGCTCTGGACTCATGCTTGCCAGAAAGCCCCTACTTACCTCTGTGGTGTGATTCTTTTTCTTATGCACAGTTTCAAAGATTCCTGATAGGGAGATCTCATCAGAGCTTTCATGAGTCTTACTGAGATATCTGGGAGGTTCTTCATGACTTGCACATCAGCTGTGTTAAAGCCTACACGTGATGGATCACACACTGTCATCACCACAAGCTCTATGAAGCTTGCATTTAGCAGTTTCTTCTCAAGCAGCTGGAAGGAAAAAAAACATAAAATAAAAACTTGAAAAATTAATTTAGATTTCTCTATTTAATTCTTCATAACTTACAATTAATCCTATCTAAAATGAAAACAAACATGAAACAGTACCTATTCTCACTGACTTTCCCTATTGAAATGTCTGACTTTCAATCATTTATGCTAATGCACAGAAATGAGGTATCTATAGAAATAGACATAGGATATATGCTATCCCATCAAACTGCAAGTAAGACCTTTTAAACCACATAGGCCTGTTTCAGTCCTGACTATACACCTGTAAATCCTGATGTACACCTCTGTACACACTATCAGAGAGATTTGCTGAAGAGACAATCACTGTCTCAGAACTAAACTTGGCAGTGTAAATTTCCTAAGAGACTCAGAAGTACTACACTTTATATAGTTAAATATGGTTTATAGTGCATCAAATAGAGACACCAATAGAGGGACAAATAGAGAAAGTGAAATAGAGGAACCTGAATATCTATACTGAATTCAAGAAAGAATTAACACAATCTGCCTTTCTGCCTTTTAAGCAGCTACCACCTCCACACATTTAATGCCATCAGGAATCATACAGGAACTATTCATTGCAAGTACTCCATATACAGAACACATATATTTAACCACATATAAAATTTGAATCTTTTATCCACTACAGATATCAGAGCTACCTCCCAGAAATCCTGCTGGCACATTTCCAGGATCACGGTGACAAACTCCATGATCCGGACGATAATGGTACACTTGCTGTAGCTGTACACATCTCTCTCCTGTGGACTGAACGTGCTGCCTTTCAAACTGCAGTCAAAGCACTGCTCTGCTGCGTGGATATCATGCAAAGCAATAGTGTCAAGGAAGAACTGCACGGCTTCCAAGAACGAGGAGCTTTCATTTACACCTAGAAAGAATCACACTTAGTTGAAATGATACAGCAGCTCTCAATTTAAAAATATTGTCATTCTTCCATGACTGTTTCATGCTTGGAAGAAAACAGTCAAACTGAGATGACAAACAGATGAACATCTCACACCAGTGTTTTCTGAAAGCTCTATGCCAGTTCTAAATATTACCATTCTGGGCAATAGAATAGCAGGGCAGCTTTGTACTTAGTGATCACTCCAGAAACTGACCACTACAAGCACTGATTAATGATGATGATGATGATGATGTAGGCTTATGTAATGAAATGGATAAAAAATTTAAATCCCTACTTTTGCATGACTTAGCCTTATGTTAGCTGCATCCAGCAATGATCTCACAGTACTGTTTTAAACCAAGAGAGACATAACATTGACAGACAGACCACCTGAAACTTGTACAAGACTATGAAACTGTACTATTGGTGAACAAAAGCATTTTGTTAAGACTTGCAAGAATAATTGAAAGAAAAACCTTTTGGGAGACCCAATGGCTAAACAAGGTGTTAATTATTTTACCTGATCAAAATTCAAACACAGGGCTTTTGGACCTGATGCAATTGATACATCAGGAACTGAAGAAAGGTAACATGTACAGGGCTTGAATTAAAAAGATGACTTCTTTCACTGTTTTCTGGTAGCTTCCTCCAGATATTAATAAAGAGCAGGTAAAAAGCTTTGGACAGATTTAAAGAAAAATATGATAAAAATCTATTGCTCTTCTGAGCAGTGGGATTTTAGCTGTACAGAATAATTTTCGAAGATGAGATAGAGTAAAAGAAGTTGCTGGTAAGTGGATGACTCAGAAATGCAAAGATGCATTTCTAAGGCTAAAAAGAAACATTTTAAGATTCACAGTACTTCACAAAAAAACCCCCATCCCATTACAGCTGTCATTGGAAAACTTTGGGAGAGTTTGTAAAACCATCTATTCTACATTTGAAAAAAAAGCTTCCAGTCCAAGTTAAGAACTCATCTTGGGTGGGCTTTGTGTAACACACACGAATGAACCCAATGCAACATTTAATCACTCACCCACTATTTCATAAGGTTTGATCATCTGCAGCTCAAAGAATGTATTGTAGCAATCCAGTGCTGCTAAGAACATGTCCATCCACTGCATGACAGCTTGTAAACTGAAGGGTTCCTGCATACCACGGAGAGTTGGCTGAGAAAGGATCCCAGATGGACTTTTGGCATCGGTGCCACCTCCTTCAAATTTGTTAATGAGGAAAGAAACACCTCTGCTTTTTAGAGTATCAGCCAGCCAAGAAGATGGAGACTTATTTCCTGATAAAAACAAAAACAGAAATATAAATTCTCTAGGAAAAACACATTTCAAACTAGCAAGGAACTAGAGGCAGATGAACTAACACACTCAAACTTTGTGATTTAAACTGTGCCTTCTAGCAGAGAAGGTATTGGTTCTGCTTTAGCCTCGGTCACATTCCTAAAATTACTCATAAGGAAGAGGCCAACTTCTAAGACATTCACAGTTCCCCATCAACAAATTTTGCTTTTTTTTAGCTGGATACAACAGTAGCTTTGGGCCTGGAAGTAAGTCTGCAATAAAAGCCTCTTCTACATCCAAAAACATCCCTCAAGCCCTGAGGTCTTCACAGTACCCGATTTGCAGTATAAGCAACTACTCAGTTTCTATTTAACAACACTGAGTGAACAGATATTTACTTGTAACTACCACCTTGAATAGAAAACACAGAGGGAAGGCATTCACAGAATATTGAAAGCAAAGATAATAGCACACCGTGACTTAAAAATACCTGGTAACAAAGGAACAAATTCATAGAAGAGCTCCATGGCTTTGTGCCGGCACTCTGTCTGAGGTCGTCCACACTGCACTAAGAGCCACATGACAATGTCCTGAAGACACACTGACTTAGTAGCTGGGAATCCTCTGCACAGAAATACTAGGGATTAACATCTTGACATCTGCCAAGAAGCAATAGTCTTCTAGTTGAAAAAAATCAAAATGTTCCACGAGCACTGTGAATCCCTTTTATCTATCTAACCACAACCTATCTGCACTACAAGAAAGAGCTCTTCCACAATCATGTCTTGTACTGCTTTTCCTTCTCCTCACTCTACTTGGGATCCCCAGAGCAAAGTCCTTGTGGAAAACAATTTAAAATGCAGAATCAGGTATCCTCCCTTCTCTTTGTGACTCAAAGAGGCAAAAATGGATGATAAAGTTTAAATAAGCCTGCACAGTTTTTCTTCATCCCCATAATTTTCAGCTTATCAAATGCCATACCAGCGACACAAATCTAAACTTCACTTGCCAGTTTCTTCAAGATCACATGATAATTTGGGTAAAAAGGGAACTAAGGAGGTCTCTAGTCCAATCTCCTGCTCAAAGCAGTTTCAGCTATGCCATCAGCTCAAAGCAAGGTCAGCTAGGTGACTCAGAGCTTCATCTATCCTGATAATGAATCCATTTTTGCTTCTTTTACCTTTTTTTCTACCCTTCTTTAATTGCTGATCATCCTGTTGCAGCATGTCCTGCTTCTGGTGACATTTAACAACAGTAAGAAAGGCTTTGGAGGAGTTTCCTCCAAGTGCTTTGTACCACCAGTGCTAATGTTATTATTATATACACTGCTGTGAGGGAAACATGCACTCCTCTTCTACCTCTTCTTGCTAAACTAAATCAAGTTCACCATGCTGGAATAAAGAATCATGCTCCTCTCATATCATGTCCAGTGTTTTCCCACCAGTTGTTCAACAGACACACCAGGAGGTCAGCAACTGTCATAGGATTAAACCCTCATTCAGAATCCCAAGCATTTAATAGAACTACTGACAATGTTTATTAGAATGCAACGTGAAAATAAATGCAAATAGCTGACCGTGGCACCCGCCGTTTTCCTTCCTTGTTCAGAGAAGGTGCTTTATGCTTGATTATGCGCTTCAGGTGATTAATAGCATCACAGCATTGTTGGGCAGTACCTGTTGGAGAGAGAGAATTGACACCTATAAATAAATGTCAGTAATCTGGTTAAATTAATTGAGATATTTGCACTGCAGACATGGTGCAAGAGACTTAGATGATAATGTCTACCAGCTCCACTACTCCATGCTTCTACAGTAAATTTTTCTAAGGTGCAGTACAAAATCACAAAATACCAGACAGGTCAGCTTGGCCTGAGCCAAGCCTGAGGCCTTTGGTATGAAACTGAGCATTCTACTTTCTGTGATTATGCTTAGAGAAACTATAAAATTTTCCCATGTGAGTAATTCTTCTGGGGACATTTTATCACATCCTGAACTGTTCATCTGAAAGAAATGAAGTTCTGTTACACCAACTTTTGGTTTTATGTTCTAATTACTATTAACCAATGAAAGAGCATAAAAAAAAAAAAAAAAGAAAAGAGAAAAGTAGGTTTACTGAAGAACTACTAGTACTGTGAAAGAGGTCACAGATTCTTCACACAACTACATCCTGTTGTAAAGAATGACAAGACAACGAGGAAAAGGTATCAGAAAATGGTGACAATATTCCACAGCATATGTCAAAAAAGACAAATTTTGGAGCATTTTATTTGTTATGTAAGAGTGGGCTGATTCTCATCAAGTTACATTTTTTACACTGTGTAACTGCAAAACCACAACTCAAATCTGAAGCACCACCAGCATTTTCAGTGTTATTACAAAACTGTAAATCATCATAAATATGAAAAGGTTCTTTCTCCTGGGCTCAAAATATTCCACCTTTATACATTGCAAGGAGTTGATTCCAAGAGTTCCCAACTAGATATCAAATTGATGCCTTAGGTTTTAGCTTTCATATTTTTCAAACCCTGTACTGCCTAGGGTGTAACTCTGAAGTTTCTTGTAGCCTGTTAATTTCTGCTCTCTCCTGCTGGTTAGATATAACAAAGCCTCTCCAGGCCTGCTCTCCAAGGACACTCAGACCATCCTAGGCCCAAAAAGTACGAACCAAAAGCCTCTAAAGGGGGGAAGGCTGAGCGGAAATTACATCATTAAACTGAAGCTTTAATTGGAGAATCAACCCTGATATGCAAATGAACCAAACTTATAAAAGTGTGAAGAACTCGCTCGTGACCTCTCATCCATCTTGGGGTCCATCTTGGCAAAAGCCTCTGGCTCCCCAGGATGTACCTTTGAAGGCCTTTCAAATAAATACCTACCTTATTCCCTTACTCCTGTCTAGTCTCTGTTTTTAGGTGGCCTCTTAAGGTATCAAAATGACCTCTCTACCCATAATGAGAAATAATTCTTCCTTTGTTGCTAAAGTAAGTGCATGTACTTTTCTTACAGTTATAGTTTTTCTTTTTTAACCCAAGATTCAACAAGGTAACTTTTTGCTTCATTCCACAGTTAATTAACTATGGCTCACCTAATGACTTCTCATCTGTATGGGCTAAAGCCAGACTTTCCAGAAAAACAACCAGGGCTTCAAATACAAACTGCTCCACCAGAGAATTTTCTTCCCTTTAAAAAAATCAGGAAAAAATTTCATGAGAAACATGAGAAGAAGCACTAAGTGTAAAATTCTAATTAAAACCTATCAAATTAAATACTGTAGATATAAACTGCACACTATGTTTGCACAAAAAAAGTACACCTAAACCAGTTTAAAAACAGCAGTGAAATTTGCTGAGCATCCTGAAAAGGCATAAAAAACTTGCCACAAACTTGTGATGAAAATTTATTTTTATACATTTCCCACTGGCAGAAAGCTCAAGCTACAAAATCATTATTAAAAACTAAGAAGCTGAGTAACCTAATTTTACAGCTACCATATACATTAACAGAATGAGTGTCAGTGGATGACTATTTGAGTTCTACAATTAATTCTTTTTATCTTATTGAACCTTTAGTTCAAGTTAGCTACTGTTTCAAGCCCTGCTTGCTCACCTAAATTCTCTGTAGATACTGTTAAAAGCAAGTGCTGCACCCAGTCTCTTGAAAGCACTGGGGTGAACAGCAAGACTGTACAACCGTTTAAAAAGAGACTTGGTGTTTGCCGGGCTTTCCTCCTGCTGTCTCGGTGTTGTCTGCTTGATAGACCATTTCAAAAATTCTCGTATGCACTGACCACAGAAATCTCTCAAAGTGCTGTCAACTGGATCCACTATGCCACTCTGAAATGACATAAGATTGTTTCATTACAAGAATGAAAAAACCCCCACCATTGTCTCAGTGCAGTGTTAGAGCAAGCTTGTTTACATGGCATTATTTACAAATTAAAAAACTGTACACACGGTTCCCCAGAAATCAACAAAGCTCATTCAAAATTGCCACTCTCTAAAGGAAGGGTAGCATTCTCAGCCCTCACAGCACTGAATTACACCTCAAAGATCTGGATTTCTACTCCTGTCTCAGCTATCAATGTAGGAGTCTTGTCTAAGTCACTTCATTTTCTCATGATGGGTGAGTTTCCTGTGCTTAAGAAGTGGTAGACAACACTGACTTTCATTAAAAAAAACTACTCCAAACCTCTCGCCTCCAACTACTTCTTCTAAATGTAAAAATTTTGCAACTGGTGAAAACAAAGATACTTAGAGAAAGATAAAACAGACAACAAAGGCATCCAGGGGAATGAATGGTGAATGTGCTTCAGTTGTTTCTAGTACACACTGATGATAAAGAGTGTTTCATTTATCTGAAGACGATATACCTGCATTTTGAGAATGCCAAAGAAAGAGAAGTCCATCATCAAAATCTCAGTTAAGAAAACAAATCAATAAACCAAGCATTTTCTCTCTTTCAAACAGTTAAGGGGCCGTTCTATCTGTTCACGTGTTCCTGGTTGCTTCAGTAGTAAAAATTATGCTAGTTAAAAATAAAGTCACATGGCACAGAGAAGAGAGGAAAGACTCATCACCTACCAGGATAGCTTCCAGGAATGCCACTGTATCTTGACTCTCAAATTTTTTGTTGTTGGTAAACCAGTGAATGAGTTGCATGACTAAAGGCTCATACAACTGTCTTGCTACCTGAAAACAGCAAACATTAACTGCATTTCTAGGATGAATACATTTCTATACTCTGCTATTCAAAATATATAAGAATAAAACCCATATATAAGAATAAAACCCTTTTTGAAAAGGGTCTATGAAATGAATAACCAATTTCATACTACATTTCCATATTAAGGATTAAAAAACCCCAAATCATTAAAATGGGTTAGATGCTTTCTATTCAGCTAGTCCAAATGACCTCCAAGCTTACTTTCAGTAATATCCTCTGAGACAAAGAACATTGCATGCCACAGACTGATGTGCCAATACACAGTCAGGGAAACAGGGAGGTTTGTTTCTTAATCTGTATTTAGATCTAAAAATCTATCTTTACCATTATTCTAACTTCCTAGATTTCAACAATTAAATTGCAAATTATCTGATTGAGTACTGTCATACTACAACATGAAGGGAAGAAACATTAAATACACTCATTTATACATGCTTCAAGTGCAGTGCATACGCCTGTGGTTTGGACCAATCCAGACATCATTTTCCTATGGTTTATGTTCAGCCACATGCCAGTAAAAGAGGTTTCACCTAAATTGGTAACACCACTTCCTGTACATTTTAACAGAACACAAAATCCCTTTGATCTAAAAATAGATATGGATGCCAGGGTCCAAACAGCAGTCTCAAAAGGCATAAGACCCATAATTTCAGTGGAGATGAACCTATGCATCTGTTCTGTTTTGTGCAAAGGAGGAGAAATATAAAGTTCAAATGTTTGAATTAAATCTGTAGATATCAAAGAGGCAGCTACAAACTCTCTCCCAAATGCTTTTCCTATGATTGTAGCTTTGTACACATTCAATATCGAAATAATCAACTTCACCTTCAATTAACTTACTACAGAAAAACTACAGAAATTAAATATGGTGATAGAGTGTTGCTGCCACAAACTCTGAGTGAACCCTGAAACTTGAATCTCTCTTGTACACTTCCCTGAGGTACTCTGAACTACGTTTCACAGAAGTATTTGAAACCACTATTTGAAAAGGCTTCTACCTACTCCCAAAATCCAGACAATCTATCCCTAGAACAGAATTACAGCTTACAAAATACACTGCATTTGGGAAAAATAACCAACCCCAACATGTCAGGAAAACTTATAAATAAAACTATTAATTAATTCCCATATGTAAGGGTATTTGAACAAGCTAAAATTCATATAAATAAATCTGTTTACCTGGTCTATGTCACAAGCAAGACGAAGCAGTACTGGAAATACTCGCTTATGTAAATGATACATAGGTGGGGGACCCTGATGTCCTTCTGGCATCTGAGAGGCTTTCCCCAACATATATGTGACTATGCCATGTAGCAGCTCACACGCTGCAACCTGAAATTGAAAAATCCCTTTGGTTTGCATCTGTTACTTTCACAGAGAAGACAAAAGTGTGGGCAGGAGACAATGAGTCACATGAAAGGGTGTACTTGAGAAATCACTCCAATCTATGCTAAATCACCATTCCAGGACCAGATCATGACCGTGGAAATAACTTGCACACATTCTAACTGGCCTTTAAATCAAGCACAATGCTGTCAGACAGAGCTTACAGCAACTTCTGCTCTTTACTTTCTAAGCACTCAGAATAGTGCAACCATGAAAGAGTGCCAAAGAAGCACATTGCTACCTATGAATTAATTAAAACAGGTCTTTAGTAACAAGGAACACATTACTTTATGCAATTTTATCATCTAGCATAAAACAAGATGTAGAAAAAAACATCAATACTTTTGTTTGCCTGTCACTTGCAGAAAGAGCCAGTTCAGTCACATGAGGCAAAAATAAGTCCAAGTAGATGACAGGCTTCATATCTGCAAATGGTACAGCAAAGCTCAGACGCTTTTCAGTGTCCCAGGATACACATTTCTTCATCATCTCTTCTGCAGATGTAGCTGATGCATTTGAAAAAAGATGAAAACAAGCTTAATACAATACACATAGAGTGAGTATTTAGCTCAGTCAAAAAATCTGCAACCTTCCAACTTCAGTTAGATTGCCATGCAATGTTAATGCTCTGTAAACTACTGAAAAAATTGCAGCCAATGTTTCAGGTGAGAGTTGCAGCAGCCTCCAGTTTCAATATAGGTTAAGGACGGAGACAATAAATCCAGAAGACATTGAATCCCACTTGATTTAAAATACTTCTGTAAGACATCCAGTACAATGCTTTTGTCTTCTAATGTTACAGAAACTTTGTGAAGGTCTATCAGACAAGAAGATCCAACATACTGACTCCTGCAATTGCGCAGGAAATGACTACATCTACAGCCATTTATACCTATCTCCTCCAAGGAAAACTGGCATACTTACACCCTTCTCTCCCCTATATTTGTAAATGTGGTTAACAAAGTCTGACCACACTTTGTATTTAATTTCCAGAGAATAAGGCTACTTTCCCACAGTATTTTTGAGTAAGTAACAGCGAATTACTTGGCAAAAAGAATATCGATTGTAAAGGTAGAAAAACCAAAAGTAAGCATGCAAAGAAAGGAAAAAAAAAAATCTATAATACTACATTAATTTTTAGATTAATTAAATTTTGTGCTGAATTTATCCCTTGAATCTCATGGTCAGGTACTTACACTATTGTTTTCCATTTTTATTAGATTGTATGATATTTAATATTTAAATTATAAAGCTTGTTCATAGACTGGATAGAGAAAGGGAGAAAACTTTGTCTTGTTTTTTGAGGAGCACCCTCAATGGAACTCTACTACCCACACACACTAAAGGCATGATGTACCTTAAACTCGCAAGTGAAAAAGTAAGCTTGCTGAGATTTACACAATTCATGACTGCAGTTCTTAAAATACTGAGAACTGTAGTAGAGGTAGAAATAAGTACTAGGAAGCTGCACACTGGGGCAAAGTTTTAAAATGGCTTTGCAGCCAGAGGGTGAAGGGGGAAATAAATAAAACCATACACTCAGATGCACAGTTTTTTGCTTTTAACTGTAGTTTCCTAAACACTTTCTGTACTCCATATTAAGTTGGTGAGTACTTTTGCTCTACTAAACTCCAGAATTGAATAAAAGTAATTTTGTTTAAACATGAGCAACAAAAAATAGGTAAACCTGAAAAGCTCATTCATTCTCATAAAGTGATATTGAGGCCTTTGAAATCTACTTTCAAGAGAGACAGCAGAGACATATAAATATTTTCATTTCCATTGATAGGATACTCACCTGTAATTAAGTTGTGGTTAATCTGCCCTCCCAAGGATCCAAGAAGGTGTGCCACTCTACTCCTTACTGCTTCCAAGGAGGGACTGTTATCCTAAATAATTCGAAAGATTAATATTAGTGAAAGAACAGTTACTTCCTTATAGAAGTAATTTGGTTTACAGAGAAAATGAAGGTCTTATGGCTCTTATTAAACACAGATGAAAAAGGTAAAATGAAGAACCCATGAGGACAAGAATTGCATCAAACAAGAGAAGAACTTCAGGTTAGTAAGCAAAAGAGGGCAAGACTGGAAAGCATTTTCATGGCATTTTGTGAGCTTTCAATTACTATTTCTCAAGTAAAATTTTATTATCACAGATAACATATACCTACAGAATGGCATAAAAGCATAAAAAGCAGAAACAAATCTGAAGCAAAAATTGCTCTTTTCATTTGCTTTAATTCCAGAACTTAAAGTTTAGATCCTGTGCCTATATAGAATCACAGAATCATTTAGATTAGAAAAGATCTCTGAAGTCATCAAGTCCAACCATTAACCCAGCACTGCCATGCTCATCACTAAACCATGTCCTCAAGCACCACACCCACATGTTTTTTGAACACTTCAGGGAGGGTGATCCTACAACTTACCTTGGTAGCCTGTTCCAATGCTTGACAACCTTTTTCACGATGAAATTTTTTCAAATATCCAACCTAAACCTCCCCTGCCACAACCTGAGGCCACTTCCTCTTGTCCTGTCACTTGTTACCTGGGAGACTGACCCCCACCTGGCTACAACCTCCTTTCAGATAGTTGTAAAGAGCAATAAGGTCTTCTCTGAGCCTCCTTTCTTCAGACTAAACAGTGCCTCTCTCAGGCAACTGATTTTCAGAAGCAGCCTGTATGGGATATAAAATTCACTCATTTTGTTTCACAGAATCACAGAATCATTCAAGTTGGAAGGGGCTGCTGGAGGTCATCTGGTCAAACCTCCCTTCTCAAACAGGGTCACCCCAGAGCACATGGCACAGGATTGCATCCAGACAGTGCTAGAAATCTCCAGTAAGGGAGACTCCACAACTTCTCTGGGAAATCTGTTCCAGTCCATGGTCACTGCACAGTAAATTAGTTCTTCCTCACATTTGGATGGAACTTCCTGTGCCTCAGTTTCTGCCCATGGCCTCTTATCCTATCGCCTGGCACCACCGACAAGAGCCTGGCTCCATCCTCTTGACATCCTCCCTTCAGATACTGACAGACATTGCTGAGGTCCCCTCTCAGTCTTCACTTCTCCAGGTTAAACATGCCGAGCTCCCTCAGCCTTTCCTCATAAGGGATGCTCCAGTCCTCTAATCATCTTTGTAGCTCTCCACTGGATTCACTCCAGGAGCATTATGGCTAAAGACAATCAGGCTGGAAAATGTTCTACATATAGGAGTAACTAATAATTTCACGCCTAAAAAGAGGCGCTGGAATATACAAATAAAACTACACTTAACACTTGAGAGGCCACTGGTCAAAGTAATACATATGTTGACCACAAAAGACTAAAAGCCTATCCACAAGATAATTAATAAAACCCAAAACACTTAAACACTCACAAAATTATATTGCATACTGCAACACTGCTAAGCTGGGCCCTGATTTTGGGAGTTGGAGTTAAATTTTTGTTGCCATAATGTATCAGTCTAGCAGTGATACTGACTTACAGGATTTCTTCAGTCCCTTTTCCCTGCTTAATTCCCATTCTCACCCTGGAATATAACATCTTTCCAGCTGTGCTGATGTGACAGCTTCTTGAGCCACACTGTAGAATGGAATTCATTAAACTCATCTAATGTAGAAGTAGCCCTTGTAAAAAAAAAAAGTATGCATGCAAGAAAGAAAAAGAAGCAGTGGGAGGGAAGGATTGATATTTAACTCTAAAAAGAAAGAGGGTTCTTACCACTGAAAGTGTCTTTGCTCTTCTTATACGCTGTATCACAACTTTATTACGTCCTTTCTGGGCTGCTTGAGAAAGTTTCCTTACTTCCCAGTTATTCTGGGATTCACCTGATGAACAAAAAAAACCCAGCATATCAAAACCAGTTTATTGTACCAGTATCTCATGTTCCTGCTCATAGTTTCATTTAAAAAAAAAAACCACTCTGGTTTTGCCCATTTTTATTTTCAAGATGTGACAATTATTCTTTCATTTAAAATCTTTATTACGGAAAATAAGTCTCCTAGAGAAACCTAAGGTAATTTAAGCAAACAAGGAACATATCACAGAGAAGTAACAAATAAAATGGCAACAATTACTGATTGTTCAGCAGAAGCAAGTAAATCCTAGTTTAAGAAAGAAGTACATTTTAGGGTGTAAGGTAAGTTGTATTGTTCTGACCACAGAAAGTGCACAATATAAACAGAAGGTAGGGCATATACACATCTTTATAAAAAAATATTTTTCCTCTTCCTTAAGACTAGCAATTTTTTGCATGTATGTACCTGTAGATGTAGAGCTTTTCAAATAACCATCAAGAAGAGGCAGGACATCCTTGTAGTAGGGTTGCATCATATGCCTGGGGATGTGAGCTGACCAGTCTTCCAAAGCATCCAGGCCCAGATCAGCCATTGGGGTACAGCTAAGGCCCAGCTTAAATGCATTCTAAGTGTCAAATACAAAACTATCAGCCTTTCATATTTATTGACCAGTGTTACTTCATGGTAAAAGAGACAAATTTAAAAGCATTTAGCTTACAATACATCTCTCTTTGTAGTAACTTTTCTCACTTAAGATCAGCACAGGAGATACATTTATATTGCAACACAGGCACTAAGAGGGTCTGCCTAGTGCAAAAGCAAATTCCAACAATTTACTTGTTTATCCAAACAGTCAAGTCATTTGTATTCTATCTCACTGAAGACTATAGAGAGCTTAATAGTTACCTTAATAGTACAAAAGGATGCTAACTCTGCTACAGAATGTTTATACGTATCTTAGGGGAAAAAAAGTGTTAGCTGTACATCACTTTGACTCACCTGCAGTGCAGGAATATATGCTTTGATATCAAGCATGACGATGTCATGTGGTAAAGAGAGCAAAAAAATCAGACAAGATGCCAACAACTCATCCTTATACTGTTTCATCTTTGCTGCAACCTAAAATTCAGATAAATAGATCGAGAACAAACATAAACCTTTTGAAATCTTAACTTAGCTGTATTGATACCCATGTAAAATAAGCCAAAACCAATACTGGAATCTCATTCACCTGCAGACAGTTGCCAGAAGTATTTATACTGTTATTTCTCAATTGTATATGAACTGGTGACCAATACACCTCTTCTGACATTAAGTAAAAGACAGAAAAAGATCTTAAAACCCCACTGTGTTGCATAGCTCAGAAAGCAAGAATACTTCTACTGTATATGTAAGATTCCTCAGAAGATAAAATTTTGATTGAATCACATATGTTTATATTCAGACTAAGAAAGTTAGTGAGCAAAATTCCTTACCTCTTTTCCAAATTTTTCAAAGAGTGCAAAGCAAGAGCTCTTTTCTGGGTCTTCAGGACATCTTCTGAGGCTCCTTGGACTGACACCCTACCAAACAGAAACCGAAAGTCAACACTACTAAAAAGCACATAGTACAATTACAAATCACAAGTTCAACTCATTTACAATACATACATCACTGCCCAATATGAAACTGGTGTCAGTGAAAACTTGAAATGTATCTTTGATCTTTCAAAGGTTAGAAATTAACACTACTATGGTTCACTGAGGGTCAACTTTTTGGACTATGCTAAATATTAGGCACATAAACAACAGATATATGACTGCAAAGTAACTTTTCAATGGTTTAATTTCCTCCACCCACCCAAGAAACCACAAAACCCCAAACTTCCCTAACAGTGGATGTCCAGGTGGCAAGAATGCTGGTAGAATAAGAAAACAATTTTCAACAGTGCCCACAGTACAAGCCTCTACACCAATGAGTTTCCAAATGTGCTTCACTTGGTGCCATCAGCAGCAGTGGCAGGGACGGCTCTGGGCTCTGTGGTGGGCTACACATCCACGTGTTTTAGCCCAATAGCTTCCTTACCACAAATAGTGCATCCACCAGTAGGCATCATATTCCCTGTGGAAATCAGTGAGTGGAATAGGACTATACCCCAGAAGTAGAGCAATTAACCAGTACATTACTCTGCTGTTCTGGTTAGATTGTTTCTATCCAAAATATCTTCTATACCACCTGCACTGCAAGGGTACCTCCCATCTCTGTTCATCCAGCTCAGGATTTTGAAAAGAGCATGGAGGGGGGCAGAGCACTGGAACAGCTGTCCAGGGAGGTTGTGGACCCTCCCTCTCTGAAGACATTCCAAACCCACCTGGATGAGTTCCTGTGTCACCTGCTCTAGGTGACACTACCTTAGCAGAGGGGTTGGACTGGATGAATTCCAAAGGTCCTTTCCAACCCTAGCAATTCTGAGATTCTGTGATTACACATGGATGGTGTCTTTCCAGAAACTGGGCTTCTAGTCTAAATTTTGACTTTTAATGTGCTTCTAATTATGGAGGCATAGGAAGCTATAAACACTTGAAACAACCCAGTAACAGTTTCAATGAACTATTTCCCATAGTGCATAAAATACTATACATAAAGAATGACACAATCATTAACACAACATGTTACCCCTCCACTGGGTAAAAGATCTCACCTCAAAGTATTTTATCCTCTTGGCAATTTTCATTGTAACAGAGAGCAGCTTGTAGAATCCACTAATAAGAGGTAGTCTTGTTGAATATATAATAAGCTCATAACCAAAGGAATATACCCAAGGGTGAAAGTATTCCACATGTTTCTCTGGAAGTATCTCTCTAAAACAGATGCACAGAAAACATAGGGGGGGGGAAAAAAAAGAAAAAAGAAATAAAAAAAAATGTTTTATTTTTTCAAACTTTCATCTCAGTACTAGAAAGAAATATTGCTGTAACAGAGCAGCTCCAAAGACAGACAGAGAATAAATGCATGCTGCCTTCTGAGAAGCACAGCAAGATTTTAATTTTGTTTTAGAGTGCAAAGCCATTTCTCATTATATCTCATTACTGAATTTATACAAACACACATCTTCATATTTCACATTTCATTGCTGGACCTCCACAGGCAGCTAATGCTGTACCTTTCACTTAATGTCCCTTACTAGTCTATGAAGACTGTATCTCTGGTCTTTGAAGTATTTAGGATATATGGTCAGTATAATACTGAAAGTTGCAACATATACTGAAAGACAACTACACCCAAATAATGAAAGTGAATGCTTGTCTCCTGTACTCTTTAAAAACACCTGAGCTGATGAGCTAGTATGTTTACCTATGGCCCAGATGTCTGAAAAACCCTTCCAGTCTCCCTGCTAATCACTTGTGCATTTTGAAATACAATCTATCAAACTAACTCAGAAACAAGCACCTTAAATACATCTCACCTCCAACTTCTTCTAACCACTTTGTAACTTTCAAATTACATAAAAACATATCAATACCTGCAGAATTCCACTAGATTTATAAAGGCAATAAAATCTATTGGCTTTGTTGGCTGAAGGTTTGAAGCAGGGTCAGAAGAAGGCCCAACCAAAGCACTGTCACCTGCATTTTCACCCTGAAAATAAATATTGGAGAAAGAACACTGGATCTGCAACAAAACAGAAACTTTTACATCCTTTTTTGCCACATTAACAGTCTGTCTTTTTCTAGCTGTTACTAGGTAGTCTGACAGACGGAGGACTAACAATTGGCACATCAGTAATTGAAAGGAAAAATAAGAGATGCCTGCTTCTAAGGTGAATGCAAGTAGAAAAATGAAAACCAGTAGATTCCAGAGTAAAAAGCCTAAAATAACAGGTTCTGTGAACTTCTACTGATTCTGATGTTTCCATCTCCTAACACTGCAATGCATCATTCAGAAATACTAAGTAAAACATTTTATCTATGATAAATGTTACTTCAAGGACACTAAAGGGTGCTATCTAGGCATAACGAAAACAAAACAGGGAATATGATTTTGATTCCCCTGCAACAGCAGGAGTTAATGGATAGGTCCTCAGGTCTCACCTGTTCACTAACATCCAGTTTCTGAACAGTCAGGTCCAATTTCTCAATAATCTTCAAAATAGATTTTATAAGTTCATCATACAGCAAGCGACTCAGGGATTGCAGTTGTGCATTTTCAGTAAGAAAGTTTGCATCTTCAAAACCACATTCCTTTGTGGGACAAAAACGTTCATGTTTCAAAACACAAATGAAAATGATTTCTTTAATTTATAAACTAACATTAAAATGACCCAGAGAATCCAGTTTTAGATGTTTCTCAGCTATGAAAGAATAAATTAATCACTGTTTAAT
Organism: Coloeus monedula; assembly: GCF_965178545.1. Lineage (NCBI taxonomy): Eukaryota > Metazoa > Chordata > Aves > Passeriformes > Corvidae > Coloeus > Coloeus monedula. The sequence goes on from NC_138781.1 coordinate 117,010,769, forward strand.
TAAATTATCAGCCATAAAATCCAACTAAAACCAGGAAACAATCCTTCTACAACATGACATTTGGAAAAAGTCTAGGGTTAGAAAACCAGTGATGAGAAGACTCAGAATCATGTTTTCTTTTGTATTTCCATGTTAACTATGTTTTACCTTAATTGTGTCACAGCTCAGTAGACTTCTGAAGAGGTACAGATAGTCCTTACAAGTCGGTACTTTTGATCTTCGTGTTCCAACTTCTCCAGTTTCAAAGGATTCTTCTGATCCAGAAGTTTCTTTTTCAAAAAAATCCTGAAGGGACACAATATTTTTCAGAAACATTGCTCTGGTGGTTTGACCTTAGCTGCATGGCAGGTACCCACCAGGCCACTCTACCACTCCCCTCCTCAGCAGGATGGGGAAGGGGAAAGTAACATGGAAAAAACCCACGGGTCAAGATAAAAGTTTAATAGCAAAGGATGACAAAAGACTTATTCTCTACTTCCTATCAGCAGGCAATGTCCAGCCACTTCCTTGGAAGTAGGGCTTTGGTACATGGAGCAGATGCTCCAAAAGCCGAACATCTTAATAACCGATGCTGCCCACCTCCTTCTTTCTGCCAGCTTTTATTGCTGACCAGGCACCATATGGCACAGAATACCCCTTTGGTCAGTTTGGGTCAGCTGTCCTGGCTCGGGTCCCTCCCAAGATCCTGTCCCCCCAGCCTATTGGTGAGGGGGAAATGTTGGAGAGCCAGCCTTGATCCTGTGCCAGTGCCGCTCAGGAGCAGCCAAAACACTGGTGTGTTATCAACACATTTCCAGTTACAAATACAAGCACAGCTCCATGAGGGCTGCTAAGGGAAAAATTAACTCCATCTCAGTCAAATCTCACTACAACTGCCTATGGAACTACCTGAGTCTTACAACACAGTGTTAACATTACTGCTGCAGGTAGAAAAGTGAAATGTTTAACTTTCTCCATCAATCTGAAAAGAGCACAAAACAACCACCTCCTCACCAAAAAAAAAAAAAAATCCCTGAAGTTGCTCTCCTAGTGCCCAGTTATTTGAGAAATTCTATAGTTATTCTGCTGCACAGGAGTAAAAAGCTTTAATATCCTTGCTTAACACAAGCATTCAGTAGAACTTTTAAAATGTCCAAAACTTACCCTGGAAGAAAGATGGATGACTCTAATTACAGCCTATTTTATTACACACAACCTGACCAAACAAAAGTCTGTTTCCTGTATTTTTTTTTATCAAGAGGCACATCCACATTATGCAGACCACATGTGGGAACAAGAGACTAAGAACAAATGAACCCATAACTAATAATAAGAACAGATTAATAACAAAATGGAGAGTATTATTTTTGCTTCTTTGGGCTTTCCCCTTGTTTACTGGGCTAGATTGCCAAGAGCTGGAATGTACACCCTAGGAATAGAAATGAAATAAATGTGTTTAAACAGTTATTTTACCTTCGAAAATGTGATCGGCTTGGAGAAAATTCTGATTAATCCCTGATGCACTGAAACAAACAAAAACCAAATTCCCTGAATAGATTTAAAAAGACACAGCATTCATATTACTCATTACATTAACAACAAAACAAATCAGTCTTCTGTTTTCTATATTCTGTCATGGTAAGGGAGATGCAAAAAAATTTTTACCTTTAAGGACAAAATAGCCCAAATCAGAGCCTTGACTCCAGGATGTTCCACAGGTAGTCAATTCTGACCTTGCTTCTTACTACCTTTTCTCAATACTGCTTTGACTTTTTCCTGATTATGAATGATGACCAAGGAATCAGCCATAATGCCCTTGCTGAAGAGGCAACAACTCCCAATGATTTTCATGGACTTAGGATCAACACAGTACTTGGGTGCACCACTTCCCAACTCAAGAACATGGGAAACAATGAAAATGCCCCAGCAACAGAGAAAAGCCATGATAAATAGTTGAAAGAAATTAAAAATCATTTCTGAAAACCATTAAAAAGAAATGTCAGCATGCTTGAGACTACTGGAACTGTCAGCTACCAATGCTGACACATTCAGTATCACATTCACAGAACCGTACCTGACTAACTGCATATTTGGAATCTTAACTTTTACTATTTAAAATTTCCAGAGCATGAAAAAAATTGCATTTCCAATAGAGGTAACACTCACCCTACTCCCCCTATTTTCTGTGCTATTTTGTAGGGCTAACTGAAAGGACATTGAATAGATTTTTGTACACTTTGCCATGAAATCCCTTTCTTCCCATAATCCTTCAGGGCAGGAATGCAAGCATTATCACAAACATGTGCTCACCTGCCCTTAACCATATCCACTTTGTTATCCAAAACAATTGTTAAATGCATTCCTGAAGTTATTTAACAGTGGATATTGAAAAATAACACCATGGAAACACTCAACCTCCATTACTGAAGAACAACAAGCTTTATTTTTGATCTTAAATGGCTATTCCACATCTCCCTATTAGAACTGGTTAAGCAATCTAGGGAAAAAAAACCCCAACCAACCAGAGGAAAAAAACCCCATGATCCCAAAAAACTCCAATGAAGTTAATATCACAGACTCACCCACAGTGCTAATAAAGCTCCAGAGAACTGGACCTTTTCCTGAGAGGGACAGAAACACCTTTATTATAGATCTGCAACACACTGGCTGCATTTTTTCACTGTACTTTGGAAAGCTGTTGATCTGCAGCACAACTAGATGTTCAAGAACTGGAGTGTACACTTCAGGAACCTAGAATAAAGAAAAACAAAATATCCATCATGCAAATTACATGAAATTATTTCAGCAAGTTACTTTGTTACAAAAGCTTGCATGATGATCTGCTCTGAGAACAAGAAGAGACTTTGCAACTGAATTCATTTCAGACATACAAAAATCCCAAACAAAGAAACAAACAAAAGCAACAACACCAACAAATTACCCCACAAATAAAACTAACCAAACAGAATAAGAAAGTTTCCTGAACCACATAATGGAAAGTAGCTCCTGAACAGATTAGTGCTTCAGTGAATCTAGTCTTAAGCTTACTAGAAAAGTACCAATGTAATTAAATCCCAATAACAGCATTATAATGTTTATCCATAACCGCCTGAATACAAAATGTATGCCCCAATCTTACTTCACAGCTACAGGTAGGAACCAGAAGGCCCTCATTTAAACAGACAGCATAGCATCATAGCAGAACCAAAGCATCAGCCTCAGAGAACATGCTAACTATCAGTACCAAAAGACAAAGCAGCAGCAGAGTGGTATAAACATATAAAGGGTATGGTTACGTCCAAATAAAGAACCTAAAATAAACAAAAACGAATTCACATTAGGCAATAATGGTTTTCATTAATTTCAATGCACTGTAGCATTTTATTTAGCACATTCAGTGCATTTTCTTTATCCAAATAAAATCCAATAGAGCATTCTGCTGATATTCTTCCCATCCCCTAGGGGCTAGATGTCATCACATTTCACTTAAAGGAACACCCTTTACCATAGATAGGTTCACAGCTACTACCTCCTCATAGACCTGTAACTGCATCAAAGAATTGGGTGGTACTTTAAATACTCCACTTACTGTATCGATATGGAATATCACACTTGCAATGGACTGGAGGAAACTTGGTAGCTGATACAGATGGTCATCTACTGTTTCTGCTTCTGTGAGGAACATTTGCTTACAACGCTGAAGGAGCTCCACATACATGTGGTCCACATCCTCAGAATGTATAGCTTTACAGGGCTTACAGAGAGAAAATAAAAACCTGCTTTGGCAATTTTGTAGAGCTGAGCAAACAAATGCATGCTGTAGCACTAAAACCCAGCCACGTCTTCACTGAACCATAATAGGAATGATATTTGAAGTTTTTCCAGAAACTCAACACATCTGAATAAACTAACTTTAAGTACTCTACTTGCTACATGTATGAGAAACACAGTACCTGAAATGGACTATAATAATAGTTCACTAATGCAGTGTAATTTACTGTAAAAGTACTTGAACTTTCAGTGACATGAATTCATATTCAGCCTGAAAAACATGGGAGTTTGGCTGTAAATATCTTAAATATGGCATTATGGATGCTAAGATTCACTTGTATTTTGAATTAGCCGCATTAAAGTAATAAGTGGCTTACCTTAATGTTGCTTAACTGATTATCACCGACAGGTTTCTACTATTAAACACTTAACTGAGCAGTCCAAATTCTGAACTTTTATTGTTATAGGTCCTGTACAAACAGAACCTATAAAGACTATTCCTAAACTAACGAACAAGTGGGAAGTATCCAAAGGAGTAACAGAGGGTTTGTAACAAAGCTTATAAATTTCTATAGAATGATTTGTAAATCACAGCATGAACTAGGTTAAAAATCAGTCTTTGTGGACAGAAACCAGGTCACAGGCAAGCACTGTGGTAAGGAACTGACCATGGAAAAGAATGGACTGATTTACATAGCAGTGAAATATGGGAGTTAGCCTAAAGGTTGAATCTAGTCCATCTAAAAACATGCTCACAAAATTAAGACTATCCATTAATAGTTTGCAGAAGTTCAAGTATTACTTTAAGATTATTTTAGCAATTAAAGAAGTATTCTGCCTTGAAACTGAACCAAGCATGAACGCAAGTTCAGTGCTACAATCACAACTTGCAGTAGCACCAAGACTCTGCTTCCTCACAACCCCGTATCTGATGCTTGGCCAAGATTTAATCTAAACACACTAACAACTATCAGTGTGTCTTAATATATTAAAGATTTATAGGTACTGGAGCAATAAATTTGTTAAAATTTGCAGTTTTATCCTATCTCTGTATTTACATTATGCAATTTTAAGTTCTTGAGTTCCATAATAGATGTTTTCAATAGGGTTCTTTCAACTCTGGAATTTGGAATACTTCTTTTTTTTCTGGAAATAATACCTTGAACTAATTTCCATTCTACCTCATACCACAAAAAAGGAAGATGAGGTTTCAACAAAGAACATGGAAAATTCTACAAAACAAATGCTCTCTGCTCAAAAGGTAGCAAAATAGAAAGGATTCAGCTAGTAACTAGCTGTTCTATCACCTTTCATAACCTTCTCTACCTAATCTTTTTTTGGGACCCCAACAATCTTTGACATTATCTAACCTAATTTCTGCTTTGAGAGAGAGAAAAAAAGTATAGAATTTTGTTATATAAAAGTTGTGGTACCAACACCAAGCACAGAGGCTGCAGATACATAAATACCACCCTTTATTTATTGAGCTTTAACTTATTGTTATATTCCCATTTTAATTGACTGCTGACAAAAACTGGAAGTTTGTTCCTAGTGGTGCTTCCTGATAAACATACCTGCCATCCAAATAGGTATGTAGGCATGGTTTTGTTTGCTGTTTCTTGTTGTATTTTAGTTTGTGGTTGTTTCAGTCAGCAGTGCCTTTTAGCTGTTTGAGTGAGCTCTGTAGGAATCTCTGAACTACTCTGAGAGCAAAGTTGGCCTGGATTCTACCATTTAAATGCAGACAGAGATAACAACATATTGCCTGTACCTGAACAATTAAGCACATCCTCAAGTTTTGTGACAGCTGTATATGAAGCTCCTGTTTTCCTACTTCAGAACTTGTGCACAGGAAGTAACTACAACTACAGCCCCATGCTGCAAGTGCTCCCACTAGATTCAGTATATGTTTTAAAAATTTTCATCTAAAAGATATTTTACAGCATAGTTAATTAAGTCCAACACTTAGTCCAAAACCAGGAGCATTCCCTATTGAACGAGCTGGGTAAAACAGTAAGATGCATGGTATATGAATCCTAGCTTTACATGCATTCAGTAAGCTCCTTCATCAGAATAACTCTTTCGCACATACTGCTGCGAAAAGCCCATATCCGCGAATGGCGATGGACAATTCTCTGCTGCTTGAATCCATCCTCCTGATGATTCCATAGAACTGCTCCATGAAGAACTGCAACTTGCTCTTGTGTAGCTCTGCATCTTTAGCCACCATTAAAGAAATCTGTAGAACAGACAAAAGCATTTAAGCATTTCACAAAAAATTTACAGTAAGCCTTAGAAGATACCTAGCTTGTAATACAAAGCACTTCAAACAAAATAATTATTTATGAAAAAGATTCACTGAATTTCCAAGCACCAAATATCCCCACTATTTAAAGAAATTTAATTTTGCTTTAGACTTGGAGATCCCAGTGAATCCAGGTGATGCTCACCTGCTTGAGGAATGAATCCAGTGCAGAATAACTGGCTTTCTTCAGCTCCTGATGTGTGTGGCCACACCACTTGCACATTGCTTCATAGAGGGACACATAGTTGTCCAGGAGCAAGGCTCCAAACTGAGCAGCGTGCCAGCTGAACAACTGTAGCCCAGCTGCAATTTAAAAACAATTCTCATTAAAAAACAGACTTATATTCCATTTCACACAACCAGCCCAGACTACAAAAGTCCACAATAGGACTTTAGGTAGGTAGACCCACCATGACTGAAGGGTATAAAATATATTCCTCTAGCCAATACAGTATCAGTATCCAAACATTAAAAATTTAAGCATAAAAACAATCCTCCAAAATCCTCTTTTTAAATGTACACCATTATGGAACACACAACCGTGTTCTGATGTAATTTACATTAATATTGAAAAAGAAAGGGACTTTAGGGGTTCTAAATAAGAATACTTGATTGCACAATTCAGAAGGATCTGGTTTCTGTTGTCAGGACACATGCGTAAGTCCCCTCCTTTGCCAAACTGTGATGCAGACAAATAAAGAATTCAGATTATAGGTAATTTCGCTATTCCAAATATAAGCATAAATGAAATTTCAAGATACTTAATGAATTAACTGGGGGGAGGGAAGACTGTCTTTAAAGAGGGTTTTACCCCTCACAGTTACTATGGGCCTAATACTCAAACCTTGCATTTTTGCAATTTCTGCATGAACCACTCATATTTCAGAGGCCAATCTCTAACCTTCTTTAATTTTTTCCCCCCATTCTTTTTCTCCTTCTTCCAGTGAAATTTCTCTCCTTATTTTTCTTTTAACTCAATCCACTGCCATATCTTTTCTCCTTATTAGCTACACTCCTCTTATTTCTACCATTCCTTTCTCACGTCAGTTTTGTACTACTCCAAAGGAGCAAACAACATCAAGTATAATGCTGCTATTCATAAGCTGGTTAGACCTTGACTAGTTTAACCAAATACATGTCAAACTCTATATTCCAACTTAAAAGTACAGCAGCTTTCCCCTTGGCCAGCTTAGAAGATTAAAGACTAGAGACATCTGAACACATCAAGTAAAGAATAAACACTTCCAGACAAAAGACAGTATCCACCTCAGCATGAATGGAAATAGTTTACATCTTACCCAGAGGTACCGCGTATCGCTTCTGATCAACCTGTAATATCAGAAAAGGTTTGTCACGTGATTTACTCTTCACCAGGGCTAATTGTAGAACAATTAACATGCAGCAGATTTACCTGTGGGTTGATTGCCTTCATTGCAAAATCAAAAATCTCCTTTGCAGTCTGAGGATCTGTGAAACAATCCAATAGTGAGTATTTCACTAATGACATACAGTAGGCAGAGTGAAGACTAAGATATTTTTAACAAAGCTTGGTATGAAGAAGTGATATTGGAAAGCCTTATATATCTCATTTTAAGAAAGAGACCTTTTTTTCCTGAAACACTCTTGAATTTGAAAAAAATTGTACATCTATATTAGCTGATTTTTCTGAATACCCATGTTTTAACAGACTCTTTAAGAGAAACACATCTCCATACAAACTGCATTCGGCTTCAATGTGGCTCTCACAGCTGCCCAATATGCGGTCAGAAGATAGCACTTGAAACATTTACATATAGAAAAACGCTGATGAGGCCACTTCACACAAAGACAGACAACAAGGACTGTGTATTTTGCATAAACTACCTACCAGCATGGAAATTTTAATTCTGAGTTTACACACAGAAATGGTGCTACTTTATGGCTGTATAATAATTAAATGTATGTATGACTTTCTGTAAAACTGTATCAAAATGTGTAACTGCCTTTCACATAGGAAAAGAACATACCTTCATCCACAGACTTGGTGAAGTTGTACATGAGTGCACCCAGTCCCCTCAGACAACCTGCTACAAGAGGTAGCTTGGGTTCCCTCGTAGCATATGTCATCTGAAAAAAAATAAAATACCCTCAAGCTAAGATAAATTTACACCAAGGCTTCCCATTTCCTAGAAGCGTAGTTAAATAACTTCTTTCAACTTAATAGTTATATCAGCACCCAACTCTATGAAACAACTCCACGGAAACATTTTTACTCCTAAGCGTCACTTCATTTGGAGGGAAGCGTAAGAGATCCTTTGTAAAGCACGGAAATGTTCCACCAAGACCAACCATACCAAAACTTGGATAAAATACACTAGTCTTAAAAGTACTTAAAAATGCAGAATATATGAAAGTTCAGCAGAAATGTGATGTTTACCTCAAATGCAAGGACTTTGCAGCTAGTAGAGAACAAATCAGAAACTACCAGTGCATGACAAGATAACATTCCTTGGGGAACGATCATCACATGCCATCTTTTCACACAGCAAATTGGTTCATTTGTCTGTTACTGATGGCCTTGAATTTTTAATTTGAAAGCTTCTCAGAACCAGAGAACACAAACTTAAACAGTCCTTAAGGAAGCATTTACAACTGTCCACTCAGATCCCTACAAACTGTACTAGCTACAGTAGTATTCCAACACCCAGTGCTATACACTTCAAAGGAAAAAAAAAAAACCAACCCAAAACCAAAGCAATGCAAAAAAACCAAAGCAAAAAACCAAAGAATGAAAAGAAATTCCAATCATACCTGTGTTCTAAGCTCTCCCAAATAAGCTCGGAATAGTTTTTCAGAGTTGTTAATCATGTCACTAGGCTGGACTTCTCCCAAAACTCCCAAAAGCTCATAAATCTTTTCCAATACTAGAAAGTAATTTTTAATATTGTTAAATCTTAATTACTGAACTCATTGCTTCAACTTTTCCAGTGCAATTCCTACTAACTTGTATCCATGAGACAACCATCCCTGACGGTTTAATTGGTGATTAAAGTGTAGGACAGACGTATTTTTATGCATACACATACATCTATATATCTACATACTATAAAGTGAGATGCATCCTTCTCTCACATCAATTAGTTAAACACATTTACTGTTTTTAAACAGGGCTCAGGAAACTGATTTAAATGCCATATCCACTGAGGAAGCTCTTGTTAAGGCCAACAGCTAGCAGAAGTTTATAGGCTTGAATTCAGACTGAAGGATTCTATGCAGGCACAGCAAGTTTTATGAGGGGCAGACCTGTCAAGACAAGATTTCAGCTGTAACTAGCCAAGATGACCAAACTGGAGCTCATAGTAATATGCCATAAATAATATTATGAGGCAAGGCAGAACTGATGAGCTCACATTACAGGTGATCAATGCAGGAACTATCGCACTAAAACTGCAGCTTTGAGGACAACACTAGCCAGGGTTAGAATAAGACTACAAAGAGCTTTAGAATCATAGAATTGTTTAGGCTGGAACAGACCTTTAAGATCATCAAGTTCAACCATTAACTTAACACTGCCAAGTCTCACCACGAAACCATGTCCCCAAGTGCCACACCTACACATCTTTTAAACATGTCCAGTGATGGTGACCCCACCACTTCCTTGAAAACCTGTTCCAATGACTGACAGCCCTTTTTGAGAGGAGAAATTGTTCCTAATGTCCAATCTAAACCTCCCCTAATGCAATTTGAGGCCATCTCCTCTTGTCCTGTCACTTGTTACCTGGGAAAAGAGGCTGACTCTCATCTGGCTACAGCCTCCTTTCAGGTAGTTGTAGAGAGTGACAAGGTCTCCCCTGAGCCTCCTTTTCTCCAGGCTAAACAACTGCAGCTCCCTCAGCCACTCCTCACAGGACTTGTGCTCCAGACCCTTCCCAGCTCCACTGCCCTTCTCTGGACACACTCCAGCACCTCAATGTCCTAGGTGTAGTGAGGGGCCCAGAACTGAATGTAGGATTCGAGGTGCAGCCTCACCAGTGCTGAGTACAGGTTCACAATCTAAGAAAAACTAAAGCCTACCTGTACCAGGAATTTTACTTTTTGCAGCAAGCTCCCCATAAAATTTATTAAATATCTCTCTAACTTTCATTTCTTCCATCAGACAGGAACGTTGTAACCTGTGAAGCAACTATGATAGATTAAAAAAAAAAAAAAGAAAAGAAAAAGAAAAACATTAAGATCAATAACCCAGTACTACTTGGTCTAAATAAAAACACAGTTCATACATGTAAGTTCAGATTAAGTAAACAAGTATGCTATTCAATGAGAGAGATTTAAGGTGACTTGTCCAAAGAAGAGTAATGGCATGCAACCTACTTTAACAACAAACTACCTTCCTATATACGCATAAATACAAAATTTACAACTTTTCGTTTATAGTATACAGATTATACACAGATCACCTACATAAAACCTTTACGCAGTATGATTTAGAGATATGTATACATAAACCCCACAAGAGCACATGCTTAACAAGTCTGCAGTAGCTTTTATCACACTGCATTTCTCCCCCTGCTGGTATAAAGCCAATCCAATTCAGAGAACTGACTCAGAGTAACTCAGAAGGGACTTTAGTTTCTCAAACAAACCTATGTAGGCATAAAAGCATTTACAAAAGAAGGGTCTAAATGCATTCAAAAGAACTACTGTCTCGCACAGCAAATAAATTTCTGGAAAAAAAGTCCTCCTCCTCCTCCTCCACACCTTTCAAATACTTTATCTTATATTACAATAACATATAAAATACATAGTATTTTAAAGCAAGAATGCAATTCAACAGCAAAATTTCTCCTTAAATAATCATAATAAACGGAGAGAGATCTGCAATTGCCCCCAAAACAATTGTATTTTGCTCTAACATATGAAGGAATGACATGCCCACATCTAAGGAACCTACTGGAGAATATTGAAGACAATCTGTTGTTAAGACATATTTTTTTCTAACATCTAAATATTACGCTATCACTAGTCTCCTGCTACTGCAGACTACAACCTCCTCATGAGGAGAAGAGGAGGTGCAGACACTGATCTCTCTGGTGCCCACTGACAGGACTCAAGGGAATGGCCTGAAGCTGTGCCAGGGGAAGTTTAAGTTGGGTATCAGAAAACAGTTCTCCACCCAGAGGGTGGTCGGGCACTGGAACAGGCTCCCCAGGGAAGTGGTCACAGCACCACACAAGGGTTCAGGAAATGTTTGGACAGTGTTCTCAGGCACATAGTGTGACTTTTGGGGATGGTGCTGTGCAGGGCTGGGAGTTGGACTCCATGATCCTTGTGGATCCCTTCCAACTCAGCTTATTCTGCGACTCTGTGATACAGATTTTCTGCATGATATAGTATAACTATAGTAATACAGCCAATTTTCTACAAACAAGAGAAATTTATAAAATGCATTTCACCTTAATCAGAAGCTCCAGTGCTGAGATTTTACATTTTGCTGCTCTCTCTTTTGTATAGACACTAAGACAAGTTTGCTACAAAGGAAAAAAAATGGAGATTATAATACTTGTAAGTAAAGGTGAAAATTCAAAGATAACAACATTCCTCTACCTCCTTTTTAAAAAGATTAAAACAATACCTAGTCCTGGAAGTGGTTTCACTGACAATACTGCAGCACTGTCTGACACAGTAACAAATCCCAGCTCAAGCAAAGAAATTGCAGTTTCTGCAGTAAAAGGCACACAGAGCAAACTTTCTACCTCAGTAGTATCATTCCTTACAATCAGTAGCTACTAATTTGAGATCAAAAATTTCAGTGGTGCTGTTAAGCATTTCTATGCAAAGCAGCATACAGCTATTCAGCAATCCAGACTCCAGCAACCTCAGGTATTGTAGTTACCACCAATTTCTATATATATTGCAAAAGTAACAACTTCTCAGTAGAAATTTTAAAAAAAAATGGTATTTAAAATTAACCACCACCTACAAAAACATTTAAAAGTTTACACTTAAAATTATCACTTTAGTTTGTACAAATTAGAAGTTACAACTATTATTTCCAACGAAAGTAACTGATTTTCCGAAACAATACCTACTATGTCCTATAAAGAAAAGTTAATTATATTAAGTCTATAGGTGAACAAACGATTCCACACCACTCTGTGGTATGAATTACTTCATGTCAAACAAATTATTTCAGCTCTAACACGAACACTAGAGATGGGCAAGGCTGACTGGGAGAGGTGAAGTATAGCTATGAGTGTTATGACATGACACCCACCAGACTTGTTTCAACTATCTGGCAAAGACACTTTTAGGAAATAATTTTCATTTACCCACCTTAATATTACAGGCATAAGGATGAATTTTGTCACCAACTTTTTCCATAAAGACACAAAGAAACTTCAACGCTTCTTCCCTGCAATCTCGAAACTGAAAAGTTAAAAAAAACCAATTTAAGTGTGTAACATGTTGTTCATATAGCACTACCTAAACGCTACTTTGGAGTTTGCCAACTTACTTCCTCGATGGTGAGGGATCTGTGGATAAAGACGAGTAAGCCATGCTCCTGGGAAAACACCAGGGACAGGTGCAGCGCTGCAGGGAGGCAAAGGAACCATCAGGTGGTTGGTTTGATGTACACCACCCAGCCCATCCCCTGATGCAAAGGGTGCCCTGACGCCTTGGGGACGACTGACGCTTGTCACCAGAAAAACCACAACAAGTGTGGGTGCTAGTGACCTCCCCATGGCCCGGTCCCGAGCCCGTGCCCTCGCACCGGAGCCCGCCCCTGGCTCAGGGCCGACGGAAAGCCAGCCTTGGGGCAGCTCAGCATAGAGGCCCGCACCGAAGTGCTTTTACCCCGGTGGATGGTTATCTGGGGCAAGAGACCCCCCTCCCTCGGAATCCACCTTTATGCCACACCAGTGACACAAAGCACGGAGCGCAGCGCGGAGGGAGCCGCCCCGCTCCGGTGCGTGTGTGCCGCCGCCGCCGAGCCCTCCCCAGGCCCCGCTCAGATCCCCCCGCCGGGCCCGGGCCCGCGGGCGCACCCTGCTCGCTGCTGGCCATGCTGGCCACGCAGGTCTCGGCCAGGCTGCGCAGCAGGCTGTATCCGTGCAGGGCGCTGCCGGCGGCATCGCCGGGCTGCAGGCAGCGGTGCAGCTGGAGCAGGCACTGCTGCACCCCAGCCATGCTGCCCCGGCCCCGCGGGCAACGAGGGCAAGGAAGCGGGCGGGAAGGGCCCGCCTCCCGCCGCATCCAACGCCAGCCGCGGGGGACGCGCACTGCTGAGCTCGGGCCGGCGAAGCGCTCCGCCACACCATTCCCAGCGGAATAAGGGCCGGCAGCAGGGAAGAGCGTTTCGAGCGTTTTTATGTCTCTCGTCGCAGGATGGCCTCAGGACATGCACATACAGAATGACAGAATGGGTCAGGCAGGAAGGGACCCCAGTGGGTCAAGTGCTTAAGCAGGCACAGGATTGCACCCAGACAGTGCTTCAGTATCTCCAGTAAGGGGGATTCCACACCCTCTCTGCGCAAACTGTTCCAGTGCTCGGTCACCTGCACAGTAAAAAAGCTCTTCCTCACATTCAGATGGAGCTTCCTGTGCACCAGTTTCTGCCTGTTGCCTCTTGTCCTTTTGTTTGGAACCATCGACAAGAGCCTGGCTCCATCCACTTGGCACCTTCACTACAGATACTCAGACATTGATGAGGTCCCCTTTCAGTCTCTTCTCGAGACTGTACAGGCACAGCTCCCTCAGCCTTTCCTTATCACAGAGATGCTCCAGTCCCTTAATCATCTTTATTGCCCTTCTCTGGACCCGCTCCAGGAGCTCCAGTTGTACCGAGGATCCCGGAACGGGACAGTAATGCTGGATAGAGTAGTAGTGTTCCCTCCTCCCCCCCGAATGGGCTGCTCCGACCTCCCCCCGCCTCCCTGCAACTCTAGTTTTGCCGCGAAATTCAGTAAGGTGAGGGCAGCTCCACTCTAGGTTGCGGGGGGGGAAGCGATGTGCCACTACTGAGGGCAGCCTCTGCCCTGTACCACAGGTAGTAACCTGAATTATAATTCTTTCTCTGTTGCAGCAGGTCGAGTGGGGCGAAACTCTCACTTCGGGGGTCTAGAGGATTCATCTCCTTCCTCCTTTCCTTCTCGGTTCCGCATCCCCCCTTTCTGCCTTCGTTGGGCGCTCCCGTTACGATCGCGCCTCGCCATTGGCCAGAAAGCCCGGGAGAGCGCGCGCACGCCGCTGGCTTTGGCGCGGAGTGTGGCGGCGTCTGTGGGGCAGTGCAGGTGGGTGGGGGCCCCGGGCGGGGGTCGCGGCTGGCGAGGGGAGGAGAGGGAGGCAACCCCGCCGGTCGGGGCTCGGCCGGTGGCGGAGCGCCCGCTCCGCTCATTTTTCTCGCCGACCCCCTACCCTCAGGTAGGACCGCCGCGGGAGCCGCAGCAGCGCCATGTCGTCGCCAGCCTCCACTCCCAGCCGCCGCCGGGGCAAACGCGGCCGGGGCAGCAACCCACCGACTCGTAAGTGCTGCGGGGGAAAGGGGCCGCCCGCCCCGGGGGTGTTGTCCCAGCCCCCTCCTCGGTCCGCCTGGTGCGGCGGCCTGGCTATTGTAACGCCGGCTCCGGGTGCGCTTGTGTCTTGCAGCACAAGATGCTCGCTCTCCTCCTTCCCAGAAGCGTCGGACAGACGACTCCACCTCCACCGGGGACCTGCAACCCATGCCCACGTCCCCGCCCGCGGACGTGCAGAGCCCCGGCGCCGCCGATGCGCTGTTCTCCAGCCCGCCGCAGTTCCGCCACTCCGGTACGCTGGAGCTGGGGCGCTCCGTGGCTGTGCGGGCCCGGGGGATGCAGCCCGGAGAGCCGCCTGCACCGCCGTGGGGCGAGCCAGCGTCGGGAACGGATCCGGCTGAAAAACACTCGAGGAAAAAATGAGTGTTGTCTCATGTTTCTCATTTGAATTTAGTGAAGTGAATACTACAGGAGGGCAGTCAGTGTCTGGGGTGCAGGCCTCTATCGTAGCTTCCAGTTAGCATGGGAATAGGTATCGGAGATTATACTTTGTTTTAAAGCTTTTTTCTAGAAACAATAAAATAATGAAACTACTCATGCAGAAAGAATTAGGTAGTTTACTATAGAAAGCCTTTCTTTTTATAGATAAGATTGTTTTTAATTCCAGTAGCTGTTAATTGTGTCACTTGCTTTACAGCCCCCAAAATACTAAAAAAAAAGCGTTTCATCTAAAATTCTGCATATTTTTGTGCTTGAACTCCAATGTAGTTTTAAAATGCGGTACTACTGTAAAGTTTTCTAGGGAAGCTTTATTAGAACTTAAGAACTTTGAGAAGAGCTGTTAATACAAAGAAAAGTTCTAGGTAGATTGGCAACATCTTTATTGTGTGTTTTGACAAAGCACTGGACTTCATACTACTCATTCTATGACAGTAGAGTTAAAAGAACGATGAGACAAATGCAGAGCCTGAATTTTAGTCTGCTCTAGAAGTAAAAAATGCCGATAATCATTACAAAACACTTCCTTTTGTAGCTATTCCTCTTGACTTCGACATCAGTTCACCTCTGACTTATGGCACACCCAGCTCCAGGGTAGAGGGTACCCCACGAAGTGGTGTACGAGGAACTCCAGTCAGGCAGAGGCCAGATCTTGGGTCTGTCCGTAAAGCCAGACAAGTGGATTTACACTCGGATGGGGTAGGTGGATGTCTCACCTCTTGTATCTGACAGCCTCTTTTTAAACATATATAAGCTTCTTTTTAAACATATATATATTTATATATGCTTAACTTGTTTCCATGCAGCTGGCTGAGGATATAGTAGCAACCGAGCAATCTCTTGGACAAAAGCTTGTTATTTGGGGAACAGATGTTAATGTGGCCTCGTGCAAAGAAAAATTCCAGGTGGGTTTCGTTTCTTCCTTTTTTTTAAATGAAAAGCTAGTTTGATTTAAACAAATATTAGTTGAATCTGATACAAAGTAGGTGTTTGTATTGCTAAATTCTGCTCATTTTTCTTGTCGGTCTCTCTTTTACCGCTATCATTCAGCGATTTCTCCAGCGCTTTATCGATCCACTGGATAAAGAGGATGAAGACATTGGCCTGGATCTTAATGAGCCACGCTATATGCAACGACTTCAAGAGGTACTTGGAAGGCAGTGAATTCAACTTTTCTTTTTTCAGTCTTGCATGCCATTGAGCTAAAGATTTCCTAACTCTCTTGCAGATTAATATGGTTGGGGAACCATTCCTGAACGTAAATTGTGACCATCTGAGATCATTTGATGAAAATCTCTACAGGCAGTTGATCTGCTATCCTCAGGTGAAGTAGTGCACTTGTTCTCTGGCTTTCAGGTGGCTCTTCAATATTTCTGGGTTTTAAAATGTTTGTTTAAATGCAGTGCATACTGTGTGTGTTCGGTGCAATCTCAGTGGCTACTTTATTTTACTGAATATAAAATGTCTTGTTTCATAGCAGATGATCATAGACACAGTGTGTACCTCGTGCATGCAAAGTTAGCTGGTGAACTGCAATGTCCAGTCTTGTACTTCCCTCCCACCCTTTGCAATACTCAAGTGAATGAATAAATCTGATCTGAACAGCAGGTTTTCTGTTACATAGGAAAATGCTCAGATGGCGTAACTTATAGTCATTGCTGGCTGATCAGCAGCACATAAAATGCTTTATGCACAATTGCTTCGTTCTATGATTTAACTTCTAAGCTGTTTTCATACAGGAAGTTATTCCAACATTTGACATGGCTGCCAATGAGATCTTTTTTGATCGTTACCCTGATTCAATACTAGAGCACCAAATTCAAGTAAGGCCATATAATGCACTGAAGACCAGGAATATGAGAAATCTAAACCCTGAAGGTAAACTTTTTTCTTACCATGTTAGAAAAGAATCTTAAAGATTTTCATAAACATGGTGAATACTAACATAAAATTACATTAGGACTATGTAGAATTGTGGTCCATCCACACCAATGTCTTCCATTCATATGTGTGTTTCAAAAGCAAACGCTTTAGAGCCCAAATGCAGAATAATCTACCCATAAAGGAAATCTCTCCTATCATCAACTATTCATGTTCTTGGTACTGCAGGTGCAAAGGATTCTTTATTTTGCATACATAATTTTGCATACATATTTTGCATACAAACATCCTGTAAATTAGAATATTTGTACTATGCATTTATGATTCTTTTTGCTCAAACAAAATAATAGTAACCTGACTGTCTGCCTCCTGCCTAAAAACTACTGTAATGTGAAATTTTGAAGGTTATTTAAATTATCAGAGTATGAGGTCATGACATGAATCTCTATATTTTTGTAGACATTGATCAACTCATCACCATCAGTGGCATGGTTATCAGAAGCTCCCAGTTAATTCCTGAGATGCAGGAAGCATTCTTTAGATGCCAGGTTTGCGCTTTCACCACCAGAGTGGAAATTGACCGTGGCAGGATTGCAGAACCATCAGTGTGCAAGAACTGTAACACAACGCACAGTATGGCGCTGATTCACAACAGATCCATGTTCTCTGACAAACAGATGGTATGTTGGCTGAGGTAGTAGCTAATAGTGGGTAAAATGAAACAGTTGCTAGGTTTTGCTTCCCCACCCTCCTAAATCATCAATAACATTAATTACATGTCTTGAGATTGAAAGCTTTGAAAAGAAAAAGTGTTTTGGAATGTGGAAATGGGTAAACAACTTAGTGGAAACAGTCTGCTTTGGAGAAGAAATGCATTAGTAGGATGAAATGAAGTATGTACACCTCTAATGTTTCTGTATGGAAGCCCTTTTATCTACAGTATATCCACTTCTGTCTAGACTAGGTGTGCCTTGTTCGTAGCAGCATTTTAGCCACGCCAGTAGCAATCAGCAGAATTCTCATTTTCATTCTCTCTTTTAATCAGTAATCAGTTTTGCTGTTTGGGTGGGGGTATTTTGTTCCTGAGCAATGTTCCTGATTGAAAATGATGCTGAAGACTGTGTTAATAGAAAATCCTGTTATATGCTCTGTGGAAAAGCTTTCATTTTTTGCAACTGAAACTTAATTGGTGTTTTTGCTAGATCAAACTGCAGGAGTCTCCTGAAGATATGCCAGCTGGGCAGACCCCGCATACGGTTGCGCTCTTTGCTCACAATGACCTTGTTGATAAAGTTCAGCCAGGTGACAGAGTTAATGTCACAGGTAAAATTTGGGTTGAATATTTCCATTCTTCTTTTTCATTGATCTTAACTGTGTCTAAAGGGACCTTATGGGATGCACTTGCTAGTGCTGAGGGAGCTTGACACTTTCTTTGCAAGGCCACTCAGTTATCTTTGAAAAGTCATGGTGACTGGCTAAAATACTAGAAAAAAAGCCAGTGTCACTCCCTAGAGTGAGGAGGAGACTTGGGGAACTGTAGGCTAGTCAACTTCATCTTGACCCCTGGGAAAGGTGATAGAGCCAATAATCCTGGAGACCTTTTCTGACTGGGGCCGTGTTGTACACCCTCAGCAGACTTGCAGACAAAAACAGAACTGGAAGGAAGCAGTGCTTGATAGACGATGACTGTGGTGCCAGCATTCTCCTGAGCTGTATTAGGAGTGTTGCCAGCAGGTTGAGGGAGCACTGGGTCCAGTTTTGGGGTCTCCCCAATGCAAGGGAGACATGAACATACAGGAGTGCATTCAGCAAAGGTCTGTGATGATAACAGAAGCCTTGGTCGTACGTGGAAAGGCTGAGAAAGCTGGGAGTGCTCAGCCTGGAGAAGAGAAGGCTTGGGGAAATCCTAGCAGCATGTTTAGAAACACCTGATTTGTTGTGGTTGGAGGGGCAGTACTGTGAAGAAGACAAAGCCAGACTCTTCTTAGTGATGCCCAGTGGCACACAGAGGGCACAAAATGAAATAGGCAGTTCCAGGTAAAAATAGGAACTTTTTTTACTGTTTATGTGGTTGAGCCCTGTCACAGGTTGCCTAGTGAGGCTGTGTGGAGTCTTTGTCCTTAGAGATACTCAAAACCTGATTGAATGCAGTCTTTAGCAAGCAGTGGACTCCAGCTGACTCCAGTTTGAGCCCATGATTGGACTAGACAATCTTCAGGCTGTCTGACCTGGATTCCTTCATTCTGAAACTGTAGCTGAAGAAGAGGCAGTATCTTAAATAGTGTCTGCAGTCAGGAGAGTGGTAATGTATAGTAAGTCTTGTGATACTGCAGCAACATTTTAAAAACCACTTTGCTTTAAAACGACCACTGTAAAAAACCCAAGCTGTTTGAAATGCATTTGAAAGCTGTTATTAAACTTGGCACTTAAAAAGAGGGGGAAAAGCTGACTGGAGCGGGAATTTCAAAAGCACCAAGCCTTACGTTTTTTTTCAAAAATGCTTTCATTGTTGAGAACACTTTCGGTAGGAATGTAAAACACATATGTGTATCTGCAAAAATAGGATCTAGATGACTTTAAATATGGCTTCTACATGAGAAATAAGTGACACAGTGAGAAATAAGATGACAAAATATTTAGCCTGTTTAGAAAAGCTCTACTCTTCCAGGGAACATGTAAAATTTTTAGTGTTGGTAATCACCATGTTTCTCCATGCCTAACACTGTGGTTGAAATTTGTATTTAGGTATCTACAGGGCAGTCCCCATTCGAGTTAATCCACGGGTCAGCAGTGTAAAATCCGTGTATAAGACCCACATTGATGTCATACACTATCGCAAGACAGACTCCAAACGCCTGCACGGTGTTGATGAGGAAACAGAGCAAAAGAGGTTTACAGAGGAACGTGTGGAAATGCTCAAAGAGCTTTCTAAGAAAGCAGACATATATGAGAGACTTGCTTTAGCCTTGGCTCCAAGTATCTATGAGCATGAAGATATCAAAAAGGTGACAAGTTTTGTTTTTCTCTTGTAAGACATGTATTTATATGTGTATATATTTGTAATGTTAGTTGTTAAGGAATCTTGAAGCTTAAAAATTCAAAAAGCTGTATCTTGAGCAGTCTTAAAATGTCATGGTCTTGTCAGGGTGGAGTCGGTGCTAAGTGTAGCATAATTCTTATCAAGCAATTAAGGAGTGTTAATTAGAGGGAAGATAACTGAAAAGGTAGGAAGGCAGCAGAAATGGGACAACTTAATTGCAGGATGCATCTTGGGCATTTCGTAGAAGTTCAGATTACTGATTATCAAAGGAAAATAAATAGCTGTAACATAGTAAGTGCTTGCTGAAAAGAGGCTTCCACAAGAGAAGAGTAGCTTTAAAATGACATTTGGTTGACTCCGAGTTATGAAGTATGAAAACATTTACTTAAATGTATCCAAGAAGGGACTATTCCAATAAAGTGTCAACTGAGGTACTAACTAGAACATTGTGACAACTCCAATCAGTAGCAGGTCTCAAGATACTGTTAGACATCACACACTCATCTTCCAAGTATATTCCTTTGAGGGTTTTTTAATAGATATATACATTATTATAGTTCACAGGTTTCTGAAAGTATAATTCAAAACCATACAATGCTTTACTTATGAAATGGGAACACAGTAATGACTATTCCATTTGTTGTTACCTTCTCAACATGCTAATAAGGCACATCAAATCTAGTGGGTGGGGTTGAGGAAAACTAAGGACCTGTCATCAAAGGGGGTTCTTCAGGTTCCAACCAAAATCTGCTTACAACAACATACAGAATTTCTGTCTTTAATACTTGAAACCCAGATGCATTGAGTTGTGTTAATTTTAGCAGTGTTTGTTTTTCAGATGTTTCAGTTGAACAGTTGGATTTGCTCTGTTACATCTATACAAGAAGTGATGTTTTCATTTTTATAGGGCATTCTGCTTCAGCTTTTTGGGGGATCAAGAAAGGATTTTACTCACACAGGAAGAGGGAATTTTCGTGCAGAGATCAACATTCTTCTCTGTGGTGATCCTGGTACTAGCAAATCCCAGCTGCTCCAGTATGTATATAACCTGGTTCCTCGAGGCCAGTATACTTCTGGCAAAGGCTCAAGTGCAGTTGGTCTTACTGCATATGTGATGAAGGATCCAGAAACGCGGCAGCTGGTTCTTCAGACAGGTGCTCTAGTCCTTAGTGACAATGGCATTTGCTGCATTGATGAGTTTGATAAAATGAATGAAAGCACAAGGTCAGTTCTACATGAAGTAATGGAACAACAGACACTCTCCATTGCAAAGGTAAACGAAACCAAAGTATTCCTAGAGGCTTTTGTTCTTGCTTTACTCAGAGGCTTTCGCAATGCAGTTTTTGACCACTGAACCCATCTAATTACATTGATGATCTCAGGAAATCGGAGGGAGGTTTTGGTGGCACATAGCTTCAGCTGGTTTCAGAAATGTTCTTTCCTTTTGACAGGCTGGAATTATTTGCCAATTGAACGCTCGTACATCTATCCTAGCAGCAGCTAATCCTATAGAATCACAGTGGAATCCGAAAAAGACTACTATTGAAAACATTCAGCTTCCTCATACACTGCTGTCAAGGTACTGAACTGCACTCCATGTGTCATTTTTAGGAGATGTTACACTTCCTCTTCTGAAGATGATTACATAGAATAGAACAACTGTGTTGTTCACAACCTAGTGGAAAACTTTTATAGCACATACTTCAAATGCTGTTCTTACAATTTCTATGTGAGCACAGAAGTGTCCTTTAATACTTATATGTAGACCTTGAACAGCAGGTGTGATAAGATCTGTAGGATCTCTTTTATTTAATTCTATGTTGTTGTTTCATAATCATCTCCTTGAAAAGACCTGTTCTGAAACTTAGCATATTGATAACTTTAGCAAAAATTCAGGATGCTTTTCTTAGCTCCATAAAGCTTTTAAAGTGAAACACTGATGAGCAGGGAACTTTGCAGCAGAGGTGGTAGAATCCTAAGATCTGTGCCTGCTTCATGTTGCTTTGCAAAATTCAGCTGAGGAGGTAGCAGTGCTAGTCAATCATTTGGGCAGTAGCTGTTAGAGCCACATTTAGTGCTTGCTGACAGAAAATTAAACTACATGCTGGAGTTGCATCTTGTTAAGAATTCCCACACTAAATTTGAAGTACACTAATGGTATACTGGATATCCTGAGAACACTTATGGCTTAAATTTCAATTAAGAGCTCCTTAATTTAATCACTTAATGACAAATGGTACCTTAGTACAGGTGTACTGGATGAAACTAGTGGATCTCAGGTCTGCCATTTATCGGATTTAAGCTTACAAAAATAAATGGCTGGCTAAAAATGGATTATCCATGTCTGCTTATAGTTGCAACTAGTTGAATACATTGTTTGTAAAATTATAAACCATTTTCTTCAGGATTAAACTGCCAAGTGCTTTTTGACTTATTTATAATTTATTTAGTTACATTTTTTTGCTGTTACCTTTCATGGAAATATCTTTACCAGCAAGTTTGTTCTGTGCATTTGTTATGTGTGTGGGATTTTTTGTTTGTGGCAGGTGCAGCTTTTTTGGGGGGGTGGGGGGGAGAGGATGTGGATTTTTTAAGGAAACAAAAGATGTCAGCCTTGAACAGGGAATCTGAATTTTGCAGAATGTACCTTGCTTTCAAAATTTCAAGTCCTTAGGGTGTAAGCAAATCCATTATGCTGTTCTGTACCTTGAGAATTCCAGAAAAATTGCTGGTGTAAGAAAGCAATTTCTACTTAGAGTAGGAATTAACAGTCTAGTAACTCCTACCTGTACTTGTTAAATCAAACCCTCCTAAACCAGTACCTAAATGACAAGAAAGCACACTAATACTGGATCATATCCCATTCAGATTTGACTTGATCTTTTTGATGTTGGATCCACGTGATGAAGCTTATGACAGACGCCTTGCTCGCCATTTGGTTTTGCTGTACTACCAAAGTGAAGAGAAGATGGAGGAGGAATACATGGATATGGCAGTATTGAGGGATTACATTGCATATGCTCGTAGTTATGTAAATCCCAGATTAGGTGAAGAAGCAAGCCAAGCCCTTATTGAGGTAAAGGAATTGCTGCTAAGAATATTCAGAGTCTTCCCTGACTTGTCAGAAGTGGTGAAATTCCCTTGTGTGTACCCTCTTTACCTACATAACAACTTTCTGTAAGATCCTTAAAAAAAAAAAAAAAAAGAAGGTCTCTAAAGGAAAGAGGGATCAAATGAGAAGTCATTCTGCGTTCTAATGTTTAGCTTTCAGAT
The DNA here is from genome assembly GCF_965178545.1 of Coloeus monedula. Lineage (NCBI taxonomy): Eukaryota > Metazoa > Chordata > Aves > Passeriformes > Corvidae > Coloeus > Coloeus monedula. The sequence continues at coordinate 117,034,008 of NC_138781.1, forward strand.
AGGTTGGTTTGGTTCCATCCCATAAAACACAATAAATTGTATTGAAGCAAAATAAATGTGTCATCATAGACACAAGTACTGCTATATAAGACTAATCCAGAATTCTAAAGTGATTCAAATGTGATTCATTACCATAGTTTAATTGCTTTATAATGGAAAAAAGTTACGTGATGTGGTTATTCATCACTGCAGAAGAACTGTGAAGGTGTGTGAGCAGAAATGCAGTATTTGGGATGCCTTGCCAGAATTGCTTGTATTCTGAAATAAGAGGTGGGGGATGCAGGAAAAAGAATTAATTTGCAGTGAGATATGTAACGACTGCCTTCCTTTCAGGCGTACGTGGACATGAGGAAGATTGGCAGTGGCAGGGGAATGGTTTCTGCATATCCCCGGCAGCTGGAGTCTCTGATCCGGCTGGCGGAGGCGCACGCCAAGGTGCGCTTCTCGGAGAAGGTTGAAACAATTGATGTGGAGGAAGCAAAACGCCTCCATCGGGAAGCACTGAAACAATCTGCTACTGATCCAAGGACTGGAATTGTGGACATTTCCATTCTCACGACAGGTTTGTGCTTCCGTAGTGCTAAAGCAGGGCCGCTGTTGGGATTTTGTAATTTTTAAAATGTAACTTAACCTTGTCCTCCTTAGCTGATTGCTAAAAGGTATTTTCTTTGCTTTTATAAGGGATGAGCGCAACAGCTCGTAAGCGGAAAGAGGAATTGGCCCAAGCCTTACGGAAGCTCATCCAATCAAAGGGTAAAGCACCATCTTTGAAGTACCAACAGCTTTTGGATGATCTCCGAGCACAGTCTGATACAGTAAGTTTCCTGCTTTGCTTTTACATTTCCATTAATTTTTAAAAGCATTTTTTTCCAAATGAACAATCTTGTCCACAAATTGCATTATGGAGGGAAATGGAAACATGAACAATTTCTGTTGGCATAACTAGAAAGCCAGTTCTGTTACAGACAAATGACTTGAATCTGCTGTATCTTAGTTTATTAGGGCTTCTGGAATTAGCAAACTCAGCTCCAAGGTTCCAGGCCAGGCTTCAAATTTCAAATAGAAGCAATGAAAACTTCAAATAAAAATATTAGAAAATTGATAGAAAGTATAGCATTTTTACTATGTTTGAAGTATTTTCCCCATCTTTATTTGATTTGCTCCTTTTCTATAAGGCTGTCACGAAGGAAATGTTTGAAGAAGCACTTCGTGCCTTGGCTGATGAGGACTTCTTGACTGTGACTGGAAAGACTGTGAGGCTGCTGTGAGTTACCCTGTGCTTGAGAGCCTGCTGTCATGACCTTCACTTCACTCAAGATAGTGTCAGTCTGCAAGATCTTTGAGATTTGGGACTATCATCGGCTATGACAGGCATAGCCTGTCCCTGCCAGCCAGCTGTCATGGCTTCACTTTGCCTTACTATATTGTCACTCTGCAAGATTTTCACAGCTTGGGCTATCATTTGCTATGACAAGGGTAGTCATGATTAAGTGGCACTTCTGTCATTACAAGATATTATGAAATACCTGAAAAATCCTCATGTCAATAATGCTATTTACATTCTAGCAAAATGTAATTACTAATATGTCAAGGCCTCTGTGTTTTTATGAGGTTTTTTTAGAGCATGCTAACAGTATTGCCTGTATTTCCAATTGAATTGTAAAAATTCATCCTCAGTGACTTTTTAGTAACTGCAGTTTTTACTATTAGCATTGCTGTAAGCTGAAATAAAATTATTTGTCTTAAAAGGACTTCTGTGTTCAAGTACAAATCAGCATCTCCTGTGCTGAGCCCTTTTCAGTCTAGAATTCTGCAATTTTTTTGTAAGTTCTTTGTGAGAGCATGAAAGGAGCTTTGCTTTTTGGTTTGTTTATTTGACCTGAGTGTACTGCAGAAGTATCCTCAATGTAAAAAAGGTAGATAGATTCTACTTAAAACCACATTTCTTTACTTCAATTATTTTAATTATGACTGGATAAATTAAGATACCCACTTTTGCTGTAATAACATATAATCAGTCCTGAAAGAACAAGGTCTTGTAGCTTGTGTACAATCATATTCCCAAGTGTCTGGTATTGCTGATTTTTTAATAGAAAAATACAATGCTATCTACTGATCATACTGAAAGTAGTTACATTTGGTGATGCTATGAATTTTCAGGCATGCCTGAGAGGTCAAGGAGAAGGTTAAGCTTTTGGCTGCCAGAGGCACGCCAAGAAATGGAATAATAAATTTTTCTAGTTCTGCACACGTTTTCTTACCCATGAACAGACACAAAATGTGAGGAAATAAGAAGGCCTTGTTGCACGCTGTGAGGTGCTCAGTTAACATTCAAGACACAACAAAATTAGCATCGCTGGTCACCAAGATCTAAAAAGCTGCACTTGCTGTGCAGCTCCTGGAAGGGTCAGGGGAAAGTTGCACACATAATGAAAGGGATAATGTCCGGAGAAGGACTAGAAGAAATTAATAAGGTGTTGGGGGAAGTCAGTGAATCAGTTAGATTCTCAAGGTTATCTCTGAAGATCTAACAGAAGTGTGGTAGGCATTAGCCTCTCAAAGGCAGCTCTGCAAAAGGGAAGTAGAAGTCTAAGGAGCTCAATTATAACCTGCACACAGGCCATAGCTAAAAGACATGGATGCTGCAGGGTGCTTTCTAGGACACAGACTTGGGAGGTTTACAGCTTTTACCTGTAAACTTAAATTGACCAATGCAGCTCATACCACAGCCTAATAAAGATCATTAGTGAAAGAAGATCCTATATATCTGGGCAGGGATCACAATGGACAGCTGGGGAAGAACAAGCATTCCCTAAACTACTTCCATGGCATGATCAAGACACACTAATTCAGGTCTCTAACCATCATTCATCCATTGTGTGCTGATTTTGGATCCTGTAGAGTTAACTTTCTTCACAGTGGCTGTTGCGGGGCTGTGTTTTGGATGTGTGCTGGACACAGGGTTGGTAATGCAGAGATGTATTTGTTATTGCTGAGCAGGGCTTACACAGAGCCAAGGCCTTTTCTGCTTCTTGTACTGCCATGTTGGCATGGGAGGGTGGGAGGAGACAGCTGGGACAGGTGACCCCAACTGACCAACGGGATTTTCCTGACCATATGACATGTTCTGTATGTAAAGTGGAGGGAAAAAGGAGGAAGGGGGGGACATTTGAAGTGATGGTGTTTGTCTTCCCAAGTCACCATTACACGTGATGGGGCCCTGCTGTCGCGGGGATGGCTGAATACCTGCCTGCCCATGGGAGGCAGTGAGTTAAATCCTTGTTTTGCTTTGCTTGTGTGCATGGCTCTTGCTTTCTCTATAAAACTGCCTTTATCTCAACCACTGAGCTCTCTAGCTGTTACACTTCCAATTGTCTCCCTGTTCCTACTGGTGGGGGAGTGAGTGAGCAGCTGTGTGGGGCTTGGTGACTGGCTGGGGTTAAACCACGACACTGTTTTTCGTTTAACATGGAAAAATGTCATACTGCAGCATTCTCTTTCTGCTAAATTTGACTTACACTGTCCAGGAAGTCAACTGTTACAACAGAGGATTGACCTATACAGTTATATAAGCCTGATTTAGGTAGTAAGGACAGAGGAAGGAAAGGAGGAAGGAAAAAAAGCCGGTTTACTCCAACTAAAAAAAAAATTAACATTTACCCATAATAGTTACACGTTCTGTTTGGTAGTGTGGCTCAATTCCTGTTTGGCAAAAGTCTGGAGAATGCGGGCATCGATCCCGCTACCTCTCGCATGCTAAGCGAGCGCTCTACCATTTGAGCTAATTCCCCTCTGCAAAACCAGGGACGGGCATCATGGAATTCTGATTCCCCGCGAGCATTTAAAACCGCAGTTCCACATGTAGAATGCACTTTTCCCTCCTGCTCTGGCCTCTCTGCTCACAAACAAAACCACGTTCAGCTTCGATTGCAAAAGCTGTAGTATTTAATTTAGCATTTCCAAATCAAGCAGCAAGAAACAAGGCAAACTGGAACAGACATGATTCCAGCTGTGTGTATGTAGTAACAAAAAGAACCCCAGTTTGTTTCTTGCCGTTCACAAAGTAAAGCCCATTACGGCATTTCGTTTTCTCACTACACGCGTCAGGCTGTATTTAAATACCTTCTGAAATACTCACAGGGATGCAGGTGTTACTTCCCCCCAGGAGCAAAACCAGCAGTGGAGAATGCGGGCATCGATCCCGCTACCTCTCGCATGCTAAGCGAGCGCTCTACCATTTGAGCTAATTCCCCCCACACTACCAAAGCAACATCCTATAACTCTAGACTTTAACAGCTACAAATACGAACTGCACCCTTCATCTTTTACCGTGACGAGTAACCCCAGGGCAGCCTCAGAACATTTAACTACCGCCTGACCTTCAGTTGTCTACGGTTTTGCCCAAAATGACAAAAAAACCTAACGTGGTAAGGCAGAGTAATGTGATAAGGTGCTTCACGCTAACGTCCACGACAAACTGGTGCCCTGCAGCCTTCCAGTGGCACCTGATGCACGCTGGATTTGGTCTTCTCCTACACCGAGGGAAATCACACCACAGACAATGCAGTGGAGCAGCTTGAGCATAATACAAAACTCGCATTTGCCCTGATGTCACCTCAGGAGACCATCTAGAAAGCAAAACTCAAACCTGATTAAATTATATGAGTTTCCATTAGTATTGACAAGAAGATGCAGTGAAGTGAGCTGTGTTAAATGAAAGTATGTGGACACAAAGCCTTCAAAACTGAAACACTCTAATTTTTTTTTTTAACGGAACTAAGAAAGTCAGGCTATTTTTCAGACATAGGTAAGGAAGTTTTCCCAACCAGGCTAAGAAATTAGAACATTTTACTTGCCCTCTTACACGAAAATTTAGCAATGCAACAAATTTAAGATCACAAAACAATGCTGTCAATTATATAAAATACACATTTTAATAATTGAAAATAGTGCAGAGGTCTTTCCTCCCCTTTACCTGGCTTGGGCACAAAATAAACTGGTTTTTTGTGAGCTGGATGGGTGAAGCTTTAGGCCTTTTCAGTGGCCACAGAGTGAGATGTGGTGGTAAAAAACAGGGAGAGGTAATCTGCCTTTTTCATAATGACTCGAACTGCACAGGGTAGATAAAGAAAACTGTTCATAGAGCTGAACCTCATGAAACACGATATGGGAGAGATCCTGGCCACAGGCATGCAGTGGACCATCAGTGAGCCTAAGATATACATGTACCTGTGTGAAGGACTGAAACTGCTTTTGCGTATTTGCTTTCTCCCTCAAGTCTACTCTAGTGAGGTAGATAAAATCATCTACAATATAATGCAAGAAGTGTTAAGGACAATTTTTTTTTTTTAATTGTGCAGAGACTGAAGTTAGGCAGGAGAATATTTGAATTTTAAGAGAATGTTTGCAGCAACACTGTAGTTGTAGTTCCACATCTTGACCTAAATCTAGATCGTAAAAGATTCAGAGTACTACCTTACATAGGACAAGTTGTAACTTGCTGATGCTCAATTTTGAAATTTATTTTGTTTTGACTGGTTGCTGTCATCCAGCAAGTTAAATCCTTCAGAGAAAACCACCAGTACATGTACTGTTGGATTACTGCACACACTTTAGTTTACCAGCAGGACTTACTCCTCTGCATTTAAAACAGAGCACATCAGTGTATCCACTCTCACTGTAAACTACATCTTCTTTCTTGAAATCCAGAAAGCATTCTTTAACAGCCTGTGAACAGAGCTTTGGTAATGTGCTTCTTACTGCAAAGTCAATAAGCATGACTACAGGTGAATTTTTCTATTTCAGAAGTGTTCTTAGTAACCCCATATATTTAAGATGCAATACTATTTGAACAGAATTATCAAGGTCAATAAATAAAGGTAGAAATAGAAATAATTTCTGGAATATAACACAGAAATATATTAATGAATTCTTTCTCTCCACAAACTATGATAAACATGAACTTTTAAACCATTGTATTTATCTTTTACATATTTTTAATTGGAAAATCCAGTTGGAAAAGGAACTAGAGACTTGAAAAAAGAAGGGAAAATCTAGCTGTGCTTCAGTGACTTTTAGGAGTAGACTTTCTAGATTTACAAGCCTTTGTATATGCACTGTAAGAGATGTAAAAAAATTAGTTCTCTCTTCTTCCTGAATAAACGCTAGAGGATGCACTGCTCAGGAAAACGAGTTGTTTTACCCAAGGAACACAGCAGAAAACGCTCCTCATATACCAGGTGTGTAGCCTGGCTTTTCAGCCATCGGGCTTTCCGCGTAAATACAGAGGTGGCTCAGTGTTATTGGACAGAATGACTCAACACAGCAACCACGGCCGGAGCGGCCGCGCGGTGATTCAGCACAAGTACAGCAGCCCCGGGCGAATCAGCCAAGGGGAATTAGCTCAAATGGTAGAGCGCTCGCTTAGCATGCGAGAGGTAGCGGGATCGATGCCCGCATTCTCCAGACTTTTGATCGGCTGTAGCGCCACGGTGGGAAAAGATTTTCTTCCATGAACTGTCCCGGGTTTGTGGTAGAAAATCCACAGCAGCTCATGCAGACCATCTCGTCCGGCAAATAAAAGGGGAGGGGAAATGTTGACCATCAAGATTACACTTGTGCACTCTCCGAAGAACGACTTCTTCACAAACCCATCAAAACTAACGCTGTTGCTCTCTGTAACACAGGAAAAAAAGTCACTTCCGTCCTTTACCGTTGCACCGAATATGACCATTTATTACTGCTTTTTAATGATACGAAAAGTTACTGAAATTGTCTCTGCGAAGATGTAAAAGTTTGTAGGGTCTATATAAATCATCAGCTCACCACAGAATTACTGTCTCTCCAGCTACCTTGCACCCGTTGTAGGATGGGAGGGCACGCTTGTTCTAACGTGAGTTTCAAGTGACATTTGGTCTCTCACAGTATCACTCAGTGTCTTCCTCTAGCCATGAGAAGAAAATAATTTGCACTGTAAAAACAAAAAATGCTCAGCTCTGATCAACGTTAAAAACTTAAATCATCCATATCGTGCAAACGTGTCTCAAAATTGATTCATTTTAATCCTTACGAAACTGCTCCAGGAGGACGCATCTTCAAAACAGCGGCCCCGCAGATGGAGAATGCGGGCATCGATCCCGCTACCTCTCGCATGCTAAGCGAGCGCTCTACCATTTGAGCTAATTCCCCTTGGCTAGTCCCCCCCTCCCCTCACTCACAGTTCGCGCTGTCACTTTCCTCGCTGGCGGAGTAGCCACACAGCGCGCTGAAACGTGGCCCGCTGTCTCCCGACACAAACAAAAACTTCCTCCCCCGAATCACGGTAGCTGGGCAGTCCGAGCCCTTCTAATCCCCTCCCGAAGTCCCCGGTAGGCAGTAAGAGCGCACAGCCTTCCAGTGAAACGCAGAAAAAATTAGGTCTTCCTGCAAGCGCACTGCTTTTGACAGCCGCAGTGGGAATTTTGCCTAATCCGGTATCTGGACTCCTCGAGGCAACAGCAAGCGCCTTGTTAAGGGGAGCTGCATCTGGATAGCATCCGGGCTGTGTTTCTAGGCAATCGCAGACTTATGCTCACACCAAACAATTATTACTGCTTAAGAGATATCTGGATATATTTAAATACTGTATTTTTCTAAAACAGATTTTTCCTATTTGTAATCCCTAGGTGGAAGACAATCAGCTAAATTACTTCACCCTTCTCCACAAAATACACATCCTTCTCCATATATAAAATATATATGACTGAATAGGTAGGGTTCTTCCAGATCTTTTTTTCTTGTGGCAAGAGCCTGGGTTCATGTTACAAAAAAGGGGTAAAAAAAAAAAAAGCATCCAGGCAAATGGAACACTAGGAAATAAAGTAGTAGTTCACATTATTTACTTACATCTCTCAGGAATTTTTAAGTTGTGATTCTATCACCAGATAAACAAGCACACTCACACAGACAAATACATATAAAAATCAAGAATATACAACTAAAATGTAAAAAAATATAAATTTTCACTATAATGAAACAGCAGTGAAAATTCTGTTCAATGGTTTGGTTTCACAAAACAAGCAAGACAGAGTTGTGAACTTTTATTAAATGTACAATATCAAATAATCTGCCTTTCTGGAGAAAAAGGAGTACCTGAAATGAAATTTATTGAATAAGTACACAAACAACTCTTTATTTCCCCAGGATGGCTTAAGACACAGGAATCACACTGACATATAAAGATCTTTCAAATCTCTCCTCTTCAATGAATTAGTGATTTCAGAAAACAAAATAACAAAATTTCAGTCTTTGGTCTAACCCTAAAGCCGTATACCAAAAGTCCTGTGCAGATTCTTCCATTAACAAAATTCCAGTGTCTTGCCACGTATTCCCTCACTCTGATTGTAACAGCTAGCTTTGCCAAAAAAATGCTTCTCCCTTTCCTATTTAAAACTAATCAATGTGGAAAGAAGCATCTGAAATTAATTTGCAGGAGGTAATTAAGTTCTTACCACTGGAATTACGCTGCAGATACCACTGACATTTAAGCAAGTGGCTGACTGAAAGTCCCACAGGTCAGTATGTCTGGCAAAGTAAGGAAGCTTGCTGCTCCTTCTATTCTGGGATGTTTCACATTTTTCTTAGTATTCCTTCTGAACAAAAACTATTTAAGTCTCAAAACCACCTACACTATAAAACAAATAAGCAAGCAAACAGAACCCTTCTAGTTGTGTCTGTTATCAGGCTTGTATGAACACAGCCAGGTAGGATGAGGGTTTCATCATGCCAGATTTTGAACGGTAAAGCACATCTACTTGGTTTAATTACGGCAATCCCCAAGCAGGCTTACAGCTGCACATAAACTGAAACTTTTGTGTCTAGGCACTGAAAGTCTTAAGGCTTTAACACAGCAGGTAGGGTAAAATCTACTTAAAATCAACCAAAAAGACTGACCTATAAATTAAGCAGTGACAAAATTAGTAAGGACAGCTATAGTATATTCAGTTCATTCTGTTAATTAGTCTAACCTTCAAGTTGATAGATATAGCATTAAAATGAAACAAGTATGTCTCAAGTTCTGTATCCAGTATTTATCCCATATTTAAAGCATTGAAGGAAAATCTGTATTTAAAGTGTTGAAGGAAATGGGTTTTGGACCTCAGAGATAATTTTACTGAAAAGCAGTATCAAAATACGGAATTGGACACCAAAATTCACACCATCCTGTGGAGGGAAAAAACCCACAAAAAAAAACCCCCTCAAACCCCAACAGACAGCACCTCCCTAACTGCACTGTAAATCACATGAAAAGCAACACTGGAGACATGTCACGAGTCAGAAGAAATCGCCCAGAATCCCTGTGTCTGTTCTTAATGGCCACAAAGAGAATAAAACTTGATTTGTTGATGACGATGTTATTGCTTGTTCATAAAATTCTGCCTCCATTTTACCATCATTCATTGATTCATACCCAAAGCATAAGACATAAACATGCTAAAGAAATCCCAAAACATAAGAACCAACCAAAAAGAAAAAAGCCAAAATCAAAACATAATAAACCCTAGAAAGATTTGCTACTTTTAATAATATTTGCTACTGCTGTTACCATGTTTGAGGAAAATCAGTATAGTCCATCTGGGAGCTAATGTACCAGTACAAAATTCTGTAATATTGGTCAAAGGATCAGCTTAGCCAGGCATCCTGAGTAACTTCAGTTACCATTAGCAGCCACAACAGAAACTTGCAAAGGCCAAAATAATTCATATTAAATATACTGCTTTTGTAGGAAGTACAACACCATAATGTTCTTTGAGTATATTTACGAGATTAGCACTTAGGTTAACACTGTGCTCTCTGTGCACTAATAAGAAGGCAGTGATCTCAGAGCACAGCTCTGAGCAAGATCATTTTATGCTACTCTGTCATCTCCCTGAGGACCAATACAAAAATCACCCTCATTATTTCAACCTGTAAAATCTCAAACTTCGTCGGAGAGTTGAAATACCAAGAAAATACAGAAATTACCATTCTCTTTTTCTAAAAGGATCCATGGATTTTAAATTTCCATCTAGGTTTTCATACGGATTCCAAATTGGCAATGATTTAATGCTGTTTTCAGATGGGGAAATAGGAAGTCATACATTAACATGATGATGCATTTAGGTTTTTTCCCTAGGAAAATGGCTAGACTCACATCAGAACTTATTCCAAATTTTTTTTTTAAGACGTTGTATCCCTACTAATTTAATGAGTGTTTAAAAGTTTCAACACCACAGAGCTCATGTACAATGCCCTCCTTGAAATACACAGGATGACAATATAGAAAAACTGTATTACTCATTTTACATACAAAACAAACTGTTTAATAGTTAATAGTAAAAATCAAACAAGGTTGTTACAAAAACAGTGAGATGGACTATGCCTGAATCCCACTGGATCTGCAAACCTTTGTCTTCTAAATCACCACTGCAAGAATCTAAATTTTCTACATTCCCTATAACTCCACATAGGAGAGAATGTGTGCTAGTTATGCCTAGGCCACCTGGCTAATCACCTATCACTAAATAGCACATACAAGATTTTCCTCATGTTCATTTAGTGTCTCTTCCAAGCCACGGATTTACACAGAATAGTAGACAATTTCTTTATCTTTTGGCTTTTTATCCATCTTTCACTTTTCATGCCAAACTTAACAGGGGTGAGAATGAAGATTTTTCACAGCTTAGAAGACTTAAGAAGATTCAGATCCCTATATCCTGTGGTTTTTACTAAGGAACAGAACTATGTACTCACTAAATGAGACTGTATCCAGAATAACACAGTAGTTTTAAGAACAATAATCTCATCCAAATAAATAAACCAACCATTTATAAAAAGCCCCAAGGAACTGGTTATATGGAATGAACTGAAAAACGTATTTGGCTGCAATATTCAAAGACTAGAAGGTTAAGATACACAGAACTCACTGAAGTTCAGCGTATGTTTAACATCTGATAACTCAGATCCATATGAAAATCTGAGAGCTTTTCTTTTTTAAATTTATACACCACCATGGCATACAATAATTTTAAACTAGAACAAGGAAACCAGACTTATCATTAGAGGAGCTGCATTCATTGATGAAGCTACCGCCTTACTGTATATTCGAAACATCACAACCATGCTGAATTAAGGCCACAAAAAAGTTTAGAATAGCACCCACTTCAGCCCAAGTTATCCTCTGATTTGAGTCTTCCACTTCTCTCCTGGGCTTAATGTTACATGTTAAGCAAACTCTGGATGAGCAGTATCAGAAGAAAATAACAGCTATTAAAATTTACTAATGCAATGTAAATGGTAAATAGTGTTGTTGTAGGTGTTGAGAAAAACTGAAGGAGGACTGGAGCCTGAGTCATGGCAGAGCAGCACAAGAATAGGAAGCACCCCACAGGAACCCACAAAACCACCCCCTCCACTGAGGAGCAGCCCTGCTCTGCTGCACCTCCTCTTTCAGACACACATCCCCATGACTCCAAAACTAGATTTTGTGAGACCCACTAAGACAAACCACCACAATCAGAAAACCCCATGGTAAAAGGCTGTGCACAAACCTCCTCCGCCTGCTTTGTCTTTCAATGGTCTCAGCCCAGACTTGCTCCAAGTGACAACAGAGCAGACACAGCTCCCCCACCCCACATGTTCCCACTTTCCCGGCCTCTCAGGATCTGACCTCTGCTCCGCCCTTCCCAAGCACGCCCTGCCCTGTGCTAGAACCTTCTGTGGAAGTATGTACTTCCACCCACCCCCATAGCAACTCTCTCCTCCAGGGCAGCTGCTGCCCTCCTTTTATTCCTTTATAGATGGAGCGGTGAACAGGTGGTGCTGGGAGGTTTTGTCATCGTGTCAACAGGGAAGTGCTGTAGCTGTGTCTCCTCCTAATGCATGAGGCAGCTGTTGGTATGGCAGGTAAGTCTTCAAAAGAAAAGTCTGCCTGTCGGTCAGCTCTTCTGTTCCCCCCTAAGCTGCCTTCTGTATCATCAGGGGGAAAAGGTAATGCTGGAAAGGGCAGATATTTATCCTAGTTTTCCCAAGTGCAATGGCTATAGGTAGCAGGAATATCAGCCAAGTGTGTATGCCTTTAAATGGATCTAAATATTTTTTTCATAATGTAAATTCATAATTAGGTTTATGCTCATGCATTTTCCTAGGCATTGCTTTGAGGGCAGAGATAGGAAAACAATTTTGAAAAATGTGTATTAATATGCGTTTAAAGAGAACAGAATTTTCATTTTCCAGACACATTCCTGATAGTTTCTAACACCTGAGAGCATGACTTCTGAATAATTTGGATATGCAGTATATTGTTCTTTGTCACTTTTTTTTCTTAAGGAGATCATAGAACATAAGGGTTATTTGTAACTGTAAAAGCTGTTCTTGTCTTGCAAAACAATCTCTGCTTCTGCACTTTTGACACCAAACATCAGGTTAACTGTTAGCAAGAAAAGGCAGTTTTATCAGTAAATGGTAAAACCCACCTTTGGTTTATCCAGCCAGCAGGCTTGGTGAAACTGTGTAGGCTAAGGTGCTCCAACTTACACCCTTCTTCCTCAGTTCTCTGGAGTCTCTGAAGTTTTGGCAATAACGCATCTCCTGTGTGTTTGTAACCTTGCTATTTTTGTGTATTGCCAAATATTTTTCCTGAAAAAACGTAAAAGAAGGAAAAACCAGAAATTCATTGATTTCTTTCAGCAACAGCTGAGCTATTTTTATGTAGCTCTTGAGTTCTTCTTTTGCTAAATGTTGTTAGTAAAATTACAGCTACTTCAGGACTTCTCAAATAAATAAAAGGCTATGAAAAAATGTTAATGGTGTTAGACAACTTGAAACAAGATCAATGCAGAATCTTGAGTTGTTTACCAGTCATTTATGATTATAACAACATTTGCATTGTTAGTAGCCATCTCTAAACAACTTCCTGTGAAGAAAGCTTTATTTTCTCAGACAAGAAAGACAAAAATAAGGTGATTTTTTTTTTTTTCAATCCAAATAGTTGACCAGGAAGTTACTCAGGAATGCCTGGTCTAAATGTGTTCTTGTCATCACTGCTAAATAATGGAATAATGAGTGTTGGTTAGCTAACTTGCTCTAAATTCCTAGAGATGATCAAGTAAGCAGGTGCTTTTAGGCCCAGATGAGCATCCAAGGCGGTTCGTGCTACATAAATAAGATCATATGAACAAATGTGCCCTACTTCAGTTGGATTTTGTATCACAGTTTTCCACCTAGTGTTTTCAACAGAAAATCTGCTGAGGTGCCTATGCATGTTCTAGCAGCTGCCATAGAAAATTGAATTATTTACATGGCAACGATCTCTCCTTACTTCACAAGTGTTACATCATTTTCACACTGTTTTTAATCTTTTTAACATTCTACAAACACTGAAAAACTATACACAATCAATCACCCTCTCATCCACTTCAAAAATCTTGGGTTTAACTGATAGGACTAGCTTTAGGATTAAAAAAAAAAAAAAAAACGAAACAGAATACTACCAACCAACCAACAAACCAAAAAAATCAGGTATAGTTTAAACATACAGCTGGCCATAAATCCAGAACAACTTTATACCTGATTAGTACTCTAACTTGTACCATTAGTGGTCTTAGAACTAACAGCTATATTTTTTTCTGAATGCCATTATTTTTTCTTCCCCTTCCTATTTTCTTGTGGTTGGCACTGTCAAAAAATTGTAGCAAATCAGTGCTGACCCTTGTCAAGCACGAAGTGAATACTGCCACATAGAGTAAAGACAGTGGGTTAGTTTCAGCTATTCCTAGTCTGTGTTGCCACCTGCCAAAGAATCCAGCTCTGGAAACAACTGAATTTGCATGTACAGTAGCTCCAAACCATCCATCACATGTCAGGGCTACATAAAATGATTCAGCATCAGAAATAAAAACAAGCCAGGCTGGTTAGAAACCAGTCAGGTGCTGATCTTACCTCCACTCACGCTCTGATGTGATTTCTTCTTTGCCTGGCTTAAACTTGATGGATGAGTAACTTCTCCCATTCTGCTGGGGAGTGAGAAATGCAGCCTGGCTTAACAAGGAGCCATTGTCTGGTTTAGGGCTGACAGGGCAGGAACAATCTCCTCTGTAAATGAAGATGCTCAAGCAGCAGTCAGAAAGTCACTGGATGGCAGATGATGGGCTATATAATTTGGCTGTATGTGCAAGAGCAGAGGGAGCTTATGGAGAAGAGCAGAAGTGAACACTGCCACGGCAAATCAGGTGGAGTTCGTAAACTCTTCTCATCTTACAGAAAACGAGAGCCAAACCCAGCTCTCTTGCTTGGTGTATCACTTTATGTTTCAAAGAGATATCTGAGAGGCCTCTGTGGTTAAAATAAGTAGGGGAAAGATGTAAATTGGAGCTCAGCCACTTTGGTTTGGTTCAGCCCAAAAAACCTGGGTTGATCAAGTTATGTGTATGTGAAAGTTGTTACAGGTGTGTTCACATTATTTTTGTATCAGAAATAGTGTGGCCAGCAGGATCAGGGCAGTGACTGTCACCCTGTACTCAGCACTGGTGAGGCCTCACCTCGAGCGCCATGTTCAGTTCTGGGCCCCTCGCTACTAGAAGGACACTGAGGTGCTGGAGCGAGTCCAGAAAAGGGCAGGAGCACAAGTCCTGTTGAGGAGCAGCTGAGGGAGCTGAAGCTGTTTAGCCTGGAGAAGAGGAGGCTCAGGGGAGACCTTGTCACTCTCCACAACCACCTGAAAGGAGGCTGTAGCCAGATGATGGTCGGCCTCTTCTCCCATGCAGCTTGGGACAGGACAAGAGGACATAGTCGTAAGCTGCACCAGGGGACGTTTAGTTTGGACGTCAGACGGAATTTCTCCACAGAAGGGGTGATTAGACATTGAAATGGGCTGCCCAGGGAGGTGGTGGAGTCACTGCCCCTGGGGGTGTTTAAGGAAAGACTGGACATGGCACTTAGTGCCGTGGTCTAGTTAACGTGGTGGTGTTCAGGCATAAGTTGGACTCGACGATCTCTGTGGTCTTTTCCAACCTACTTGATTCTGTGAAGCAGAAGCAAGGAGGCAGGGTGGAGGAGGGGATGGAAGGGAACTGAGCAGGTGGCACGGGATTTTGGAACGCCAGAGGAAGGGTTTATGGAAGGAGAGAGGGCTGTCCTGAGGAAGCAGGGAAGCTAACGCGAGGAGCCCAGGCTGAGGGGCCGGTCTCTGACGGAGCGCAGCTGCAGGGGCCACGACCGGGCCCCGGGGACGAGCGCGGAGCGGCCTCTGCAGCCGGGGCACCGCGGCTCCGGGGCACCGCGGCTCCGGGGCGGCCGCGCCATCGCTGCTCCCTGGCGGGGAGGGGGCCCGGCCCGGGGGGCTGCGGGTGCAGTTTGGGGGGGCCATACATCATCGTGTTCCCCGCTTTATGCTGCGTGTCAAGTCACGAGAGCACGGGTGTGTTCATTTTTGAAAAAACAGTGGTTTAAGGCTGTTAAAAGGAATGTGTTAATTACAGGCAAGTGCATTTGGTGAGGTAATAAATAAGAAAAATACAGAGCTGTTTTATTTTCACTTGACTCTCTCACCTCAGAGAAGCCAGACACATTCCAAAAAGATGTATGTGTGTATTTATATGAGAGGATGTGGGTGTGCATATATATATGCACACACACAAGTATAAGTTTTGACTATAAAACTCTGTTTCAATCAAACATGTAACATTTTTTTTCCTTCATTAAACGTTTCCTGAACCAGTCTTTATATGTGCATGCCCTGAAAACTGGAAAGAACGGGGGTTTCCTGGAATTTGGAAGAGTTGTTCAATAAAAGTTTGGCTTCTTTTTTTTTTTTTCCCCTTTAAACAGACATTTGGTTTCTTTTAAGTCACTCGATCTTTTGGAGAGCTTCTTGTATGAAAACAGCTAAATAACAAAGGCTCGTGTTATAAAAGGATGAATAAGATTATTCTCGTAGTGTACATGCTGAAAGACGGTGTCCCATGATTGCAGCTGCGAGCTGCAGTCAGTTGTTGGTGAGTGGAAAGAATGACTCAGCAAGAAACAGCGAATTTATAATCCAACATAGTTGTGTTGTGGGTTTTTTCAAGTTTAGAATGTGTATCCCCAGGTTTTAAGGCTCGTCTATTGGGCGGGGAATTAGCTCAAATGGTAGAGCGCTCGCTTAGCATGCGAGAGGTAGCGGGATCGATGCCCGCATTCTCCAGTGTTTTCGTGTTGATTTCATTATAAACAACACGGCAGCAGTTAAGATTATTTTCCTATTCGCACTTAATTTTTCTTGTATAAGGGTGTAAAGAAGCCTGAAAGACCTGTAAACTAAAAAAAAAAAAGCATATTGCTTTAAATATTTCATTTTTTCATTTCAAAATCAGATGTTTGTTCTTTTGCATAGAGGAAGTAAAAAATATATTTGCATGAAATAACGAAATTTACTGAGATTTTAATGCAATAATAAATGACATGTAAAAATTACTGAGGAAAGGAAATGAGGAATTTTTTCATTGGTCCTTAGGTATTTGGTTAATGATTTCATTCATTATTTAACTTTACATTTGATATTATAGTTTAGTGTGTAGTGAACAAAATTTTGTATTCATGGTTTGAGTAAGACTCATTGTTTCTGCTCTATTTTGGTTGTATAGGCTGTTTATTAGAAAGAGTGGGCTAGAACATTGTATAGTTCTTTTGCACCTGGTAGCAAGATTGTACCTTTTGCTTGTGAATTTTCGCATCTCCGAAATACCATGGAAATTTTCTCTGTAAATATATGCTTGCACATTTTAAGTCTTCATGAGGGTTTTATTTGGTTTCGTGGTTTGTTTGTTTGTTTTTAATTTTGGTTTTATTTTCTTACTTGCTCATTCAGATATTTAACTGCTTGTACTTTCAGTTAGAGGCAGCATGAGAAAACGAGCAGAACCTGCTTCCTATAAGTACAGGGAATTTTTGCAGTCAGGATTTTGTGAGTGGCACATATTAAAACAAATAGAAATGGGAAACAAAAGATATTCATTAGGTTCCATTTTAGGGGAGGAGGAGGTACCCTGCTATATGGATGTACAAGTAGCACCTGTGAAGAAAGTAAGGGAGCTTGGAGATCTTCCTGTGACCATGACAAGAAAGGAATTAGCTTCTAGGTGGAATGGGATAGAAATGGAATTTGCTTATTTCTCTTGTATTGCTGAAGTACTGGAGAGAAAAGAGGAATTGTGGCTTGTAAGACTGCTTGATGCCTTTTAAAATGAAGTCTAATGGAGAGAAAGGTATTATGGTCCTGTCATGAGTCCTCTCTGGACTCAGGTAATGATTTAAATGTCTGTTTGCCTGGAATGAGACTCTTCAGTAGTCTTCTGTGTGATTATTATTGCTTCTGTGTTTTCTGTGTTTCTGTTACTGCTTAATACCTGACACTTTCTGTGCTTTTGAAGAGGATGAATTATGTTGTTGTTCTTGGCAGTTCAAGTGCAAGTTGTGCACTGCTGGAATGAGGGAATTTGGGGGCGGGGGCTCTGTTCGAGTGCAGTCTGCAATCACTGGAAAACCTGTGGCTTCTGACTGAAAGCTCTCAGGACTAATGACTTTTCATTATGTTTATGCCCAGCTTCCTACATTGCAGCATTTCTGTCTATTAGGGCTGGTAAACACTGGAAAAGCTTTCTTCCAATTCTTTTGGTCTAAATATGAATAGCAGTAAGAGTTTTTTTCTCATCCCATGTGGTGTCTTATGTCCTTATTTTTTAGCTAAACTATCCTGTGAAGAATTTACTGGATTGAGAGATGCAAGGGTCCTGGCTCTCAAAAGAACTACCTATGGAAGGATACTACTTACTTGTGGGTAAGTAGTTCCCAGAGCCTCATGTCAAAGGATTAACCACTCTGGGCCTGTCTGTGCCTTCTGAGTCAGAAGTTGCATAGAAATATTCTATGTAAAGAACCATGAGGGAATTCCATTTTATTTGATTTTTGTTATTTTTATTACTGTTACCACTCATACTTTACAGTCCTCTGGAATATCATGCTTAAATCAGTTACACAAGTTTGTTATTAATGCTGAATAATAATTTGTTTGTACTAAACTTGCTGAAAGATATTGCTATGTCTTTGTTGTAGTCTGCAAATAGGAAATAACTCTTCCTCAGTTGTCTTTTATCAGTACTTCGTTCCAAATATTACTTAGAAAATCTTTCCAGGCTGAGATGGAGCTTGGGGACCATCATATAGCAACCTGGAGACAGTTTTTTACAACATGAGGGCCATCTATAGAATCTGCACTCAAAAATCTCAACTCTCTGAAATGCTTCTTTTAAATAAAATTATTTCACAACATGATTGTAGAAGATTTGTTTTCTGAGCTGAGCACACTGCAGTTCTGATTTTTCTCTTGATGGGTATTGTGGGATATTTGACAATAAAGTTAATGGAAGTTTTTTTCTGCTATGACTACCATTATCCTATTTTGACCAAGTTGTAAGCAGAAGTTGTGTTTTGAACCCTTTTTGAAGAGAGTGAGAGGTGAGTTCACTACCATGTGTAAGCACTTACAATCCTAGAACCACAGAATGGTTTGCATTGGACAGGACCTTAAAGATCATCTTGTTCCAACCCTTCTGCCGTGGGCAGGGACACATTCCTCTAAAGGAGGTTGCTCTGAGCACCATCCAACCTGGCCTTGAACACTGCCACAGCTTCTCTGGGCAACCTGTTCCACTGCCTCACCACCCTCACAGTAAAGAATTTCTTCCTAATATCGAACCTAAACCTACCCTGTCTCAGTTTAAGGCTGTACCCCTTGTCCCAGCGCTGCATGCCCTTGTGAAAAGTCACTCTCCAGCTTTCTTCTAGGCCCTCTTTAGGTACTGGGAAGCTGCTTTTGCTGGAGCCTTCTTTCCTGCAGGCTGAACAATCCCAACTCTCTCAGCCTGTTTGAAAGGAAAGGAAGTTACCCCTTTAAAATGTGTTCAGCTTCCAGTTGTCATGTATTCTTCCTCTCAAATTCAATGTTGAAAAAAATTACATTTTTTCCCAGTAAACTTTGCCCAATATAAGAAGCTTTTAGAAGGTTTTAGTCATTCAGCAGAGGTTTCCTCACCTAGGCCAGCGACCTTATGCCTTTTTTCCATTTTGACCCGTTTTATTTCCTGTGGTTGTAATTAGTATCGCAGTAATTTGTTGCTGCTAAGTGTAAGCTTTGACATCTGGTGGATGGGTCTGGATACAGATGGACTGTGGAGCCTTCTGTGTGCTTTTAGAGACAAAACCAAAGACCAGTGGGCTTTGGTTTGGTGAGCCTATGGCCGTATTTCTGTCGTGTCTCAAGATATGCAGGTGTGCCGTTAGCATAGAATCACCTAAAAAAGAATGATTAATCCTTAAAAAAAATAAAAGCACAGACATTGGGTGGCCATTGTGCTTCTTTCTGACCTTGGAGCTGTGCAGGTTTTATCTTAATAGGAGAACAGCCTGATTACATTCTGGACATTACAGTGGACAAGGCTTGTGTAGTGGTCTCTAATAGCCTCCCGCACCTGCTCTTGATTCCAAAAAATAGGAGAAGGATAACTCGTGGAACTTTTTTTTTCTGGTCAAGGCCACAATCTTTTCTACAGTGATGTTACAAGAGGGGAGAACTTTAAAAAATATTCTGACTTTTTTTTTTCAGTATCCTTACTACTTCCACAAAAATATTGAAATAGGCTACACAAGAGAATCCCTACAATCAGCTTGTTTTGACAACAGAAAGCTCCACAGGTCATTGAAATGCAGCTTAAGGAACAGTTTCACTGTACTGGGAAAGCTTACTTCTAATTCTTTTGGTGTAAATATTGAAACTCCTGCTTATTTCTGTTACAAATACCTGGTTGAAACTGGTAACTTGATAAAAGAAAATAGAAATCAATGGGAGAAGTAAAAACTATTGTAGATTTATCATTTTTATGTATGCAGAGACAGCAAAACCAGTATTTGGGCTAAAATGAACAAAGGATAAATGAAGGGAGGCAGAGCATTTTGTGTGAGGGTGGGGATGGTGCTGTTCAGGGCCAGGAGTTGGACTCCATTGGTCCTTGTGGGTCCCTTCCGACTCAGCATATTCTTGTGATTGAGTCCTCGCTGCTGAAGAGGTTTCAGGTTAGCTGGAAGAAAAACATCTTGCATCATTGCTCTTTCTGATCTCTACCAGAAGGATCTGTGAAGGAGTTTAACTCTCTCTTTATAACCTGTAAAGGAAACAACTAAGTGTTATTTGTAAAATAGGATGTCAAGAATAGCACGTAGGTGTTGGCACTGGTTAGCGAGGTGCGTGTGTGACAGTCTTTTTTTGTTAGAGACTGCTTCTGGCAGCAGCCCAGTGCTCTGGCTCCAAGTCCTCCTGGGAATCCCTCATTGCACTGACCCCGGCAATTTTTGGACGTGTTCCCTTTCAGATGTGTTCGCCTGCAGGTTGCTTTGGTGTGCATTTCCCTCATGTCCACATGAATGCTGACATGGCCCTTTCGGATTCTTCCTGAGCCTGCTGCCCTTCACCAGCACTCTGCAAGGGGAGCTGCCTTTTCCCACCTGCCTGTGGGTCCCAAGCACGGTGCAGGTTGTGGGTCCCGGGTAGGATGTGCGAGGTGCTACTGCAGTGGCCACCTTCAGCTGAGCTCAGCATTGGCTCCTGGGGAAAGGCCTGGAGCTTGTGTTTTGTAATCGACTTCTGCAGGTGAAGAAACATTTGGCATCATGGCTAGACATTTGTGGAATTAATTTTCCACCAGTTCTTATGCTACCGAATGTCAAATATTTCAGCCTTTGAAACTGTCACATCATTCTGAGGAGCTAACTCCAATTGTCACCTCTTTGATTTATTTCTTCTGGCATTTCTGTGGCTTTGAAATTTTTATCTGTATTCTTTCCTTTTCTGCCTTTGGCACATTTTAATTAATTAATTAATTAATTATTATTTTCGGCTCCAAAGACCCGTGTGAATCTAAGGGCCTTGTTTGAAGCCAAGCTGAAAAACCAAAAATTTAAGTGAAGCTTCACCGCTGTGTGCTGACTTCCTTATTACTGGGGATTAGGGTGCGGGCTGAGCGGGGGTGGCAGGGTAGGGATGCAGCCACGGGGCTTTGCTTCTCAGGTGTAACAGCCCGCATGGGAACAGATGTGGCGGACGACTGGAGGGGGACGCGTATGGACCGGGGCTGGCGAGAGGGATACACAGGTGACAGACGCTCGCTGCCCGAAGGCTCCGGGAGAACAGACCGAGGACGGCTCCCGGCCCCTCCCCGGCCCCGCCCCTCCCCGCGCGCTCCAGGGATGCGCCTCGTCCTTCCTGGCGGGAAGTGACGGAGCCTCTCGAGGAGGAAGTGACGCGCGTGGCGTGCGGGCCCGGAGCGGTGTGGGGGGGGCTCGGACAAGATGGCCGGATCCACAGGTCTGTGAGGGGGGGCTCGGTGGGCCCGGGAGAGCGGCGCGCTGGGCTCGTGCTTGGGAGGCGCCCCCGCAAGGGCCCGGGGCGGGTCTCCTTTCTCCGGGATGGGGTGGGCGGCAAGCTGCCTCCGACAGTGGGGAGGAGTTGCCTT
The DNA here is from genome assembly GCF_965178545.1 of Coloeus monedula. Lineage (NCBI taxonomy): Eukaryota > Metazoa > Chordata > Aves > Passeriformes > Corvidae > Coloeus > Coloeus monedula. The sequence goes on from NC_138781.1 coordinate 117,055,568, forward strand.
CTAACAGGGGGGAAAGGGAAGCTGCAGGGACGCCGGGACAGGTTATCACAGAATCCCAGATTCACTTACGTTGGAAGAGACCTCCGGGATCATCGAGTCCAGCCTATGACCGTACACCACCTTGCCAACTAGACCACGTCCAGTCTTTCCTGAAGCACCACCAGGGACGGTGACTCCACCACTTCCCTGGGCAGCCCCTTCCCATGTCTAATGTGAAGAAATTCCTCCTAATTCACTTATGCGCCGGGCCCGATCCCTTCCATCCGTGGGGCAGCGATATCCTAGTGAGAGCCCGGCCTGGGGGTGCGTGATGGGAGACAGGGCTCCGAGTGCCGGGGGAGGGAAGACTTGACCTGCCAAGAGGCAGGAATGGGTGGATGCTGGTGTACGTGAGGGATGGAGGAGATGTCGTTAGCCTGGTAAAAATGCTGCAGGAAAGAAAGATTTGTACTGAAGATTTGTCCCAGTGTACCACTGGGTGAATACAGAACGTGATCTAGTGGTATCTGAAATAAAGGATTGTCTCTTTCCCCTCTTTATTGGGAAGAGAAGGGCTTAGGCCTGTGTTGTATTTTGGGGCAAAGGTAGCTCACATTGGTGGTGACTGTAGCATAGCGGGAAGGAGGACTGGAGCTCTCTTCCCCGTGGCATCCACTGGAGCCAAAGGGTCTCTCATAGGCAGAGGTAAGGGCAAAGAGCTGCCAGTCATGCCAGGAAGCCGATCTCAGTAACCAGCATACCACGTGCGGAGCGTTGGTGCGGCAGAACGTTGTGGAAAGCACTGGCAAAGAAAGGGACAAGGATATTGCTTCAAGTGCTAAATGTAGAAGCACAATTATACCGTCTCAGTTTCATTTCATGAGAGGCTTGAAATACAAAAGACCTTTCCGCAAGTGCTGAAACCTGAAGTCTTCAGGGCCTTGTTTCCTCTTCTCTCACCCCTGAGACTTTGTAAGTGGGATTGATGGATCTCAGGGTAAGGGAGTGAATAGACCTCAGCAGCCAGTCTAGGGTGAATGTTGGCCACTAATTTATTTCTGCTGCCAATCTACTGGATCACTGGGGTTTGGGACTATAACAAAACAGAAGAAACATCTGTATATTTAAACTGGTCTTGGTACCTTGCTGTTAATTCTGTGAAGAGAGCTTGGGCAGGTTTTGGGTTGTTGTTTTTTTTTTTTTTTTTTTTTTTTTGCAAGAGGAAGGAGTTATCTCCAGTTGGTAATAAGTTTGGGGATGTGGGATTTCCACAGTGGAATTTGATAAAGTTGCACCAATCTGGGCTGTGGAATAGCTTTTGCAACTAACTATGTGGAAGAACAGTCCAAAAAGACAGGTATTGCCTGTGATAAACTGAGCTAGAATGGATATATTTAGAGAAACCCAAGTATTTGTCATTTGGGAATTACTGCATTTTATTTTGTTAGGGTTTTGTTTTTACTTTTTTTCCTGGTGTCTAAGTTTAAAAGAGTTTTATTATGGAGCAACACTGAAAGACTTCAGCTTATGTCTAGGCTCTGGCTGGAGATTTCCTGTAATACACTAGGAAGTGCAGTTGCTTCAGGTTGTGTATTGAGTACTGGCATTTGGCATCAGAGTCCATTCAATCTGTTTAATGTAGAATATCAGTTACTAAAAATCTGTGTAGTGAAAAAAGCTATTTTCTTTCTAGTTCAACCCTATAAGAATAAATATTTTTTGACTGAACTTTGATGGTTTTACTGCCGTAAGTGTTCTTTGCAGTCTTACAGGAGTTATTTTAAAATCTATATACATTTATTCAAGGGGGTTGTTTTTGACTCAGAAATACAGCCACTCTTAAAGTTCATAAAAAGCCGGAGATGTGGAAAACTCTTAATACCTGTGACTGCTCCATACAATGTAAAGGGCCAGTACTACATGTACACCTTGTTGAAGAAATTAAATTAAACTCATTTGTTGTAGTAAAATGCAGCAAGCAGACTGAATCATCAAAACTGCTGGGAAAATTAGTCAGGGCTTCTAAACCAACATATTCTTGTGGAGAAAATACTGTGACTTTTTATTGGTGTACACATGGTGGGGGGGTGAGGGGTGTTTGTTTTGCTCTTTCCACATAGTATGCAGAAATTCAGACTTCACCCTGAACTGCTCTTGCCAGGAAGCTGTGTTATAATCATTTGTGGAGGAGGGAAGGAAATGATTTGCTATAGGCTTACCTTTTTCATAGACTTAAGATTTAAATGTATGTAGCTCTGTGACTTTAATCTGCTCTTGCGGTAAAGTTCAACTTCATCATTATCTATTTCAGAAAAAAAAAAAAAAAAAGAATATTTTGATTGCATAAAGTTCAGGAATGAAATTCTAGCCCCAAGGAAGTCAACAGCAAAACTTCTACTAAGGTCAACTGTCTTACTTTTATCCCAGAAATTCCTTTCCTGGGCTTGCTAATTCTTTGAGCAATCATGTAACAAATTATGTGCACTTAACAGCAGAGAATTTAGTTTGAAAATAGCTGTTCTTTAATGTGTGCTAAAGAAATTGTATATATCAGTGTTACATTTCTGTTTAATAAGTATCTTACCTGCTTTCTAAAATCACCTGTAACGAGTAAGTTGTACATGGGGATATTGCATATGCTAGAAATGGGCATTTGTAAGCTGCAGTTTGATAGATCTGATATTACAACTGCTTCTCCTTGAAGCTGGATCTAGGTTATTTGTGTGGGTACTGCTGGAGGTCTGGAGTTGAACAAGTCAATTTTTTAGAGAAGAGAGCAGCTATTAATATAATCATCCAGTTTCATGTTGCTTTGGTGGAGATTCATTCTGTTAATCTGTTTGAAAATACAAAGTAGCAAATGTAAATAGATATAATTTCAAGTTAAAAGAAATAATTCCCTAAGGCATACCATTTAAATATCTCTTGCATATCTCAAGAAAAAAGAAGCAGATGAAAAACATCATTATAAGGAATTAATTCAGGAGTTAATTTCTGCATTTAGATAATTGGGGTTTCACATAATATGACCTTATATGTAAGGTTATACGTATATATGTCTCTCTAAAATGGAAATGTTTCCTAAAGGCAGTGATGGTGTCACTAAGTGGTTAGAATTTATGTGGGAAAATACGAGAATCAAGGAAGCAGTGTCAAATATGGTGCTGTAACTATGGGCTGCTAATGCTTTTGTCTCCTTCCTCTTCAACCAAGAGCTTCAGTAGCTTGGGGGAGGGTGAATAGGGCTGTGCTAATGAAAATTCCCCTTGGTTTGCTGAAACCATGTGCTCGGGGAAGAAAAATGGACTGATCTACAATCAAAATTGTATGTGAGATTCCTGATTTACTTCTAGTATGTAGTCATGAGCATCCTTTTTTGAAAGTGTCCCTAATATTTTTGAAGGTACGTGGCTAGATGGCTGTGAAATATTTCTTTCTGTAAAATCCATACTTTTCATTTCCAGCTATTCTACTCTATAAGGATGAAACAGCTTCATTGTGTAACTTGAGTTGCCCGTGCAAAAATGTCTTTCCCTTTGATTTTATAGATGATTGATTCTGTGAGTGGAAATGGCACAGTGCACAATGCCAGTGCCTTATTTTCTTAACTTTGTTTTTTACTTCTATTTGCAAACATTTGGTAGTTGTGGAAGCAGTTTTAAGTGTGCATGACTACAGCAGTAAGGAAGCTGGTATTAAAAGTGCAGGGCTGGAAGTGGTCTTGAGTGCATTCTAGACTCCCTGAGCTGTGAAGTATGGACTAAGTGTACCATTCCTAATGGTTGGGGCTTTTGTTGTTGTTGTTGGTTTTGGTTTATTTCGCTTTGAAACTTGGGGTTTTTTTCCTTCCCCTCTTAAAATCCTCAATTGCAAAATATTCCATAATGTGAAATCTTTTGCAACACTTTCTCTTAAATGCCTTGAAACTCTTTTCTTCTTCATTCTGAATCAGGCTGATGTCTGTTCTGTGCTTAGTAGGGTAAAGATTTACACCCTGTGTGGAGACACCTAGAGATTAAGGGCCGTTCAGAGGAGTAATAAAGGGATATATTCATAAGTGGGTTGTAGAAGCAACGTTTTAAAGATAATTTTTTCCATGTGTGTCTGGAAAAGTCTTGTGTCAAACTCTGCACAGGTAGGCTTCTCTTTTCCTCTGACCTGTTGAATGTTCGTTTCCTTCCTCTTTTTTTCTCTTTGTGGAGCAAATAGTTGTCTGTTTTTTATCTGCTGTGTTCTACCTTGAAGGATGTATTACTCCCTCCCATTTTCTCTTTTACGCCTCCACCACATTGTTCATTTATCCAGAACTGGGCCAAGAAGTTAGTTTAAGAGCTTTTTAGAATTTTACAGTCCTCCACGTTTGTTCTGTGGGTTTACAGTGTTAGCTCTGTAAGCACAGATTTCTTGAAGCTGAAAGTAATCAAACAAAACAAAAGAAGTAAAATACTGAGTTCTGTGAGGCAGCAAGCACTCTGTGTGGAGCGTTTTTATATCCTGTCCTATGCACAAGGAATTGCGACTGTGATTGTTCTGCCTGCTTAAAAACATCTTGACAAACCACAAATAATTTCATCTGGGTTGAGAAAAGTCTAGATTACAAATGGCTTTTAAACTATATATAGACCATCAGTTCTTTTCCAACTTTGGGGCATATATAGGCAAGATACTCTGTTTCTTCTCAGAGCTTTGCCTGTATAATTTTCCTTTCTTTGTTCCTGGTGTTTTATAACTCTGTCTTTAAATACAAACCCACTTACGTCTTTCTGCCACAATAGCTGTGTTAGAGTGCTCACAGCAAAGCAACTTACCTCTGCAATAAAAAAGTGGCCTACTTTGTAATCTATGTGTTTCAGAGCTTGTTTGAAATTCAAAGATGTTATCAGACATAGTATCAAAGCCCATTATCTAAACTATTCTGTACAATCCTGGAAAATTCTAGCCTGGATAAAGGTATAACCCAGAGTTTCAGGAAGATACGCTTCTCAGCAGTTGGAAGCAGATGGTCCATACTATAAACCTAAGCATGCATGAGAAGACTTCTCATGTAAGAATTAGATTTCCAAGTCTTATGAGTAGTTGGTGGAATTGAATTACGTATGTATTTGTTAGTGTTTGTATTTTGCCTTATGGAAGATTTTTCCAGAGGCAGTGTTAAATACATGCTGTGAAACTATTCAGCCTCTTTTTGTTAACAGACCTTTCCTCTCTCTTTGCCCCTGCTCTTTTTTCTACCCTATTATCTCTTCTATCTGTTATCTTTTATCTTTTATTATTATCTGCACTATTAACTCTTGTTATCTACAGTATAGCTTGTACTTCATCTTGACTGAAACTTAATGTAAAGTATTACATCAGCTTCAGCTACTCCTGTTAGGTTTTGTTGCCTTGTTGTCTCAGTTATCCTGTGGGAACCTCAACAGAGATCATGGAAAGACAAGAAAGTGCTGTGGGGAAAGCATTCAAAGTAGCCTTGATTTAAGTATTTGGAAGGGTTTTACTGTATGCTGTCCTGCCCAAAGAATGTTTTTCTTTGTATTTGTCATTTGGAATACACTAATGAGATACAATTCAAACAATATTTTGAATTAAATCAGTGCAGAAACTTATGACTGTGAAGCTGTCAGACTGATTATGAATAACATGAGCTTCTGGTTTACAGCATTTTCAAAAACGTGTGATGATTTCAGTCTGTGACTCTAAACCATTTCTAGTTAGCATTTTGGAACGAGTGGAATCTTCAACACTTAGAACTTCAGAGCTCTAAAGTCTTTATTTCAGAAGGATGAGATGCTTCAACTAGATAAAAAAAATTGTCAGAAAAATTATAGATTCGGTATGGCCTTTTAAAAAATTCTTGCATTAGACATATTTAACAGCATAAAGAAAAAAATCACTTCCCTCCACTGCATTTTTGACTATTCATAAACTGGATAGTTAAGTGTGTTTGCAATTTGCTTGAGTAAATCAAAACATTTTGCCCAATACATATGAAAGGAGTGTCCTTTATTCCGTATAGTCTTAGTAAAATGTCCAGTTTTATTCATATAACTTAGAACTTTTCCAGAGGAGGAATTGTAAGTTTTCTTTCTTCTCACTGAAATGGAATGTGTGATCATGTAAATATTAAATAATTTGAACTTTTGAGTAGCACAGCGTATAGAAAATAGCAGGTTGAAGTATGACTTACGAAAATAACGTAGGAAAATAATTTAATGGCAATTCTTTTTACTAAATATGTGATGATTGGTACATTTGCTGATTATATCCATAGATGTATGCTTACGTGTATAACTGAAAGAATAACATTATTTGTTTTACATAGATAAAGGATATTTATCTATTTATTATGCTTTGGACTGTGGATAGGTGCTGAGTCATGTTGGAAAGGACCTTTGTGCAAGTGTTAGAGCAACTGTTTGCTAATCAATGACTTGTAACCCGTTTAAGGCAGCTTTACAGCTTTGCTAGACTAAATCCTTGATGCTACTCAGGTTATCTGGGTCACACATTGTATTCTTAGCTTTTAAAGCAGACCCTGGGAAAGCTGTTTCGTGACAAGATATTGGGCTCTGCTGGGTTCTTCTAGTTTCCTGCTTCTTCTATCCCTTTATCTGGGGAAAAAAAAAAGGTTCTATGTCATTGTAATTTAAAAGGTAACTTTGAAAGTGTGTTTTAAATAATTTTTTCTCTCTGCCAACACAATGTCAGGTTTAATATGAAACTTTCAAAAAACGATCAATTTTACCTTTTGTTAACTTTTTCTTCCGTTATTTAGCTTTGTGCTTTTAATAGTGGGGTAATTTGTACTAAACAAGTGTGGGGGTTAGTTTTTAACTTCTGAGGGTAGAAATTAGAAACATTTCTTTGCCTGGTAAAATCTTGATTCCTTAGACTGTTAAATCACAGTTGATATTGCTGGTGGTTTTTGAAGTGACAGATATCTTTTCTAACTCCTGCTTGCTGGCTTCCTGCCTTACATTGTTTTGTACAAAATTGAAATAGTAATTCTCAATTTATTAAGCATCACAACATGTCACTTTTCATTATCTGTCATTTCATACACTGAAACATATGGGAAGGTGGTTGAACTATTTAATACCTCATGTGTTTCATTCAGTGGTTGCCTGTAAAGAGTTAAGTTTTAAACCCGTAGTCAGCTTGTGCATTTCCATCCTTCACCGAAACAGCCCGGATGTCAATTGAGTTGTTTAGTGACTTAACTGTTTAATACCTGTATGGTTTTTCTTATAGCGTGAGGCACCACTGGTCATGCAGTGTCTGAGTCTACACTGGTCTTGTTTATAACAAAAAATTACACTGAGATATAATATAGACTGATAAAGAAATGTCACTAATATTCATGCAAATTTGTAAAATTACTTTTAACAATTTACACCAGTTTTCTTTTGGGATTGCAGTCCAGTTTAGTGGGTTTTATACTATAGTTTTCTGTTGGTGTGGTAACTTTTTAAAAAAGTTTCTTTGGATGAGGTATTTTGATTACTTAAAACATTTGTGGGAATTTTTGAAGGTAGGGGTTTCTTTCTTTTTTTTTCCCCCCTCTTTGTTTTTGCTAAGAGTTTCCTTATGCCTTCTCTATTTTGTAGTCTTAACAACGTTTATATCTGTAGTGGAGCAGGCTTCTTCATTAGTGTAATTTTTTTGAGCACCATTAGTCATTCCATGCCAGCAGCAGTACTCAGGATGATCGTATTTGCATGAAAATGTAAGGACCTAGCGATGTTGTTGCTTCCTTGCTAACAAGGCTGGGTTCAGCTGGAGTTGCTCTCAGGTCTGGACATTATTCTGTGTGTGCACGTAACCAGTGACTACTCTGTGCTTCTGCTCGCTGGTGTGCTTATGATGACTCTTGCTCTTATTTACTGTTGTACCTTGTGCAACTTTAGGACATGTAGGGTGTTGTTCCATAAAAAATCAGGGGAGTGGAGAGGCCATTTGGAAGTTGGGCTGCAGGAGTGGAGGAATGGAGGTTTTCAGTGAGGCATGAACCTTGGTAAGGAGAGATGGTGCAGAATGGGAAAAACTTGATGGAATTTTTGAGAGATTGGCTCCTCCATGGGTGCTGTTCAGAGGGTAGAGCAGCTCTGATGAATCAGGTGGTTAATGGCAGCTGCATCCCCATCTGCTGCTCCTCTGAGAAGGGTGTATAAGGGGAAAGGGGAAGAGAGGACGGGCCATGAGCATGGTTAGAAGTGAATAAAAACTGAACAGGTATGATATGTTTTCCTGGGGGACATTGACTGTCACAGGAAGAGTTGTGTCCACAGGGCTGCCTTCAGTAAATAATCCAATGGATTATGGAACAGAATTGGTAGAAATCAAAGTTACTAGAAGGAGTTAACTCACTTCCTTCTGGTTACTCTGGAGGCAATATAAAAGAAGGGAAGACTTAGATGAAGATGCCTTGTTAATGTAGCAATTTGTTTTGCTAGTAATTTATCACACTTAAAAACATAATTAATGAAACCTCAAATTGTACAAACTTTTCCCTAAGAAGTTTTGTATTTGGAATGTGCACTCTGCTGGAGAAGTCAAGTTTGAGGTCTTGTCATTCTTGGTGTGAAACCATCAGCAACTGAAACATATTGAATAAATTGATGTTGCTTTTGCAGTTTTGATCCGCTGAGATTTCTTACTCCAGCATCAAGATTTGTGGTTTAAGCCATTTTAACGTGTTTGTAAATCAGGTATGTGTCTGACAATCCAGCTACTAATGGCTAGTTCTCTAGAAATTAATTTCTTCCCTTCCCACCCCAGTGAAACTAAAGCTACTACTGAAAACGTTGTTCTGTTCAGAATTTATCATTTTCAATTATTATCACTATTAGATAGTTGATAGTGTCTTAATGTTATGAATATGCATATGAAGTGGAAAGCCAGGTGAAAAAACCCTGCTTCTGTAAATCTATGTTGTCTTTACTGTTTTGGTTTGTTTTTTTTTTTTTTTAAATTAAAGTTAGTGCCCTACCCTAAAGAAATAAATACCTCTATACTTGTCCAGCCCTTTTCCCCTCCATCAAAATCTGAATGCTGAGTTGCAGTAAATGACCAAGACTTCTGCTGTATTAACAGTTTCTCATTAGCTGCCTTCTTAATATAAGCCATATTTAGAACTTTTATGGCTGTGGCTGGACTCAAATATAAAGGAAATTCCTATGAAAGTTATTTTCATGCAGCCTAACTTTAGGTCTGGACTGTGTCTATTAAGATACTAGCAAATGTAAGATTTCACTTAGGTGAAATAAATAGAAATTTTCACCAATGTAATTCTGAAAACAAATATTACTTTGCTTAGCTTTAACCAAAAATTAGGTTTTAAGATAAAGGGTTATAGCTTTCACACTGCTGTGACTCTTGATTGGCTCATGCTGAGAAATGTTTCTCAGCAAGTGACGTATCTTCATATGAAAAAAGCAAACCCCAAAAACCTGATGAAATGCATTCTTTAACTTCAATGTGTTTCCTAGAATTGTACCTCTTCCTTGAAGTCTTCCATCCTGTGTGCTTTCAACTTACTTAATTTCAAATATTATAAAAGGAAAAAGAGGTTTACCAGTTACAGGGCTCCTACATAGTCTTTTATATAAATATAGCCATATATATCCATATACATATGTGTGTATATGGTTTTAGTCCTGCAGAGAAGTGCAATAACCCGCTTAGTTCTTACCAGTTCATAGCTGTTCCATATTGTAGCAAAACTGGCTCTGCATTACACTGAGCATTGAACACAGTGAATAAATGGCCATTTGCTCTATAATGGTCATTGATGTACATTTGCTTACTTGAGCTGTGGAGTCTTACCTTCTACTCATCTCTTCTCTTATTAATTCTTCAAGTTACTTGTTGTGTTTCTTTCTTTTGGGATGAATAATTTCTTTCTACATGGAAATGAAGTTTTATTTGATTATGTCAGACTTGTTTTTCTTCTTGAACTTAGATTCTTAGAAAATTTCCACAGGTAAGCATAGTTAAATCTGCAAAATCATTAAGACTAACCTAAACTGGTATTGGTTACAGCTCTGTGAGGTGCAGTCTTGATTAGTACCTTATTCCTCATCCTAATCAATGTGCATGGGCCACCTATTGCTGCTAAATACTTTGGTTTCACCATTTGAGTTAGTATAATACAGAACTTTCCCAATTTAAACTCAAAACTGTTGATGCAGAATCTTCTGTTGCTCTAATTTCAGTGCTTTGGGACATACTTGCTGGAGGAAAGTAGAGAAAAATAGCATAGAGTAAGTGCAGCTTTAAGAATATGACTGATTTGAAAAATTATGAACTTGAATTTTACTGAAATGTATTAAAACTTTCCTGGAAAGCAGTTGCAAATGTCTGTTTATCTTGAATAAGAATAATGTTGTCTTGGTTATTGGAAACAGTGATTTTTACTGTGTGTGTAGTAACATACTTGATTCTAAAACAAGAGCAACAAGAATGGCAAAGTCCATTATTGAATTGCTGCATTCCACTACTAATGCCAGCAATGGAGTTCTATTGTAGACTAAACTGCCATGTCCAACTTGGTTGTTGTAGTAACTAGGCGGGTTACTAGAAATATTTCAGGGTTTTGGAGCCTGGTTACTGTGATCAACCTCAGATAACTGCAATATCATTATGGTACACCTGGTAATATTTCTTGATAGTAGGTTCCCGATAGTAAGGCTTTTCTTGCATGTATTTTTAGAATATTTACTAGGTCTAAGAGTATGTGATGTGAGCAGGGTAACTGGCAAACAAGAATACACATCAAGTTTACAAAAAAAAAAGCTTTTTTCAGAGGAATATCTTCTGCAGCCCAAAATATAATATGTTAGTATTGCACATGCCCTGGCCCTCTTCCCTCTCTCCTTATTTTTTTTGTTTGTTTTGTGTTTTTTTTTGTTTTTAATGTATTGGCCATTTCAGGGCCTATTTGAGGCTTTTGTAATTTTATGTTCTTTTTGTGGGTGTGTGGACTGTTGTTAGTACAGCATTTCAGGTTTTTACTTCATTTTGTCCAGAGCAAGATGAATTGTTCAGAAACTGAAAGGAAGTTGTTTTCTCTGTGTTTCTCTGTGTATTTTTTTTCTTCCTCTCCTTGCCCCAGGAGAAATTGTATTATGGGTTGAAATTTGCAAGACTGACACGCTTCCCCTGTTTCCCTGTCCTTAGGAAATACTTACTTCACTGTGAGCCTGAAGCTGATAAATGGGGTTTGAGAGGTTTTTGTTACCAAGCTGAACATACTTTTGAATTTCTGTTTTGTTGGAAGTCAGTGGGCAAGAGCTAACTCATATATTCAAAATTGTTCATACTACAGAGTTTCCCTGACATAGCTATCTCAATCAGGAAGAATAGCGTCCCTGACAGTATCCTAACTGTGTTAACATATGATTTTTTGATATAACTTGTTCTTGTGTCCTTATCAGGATTTGTTTATGGAGCTGTCTTTTGGAGTGTTGGTGGTGTGGGGTGTGCTGGTTTAACTATGATAAAATGGTCCTGGTACTGATGTAACTTTCAGGAGTGATTGAAGTCAAGAGCTGGGGGAGATTTTAAGAGAAACCGAATGTGGGTGTGGATATTGTTATGGACAATTACTCTAAAAAACATAGTTCTGGGTGTAACAGAAAATTTCACACTTTAGGCTCTGAGCCAATCTACGAAAAATTTGGGTTATGGTTCCCTTTTATAACCTGCAGGGAGAAGAGCAGAGTGTAGGTTATCCCACTCTTGCCTGTTACACAGCAAAGCATCATTTGATGTGTGAGGAGCTTGGTCTGCCAATTCTATTTGCAGGAGTGTGTCCATATGAATTGTTTAAAAATGTGATTTAATGTATTCAGTGAGCTCTGTCAAATCTGACATAAGTTCACATAAGTATGCTTGTGTGTTCTGTCTTGATGCTGCTGATTAAATCCCCGTATCACTGGGTGACATGACATGGCCAACTGTGGAACTGTGTCAACACACTAGCAAGAACAGGTCCATCCAGGCAATTCTCATTTGTTACTCCAATGAAAGTTGTTGGTGCTACTAATGGACACGGAAGATTCCTTTTTATTTTGTTTCCTGATTTTTTTTCCCCAGGTTATGCAGATTCTGGATAAAAGCATAGCTATAACTTTTTTCCTGACTTGTCCTTTGTGGTAGTGTGTTTCTTATTTCTAAGGAGATTTAGAATGTAATGTCTGAAGTAGCTCCATATATATGAAAGTAGACCCTCATGCTTAAATTAAGGGCTTTATTTATTGAGACTTCTTTCATTCTCTTCTAATTCCAAGGTATTAAATTCACTGATAATTTCACGGATTTCTGTAGTCCAGTTTCATGATGAAATTTTTAAATTAAAAACTATTGGTATATGTAAGCACGAGTGATGTTTTGCTTGTTTATGTGAAATATACTTAGTTCAGCTGTTTGTGAGAATTTGGTAAAAAGTTGTTTGGCAGTTTCTGTGACAGTTTGTGGGCAGGGTTGTCAGGAGGCTATTTGTCAGTAAAATCCACAAGTGCGGTGAACTTCGCAGATAAAATGAAGAGAGGCTGGGTGGGGGTGTTGCTTTCGCTTTTTGTTTCCTTAATCTGGATGAACCCAAGTATGTTTTCACATGCAGAGCTTTAGTCCTGCTAAAGAGCTGTGCTGGATGCAGTATTGTACTGAGCTGTAAAGCACAGCCTGCTGAGGGGAATTTACCACTCCTATAGCTCTGCCAGTGATAAAATCGACAGCTTTAATCCCCTTCACTTGGAAATGTGAGCTTTTAGCTGAGGCGTGCCTGTTACAGAGAGTAAACCCAACCTGTCTGTGCCCCTGTGAAGCTGCTCAGTGGTCCCATCAGCAAGTGGCATTGGGGAGAACACCTGAGGTCTGGTAGTCAGCTGAAGAATGGTGCTGGTTTCTGTGATTTCATACTGCTAGTGACCTGCACATAAAAACAGAAAGATGTTGTTTCATTGCCCAAATTCTGTAAATGAAATAACGATTCTTATTCAAATTCAGTCAGGAGTATTTCAAAGTTCTTAGCAAATATTTGATGAATTGCATTGTCTGGATTAGACACAAAACTGCGAGTTATATATGCACTATTAACATGCAGTTTAGAGTGTGCCTTCTGAAATATGTGAAATAGTGAGAAGAAAAAGAATGTTTTAACTTTCTATTTATACTAGGAGCAAACTTAATTTCCGGAAAATCCAGATCATCCTTGACTGGACTTCTAGACAGAAGTTCTTGTTGTTTTTTACTGGAAAGATGGCACAATGTTGCACATGTGTTCCATTCTTCAAGCTAGGTAAATTTGTTTTGTGTGAAGGTTATAGCATGATCAAAACAAGCATGTAGAGTGTAATAGTGTGCACAAGGGCATGAGTGGATGCTCAAGACAATATTTAATTTGAGTTAGTTTTGCTGGAAGTTTCTAATACTGTAATTATAAATTACAATAAGGGCTTGTTTTTCGTTGGTTTGGTTGTTTGTTTTTTGTTTGTTTTTTTTTTACATCCCCTCTGTTTATTTTTAAGTATTCCATGTCACTTGTCAGAAATCTAGCAATAATGGTTTTCTATTAAAACATTCAGTAATTACTTCAGTTAAATTGGAAGTATTGATGATAAAACATTAATCCTATATGCCAGGGACATAGAAGCAGTTTAGTGGGTTTGGAGGGGGAGAGTTTTGTTGATGTTGACAGGGTTTTGTGTGCATGTGTGTTGGGTTTTTTGTTGGGGTTTTTGTGTATTTTTTTTTAACACAAGGGGTTTTTTTACTCTTATTTTTAACTTCAGAAAAGTGTTTTGCTATTTAGTTCTATCACTGACAAGAATGTTAGTGTGGGAAACCTGGCACTTGCTCTCAGATGTTTTTGTCTCTTTCAGAGCACATCTAAATTATTTTCTGGAGATGTTCTGGAGGTTTCCCAAGTCCTTCACTGCTCCCCTTGGGCAGTTATGGGAACCAGTGAGCACACATAATGTAATGGAAAAAATGTGATGAACACAGGTCAGTTCATCATAAGGGGTTGTTATTTTCTAGTGTCATCTTCTACAGTTTAATGTGCTGAGTACAATTTTATGATACAGCTGAGTCAGTGCAGTGGCTTTTTGTCACAAAAAGCTCCTTTATCCTCACACCCATGATTTTGCAAAGGAAGGCACTGAGAGACACAGCAGTCAGCTCTGGCATTTGTTGTTCTTTTTTCCTGAGTCAATTCAGTTGATTAACTGGTTGGATTTGATTTTTGCCTGAAGGAAAACCAACTTTTTTTGCTAAATTAGTGTGACAATTTGACTAAGAGAGGAGCCTGGTTAGTGCAAGAGCAACAGAGTTCTGGGAGAAGGCATGGAACATCTGGACAATGAGCAGTTGGGTCATCTCAGCTGTACTGAAAGGTGATAGCACATGATCAGAAATAAACTTAAAGCCTGTTTGGTACCATCTTTTATGTTCTTTTTAAAGAGCTAAACTGTGATTCAGAAGTTCTGCAGTCAGAGCAGGACTTCTGAGAAATGGTGGATTTAAGATACTGGGAAAGCCTCAAGTAATGTGTGAATGCTGAAGTACATGGGGTTTGTGGGTGGAGGTTGTTGTGGTTTTTTTTTATTTGAGACTGCACATACCAGTCAGAATCTAATCAGTCATGTGATGCAAAGTAGAAGTTGATCGTTCTGGTTTATTTTTTATTTTTACTGGCACACTCAACTCCAGAACATGTATGAATCTGGAGTAAAAGTGAAAACTTTGTGCTCTATAATGTGATTGAAGTGTGATTGTAATTTCTCATCTCTAGTCTGAATTAGATATGTAAATGTACTGTCATAATGTTAATCACAAATCAGGATGGGACCAGAGGAATGGGCAAATGCATTTCAGTGAAGCTTTATAAAAAGATCTATGCAGAAATACTGAGAAATGATCTACTTCTTGATGTACTCTGCTGGTGCTTTTGGGTAATAGTACGTGTGCTGGCTGGGCTGGTTTGTTAAGCTGTCAGAAGACTGGCCAAAATGTGTAATTTTCTGCTCCGTTAGCAAGCTGAAGTAGCTCATTATGGGCTCAGATGAGCAGCAGTACCAAGGAAGGAAGGAAGGTGAGGCATTACATGAATGACTTAATTTCCTTGCACTGTTCTGATACTGTACTCTTAATGCTTTTCCCTGGGAATTTGGAGGACTTGGAGACCATAGTTTCTGCAATTTTCGGAAGCCTCTCCTGAGTGTGTGTTACTGAAAAAAAAGTTTTAAACACTGTTTAAGAGAGGTTACAGTTCTGCAAGATAAGCTAGTTGAAGAGTTACTAAAAGGTATATGTATCTATACTGGTCCATATATTTGCATACTGACTAAATAATAATATTGTATAATGTTATTGTATATTATATAAAGCTCTTTGTTTCTTGCATGGAGACTGCTTGGAGTACTGTCACAGTGGGGATACTGCAACACTTGTATCAGACGAGGCCTGTGGAAAAGAAATATCTATGGACTGATTCTTGATAGCTGTTTCAGAGATGTTTATTTCTCCAGCCGCATGGCCGGGGCTCTGCCGAGGAACTGAGGCAATCACGGGACCCGAGGGTCCTTCTGCCTGTGCAGGGGAACACAAAACAACCAAGGGGGAACGAGGCTGACCAGGGGCAGGGAAACCCCGTGTCTTCCCCCAAGGCCCCTCTCCCAGGACCACATGGTGGGGGGAAGGGACCCTGACATTTCACCTGTAGGATTGTTTCAAAATAAAACAAGCCACCCTCCCGAGTCTTTGAATGTCCAAACAGATCGCAGAGCGCTCGGTCCACGTGGCCGAGGCTGCACGGTCCCTGAGGCACTTTTAACTTCGCCAGGACACAGCTGACATTGTTCAACAGTCTCGGTAATTAAATAATATTCATGAAAGTATTCTTCCATCGGCATATATTTTGACTCAAAAATTAACTGTGTCCAAACGGTGTTCCAAATGTCTTCGGTAAGAATCAAATCCCAAGAAACGTAGAAAAAGTTCTTGAACAACCATGCCAGGAAGTGTTTCAGTTCCTTTTGAGCTTGAATTAAGCTATAATTTACAAATCGTTCAAGAATCTTTTCAAGTTTAAGATAAATGTCCATATGTGGCTCGGAGAGCCAAGGGTCTTTCCACGGTTCCTCCATAGTTCAGAGATGGAACAGCAAAACAAAAACAAGAAGAGAAATCCAGAGTTTACTCACAAATCAGTCGCTGTCCTTAGGGATCAGGGATTGTTCTGCCTGCATTACCCACCATTTGTTCCAGTGGGGAAACTGCAACATGCGTATCAATCAGCGAGGTCCGTGGAAAAGAATATCTATGGATTAATTCTTGATAGCTGTTTCAGAGATGTTTATTTCTCCAGCCGCATGGCCGGGGCTCTGCCGAGGAACTGCGGCAATCACGGGACCCGAGGGTCCTTGCCCGTGCAGGGGAACACAAAACAACCAAGGGGGAACGAGGCTGACCAGGGGCAGGGAAACCCCGTGTCTCCCCCCCAGGGCCCCTCTCCCAGGACCACATGGCACGGGGGGGAAGGACCCTGACAGCGTACAGACTAATGTAATGTAAAACCTGAAATTTCAGTGACTGAATAACTGATACGAAAAATGGTTTTCTTTGACCCTCATCTTTTTCAAACTTGCTAATAACATCGTGTGTTCCCAGTCTTAAGTTTTAGTTTTATGGAGCACCTGGATTCTTACAGTACAGGAAAAGATTTTTAATGAAAATCATGGAATATACTATAGTTGTAAGAAGGTATAAGAAAAAATACGTAACAATAAGCAGCTATAAGTAAATGGAAGTTTACTGGTATTATAATATTGTTACTACATCATTGTGCATATTTTATTTAAAAATGAAAGCATTCCTTGATTGTGTGCACAAGTGTTAATTAGCTTTCTTCCCTCCATCAGTGCTGAAGTACCATTGTAGCTTCTATACTGTAAAGGAATTAAGAATCCAGTTGTTTAATATCTATCAATATCTGCCTGTTTTCATGCATAATAATAAAAATCCAGTAATTTTAGTTCAGTTAGTGACTATTAGTTGGTGCTCTCTAAAGGCATCTTCATAGTCTGTTGTGAATATGTCTATCTCTCTTTAACAATTTAATCAATGCTTCTGTGTTATTTTCTCTCCTCTGGCAAGTAGCAGTATTAATCACTAGATTAAAAAAGACTTAATTTTCAATTTGTTTTCAGATATTAGTCTTTTGTTGTGTTTTTTAAAAACAAGTGAAATCAAGTGAAAATATTTCAGCCTTACAGTTTACATTTATTAGGATAATCTGTGTTAAATGTTACATTCTTTAATTATGTTTTGGAGTAAATTTGCCATATTGATTTTATGTGGATTCTGCTTGATTAGAACTTGACAGACGGTCAGTTGATTTTGAAATGTACTGGATCTAAACAGTATTGTGCTTGGGAAAGAGAATCTGAGTTAAGCCATCTTAGACTAAAGAGAGCTGTCCTATTTTTATATTTTATGGCTTGTATTGGTATTACTTGGTAGTGATTAACTTCCAGTGAAGCAGTTAGTTGCTTCAAAGCAATTAGAGTGCTAAATAAATTTGTTCAGGCAATATTTGTTTGACTTGGAAAATACATTCAGCACTTGCCAGTATGTAACATATAAAAGCAATGAATTTGTTTACCTTTTCCTTAATGTGAGCAGTATTAATTACACTATTCCATTTTCTCTAGTTAAAGTACCTCGTAATTTTCGCTTGTTGGAAGAACTTGAAGAAGGGCAGAAGGGAGTAGGTGATGGTACAGTAAGCTGGGGCCTTGAAGATGATGAAGATATGACACTTACCAGATGGACAGGAATGATTATTGGGCCACCAAGGGTAAGTGTGATGAATTAAAACATTTTTGTTAGGTTTTTAGGCAATACAAAATGCTAAAATATGTTAGTGTTCTACAGTGTAAAGGAATTAGTTAAAATTCAGTGCATGAAATTGTAGAAATAGTGTATAATTCCTCACTTTCTGGCATGTAAGTGTTTCAGTTTAGGTTCCCCTGTTTCGGCTGCTGTGTGTAAAAGCCAGTTGTGATCTGAGGTGTATTTTACTGAGTTATGAGTATATTCATTCTGTATTTCCACTGTTACTGCACATAAGTATACACTGATAGTAAAAATAAACAGGTAACTGTCTTTCCCCATTTTATCATATGTGCCTGGCAATTTCAGTTTTGTAGTAAACTGGCAATTTATTTTCAACTTCCACAAGTTTTATCAAATAGTCTTTCAGTATAACACTTTCAGAATTTCAGTTGAATCGTGCTTAAAGACTAAGCAGCTTTTAGTTATCTCAATCCTGACCTTTGAAGTTCTATAGAATGTCATTTAGCCTGTTACAACCTGCAAGACAAGTAATCACCTCTTGTGTGTATCAGGCACATCAGATATGAGTGGAGACATCTGTACTTAAGTTACTGCACACTTTCTCATAAGTTACAGTATGATGCAAAAGATCAGTGTGTAACTGAGACCTTTAAACGAAGCTGTCTAAGTAGCCCTAAGTTAGCACATGGCTTTCACTGCTAGAATGGGAACTTTTTTGTATGTCCCTTGGTGCTGCAGGGCTTATGGAATGAACTGTCCAAGACAGACATCAGAACTCTGCCTCAGTGCAGATAATGTCTTCCAAAGCAGCAGAGTTCCAGAGATAGAGTCAGTGTAATTCAAGCTTCTTTTGGAAATCCGTTGCAACTTGCAGTAGGCTGCTTTGAGCACCTGAATGACTTTGCTGAGCTCCTCAGATTTGGGTGCAGTTGGGAGAGGGCAGGTTTAAAATCTAATCATGATGACTGTATGCTTGAGATATTAGCTTCTGTGGAATCAGTGTTTGTGTACACTTTGAAGAAAGTTTGTAGTCTAATGTGTTGGGATAAAAACTTGAAAATTTGACCTAGCTGTCATAGGGTCTCCCTGGCTCTCCAAAAGCCCACCAGAACTGTCTGTGACTGCTTTCTTGTTCAACCTAAGGTGGACTACTACACCTTTGAAAAGAGATTATGATGTGTTTAATACTATACTTACAATACTACTATGTAAGGTCCCATGTGTTTTAAAAAAATAATAAAAGTACTCAACCCGGCATGGGATACACTTTTAGTCCTGGTCAATTTGTAGTTCTGTAATTTTATTTTCTTTATGATTGAGAGTGCATGCAAATAATATGTCTTGTGCCATTTCAGGGACATGCAGTCTTGCAGGTAGAATGACTTGCAATATGTAGGGGCTGTAGAAAGTGGAAGCCACCAGCTCCCAAGCCAGTGGCAGCACCTTGAGAAGAATTGCATATCTAGTTTCAGGGTCTGTAGAAGATGAGTGTTTTTTGGAATTGACTGAGTTATGTAGATGGTGCAGTTAGGAAAAACATAGAGAAAGTTGCTAATACTGTCTGTGAAGTTCACATGTGGCTTCCCTAGAGCTGTGCAAAAAATTGCTTACCAGGTTTTTTTTTTGCTTCATTTGAAAGGTGACCCAATAGAGAGAGAGGAGAGTAAGATTTGTTTTGGGTTAAAGGAAACATTTTTCTGACTTCCAGAAAATGGGATTTTAGTATTTTTGGGAAGCTGGCCAGGGATGCTTGGCTTGCAGTAAAACAATGACTTGATAAACTGAGCAAAATTGAGAAGCCACCTGGATAGGAATAAGGGAATGAGAATTAGTGCTGTTCTTGGGATTTTCCTGAGTTGTGAGTAGAGTTATATACATTTTGGCATATTTTCACTATAACTGACAGCATCCTTCTCTGGGGAAGTCAATTGTTTTGGCTGAATGAATAATGAGAATTTTTGTTAGTGTATTTTCTTGCCTGCGGTACCAGCTATGTTACCTGTAGCAGGACAAGATGACTTTTATCTGGCCTTTAACTTTCTCAAAGTGTACTTGCGCTTAGAATTATCTGTTCCATGGTCACTTTGGAATGACATCTGCAAACTAGCAGTCGCTTTACTGTCCAAGCCCATAAATCCTCCAGTAAACCAAGTAATTCTCAGCTGCAGAAATTTCAGGTATTTTCTGTAGTGCTAACTACTTCCAGAATATATTTCTTTTGCAGGTCCTATTTTTATTTTGTTTTTGGTTGTATCTTAACTGTTGAGTTACTGGCATCTTCATCTTTGTCCATTTTCAGTTTTTCTACAGTGTTAGGTATTTCATTATAGGGGAAGGTGGTAATTTTCCTAAAGCTAATCCTGTACTGTGCCACTGTTGTTTTGAGGATGCAGGCAGATAGAAAGGATGAGAGCAAATGTGAATTAAAAAAAGAATTGTGTTAAAACTTGTGTATGGCATAGTCAATAAGCAGTGTAATGTATGCATAATTACGAAGTAATCAATATAACCAAAACAGTGGAAATTGGTCAGTAATCCAAGACCTTCAGTTGGTACACAATATTAAAAAAATTATATTTATTTCATATTTCTTAATCATTGTTCCTCTTGCCTTTGCTCTGGTTTTAAAAGATTTATTAATATTTAGCTTTCAGTGAAATGCATTAGTCTGTCTTTTTGCTTTCTAGACAAACTATGAAAACAGAATATACAGTCTGAAAGTAGAGTGTGGACCTAAATATCCAGAAGCACCTCCTACAGTTAGATTTGTAACTAAAATTAATATGAATGGAATAAATAATTCCAATGGAATGGTAAGTTGAAATGGTAAGATCAACCATGTTGTTAATTTATACTAAAAAATAATTCTGTGAAAATCAGGTGAGGAATATGCATGTTGGACAGAGCTTTTGCATTTAATTTTTATAATACAAGTACAGATGTAAATTGAGTTTTGGTGGCGTACTACTTCAAATCTTTGTGACTTTTTGTGGCTTACCAATAAGACGAGCATTATTTATAATATTGACACAGTTGTTTCTTTCAAATGAAAATGAAAGTTTT
Organism: Coloeus monedula; assembly: GCF_965178545.1. NCBI lineage: Eukaryota > Metazoa > Chordata > Aves > Passeriformes > Corvidae > Coloeus > Coloeus monedula. The sequence continues at coordinate 117,076,469 of NC_138781.1, forward strand.
AGTTTTGAGCAGGAAAACAACAAGTATTTAAGCTGTGTGTAGGTATTTCCCTCATAATACTTTTATAAAAGGGGATTAGTTTCATATTGTAGCAGGAATATTACAAACTCTTTCTGATGTTTCCACTGAGTAAAAATGGAGGTTATTTCTGATGAGACTCACTCTGGATGTATTAATTCACCTGTAATGAACTGGTGTATTTATACTCTTGTTTCCTTTATACTGGATTTATTCAAATTCGAGGTGATTCTGAGCTTCGGTCTTAATAGATACAGATGGTAATCACTTTCATTTCAAAGATCAATTTGCAGTAAGTTGCTTTCACTTATCCCGCAGTTAGAGTGGGATGAGTTCAGAGATATAAGCCATGGCAGCAGCTCGTGCAAGTTTGTTACTCTGTTGTTCACTGGGTACTGAAGTACTGTGAGCAAGGGGGGTGCTTGGTTGCTCCATGGGAGGAGGTGTGAGCATTTACAGTGGTACCTGCATATATCAGCAGGAAGCACAATCACATTTGTGTGTGCGTTTGTCTTCAGTGAATGCAGACTAATTGGGTTAAGGTAATATCTAAAGGTGCATCAGCATCTTTGGATTTTAAATAATTTGTAAGATTTAAAAGAAAGGTGGACTTGCATTTCTGTAATTAACACTACTGAAATGTGAAGCTTAAGTGTCTCAATGACAGTAGCAGAGGGAGAGGTTCTCAGGGGTTCTTTTGCACTTTTTTGGGGTTGTAGAGTAGTGTTCAGGTTGGTTGTCCAAAACCAGTGCACTAATGCTTCAGAAATAATCTAAAATGACTCTGAAAATACTTTTATGTAGCTAACAATCTTACTCTACCTGAAGAGCCTGTTAAAATTGCTACTGCAAATTGGCTCATGCACTTAATCACAACTGTGGCTTGTTGTCTAAAGGTATGTGTTTGTTGAGAAGGTGTGAGAAGCAAAAGCTGCTTAAGGTATGTTTGGAAGACAATTTTCTTACCTCTTCCTAGTACTGTAGGAACCTGTACTATTGTGATTCACTGAAGAAGTATGCTCTCATGGCTTCATCTCTGCATACCTCAAGGTATAGGTGTTGGTTTTCAGAAGCAGGACCTCGACTAGCAGAGCCTGAACGCTTGTGTTTACTGAAGCCGGTCAGCTTGAGCTTTTGTTTGGAAAAGTCTACACTCCCTCAGCTTGCTGAGGAACAAGGTGACTGCTGTGACAGGAAATCTGCCTGGTCATTTTAAAAGCACTGTTCAAATTGAGTCATTGCTACAGGAAAAATTGATTTTAAACAGTTAATATTCTTACATAAAACAGTCATTACTTTTTCCCCCCAAAAGATAAACTTGTGTATCTTATGAAGGATTCACTATGCAAATGCATAACTTCTTTTTTAATGGATTTAAATAGGACTAAATAGTATTTTTAATGAAAAGAATTTTCATAAGTAATGAATTTAAAACACATTTATTATGTAATTTTTAATGTAGCCATTGTCACGGTGTCTTGCATTTTATCTTGTCTTTGTGCTTGTTAGAGAAGCTGTGAGGTAAACTGTGGGGGCATGTTCAGCATCCTGGAGCAGTTAATATTGCTGCTTCCTGATAGTTCCTTCGTGTTTCTTCCAAGCTGTTCTCCCACTTTCTGGTCATCTTTCATTTAATAGATCATAAGTGGTTGGCTGCATTCTTTGAATTAATGGCAGGGTTTCATCTGCAGATATCCTCTACTATCCGTGCTTCTGCAGGCACCCTGGTTTTTGACATGTGGCCAGCTTTTGGTCACATTGCTTATAGATGTCGGGAGGAAGTTGGTGACTTGCCAGAAAGAGACCTGAGGCAAACAGCAGCTGAAATTGTGTATCTTAGCAGGTTATACTCAAAATATTTTAATGTTGTTAAGGTAGGCTTTGCAGGAGATGTGTGCCAGTTAACATCTGTGGAAAAGTAGGGCCCACACTGGGAGTGTTAGAGGGTGGTAATTTCTGTTGAGTTAGAGTGTGAGTGGTGGAGGGGAAAGATGGATAAGTGCAGTTACTAGGGATCTAAGGAAACTAGTCTCATACTGCCCTGTGGGCAGTGGTTCTCAGCTTTCTTGACTTAAAAATCCTTTTACACTTTTCATGAAAAGTGTGCGTGTGTAATGAATTTATCAGTACTGACAGGTACAACTTGATTGACTTTTTGTTTGATTATTCTATGAGAGAGGAGTTTGTAAGTAACTTTTCTGCCAGCAGCGTATCTTCAGGAATCACTGTTTGGTAAATTTAGTGCAGGAAAGGAGAGAACTAGTTCAGGAGTATTTTATCTCAGAAGATTTAGGTGCTCTGAGGCACCCTGTTAAATTGTCTTTCTTTTCTTATCTGCAAGTTAGTTTTTTGTGGGTTTGTTCTTTTTAATTTACCTATGGAGCTGCTGTATTTGTATACAGAATTAGATTACTAAGGTCAGAAAAATTAGTCCAAGTACTTGTGTAGAGCTGGACAAAATGCCTTTATGTGTTAATGGCATCACTGTTCTAAAACTGTAAATTATCGTTCCTGATGCTACAGGGTTTTTTCTCTTGGAGACTTATGTATCCCATATTGATAAAACCCAGGTTGCATTCTGATGTGCTGTTTGCTTTCCCATTGTCTTATAAGGTTGTCTGATTTTTGCATCTGTGATAGTGCTCCTCAGCAGTCTATCTTGCAGGATTTGCAATCACTTCTGTTCATTTAGATACCATTTACAGCTGGAAGTACTTGTTTCCTTTAAACCACTTGGGAGTCTCAGCTATAAATCTGTAAGCTGCTGTCCAGTTACTGCTTTGAGTATGTTTGCTGTAGACCTTGCTACTTGTTGAAGTTACTGGGAACATTATAAACACTGTATACTTTGCATCACTGTGTAAAATAATTTGTTTTATTTTCAACTGTTTAGAAAAAGATGATGCATTATATATATTGCTTCTCTTGCTATTGTTCAAGGTTCCACAGTGGTGTACTCCCCCAATAAAATAGTCTAAATAAAATAGTCTTCAGATTGTAGTTTGCAGCTTTATTAGCTTTTATGCGACCTTGAAATGTCTCCCTCTGTGTTCCAGGGTGCACATTTGAATATTACCTAATGCTTTTGTATGATTTGAACATAGTTTGTGTTACTCTCTTAAATGTCTTTAACTGTCTTCTCATTGCTCTTCATAAAGTGAGTTTATTTTGCACTAACTTGGAAATCAATTCTGCAACATAGACAACAGAACCTGAGCCAAAATCTTTACTGCTGCTGATGCCATGAAGATTTTTGCCTTTTCTTTTATACCCCTGTTATACTTTCTTACAACTTCTGTATTCTTAGTGCTTTTTGCCTACATTCTTGGACTTGCTTGTTCAGCTAGAAGACTAAACATTTTAGAAGCTTCGTAGGTAGAGGATAGTGTGCCCTACACCCTAAGGTCCTCTCCAGAACACATTCTGTAAACTAAGATAGAACCATGCAGGGGAAGGTTCCTTGGGGAGGGGAGCTCATTCAAGCTTCTCATTGGGGAATTTTTGATAGGTATGCTAATTAGTAAGACCTATAATGTTATACCAGATCTTTTGGGGGTGTGCATTGTGGTGTGCATTTTGGTGCATTTGACCTGGACATGGTGCACCTAAGGATCCTTAAAATAAATACCAAGGTAAAATCCCTCTTTCCCTTCTAACCGTGTTTGATTCTTGATTTTAAGACCAGAAAAAGGCATCACTGCAAGATGTTATGAAAGAAGTGGGTGACTTGCAGAAAAGAGACTTGAGATAAACAAGCAACAAAAATGTCACGTTGCAGCAGTCTTTAGTCAGAAAACATTCATAGCAATGTTAAAGCAGAGTTTACAGTCTGTGAGTTTTTTGTTGCAAATTCCCAGCAAAAAAGAAAAGCAGGAGGAGATTCTCTTAAGTGATCAGCTCTCATGTTCCAGTCTTTGTAGAACTGTATTATTTGAACAGCAGTGGTGACTGGCTGCTGTGTGCTGTAAGTGAGGCAAACATCCAGACCTGAGGGAGCTGACAAAGGCAAAATCGGGGAGGAGCATGGAGAAGGAAGATGGTGTGAAAAGAATTTCCTGACTGAAGTTAGATGTTTGTTTCTGTAGTCACAGAGCAACTTCCTTTCCAGCCATTTTGCCTCCTATTTACCACGTTAACCCAAATACACCTTTAAAAAAGTAGTAATAGTACAGGAATAACAATGATTATTTCACCAGTGCTAACTTTCAAAACCTTTCTGTGTTAGCTCATACACTCGTGTATTTTAAACTTATATGATGTTGCTGCATAATAGAGCTTTTCTTTTGATGCTGTTTTACTTTTTTTTGAACATTTGCTGTAATTATTAAGTAATCTGACTGCCTTTTGTAGTGTGGCTTGATGATACACTGTCGTTGGCAACTCTACTGACTTTAAGGGCTTTCTGACTCTGAGGACAAATTGTGTGAAAAGAAATGCTTATAGTGCTGAGCTATGAATAAGGTCAAGGATCCTGCTTAGGGACTTCTTTGGAAGGTGTTGTTTTAAACTGGGTGGGTTCTGTCAGTTCAGTTCAGAAAATATTTCCCCGTATGTGGTTTACCTGAGCTGATAGGCAGTAGCACTGTTAAAGGAACAAGAAAGGGAGCAGAAGTTTCTTGGGATAGTACTGCTGCCCAAGCCAGCATGTTGTTAAACCTTGGCCTCAGTTTTCTCCTACAAAAAGGTTTAGTCTCGTCTGGTGTTCTGAAAATAGACAGCCTCACTTCAAATAATCTAGAAATAAAACATCTGTGTTAATATTCTTATTTCTGATTCCAGGTTTTTTTCTTTCAGCTTGCCCTAATTAAGATGGGATAAGAAACTTCTTGATGTTTTATGCTGCCTAAATCAGAAAGCAGTAGTTTCCAGCACTCTTGTAGCCATGTGGGCTGCCCGTGCTATTCTAGCAAAGGAATCCAGTAGCATACAATAGCCCTATTCCTGCCCCAGGGCCTGCTTTGCAGTTGCACAGCTGTAGGCCCCTCTGTGCTCTTAAGTTCCCCTATGCAGGGGCTGGGACTTAACCTGCTGCCAAAACAATTCCCAGGATGACTTTCAATTGCTGACTTTCATATGGAAACCTCCTGTTATAATATAATTGTGTAAATTGTCCCACAGGTTTTATAAACGCATAGGAGAAGTCCCATGTCCTTTCCTTTCAGTTCATATTCCAATTGGTAAGTGATGTACAGTAATCTTCACGGCTCCATAAGATGACTTACTGTGAGAAGGATGCAAGGAACTAAGAAATGTCCAAGCATTACAAATCAGTTATTTCAGTATTTCAAGACATTTCTTAGTACATGTAGTGGCTCTAGATGTATCAGAAGCACCATGGATGTGAAAGAAATCACTAATAATACTTGTAGCAAAGACATAATAAGGGAAATATTCCTTTAGAGAGGTATTCGATGGACTCTTGTGTGGCAGGTTCTTTTAAAGAACTGAGGAACACCCAGGTGCATATATTAGCATAGTGAAGGTGATGACTTTTCTTTTTTTGGGGTAATTTGAAAAAAACTATAAATTTTGCGAGATAGCAGCTCCAGTTTTGCAGTGAACAGTTTGCTGATGTCCTCCTCCCCTCCTCTTTTCCTTCCCACTAATATAAGTAGCAGCACAGATGGAAGGGTCCACCTGCATGGATTTTATTGCAGAATCTGTATCTGTGTGTAAGTATGTGATTGTTTTCCTTAAAATATTTTCGGAACACAGAGAAGGTGTCAGGGAATGCTTAGACTGTTTCTTAGAGCAATTAGGTTGATAACAGTTATTTATGTAGAGATTTTGTGTTCCATCATAAATTAGACTTCTCTCTTCTTTTTCCAGGTGGATGCAAGGAGCATACCAGTGTTAGCAAAATGGCAAAATTCATATAGCATTAAAGTTGTACTTCAAGAGCTAAGACGTCTAATGATGTCCAAAGAAAATATGAAGCTTCCACAACCTCCAGAGGGACAAACTTACAATAATTAATTTTAGCTGATTCTCAAACTTCTGTCTTAAAACAACAACCTTCTACTCATGTTAATGTCTTGATTAAATCTCACAATGCAAACACCCACACATTAAAGAATTTCAGCTGGTATACATGACCTGGACATTTGTAAGAATATATATAATATATGTATGCCCAATATGTTTTCAGGCACTATGGGAGAAAAAGGCAGCACAATTTTTTTTTTTTCTCTTATTGAGGCACTGTCATTTAAGCATAAGCCTGAAATAGCCTATAATTGGAATTCAGGTTTTACAAGATGAAAGCATGACAGAAAGTGTCAGATTGCTGTGGAATAATATATGTTACTGAAAATAATTTCTGGAGAAGGCAAAATATAAATGGCATGCTTTATCCATCTTGCTTAGTAAAAGAGCTGCAGTTAAATTTGTTTTAAGGTAGCAGGTACAGTGAATACCGTTGCTCATCTTGTTTAATTTTGCAAGGGTGTGGGTGCCGACTACTAGTAGTGTCACAAAGTATGTTCAGGATTGTTTTGATACCTGTATTTATAAAATGGGGGGATTAATTTCTGTTAAGCAGCTCCTGTGTTACATGTATTGGACATGGCAAATATTTGTTTACAGTCTTTGTTCTAATAAACCATGCATTTAAGTTTTAGTGAAACAAAGGAAATGTATGGATATGTGATTGAGATTAAAGTTAGTCTTAAAATGTAAATAAAATGTGGAAAGTGTCTGAGGCTGTGCCATTTCTATAATAGTCATGTAATATATGTACAGTAACTGGCATAAGTAGTGGAAAGCCAAACGTAATATTGCTGCTGGTGTTACATGCACCTTTTGTTCTTATCACTTCTGTATGCTTAGTTTACTTGAGAGGTCAAGATATTCCATATGTTGCAGGGGAGTAAATTCTGTCATCTGTAGTATCACTTCTTTAGACAAACTTGCACTCTGTGTGTGTGTATATAAATATATTTTAAAAAAACCCCCGAACACCAGACCAACCCCAAAATAAAAACAAACAAAAAAACCCCTTGCCTACCCTTCCCTTTAGTTCCCCTGCAGATTCTTTTGAGAAATGAGCATACCTTTCACTTTGCTTACTTGACCTCTAAGCAGTTTTCAGATCACATTGCTGTAGTCTGTCCTACTTCTCAGTCCTTTGTCTTGCTTTCTTGCATCTTTTCCTCTTTTATGTTACTTGACGTCTTTTCTTGTCTGTTCCGCTTTTGCCTTTTCTGAAACACACAAAAAAGAAACTTCAGGAAGCTTTATGAAAAGGTACACCTGTGCTTCAGATCATCATATTTCCTTCTGCTTGACATGAATCATTTGGTGTGATGCCACTGTGTTTGTAGCTAGAAGCTTTCTGCCTTTCCTGCAGTCCTTGGTCTGTTTTTCAATGTATTCTGTCTGGTGGGAACACTGGTTTTATTTCTTTTACTGATTTCTCATAAGCAAGTAGTTAATGCGATTCTTTTGGATATTACGCTTTCTTTCCCTGCCCTTCACCTTGGAGAATGCAAACCTTTGTTCATTTTGGTGAGAATATGTAACACTGGGAGTGAGTCAGCTGTTTGCATTCAGAGTTTTATTTAGTGGTTCTTTTGAAAAAGTGGATATAATCAAAAGCCATCAACAGCTAGATAACTTTCTTTGATAAGCCTTTGCCTGTTTCTGATGTAAACAATGTACCTTCAAAAGCAATAAACTAGGTGTTCTTTTTTTTTTTTAATGGAAAGGTTTAATTGATATTTGTCAATTTATACTTTTTAGACAAATTGGGCACTTACAGAATTGGTGGATTTATAGCTGCCAGCTACCTCGTGTGTGTATTTTTATATAACATATCATTTGTGATGGTTTGGCTGAAGTGCATTGCAACATTTTTTTTTCCTTGATTTAATTTGAATGATTTTGATGCCATTAAATCTTCTTTCTTACACTAACACTGCTAATCTATATTTAATCAATTAAAATAATGGAACTGTATGGTTCTGGAATGTGAATTTTTGGGAAGATTTCAACATAAACTATTGAGAGAATGCTTGTAGACTATTATATGGTTGGTAACATAATTTAAGAGACTGGCTTATTCACAGAGCATCAAGAAGGGCCTGTTGTTCGCATGGTTGTGTGTGGTGCGAGGTGATCCTGTAATCCTGTCCATTTGTATCGGTGAGAATCTGCATATCCAGCTGTAAACAGATACATTTTGCAGAAGGAAAAACCAGTGCTGGAGGGAGTTGACGTGATCTCTGACGCTTGGAGTATGTAATATATGGATGACTATAAAAATATTCCTGCAGTGATCCTAGGTTTGTTGGCTTTCCATTTTGCTCACACTGGGACAAGTCTGAAGTATAATTAATTACGAAATTTTAAAATGTCTTCAACTACGGCATAAAGTTGAGAGCCTCCTCGAAACTCTTCTACTACCTGAAGAAGATTTTGAAGCACTGTGCTTGCTCTCCTTCAGAAAGCGTTATGTTTTACAGGTATCTATGTCTGATCAATGTTTTCTTCGAATTTGCTTTCTCATATTTTTACAGTCTCTCTTAGGTAACCTAATGACAGACTTTTAATTTTCCTCTCACAAGTATTTAATTTGTGTTACGTTCTTTTGGCAAGATTTGAATTTGCCACTGTTACCAAATGTGTATTTTTTTTTTCTTTTCAACCCCATATTTGAACACCTTGCAAAGCAGAGCACAATTTGAAGCCAGTTGAGTGAGGGACAAAGTGGAAGAGCTCTGAATATATAATTCTTTTCATGTCAGTGGTCATTGGCTGAGATTTAAACTAGCTTTGCGCTCTGAAGCATTGCCAAAGTTCTTGTGTTTTGGTTGTTGGAGGCAGGAATATGTTTTCTATGAAGCAGAGAAAAAAAGCCAAAGATGGTATGATTCATACTTTGTTAAACCTTAAGATACAATGAGCAAGCCTATGGAAATAGCCACATTACAAATGATGTGCCTTACTCATAGATATAGTACAGAAAACATTGCAAGGTGTGAACCTAACACTGGCCTTGATTGCTCTCCTCTTCCTGAATGCAAGCTGGGAATACTTTTTATCAAGCAAGACCGAGTCAGCAGTGAATCCTTCAGCCATTATCAAATATATGCATAATGCACATTCCTCCTAAATGTTTGTAGGAGATACCTAAAGAAAAAGTCTAGTATGTATTATGACAGTTGATCATCTATAATGATTAACAACTGTATAATATAGACAAGTGTTTGTGCTTTACGTGGTACTTAATGTGGTGCGTTTGTGGAGATGTATTTCCTATTTAGTAGCTTTTGGGATGATACTCAAGGCCTAAAAGTATTTGTTACACTTCTCTTATGGTATCTTTTGATGCAGAAGGCACACTTAGTAGGCCACACAATAACTGTTCTGCAGCAGAGGCAGGATGTCTGACTACTACTTGCTTTAGTTCTGGCTTCTAGTTTATAAAAACTCAGCCAGATTGCCCTGGTGTGGCGAGTTTCAATTGCTAGAGGAGGAGTAAACTGGTACTGAGCAAGTCTGCATATGCATTACTGTACCAAAGAAGGATGACTTAAAACTACTATTGGTCTTTTATATGAGTAAAATTCCAGGTAGATGTGAAGCAGTGGGACAAAACATGTTTCTCATCAGTGTTTCTAAATAACATGTTCAGAACTCTCTTGTGAAGCTTGAAAGATTTCTGAGGTGGGGAGGTATTGAAGGAACGTGAATGTCTGTAGTCTTTATTTAATAATAATGATAATAAATTAAAAAAAAAAAAAGCTTTAAAACTTGTTAATCCATCTGTGTTAACTCTCTCTGTTGAAACAATTGCGGGAGATGGTTTTTTCTATTCCCTGTTACGCTGATTGCCTTATTCCCTGAAACAATGTGCTGTACCTTTTCTGTTGCAGACCCAACTGATCATGGACTAAAGTATGAAGGATGTAATGCTGGAAGTATAAAAATAACATACTTGATGCTTTAAAAACTCCCCACAAAATACCTTCTTACATTACCATAGTGTTACTATCATAGTGGTCATAGTGGTTTATAATTTTGTTGGGTTTTTTCTTTTTTTTTTTTTTTAACTAAATGGATGTATACTTTCAGCTCAATTTGTAAACAACTCTAAGTTTATGTACGGTCAATTCTGTTCTTTAAAATACAAATCATAACCCAACTCTCAAGTAGCATTTCCATATTCAAGCAGTTCTATAAAGTTTTTCAGTCTTTACTATTTTAAAACAGTGATAAATATAAAAAACATTATTTATATGAGACACAAACTGTATAAATGGATAACTTAATGGAAGATGTTGAGATAATGCAAATATAACCAGTGTTTTGGATCTCTTGATAAAATTCATGTTTTCGATACTAATTTATGACTTTTCACCATTTCTTAACAGCAGCATCCCAGCCTTCTGCTTTTAATATAAGCAGTATGGATAAAATGTAAACATGGTTTTATAATCTATAAACTATGTAGTTTGGGTTAGAAAACCCCAAACTGTGTATTTGTTAAATCAGAAGTACTGAAGGAATGGCTGTGCAGTCATACTATGAAGGTTTTCCTAAGCTGATTTGTGCTTGTTCCCACCCTGCTCCCTGCTGATTGTTACAGATGTGTAGGTATGCTGATTTAACATATTGGCTATTTCAATTTTAATTAATATTACTATTATTATTATATCCTATTATTTTTAAGCAAGTGGGAATGAGAAAGGAAGAGGGGAAGTGTTTGATTTCCCTCTGCAATTTCTACTAAAAAATTACCAAGAAAAGTAACCTGTTAGAGGTAAACACATCTCTTACTGACTTGACTTGAGAATAGCCCATTAAGAATTTTCTGTATTTTTTCCAATTGTCGTGGAAATAAAAGCTGTTTCAATTAGGATGAGAGCAGCTCAAACAGTAGAGCTGTGAAGTTGTCATGAAGATACAGAAGAGGGTATTTCTAGCAGCTTTTCCAGCATCCTGAAAATTGGGTTAATATGGAGTGAGGGTTCAGCTTTGCAGAATGGCTTTGGGAAATGATGTAGTGTTTGGAACTCCTTAAAGTCAGCCTGGCAGGACTTAACCCAATTCTCCTCATCTGTTTCACTTTTTAAAGGTAGAATATTCCTGCATTTACAATTGTTAAAACATTCTGGTGAAGTATAGCAGGTTGAGATGACTTTGTTTCTCTTAAGTTTTGGCAATACTTGCCACCATGCGAGCTGTGTAGACCAAAAACATGGAAATGTGTGGTGGTGGCAGCTGGCTCTTCAGTTCCCACATTATCTAAGTGGTTGGTGATCAGCAGTTTTGGGTTAAATATGTGTGTGTAGTTAAGAGTGTCAATACTAATCGGAGAAAAATCTATACTATTACTGAGAAAAGTCTGTACTAAAAGCTCCTCTTTGGTAATGGTATCAGGCAAATTGCCAGCAGCCGTGACCTTTTCTGGCCAACAGATTCCTCCAGTGTTTGTTGTTTGCTTGACTGCAGTTCTGGGAGAGAGCATTATTTCCCATCTCTGGGAGGTATGTTGCACTTTGAACTCTGGGACTGTCTGCTTCTGAGAAATCTAAAATAATTCCTTGCCACAGCATCACAATTTGAGGATTTGTGGAGATGGTCATAGTCATCTTGGGTTGTGTTTTCTGAAATGATTTCCTGTTATATGTACATTTTTTTTCTGTCTGAAGATTTGCAGATTAAATTTGCTGTATCATGTATGATGCTACTAACCTATTGCACTGTGTGAGATTTATTACAGCATTACCAGAAAATGTTTCAACATCTATATCCTTTATGCCAACATCATATGTGTGAGTCGTTGCGTTTATAGGAAAATTCTCATGCCAAGTTAGTACTATACTTTCATTCCTTAAATGCTGTAACTTTGAAATACTGAAATAATGTGAAATGAAAGTTGATAGCCATGACGTTTCTAGTTAACAATGTCTTTCTATCTCTGTTCAATGACTGTGATAATTATTTGCTTCCTTGGGCTGTCATTCAGGTTGCGCATTAAACACTCGTTAGTTGAAGTCTTTGAGTGTCACCTCAATTAGTAGTGTAATGGTTTTTGATCTTTGAAGTGGGATGCTGTGAATAGAGTACTGCTTTGGAAGCTCTTCATTCTATCACCCTGCTTTCAATCTGTTGAAAAATACATTCTGAACTGCTCATGTTCCTTAGAGTAGAAACTATTTCTTCTGGCATTGCAAAACCTCTTCACTTTTACCTTCAGATTTGTTTGGAACTGGTGTGTTACTCATGCAGTGTTAACTGCGTTAACTCACAGTCTCTAATCCTTTATTGTATTTTTGTGATTGTATGATCCTGTAATACCTGTATGATTCTTGTATTAAAACTGAAGCCAACAAGAATGGTGCACTGCTTTACTTGACAGATGGACAAATTACATGTGCTGCACTAAACGAGCCTGTGGCTGAAGACAGAAGGGCAGTGGAGAGGGAAGAAAGTCTTATCATTTAAGTATATACAACTCCTGACACCATTCAAAAAGTACATGGTTCTCTGTCTACTTAAAACTGAGATGCCAACTAAGTACTTGCCTGGCTTTGTACATGCTTGCCACTGCAGAGGTAAAATTACATTATATGTAGCTATCTAGATAGAAGGGTGACCAGGAATTTGTGCTCAGGTAGGAGAGGCTTAGTACAACCATAGCAAGAATTAGAGTTCTATGGTAGGTGCTTTTATGTGTAATAGCTGGAATCTGATTTATGTCTGTACTATTTAAAGACAAGTAGCAAAATATTTCAGTATTAAATTCATGCTGTATCTCTACTGCCGTTTGGTGGGTAGTTCTTATTTTCTCTGGCTTCCAGTTTAGCATCTCTGTATTTTTGTTGTATTGGTTGGGGTTATTCCATCCTGGTCATTTAAGGGATGAAGAACTCATATGATGCATGCATGCACATACTCTTACGCTCACAAAACATTTAGGCAAATAAAATTGTGTTGTTCCTTCTCCATTGTTTGGGAAGGGAGTTAGATGAGCTAGCCCAAAACTTTTTATTGGAATGGCCAGCTGCTGATATGTGGTAGCTGCATTTCTGCTGTGCAACACATCTCACCTGTCTTCCAGATCACCAGGTAGCAGAGGTCCAATCGTTTGATTATCTTTCTAGTTTCAGGGGAGCTGCTACTGGAGGCAGCCTGGCTCAGCCTGCTTATGTTTACCAAGGAGGAGAGAACTGTTCCAGTGTCTACCCACCCTCTTTATTCTGCCACTGCCCTTTTGCAAGGAGCCCCACGGAAGCTGCTTGGGAGTGGAACAAGGAGCTCTGTGGCTCCCAAATGGGGTCTTGGCAGCTTAAAAGCATGGTTTCCCCCACACTGGCCTTTCAAAACTCTTTCCTAACTGAGTAAAATTCAATTTATAAGTTGACTCCTCGAAGCATTTACACAAAGAAGTGTGTAGGTAGCTTTTAGTGGTGATGAACACAGATTTCTTCTTCCTTCCTTGTCTCCAAAGCAGCCATTCCCGGTTAGGCTGCGATGAGGTAAGAACACTTTTACAGGTAGCACACCTTGCAGAACTCAGAAATTAGTGAAGAACCTGGGAACTGGTTGCAGTTTGGATTCTCTGGTCTCCTCACATAGGTGGGGGCATTTTATCTTCCCGTATTGAGAAGAAAGTATTTTTTCATCATTGCCTCTGATTTTCTTTATCCATGGCAAAACTTGTGTTTTGGAAGGTCTTGAGTAAGCAGAAAGATCCTTGTGTGATGTTTGGAGATAAAAACATTGCAGAAAGCAGGACAATCCTTATGCAGACTTTACAGAACTGAAAATATACCATCTGAAATACTTTTCAAAAGAAAGATGAAGACTCACGTTCTGCACTGGGAGGTGTTCTGTATGTAAAAGTGACAGCCAAAATGCATAGGTTTTGGGTCAAATTCTTACAGGCTAATTAAGCAGTATGTATTCCTAGCAGAGGAATGTCTGGTGCAAAAGCTTTTACAAGCCCAGTCTGCATTTGCCTTCATCTTCATGTCTCTCAGTCTTCAGGTTTCATTGTAAACAAACAAAGCTCTGTATGTGTATGTGTTTTGTAAGGCCTTGTCTGTCCTCTGGAGAGTTGTCTCAACTCCTGCATCTCAGGGATGCAGCAATGCCTCCCTGCAATCTCAAATCTTGCTTTGTTTTTCACCATCTAGCTTTCTAACCCTGGCCATTTGTGCACTGCTTCTCAGAGGTTTGTGAAATATATTTCAGATTAGTGACTGTACTGGTGGCTTTGACTATAGAGGAGTTCATGGTGAAAAAATAATTAGGGGTCAAAGTTTGAAACCTCATTCTTACTCTATTATGTTTTTTATAATTTGAATGCACGAGTGGGTGATTGTGAGAGTTTGCAGTACAGCGGAGCCACTGCTGCAGAGACCGAGTCTGATGGAAGGCTAGTTGGCTTTCTGGCAACTAGGGCCAGCAAAGCAAATGCTTAGGTGTGCTCTTATGGATGGGAATGATATTCCTGTTTGGGGAAAATCAGCCATCCTGTTTATGTAACAAATCATTGTGACGTGGAATGAGGAATATCTGTGTTGTCTGTGAGCAGTGTGACTTGGCCTCATTTGTTTCCCTTAGAAATGTAGCTTTGGTTTTAGTGTTCCTCCCCCAACCCCCATCTGTATTATTCAGTGGATTTTGTATTTTTGTTTGTGCTGCAATCTTTATAATACCCAGATCTAGTCACATATACCATTTGGTCTAACACAGCTAGAAAATGACATCACACAAATTCCCATGTTCCAGAAATATATGGGCTAAATGGAGACCTTAGGGTAGCCAGTCTGGCATATCTGAATGAAATGGTGATGGGGTCCCAGCCAGGAGCTCTGCTCAGGTGTCTGCTTTTGCCTGGGTTCTGTTTCCTTTGCTCCATTTTAAACTTGGAGTAGAACTAGTTAAACCCAACTTTTGTGCAAGCAGAAGTTAGCAGTCTAATCTCAAAACATTTTTGTGCTTAAACACAAAACTAAGGTCTGAGCTTCCATTTGTGAAGCACTTAGCACTTTTTACATTATTAGTGTACATAATAGTCAGACTCCTGCTGTTCCGTAATTCACCTTTGACTGGAGGGATTTGATTGATCACACAGCGTGTATTTGTTGTCAGATAACTTCACTATGGCTGTATTGGTGGCAGATACATTTATTTCCCCGTATCTGAAGGAAAGTAACATTAAGTTTTCTAATGCATTTTCTGTTGCTTTTAGCTATTCACACAGTTTCCAGCAACAATTATTTTCTGCGGTCTTTGATTTCCACCTAGATCAATTCTCTTTAACTCGTTCTCTATTTTGTCACATTGATTGTTGCCAGGTCTGCAATTTGCATAGTACTTTTGAAATCTCTAGAATTAAATGCCTGATTGAGCTGGCAAAAAAAACCCCATCACAGTGTGAGAAATTGGACTTAGGCCATTGCTATATCTTGACATGGATGTGCCCCCCTGCCCTGGGCAGTATTTCCTTCATGATGTGTGTTGTTACGTTTGGGAAGTGTGAGTAGGGGGTTCAAGGAAACTTTCTGCATTGCAAAACCACAGGTCCGAAAGACTTTATTTTGGGTAATTTGCATGTGGCTTGTGTAAAGAACTTTTCTCTTGACCTTTAGTACTCACTAATTCACAACCAGGAACTATTTATGTTTCTTCACTCCCTGGAAAAGAGAAGGCTTTGGGGTGACCCAGTTGCGGCCTTCCAGTACCTGAAGGGAGCCTAAAAGAAAGATGGAGAGAGACTGTTTACAAGGGCATGTGGTGACAGGACAAGGGGGAATGGCTTCAAACTGACAGAAAGTAGGTTTAGATTAGCTACTAGGAAGAAATTTTTCACTTTGAGCGTGGTGAGGCCCTGGACAAGGTTGCCCAGAGAAGTTGTAGTTGCCCCATCCCTGGAAGTGCTCAAGGCCAGGTTGGATGGGGCTCTGAGCAGCCTGGTCTGGTGGAAGATGTCCCTGTCCATGGCAGAGGGGTTGGCACTAGATGGTCTTTAAGGTCCCTTCCAACCTGAACCATTCTATCGCTCTGTGATTCTGTGATTATTTGAGATGAGATCTTGCCAAATTTGTCCAAGTGCCAGTTAGTGGAGAGCAGCAGAAATGCTTTTGTACTCTTTCTTTGGTTACCAAAGTCATGTCTTGGAGGTGGCAAACACACAGCATGCTGCTGATTTTGATTTACAGTAAACATTTTATGTGCATTGAGTCTTTTTCTCCTTTAACTGAGCTGCCAACTTGCAAACTGCCTCGAGTAAAGCATCCAAGCTGTAGTACCTTTGGTAGAGGGAACACCTTATAGCTCATGACAGTTTGGATTATTTGCCTTCACACAAAAAGGTTTTTAAGAAGCAGCTACAAGAAAAAACATACAGGTAAACTTACCTTAAATAGTGTTAAGTTGCCTCTAAAACTATGTGTAATTTGGACACTCCAGGGAGATGCCTGATAGCAGAAAGAATTAAGAAATAGTTATTTACAGTTTCTGTACACAGGAGAATATTTTTAATGTACGGGGGCCAAGGGATTAAAAGAATATTTTGTAAGTGCTTATGCTCTTCACAATTATTGAATATGCAAAAAAGAATTAAAATATTAGCTTCTCATGTATACAACTGAAAAGGAAGAGACTTTGCAGAAGTTTGGGCAAATGTTCTGTTACTGAGATTTCTTGAAATTAATTTTAATTAATTTTAAAATTACAATTAATTTTAAAAATTACTATTAAAAAGTAATTAACATGTAATTTTTTTCCTCTTAGCATAATCTGCAGGAACCATGGTGTTTGGATCTCAGTAGGCCTGCTCTAGTCCTAGATGATACTCAAAATAAATCGGTCATTATAATTGGTGCACAGTTATTATTAGAAGTGTAAGTTTAGGAAAGACAGAAACTGGAGGTAAAAGTTTGCACATTTACGTGATGGGTGCTCAGTGCATTACTTTCAGTCAAAGGAAATGGGGATTACTTAGAAATGTGTCCAGAGTGCTCTACTAAATGCTTAATTATTGGGCCACGTAATTGATTTTGATATGACATCAAGCAGTCAACATCTGAGAGCAGACTGCACCGGTACTTTTATATAAAAAAACCCCCAGATCCAAAACCAAAAAATCCAGCCGTATTCCTTACCCAAATGAAAATGGCTTTCACCTGAGTGTAGACCTTTGTTGAGTGTACACTTTAAAAAGAGATATTGGCAAGAGTAGCCTGTTGTTCAGGCAGTCACGGTTAATAATCAAAATGCTCTAAAAATGGAATTTGTGTGTTTGTGAGAGGCAGCATGGCAAATAATCCTGTGTTATGGTCTGAGAGGCAACTGTGCCTTCCTGTTTCTAGAACAGAGCGGGATCGATGGCTGCTGATGGGGCTAATCGGAACAGCAGTGGGGGTGCTGGGGTTTTTGATTCATCAGATAATTAACTCTCTCATCAAATTGAAATGGAACCTGGTGGAAAATTACTTGCAGGTGAGCAAGAGAAAGTCAGAGTGACATTTTCTGTGTGTGTTTATTAGAAAATGCAGTGTCAAGTTTTAACTGCCTGAAGGTGCTGCCTGTAGAGGTGAGTGTGGAGATCAGATCCCCCTGTGGTCCTTTGTGTACACACATATTGGTGTCCTTTGCTACAGCCTGGCCTATGGTACAGTATAATACCTGATTTTGTTCCTGGTATGGGATTGATGAAAGCAACATTTAATATACCATGGCCTTCCTCTTCCTCCCTGTACACTGGAGGCATGTGCTGCTTTAGGTCTGGGTGATATCCAAGGGAAGGGATTAACCTTCATTAAGGTACTTAGTGAGTGTGGACTGGGTATCAGAGAAGTTATTTCTTTCAATGGCTGGGGCAGCTACATTTTCAGTAATAGATTATTGTGGAATTATTAATTTGCCCTTGATGGCTGTCATTATCTCTGTGATAATTGGAATGGTGGTGGTAAAAATCACTGAATGGCTAAACCCAACGTAAGTGTTTAGGGATCTCTGACCCTGACTGCTTGCTTTTCCTCACCTGTATAAGGAAGTAGGTGGTAAAATTTTCACTTGGCTTGTGATATCTGTGGTAGATTGTATAACTGTCGAAGAGCTTCTTGTGAGAAGGGGTTTTGAGCTTTTGTTCCAGCTGAATCTTGGCTAGGGAGGGTCAGGAATCCTGTCAGCTGGTGCTGGAGGAAGCCTGTAAAACCATCAAGCATGGTACGCAGCCAGCAGCACTTTGTGCAGGAGGAGGCAAGGGTCTGGGCTGACAGTGCTTTTGTGCTCCGCAGCAGTGGCAGGGAGCTGCCAGAGGTGGTCCCCAGCACTCGCAGAGAAATTACCCCTGACTCCCTGACTCAGCCGAGGCCACAGTCCAGAGCAAGCGGCTGAGGAGGGCGCAGCTCTGCAGATTTGGGGCTAGAGCAAGGCAGATGAGCTCCTTGTCTGCACAGATGTGGTGGGATAGCTGACACTGCTGCAGCACTGCAGTGGCGGGATAGAGGCTCCTTAGGAAGGCCACACCATAGTTAGAAGTGGGAGTTGTTCTTTACTTGTCAGAGAAGTGGGAATGGTTGGAGCTCTGCTTTGAGAGAGATGAGAGTCAGCTTCGAGCTTGCAGATCAGCATTAGAGGGCACACCAACACGTGGGGTGGTGTTGTGGATGTGTGCTGTAAACTGTGCGGAATTAGACAAAACTGTCTTCAGGTATTTGGAAGAAGTCTTTTGGTCGCTGGCCCAGATCCCTGTGGGAGTCCAGTCAAACACCCCAGTATCTGCTGGAAGTACAACACATCAGGGCACAAGCAATCCATGAGGTTTCTGGAGTGCATTGATAGCAACTTCCTGATAGGTGATCAAGAAGAAGGTGAGGGGACATACTCTGCTGGACCTTGTACTTGCAGAGAAGGAAAGACTGATCAGGGATGTGAGGGTTAAGGGCAGCAGTAACCATGCAATTGGGGTGTGTAGGATCCTGAGATGAGGGGGAAAAGGTGAAGGACAGGACTTCAGGAGAGCACTTTGATCTCTTCAGGGATCTGCTTGGAAGAGTCCCAGAGGAGATCATCCTGGAGAGAAATGAGGTCCAAGAGGGCTGATTGGTTTTCAGGAATTATCTCATCCATGGTGAGGAGTTGTCCATTCCAATGAGAAAATCAAGCATGGATTTACAGTGGACAACAACCTTCTACAATAACATGTCAGGAACAGTGGCTGTTCTTTATTTCAGCTTTAGCAAGGCTTTCATCACTGTCTCCTATAACAGTCTCATAGACAAACTAATGGTGTATGGTTTAGATGTTTGGACAGTGAGATGGATTTATGCGGCAGAACTGCTGGGCTCAAAGCATTATGATCAATGGCATGAAGTCCAGCCAGAGGCTGGTCCTCAAGTGTAGGGTCAGTCCTGGAGTCAAATACTGTTGGATATCTTCACTAATGACCTGGATGATGGGACAATGTTTTGGTGCACCCTCAGCAAACTTGCAGACAAAAGTAAAAATAAAAGGAAGCAGTGCTTGACAGGCCACAGCTGTGGTGCCAAAGCCTCCTGGGCTGCATTCAGAGTGTTAGCAGCAGGCTGAGGGAAGTGATCCTTCCCCTCTCTTCAGCATTGGTGAGGCCACATCTGGAGTACTGGGTCCAGTTCTGGGCTCTCCAGTGCAATGGAGACATGGATGTGTCCTCTTGGAATCAAGACTATGGAACGATACTGGCAGCTGCTGAAGGACAGATCTCAGTCGCTTCACAGAAATGCAAGGGAAGAGTTATTCTGCAGAACAGATGGAAGCTGAATATATCAGAGGTAAATATTAAAAAAATGAACCAGTTTAGGTTTAACATGAGGAAAGCATATATAATCCTCTTAGAATATTATTTCCCTTTTTTCTTATATACAAACTATGCATATGTTTATAAAATATATAAACAGTGGATAAATACACATGCAAATGTGTATATATGCATTTGTATGTATATACAAGCATGTGTGCATATATATACACTAAAATATAAGTATGTAATACACAGAAAGAAACCACACTTTGACTCCAGGTCATCACAACAACTGTTACACACACTGTTGGTCCTGTTCAATTATAAATCTGTCCTATTGTATTATTAATACAGAAGGTCAGGAGGTAAGTTCTGACATCAGTACAAACATGTAACTCCTGCCCTGGAAGATCTTCCCATCTAAATACCTCCTTTAGCTGCAGCTGAGCAAAACTTTTTTTGTGCACTTTGCTGTTTGGCTGTGCTGCACAATGCATTTACAAAACATTGGTGGGACAGGCTGCTCGGAAGGCTGTAGCACTGTGACCTCAGAAACACCAGGGATGTGCTTGATCTGCACCCACAAAGTATCACAGCTGAGCCCTGCGGAAGGCAGCGAAGGACGTGGGAGTTGAGGAGTTCTGGAGACAGCACAGCTGTGGTCAGCCCAAACGCAAACAAACAAACCAAAAACCCAGGGTGACCAAAACATGTGTTTTGAATGTGAGAATGCCCAGTGTGAGAGATGTCCTTCTGTTTAAAATAAAGCAGGAAACACTTGCTCACATATATTCTGTCCACTAATAATAGCTGCAAATCCATGAAGGTAATTACTGATCTCAAACTTTGAAGGCTCCATTCAGGCAAAATGCCAGAAGACCCCAGAAAATGTTTTTTTGTGAATATTCTTAAGGTCCTTGAACCCTGCTTCTGACCTGAAAAGGGCTTTGAGGAGTAACAATGTTTCCTTTATAGTGTTTTTAGAGATGGGCAGGAAGTCCTGGAAAAAACCCACGACTTGACTCCAAAAGTCATCATTCGCCTTACACTTATTCACTCCCTTTTTTCTAAAGAACCTGCATTGCTTGTTTTGGTCTTTCCCTATCATATACCTTCTGCCTGCAGAAATTTGGAGTACAAAAGAACACTGAAGAGCGGGACCTGGTCTGTGGGTGCTGATGACCTGGCTGCGTGTGCTTCTGTCTGGGCTGGTGGTTCTCTCTCCGGGTTCTGTGCTGGCAAGTGTTAGGTCTCCTATGCAACAAGTCAATAACACTGTGATAAACCAAATCTCTTACTCTTCCATATACTGGTTGTTTCAGTATTTTATGGGGGAAAAAAAAAATTATACAATTATACAACCCCATTGGAGAGGTCTTTCTTGGCCTTCAGCCTAAACCTGGATTCCACCACCCGTAATTTGTATAAAAGTGTCTGGGGTGAAATTGGTGGTGGTGGCGATGTAATTGACACTTAGCATGTGGTGTTTATAAAATAAATACAAGTGGCAGCTGGTATAACTCATGAAAACTCGGTGTTTGGAAGGGGCCTAAGCCAAAGACCATCAGTCCATATAAAAGTTCCTGTTGGTTTTAGATTGATCATTTAGCTGTGCTATGTGGATATTGCATGTGGCCCAGGTTAGTACTTTTATGAGGCACCAAAGCTACAAAATTGAGCCTTTCTGTCATTTACTATCCTGCTGTGTTCCATTTAATTATAGACAGGCAATTAACAGCATAGGTGAGAGAAAAAGTGAATGTTTTGCTAGACTTACCCCGAAATCCAGCAACAGTAGGAAAAGGGAGTTTGCTGTTATGCATACAATAACCAACCAGGTTTAAGCTTTCTAAAGACTGAACTGACTGCACAAATCACTGAAGTTCATATGTACACCCTGCCCCACAGACAGCCTGAGCAAAGATGAGAGGCTGATGGGCTTCAGGCATCAGGTGGAGGCTGGGGGTTAGGACAGGGGCCCTCCTCAGTCATTTTCCTCTCTCATTAGCCCCAGTATGTGTATAGCAACACTGTCAGGAGCTTGAATTTTTGTGCATTGTGAGAAGCTATATGGGCATCTGTATTGTCTGTTAATTCTGGAAAAGTTTGTTTGTGAACAGAGCAAGGTGAGGGTCACACTGGAAAATTGTCCATAGACACATCTAACACACATCTAATAATTGTTGACCCTGTTTCTCTTTTTTTTCTTCCCCTTGCAGTTCTTTCGGCAGCAGCTTCGCTGTCTGACTTGCCAGAAAGCACTGGGTATTTGAATGGCACTTCTATTCAACATCTTTTTAACATCAAGACATTTTTAAGGACATCTGTCTCATGTATGCTGGCTGTAGCCTTCGGGCTCCTCTGTGAGAAGAAGGTCCCAAATTCCATTTGGGGTGAGAAATAGCAGACAATGCTAAAGTTATCAGGCTGTGGGTATGGCTTTGCAACATCTGTCTTGGTGGCAGCGCTGGCTTAAAAAATACCCTGCACTAGGAGCTCTTTTCACCTGTGCTGCTCTCCACCCCTTTTGCGTTAGCTCAACTATTCATGCCATGCAGCAAAGGAAAGGATTTGTTTGCTGCGTGTTTTAAATCCTGGCTTGGTTCCCCAGTATGATTCCCTGAGTGATGCTCGGCAAGCAGTTATCTGGACAACTGCAGTCAGTTTTGTTTCTGAAAAGCCACCTGCTGTGCAGCCATGGCCTGCTGGCTGCTTTACATCTCCTGTAACTGCTTTTACTTGAGCAAAGTCTGTATAAAAACAAAGCCAGTGTCAAGTGGTTTCACACAACAGGGACAGTTATTTTACAGCCACCTGCAGAAGTGCCATAAGTGGCTGTGCAAGGCATGGACTGATGGGTTTGTGCTTCCAGCTTGGGAACACGGCAGCCACCAGTGCCAGCTGAGGGCAGCCGCAGGAACTCGGTGCTGCTCTGCAGGTGGCAGATGGCAGGTTGGGTTGGAGCTGCGTGTTGTTCACGCAGTAGTGTTACACTATGTTTCTAGGTGGGGAAAAGTAGACTTTATAGCCTTTTTGAAGGATAATGTTTTTATACCACCTTCTTATGCACAAAGGAAGAGAATCCCTATCATCCTGCTGTTGTCCTTGGCCTTGTGACGGGGATAGAGGAGGCTTGCCTGGCCCTCCTCTGTAGGTCAGATCTTAAAATTTACTATGTTGCAATACAGCCAAACTTGGTAACTGCAGGCCAGATTTTCGGTTTTTTTGTTTGTTTTGGAAAGTGACATAATTTCCTTTATTCATCATTTAGAGGAGAATTCTGCTGCCCTTTATTATCTATCTGGAACCATACCTTGAAAAGAGATGCTAAAATTGGTCTCTGCTAATAGGATATAGATCGTTTGTTGCTGTTTTGCTGTTTTATGTCTGATCCTTTTTGGGTTTGGAAAGTATTCCTCCTTGAGGTTTTTCTCCCCTCTTCACCACCCTGACCAAACATATCTTCCTTCCCACCAACCATTCGCATTTTCTGTTGCTCTGTGGGTTTATACTTATTTATTTATTTGCACAGAGGTGCAGCACCCTAGGGGATGACTCAGATGTTCAAAAATAGGAGCATATGGCTAGTCGGAGGTGGCCACAAACCTTCTAGAAAATGCTTCCCAAGGGTTAGCTCTCCCTTTTGGTTTCTTTTGTTTTCTTTGCTTTCAGACATTTGTCTCCAGGAGCTCAGAGACTGCAGCTGTGATTTCTTTTTTTCCTTTGTGCTGGGTTGGTAACAGTCATTTGTGAGCCAAAGAGTTGAATCATATTTCCATGAATAAAGTCATCACAGTATCAACGTGATGCCTTTTCAAAACATAGGAATTAAGAGCTAGTTTAATTTAATTTAGTTGGAACCCTCCACCATTTTTATTAAACATAAACACACGTAAGTTGCTAAAAGCCTCTGAGAGATTTATTAAGGCTCCTAATTTAAGTCTTGTAGAAAAGTCTTCCAAGATTATACAATGAATAGATTTTTCATTCCACTAAGGGTTTAGATTTTTTCCCCCCCATTTAAATGTAATTTGAAGTGCTGCCTGGGAACACACTGTAATAATTTAAATCATCACACGTCTTCTGTTAGAAGTAGGGCTGTTCTGGCTGCCATGGTTGTTAACCTGGGAACAGATGACTGAAATGATGGGCTCTAGTCTGATGTGTCACCACACTAGAGCAGACATTAACATGCAATTCTTCAAAGGCAATTCATGGGCAACCATCATAACACTCTTTGGAAAAGAGACATTTAAGTCTCTGAGTCAAGAACCTGAAAGTCTTTAGTAGCTTCCTCCTTTATGTCAATGGGACTTTGCATGTTTAAAAGATGTGTTCAGCATTTTCCATGTTTAAATTTGTTGAAACCAATCTAGCTTTGCTGCTGCATGCCAGCTAAGGCTCTGTCCTCCTCTGCCTTTAACTGATTTATGAATAATTTACCAAAGAGTGCTTTCAATTATACAACATCACTTTTAGTGCTCTCCTGGGTCATGGCCTGAGCCAGCTGCAGTTGGACACCATTGGCATCCACCTCCCGATCTTCACCAGGTTTTGGAATTCAGCTGATAAGCAAGTGATAGGCAGAGATGTGGGGCTCTGTGAGGGCCATCCCATCACTGCCCTCAATGCCCCAGGGGTGTCTGGTGAGTCACTGGTGAGCCCATTGCATCTGGAAGGGAAACGGAGATGCTGCACCAGCAATCTTTCAGCGTTCCTGCTGCCTGTCACTTTGGAATGGGGAAAAAGCCACCCACTCTAATTAAAGGAAAGTTGTTTAATTAAACAACTTTAAAATTCTTTAATTAAAAGAAAGTTCACAAGTTGTTTAATACATTAATACAGAAGACCTTTTCCCATTGCTTTCTGGGTTTTATAAGGAGGGAGAAAAATGTGAGAGTTTTACACCTGTATTTTATCCTTAAAATAACGATGCTGTCCCAGGAAAAAAGAGATTATGGAGATTTCCCAATGTGCACAGGGAGTCCTTGATTTATTTTTCGAGTTTTGAAAAAGTAAATTGTTTGTGACACTTTTTTAGTCTGGCTCTTCTCTGCTCAAATGTGTCTATGAGATAATGCTGGTAAACTCTCTCTTGTGAACAGTTTACTGAAATTATTGAGATTAATTTCCAGGAAATGAATTTGCAAATACTTTATGTCTTCTGGATGGTATTTATTGTCATGTTGACATACAAAACCCTGTTTGGTGTTTTAAAGTAAGGATTAAAAAAAAAGTATCCCGTGTGTTAATTTCCTCAAGAAATAGAATTCAAATGAACAGTCACTTGTGAACTACCTGTAGCTTACAAGTAAATAAAAAAGCATCAAAGGGAAGGTGTGGGATCTCCTTTGCCTTTTGCCTTTGAAGATCAGTCATTTAAATAAATCTGAGATGTGCTGGTTAAAAAAAAATTATACTCATGGGAGAAATCAGCAATTGTGGTAAGAAAAGAAGAAAAAAATGTTTGTTTTGCTGTGCAGGATCCACTTGTAGTATAACTTGAAAGAAGCACTATCTTGCAGTCAGGAACTGTCCTGGGGGAAGCAGGTTGTGTGGAAGTCCTCTTCACAGAGAGAGTTGTTGCTGAGCAGCAGAGACAAATGTCAGTCTAAGTGAGACTTCACTTCTTTACAAAGACCAGGATGACAAAATCCCACTCCCCTGGTACCTTCTGGTGCTGAGTAGGCTCATGTGATGTACCCACTCCAGGTACAGTCACAGGCAGAGCAGTAGCTCAGCAAGCATTAGGCTGTTGAAGGCACTTAAGGCATTCCTCCATGGAGGAGCCCTACTGGATGTGTTGGAAGGGTCCAATTTCAGGGCTGATACCACTGGTGGGACATGTAGCATGTACAGCTGGCTGGAGCAAGAAGATGGGGCTGTCCTCAGCTTTTACTGAGGTGTGCAGTACCTCTTGAGTTCCCTGCTGCTGGAAACAATGTCACTGGGAAGGTACCACATGTAAGTAACAATCTATGCACAGAAGTGTCTTAACCTTTGTGAGCTGGGAAGTATCAGACATGAAGTTACCTGTGTAACCTTACTGGTGAGCTTTGTTAAGGGCTTTGGCACATGACCTCTTTATTTTTTTCCTTTATTTTCTCTCCATTATGCTCACTGCCACCTGTCCATGTACCCATAAAACTTGTGAACGCTATGAGAAGTTAAAAGGGCTTACAGATGTTCAGAGATTACTCTGATGTTTGGTTTTTTTCTGAGAACTTGCTGTTTGCTACTATTTAAAATACTCAAGTGTTTTTTACACTCATTGACTTCAGCTGGTACCGAATTCTCAGCATGTCTACAAATTACCCCTGAGGTGTCAGGTAGCACATCCAGAGGATGCAAGTTTTATAAGCTTTTGAGCACTATTGATTAGTTCATTAGATGTATCAGCATCACTCCAGTAACCCCCACAAAGGCTGGACTTGAGTCTATTTTTCTAAGACAGAATTCAAGCATAATTTTATTTCCTCCTTCTAAATCCTTCCCTCTGTTTTGTACACTGTGGCCTCCTTTAAAAATGTAACATTTGTCTGATGCAGGATGTTGTTTTAATAGAAAAAAACGAGTGTTTGGGAAAGAAAATTATGTTGTGTGAGTGAAAATATATCATATAAATGTTTAAAGGAAGACTGTCCAGTAATGCCTTTTTTACAATACTATAATTATTTTCCTCCATCTTTTTCCTCCTTTTTTTTCCTTACTGGAACTGGCTCACAGTGCAGATCTCTGCTATTTGAGCTCCTAGTGCTGCTTACAGCAATGGAGTTGCTCCTTGGGGCATATGCGGGCTCCACACCTTTACAGGGAGGGAGACAAGGCATATATGTTCCACGTGGGTTTCTCGGGCATTTACAGACTGAGGCAGCATGTTGAGCCTTCAGGCTCCAGGACTGTACTCTTATTCTCTAGTGAATCCCATTTTTTCACTGCAATAGTTCACTCCTGTGAGTGCACTGTTCCAGGATGGGAAGTGGCATATCTGCCTGCTCTTGGGCTATTTGGTGCTAGTTCAGCAGCTCACTATCACATGATACCCGTGGTACCCAAATGATGCTACAGGGCTGAGGATTTTGTCAAGACAAAGATGTCTGAACTCACATCCTAGAGATGCAAGGCACTAAAATAACCCCATAATGTACCTGCAGCCTTTGAGAGGAAATTATGTTTATGGTGGTTTTTTCTCCTCTTTTTTACCCCTATTACCCAAATTTTGTTTCTTCTACCTGTTGCAGGCACAGTTTCATTACAGCTGGTGCAGGAGCAGGCATAGCTTTGGTATTTTGTGCTGTCATTGGCAGACTCTTGTTCTTCTTAGAAGAATTGGGATATCAGGCTGGCCTGAAAAACCTGCTGCTGCTGCTGCTGCTGCTTGGTGGCCTGCATTTTCACCATGCTTTTACTGTTCTCTTCTTTCTATGGGTTTGTTTACAGGGGGCATTTGGGATTTTTTGAAGCAGAGAAAGAATTCTGCTATGGGTATGTACTGTGCAGATGTGTGAAGAAATAGATGCAGGGGGTCAGGCTTGCCTCATTCAGTGTTTTTGCTGGGGGAGTATTAGGGAAGGGGGACTGAGAAGGGGGAAAGCTGGGATACGAGCAGTTACCAGATCAGTGGGTGTGGAAGCCTTCGGACTTTACGCCTGGAAATCACTTAAATACAACACAGATTGTTTTGTTCTAAAGTATAGCAGACAAAGCATCTACTGTTTGCTTATTAGCTATTCATAGGGTAATTTTCCTGTGTTGGTGCTGGATAGAAGAAGATACTTTGAAGTAAAGGAAAAAAGCAGAGAAGCTCTTAAATAGGCTGTCCTCTCCCTCTGTAGCTGGCTCGAGCTCTCTGTTGTTGCTGCCAGCCTTGCTGTACTGTGCCCCTGTTCCTTGGTGCTTACAGATTAAACATTTGAAAAGATGCAATCACTGTTTGTTCCTAGTTGCAAAACGGAGGTGACCTTCAGTCTCAGCTGCCTTTGCTTTAGTCTTTCTGGCATGACACAACTTTTTAACCTTATGTCCACCTAAAAGTAGTTGCTTTTATTTTCATGTCTTTTATTAATTTTTATTGCTCATGATGATGATTATTCAATAACAATGTGCAAGTATCAGGATCTTCACTTCTTCTGGCCTGAATACCCTTCTTTGTATTGACTTGGAGATCAAGTAGAGAGCTGGAAATAAACTCCTGGCATTCTGAATCCCAATCCACTTTTTGCTACTTTTTAATACAAGTAAAGTAGTTGTCTGATTGCTTTCATTTATCTCTGAATTTATTCTGGCTTGTATCACTCTAGCAATGCAGAAACAGAAGATTGTGGCATTTTCCACATGTAGCTATACCTTTGCTGGGAAAATGGGCAAAGTTTTTTGTGTGCATGCTCCCTGACATATTTGCTTTACCACAAGTTTAGCTGGGGAAAGCAGAGAAGGCATTGGGTTTCCACCCAAATCCTTTTTGTGGACTAACTCATAGTACAGGTCCCCAAACAGCTGCAGTTACACACCAAGAAGATAAAAGTTTGTGGCAGAAAGGTGAGACTCCGTGGGCAGGGAAGAGGTCAAGCCTTCTGAAGCCAGATTCATTGCTGAAACCAAAGCATTGTGTAATGAACAGCTGCATGCACAGGGGAAAGTGGATTCACTTCAGTTGTTATTTTACAATAAAGTTTGCTCTTTTAGCACTCAGTTGAGGATGTTTTCTAAAAAGAGCAGTGGATTCTGTCTCCTTCTATCGTCTCTTAGTGTTACTAGAGGGAAAAGTTAGTTAAAATTATTAACAACATAACTTCAGGCAGGGTTCAATAAGGTTTTGGCTCTCAATGTGGTACAGATAAGTAGAAACATTTTCATTTCACTGAACATGAGGCTCAGGGGAAATTTTGTTCCTCGTATTTTTTGTGGCATTAACAAAACACAGTTTACGGTGGATAAACTGAGTTGAAAGCTTGTGGGTTATGTTTCTCAAGAAATGATTTGGTTTTTTTTAGTTTCATTCTACCTAGCATAATGTAACTAGGGGAATTTATTGTACTCCGGAGCATGAGATTTTCAGGAAACTTCACTTTATTTTTACATAGACCATAGGATTAATTCTAAAGGTGAAACTTGCTCTGTAGGTACCATTTTTTTCTTGATGACTGGCCAAAGCTTGTGGTTTATATTACAACAAAAACAAAAAGTATACCATGCCACCTTTCATTTCCAGCCTGTGGAGTACTCTAGACTTTACCTTCACTGCCACACACATACAGTGTAATGTGCATATTTGACTTGAAAGCAAATATCTCAGTATATCTTTTCCTTAGAAAAAATGGAGGTAGGAAGAAAAAACAATAAAATCACATATGTCTATTTTTAGTTTTAGTGCAGGATTGGAATTAAGTAGAATATAATGCAAGATATTTGGATCCTGAAGTAAATAAACCAGATTTTTTTTTCTACTTCAAATTAAGCTCATTCCCTCTGAATTCCAACACCTCAAATATTAGATCTCTTTAAATCCTTTGGAAAAAGATGGATTTTGTTACAGCTATTGGTAAAAACAACATTATTAAAATTTTGCTTAGTACACAGAGTACCTACCTAGGTGATTGTTGTAATTCTGGTTCTAAGGCATGATATACCTTGAGTCTGTCCCTACTCCCTGTGAGTGTACATGTGGGTGTTGAGCGTCTGGTGCCTAGGAATGGCTGCTGGGATTCTCCCTCTTCCAGACCCACTTTCTCTGTCTGCAGCACCCTGTGGACCAGCTCTTTAAGCCTGGATGTATTTTGACCCTGGCATTTTTCTTCCCAGGAAATAGCCACCCGTGTTTAGTACAGCCACCTGGTGAATTTGTTAAACTCTAGGCTATTTGTAGCAAGAACAAGAAGAAGATTAAGAGTCAACAAGAAGAGAAGAAAGGAGAAAAAAGAATTTGAACAATAAGAGGACCTCAAGCTTCATCAATTTAAGGCAGGCTGACAGCTGACCATTTGTCCAGTCCACTAACCCCAAGATTATACCAGATTAGGGTTTTTTACAGGCAACTCTTGGCATGAGATCTTCCTGCATCTTGGCAGGTAGCTTTTTATGCATTTTATGATCTCTTACTCTGTTCAGATCCTAATAATGACAAAACTCTAACCCTGGGCTAGGGAAATAATATCCTCACATCTTTTAACAGATTATCACTGACCTGTTGACCCCGTTTTGTTGCCTGGAAGATAAAATTAAAACGTGATATTGCTTTCATCCTTGCTGCTTGCTGAGGAGTCAAGCAGAAAATTCAATTACTATTACAGCTGCCAGATTATGTTCTGTTCCTGTGATCCGTTGTTCTGCGAGTCGTTCTAGCTCAGCCTGAATTTCCACAGTTTTACTTAAATAAATTTACTTTTAAATGATCTCAATGCACATGGATGCAGATTGACACTTAAGAAATGAACATTCAGCAAAGCTCTGATTCAGCAAAGTCTTTTGAAGTGCTCATTGAAGCCATTATATTGTGTTATTTAGATGTAACCCCAAGTGCTGAGTGCCAGTGGTAAGTGCAGTACACCATAGCTTTCTGCTATGTGTGCTGACACCAGTGTCAACCTGCGTGGTTCCACTCCTGTGAGGAGTGCAAGAAGAGATCGGCTTTAAATGAATTAGCTGAGTTCTTTAAATCAAAAGGAAAGATTTATTTCCTCTATGGAAATTATTGAGGTATCAGGTTTTGTGAGAAAGGATGCAATAATTCATGTCACTGGCAGGATGCTCAGAACATTTTTTACTCCTTTCTCTGACTCAGATTAAGAACTTGCTGGACATGAACATCTTGGCCTTCATTCCAACCATCCTCCTTGGAGTGTTCAGAGGTCTTCTGGGGGGTTTCTTTTTTCCCCTAAATTTAATGATTAATCAATTATGTATGCAGCTCTTTAATTCAATTCCAAAATCATCCCTTAGAAAAACAAGCAACCTGTTGGAGACTGTGCTTATCTTTGTAAGTAAATAATATGGTTCTCTGAATTATCTAACATTTACAGTGACTAATGAGGGCAGGTCACAAATTGCTGGATGGAAAAGTGAATCTGACCTGCTGGTACTTAATAACGTGCAACAGAGTAAAGCAAACACGTGGATTCCCAAAACACAGATATGTATTTAATGTTGGTAGGTATATAAGAATAGAGAAGATGTTTTTTTATTTGTTTGGTTTGGTTTTTATGCTTGAAGTATTTTACCTGTGGAGTCGCTCTCCCACTGCTGTTCTACTCTGATTACATTTATCAGCTTAGTGACATGTAGCAGTTGTGTTGGTGTGCTTTTGCATTTATTTGCAATCTATGGAGAGCTCAAATGTCCTTATAAGACATGACGGCATGATGGATTTACATGTAGGCTTTGGAGTTTCCATTTGATATCATATGTTTTTGGGGAGAGTCATGCTGTTGGAAAAAAAGGCGTATAGGCAAAGTGTTCCTGTATTTTGAACATTTTAATGCTTTTCAGTTTTATGCTTTGGTTGTTATGAAGAATATTATGACCTTAATAATCCTATAAAGACAAGCTGAGAGAGTTGGGGTTGTTCAGCCTGGAGCAGAACAGGGTCTGGTGAGATCTTAGGGCGTCTTCCAGTACCTAAAGGGGAGTGCAGAAAGGCTGGAGAGGGACTTTTTACAAGAGCATGTAGTGACAGGATGGGGGGAATGGCTTCAAACTGAAAGAGGGCGGGTTTAGATTAGATATTAGAAAGAAATTCTTGACTGTGAAGGTGGTGAGACACTGGACAAGGTTGCCCAGGGGAGTTGTGTATTCCACATCCCTGGAAGTGTTCAAGGCCAGGTTGGATGGGGCTTTGAGCAACCTGTGGTCTAGTGGAAGGTGCCCCTGCTCATGGCAGGGGTATTGGAACTAGATGATCTTTCAGGTCCCTTTCAATGCAAACCATTCTATGATTAAATGGGAAGAAAGAAAATCTTCAGAACTTTTCTACTGGGCTTTCAGGAAATTGTGCAAATTTGACATTCTCTGCAAGTTTCTTTAGTGAAGACCTACTTGTTGTAATTTTTCTTTATTTCCATTATTTTTGAGAAATTGTTTCTGAGGAGTTTTCCGGTCTTTTAAAGTGTTGAGATCTTTAGGGAAATTGGTGCACATTGAAACCCCTTTCTTCTGCCCTCTTGTAGGCAGACTTGCCAGTACGCTTTATGTATGCCATATCTGTTTTTAATATATCCTGCTTTCTCTTCTCTCCCTCTTGGAGTGGGGGTTGCTCAACTGTAGACCAAGGAGCTGGCCACCTCCTCCCATCAGCCCAGACATCCCTTCAGCAGCTTCCACTCAGAGCCAGAAAAAAATACCTAAGTTTCAGGGAAAGACAATCACCTTGACTGCATCAACAGCCTGCATGATACTGGGAGGAAAACAATTAATATTTTAAATATGAGAGAGGAAACTTTTGGAGCTACAAGTGTAAATAACTGCAGGTTGAGGCACGTGGCCAAGTCTCTGCAAGCTCTCCACAGACTGGTACAGATCCACGTTTCCCATTGGTTTATCTCTCCGTAGGGTCAGAAGGAGCGCATTTCATTTAGTCATTGGAGGTTCTGTGTGTGCTCTGGCAGTCCACCACCTCCTCTGCCTAGTCCTGCTCTTGGTGTCAGAGCAGCAGTCTGCTTTTTGGGTTCTCTGTTGGCACATCAGAGGTGAAATCTGACCTGGGTAGGAGGAAGAGGAGGAGGAGGGATCCTGGTGAAAGGACTGTGCTGCAGCATGCCCGTGCTGTTGATGACAGCTGAATTTCAGCTCCTCTTAGTGGCAGGATGCTGGCATTTCTGTTGGCAGCTGTGTTTGCTCACCATCTGCGGAGGGAACACACCCCGATGAAGCTCTCTTCTAGCTTTTTGCTTCCAGGTTTGAAGGAGTGAGTAAGGTCTGTAGGGAAAACAGGATTTCTCAGCTTTAGGGAGAGCCTTTCCCCTGCGCAGCCTTCTCACGTTTTGCTACAGCTTCGCTCCCCCATCTCGCTGCAGGTTTGTGCCTTTGTGCCGTTGAGAATGGCAATGAGATGTCTTAACTAAAATCCAGTTTTCAATCCAGCAGGACGAGGAGCGGAGTCCGGTGTGTGACTCCCATTACTCTTGTGGAAATGCCATGGTTTCCAAAGGACCTCCGTTTGCAAGAGGTCGGGTTTGTAACAATTATTGTTTTAACAATTTGGAGCTGGAGTGCTATGTTTGACAGCCATTTCCCCTACCACTGGGAAACCTTTGGCTTTCTCATGGTGCATTACAGAAACCTTGCACAAACTGCTTAAGCACATAAAAAACACTGCTTATTACTCTCTGGAATAAAAACCAAAACATGCTTCAACATAAGCCAGTAAGAGCCAGTACGTTAGAAGACACTGCAGAATTAAATGTAAGATCATCTAGCAAAGATTTAGTGCCAGACATAAAGAAAACACTAAGAAAACTCCTAAGGGTTATTTTATGTTGTTTAAGAGTGGTGTCTTGCTGACTCCAAAAGTTCACGGAGTGGTTAGCACCTTGCCAGCTCATACCTGAAGATGGGAGAACAGCATGTGTTTTGTAGGGCTGTGGTGCTTAAAGAGCTTTTCTGTATATACATTTTTGCCTTAATCCTGTATTTTTTTAAATTCTGCTTTTTTTTTTTTTTTTTACCTTAGCTCTGTAGCATGAACTCTTATTCAGAGTGTTTTTCCTTTTCTGTTAGCTCTAGAAGATCCTGCTCAGGTCACAGTCCTTATTTTATTATAACTTGGCAGAAAAAGGCAGGAAAGAAACTGTTTGATCTGAGAGAGAACCATACCTTTTTTTTTTTTTTTAATAAGCTCACATAATGAGGCAGCTGAAAGAAACTATGTCACAGTGACTTTAACCAAAAATAATCTTGTATAAACCAGTTTGCATTTAAACTTGGAAAGAACCCATCACAGTATCTTCCACACCCACAACATAACCCAGAGTACCATTCCTTTGACTGGAATTGAATATCTAATCTTCAGCCCATAGATTAGACGAAGCTGTCTTCTAAGTGCCCTTCTGCCCCTTGGCCTGCATTTGCTTCTCCTCAATTCATCACCTTTCTCTCTGTGAGGAAATCACAATGTAGATAATGTTTTTCCAAGAATCTGGCAGAGCTATCTTTCTTTTTCTATTTTTTTAAAAAATCACGTTGACTAATGCTTCTCTTCCAAAAGCTCAGTGTTTCCATGGGCAGGGTGGACAATTTAAGTATTTATATGCGTATATACTTAATATATAAGCTGTCAAAACTTTAAGAGGATACTTGAGAGGATTATTTTCCTTTCTACCTAGCTGTGAAGATAGGCTACTGCTTTAAATGTGTAGCCACTGGCTCCAGGCTAGCTGTCCTTCTAGCTCCCTTTGGACTTTGGAGTTTTGGCAAAAAGTTGACCTGGGTTTGAACTGTCCCAGAGTCAAGTTCTCAAAACCAAAACCTGACCTAAGCTTTGTGAGGACTGAACTACTCCCAGTTTCATCTGTCTGTTGTAGATGTGTTCTGCCCATAAACTTATAAATTTTGAGATACAGGGAAACAAAGGCTTGAGATACAATAATCTAACAACTCGTCACAACTGCACACAGCTGAATCTTGGCTTAAAGGTTTCCATAAATGTACTATCTGAGTTGCTTAATAGCTGTCCACAGAGGGGATGAAACCTTGTGCTTGGAAAATATATTATTACTCTGGTTGTGTGTTCCTGTAATTTTTCTCCAGAAGTCTACTGAAATATTTTCTAAATATTTTTTTATTTTGGGCGTATCTTCATTTGTATAGAAATGTAAATTAATCTCAATTAAGATAAAAACATGAACATTAGATTTGAATGAAATATAACTGTTATACTGAACATATATTATGATGAAAAATATGCATCACTGAAATGCAGCGCAGTCATCTCATGTAACAACTCCCTTTTGGTGAATGCAAAGCAGCCGGTGAAAACACCTTCTGCTGTGTTCTATTCCAAATGTTTTTGGTTTCATTCATGTTTACATCAAAATGGACATATGGAAAACTAGAAGGATCTGATAAAGTATCTTCAGCTATTTGGATTGCAATGTCTGTGTCTCCACCATGTAGCATCTAATTAGCTTTAGGCTTTATAGCCTAGTATTGCTAGTAAATCTAGGAACTTCTTTCTGTTGATTAACTGAGTATTAATCCTTCCATAACACCCTCATGAGAGAAGGGAAGCAATAAGTTTGCAAGTTAGAAACAAGTCACTGTTTCTAACTGTTCATACTGACCAGGGACTTCAAATTTGTGTAAACGGGGAGGAATTCAAATTGAAACAGTGGACCCTTTCTGACACACAGTGAAATTTCAAGTTCCAATGGAAAAAACCTTAATGAAAGATGCACAGATCCCAAGTCCCTGCTGTGCACAAGTGGCAGCCTGCAAAGAACTCTGCATATGGCTGCATCTCCACCACCTGCCACAGTGCAGGGTGGGCAAGCTGGCTGTGTGTAGAGCATTCCATGTGCTCCAAATCTTCCTGGAGGTACCTGTGCTCTCTGGTGGCCACAGTCAGAGGCCAATTAGCTGGTTGGAACAGTTGGGTCCCTAAAGTTAGACTGGACAAATCTAGGCCTTAGTCATTGCATATGAGCAAATTTGGGATACGTGGGCAGCACAAAAGGGCAATTTTCTTGTGGTAAGAGATGGCATTAGTGGGATTAGACACCTTTCTTTCTTTACATCTCACAATGGACTGTTTACTTAATGCCTGCAGGTATGTATGACAACTATTAGAGTATATTTTCTGTATTTCTTTCCTTGCACTCTTGTCCTGAGTGGGAGAAACTGCCAGATGAGAAACAACTCAGAAATGTAAGTGGGGAAGATCACCATGAGCATATCTATGTGAATACAATTATTAACCATGTCTTCCAGTTAGCTGTTAAAAGGATTTCAGATGGAAAAAATTCAAAGGTGTGTCAGACCTGAGTACTTAAAATGAATTCATGTAGAGGCAAAAGTCACACTTAATCTTTTAATCACATTTAAACTTTTCCAGTGAGAGGCATTTGCCGACATGTCATAATAAGGGGAAAAAAAGGAGAAAGAAAAAAATGAAAGGGAGCTAAACATCTAAACCAGCATGAAACGTGGCTGTATGTATTATACAAGCTCTTCTTCAATTTGGAATCCTAATTCTGATTTACAAAATGTACAGGCCTTGTAGATAGGTATATAAGTCTATAGGAGACCGGCTGTGCTTGAACTGGAAATCTGTAATGGAAACTGATGAAAAATCTTTGTTATTCTCCGCTCCAGTTGGCTGAGGGACATGATTTGATCAATCCTCTCTATGGGAACACAAATAGGTAAACACAAACTGTCATCCGGGAACTTAAAATGGCAAGTATTGTGTTAATAAAGAGGCAGGGAATATGTGGCTGAATGGCTTGGGATTTTGTGGTTAAACAGCTGAAGAGATCCTTGAATCTGATACGGGCTTTGCAGTTCAAGTGTCTTTCTTGAGAAATACATATGAGGAATCCAGAGGAACTAGAGAAAGAATTGCTCAGACCGAGGTTAAATGACTGCTTGACTTCACAGCCATTGCAAATGGCCACTGCCAGCTTCTAGTTTTACAAATTCCTAAGTTTGTAAAATGTATTAATTTGTCCTTCCATGTGGGCAGCATGATATACACACTGCATAAAATGAACTGTAAATACTGACTAGCTTGCCATTAGTGACCGGACTCATGTCGTGGTTTAGGAATGGTATTCCCCAATTTAGTGTTCCCATTAAAAACCAGAAGCCAGTCTCCTCCCCTCTCTGGTGGGAGAAAAAAGGCAGAAATCACAGATTGAGATAAGAACAATTTACTGGAAATAGCACTGAGATAAGGAAACAAACAGTAACAGCAACAACAGTAATAAAGATATACAAAGAGAGGGTGATTTACATACCAAATGCTCAGGAAGCCCAAGACAATGTAAAACAATGGTGGACAGACCCTCTGCCTGCCACGCTTCTTTGAAGAAAAAGAGCCCCTCACCCCTGTCCCTGGCCACGATATAAAATGGTATTGAATTCCACAAGGTCTTGGCCACACCCCCTCCCACTGATCTGGGCCGGAACCAGGACGATTCCAAACTGCTTATTTAAGTATATAGAAAGCAGACATACTTTCCTGTGCTTGCCACCGATTCTAGTCTGTTATTTGACTTGCAATACTTGATTCAGTATTGTCTGCTGTAACATGTATTTACATTTTCTTTATAAAAGCAGCCTTTGTCACTTAGTACCTGGACTTGGTACCTATGGCTATTTGGGTTGCTACAGGAAAAGCCTTTTCCCTCACTCTGACTTTTTTTTTGTTGTTGTTGTTTTTGGTTTTTTTGTTGTTTTTTTTTTGTTTTGTTTTGTTTTGTTTTAAGGACTAAATGCTTGCAAAATGTTATTTTTCAAGACAAGACAATTTTTTGCTGTTAAGATAAAACATCTGAAACGATAATTTCATGGCTTTTTTTGTCTGTCTGTTTCTGAGTCAAAAATAGTCAGGCTGATCTAACCTAGAGGCTGGGGTCTTAGTGCCAATTTTTCATTTGGTGTGGCTACAAGTTATAAAGAGTACATCATGTTGAAACTGGATAGATCTGAAAGGAATTAAGCATTAAATTGTTCTGGACTTTGTAAGGTCATGCACCTGTGGAAGGTAGTGATGATGTCTCTAATAAGCTTGTAATAAGACTAAATGTGGAAAAGAAGCTTGTTCACTGTTCTCTTGTTCTTAGGAATTGAAAAAGGGAATTATGATTGCAGCTGTAAGACTTTAGTTAGGATCATTTAGATTTGGTTCATCTCAGCTTAATGTGAGATTATCAGTCAGTGCTCCAGAAGCTGATAAAAATCATTACCCTTTTGAGATCCAACAGATTAGTAATAAGCACCCTCGCCACTTTAAGAGATGGAATAAGAAGCAAATAAAAAAAATTGTAAGATGCTGAATTTTGCCTTGTGTACTGATTCAACTCAGTCAAGTGTATGGTTTTTCTTTTAAACTGTGATAGTGAAAGACTGTATCTCCAGATGGGGCTGTATGTGGCTATGCCAGTTTGACAGCACTTCCTTCTATCATAGCTTATCCTCACACATTTACACTGAACAGTGCTTTCAGTAGTGTTTTGTAGCTCTTCCAGCAGGCATTGATATTCCTTGGAGAAGGAGGAGTAGGAGGTCATGGGAAGGCAAGAGAAGGAGGTAGAGAAGCAATGGGCTTCTTTCATCAGCAAGTCTCAGTACTGCACATGTATCGCTGCAGTGTGGCAGTGCAGTCCTCCTGCTGCCACCAGGGAGAAATCTGTCTCCACCAAAGGCACTGATTTCGAACAGGAGGAGTTAGTGGTACAAAATCCTGTGTGTAAACAAGTCCTACACCTCCATTCTCTGTGCTTTGCTCTTCTTGCTCAACCATTTGTACTTTAATTGTAAAAACCCACTTTCTTCTGTTGTTTCTCTCTCAGGTATTTTGGCATTGCTATAAGCTTCAAATTGATTCTCAGACGTGCTGGTTTTTTGTGTGCATTCCTTTACTGGTAGCAAAGACATATGTATAGAACCTGATATAAGTGAGTTACACAATCATGTGGCTTCTAAAGCAGGGCAGACTAAGCAGGTTTTTATTCTTTTCTTGACCATTATGAATTTGGAATATATTCTTGTTTGAGAGGTAGGAGTAATGTAAAAAGCAAATACAAGATTGGGAAGTATCTTGTATCCCATTGGTTGCCAATCTGGAGTCTGGAAGAAATTTTCTAGCACTAGATGTTGGATACATTTTAATTTTTCCTTGTAGTTCTGAGCAGGGATCAGGTGGGTCAAATACCACAGATCTCCTGCTCTTTGTTCCAGGAACAGAGTTCATATTGTTACTGTTTAGGTTGTGGTGATGTCCAAAATATGCCAGCTGCTTTCCAGACTGGAAGAAGGAAGTTGTACCTGCTTGGAGAGTTCAACCGTTCCGGATGATAGAGATTGAGAAAGTGTCCAGGAACAGTAGAGCTGTACAGGAAGGCTGGTTGTGGTCAGCATGATAACTGGCAGTCTAAGCTGCAAAATGTTGAAATAACTGGTGCCAGCATTTACCAAAGGAGAGCTTAAAGAACTTGTGGGATAAACATCTTTTTAGGTGTGTGTAGTGGTTTGGTCTAAAATACTCATTACTGTTTATCTGCTGTGAGATAAGAATTAGGAGAAATGCAAAGCAGGAACCAAACTTGAAAGAATATAAAGAAGTTTATTAACAGACCTAAAAGAGGAAAAAAAAAAAAATACCACCTTCAGAACTCTCCTCTTCCCCCCACCTTCCTCCCTTCTCCCACTGACAATGTAAAAAGACAACCCTTAAGATGTTCAGTCTGTTTACCACTTCCATAATAACCTTGCTTAGTCCATTTAGAAAGAGAAGTCTCTTCTTGCTCATGCTATGAAAACATTATCACAACGAGACAGCTGCCCACTTCCAAATATTGTTCAGTCCATTTAGGAAGAGGAGTCTCTCTGCCTGCGTGTGAGTCCCTTCCCCCGACTTGCAGCTTTTCCCGCAACTGCTTTCGAGGGTCCACTCTTGAAGTTTCTTGGGGTACAATTTTAAGGTTGAGCCGTTCAGAAACAAAAACAGAGGCCCTTCTCCTTCCCTGGGAGCAAAGGATCTTCCTCATCTTCATCGTTAAGACTATCTCTGGGAGCATCTCTAGGGACTGAGGTTTCTCCTTTCCCGTTTGGAGCAAAAGTCCTCATCTGGTTCATCTCTCCCTGTCCAAACTTCTCATGAAATTACAGCTGCGTCAGCATCTGCCTATCTCAGTGCAGGTGCTTTTGCTTACGAGTTGAACACTCCACCCCCAATATCTTCATGAAATTACAACAGGATACTCTGATATATCATAGCTTCACAACAGAATTTCAGCTTTAAGCATCTCCTCTCTCTCTTCCCTCAGGTTTCAGCTCTTCACAGCAGTAAAAGGGTTAATCTCACCTCGGCCTTGCAGCTTTGCAGCTGGAATGTTGAATTTTCCTTATCGCAGTGGAGAGCCGAGCCGCTCCGGCTGCCCACGGCAAGGCAGTGGGGGGGGTTCCATGGCTGGAACAGGTCCATGGCTCCAGGATGGCCGTGGCCCAGCCCAGCCTGGCCCAAGCAGGGCCTGGCCGGGCCCGCTGGCCCCCACACGGGGCCTGCAGCCACCTGTGCCAGCGCCGGAAACGAGAGAGAGCTTGGAGAGGGAGTTTGCCTATTCTTAAATGTGGATCACAGAGGTGTTCACAACTTTAAGTGGCTTAGAGAATTGTCCATATTCAAACTGGCCAGCTGATAGGTTCTATCAGTTCCCAGAGGAAACTGTAAGCAGCCCTTAGCAAGGACGTCCCTTCCGGGACTATGCTTGCTAACCTATGACAGTGTGGTTTGAGTATAGCCTGTGCTGCTGTGAAGGGGGAAACCTCTAAGTCCTTCCAGCTCTCCATGGTGCTCTTCAGTGAAAAGCTGTATAATTGCAAATGAATCCATCAACTCCAAGTGCTGTGCTTATCCACCGAAGTGCTCCTCAGGAATGATCCTCAGGAATGATACATTCTTGGTCAGCTAATCCCATTTTGTAGAGTTACAATGTTCTGTGGGCAAAGCGGTCAAGGCCAGGCTATGGATTTTAATTTTTTTTTCTTGTTTTCTGGGTTTAGACAGCATAAAATAATTCCTGGTTTTGGGAATTTTAGGTTTCAGCAGCCAGACGATTATGTAGGGGAATATAAGCATTAGTAAACCAGATAGATTAGTAGAATAAATAACAAACTGATCTAGTAAACTAGATTTATTAGTTAACAAAGCAACTTAGTAAGGGAAAGTTGGCTTTTTTGTGTAAATAGACACATTCTGTACAGGCAGCAAGGCAAATTATATTCATCCTTTTAATAAATTTTTTTGGTTTTGTTTTTAATATTCAAGCATAAATCAGCTCAAGAGGGACATTTCAGAAACAAGCTATTCATGAAGTGCATGGATTGGTCCAGATGGAGTCAGATATTCTAATCAGGCCTTCAGTCAAGGTAAGGGGAGTTACGTGATTGATACTTGAGAAGAAACTGAAATAACTGGAGGGTGTATTGAAGCATATTTGCTCATAAGGTAGGGGTTTTTTTAAAGTAATGTAATGCTCCCATCTGATATATCAGAACTAATTGAGACATATGCTGGGAACATCCTGAGCTGCTACCTCTGAAAGGAAGGGGGGAAGGAGTCCTGCTGAAGTAGTCCAGTTGCCTTTCTTTGGCTTAAATCGCTGCAGTTTCTCCTTATTTAGATCAGGATTAACATCACACAAACCCGGCTGGAGAGAATATATATTCCTTGTTTTCCTGGAAGTGCCCCAGATGCTGAAGCTGTAATGTAAACTCATTGCATTCTTTTAAATAAGGTTTAGGCAAATGGGAACTACTACAAACTGCATTTTTGTAAAAGGACCTTTTAATGATTTGTATCTTTGCATGTCTCCTCCTCTGTGTTGCAGATGCTGTGCTTCCAGTTGAAGGTGGGAAGCAAAGGATCACATATACTTTTAAATGTGGGACTCATGAAGAACCTGGATACACATCCCTCTGCATTGCTTTGGTGTTTTATTTCATCCTTAGCTGTTGAACAGCAGGTTCTGGGGTTGCCAGTGGCCTGGTTATTCCTATGCTTCCCTTCAGTCCTGGTTTGTGCTTCCTGTACGAAAGGCCTGTGTCAAGTAGCAACAATCTGCATTGTAGGTTGAAACTTGGCAACAGCAAAGCACCAAGTGCTTGGAGGAGGATGTATAGGTAGAACAGGATGGTTTGCTTGGAAAGAGATGCTAAAATTGGGGAAAAGAATGAAGAAATATAATCTGAGAATAGCTGTGGAAGGACCATAGCCAAA
Organism: Coloeus monedula; assembly: GCF_965178545.1. NCBI lineage: Eukaryota > Metazoa > Chordata > Aves > Passeriformes > Corvidae > Coloeus > Coloeus monedula. The sequence continues at coordinate 117,118,159 of NC_138781.1, forward strand.
ACTGTGGACTTTCCAAGTGTAGATCTTTTGAATCCTTTGGGGATCCAGAAAGAGTCTTGGCTTCTGGCTCCATCTCTGTAACTGTAGGAATACGGGTTCAGATCCAGACTTTTCATCTGTTTCTTATGTACGTAACAGCCTGAACCTGAATCTTGGACATAACACCCTGAACTTTGGAAAAAACTGCTGTCTTTAGCTGTAGTTTTTAGAAAGTTGTTGTAGACTAGAGCAAGGTTCTTGCAGTAATGCTGTGAGGCTTAATGTTCAGCAAGCAAGGAGACTTGGCTGGAGAGTGCATAATGCCATTCAAAAATATTGAAAAAATATAAAAAGAATTAGTTGTGTGCACAACCTTCTGCCTTTGCCCTACCCCTGTGTATTCACCTCCTGCCCTCCCCAAAATATTGTCTAAATCAATTTTTAATATGCAATGTTTGTTGAAACGTGGTGTACTTGGCTGAATAGATATAGATAGTTAAGTCTATCAGTCAGCACTCATGTTTTTGACCTGATAACCTGACTTTTATAACCATTTTAGAACTACATATAGTTTTAAAAACCATTCCAGAACTGTGTTCATCAATCAAATAGATCAGTTGCGTGAATAAATGGGAAAAAGTTGCATAATGGTGCAAGAAGATGCTCCTCAAATCATAGAATCATAGAATATCCCTGGCTAGAACGGGCCCACTAAGATGATCTAAGTCCACGTCCTGGCCCTGGACTGGAGAGCCCAAGAATCACACCATGTGCCTGAGAGTATTTTCCAAATGCATCATGGACTCTGTCAGGTTTGGTGCTGTGACCACTTCCCTGGGGAGCCTGTTCCAGCACCCAACCACTCTCTGTGTGAAAAACCTTTTCCTAATATCCAACCCTAAACCTCCACTGACACAGCTTCAGGCCATTCCCTCAAGTTCTGTCACTGGTCACCACAGAGAAGAGATCAGCGCCCCAGTGCAGAGCAGAGCAGGACAATCCCCTCCCTTGCCCAGCTGGCGATGCTGTGCCTGATGCCCCCCAGGACAGGGCTGGCCCTCCTGGATGCCAGGGCACTGCTGACTCGTGTCCAACTTGCCAGTGACCCCTGGGGCCCTTTCTGCAGCTCTGCTCTCCAGCCTCTTGTTCAGCAAAATACAACACTGGAGAATGCGGGCATCGATCCCGCTACCTCTCGCATGCTAAGCGAGCGCTCTACCATTTGAGCTAATTCCCCCATGCACAGTCAGAAGAGAAATAACCATATAACATATATCATAAAAATGGCTGTAGTATGAATAATAATAATAATTCACCATTTCTGGAAAGTGAAGGTACAAATCCAGTTCCTTGTCTGACACTTGAGTCTGTGTATCTAATTCCTTGCATGTGGAATGGAATGCTGCGTATCGCATCAGCAATTACCTGCACAACTGTGCTACATTTTGGTTTAGCTCTTCAGTGTAGGTTAGTTTGAAGACTCCTGGGTTCTCTTCACAACTTCATTCCTGGTTAGTTTTGGGCAGGTCATTAGTACCTATTGGACCTTTCTGCCCATTTCTTATATGACTGTAATATTTTACTTGTCAGGTTTATGGGGTGAATGCAGACTTAATTTTGAGAAATTATATAAGGCTGAAGTTCTAGAAGTGAGGCCTTTTAATCTGAAATACCCCAGTGTGTATTCTGTGACCTCTACTTTTGACTTTCGCTGTAAGGTTAATTCTCATTTTGCTTTGAAGGACATGAAGACAGACATGCTGTTAGTCCTTTTTCTTTAAAGTATGGTAAATCCGTCAGCTTCGTGCTTGTGATTGGCATTAAGCAAGTGTTCATACTAAGGAAGGTTGCTAGAGCTTTTTGTGGGAAAGGGCTCTCTACAGAAGCTTACAAAATTAATCTGGGATGAACAGAATATTAAAGGATTTCCAGAAAACACCATCACTGGCAAAAGGTTTGCTCTTTTTCTTCTTGTATACAGGTACACAGGAGCTTTGTATGGCAGAATAATAGGATTGATCCTTGTTTTTTTTTTTTGGTGTTCAAACTAATGGAGTATGGATTGATACAGGTCTTTGCTGCCACTGGAGCTGCCTCATTTTTCAGTGGTGTTTTAAGATTAACCACCCCCCTCATTGTGATGATGGTGAGTATGTTGAGTTTTCAAGTATTTTTGTAACCAAGGTTGAGTTGAGCTTTTGCTGCTGCAGCTAAATAAAGCACTGGTGTCCCATGCACATTGAACCAGAGAGAGAAAAAAATTATTGGCCTGGCTGTTTGTAGTTTGCCTGGAGAGGGTTTTTTGTTTTGTTTCCTTTTATCTAAGAACTTTTACCTGTGGAGTGTAAGTTTGGAAATAACACTTTGACTAAGAAATCTGACCATCTCTTTTCCTATTTTTAAATCTTTTGAGGTTGCAGAAAAGATAATGCCTTCAGTGGTTTACCGACAAGAAAAGGGATGTTTCTGCTGGGTTACAAAACAGTAGCAGGTCGCACTGCTTGCCCGAATTCACTTCTGTGGGGGATGAGGGCCTTCTACAATTCACCTTTTAATGCTGGGTTTGAGTATGGCTGCCTGGATGGAGTAAGCGAAGGATTTACAGTATAGGCAAGTGATCTAATGGGAAACCTCACAGGTCTCTCTGGTCAAGTTATGCCTCATAGATTTCAAAATTTTGGGATTCATTAGGAACACATTTCATATTTCTGTTTCCCCCTCCTTTCGTAACAGAACATCTTGAGTCTGCACTACAATGCTTTCCAGTCAAACTTCTGAAAGCTAAAGTACTTGCAAATAATAGAGAGGGTGTTCTTTGCTCTCCCTGATTGCAACACCTGGGGACAGTGAGCTGTAAGGCGCAGCTGAAATTCAGCTTAATCAACAGACAAGTGAAGTTGAGGTCACAAGGGGGAGGTTTTCACCCTTCCATGGCAGGATATTCAAGGCCTGTGAGTATTAGCGTGTGTGGAAATTTCACCCATGACTAAACCCAGAATTGGCTGCCCAATGGGTTTTGCCCAAAAGTATCTCATTAAAATCTTTGCAGATGTCAGAATTCACATGGAGTGACTAAGCCTGGATTTTCCCTCCTAGTACGCTGTTGCATAGTGTTTGATAAAGTAGCTGTTTATTGGCACTCACACCAAATTGGGTCCATGTTAGTGATAGGTTGTGTAAATTGTGTAGGAAGCTTTTTTTTTATGTTCTAGCTTGAAAGGTGGTGTGTGACCAAAAAAACTTCTATTGTGAAATAATAATTAGATTGATTATGGAAAAAGTACTCCTTCCGTGTCCTCTTGATGCTTTAGCACTTACTTATCCATTACGTAAGTAAGTAAAAATGGACTCTGCTATTTCTGCTTCTGTAATTGCTGTTATGCACATTTTGGATGTTACTGTGTGAATTGTAGGCCAACTACTAAGTCTGTAAGACTTGAAGGGGGAAAAGTTGATGCCTGAACACTAGATGTAAGTTTTCTGAGAACCCCAATTATGACTAAATGTAATGTCTTTTCCAAAGTAGGCCTGGATTTTCTTGTAATGGCTCAATATATTTTAATTTAAGTATCATTTGTAAACTATTACTTTACAGTATTTCTGCAGATACAAGTCTTTAGTGGCAAAAGCAGTTGATTGACATTTTCCTCAGCTCACGAGGCTGTGCTTTATCACAGAGAAGAGAGAGGTGATTATATGCCAGAACACTTGCTGGTCTTGGACGCCAGAACTGCTTTTCATTCAGCTCCAGTACAGAGGAAATGTCTACATTTTATTTTCTTCAGTTTCTCCCTACCTTCCCCACTACCTGTACTTGTTCTCTGTTTTGTAAGTGCCTCTGCACATACCGCGTATGCAAAACAATATCTGGAAACTCTCAAAGAACTGTAGGAAACCGAGTTGAAAAGGCCCTAGAAAAATGACGAGGATTGCATTGCAGTGTGTTCTGAATTCCCCTAGGTGTCATGTTCTAGCCCTTCTGTGCCTGTCTCTGCACAGGCGGATTCTGTTTCAATTTATGTTCATCCAAGATAAATAGCTGCACTGCTTGAGGAAATATTAATTTTTGAGGAGAAAAAAGGTCTTGGACATGACAATGCAAACACATAATTAAAAGGTTGTGCCCTCAAACCATAAAATGCACATATTTTTCCTATATTGTCTGATGGGTTCAAAAAGAATTGGGAATGTTTGTTTTGGCTTTTCACAGCCTTCCATTTGGAAACAGTTATGAATGTGGGACTTGTAGTGAACAGGTTTGTAAGATGCCTTTTTTTTTTTTCCTTCATGGCAGACCCTACAGTCATCTGCCCACCTCTTCTTTCTTGGCTGCCTGTTTCTACCCCCCATGCTGACACTTGACCCTCATCCTCAGCTTTTTGTGGCAAAGGGTAGATGTGGTGACATTTTTTTTGGCATGTACAAGGAAAAGCCTTATGACTTGCCTTCCCACAGCCTTCTGTTTCCCATGTCTTTTTAAGTGTCATGTGTCCTGAGCTCGCAGGCCTCAGGGTGCTCTAGACGTGGCAGGGGAGTAGCATCTTTCTACAGTGTGCTTGCTCTCTGGCTAATTCTGTATTTTTAACATTCCTTTTATTTTTACTTCTCAATTAAAATGTCTCACAAGTGTTAAAGAGGAAAGGTGGCTCTGGGCTAGCCTAGTATTAGTGTCTGTGTCCAGTACTGTTGATGTGCCTATGTGCAAGCTGAGAGAAGTTTCATCTGCACCAATTTGGATCCCTTGTCCCATGAGTTGTCTTTCTCTCTGTTACACGTGATAGAAAAAGCCTGACTCTCACACCTTTCTTGCCTATTCTCTTCAAACAGAATTAAAGCAGCATATCAGTTTATTGGCCAAATTTCTTTCTCCAAGAAATCTGATCTGATGAATATGGGAAATGCAATTAATTCTGAAAAGGTTAAGACTCTTAAACCTTTCTCCGAGTGTGAAACACTGGAATATCAGGCTTTTGACAGACGTAAACTAAAGGAGAAAATAGGTTATTCCTTAGGATTTGGAAGTGGAAATGCAATGTCATTTTATAAACCAAAGGGAAATATCCTCAGGGATTAAATCTCCCAAAGTCTGTCCCAGAGTCTCCTGTGAATGGTGGGTGTGACTGCTGTGAATGAATGGTTCATGCCAATGGGCACGATGTTGGTACTGGAATATGACCATCTGATGGGGCTTCAGAGCCCCTTGTTAACATCTGTCTGAGTCTGCAATATGGCAGAAATAAAAAGCTGTGTCTAAAATCACCTGGTTCTTAAGACAGTAATGAAGGCTCAGAAATGAGGTTTGTTTGTGCTTTCTGTTGTTTGATGCCTACATTAAAACAGGCACACTGGCAGAGCACTGTATGTAATAAACTACACTGCTGTAAGTGACCACTGTCCTACAGGTAGGAAATTTGGTATATACTTTCTATACACATTCCATTAGTAAGGAAAATTAACTTTCTTTTTTCGTAATTTGAATACCTCACTTGTAATGTATAGTTCTGACATGTTTCACAGTATTGCTACAGGTCATCTGGAGTAAGTGTGATGAAATAGCTCTAACAGCACGTAGTAACAACTAAATTCTTACCTCCCCCCTCTCTATGTATTCCTTCAGTACTTCTAATTTAGGCAAAATGTACTTACCTGAAATTATAGGCAGGATGCATTGTTGCACGTTCTGGGGTTACCCTTCTCAGTTCCTCTGAGAGAGACTCTCAACAAGCTTAAGTCCTTTCATGAGAAATTTAAGTAGAGCATTGTTTTACAGATGTGATGTGAGGATACAGCATGACCACCCAATCCAGGCAACTAGAGGGAAGTTATAACAAAATCAAAATGATGATATAAGATGTTAGAAAAATGAGCACAAGACTTCTAAAATGCATGTCCAATCTCCCTGGTACCAGTGCAGGTTTTTCACCAGAGAGCTGTGTTGCCCAGTGATTGTAGGATGCAAGATGCTCAATCTGAAACCCTCTGCAGTAATGATGATGCAAGCAGAAGGGATGTTTTTGAAAATGCTAACACAAATATAAATTCTGAGTCTTTCCTTCTTGAGTAGAGTTGGGTAATAGTACATAGCTGGTGTTTGAAGACCAAACAGTGAAAACAGTCTCTGGCCCCTAAAGACACCATCAAGGGCCAAGAATCCTCATTGACTTAAATGAAATTTCTCTTGAGGGAGTCCAGATCTAATGGGTGAGAGCTCTATTCTACAGGTGAAGATGGATAAATTAACTGGGCAACAAAATAGTGATATGTATCAGGCTTGGATTAAATGTGAATATTAATTGGGTGTAAATTCTCAGGTTTCTTCTTGACTAATGGGATGCTAGAAAAAGTCTGTGTAGCTGTGCCTTTTAACACCCTTGAGCAGCCCCTACCTCCCTTTGGGTGGGGGCTGTTTCTGTCACCTTTACCTCCTGTTTTTCCCTCTTCCCTTCTGCTCCTTGAGCTGGAAAGGATGAAAGCAGCTCACAGTATGAAATGGTTTGTCCCTCCCTGGTTTACAAGTGCCTGCTGGTACTTGCTATGTTGTATAGAAAACAAGGAGAACCTGCAACGAGGAGCTGGTGTTACTCCAGGAGGTGCTCTGGCAGAGCTGGCTGGACTTAGAGATACAAAAGGTTTTCAGTGCAAACTATGTCTTATGTGAGACGTGTTCATGCACTTGCTGCCTTGGAACTTGATATGGTAAGAGAAAGGCCAAGGTCAGGTTGGATGGGGCTTTGAGCAGCCTGGTCTACTTGAACTAGATGATTTTTAAGGTCCCTTCCAATCCAAACCATTCTATGATTCCATGAAGGAAACAATAAAAATACTCTTGAAACAGCTAACTTTAGAGTCAACTAGCTTGCAGATGCCTTTCTGTAATGTACAGTTTCCACCTAGTTTTTCTTAAGTTTGTTTTTTGGTTTTTTTTTGTAAATTATTAAATGGTCAAAATGAGTGCTGGCACAAAGCTGGGCTTCTGTACCAGTGCCCTTACGTTCTTGCAAACGGAGTAGCAGCTGACCCTGAAGTGATGGGGGTCAAGAGCTGTGGAACAGCCATGCTGTGAGACTCAGAAAATGGAGACCACTGGATCTTGGTCCATCACAGGTTTCCAGGGCAGGTCTTATGGCATGAGTAATTACAGGAAGCAGGATATTTTGCAAGATGTCAAGTTAAATTATTTAATCAGTCCTTTTGGTCTTAAAAGAAACCAGTCTTGTTTTCAGCACATAAAACATGGTGTTACATTTGGCCAGTTGAAGAGAAGGGACTTCCCATCCAAACTCGTAGTGCCATCCAAAGTGCGATCCTTTCCTTGATAAGGATTATAGTTGGCTGAGGTGTGAGAAGAAAAATTCTCTGAGAGCTGAATATGCTTTTGGCATACCAGGAAGCAGGAGAACAGGCTGATTTAAAATACATGAATTTCTTGTTCATCTGAAAGATCTTACTGGTCAAGTAAGATTAATATGATCTTATGGTCAAATATAGTAAAATAACGCTGGTTGGAGTGATGGTAGACGTTGAAGTCTGCAAGAGCTTGTTTATCCACCACCACCCTGTTTAGAATGATTTCAAAAATTTGCTTCTCCTTTATTTTTGACTGAAAATGAGGACTTCAGATTTTTTTTTACAAAAACCTTGGACATTTCATCAGAAAGCTGAACATCTGAAAAACACAAAAAAACCCCCCCAAACTTGTCTTGCTACAAACTTTGTTGTTCCATGTTAACATTTTTCTTTAGGGAATGAAATATTTGTCATGAAACACCAAAGAAACTTTCTTGGTATGTTCAAGAAGGAGGCCCAATACATGGTGCATCGTGGGAGACGTAGTTTAATCTGAGGGGCCAAGCCAAATCCAATTTTAAAATTCTCAAGGGATGACAATATAGCATTCCAGATGAAAGCTTCTTGGGTTCTAACCTAAAAAATACTGCTCTATAGGGATGATAAACAATTTGTCAGGTCACTGGAACATTCAATAAAAGATGAGTGCTTGTAGGGAAAATGAAATATACCCCTTTTTTCTTTCTGGATGGCGGCCTTGTGAACCCAGCCCAAGAAAGTCAGAACAAGTCCCCTCTGATTACTTCATTCATCATTTGTAAAGAAGAACTGAAACTATGGGACAGTTGGTTAGCCTGCAGGTAATTCCCAAACTAGAAGAGAATCCAGCTCTATCTCTAATATAGCTGTGTCAGCTTTGGTACCAGGTTTTATCAGTAAAATAAACAGATACGACTGAATTGTACATGGATTCAATTGGCACTGAACTCTTAGAAAGTTCAGCTGTGCATCTGAAATATTGAAATTGAGATTGCATCTCTCTTTTAAATACACACATTGGAAATGAAGTTGTAATTTGAGAAGATAACATTTTTATATAGTCACTTTTCTGGCTCTAGCTATCGGTAGCTTTAAAAGTATTTTATAAATAAAGGGATGTAGTGTATTACAACATACAATGGTACATTTGGGACATGCAACACAAGCCTTAATGAAAGTTCATGAGAATTTAACATGCAGAGTTATTTTAAATTCACAGTATCTTATCTGTTTTCAGGCTTTTTGAATTACAAAATGCAATTGGGATGTCTTATGTACTAATTCTTTGCCAAATTTAATTTGTTTCCATATTAAAGGCATTTTCTAGTTACATTGACATGAAAAGCATCTGAAACCATTAAATTTTGTTATATTTTTAACTTTAAAACCTTCATAATGCTGCCAATAGTGGGTTTTTTCCAAATTTTGAGAAAATTATTTATCTCCGGGACCAAAGCTACCACAATAAACCTATCTTTTTTTTTTTTTTCCTGGCCTGAGGGGTTGATAATAATTTTGAATTAAACTCCCCATGTAACCGAGTGCTCTAATGAATGGGGGCTTAGGGCCAGAGATCCCCATTTGATTATTTGACCCTGCTGAAACAGGAGCAAGTGGTTACACAACACAGCAGCTGCTGGGCTGGACACGGTCTGTCAGTGGGATGGAGGGTCCTTCTGTAGGTCCTGAGAGAGCTAAATCCCTAAGGAAGGACCATGGTCTCCCCTTGGGCAGAGCAACATGTTTTGTTTCTACATGTCATCTGTTTTTTTGGAAGAGGAGTAAGACTGGGTCCAGGACGCAAATGGTGATGGCAGTGAAGGTGGGTGCAAGGTGTGCTGCTGTCAGAGCAAGACTGAATGGAGACGGGCATCAAGGGGAAGCTGTGAAAGCACATGGAGAAGTAGAAGCATTGAGGGAAAGAGGAGCATACATGGTATCCAGTGGGACCCGTTCTTATAGTGGCTCTTCTTTCAACATGCAATATGAAAGAGTGGTGATGGAAAAACTCTTGAGTGCCTGACAGATGTCTCAGGCAAGCTTGCAGAGCCAGACCTGACCTCTTTTCTTGTATCTCTAAAATAAAACCCCACTAAGACCCCAGCCTGCCAGTGGCCAACCAGGTTGTTATCCGCTGGTGAGTTGTGCAGCAGCAGGGTGATTTCTGAAGTTGCTGGTGCAACATATAAAAGAGCAGTGCCTGACTTTAGAGAGGATGAAGTTGCATAGACTGTGGAGATAATTGGAGTTGTGTTGTCTGGTGCTTCAGATCCTGTATCTAATGGTTGATGTCAGGTCACTCTGGTTATATTGCTCCCATTTCACCCTGTTCCTCAGTCTGACCCTTGTTTAAAGGAAAGATAACTTACTTGGAAGGCTTGAGTCATGCTTTTCCCTTTCTCCCACTTGTTTAGCAGAGTGTATGCAATACTCGGGAGGGAACAGACGAAGACAGGGGAGAGAACTGGCTGTAACAAATGACCACATCCTCAAGGCACACTTTGGCAGCACAGACCTTGGGAGATTTCTGATCATGCCTTCCTCTGACTTGCTCAAGACGGAAGGGCGTGAAAGGGACACTGGGTTCCTGGAGCAAACATGGAGAGAAAATGATAAGGAGCACACCCTCTGTCAGGAGAGGCATTGCTGTGTGAGAATGCAGCAGAGGCTCATGACAGGTCATGTTGTGCTACATAGGTGTAGATGAGAGAAAGCTTTGACCCTTGCTTTAGAGTGAGTACACATCTGCATGCTCTGGATCAGGGAGCATTTTTTTGCACTGCTGGCTAACAAGGCATGTGCTACAGAGTCCTTACTGAAAGGGCAGGGAGGCATATGTGCCCACCAACAAGCAAGTTCAGATTGTCTCCTCCTTAGTTGTTTAAAAATAGTTCAAAAATAGATGCCTTAAATGCTGTTACTCCAGCAGGGTTACTCAGTACTGAATTTAGCTTTTGGATTCTCTCCATGGCCACAGTCTTCATTTTAACTCCTCATGAGAGAATGTCACATGGCTGCTTTTCCATCTGATTTTGGTGAGGAAAGGAAAATCTTTTGCAGAATCTGGGACAAATGGGTAGTATTCAAGATTTTTCACATCATGTTTACTTCAAAGAAGGCAGATGAAGTGCATAATTACTTGGAAATTAATTTGGCAGGTTCTTCCCAGTGCTAGGCTGTTTAATGTATCAGCCCATCATGCTTAAACAGTTTAGGGCTCACATACTGTTTTTGATTACACCTGAGATGGTCCACAGAAGTTGTTCTGACAGGGCCTAGCTTTCTGTTACTAAACTGCCTGATTTTTTTTTTTTCTAATGAAAAGATTAAACCCTAGTAAAACAATTTTTCAAATCTTCAAGCCTGCAGATATTCCTAACAGGGTAAGTGTTTCCTCTCCTTCCCCTGCCTGTTGGGAGGAGCCCAGTGTGTTCAAATGGTATGTTTAACACTATTTCAGATTGCAACCTTTTTAGAAAGGAGATGCAGAGTAGTGTTGTACAGATTCTAGTCTTATTCAAATTAGTCCCAAAATAATTGGAGTAACAATGCATAATCAGCAAACTGTTAAATACACTAGGTCCTACCTACTATTTTCTGTTGAATTTTCTCCAACTAGGGGAAGAGCACTGTGTGTTTTTTGGCAGTAGCTTTTCTGGAAAATGAAATAAGTGAAACTCTTCTCACAGAGAAGGGGATGGGGAATGGTTTCAAGACTTCAGATTTTGTAATGCAGTTCTTTAAGAAACTGGCAGTGAATGAATACCTATGCTTGTTTTGACAACAGCAAGATTTTGTAAGTTTTCTGTTATTTAAGGTCTAATCTCCCACTGAAGTTAAAGTTGAAATGAGCTTCTCAGCCTGTGGCATAGAGCGTTTATCAAAAAGCCCTGGTAAAAACCTCGTGTAGTCTACAGCTGTCTGTAGTCAATTGTCTCTTTCTTCTCCAGCATTTTCTAGACCTCAGGAGCTAGGGACATAAGAATTCTGGAATTCTGGAGATGTTGGTTTTAGCATCACTTAAATATGACAGAGATTCACTGCACTTGTTTACTTTATTTGAAAAAACGCTCATGAATTATAACTAAAAGCATTCTGCAATACTGTGAGCTAAAAAAGCACCAGGTTGCTTAGCTGGGTTATTATACAGTACAGAGCTTGTTTTGAAAAGATTTAACATGTGAGCCTGCTGAATGTTTGGGCATATTCAGCAACACA